>NC_012871.2:8861996-10111996 GCF_000003195.3 Sorghum bicolor
ACCCGGTCGATGGATGAAAGAATTGCCGGCAGTGGTCTGGGGCCTCCGAACCCAGACCAGTCGAAACACAGGGGTGTCTCCCTACTTCATGGTGTACGGTGCAGAGGCGGTCCTGCCGTCTGACATACACTTCGGATCTCCTAGAATCGAGCTCTTCGACCAGGCGACCGCTGACAACGCCAGAGAACTCGAAATCAATTGCATGGAGGAAAAGCGTTTAGTTTCATGTCTCCGAACAGCAAAATATCTCGCAGCAGTCAGGCGATACTACAACAGGAATGTCAAGGACCGTTCCTTCGTGGTCGGCGATCTGGTGCTTCGATGGAAAACAAGCCAGGAGGGAATGCACAAGCTATCCACTCCCTGGGAAGGACCCTTCGTGGTGACCGAGGTCACACGACCTACGTCCTACAGATTGGCATACCCAGACGGAACACGAGTGCCTAACTCTTGGCACATCGACAAACTGCGACGTTTCTATCCATAAAGTTTTAATGACTTTCTTTTGTAAGTATCTTACAATTTTTGATAATGAAATTCTCTATTTTTTGCCCATACCTTGTCACACACAGCACTCGGCAAAACTCCTGCAATGGATGCCCTTAGCGACAACCAAGACAAATACGGTGACACGTCACTCAGATATTCTTACAGCGCTCAAAACAACAGTCATGACAAAAAGCAAACTTTATTACAAACTTTACATACAAAGTTTACAATAAACACCCTGACGTGCAGACACTAGTCTATTCCTACAGACTACTTTATTGGCCTAGCTGCTCGGGCTGATCACCCGCCTGGCCCTGCTGCCCGGACGAAGGGGTCGGGGCCACCGGCGCCTGGCTGGTCGAGACCGCAGGCGTCGACCGCCCATCTCCCGCAACGGACGCGCCCGACAACTCCCTGGCCGACCTATCTGAACTCGGCTGGTCTGGAGGAGTGGCTGTTCCGCACAGATTGATGTCGCCGATCACTGTCGACAACAAGTCCAGTAGACTACCCCGAAGTTCGTCCGCTTCCTGTGGGCCGACTTCCTTCGGGTACCCCTTCTCCAGCCTGCTCAAGTCGACCAGGGGGTAGTGGGCGCGCACCATGCTGAGGACGTGCGCGCCGGCAAACTCCCCGGCGTCCTTCACAAACTGCTGGAGCCAGTCCCACGCCCGTTGCGCCTTCTCAACCGGGGTCAACTGCGGCGCGCGGGGCTGGCTCTCCGGGAGCTCGGGACTGATCAGGTCTAGGACCGGGGACACTCCTTTCCAGATCCTGCAACAGTTGACCTTCCAGGAGTCCCGGTCCTTGATCAGATCATCCAGGTGCTTTTTGGCGTTCACCTTGAGCACTGCAAACGAAACGAAGCGTTATTTTCGGCATACCAAACAAACAAAGGGGCAGGCAGCAACCAACAAGGCGGCACCCATTACCAGATAGCTCCCGGTCTTTTCGACCCAATTCCTCTTCTGCTCGCCGCCCGGACTCCAACGCACCGGCGAGCTGTTGGCTGAGCTGCTCCTTCTCTTGTCGGAGGCTCGCCACCTCCTCCTCCAAGTCTGCGTGAATCCTAAACTGGTCAGCAAAGCAAACTATACAAGTACGCGAAGCTGCTCGGAGCGTGTGACTAACCTTCCTGCAGCCGGTACTGGTCGGCCAGACGACGAGCGAGGTCGAGACGACGCTCCTTTTCGGCACTCATCTCGACCACCTTCTCCCCGACCTCCGCCCGCAACCGGTCTACCTCCGCGGCAAGGGCCTTGTTCTCGGCCATGACGCCTTCTATCTGGTCAAAGCACCGTTTCCGGTACTTCACCGTTTTCATTACGTCCTACAAAGCAAGCATATAACGACCATGCAAGACAAGGCAAAAGAATGCGCAGCAGTACAAAAAGCCACTTACCTTGACTTCGTCGACAAGGCGCTTGGCCGCGCGCTCCACCCTGGCGGCCTCTTCGGTCTCGGCGAGCTCCTCATGACCGATAAAGTGATCCCCGCGTTGGCGCCACACATACACGTATTGGCGACCATCACGGGGACGACCCTCGATCTCTTCCACCTCGTCATCGAAGGCCGCCCGGGTTTCCTCCTCCTGTGCTGCTTCACCCCCGGTGGTGGCCCCAGGTATTACTGGCCCTTGGACCAGACCTGGGGAGCCCGCAGCCGAAGAGGCTCCTGCTCGGGGCGGCGGGGGGACTTCACTCCCCCCGGCAGGAGGAGCGGTCGGAGATCTTCCCTTCTCTGAGGAGTCAGTTGGGGGAGCCTCTCCAGCCCTGGTCGGGCTGCTTGTTGTAGTCGGCGCCGCGCTCGGGAGCCCCTCGGTGCTCCCAGGCGCGACTGCAGCTGTTGGCTGCTCTGTGGCCTGGGGGGCCGCATCCCCAGAACCGCGGGCAGGCTCGCCCATTCCCTGGCTGGCAGTTTGGCCAGGGTCGACGTCCGATGCCGCACTACAGGAACAAAAGTAAAAAAAAAGAGGAGTCCAAAATACGTAAGTCGAACACTTACAGGTCTGACCGACGGTGGGTCGCGGTGAACCTCCTCCTCGCCCGGCCGGTCGGCACCTGTGCCCCCATCTCGACAGCTTGCGGGGCAGCGGCGCCGCTGGCCACTCGATCAGTGGCGACCGGCGCAGTGTCTGGGCGGCTCCGAGGCCGTCGGACCAACGACGGCGCAGCCTCCTCGTCGTCGTCGTCGTCGACGATCCGCACGAGCCGACGACGCTTCGGTGCTTGGCTGCTCTCCGCCGGTAGATCTGCCGGCAGCTCCGGTGTCGGCAAGAGATCTGCCGGCAATGGCCTTTTCCCCGCTACCCTCTCCTCGGAGGTCGGGACGGGGCGGGCTTGGTCTTCCTCACTGCTGGTGTAATGAGTACACCGAGCAGCGTCCTCCTCTGGCGGGACCTCTCCCGCAGGATTTTCCATCCCCGGTGCCAGTGATACATACACTGTGCACCGGTCGACATCACCGACCTGCAAAAGCAACAGAGATGAGTCAACTGCAGACGATATACGAATGATCAAACAGAATCTGCTACATACCTTTGGTGCTGGTCGTCCTAACTTGAAGGCTTGCACCCGATCACTGCCACGGATGAAGCCCCCATCCGCGAAGTTAAACAGCTCGTTCAACAGCTGTTGTACCTCCGCTTTCTCCAAGATCTCCGACCGCATCCTGGTCGGGTCTGCGCTTCCGGCATACTCGTACGCCGAGTGCACCCTCTTCTGGCAGGGCATCACCCGGCGGCAAATGAAGTTGCCGACCACGCCAAGCCCGTCTAGGCGCGACCAGTCGATCAGCTTCATGAGATCCGCCACTGGACCGTCGAACTCCGGGCGGTCGGTCCAGCTCGTCCTCTTCTCAGGAATGTATCCCACGTCGCAGAACGTGGAGCTGCCCGGTTCCTCCCTGATGTAGAACCACTTCCTGTACCATTCGGTCAAGGAAGTGTTCCATGGGCAGTGCAGGTAGCGATTCTTCATCCCATCACGAAGGTTGAGGTATACTCCACCTGCAACCTTGGAGCCTCCAACTGCTCCCTTCTTCCTCAAGCAGAAAAGATACCGGAAAAGATCGAAGTGCGGCTCTATGCCAACATAGGCCTCGCACAGGTGGATGAAGGTGGAAATAAGGAGAATTGAGTTCGGGTGCAGATTGCAAATCCCGATCTCATAGTACAAAAGAAGACCTTGAAGAAAAGGATGAACAGGAACACCAAAGCCTCTCTTAACGAAATCTTCAAAAACGACGATCTCACCGGCGCGAGGGTCGGGGTAGCTCTCCCCCTCCGGTGCCCTCCAGCCGCCGAGCTCTGCGCCGTGCAGAAGCCCCATATCGACGAGGTCACCAAGAGATTTTGTGGTGCTGCGAGACTTCTTCCACTCCTTGGCCATCAGTTCGGCCCTCTTCCTGGAGTCGCTCTTCGCCATTAGAGGTGCGAATGTGGGCTGGAGTTAGGAAGACGCAGGAGATTGGAGAAGATGAGAGCGGAAGGTTTGAAGGCAATGGCAGGCGAAGCGGTACAGGCGGACCTATTAGGCCCTTATAAACCCGCGACTCCACCTCTCCCACTTCCTGTATTCTCGGGAAGTGGGCAGGCCATGCGGCGGACGCGGCGTTTCGGTTTACAATGATTATAGACAATTAATGCGGCGGAGTTTTCGTACCAATTGATGGTTTCCTTTTCTCAAACCATGCAAAGAGCGGTTGTACAGTTGCCAGGTGCAACTTTTCATGCATCCGTCTGACATATCGTAAGGAGACCTCGTCACGTCAACTTTAACTGGAAAGATCTTTTCAAAAGTAAGAAGACACATACGCCAGTGAGTTAACAATCCGGGGACTGCACCGACCACCGAGCACTCGACGCTCGGGGACTGGTCGCCCAGTCTATCAGCTCGGAACTTCAAGGACTGCACCGACCACCGAGCACTCGACGCTCGGGGACTGGTCGCCCAGTCCATCAACTCAGAACTTCAAGGACTGCACCGCCCACCGAGCACTCGACGCTCGGGGACTGGTCGCCCAGTCTATCAGCTCGGAACTTCAATGACTGCACCGACCACCGAGCACTCGACGCTCGGGGACTGGTCGCTCAGTCTATCAGCTCAAAGCTTTAAAGCATGCAACGACCACTGAGCACTCGACGCTCGGGGACTGGTCGTACAGTATAGCAACATATAATTCCAAGAAGCACACTAAGTGCTTGGGGACTGGTCGATTGGTCTTTTCAATTGCAGGCGAGCATGACATGCTCGGGGACTGGTAAATTCACTTTAGACCTTGCTACAAGGCTCATAATTCGCCTTCCAGCAAGCTCGGGGACTACATCGGTACGATGCATCTAGCGATGCATCTCAGTCTCAAAACTACTTTGGGGAATTTTCTTTTGACCCTGGCACCACGTGCCTACGTCACCTACTACCAGGCTCGGGGACTAAGTGGGCACACTTCACCTAGCGGTGAATTTGCTTGCTTTTTTGATGCTTTTACCTTTCAAAAAGGTAAAGTGGGCACACTTCACCAGGAAAGAAATTTTTTTTTAAGAGCACCATGCATTCTTCGAACAACCTGCTTCTTCGATGTCAATGTTGATCAATTGTCTTTCGAGTTGGTCAAGGAACCGTTGCAACTGTTTGGGCGATCTTCCCACTTATTGAAGACGCCAAGCCTCGCTGATCGAAGAAGCTCAAGACGGCGTGTTGCATCACAATACATGGTGCTCGGGGACTAGCTGTGGGGGTATAAACCCCTATACCCTTACGGCTAGACTTCAGCCAGGAAGCTTGGCCCACTACGAGACGAGTTCAAGGCTTGATCCGACAGCTCAGAGTTTCGCGCAAGGAAACAAGACGTGGAGATCAAGCAGGATTCTAGTCGGTTAGAATAGGAATTGATATCGAATTATCTATGGCAATTGTAACCGACTAGGATTAGTTTCTAGATCTGTAACCCTGCCCTCCAGACTAGATAAGGAGGGGCAAGGGACCCCCCTAGGACATCATATTCTCTCAGCACAAATCAATACAACCAGACGCAGGACGTAGGTATTACGCCAACTCGGCGGCCGAACCTGGATAAAAAGCTTGTCCGTGTCTTGCGTCACCATCGAGTTCGTAGTTTGCGCACCGTCTACCGATAAACTACTACCGTGGGTATACCCCAAGGTAGACTGCCGACTAGCTTTCGTCGACATGTGGAGAGAGCTGTGGAGTTGGGAGTGCAGAAAATAATCTTAGCAACTGATGCTGCAGCGGTGATTCAGGCGTTGTGCACATGATCGAAGCTCGGCAAGTGGACTTGTCTGGGAATTCAAGGATTTGATTCACTGTAATTTTGTTTCACATGTAGCAGTCCATAATCCCAGGTCATGTAATCAGGTAGCTCACTCATTAGCTGCACGGGGAGCCAGTCTTGGTTTGGGTACTGTTTCAGTGAGATAGTATTCCAAATTGTGCTCCAGTTTCTGTTGGCTAATGATTTGGCCTCAGTTAACGCGGAATGGAAATCATATTCCATGTTCAAAAAAATAAAGACTTTGGTCTAAAAAAACATGATAAATACATTACCGTATTTTTTTATTTTTAGAAAATAGGCGGAATATCGTGTAATTAGATCCAACAAACATACACACACATCGATCCCTAATTGATTAACATAATGTAACATAGATCATAGATGATGGATCCCAACATGTACTCAATGTAAGCGTTTTTTTTCCCTGAATGTAACATATGTAGATGTGTAACACGCACACGATTAAGGCCCTGTTTAGATCCCCTGGCAAAACTTTAGTCTTGCACTTTTAGCCTTTTTTTTCACGAGGATCTAAACATATGGACAAATGGGCAAAACATTTGCTCCTTCCATTTGCTCTACTAGAGGCCCTAAATTGGGCTAAAAGTGCAACACTCTCCTTCTCTTTCCTCTCATTTTCACCTTTTAGCACATTTTAGTCCCTAGATCCAAACACCTCACTTGAGCTAAACTTGAGCACCTTTAGCATAAGGGCTAAACTTTAGCCCATGGCAAATGGATCCAAACACCACCTAAGATATGACTCTAAAATTTCAATGTAACATATGCGGATTTGTATAACATGCATACACAACTTCATTTCTGAAAATCACCATGACTATATCTTCCACAGTTGACTGCTGCTATATGGGATTGAAGCAGACCAATTCAGTCACGCACTAGTCAAGCCGTGGTATCTGCTATGGTACTCCAGTCATCTCCATTCAGATTCCTGCCACCGCAAGATATCCTGATTCCTGATCTGCACTTTTTGACTGATTGGGCCATTGTTCAATGCGGGGAGAGAGCAGTGACAAGACCACATCCGGCAAAAGCCAGACCAAATAGAAGGATGGCGTAGTCCAGCACCCGCCTCCACAAGGGTATCGACGAGCCTACAATGCTGAGATGGAAGAGAGCGGGCAGCACGAAGGAGAGAAGCGCGCACATGGTGCTCCCGACAAATGAGATGAAGGACCCAAAGGCAGGGATGAAAGATGCCACCACAGTCAGGACCGTCACCACGAGGATACGGCTTGAGTGCAAGCCTATCCACTCGGCGCCACCAACATTATTGCGGCAGAGCTTCTGAAAGCATCCGTTGGATCTGAATCTTGTCTCAACGATCTCGTGGATTGGGTGCATCATCACTGGGAAAGTGAATGCCAGTGCAATACATAGGCCAACCTGTCAAATGACTTCCAATTGTTAAGAGAATATCATGATTCAACCATCTATCTATTGTTATCTAATTCCCGTAAAAAATAATAATCTCGTGGATGGGCTGCACTATGATTGCGAATATGACTGCTACTCCAACACAGATGCCAATAATTTGTCATGGGATTTCAGACAGTCCAAAATACTATAGATCTGTGCATTGTTGTCTGTGTCCAGTGTGACGATGAAATAACTCACTTCTTGTTTTAAAAGAAAAAGGATATCTCAAGTGCATAACTGGCAGTAACTCATAGGTCTAGATCTTATATCTCCAAATATCAAATTATCATTAGGTTGCATTTTCCAATCACAAAAGGAAATAAAGGTGCAAAGTGATTGATTCACAAAGGCTTTCTCAGAGAATCCACATCGTTTGAGACTTTGAGTAAGCAATGGCAACAAGCTAATTAAGAGAACTGCACTCACCTTAACTGCAGCAGACGACCAATTGTTTGGAAGATTAAGTGTTATGATGTCTTTTGTGGCCTCGCCATAGGCCAAGTACCCACACACTCCAAAACAGACATACACGGTTATAATGGCAGCAACTGCTTGAGAAAGTACCCAGCGGAACTTTCTCCGCTCTGCCATTGACGCTTCTAGCGCAAGGGTCATGCTGAATCCTTCGAAACAGAAGACTGCAACACCAAAGGTGAATGGTACTGCCCAAAGTCCATTAAAAGCACTTCTATGTGAAAAGGGATGGTCAAAAAGCTGAAGATCCTCTTTGATAACAATTGCCATCGCAAGGACATTGCACACATCTGCAAATATACTGAATGGAGAAAGGGAAGACAGTGAACGGATGAAGGAGAGTGCTATCTGCAGAGGCAGGAGGATAGCAAAGATGAAGCCAGCTGGTGACATCAACTGGCTGAATGTGGAATGTAGATTTTGGCCAATGAATATTAGGTATGCCACAGAACCACCAGCCTGCGAAACAAGGACGAGGATTTCTGTCAAGCATCGACCTATCGTCCCGAAGCACCTGTCACCCAAATCCCCATATGTGTAATGACCATGACAGCACTCTTCAGTTTCCTCCTCTGCGAGTTTATCCCTGCAGTCCACCTTCAAAATCAAAATGACAGAGTAAACTAAACAGAATTTTTGCAAAAGAAAAAGAGTAAACTAAACAGAAAGCAATTAGCATTATTATACTCATAATTGACAAAGACATGGCATAGCAGATCCAAATCTTATTTGATTTATGTAAGTAACAATCATAATATTGCTGTCAAATGTGAAGCAGCATCAACAGATTTCTTACGCTAAATCCAATCAAAATCTTGCACAATCTCAACAGACAATATAAGAATAACTCTTATATTCGGCTACCTTGGAAAGCATTTTCCTTTTAGTCAAAAAGAAACCTGTGGATTTTGAATTCAAAATGGAGCCAAGACCTGGTCAATTGCAAAATCAAGTTTGGTCCATTGACTAATATTTTGGCGACATCTAGTACATCTGAGCACTTTTGGAGAGCCTTGTTTCAAACGGCAGCATGGCATAATCACAGTTATTTAGTGGAAGATGAATGAAACGGTTATGAAATCAGCAACACTTTATCCCTTCGAGTTCGTCTCTTGAAAATTGGACATCCGAAACTACAAATGGCTAATCTGTAGTGCGATACAACAGTCAACAGGTGGGAAATTTCTTATGACATCCTAGGTTTGGAGTAAGCTCCAGATAGATTTGTTATGGAGATATGTTTTCATTATTCAGCTAATGATGCTTCTTACGCATAATAAATTAACACATTTTTATATATTTGACCAAGTTAAGATTGATTAGTTAACTAGAAAGATACTCCTTTTCGGGGTCGGAGGGTATTTATACATAAAAAGTAGTACTACTACGACAGCCTCGTCGGTGCACGACTGCTGCCTCGGCCTTCACAAATCTGGAAGATTTTTATTTTGAGGAGCCACTCGGATGATCGGATCTGGAAGGGACCAGCAGCACAGGCACAGCACCACCCTGCAGGCTGTGTAGCACAAAGTTGGCCAAGACTCCAAGAGCACGCCAGGCCCAGAGCGACTGATGTGCAATGTACGTACTCGCCTACTCGGGAGAGCAATAGGCAGTGTGAGGATGAGGAGGGAGGGAGGGGATGGGGGCGGGCGAGCGTACTGACGAGTAGCAACATGCAGTAGAGCGTGGCGGAGCCGGCGGCGGCGACGCCGAGGGAGCCGGCGACCCAGCCGGCGGCGCGGAAGGCGTAGGGGAGGCCGAGCACGCCGGTGCCCACGATGGAGACCACCACGTTCCCCAGCGTCTGCGCCGACGTGGCCCCTCCGCCCGCGCCTCTTGCTGAGCTCCCTTCCCCCGCCTGCGCCGGCAGCAGCGGCGCCGCCGAGCCGCCCGCAGCCGCCTTGGCCCCCGCCATCCCCAGCGCCGGCGGCGGAAGAGTGTGGGACACGGGGGGCACTGGTGGTGGGCGAGGCGAGCTTCACGTAGCGAGATTGGATTTGGGTTCCAGCCTCTGCTGCCTACTAGTAGTACTTGCCTGCCTCGCGAATGTGGCGGCTGGGCTGGCGGACGGAAGTCTCGGGAGGTGCGCCGTGCCGTGGCTTTGCCCTTGTTCAGTTAAAAACAAAAAATTCTTCGTCAAATTGAATCTTGCCTGGTACATGGATGGAGTATTAAGAGGGTGTTTGACACTAGTCTACGATATCTACTTCACAAACTTCACCGTAGAGTAGTTTCATAGCTTCACCATTTTTTCTCGTGCATGGAGCTACTCCCTCCATCCTTTTTTAAGTTTTTGACTAACTTTATAGTCTATGATATAAAATGCACATCATATAAAAATATATTTTACGACCAATCTAATGATACTAATTTGATACCATAAATCTTAGCATTTTTTCTAGAAATTTGGTCAAAGTTTAAAAATTTTAACTTAGAACAACTCTAGAAATTAACTCTTTCGTGGACGGAGGGAGTAAAACCGTTTAGCTGAAAAACATGGAGCGGAGCTGAAAAACATGGAGCAAAGCAGTCCTAAAGACCCCCTAAATATAAACGAAAACAAAAACTAATTACACAGTTTGCCTATAAATGGCGAGACAAATCTTTTAAACCTAGTTATTCCATGATTGTCAATGTTTGTCAAATAAAAACAAAAGTGCAACAATATTTGAAATCCCAAAATTTTGCGAACTGAAAAAGGAGCTTGGGTAGTACTTGCCTGCCTCGCGACATAAAAAAAAATTAATATATTAGCACCTTCGTTTGCATTTGCTAAATATTATTTAATTATAAACTAAATAGTCTTAAAAGATTTATCTCGTGATTTACAGATAAACTATGTAATTAGTTATTTTTTAATTTATATTTAATGTTCCATACATGTGCTGCAAGATTTGATATGATGGAGAACCATGTAAACTTTTGGATTTTTTAGTGCATCTAAATAGACCCTAAGTATAAATAAAAAATATTGTATAGTCTGCGTGTAATTTGCGAGACGAATTTTTTGAGTTTAGTTAGTCTATAGTTGGACAATAATTATCAAATACAAACAAAAGTGCTATAGTGATAAAAAAATCTTATAGAAAACTAAACAAGGCCTTTACACCTAAAATCCAAAAAAAAATCAAGATTTTTCATCACATCAAATCTTATAACACAAGCATAGATAAAAATAATTAATTACACAATTTGCCTGTAATTTGCAAGACGAATCTTTTGAGTCTAGTTTGAGCATGTTTGCTTGTCTGGGAAAGCCATAGCTAGAAGTTTGGTTCAGCGATTTATCATGAGAAAAAACACTACTGGCTGGCAGAAAAATTATAGCTTATAAAACAAGCGAACAAAGTCCGGCCTTAGTTTGATCCATGGTTGGACAATAATTAACAAATACTCCCTCCACCCCAAATTGTAAGTCATTTCAAGAATCTTGGAGAGTCAAACTTTTTTAAATTTGACCAAATTTATATTATAAAATAATTATTATTATGGTAGTAACTAAGTATTATTAGATTCTTTCTTAATTATATTTTCATAGTATACTCACATTACGTTACAAAACTTACTATTTTTCTCTATAATTTTGGTCAAACGTGAGAATGCTTCGACTCTCCAAGATTTTTGGAGTGATTTACAATTTGCGATGGAGGGAGTACAAACAAAAGTGCTACATTAGTCAAATCCAAAAAAAAGTTTTGGATCTAAACAAGGTCTTAGTTGCATCCAAAATTCAAAACTTTTTAAGATTTTTCATTACATCGAATCTTGCGGCACATGTCATTAAACAAGGTCATAGAGCATTAAATATAGATAAAAAATAACTAATTATACAATTTATCTGTAATTTATGAGACAAATCTTTTGAGCATAATGAGTTTATAGTTGGATAATAATTGTTAAATACAAATAAAACTGTTACAATGTTTAAATCAAAAAAATGGATCTAATTAAGACCTAAAACACACATAATGACCGCCGATTTGCAGACGGGGACATTTCACGATGGAAATACATAGGATATTGTATGAAATCAGATTCGGATTTGGATTGGAATTCAGATTAGAAGCGTGTAGCAGTAAGATGAACAGTTTTAAAAAATTAAAGAAGATATTTTGTCTAGTTTTAAATATCAGAAAAAAGAAACAGAATTTCGCGAATGTTAAGGAAGGTAAAGTGGATCCTTTGGCCTTGTTTAGTTCCGAAAAAATTTCGGATTTCGCTACTGTAGCACTTTTGTTTTTATTTTTGATAAATATTGTTCAATCATTAACTAACTAGAATCAAAAGATTCGTCTCGTGATTTACAAACAAACTGTGTAATTAATTTTTATTTTCGTCTATATTTAATGCTTCATGTATGTGACGCAAGATTCGATGTGACAGGGAGTCTCGAAAACTTTTTGGATTTCGGCGTGAACTAAACAAGGCCTTTCTCTAAAGAAATCGACAAGAGAGCGAACTGCTACAAAGAAGCCCAATAGCGAATGACAGTCCAGCCTAAATTCAGCGTTAGAAGAGAAGCCAAGCCTGTCCCACCGATCCATACTTGATTCAGCTTTCAGCCGTCGCTCTGCTCGTTCATCTCCCCGAGGGAATCCAAATTGACCCGTGCGGTGCCTCTTCCTCCTCCACTCCGACGGCCGCCGGAGCCGGAGCGTCCCGGCACATCCTCCTCCGTCCTCTACATCGACAGCAGCATCTCCCCGTTCGCATCCGCTTGGCCGGCAACCGCTCCTCCACGCACTCCAACAACGGCCGGCAGCACAGCGCCTCCTCCACTCTGACGGCAGCAGCGCAGCCTGGTTCCTCCTCCTCAACAAGAACGGCCGTCAGCCGCGGTGTAGGCATCTCTACTCGAATGGCCGTGTCGTATCGTGTCACCGTGCCGCGGTCGCAGCCCAAACACGGCACTACAAGCCATTAGTCGTGTCGTGCCGTCGAGCACGCAGGTTGTTGTGCCGCCATGCTTTTAGTTGCCGTCACAGACGCGCCCCAGCCACTCGTCGTCACCGCAAATGCATCATCATCATGGTTCGCCACCGCAAGGACATGCTCCAACTGTGCGGTTGCGCCTGCGCCGCCGACGCCGCTACAGGACACGACGTCCTGTCACCTGAGGTATCAAACGATTTACCGATATGATGCCATTGCAGGACGCGACGCCGCCTCGGGGACACGCCGTAGACACGATGCCGCAGCGGGGATGTGACCTTGGCCGTGCCTTGCCGGCCGCGCGCTAGCACCTGCATGAGGACGTGCTCGTGGACTCGCCTTGCCGCCGCCGGGAGGAAGCACACCAACCATACACACCGTCACACCCCCAGTCAAGTGCCTCCTGTTCGTGTGGTGCTGAGAGCCAGGGAGTGAAAAAAAATGATGCTGAGAGGGATGGGAGGGAGGAGAACGGAAGTTTGCTTATATATATCTATGTAGGTTTTGAAGATCTAAGAGAAATTCTCTAAATGAATCAAACGGTTGAGATCTATCGTGCCAGTCCAATTTTTATGCCGTGCCCGTGCCGACACTACAGGCCAGACCTGCGCCCAGGCACGGCCCTACATCGTGTCTGTGCCGGCACTGACACTATGCATTCCGTACCCGTGCCGTGGTAGTCTCGTGCTTTTTTTTCGGACTGAGCCCATATTGATTCAGCATTCAGCAAGTCTGACCATTTGGAAAACTATAACCCCCCTCTAGCTAGCTAGCTAGATAGCTGCAGCTTCCTACCTCGACGGAGAGGTTGCTGCAGAAGTGGCCTGCGGACGCAGCACTGCCCCCGGACCTCGCCATTGCCAAGTTCGACGCGGTCGACGCCGCCGTCTCCTACCTCGTTAGGTCCGTGTGCGTGCTCGACGTCGACGGAGAGGTGGATCCTGCACTGGTACCAGGTCCACCTGGACTAGCTGTGTTACGTTACGCACATGCATGATCGTTGGTATTTTCTTTTTGGCTTTCATTGTATAAAAAGTCGTTTTTTTACTAGTACACTATTTTATTCCACGTCTAAAAATATAATATATATATATATATATATATAATAAAAATCATATATGTAGAAAAGTCAAATTGACTTACAATTTGCAATTTAAGGCAGAGGGAGCATCAGCTTATCTCCGAAAATTTGGCGCAACTACAGACTCAATCTTGGCATTCCAAGAGACTTTGTATATTTTCCTAAATGCTAGGAATAGCAATTTTGGTGAAAACTACCCTCCAACACCTTCTCTAAATGGTCATCCAAATATAGTCATTGTCTATTCCGGGTTTTTCGCTAGCCAAATATAAAAGACGAGAATGACTCTATAGAGTGCGCATGAGATTTAACAAAACTGTTGGAAAGTAAAAAAATATAGAAAGCGATTTTTATGCAAATGACTCTCCAAATGATGATTTAGAAAGTGAGATTTAGAAAGACTCTTGGAGATGCTCTTAGAGCCAGATGGAGTTTGTTTGCGGTGGTTCCTCCTGATTTTTTTAACTCTTATCACATCGAATGTTTAGACACATGTATTGGGTACTAAATATATACTATTTATACAACTAAAAGCACAACTAAGGAATAATTTACGAGACAAATTAGTCTATTAATTGTCAAATAAAACAAAAATACTACACTATTAAATTTTAACACCCTCAACCAAACACTCCAAAAAGTGCTTACAATATGATCTGTTCAGACCAATGGGCTACAGCATTCTAATCATGTGCTAACGCAAGTGAGAGTGTGAGACTAAACCATTTATTAACCAGGTTCCAAAAAATATTGTTGTAAATTTAAATAAAGTCAAATTTTCTTAAATTTGACTAGGTTTATTATGTGACTCATCTAGCGATACGTATTATACATTCTAAATATTAGTATATTTTAATTATATATATTTAGTTAAATCTAAGATTCATTGACTTAAAACAACAATATTATTTTTTAGATTGAGTGAGTAAACTGCTTAGCATCTCCAATAGTTTAAAAAATAATTGGTAAATCAATAAGTTTTCCAAGTAGCTAAGAAAGTTGTGAGCATTTGTGTTGGGTTGTGCTAGCGGTTTTCAACATCTCACTCCTAAAACATAGAGGCAATTTGCATCAAGAATTCCAGACTATTTCGAAAACACCTTAACTAATTTGATATTTTCTTTCTCTCTTATACGTGTTTTGTTTGGATAACTCCTTTGGCTCATAGTGCCAACATGAGCATGACCCATTACATGTTGGCTTGTTAACAACCCATAGAAAAAACCAGTTAATGAACCAAACTATTGCTCCTCCTCTCCCTAACCATATGTCGCCCGATTCCTTCCCTATGGACCTCTTCCACGCCATCGTTCTCTTCCATGCTCCCTGATTCCTCTTCGCCCCGCCAACCACCACTCCCTCGGCTTCCTCACCTCCTTGTGATTCCTCTCCTCTTGATACACCTCTCAATTTTCGCTTCGCAACTCTACCAGAAAAAGACACTCCTTCCCTTCTTCCTTCTCTTTGCATAGGTGAGCAAGGCGTGCGCCATTGTGTAGGCGCGGCTGAATAACAATAATGTTGTGCCATAGCGTGCAGCAGCTTGGCGCCCATGGTAAGATCCATGGCTTCCCCATGGCCAATTCCAATTTGTGATTGATTTGGGGATATGTGAATTGGACTTGTGATTAAGATATGCTGAGTTTATGATTTTTATTGATTTTGTTTGGCTGGAATGAGATTAAAGGGCTTGGCATAACTCATTGGGCTCATCACTAGGCTGGTACAACATGGCTAACCTCGCTAGTGGGACTTAGGCAGAGCGCATTGACCGTTACAGCATGGGTCGTTGCCCTTTCATGCCTAAGGCCTCAATCCTTTGGAGATGTCCTACTATACTGTTTAGTGGAAGGAATTGTTTAGAGTCATTTTACAGTGTAAAAATAGAAGCAAGAACCATTTTAGAGAAACACAAGTCCTCGTGGAGAAACCCGTTGCGCCTAAATATCGGCCCTGTTTGGTACAGCTCACGACAGCTTTATGAGCTGTTTTTTTTTTGTCAAACACTTATTTTCAAAACAGCTTCATGTGTGAAGCTGTTTTTTTCTTCTCTCACAAAAACATGAGTGGGATGAAGTAGCCTATTGCAGCTCTCTCTCTCTCATTTCTTTCTCCTATCTATGTAAGAAGTAGTTGGTGAAACTATTTTACCAAACATTTTTTTTTCAAAATAGCTTATTTTTATTTAGAAAGTTGCTCATAAAATTATTTTCTAAAAAAAATAGATTCACTCGTGAAGTTGAGTTGTGACAAACAGCACCGAGGCCGTGCCATATGAGGCATGCCGCCTAGTTGGCCATCTACAAAAACACTTCCGAAATGAGAAGTCAAAAGCGTGGGATTTGGGGAGGGATGCGTGCATTGCCTTGTGTTGCGTTGCAACAAAATCGAGTGCCAACAGATAGTACTACACACACACAAAAACACGCCATTGAGCACTACTGGCTCGATGACGTCAGCGTGTCCATCTCACATTTGCACGTCCCCTACCTAAACGCGCCGTTTGGTTTGGTTGACGGAACGAGTCTCATCCGTCACCAGGTCCGGCCGGTCATGCCCTCGCTCCGCCAGCATAAACGAGTCATCGACTCGTTCCCAGCGAAACAGTCGGACAACTCCAGCGCTGATCCTGTCGCAATACTGAATTCATTCAGAAGTGGCTCACACAACCTCCAATCTCGTCGCTCATCGGTGGCCGCCGTCGTTGTCGCTGTCGGCTGTCGCTGCCGTACCGTGCCGCCAGAAATTTTTGCGTGCTCCCCGCACCAACTGCTATCTTATATCTATATCTATATATATATCTTCGTTCGTGGATTTCCCTTTCACCTTTCGCGTTCCTGCTGTCCTTGATTCTGGCCAGGAGCTCCAGCGGCGATGAGGGGTGGCGATAGCCCGGCAAAGGCGCCTGCTGAAGCCGCCGCGCTCGAGGAGAGGCTGCTGCCACCGCCGGTGACGAGGAGCGGAGATGCTGGCGCCGGCGGCGGGAAGAGGGGCGGCAGCAAGTGGGAGAAGACTTACCTGGACGTGCTGGGCGTGTGCTGCTCCGCGGAGGTCGCGCTCGTGGAGCGCCTCCTGAAGCCGATCGACGGCGTGAGGTCGGTCACCGTCGTCGTCCCTTCCCGCACCGTCGTCGTCGAGCACGACCCCGCCGCCGTCTCCCAGTCCCACATCGGTACGTAATCCAGCCTCTCCTCCTCCTCCTCCTCCGGCTCCGGGCCTCCTCGGACGGAAGTCACCATCCATCTCCGTGTTCCCAGATAGATTCTTGGCTTGGCCTTGGCTCCTCACCCTTGCCCTGCTGCCCCTGCCTCGGATCATCAACCAGTGAAGGCGCTCAACAAGGGGGGCTGGAGGCATCCGTCCGCGCGTACGGCAGCACCAGCGGCGGCGTCGGCGTCGTCGCGCGCTGGCCGAGCCCGTACGTCGTGGCCAGCGGCGGGCTCCTCCTGGCGTCCCTGCTCGCGCCGCTGCTCCCGCCGCTGCGCTGGCTCGCGCTGGCGGCGGCGTGCGCGGGCGCGCCGCCGATGCTGCTCCGTGCGCTCGCGTCGGGGCTCGCCCTGGCCCTGGACATCAACGCGCTCATGCTCGTCGCCGTGGCGGGCGCCGCGGCGCTCGGGGACTACGCGGAGGCCGGCGCCATCGTGTTCCTCTTCACCGCCGCGGAGTGGCTGGAGACGCTGGCGTGCACCAAGGCCAGCGCCGGGATGTCGACGCTCCTGACCATGGTCCCGCCCAGGGTCGTGCTGGCCGGGACAGGGGAGGTCGTCAGCGTGCGCGACGTCGAGGTGGGCACCGTCGTCGCGGTCAGGGCCGGGGAGGTCGTCCCCGTCGACGGCGTGGTGGTCGACGGGCAGAGCGAGGTCGACGAGAGCAGCCTCACCGGCGAGTCCTTCCCCGTGCCCAAACTGCCGCCGTCCGAGGTCTGGGCCGGCACCATGAACATGGACGGTTACATAGCCGTGAGGACAACAGCTCTGGCCGACGACTCGACAGTGGCCAGGATGCAGAGGCTTGTGGAGGCGGCGCAGAACAGCCGGTCCAAGACGCAGCGGCTGGTCGATTCATGCGCAAAGTACTACACCCCAGGTAACAGTAACACAGTCACCTTCATGATCTCATGGCGATATACTGTGCGTAGAATTGACAAGATGGAGTGTTTACCAGCAGAATGAAAATGATGAATTGTTGTTGCTGTTTGCAGGTGTGGTTGTTCTTGCAGCAAGCGTGGCGCTTGTGCCGCTGCTGCTGGGAGCAAAAGACCTGAAACGGTGGTGTCAGCTAGCATTGGTGCTGCTGGTGAGCGCGTGCCCGTGCGCGCTGGTGCTGTCGACGCCGGTCGCCACGTTCTGCGCGCTCCTGCGGGCGGCGAGGATGGGGGTTCTCATCAAGGGCGGGGACGTTCTTGAATCGTTGGGGGAGATCAGGGTCGCGGCGTTCGACAAGACGGGGACGATCACCAAGGGGCAGTTCAGCATCGATGGGTTCCATGTGGTTGGGGACAAGGTTGAAATGAGCCAGCTTCTTTACTGGTACGACTGATGGCTTCAGTCTTTTTTTCTGTAGTGCAATTTCACCTATTATTCAGTAAAATTTTGACCTTTTGTGAGCAAATCAGGGTGTCAAGCATTGAGAGCAAATCAAGCCACCCAATGGCGGCGGCACTTGTTGAGTACTCTCAGTCCAAATCCATCCAACCCAAGCCGGAAAACGTCACTGAATTCCGTATCTTCCCTGGGGAGGGCATCTCCGGAGTGATCAATGGAAGACAGATCTTCATTGGAAACAGAAGGATCATGGCAAGGTCCTCATGTTACACAGCTCCGGAAATGGATGATCACAGAGGTGCGTCGATCGGGTATGTGATCGTCGACGGCGACCTCGTGGGGGCGTTTTCGCTCTCCGACGACTGTAGGACCGGCGCGGCAGAAGCGATCATGGAGCTGAGATCAATGGGCATCAAGTCGGTGATGCTTACAGGGGACAGCAGGGCGGCGGCGACGCGGGCACAGCAGCAGCTCGGAGGCGTCCTGGAGGAGCTCCACTGGGAGCTCCTCCCGGCGGACAAGGTCAGTCTCGTCGGCGACCTCAAGGCGAGGGCGGGCGCGACGCTGATGGTGGGCGACGGCATGAACGACGCGCCGGCGCTGGCGGCGTCGGACGTGGGCGTGTCCATGGGCCTGTCGGGGTCCGCGGCCGCCATGGAGACGAGCCACGCCACGCTCATGTCCAGCGACATCCTCAGGGTGCCCGCGGCCGTCGCGCTCGGGCGCTGCACCCGCGCCACCATCGCCGCCAACGTGGTCGTCTCCGTGGGCGCCAAGGCCGCCGTCCTCGCGCTGGCCGTCGCGTGGCGGCCCCTGCTGTGGGCGGCCGTGCTCGCCGACGTCGGCACGTGCCTCCTCGTCGTGCTCCACAGCATGCTGCTGCTGCGGGAGCCGGCGGGCACGGGCAGCTGGCGGCGGAGAGGTGGGCCGCCCGAGGCGTGCCGTGCCACGGCGAGGTCGCTGGCGATGAGGTCCCAGCTCGACGGAGCATCCAACGGCGGCGCCGCGGGTGGGAGCGTTCGGCGGGAACCAGGCTGCCGTTGCTGTCAGAAGCCAAGAAAGCCGTTTGAGCAGGAGCACGCAGCAGTGGTGATCGACATACCGGCACCGTCCGCCGACGCTGAGCATCCTCGCGCGACGGCGAAAGGCGACGCCACCGGATGTTGCGGCGGCGCCCGCGTAGCTTGTGCTGCTCCCACCACGGTGACTAGCGTGAATTGCGCGCCACGAGGATGCTGTGGCGGCAAAGGCAAAGGAGACAGCCGCGTGAGCGCAAGGACGAGCTGCAGCAGCAATGGAGGTGGAGGAGCTGCCCGTGATCCTCCTAAGAAGGCAGGGAATGGATGCAATGCGAGGTGTTGCTCTAGTGGCAAATAAGATATATATATGAAATGCAGGATACTGTCTCATTAATCTCAACTCTGAAGTGATAGTGAAATACTGACTGTTCATGCGACGCCTGCAAAACTTAACCGGTGGATCCAGCGTGTGTTCAGATCGCGACTGGGCAGCTCGAATCTGTTGACATTTGTGTACAGTAGTTAATTTTGTACAGTGCCCTATTGAGATTTGTCCTCAACTGTGGAGTATACTCGGATTTGTGATAGTGAAAAGTAGAAGCTTTTTTTTTTTGCGAGTTGGAGCCGTTTTTGCCCTCAGTACCAAAACTAGAATACTATTAGAACAAGGTATTTTTAGGTTGAAGTAGAAAAGTACTTTTGCTGCCAAAAAAAAGTAAAACGTCAATCAAATAGATAGAACCTAAAGTTGATTTACTTTTTCGAGTTTTCGTAGAACCTTAGGGCACTATCAAGACAAGCTAACAAAAATGTTGGCCTCAACTCAGAACTACTATCCACATAGACAAGAGAACGTACAACATGGTTAATAATCCCACTCGCACAACACAAACTACCAATGATGAAAGAAAAGTTTATTGGCTTGTTGTCTCTTCATTTGCCGGTCCTTCATGCCTCCCTCTCAACTAGCTCAACTTTGTTTGGTGAGGTGTTGTTTTCCAATGCGCAAACTACAATGATAGGACATGGGACTAGTAGTCTATCTGACTTGATCACTGCATGCTTATGTGGATGCTGAGACTCCTTGCCATGGTGGTGTGTTCGGGAGGCCCTTAGGCCATGTCCAATGCAAGTATACAGTAGTAGTGATCTAGGAGAGAGAAGATAACATGTATTCCCAAACCACTAGGCCTTCTCCAACGCGCCACCATGGCTTGTAGTTCTAGTCTTCACCTCTATGCAAAATCATATCCATATCATATAGAATAGCGGCTTGGTTGCATGTCACAACATCTTGTAGAGGATGTGGATGCTTCAACTAACAAAAGGTGCAAGCCACTACTTATTGGGAAGAAAAGCTAGGACTAACTGTGAGAAAGCAAAGGCACGCGAGCCAGTGGGTGCCGGCATAGAGAGAGAAATGGTGATATCCACAATAGTAAAGTGACTAGCCTACGACATAGAGAAGCCAACTTCAACTATTTTTCATTTTCATGGCAACTAACTTTTGATTGAGGCCACTAGCATTAGTTGCCTACATAGAGAAAAATGGTGATATCCGCAATAGATAAAGTGACTAGCCTACGATATAGAGAAGGCAACTTCAACTATTTTTCATTTTCATGGCAACTAACTTTTGATTGAGGCCATTAACATTAGCTGCCAGTATGCTATAATGCAAGCCACATTGATGAGTAAAGAAAAAGTAAGCATGCAACATGCCTTTACCTTTTTTCTCTTATTACTCTCTCTCTCTCTCTCTCTCTCTCTCTCTCTCTCTCTCCTGACTCGTAAGGCAATATAGGTATTTTAGTAGGTAAACCTAAGTAAATTGAGCCTGCTCTGACCCGTGGGCTTGGCCCAAACCCACCGATTTTTGGTCCATACACGAACCTTAGTGGGGTGTCTAAGCATAGTTCGTGCTGTCTAGAAAAAAATTCTCAACCTGAGTGTGACCCAAAATATTTTGTTTTACACTGCAAACTACGTAGATGGCCCTATCCAGTACCAGGCCCCACTTAATGCTCACGTCTGAAGTACTGCTGCCACCTACAAGCTATTACTTTTTCCTTCTCTTACCTCCAAGTTAGATTTGTTTCTATGTGGCATGATGGAGCCATTAGGGCACTCATAATGCAGACTCTATCATAGAGTCTAAAGTTATTTATTACCTCGAACAATGTGGACTTAGAGTCTAAATAAGACTTGAAGTCTTATTTTTTCTACCTCTTTCTTTAATAAATATGCTGCCACATCAGCAAAATACCATAAATAATATGTAATTAAGTGTCTTGGACTCTGTAATAGAGTCTTGCATTGTGAGTGCCCTTATCCTAGCTAGTTGTCTCGTTGGACATGGTTCTAAATCCTGCTTTTGACTTTCTACTTTTTTTTCCAGTGGATGGAAATAGAAAGATGTTTTATGATCGTTTCAAGTGACACAGGAGAATGGGTATGTTTCATATCTGTTTCAATCAAACAATTTACAATTTTTTTGGGAACACAGAGCTCAAATAACTTTTTTTTCACGGATAAAAAAACTAAGGGTGAATGCTGAACCAAGATGTTTCTTAGGTTAAATAGTTTCTACTACTTGTGTTTTTTTTGCATGTAGGATTCTTTTTTAAAATGAAAGAAAAGAGTTCTTACGTAATAAACTAAGTTAAGCATGGAAACTGTAGGAAATGTTTGAGAAACAATGCGTCAATTTATTTTGAAGATATTAAGGTAACTTATAAGATTATATATTAATTGATTTTTATAGTACATTTTAGTAGACATAAACCGTGTCCTTATTCGAAATGATAAGATGGAGAGAGTAGCATGCTAGCGCGCAATTGCACGGGGGCACTTGATAATAGATTGATAGTTGGTCAGATTATTATGTGACTAATAATGTCACCCTTTTGGAGCGAGGTATCTTTGAATTGCTGCTGCTAAAATAAATCAGAGGTTTCATAGAATTTGGTTGATGATGAGCAAAAAGCATCGAAAGAGAAGGAAACCAGTCAGGTCTCCAGAGAAGCGCAGCTCCCAAAATAGGGATTGGAAGGGGAGGAACCTGGAAACTCGGGAGCCGGCCACGCCAAGGATAAAAAAACAGCCGGTGGCTAAATTTTTGGCTGGCCCCGCGGGCGCACGTCGTTTCGCGTCTCCGCTCGCCCGCCTTGGTCCTTGCCCCTGCAGGGGCCCTCCGAGATGCCGGGACCGGCCGTGGAGGCAGCGGCCAAGGGCGGCGGTCACCACCACCACGACGGCGGTCACCACCACGACGGCCACGGCTGCGGCGGCGGGAAGGCGGCGGCCGGCAGCAAGTGGGAGAAGACGTACCTGGATGTCCTGGGCATCTGCTGCACCGCCGAGGTGGCGCTCGTCGAGCGTCTCCTGTCGCCCATCCACGGCGTCAGGGCGGTCACCGTCGTCGTCCCTTCCCGCACCGTCATCGTCGACCATGACACCGCCGTCGTCTCCCAGTTCCACATTGGTAACCAAATAGAAATCCCTCGCTCGTCTCCTACCTACGATCGCCTGCTGCCTACATTGTCACATCACATCTCTCGTCTCCCTCTTCGTTACGCGAACTTGAATTCTTGCACAATGGATTGGAGTCGATCAATCTCTCTCGCTCATTTTCCGGATCAGTGAAGGTCCTGAACAAGGCGGGTCTCGAGGCCTCCATTCGAGCCTATGGCAGCAGCGCCGGCGCCTCCTGGCGGTGGCCCAGCCCGTTCATCATCGCCTGCGGCGTCCTGCTCGCGGCGTCGCTGTTCGCGCCGCTGCTCCCTCCGCTGCAGTGGCTGGCGGTGGTTGCCGCCGTCGTGGGGTCCCAGCCCATGCTGCTGCGGGCGTTCGCGGCGGCGGGGAAGCTGACGCTGGACATCAACATCCTGATGCTCATCGCGGTGGTGGGCTCCGTGGCGCTCGGGAGCTACACGGAGGCCGGCGCCATCGTGTTCCTCTTCACCGTCGCCGAGTGGCTGGAGACGCTGGCGTGCACCAAGGCCAGCGCCGGGATGATGTCCCTCATGTCCACCGTGCCCAAGACCGTCGTGCTCGCCGAGACCGGGCAGGTCGTCGGCATGGGCGACGTCGCGGTCGGCACGGTCGTCGCCGTCAGGGCCGGAGACGTCGTCCCCGTCGACGGCGTGGTCGTCGACGGGCATAGCGAGGTCGACGAGAGCAGCCTCACCGGCGAGTCCTTCCCCGTTCCCAAGCAGCCGCAGTCCGAGGTCTGGGCTGGCACCATCAACCTAGACGGTAACCATAACAGCCAACCTTCTTCGATCTGCTGTTTTCTTTTCGAGCTTCTTCAACAACAACAATGTCCATGAGGTGATGTCGCAGGTTACATCTCCGTGAGGACGACGGCGCTGGCGGAGAACTCGACGGTGGCGAAGATGGAGAGGCTGGTGGAGGATGCGCAGAACAGCGCGTCGAGGACGCAGCGGCTCATCGACTCGTGCGCCAAGCACTACACCCCTGGTACGCCGGCACGGTCACCGCCGGGAACGACCGCCGTCTCAAAAATGCATTGAATTGGCATAGGAGTTCAGCAGCAGCAGTGTCGCTGTGTCTTCTGCTTGTGCAGCCGTGGTGGTGATCGCGGCGACGGTGGTCGTCGTGCCGGCGCTGCTGGGATCCCGGGACCTGGAGCACTGGTTCCGGCTGTCCCTGGTGCTGCTGGTGAGCGCGTGCCCGTGCGCGCTGGTGCTGTCCACGCCCGTCGCCACCTTCTGCGCGCTCCTGCGCGCGGCGCGGATGGGCCTCCTCATCAAGGGCGGCAACGTCCTCGAGTCGCTCGGCGAGGTCAGCGTCGCCGCGTTCGACAAGACCGGGACCATCACCAGAGGGGAGTTCAGCATCAAGGACTTCCTCGTGGTTGGGGACAAGGTCGAAATGAACAAACTGCTCTACTGGTATATATATATATACTCCAAGTTCATTCAACTGCTGTCAGTGTACTGTTCCATCAGTAGATTAAACTGTTACTGTTTCAGTAGATTAAACTGTCAAGTTGATTACTCTTCTTGCAGGGTATCTAGCATTGAGAGCAAATCAAGCCATCCAATGGCTGCTGCACTTGTCGACTATGCTCAGTCCAAATCTATACAGGCGAGGCCGGACGACGTGACTGAAACCTGCATCTATCATGGCGAGGGCATCTATGGTGAGATCAATGGGAAGAAAATCTACATCGGAAACGAAAGGATCATGGCAAGGTCCTCCTGTCATCAACATGCAGGTAATTAAGCAAGCACATTCTTGAGCTTTGTTCACGCATTCTTGAACAACAGCAGCTAACGATTTCTGAGTTCTGACATGGCGACGGAACAAACTTTCATCATATGTAATGTAAAGCTGCCCACCAAGAAACAGATGGTCTGATGAAAGGTGTGTCGATGGGTCTCGTGATCTGCGACGGCGACCTCGTGGGCAAGTTCTCGCTCTCCGACACCTGCAGAACCGGGGCGGCCGAGGCGATCCTGCAGCTGAAATCAATGGGGATCAAGTCGGTGATGCTCACCGGGGACAGCGCGGCGGCGGCGAAGCACGCGCAGGAGCAGCTCGGCGGCGTCCTGGAGGAGCTCCACGCGGGGCTCCTCCCGGAGGACAAGGTCCGGCTGATCAGAGAGCTGCAGACGAGGCACGGGGCGACGATGATGGTGGGCGACGGCATGAACGACGCGCCGGCGCTGGCCGCGGCGGACGTGGGCATCTCCATGGGCCTGTCGGGCTCCGCGGCGGCCATCGAGACGAGCCACGCCACGCTCATGTCCGGCGACATTCTGAGGGTGCCCAAGGCCGTCCGGCTCGGGCGGCGCACCCGGCGCACCATCGCCCTGAACGTGGCCTCCTCCGTCGCCACCAAGGCCGCCGTCATGGCGCTCGCCGTCGCGTGGCGCCCAGTGCTGTGGGTGGCCGTGCTCGCCGACGTCGGCACCTGCCTGCTCGTCGTGCTCCACAGCATGCTGCTGCTCAGGGACGCCGGCCGCGCGCGGCGGAGGTGCGGCGGCGGGGCGTCCAAGGGGGGTTGCTGCGGGACGCCGCACAAGGCGCCCAAGGCGTGCTCCTCGACGGCGGCGTGCAAGTCGCCCAAGTCGTGCTGCTCGACGCCGACCAAGTCTCCCAAGGCGTGCTGCGGGACGATGAAGCCGGTGGCGACGAGGCCGCAGCACGCAGAGACGGCAGGAGGCGACCACAGCCACAAGCACGGCAAAGACGGGCACCACCATTGCAGCCATAACCTGAGCAAGCTGCCGGAGGACGCCGTGGTGATCGCGATACCGGGGCCGGGGCGGGCCGTGGAGCACCGGAAGGACGCGGCCGGCCACGAGAAGGCGGACGGCCACGGCGGCGCCGGGGGATGCTGCGGCGGCCACGGTGCTTCACCGACGGCGGCGCACGGTGCGTCCGGGTGCTGCGCGTCAGGACACGGCGAAGAAGAGGTGTGCATCGTCATCAGCGGGAGGTCGCCATGCTGCAGCACGGCGAGGAGTCGGTCTGGGTCTCCCAAGGACGCCATTTGCTGCCACGGCTCCGGTGGTAAAGACGGCGGCGGCGCCATCTCAGCCCTCGTGTGCTGACTGCTGACTGAGCTGGTACCATTAGTGGAATACGATCGCCTGGTATACCGAGGAAAATTACTCGTATCGTATGACCTGTACAGGAAGTTGTTACTATTACGAGTCCTACTGTACTTCGTAGAGTGCTCTTATGTAACCTACGGTCCCTTTGAGATCAGTTGGGACGAAGAGCTTAATTTACGAGGCAGTGACGTGGCTGGCCCATTGTCAGCCTTGTTGTTTTTTCTTTGCATCACCGTCGTCAGCTTGTCCATTGCGTGTGCTTTTTTTTCCTCAGTCGGAGCCCGTTTTTCGTTAAACAGATATGAAAACTTTAAGGGTTACAACAATGAGTGTAACTTTTGCTAAGGATCGAGTCACCAGCAAGACCGAAACACTAAACAAGTGAAATCATTAATCGTTGTACTATGCAACTGTAGAATTGAGTGACTAAGGTGGCCAATGCTCAGCCTAGACAGTCGCAGTCGTACCTTTCTAGGGCAGCCTATATGGAAAGAGAGCCCACACATTGTCTCCTTTTTCATGGTTGATAACGGTTGAGCAAAGGCTTGCTAAAATTCTTCGGAGGACGCCAACCCTAACCTCCTCATAATAACCTTTCTCACTTGAGCTTTCAGTTTCTATGTCGCCCTAAACTTATTTTTGGCTGCTAGACAGGCGCTCTGCGCTTGGACACGAAATCTCCTTGGTAAACCTAGGCGAGGACGCAACGAGCAAGGGGCTGCTATAGGGGACATATAGGAAGGAGTATATCGACGACATCAGTAGCCAAATCTTGTTTGGCGTGGGAGGTTGACTGGTTGGCCTCTGGGCCAAATCGTGGCGACATAAGGAGCTCATCAGGGCCTTCAATCTCCATAGGGTCAGTGGAGCTGGAGGCTGTGACAGTGAGCAGTTCCTCAGCTAGCCCCCCAGCAATCAGCTGTCGGATCCGAACTGTCATGGCACTAGACCAGGGAAGTAGAGTTCATTTTTTTTTAAATTTAAGTAGAGTTCGAATTGGCTTGTGGAAGGAAGGCCGGCCTGCTATCAACGCTGTCCTCTTAAAGGATGGGCCCCCAGGAACCCCACGAGAATACGAGACCCACTATGTCTTGACGACAACAGTGAGGGTAATTAGGTATGAAATGAAATCCCAACTACTGAAATTAAGCTAGGTACTGAAATAAAACGCCAGGATGAAATCAAACACTCGTCGAATTTTCGTTCCCTCCCCTTCAGTTGCAAATATTGCAACGAGGTGACACGCATGCGTGCACACAGAGCGACACACGCGAGAACGGAAGACTATAATGAATTTGGTAGCTACTAATAGATGGAAATGGAATTGTACACAGTGGTGATGGTGATGGTGATGAATTCACCAGCTCAGCAAGAGGGCATTTCGGCGCTGGGGCGGGGCATCTGTGGACAATGGTGATGTACTGATGGTGACGAATTCGGTTGCTTTGCTGGTTACCAGTCAACAAGTCCTGCGTCAAAAGTCAAGGGAATATAGCAGCTCATACATACAGTCGTACAGATATATATGTACACAGCATGATATGTACCTGAAAGTCGTTATTCCACTTCAGTCTCTCCCTATCAGAAACCGTCGTTTCCTTGGACGAAGTTGGGCATTTCGTGCCAAACTCGTCAAAGAAGTAGGGCGCCATGCGCGTGAGCCGTGAAGCACCACGGGCAACCACGTACAGTGATCTCTAACAACAAACACGTTTCGTTCCCCTAAGGTGTCGACATTCGGGAAAGCCACCATGGCAGACTTTAATTAATACTTATAATAAACTGATATTTACGTCTTCCATTATCTCAAACCAAAGTGATATTTACATCGTCAACCTGAGTAATATAATCGGGGTGTGTGTGTGTGGGGTGGGGGGTGGGGGGGTGATACACATACGTATTATTTACATCTTCCATTATCCTAAGAATGTGATCATGTAACGAACTATCAGTTTAGACCCTTGGGTACACTGAATAATGCTGAATTTCTGGGTAAGTGGGTATAATAATATTATTATCATGATCGTACATGCCTCCTTCGTACTAGTGTTTTATTTTGCCTTACGTGTTCCATATCATCCAACATGGATGCAGATCGAATCTGTTCGCTTGGCTGAAAAAATCATAGTTACAAGTTTACTAATTTGTTATGAGAGAAAAACACTGCTATACTTACCGTCAAGGACAAAATTCCAGTGTCGCTACTCTATGGTAATGTTTATTTTGTCCTTCCCTCACTTTAGACATTACAGTACTACGTTTACGCCTTGTCAAAGTCTTGGTGTACTCCTTGTCAAAGTCAAGCTCGCCTTGTGTGCACCGTCGGTAACAAACAAAGGGTGGCGACAGTGTGTCGACATTGCTGCTTCAAGAAAATCTTGGCAACCAACCGGCTGAGAAGAAGCGTATGCTATCCAGACTGCCATCGGTTCAGGGCAAGGATAGAGCAGGCCACAGTTGCTGTCTTCGTTTCTCAATAACAATAATGCTGATGTGCCTCTCCAAACAGTTGCAGCAACTCAATAAAAAAAATGGAAGACAAAAAGCAGGCAGAGAAACACTATAGTATATTCCTTGTCTTAACCACCCCCCTGTTCTCCAATTAATTAACTCTATCTAAAACAACTCCTCTCTGCTGCTGCTGCTGCTGATGATGATAGAACACAACAAAATTCATTGGAAGGGAGTACTAGTATACTAAAATAAAAATTAAGCCCATTTGGCGAGCATGGACATGAGGCCGGCGCCGACGAGCATGGAGACGTTGATGGCGAGCTGCAGCTTCCCCCTGCTCTGCACCTTGGGGTTCATGAAGTCCTCGGCGAGGAGGTCGACGAGCGCCATGTACACCAGGATCCCCGCCGCCACCGAGTTGAGGATCCCCTCCACGATCAGCGCCGTCGGGCTGTCCTCGTTGTACACCGACGAGATCCCGATCCCCACCAGGATCCCCACCGGCGTCGTCAGGCAGAAGAAGAGCACCATGGTCACGATCGACCGCACCTTGAACTTGGCCTGCATGTTAGTATAGTAGAAACCCCCAAAAAAAAGTTTAATTATTTATTTATGCAAAATTATAATGGCAAATCTCCCTTATTATCTATATATACATGAAGAAATACTTGAGCCATGGTCGTTGCATGCACGTGGGGGGCATATATTCTTCTCTAGAATGATTGGAGCAGAATGGTAAAGTTCAGAGTACTGAATTCACGTCTGCTTTGGCTACATTAGTAGATATGATTGTAGATTCACTGAGAAAGGATTTTCAAAATGGGAATCCAATAAGCGAGTGGAACTCCAAGCTTTGTGAACCGCATATATGCATGTCTCCGAACCACCCGAAGTGCAGTGCTTTGGTACTTTGTTCTCACAAAAGGTAGCGGCGGCACCCTTTCCTCACGTTTAAGGATATCAAAATCATATGCTTAGCTTCACTGCAATCCGTCTCTTCATCAATCACCTCTCGTTTCTTAATCATGGCACTAGATCAGTAGATTTTCAAAAGGGATAAAGTGCTCCACTCTTTTCAACCAAATAAAAACAAATTTACCAGCAGATACGGACCTTTCTCTTCTAGTATAATACAACTGTCCTGGACACGTGGCAACTATCCATAGCATGTATGCAGAGAGAGACATAGTGAATACTGTTATTTGCACCGATTTTTTTTCCCTTAAGTTTTAAAGGGTGGAGGAAAGAGTAGAGCTACTCTGCTTCGCGGACGGAAAAGTTGTTTTTGCTATGTAGGCCTCCTCGTAGATGTTCTATTTTAAACGCCTGGGGCTAGCGTTCCTCTCTAACAAGTGTTGCTCACGCCACATCGTAAAATAGAAACTAACCCTAAACCTGTAGCAAACGCAGTATGATATGATATGATATGATGATTAATTAAGTACCTGAACGATGCAGCCGCCAAGTCCCATGCCCTCGAACATTTGGTGGAAGCTCAGGGCGACCACCAGAGGCTTGATGGTGCTCGGGCCTTCGGACGCCCCAAGGGAGATGCCGATGATCACCGAGTGAACCACAATGCCAAGCTCAAGAACCTGCAAAATCAATTGACATTGTTATTAGTCTTCAAAAAATTACTTCTTTTTTTGGATGGAAAGTAGATATCATAGTTGAATTTTCAGAGAACTTTGTGTGCTCGGGTGGAGGGAGAGAGGCCATGTGTGTCCATTGATTTTATTATGTAGTACCTTTTTTTTACATCAAACTAAATAAATTATAGCCTCATTATTAATCTCTCATGTAGCGTGGGTCATATTCTAGCTAGAGAAATTATATATTATATTTAAGTTTCAATCTATTGGTGAACTCCTCTGGTACGGTGTTCATCACGCTAGTACAGTATATGTTTAATTATTTTGCTGTTTTCTTTTTGACGTTAGTGATGATAAATGTATGGTTAAATACAGCTGTTACGCAACTCACGATTAACCCGCTGAAACTAACTAATTACTAGTAGCACGTACCTGCGCGATGACCCGGTGGCGCAGCGCGTGCTCCTTGTCGCCCTCGGTGCCGCCGACGGCGGCGACGAGCGCCGAGGAGCCGTGCGCGTGGCCGTGCGTGGCGTGCGTGTGCATGTGCACGTGGCCGTCGTGGTCGTGGTCGTCGTCTCCGTGCGGCGCCGCGGCGGCGGCGGCCGCCTGCTGCTTCTCCTCGTCCCCGACGGCGGCCGCCTCGGCGGCGGCGGCGCCGTTCTTGAAATGGACGCGCGTGAAGTAGCCCGTGGCGACGGTGTCGACGACGAGCGTGCCGATGGCGCCGACCATGGCCCCGAACCCGGCAAACGGGAAGTCCTGCCACGGCCCGCTTTTGGGGAGGCAGTCGGAGGTGAGCTTCTCGAAGGCGTCGGGGAGGATGTGGATGAACCCGGTGGCGAGGATGACGCCCGCCGCGAACGCCTTGACGAGGAAGAAGACGTCCCCGTCGGCGCGCAGCGCGGGGACGCGGCGGCCCAGCACGGGCAGGCAGCACCCCAGCGCGCCGCACACCAGGATGGAGAAGAACGCCGCGATCTTGAGCGCCTTGGCGCGCGCGCGGTCGCCCGCCTGCACCGCCTCGCCGCCGGCACCGCACGCGTCGCCGCCGTCGGCGGCGGCGGCGCGCGCGACGAGCAGGAGCAGCAAGGCGAAGACGAGCACTGCGCGTGACGACCTCATGGCGGTGGAGCGTGTGGACGACGCGACGCGAGGAGGAAGAGGAGGGGAGAGGAGAGCTCGCAGTCGCAGCGGCAGGCCAAGCTACGTGGTTGGTCTCATATAGGGGGGCGGAGGCGGCGGAGCCTCGTGGTTTTCAGCTCGTAGATTCATTAGTTTAGGGATTTATAATCGCGTTATAGTGTGTAGTTAATTGGAGAGATTTACTGGTAGTAGGGAAACGATGACGACAGGCGTGAGAAAACATTAGTGCGAAGTACGAGTTTTCCCGGGGATCTTCTGGTTGTTGGGAGAAAAATTACCGGCAAATGACGACACTTTTTTTTTTTGGGTTATAGAGAGAGAGAAGAGCGGTGGCGACATGAATAGCCTCTGCCGGCGTGTCAAACTTGGCGCGAGATCATCTCGGTTGAGCACGTGACAAGTAGGCACTGACACGTGGGCCGTCCTTGTGAGTCAGGTGATGTTGGGGGCAGTGATGCACTTTTTTTTTCTTATGTCAAATTAGAGCATCACCAGATCGAAGTCGGTTTGTAAAACTCACTCATGCAATTGAACACAAACCCGAGATGAAAAATCCACACTAGCCCCAATTGTTGAATTCAACATTGGAATGGAACCAAGAAAATCTTGGGTGTATTTGGTTCGTTTTATACGGCTAGTAAAACTAAACCACGCTAGCTATAGCCTGTTCTAGCTAGCCCAATTCGTAGTTGTTTAGTTGTGTGTATTGTACTAGCCTGGCTAGCATTTTGGCGTGTTTTAGAGCCTGGCTCCAAGGACTGGCCAAGCAACCAAGGGCGCGTTTGTGAGGGTGGCCGAGGAGGGTGGCTGCGCCCCCCCTCATGCAAGTCGCATGTTTGCGAGCTAGGGCCCACCAGCGAGCCAGGCTGCCGTGGTGCAAATTGCCTTCTCTCTCATGGCTCCACAGATACGCTCAGAAAGTTCGTTTCCTGGGGGCTCGGCTTGCCTGAGCGCAAGAGCGGTTCGTTGGAGCTCAGAGGCGCGCTCATCTCACCTTCGTCACCTCCTCCTACCTCCTCTCCTCCGTCGCAGCACCGTCGATGTCGTGATCCCAGGCGCCCTCCCCGCCGTGCCATCTTTGCTCCTGTGGTTGTGGCACGAGCTCGGGGCACTCGCAGCCATGGCCATGACGGCGGCGCGCAGCCACGGCCACAACAACGACGGCGACGTGCGAGGCCCTCACCGCCCACGGCCAGGACAACGTTTCGCAAGGCACTCGCTGCCCATGGCTGGAATGCCAAACTTACCTCTCGCCATGGCTCGGGGGCCGAGCTCGCCCCGTGTCGCCATGGCCGGGGGACCGAGCTTGCTCCGCGCCGCCATGGCCGGAAGGCCGAGCTTGCCTCGCGCCATGGCTAGGGAGGATAAGGAGGTAGTGGCTGCACGGGGTGGGTAGACAACCAAGGCTGCTAGCCCCTGCGCAGGGAGAGGAGATGGAGCTGGCCATGGTTGCTCGCCAGGTGCTCGATGATATGCCGGTGAGGCTTCTATGGTGGTAACGCTACCACATCGCAGTGCAAAGGTTACTACACTTCTTTGGTACAGGCACACAAACATGTTCTCGTTGTGGCCTGGCTTGTTTTATACAAGGACACAAACAAGAGACCTTGCACCAATTGAGGCTGGTCTGGAAAGGTCTGGACCTATCGGGCTGGCCAGGCTGGTCGTGACCAGGGTCACAAACGCGCCCCAAACACCCCAAACCTGACCCATTCAAGCAAAAAGCCAGGTTTGGAGGCTAACCAAACACACTCCTTAAGGTGCAACCTAGACGGATGCTCGGGCCTCAGGGTGAGCGGCCAGGCCCTAGGTCCATCACTAATTCACTAGCCTTATTTTATGAAAATATCATGCATTCTCTTGAAACCTAATGGATCATTAGGTTAGTTTCGTATTTCAATTTCTAAGACTCTCATGTTGAAAATAGTCGTCTAGACAAGTTTCATTACATGAAACTCCATTGAGACAGGTGTTAGGGGGTGTTTGGTTGGGATTATTAAAGTTTAACAGGTATTGTAGCATTTTTGTTTTATTTAATGTCCAATTATAGACTAATTAGGCTCAAAAGATTTGTCTTGCCGATTATTCTCTAGCTGTGCTTTTAGTTTTGTAAATACTCTACATTTAGTACTTCATGCATGTGTCTAAATATTTGATATGACGGACGATAAACTTTACTGCCTGTAACCAAACAGGCCCTTAGAACAGAAAGAGCAAAATGCTAGATGTAGGGGGGCCTATAGTCAATAGAAAAACGTGAGTGGGAAGATGACATTGGTGGGAAAAGCAAAAAGATATCAGACATATACGCTGTCTCAAACAGCGAACTGGTGAAGGTCGATTATTTGAGGAGAGGACGGAACGAAGAGATATGATCCGAGCATGAGGACCTTGAGAGGTCCAAACTCGGCTAGGGGTTTTGGGTCTATGGATACCAATAACATTGCAGTCAAGTAGCTAATTAAAACGAAATGTTCATGGTTTGCCAACTACCATAAAAGTCAGGATCCTGAACTGACCCGACCCACGATGTTGTCATCTCTAAGGGCACTCACAATGCAGACTCTATCATAGAGTCTAAAGTTATTTATTATCTCGAATAATGTGGACTTAGAGTCTAAATAAGACTTGGAGTCTTATTTTTTCTACCTCTTTCTTCAATAAATATGCTGCCACATCAGCAAAATACCATAAATAATATGTAATTAATTGTTTTAGACTCTATGATGGAGTCTGCATTGTGAGTGCCCTAAGCTATACCAACTAGTGCTAGCGTCACTCCAACATTGGATCAAGATTGATTCGAAGCTTAGGTCGCAACACATCTCGATACATTGGCCTAAAGTCTGCCGTATGCCCTTATTTTTGTATACCATGTTCTGCTCTCTCTCACAAGTCCACGTCACTAGCTATCTATTGCCATCAATCAGATTGCCCATCTACAACATGAATACACTTTAGTGTCACCCATGGATCCTTCTAGGCTTTTCCTGACATTAGAGCAGAGGCAATAATGTGTGTCGAAAAATCTCATATTCTTCTTCTAACTGCTTGATTGCACGCCTCTGCCACCACTTCTGTTATGTGTCACCTCCTCATGTGCTTTGGAGACTGCCTTGCCATCACACTATCATCCCCCTAACACCGGTGTGTCCCTATTGCTACTATTCATGTGTTTTGTTGCCAGTGCCCGCTCATGTGTTTGCGTCGCCACCTTTGTGGGAGCCATTTTCACCGGTAGCTCTTATCCTTTCGACTCCAGTGGCCCCGCGCTCAAAACTTTACTTTGGGTTCTCCTTCCTCTGTGAGCACAAAGTGAGGTATCTAGTTGTTGTTTCTTTTGCGCTTGCGGTTCTGTGCCCTTCAACTTCAAGTGCTAATAAACGAAATGCCCAAATGGACTGATCTTGCTAATTTGGCATCCGTCTAGCACCTTCCGGTCATCTAGTTATTGGTACGTATTACTTATGTACTCCCTCCGTCCCAAAATAAGAGACGTTTTAGGTTGGGACACAGCTACCAAGACACTAGACAAAATACCAAAGTACTCCTGTTCTGCAGTGCTCTCATCTCTTGCACTCCTCTTCTCAGTCATGGATAAACGTGCTACAAGCTAGCTGGCAAGCTGGACAGCACCTAAAACGACATTAATACTGGAACAACGCTGCAATGCTAGAACGTCAATCTTAGTGGGACAGAGGGAGTACATCTTAACGAGTGTTGCCTTTGTAGCTCGAATCCTTGAGGATCCACATTTTAATGAAAAAATGGCGGTCAATGCTTTTTGGTGACGATAACTGCTTTTCCTTAAAAAAAAAAAACGATTCTTGAGCCGCATGTCCAGCCCTATACTGGCCTTACCAATGACATCTTTCGTCATCAAACTGAATAATTATGTTGTTGTTTTTTCTAACCAATGTTGTTAAGTTGATATGCGTGTTAGAGTATGGACGGATATTCGTTTGGGACAGTGATATGGTTTCTAAAGTCTAACTTTGATTTTTTGTTTTTATAAAAAATATTTATGTATATATCCAATTTTATGAAAGTATTTTTTTTAAAATAAGTCTATTCATATAATTTTTACATTTCTAAATTTAACAATTTAAAAGCTATTTATAATTTATATTTTTAATAATTGACTCAAAGAAACAACTTTGTTTATAAATACGAAAGGGAGTACTGTACCGATTATTGCTTGTTTGGGTTTCCCACTGCAGCTGGCGTGGGTACTGGCTATTTACCATCAAATCGGGCCTTGTTTAGTTTTCAAAATATTCTGCAAAGCTTTTCATATATCTCATTACATCAAATCTTATGGCACATATATGAACCACTAAATATAGATAAAAGAAATAACTAATACATAATTTAACTGTACTTGTGAGATGAATTTTTTAAGCTTAGTTAGCCTATAATTGAGCAATATTTGTTAAATACAAACGAAAGTGCTACTATTTTTATTTAGTAGATTTTTTAGAAAGACTGGGCTAGTGAGTCAACGGTTGACGGGCCCCGATGGTTTTGTCGCCTGCAACTTGTGGGCGACAGCTTGGCCATGCCCCGGCCGGATGTCACGTTTCTTCTGTACTTTTATGGTTTTCATAGTTTCTATAATTTCTATTATATATATATATATATATATATATATATATTAAAAAAAAGACCCGGTAGTCAAGTCCCGGTGGGCAAGAAGCGGAAGTTCGTCACGTCGTTTGTCATCCTGAGCGAGACGGACGACTGCAGTGGGCTGGCGTGCTTTGGCCTTGTTTAGATCTAATTTTTTTATTTTAATACTGTAGTACTTTCGTTTTTATTTGACAAACATTGTTCAATCATAGAGTAACTAGTCTTAAAAGATTCGTCTCGTGATTTACATGTAAACTGTGTAATTAATTATTTTTTTTCTATATTTAATGTTTCATGCATGTGACGCAAGATTCGATGCGATATGAAATCTTGTAAAGTTTTGGTTTTTTTACATCTATTGTCGCGCCCGCCGACGGAGCCCTGTTGGTACGGAAATCAACGAAACGGACGGCGACGCGTTTGGCATGACGACAAGGTGTCGACACTTGCCCCCCAAAGGTTTTTTTTTTAGTGGAGCGGGCTCTTGTTGTCGCCTGTCTGATGGGTCGCCACCACCAAAAACCGGTGTGATATTTTTAATTTTTGCCCAAAAATACACGCTGCATTATAGTACGTAGTAGTGGACCTTGACGTACGTAACCTCCGGCCGTGCCTACTCTACTCCGTATGTGTGTGGGAGCGTGCTTGCGGTGAAATTTGACCATGCGCCGAAACCCCCAGTCTATCAGTACATAATTAAGGTCCACGCACACGACCTCTGCTAACTGAAAAGTTTTCGGAACTGTAGCACTTTCGTTTGTTTGTGGTAAATATTGTCCATTTATAGACTAACTAGAGTTAAAAGATTCATCTCGTGATTTACAGTCAAACTGTGTGATTAGTTTTTGTTTTCGTCTATATTTAATGCTTCATACATGTGCCGCAAGATTCGATGTGATAGGAAATCTTGAAAACTTTTTGGATTTCGGGGTGAACTAAACAAGACCCTAGTCTTCTTATCCAGACCAGTACTGTGGCCACGTACATTTCCAGCACATGTCCACTTCACTGGTGTGCTGAGTGAGCTGCAGTTGCGGCGCTTTTTTTTTCCCACCCCCCGCCATGTAGGGGCCTTGCTCGCTGAACATCAGAAAGACAAACATTTTTTTTGGGAATAAATTAATTCATTCAAACGGCTTTCCATCTGATGATGCTACACCACCGGCCCATCACGCCAAATAAAAAATTTTAGATTTCGCTACTGTAGCACTTTCGTTTTTATTTGACAAATATTGTCCAATCATGAACTAATTAGGATCAAAAGATTTGTCTTGCGATCTACAGACAAACTGTGTAATTAGTTTTTGTTTTCGTCTATATTTAATACTTCATGCATGTGCTACAAAATTCGATGTGACGGAGAATCTTGAAAACTTTTTGGATTTCGAAGTGAACTAAACGAGACGTAAGTTAATTTTTACAGGGACTACTGATGATGTAGTGAAATTTGACCGACGACCATGCACCAACAAGTCCACGGAGGACCACACAACCATTGGTCTTATCCATTTGTCTCAACACATATACAATTTGCTTCTTCTTCTTCTTTTTTTATGGAACCACATGACCATTTTACAAGTAAATTTCTAAAGACGACTAAATATTCTTCGTGGGATCAGAGTGGACCACGTTATTCCACAAACCAAACGCTCTGTTGGTCCAACAATGTTGGATTAGAATTCATTCTCCTTTTTCTTTTTGTCAAACATCGTGTTTTCACTAGTGAACAAAAAAAAGTATTCCTACTGGTCTATTGGAGCAACAAATTAAAGCGCAGGTGCCCTTAGCTTGCTTGATGAGTTTAATTAGCCAATCTTATGGAAGTATAATTTGTACTTACTGAAATTATTTTACCAATACTCTATTGGCAGTCCATTATATTGATCCATTGTCCTTATGTTCTGGACAAATAATTACCAAATACAAATGAAAATGCTATAGTATTTAAAAACTTTTCACCTGCCAAACTGTAGGCCTAAATTTGTGAAGACGGCTAAATATTCTTCACGGGATGACTACCTTATTCCACAAACCGGCCCAACAATGTTGGATTAAAATTCATATCTTTGGTCAAATATCATGTTTTCACAAGTCGGAAAAAAGGTGTTGGTAATTAAATATTTTCAGTAAGTATAAATTATACTTCCATAAGATTGGTTAATTAAACTCAAGCAAGGGCACCTGGGTCTTTTGTTGCTCCAATAGACCAGTACCAAATTACCAATGATGCATCAATATAATGGACTGCCAGTATCAGAAAAAAAAAGTCAATAGCAGCAGTTTTATTTTATTTTGTTACTATACTATTATAATTTATCAATGCTGATTGCTGAAGAAAGCAACTACTAGTTGGGAGAAAGCGCATGGGCTTTTTCGTCTTGGATGCCGTGGAAAAGCAGGTGCCCAACAAGTCGCAACCGTCCATGTCCAAGGTTGAAGATGCCACCAAGCATTGGCCTCTCTTTAATTTCCAGCATTTTGCCTTTCTGCACAATATATCTCAAGCTTTCTGAATTCTAAAGCACACAACACAAGAGCATCTGTCTTACGTACCACCGGCTTTGTTTGACCACAAAACCGGAAAAGGAATTTAGGTCGTACTCTCGAAAGTTTTTTTTTTTTTTGACATTGTAGCACATGTGTAACTATAACAATTAGTGGCTAACCATAGACTAACGAGACTTAAAAGATTCATCTCGCAAAATATATATAAGTTATATGATTAGTTATTTTTTTTATCTATATTTAATGCTCCATAAATATGTCCAAACATTCGATACGATGAGTTAAAAAGTTTTTGAGTGGAAACAAAACAAGACCATAAGATATGGTGATACGGCAGTTAGTTGCAACTTGGACTCCGTCGTAGCCTTTTATCAAAGCGCATATACGAAAGGTGGGGAGGGAAAAAAAAATGACATTTTGAGTGGATTAGGCTTTAGAGAAGCTCAAGTTGAGTGGACCAAACCAAGGATGGACGCGGCAACGGAGGGAAAGGCACGAAAGAACGGCGGACAGCGTCGAGGCCTGTCCTGCTTTCAGCTGGCATCCGGTTCCACTTCGGAGAACTCGTGTGTGTGTGTGTTTTTAAAAGAAAACGTGAGAGATTGATCCATAAGCTAATAATACGTGCGTCACTTAGAGCACGCCCAACGCACGTTGGTTTCAACGGTGGTTCAAGGGGAGAAAGAAAAAGTTACTACATGTAAGCTGAAGTAACCATGCGTTAAAAATATTTTGCAACACAGGCAACTAAAACTGGTCCAGCAGGTATCATTTTTCTTTGAGTCAATATACCATGTGGCAAAGCAGCCCTCTCCCCAAACGCACGGTTCCTTGGCATAGCGGAGCTACAAAGTTTTAAAGAGCTCGGACGATTTTCATTATACATAAATATTTATCTAGAAATATATAATATTTTTATACAATATAAAGAAAATTTTTCTGGTGATAGCTTGAGACTTCCAAATTCTACAAGCCACTATTGCCGTTGATTTATGATTTGTGTGGAGCTCTGAAGGTCAACATCTGGCGTGGCACATCCTTAGGGCGTTGCTGTGTGTGCCGGTCATTTCATTCTCTTCTTAGGTGGAAGAGAGAGAAATGTGGGAAAGATATCTATTTTTATCTACGTATAATGCGTAAAAGCTAGAGTTCTTGAGATGCGTGACATTTAGGGTCTGATAGGTTCTTAGCCAGCATGTTTGGTGTGGCTATTTCTGGCTAATAACCAAACAAGTCCTTAATACTCTCTCTGTCCTAAAATATAAGCTGCTCTAGAAATTCTAGGACATATTATGGGGTAATACAAATAACGCATGTAACCCTCTCTTAACTATAAAGAGACTTTGTGTTATGTTTTATTAAGTCTTGTGCTAGACACTAATCGTAGGTTGAACTTTGGAGAGAGTTAATTCATCTAGAATAAAAAAAGGTTACTTCTAAACATCTTTTAAAAAAAATCAACTGCAAAGTTGTATATTATATTGAGAGCTATACCTTTAGTATAGACCATGTCAATATCCAACTATTTGCAAAGGCGGTCTCTCGATATGTCCGTCTCTATTAGTCACAATGGTTGTCTCTTTAAAATCCTTTTCCTCTACTAGTGTATAGCAATTGATTTTTTTAGAAAGAATAAAAAATGCTCTCTATCTAAACTCCTGGTCTTTTCACACTTAGGAAAATTTATCTAATTGCACGAAATATGCACATGTATCAATCAGTAAATCTAGAGGTGAAAAAATATGAGACAGAATAAAGAGTAAAGGTAGAGTTCCCAATACAAATATACGAGAGAGGAAGTATAAAAGTGTCAGAGTAATTTACAAACTCGTTAAATTATTTCTGTAATTGCTAAATTAAATATATCAAAAAAAAGAAAAAATGTAACTTAGGATTTTCGGAGATGATCAAAGGCATCACACAAGGTGTTAACTGGAGTTTGAGGTCGGGTGGTTTATGTAGCACTGTGCTATATTCACAGTTAACGTTGTTTACGTCGTTGAGTTACTATACACGTTTCACGTTTCGTCATATTATCTTGTTGGTTTATACATGACGTTTATTTCTAGATAGAAAATAATACTGATCCGTACGTACATAGCTGCTGCACCACGCTTAGAACAGATGTTCTTCTTGTCACTAGTCCACATTGGAATTGTATATTGTTCCAATATCTTGGGAGTTGTTTAAGCATATAGGAGTATATAGTGTTCCCCGAAGCAAGTACATACATAGCTCTCATAGATTGGTTGCCATAAACATTTCTAGTAAATCCAACTCCACAGAAACCATCCGCACATACTATGCGATACAAGACACATACGTTGTTTTCATCAAAATATAATATACGGACGTAACAAATGAATTATATTTAGCAAGTTAAAAAGAAATACTTCCACCTCTGGAACAAAACAAATTTAAATCAAGGCTGTTTCGCTAATGATCGTTTTGCCTCATTAACTGTAGTTGTTGGGTTATGTGTAAGTTCTGAATCTTTGTAACTACTCATTCGACCCATCTTTCTATTTGTGCCAAACAATTTTAAATTTATATTTAATTCTAAAACAAGGTCAGGAAAGTTTCAAGAAACTACATCAATACAAAAGAATAACAAAACTTCAAAACAAGTCATCAGCACTTCTTGAAAAAATTGAACTTGTAAATCCTTTTGCATGTTGAACACGATAGTTATCTGTGATGTTAAATGAAAGTTTCCAGTTGTGAAAAAAAATATGAAAAATCAATATATATGCATATTACAGTAGTCGGAAAGGATTATAACACAGCATATATAAACAACCACTCGTTTTCTACACAGACAAGCGTTCATCTTGACGATGTCATGGCTGTGGCATGTATTCCATCAGGTGTTGCAATTCACCTCGTAGTGTAATGACATACCAATATTGGACTGGATTTTCTCATCTCCATAACAATTCTGCTTTCCTTTTTGAAACAGAATTGAATCAATGTATTCCCGTTTTGATACAATAGAACATTTAGATTCTTTAATTCATCTACTGAGGTGCCTACAAACAGTCAGGGTGTGCATCAAGTGATAAAATGCCATGCGGCCTGAACCCCCAGATCTACTCGTTGGGATCAAGGAATCCGACAAGGCACTTCTCCAAGAGGAACTCTGCATTTACCCAAGCATGGTATTTATCTATAGTCAAGTCAAGGAGCAATCAAGAATCATAAGCATCTACAATCACAAAATGGGACAGTTAACGAATGTAATCATCAGCAGGTCAATCACCAAGAGATTGAGGAAAAAGGCTGCAAAGGCATCATAGTGGTCGCTGTATGTATGCCATGCCTTTAGCTACCACACTAACTTGCATAATAAGAATGGTCTTCCAGTATGTGTCCACAAGCAGCAAGATAATGAGTTACAGTGCAGAAATAATAATGGAAGGATACTGAACAAAGCAGTGCAGTCTTTCCCAGCAGCTTTCATAAGCATATCAACACCTGCAAATCAACCCAAAACATGGTACAGGTTAGGAAAATATATCATACAGAAAAGGCTGTGACTTGTGAGGTGAGAACAGTGGTTCTGAAACTCAAACATAATAACTCCACATGAACTAAAACTATGACTACCTCCAGGATGAAATTTCATGTATGGAGCAATGTTGTACACGCGGCCTTTGAGAACTGTCCAAATACAATCTCCTGCTTTGTGCTGCTTAACCTCTTCTAAAGAAATTAACTTTCGGTTTGACTGCCCCTTAAGCCCTATAAAAGGAAGGAAAGCAAACATCATTTCATCAATTATCAGATAATCAATTGAGGGCAAAAAAAACTTGCAAGTAGGTAAACAAAAATGGCAAACATGATTATAACTGTAGTGGAATTGTGTAAGCATATAGTTCTGGTTACTCCCAGATTGACATAATAAGGTTTACAAGATCCCAAAATGTGTCAATCTAACCTTCAAGAGATTTTAAAATGTGGGGGTTAAGCATTGCAAACCCAAGGCACTATTTCTGACACAAACATCATCCTGTTTATAATTTGAGGAAAATAGATCAATGATAACAGCTTGCATTGTAGGGATGCACTGCAAGTAGGTCATAAATATCGCAAAATGCTCAACCATGTCAAAAAAGCTGTTTTGTGGGTGCATTTAGGGCCTGTTTGGTACCCTTCCCAAACCAGCCTGGTTCGCACCAACCTTGCCAGGCTAAACTTGGCCAGCCCCAACGCATGCAACCATATGTTGTTTGGCTGCCTGTTTAAATAGAACTAGGCCACACAGAGAATTTGTTTGGTTCATAGGATGCACCAGCAAAGTTGCATGCGGGAAGGCAAAAATCGGCCACGAGCGCACGCCGGCGGCATCAACCGAGCCAGGCTCGATGGAAACGAACCTCAGCTGCGTTCCTGCTCAGCCTGGCCCGAAGGGAATCTTTGCATCTGTTCAGCCTGGCTCCAGGTGCAATCCAGGACACCAAACACGTGAAATCTGAAGCACAGTCATACCACAGTACCACACAGTGCCACAACAGCTCTCAGCTAGGCATCATTGACATGTTGACGGCAGCGCTGACAGTTCAACATTCTTTTTTATCCTTTTGAGATCATCTGATGACTCAAGGTTGTAGAAGGGGATTGGAAGCTATTTACAACGGGGATTGTACCTGATCTAGTAATAGCTTTAAACAATCTAACAGTAGTAGCAGCTGTTATTAACGTACTTATTTTTAAAAAGGGTCCGTGTCATGGCCTTCTTTGGAGGCCATTATGGGAGCCACGTCTCGAGTTCTGGCCAGTCAGCTCACACCTTGGAGCTTAACCAGGGCAAGAGAATATAGAGTGATGAATGCATGTGTGCTAATACATGGAAATTCACCACCATTACTGCCCTAATTCTCACAAGCAAAAATCACTTAAATCAGCACATACAAAGATGCAATGCAGCTTACAGCAGACACAAACAAACTCCAGAAAACAGCCCTAGTGGCTTTCCTAGAAATTACCTAAGAGAAGACCTTGACTTGCAGTCAAGTCTTCTGCTGCTATTCAGCCTAGATGTTGCTATGCACTTGCAAGGAAACTACACTGCAATTGGTTGCAGGCTTCTATGCAAGGCCAGCTAGCTCACCAGTGAGCACACAGCATGCGCACAAGTCTGCTCTAATTGCAGACTTAACTACGCAGCTGTTAGGCTGCTGCTGCACTACACGTGTACAGAGATGGAGGCTGTTAAAAGTTCTCAACTTAGTTGATTGAACTATTCATAAAGGTAAACATTGAATCTCAAGCTGGCTATGTTCATTCTACACTGATGGAACCTCTAAGGACTTTTCTTTCAGACAAAAGTGCCCGGCAGAATAATAGAGCACAGTAAATGACATGAGTTTAAGCATTTTAGTTATTACTCCCTCCGTCCACCAAAGAGTCAATTTCTAGAGTTGTCCTAAGTCAAATTTTTTAAACTTTAACTAAATTTCTAGAAAAAATGCTAAGATTTGTGGTATCAAATTAGTATCATTAGATTCATCATAGAATATATTTTCATATGATGCGCATTTTATGTCATAGATGTTGTTACTCTTTTCTATAAAGTTAGTCAAACTTAAAAAAGTTTGACTGGCACGGATTCTAGGAATTAATTCTTTCGTGGACAGAGGGAGTATAAAACATCAACTAATATAATTATGACTCGCTGTCATTCCCAGACCCCACAACAGGTCCTCTGAGAGGCACTAATTATGCAGATAGACCAAACTACCAAAGATCAGCAAACAGCTTACCAGAAAAGTCAGTAACAAGTAACAACTTACCAGCTAGATCAGGATGTGTTTGTGTCAGCTTTAGCCAATCCATTTGACTATAGCCTTTCTCAAAAGGAACCTTTGCCCGTGCTGCAGGTTTCTTCGATGAACGCTTTGCCTGTGATGGCACATTTGATTCTGCTCCACCACTTGTCTGTGTAACTGGTGCTTGCATGTTATTGTCTTTTGTTGAAACACTGACATTGTTACCAGACCTATCTTTTTCTGAGTCAACAGTTTCCAACCCATTGTTCTTTGAAGTATTTGCACTATCAACATGAACATCCTCGAGTGTCATACTTTCTACAGGAATGGCTTTAGGAGATTCTGGTTGACCGTCATTTTCTGCAGAAATAACCTACAAAACAGATATATCAAAATAAGTTCTTAGAAGTCATATCAGAAAGTAAACCAGAAAGCAAGAAAAAACAAAATGGCACATGTAAGTTTGTAAGTCATACCATTTGGGATCTTAACAACTCAAGGGTCTTAGGGAGAAATAGCCGATAAATATTCAATAGAAAAGGTTTAGACCACTACAGTAACAATTGATAAGCTATCATGCAACTGAGTGTATCAAGTGGAAGTGATACATATATACTACAACCTATATCCAAATAAGAACCTAAATAAAAAGGTAATGAAGTGACTACCCATAAAGATGCACTTGCTTTGTACTGTCCACAGCTAATTGACCCAATCCAATGGCATAAGCAGCAAGAGCATCTCCAAAAACTCCTTAAAACAACTCCCTAATTCTGTTTTGGCAAAAAAAAAAAAAGGGCCCTCCAACAGTTTTGTAAAACAACTTCCTAAGGATAAGCACTAGGTAAATCGCCCCCTCAACTCCCAGATACGTGTGTTTCGTGATTGCTATCTGCCCGGGTGCCCCCTCCCCTGTGCTTCGTGCAGTTTTCGCCCCATACTGCTTGGTATTTTATTTTTAGGAAGCTAATTATTGGAGAGAGGAAAGAAAATAGAGCTCTTATCCATTTTATTCACTTGAGATAGTCATTGGTTTACCAAGTGTTTTTTAAGGAGCTTTTGGAGATGAAGATAAATAGAAAAATAAATGAAAGCAACTGTTTAAATGCCTGTAGTGAGAGACAGCGCCAAAACAGATTTTAAGCAAGCAAAAAGCAATTAGACCTCGTCTCCCTAAGCGATCAGGTGTTTTCTCAATTGCTTAATTCCTGTTGACTTGTTCACATAGTGTTTGAACAAAACTTATGCCCTATGCACTTATACTGGTTTCAGAAATGAACATATATCAGTGAAATGATATCCCATGCTTATTGTGGGTTCTTGAGACAATCCACAAGATTTTAAACTTCTGGTGATATTTTTCATGTGGAAACAACAAGTGAGCACAAAACAAATCATTCAGTATGGTATGGTAAAGCATAAGGCCCGCGAAACTGGCAATCACAATCTATATGTTAAATGGTCGATAACAAAATGCTTCTCTTATGTTGACAATTTCTATGATCACCCCGATAAACCATGAATTAATCAGGCACGATGATTTTATGACCAGAAGAGTACCGATAAGGAACAGACATGAAGCACTAGAACAACAAACAAAGTAGCTTAACATAAACGACCACCATGGTGTAAAGTGACACAAGCAGAAGCATGCATACCTTGCAGAAGGTGAAGTCGGATGAGTCCTCATCAGCCATCTCAGAGCCAAAGTAAACCTGTCCGAGCTCACTTTGGAAAGAGGGATTGCCCTGCCAACCCCGTGTTTGCGAGCAGCGGTCCAAGTATATCCTGGTTCATGTCGACAAGATTGAGAATACGTAAACTGCCAGCTGACTTCATCAGAAATAACAAGTACATTCTGGTTCATGTTGACAGGACTGAATATGCAAAGTTGTAAACTACCATCTGATTTCAGAAATCTCAAGCAAAACCGGGACTGATTCACGATTGCATAGAAATGGCCGAGAAACAGCAACATGCGGTTACTGTTCAGGTAAACGCTAGTTTTTTTTTTTCTTCTCCCCGTGGGATTAGAGCACCCACCCCAGAAAGCGAGATTTGGAATCCATTGCCCGCTTGGGAGAAGATATGTACAGGCAAAACAAAACATACATCCAGAGCAAGCTAGGTTAGGGCGGGGCGGCGTACCAAGAAAAAGGAGAAGGCGATCCAATCAATTCCTGATGGATCCCCCGCTTCCCCCTCCAGGCCAGTAGAGCGGGGGTGCGGCGGGGGAACACGAGGGCCCCGAATCCCTCCGAGCTGGGCGGCGTGCCTGCCGCGCGTCGGTGGGAGGCGGCCTGGGGCGCTGGGAGAGCGCGGGGAGGGAGGGAGGGAGGGCTCGACGTAGGCGCGGGAGCTTGCGAAGGCAGGAGTAGATAAGCGGAAGGCGGCAGGGAGTAGGTTAGGAGAGCGTCACCGGTGACCTCGGCGCTCCTCGCCGCCGCGCTCCAGCCCGCAGGGGAAGGAAGGGAGAAAAGCAGAGGAAACAACAGAGGAAGATCTGGACTAGTTTGACAATGGACACGGCGTGCGTAATTTGACTTTGTTGGTGCCTTTGGTGGTTGGCCGAACGGGGCTGCCCGGCACGGCACGGCACGGCACGGCATGCCTGCCAGCCCACGGGCTCAGCTGGCGGCCCAGGCAGCACGGAAGGCCTGCAACAGCCCACCGCCTCTCCACCGTGCCGGCGCTCGCCGGAGACGGTGGCGCCGCGCAGCCCGTCTGTCACTCTCTCCCCGCGCGCCGCGTTCGCCTACCTACGCCACCCCCAGCCCTCCACGCAGGGAAAGATCTCCGATCCGTGGCGACGAGAGGCACCCACATCCACAACTGTGAATCGTCGTTGATTTGTTTTCAGACTTCTACAAACTGTAGTACAAGACAAGCCGAAACGAATCAACTTGGGTCTTGTTTACTTCCACCCAAAATACAAAAACTTTTCAAAATTCTCCGTCACATCGAATCTTTAGACGCATGTATAGAGTATTAAATATAAACAAAATTAAAAACTAATTGCACAGTTTAATCAAAATTTACGAGATGAATCTTTTGAGCCTAGTTAGTTTATGATTAGACAATAATTACCACAAACAAACAAAAGTGCTACAGTGTCCCAAAAAATTTCGGCAAGGAACTAAACAAGGCGTTGACGACCTTCAAATACGCAGTCAGGGGCAAAATCTCAGATTTCCCAAATGGTAATCACTCATCACGTTGCTAGAGCCCACAACGCAAAGATTACATACAATCCACCAAGACTGCAGCCTTGTTTTGTTCGCGAAAAATTGTGTGTTTAGCTAGTATAACACTTTCATTTGTAATTGGCAATTATTGTCCAACCATGGACTAACTAGGCTCAAAAGATTCATCTTACAAATTACAGACAAATTGTACAATTAGTTATTTTTTTAATTTATATTTAATGCTCCATGCATGCATCTAAAGATCCAATATGACGAGAAATCTTGAAAATTTTTTGAAACTAAACAAGGCATGTATCAACAAATGACATTCCAAGACATGGCCAGTAAACAGGTGTCAATGAAACAAGCACAAAAGCAATGGACCAGTCTGTAAGATCAACTATCCTGTATATGTCTTTTTTCCAGCATCTACCACAACAAAGAAGAAATGCCTAGGGTAATTAACATCTACGGCCAACTTGGAGAGAGAGTATGGTTTGGTTGATCAGCTGAGTCAGCAATAGGAGGCCAGCAGCAGCCTCACGGTTTTTATTGCCTGCCGCTTTTCTTGTAGCTGCAATCAGGACACTTGTAGTGCTTTATCTGTTCCGCTTTCGCTGGAGTTATCCTCACGCATTTGCCGTGGAACCACCGCTCGCAAATGTCGCATCCAATCCAGAACTCGCTTGAGTTGTAGAGACCACTGCAGGACCCGCAAAGGGTTTCACTGTGTTCATCATCATCCCCATACCCATCTTCGACAACTGCCACTCTTGAGTTCTTTGTCTTGCCATCATTTGATCGCTGCATATATATGAACAAAGTAAAATGCCAGTCTGTTAAAGCTCAAAGACATCTGATAACAACAATGTGCAAACAGACTAACAGAGTAATAAAAGGTATCAAAATGGAACCTTTGTTGAGTGCCTAGATTTGCTGCTGTTATCAACACCAGGCTTATTCTCCCTTCCCTTCCGTTCAGTCATTGTTTCATACACAGATGGATGTTCATTAATCATGTTGAATAAGCGCTTCCTGATGAATGAAAAGGTAGCATACTGAGTGCAGGAGAAGATTTCAGTTAAGGCATTCAACCACACTTTCTATTAACCATGCCCACTGCATTCCCTAGAAAAAGAGGTGGTGGATGCTGTAGCAGTAATTACAAATCAGTATGAGAATCAAGGAGACTAGGTACTTGACATATCACCTTTAACAAGGATTCATTAAGAACATCCTAAATGGGCCCTGAAAACCTGAAGAAAAATATAGTGCAGTAAAACAATTAACATGTCACCTTATAGTACTATTATTTGTATGCTCTATATTTGTGGCTCCTGTGGGATTTCATCTCTAGCCTACCCTAAATTAGCTCGTGGTACTAAAATGCTTTGTTGTGGAATGATAAATAAACAACTAAAATGTACTGTGAAAACAGAGTGCAATCTGTTGACGTATATACAGGCAACCTTGTGAACTTATGAAGTAACTACCACAGAATATTCCTGAACACTTTACCAAGGATAAATATTTAGCAAGATTATATTCTCATGCCAGAAGACAGTCTGCGAACTATCCTGGATATTCCATAAAGAGATGAGCAACAACAACAAAAAATGTAATATACAATGAAAGCGTATTAGTAGCACACATGCTGACAGCACCCCTATTGGAAAAGGAGAAACACTTCTGGAAATGGATGAGTAAAGTCCTGTTATATCACAGGTTCCATTAACTATGTTCATGCACAGAAGTAATAGAAAGTCATAAAACAATATCACAATGATAGCAAAGAGGTTTTGTGAAAGGGCTAGATTGTCCACCATTCAAGTAGGTCAATGACCAGAAAATATAGTTATAGTGTGTTTGTTCATCATACTTCTTGCAAAAGACATAAAATTGCAATATATATCAGCAGGGATGTCTATGTTAAGCTGAAGTAAGAAAGTGAAAGAAAAGATAATCAAAACTACATGACTAAAACAATAAAATGAAGAGAAGCTCAAAATGTGCATTTTAAATAGCTTTGAAAAGCTTCAATTAGCTTGAGGAATTCAAATTCAGGGCATGTATATAAGAAAACTGGGTTTGAGTTTTATGGTTAGACATGTGGAAATTTTATTATTTGCTTATGTTGGAGTTTTGTGATGAAAGAATGAAATTCAGCACTGCAACTCCAAATATCTATGTACTGAAGACTTGAGTTAATTCACTATTAGAACTGAAAAGCACATCATATAGATATGCTAGCCACTAGATCTTATGGCCCATGTGTGCTCTACCGAGCCACTGAGCCAGTGAGGGACCTTAGGTGACCGAACCAAGCTGTAGTCCATCTCCACCAGTTCAGTTCCAGAAAGCTCAGTTTTTCGAAGGTGTAAAATCCAGTTTAAACAAGAAAAGAAAAATGGGAGTATATCAGAGCAAAACATAAGTATATACTCGTTTCTAAGGGAACAGCCCCTAGAGATACATCATTCCTTCAAACCGCATATCGTAGAGTGCAAACATGAAAGACAAAAAAAAAAAAGATGCTTGGTCCAAAGAGACATATACTTGTCAACGACCCCATAAGAAACATCCAAATATCTTTTCACTTGAAGATACGGGCTGGGGCTGGGAGACTATTTGCACATTATGTGCCATTGTAGCAAATTTGTACATTATGGCCATGGTAGCAAATTATTAAGGACCAAATCATAAAGCAAAAGCAAAAACATGGCCCATTGACAGCAGGATAAGAAGATAAGACTGGAAACAATGGAAGCACAATAACCATGTGCACAAACATGTCGCAGGTGATGTGTGAAATAAAATAAGCAAACCCGTAAGCCCCACGAGCACAGGAGCAGCATCTCACCGCCACATAAACCAAACCATAACGCAGACAAGACAAAAAAAATCAAGCGGTTACGAGAATCCAATTCTCCAAGATCGACGGTTACTTGAATTAACGAGATCAAACAAGCCGAGCGCTCCCAGTCAATCTAATGGAGGGGCGTAGCCCGGAGCACAGTAGTACCTCTCGTTGGCGTTGAGTTTGGCGGCGAAGAAGAATGCGACGGAGACGACCCAGGCGTCGGAGTGCACGGCGACGAGCGAGAGCCAGTCGCGGCGCTTCATGCCGTCCCTGGCGAAGTTGATCCCGAGCGCCGGCTCGGGCATCTCCGGCGGCACTTCCTCCACCGGCAGGGACACCTCCCAGCCGCCGTTCGGGTGACCGTACAGGCACAGGTTCTCCTTCTCTACACGCACCCCGAGAAACCAGTCAAACCCCCAAACCCCAAACAAGCAGAGGCAGGAGCGAGCGCAACCAAAGCGCCGCGGCGGCTCAGATCGGATCCGGTGTTTACCTGGGTCGCACATGCTGTAGAACTCGTCCACATCTGCAAGCAGCAGCAGCGGCGGCGGCGGCCAAGCAAAGGAAACCGGAATGGTGTGAGACGCGAGATCCGGCGAAGAGGCGCGCGCGAGAACGGCAGAGAGGGAGAGTAAGGGAGGTGTCGTCGACGTTACCGGAGGTGAGAGCGCGGACGAGGCCGGCGCGGCGGCCGGTGTAGTCCTTGTAGATGTCCTCGACGGTCCGGGGCGCTGAGGAGACGGGGCCGGCCATCTCCATCAGCGGCTGCGGCGGCGGCGCGGGGGCTGTGTCGGCGGCGCCTCCGGTTGGGCAGCGAGGGGTTTCTGGTTCAGGTCGGAGGTCTGACACCGCCCGGTATTTAAGGCGAGGGCCGGCTGGTCAGGCGGTGGACGCGGTCCACCGAGGAAGACCCCTGTAGGGCCCACGAGTCAGTGGGTAGGTTCACATGGGCGCGTGGAGGGGTGGGTCTGGGAGCTGCTCGGTGGGGTACGACGGTTAGGCTTACCTGGCGCTGGCGAGGGTCGCCGGGATCTTCCGTGCCCGATTGTGGACCTGTGGACTGGTTTGGAGACAATGATAATGATGACTAGTAGGCCCACACAAGGTATTAGTGGCAAAAAATCTTTATGTCTTTTTTAAAAAATTACATATACTCACAAGCACGCACATTTATCCTTTGAACATACTTTCTTTGTCCCAAATTAAGTGTTGTTTTCGATTTTTGTGTCCCAAGTTTGACTCAATTTATAAAAAATACATGTAATATTTGTATCTCTAAATAAATTTGTTAAAAAACTAGATTTAAAGTTCTCCAATGATACTAATCATGTAACATAAATATTAATATTTTTTAATATATATTTAATCAAAGTTGTTTCTCGATAAGCGAGAATGACAGTTATTTTGGGACGGAGGGTGTATGTACGCAAACACTGTCCTATGAGCACCTTCAAAAAAAACTGAGCCGACAGATGACAAAATTTATGAAAAGCGCGACCACAAGAATGATTTTTTTTTTTTTTGAGGAAAGGCCATAAGAGTGAGTGGGACTGTGTTTTATTGCTGGGTGTGTGGCCTTTGGGCCTTTAGAAATGGGCTAGCAGAGGAGATGATTATTCGTATCCAAATTAGACATCTTATATCTCTAATCTGTCAAAAACATTTAAAGTACCTCTCTAAACTGGTTTCAACTTGTTTTGAAGAGGATTATGTATATCTCTCCTTTAAGTTACCGATAAATACTTATTAAAGTTTGTCAACCAAAAAAATGTTCCTAAAAATCTAAGAAAATAGTAGAGATTGTGATATGATGAATTCAAATAAAATATTTAGAGCTCATAAAAATATATGTAGAAACTTTTGAAAAAAATCCCAGTTTTAGTTCTAGAAAAATGGGAAATATCCAAAAATGCAAAAAAAAAATCCAAAAAAGACTCTAATCATTGTCTAAACATGTATTGAAAAACCTTTGACGGCAAAAATATGAGATGCAACCAATACAGCACACATTAATATTGAATGCATTCATGCTAGGCGTCCATGCTAGTTGCATCTTATGTTTTTGTTATAGAAGGTTTTCAAAACGCGTTCACACATCAATTAGATTGTTTGAGAATTTTCTAGATACTTTACCATTTTATTAGAGCTATTTCTAGTTTTCTGAAGCTCGTAGAGATCTTTTCATAGGTTATAAATATTTTATTTGGAATCATTGTATCGCAATAAATCAGTCTACAACGACAATTTTAAAGTGGTAAAATGAAATTTCCCCTTATTATTCTAGCAATTGTGCCCACTCAACACTCATGCCGTAAAAATTATTTTTTAAAAAAAAATTATTAATCCTCTAAGGACTTAACAAAACAATTAACGCCTCAATGGCATATTGGCATGGGAGATTTCCTTGCCATCTCCCTCCAGTTTTTTTTCATTCCATCCAAACAATAATTCATGCAAGGAAGTCTGTGTTTTCCGTGCTCGTATTTTACAAATGCATTCCTATTGTCTATTGAACTCTCGTGTTTCATGATTCCATTTTACCTCCATCGCTACTGTACCAAACAGATGTCTTTACGTCCATGTGATTTTGAGTTCCTATAGGTTGTGGAAGCTGAAGATTATACAATGAACAAAAAACCCACAAAAATCAACTTTATGGGGTTCAAATTCTACAAAAGAAACACACATGTGGAATCATATCCAACGGCAGAAAATAAAATTTCGAACACTTACATATATAAGGTCAAATGACTTATGTTCCCCAAATGATATAAAATTGACCCAAACCATGACTGCAACGGTAAATTGGTCCTGGCGTATCAACTTATGCATCATCACAATAGTAACACAGAAATGAAGACCATACGCCCTATGCACGCCAACTTCACATACACATCCACTCAATATGCTAGAGGTAGAGGTTTCAGACTTGAAGGCCTCATGGAACACTGCAAAGAGAATACACATCCACTCAATATGCTAGAGGTAGAGATTTCACAGACTTGAAGACCTCATGGAACACTGCAAAGAGAAATGGGCTACGGATGAAACCTATCAATTTTGTTAAGTTTGATATTGGCATCTGGTAATCTCCTTCCAAGACTCCACACTAGTTCAATTAGTTGGTGATCGTGATCATGATCATAGATGACTTCTATCAGCTTCAGCTTTTGACAATGGAGAATCTTTCCATCGTGACGGGGTAGGGTGATGTTTTTCCTTTCTATCTCCCAGTCCGAATCAGAAAATGAGTAGAACTTTTGGCACAAATAGAAAGACTCATGTAAGATATCCAAGTGAATGATCAGAGACATGACAATACACACAAGACATAAGAACTTACCATGCAGTACTGCAAACTAAACTTCTCCAAACAAGGTGCATTCTGAAGAAAGCTCCCTAAAGCCTCCAATTTGTCGGTCAGTTCATATTCATTAAGAAAACAGGAACGAAGGACCAAGGTTTGCAGATTATGAAATACTGGAAATTCTTTAGAATTATCATTCAGCATCACCTGAAATGAAGACAAAAACCAAACCAGGATTAAGTAAATGCATCAGCCATACGCAGAAAGTGTGAGATAATAATCTGTTCTTTTTGAGCCATGCATGTGAGTAACTATCCAGTAGATGAAAAACATGCTACCCTAGATGAAACAAAGACTGCATAAAATTTATCCGCCGGAAACAAATGGCAAATCTCATATAAGAGCAGCCAGCAGCAGTGATCACATATGTGTAATATTATTGTTCAAATGGCCATCTTTCAGGGATAAGGAATGCAAAGGAGAACGAAGGGAAGCTCGTCAAGAAGACATACCTCTGCTTCAAAACCAGTCAACTCTAAACTTGTGACATTGCACAGGCTACCAAGCAGATTGCGCTGGGTCTCCTCAGATATTTCAGTTTCTGAGACAGAAATCTCTGCTTTGACAAGGGAATCCATTTTGCATAACAAAATACCCACTCGAAAGTATTGAAATGAGATATAGAGATAGGTAAGGCTAGGAGCCGTGATCACCAAAGGATAAAGTGTATTATTCAAACAAAGGTCCATTACTAACTTATTCAGCTTGGGTGATATAATGCCTTGAGGACAGTTGTCACAAAACTCACAGCAATCGAGATTCATATCTTCCAAGACAGGGCATGCAGAACAGAGAGAGCCAGTGAAATGGCTATTCAAAATAATATGCTCAAGGTGCAGCCTTTTAAGACAACAGAAATTTGATTCCACCATGGGAGGAAGCTTGAACCCAAGAACATAGCCTACTAGTCTAATCTGGAGCACAGAAGGACAGTACTCAATGCCACGGCGAATCCATCGATCCACATGACGCCAATTATGTACTCGACAACACAAGCGGAATTCACCCAAGGCTGAGGTATTATCATGGAACAGCAGAAGGTTGGTGGCGAAGTCCTCAAACTTTGCCCACCTCTCCTCCAGGGTGTTGGTCCTGATCTTTGAAGAGATCACAAATTCTTGTTCGTGGATTTTGATGAGAGGGGTGGACCGCCAGAGGCGCCTCCACCGCCGTGACAGCAAGCTCGTCTGAACAACCAGCGGTGCCGGGAGGAAGGACAGGATGACATGGAGGAGCTCATCCGGCAGGGCACTGAGCCGGTCCACGGCATTGGTTGGGCCACCTGCACGCTTCATTGTTGGTTCCGGGTGCATCATCTGCGCTCTCACCACCACAAGGACATGATTGTTCTCAGCTTCGCATTGCATGGATAGGATCTTGAGCTTTCGATCTCAATGCAAGGGCAAAGCTAGAGCCGGAATGGTCCAGGTGCACCACTTTACCCTTGTACACTGCAAAGTTTGTAATTTGTAAAGATAATACGATATGAAAATCTAGGTTAAATACAAATGGAAGAAACCTACCCTGGTTTAAAACTACAAAGGTCATAAATATACTATGAAATGGCAACTGAACTACTAAAGCATGGCTTTGTACACCTCTGATTTATAAGAACAATATGATCCGCGCTTACTATACAGTCAGTTCTGAGGTCGTTTAACTTCACATTTGTAACACTCAGTTAATAAATAACAACTGTCCCAGTGTATCCCAATTTATCCTCAGATCTTAACCCTAGAATATCACAGATGAGATGAAACCACATTCGTCAAACCCTAAAACCATTTAATATTCACCACCCATCCATTAATCTGCCCCTGATGGGCATACACAGCTCTTAACTTCAACGAAGTGGAACGGAATTTTATAAAACTAGCACAAAAAATATGAAAGAAATACCCGTGGATTGCCGGGATGAGCAATCGATGGGAAGTCAGGCGCTCAGTACTCGACCGCCGTCGCCAACCCTCCCTTCGGTGCCCCTCCAACCGCTGGAGATTGTTGCCGCAAGGCTCCAGGATCCGGCGGCCGTCGGTCCCGCGACGGGCGGATGTGGCGGTCGCGCGGTCGCGCCGCGACGCGAGCGGAGCTGCAAGTGGTTTCCTGGCGAGTGGGGAAGAGAGAACACGGCACCGGGAAGGGAATGGATTTTTTTTAAGGTCTTGTTTATAGTAGTGAAAACTTTTTAGATTTCGTTTGTATTTGACAAACATTGTTTAATTATGTACTAACTAAGTTCAAAAAAGTTGTCTCATAATTTACAGATAAACTGTACAATTAGTTATTTTTTCATCTATATTTAGTGTTCCATACATGTGCCATAAGATTCGATTTAACAGGGAATCTTAAAAACTTTTTGGATTTTGGTGGGAACTAAAACAAAGCCTAAATATGTTTTTATGGAGTTGCATTGTTTTTAAAATTTAGATTAACTTCAACAGATATGTTATCCATGTTATCTAGGTTATTTTTACATTTTTAAAGTAAAAAATTAAAGTCCAACAGGTGTGCTATCTCGTTTGCTAAAATAAGAGCATCTCCAAGAGATTAAGTAAAATTATATTTTAAACTACAAGATTTAGTCATTGTGTAAAATAAAAAACTCACTCAAAGCATAGAGTTCTACAACAGACTTTGTATAGGATAGCTAGTGAGGACGATATGCTATATATGACAAGCGAAAATTTAGGGATAGCAAACTTTCTATTTTAGCAAACCAGATAGCACACCTGTTGGACTTCAATTTTTGCTTTAAAATGTAAAAATAGCCTAGATAATATGGATAACATATCTGTTGGAGTTGTTCTAACAAGTTTGTTATTCCTAAACTTTCGCTTGTTATATATAGCATGTTTTTTATTTTACATAATGGCTAAATCTTGTAGTTTAGAATATAATTTTATCTAGTTTCTTGGAGATGCTCTTAGAGGGTTGTGTGGCTTTTAGGGCTTTTGAGACCTTAGCTTGGTTATCCAAAAGCTTTTAGATTTTGATATTGTAGCTTTTTCTTTTATATTTGGTAATTATTATTTCATTATAGACTAATTAAATTTAAAAGATTTGTCTCGTAAATTACACGTAAATTGTATAATTAGTTGTTTTTTATCTATATTTAATGCTCCATTTATATGCCGTAAAATTTGATGTAAAGAGAAATCTTGAGAAGTTTTTGGATTTTGGGAATAGGGCTGGTGCAGGAGGTAATTTTGAACGGAAAAAATCCTTTGAACTTTCCTCGTCTATTAAATTAGAAAAAAAAAAAGAAAACTAGATGTCCATGCTCCTTTAATTATTGAAACCGTCTGATTTACCTGATCTAGCAGTTTGGCACCACGTCAACCGTCCTACGTGACAGCAAATCAACCATGAGGAGGTAAATCTGACTTCTATAATAATTGAGGGAGGTTAATTAAACGTTACAAACAAAATTGTAAAAATAAATTAATAAAAAGTCATATGAGTATTTTTAGAATAAATATATATTAAAATTAGTAAAATTTGATTTAACGTTAAATTAATTTCATGTTTTCCCCTAAAATCAAACTCTATCTTTTTATTCCTTTCTCTAGAATTATTTGACTCTTATATGATCTCCTAGAATTTAAAACTAGGCTAAACATATGGATGTAAACAGAGACAAATCCTTGTAGAATGCACGTCCTGTAGTCAATTAACAAGGAGATGGCATCAACAGCACGTCCTGTAGTCTAGTGAGCAGTGAGGTCCGAGTCATGCAAGTGACACCCAGTATATACGCAGCCAATTAACAAAAGCTAGCTTAGGTACGTCATGCCCCTACACTGCTACACATGAGATGCGATTCCTGGCCCTTGCATTCTCCAACAGCTATTGGCTCCAACGGAGATTTAAAAGACAAAAAAAAAAAAACTGCTAGTGGCACCAAAGCTAGCTAGCTCTCCCCATTTTAAAGGAAAGGGATTGGAAAGTTTTTGTGTACTAGGTCAATTAGTTTACAGGTCATTTTCTTGCTTGCTATCGATGTGATGGTTGGACAAGGTCGTTTTGCCGCCATTTGGGTCATATATGTATGCTTTGGTCTTTCATTGTTTTTTACTTTTTTTTCATACGACTTCAACTTGATCAATGTTTTGGCCTTTTTTTTTCCTTGTGCGTGTTTCTGTTTTATACTTCAAGGTTTTTTTTGCAACAGTTTTATACTTTAAGTTGACTGATGCTTGTTGCTTGAGTTCAGAGAGGAATTTGAAGGACGTCGTAGTTTTCTTTACACACACACGGAGATGTAAAACTCTGGGTCATCAAGGTATAAATTTTTTATCATAAATTTATATATATATATATGGAATCCATCACAAAAAGAGATCCTCAAATGTGGAGGTAGCACAATATAAGTACAACCCCGTTTCCCAAAAATATGCACGCGCCAATGAGCCTGGACACATATAGCGTGTCACTTTTGCATGTTTTTCATGAACGACTTGTGTAATAGGATTATTTTGGAGGTGATACATTTCAGACAAGATTTATAAGTTGGTACTTTAGAAACCCAAGTAGGATAATTACATAATAGTATAATATATGGGTCAAACAGGACCAAACCAGAACACTATAATGGTCCAGGATATTACACATCAAGTGTGCAATTAATCTAGGTAATATTAATTTACCTTTAAAGATAGTGGCATTAACGAGCTTGCAACGAAACTTCGAATTCAAGTTTTTTTTGCTGATGTACAAAATAGATATGTCCCTAGTCCCTACGCAATGATAGTCCTAAATGGTTATGGTAGCTTCATGAACTTCTCAATACTAAGGGCATTTTTGTTTCAAGTTTTTTGCTGGCTTCTGCCAGTGAGAAGTTGAGACAAACATTCTAATGGTTGAGCTATCTTTTGAAAATTTGAACAACTATCTTCTCAAGAAATGAACATAAAGGTGAGAAGCACGTTCTAAGTAGTTTTCTAGCATTTGATGTGTTAAGAAGCAATAAATTTATTATAGAAGACAAAGTCTAGATCCAAATTAAAGCCAGCTTTTGAGCTAAAAGCCTAAAGGTTACAAATCAAACAAACATGTCCTAAAATACAAACAAAACATTACAATACGGACCTCTAAACAATCTTAGAATTAATTTATTACTAGGCCACCACTTGGAAAGAAGGTGTCAGTCGCTTTTGTATACAATATATAACCTTTTCCTTATGAGAATGAATATAATATATAACCTATTGTATACAATATATATCTTTGTTGATACATGGTGTGACGAGATTGATAGAGAATATTTCATCCTCTCGTCTTTTTGTGCGTTTTCTGTTGTTATCTTCTATTATTTATACACATGTGTGCATGTAGTTCATGGCGCACTAAGTGATGTTTGGCCAATTCTAAATGCCAAAAGAAGCTCTAGGTTCCATTGTCTTGTTAGCAGGAAATCACTATGAACAGCTAAAGAAAATGCCACTAGTCTTTAAGCACACAGTAGAACAATTCTCATGTTTGTTAGGTGTCCAATATTTGGGTTGGACTGCTAGAGTCATAGTCATGTTTGGGTGCACAACTCCTCCTTTGGACACTTGACGCTGTGTGTTGTTCAGTGCTATATCCTCATTGCCTCCAATCAAAGTCTATTGTTGAACTTGATGATCGATCTTGGGTTCTTGACATTAGGGGCACACTAATGGTTTAGGTGTTTGTCCAACAAAAAAATCATTTGTAAACCTTGGAAATGTGCATTCATATGCTAGAGTTTCATAAATGGATCGGTATGGTATGCATTGGTCAAGTGATGACAACTTCTCAACTCCTACTAATAGAGCCTTCTTTGTTGGTGATGTTGGTCTTGCAGGCAGGGAAATTTGGAAAAGCGAGGATGCTACCAAAAGTGAAGTTTTTATTTTGGCTTGCTCCTTATGATTGGCTTTAGACATCTTCTGATCGGAGCATCACAAGGCTATTTAGATTGCATCCTAGCAAGTTTAGCAAGGCCGTGATTTCCAGTCGCTAAGTGCTCAAAATCAACGACATGGGTTGCTACTGGCCAAGAAATATTGCCTCGACACCCAATATAAGAGGACCCACTTGTATGATTCAGCAAAATATGGTCTCTGTGATCAAAATTATGATACTTCAAATCATCTTTTTGTGAAATGTGTTTATAGTGAGGAAGTCTAGGCTAGGCATCTACTTAGTACTTTGTCAGTTGGGGTTGGACGCTATTGTGCCAACTTCCGTATGTGTCTATGGCAATAATGGCATCTAGACATCCTTATTTCACAAGTATAGCACCATTGTTTTTTTTCTATAATAGACCTATACTTAATTGTAACTTGGCTTGGCACACTGTAATTGGCTAGACACTCATAGTTGGTATTGTATTTCCCCTCATCTTAATGTAAAAATACGTACCAAGAAATGTTTGTGGGAAAACCCAATAAGGATGTCATGAGACTATGGGGCTGTTTGGTTGGCAGCCAAAGGCTGCCACCGCCATGAAGCCTGCGCCACACTTTTGCGGCGATCGTTTCGGCCGCCACACTCGCAACGACATAGTGCAGGCAAAAGCAGTGGCGACCGCATGACGAGGCGAGGAACCAAACGTCAGCCTTTTATCTGTGGCAGCCGAACTTTAGTCATGGCGAGTTATAGTGAGCATCCAAACAGCCCCTACAAGTGTCCATCCAAGAATAACATAGAGCTTAACAACAAGATGGAAGTCAAATAATTATTTTTCCTCTATAATGTAAGGAAGGAAAATGGTAACATCTCAATCTCTATATGTACTCATTCCATCTTAAAATATAAAGTGTTAAGACATTTAAAAGTTATCCCAAATTATAAAGCATTCTAGGTGAATTAACTCTTCCAAAACACCAATCAGATATGTACCTACCGTAAGTGTCGATCACCCAACTCAAAATATGATAAACATAATATCTCTCTATAGTTGAGAGAGGGCTATATGTGTCATTTTGTTTACCCAATAATTTGTCCTAGAATCCTAGGACACCTTATATTCCAAGATGAAGAGAGTACCTATGACGAGTATTTGAATGCGTGATATGTGTTGGAGGAAGGATTGTTGTCTAATCAACACTACGCTAACATGTTGTGTAACTATGTCTTCTTTCCTTCTAGGCCATGTGAAAAGGGAGACATGAATGTGAGAATGGAAGTGAAAGCACCAAGATGGAATTGCAATACTTACTAGGATAGATTATATAAGTGTATCGAGCTCTCTAAACACCTAGCTTCAAATTTATTGACAATTGACCTTAGCTATCATAAATCAAATACTTGCTATGCAAATGTCGAAACTTGTTTTCCCTTTACTTAAAAATAAACTGAAGCACTTGTAATATCTAGGTGCCATCAGAAAATAATGAAGAAGAATAACCCTCCACCAAACGCAATGGTGGCTCTACGTTGCAAACGGTTTTCGTTGCAAAGAGGCTCTCCGTTCCTCACCTTTCAGTTTGAATGTCAAAAAAAAAACTCATAATAAAACACTAACGGTAGCTCTACCTTACAAGGGAGCTCATCATTCCTTACTTTTGAATCCCTAACTACCTAAGTTGTCCCTAAAATCACGGGACATGATTCATACCAAGGGCTTCACGGAGAAACGCTTGTTGGGTTGCAGTGGTAGAGCTAAGGGTATCACTTTAACTTACGAATGTGGTTTTAATATTTTATTCGTATATAGGTAAGTATAAAATGATATTTTTTTGAATTAATAAGTATAAAATAAACTCATAAGTCTATGAAAATTGCCGTATTATGTTTGATGAGGGTACCGTGAAAAAAAAAAGAGCAGCGTGTGCGTAGCATTTCTTCGCCGGCTGAAGGCGTGGGTCTCGAGAGCTGCTTAAAAAGCTTTGCTGCACAAAAATGGCTTCGCCTGCGATACCATTCGCCCCTCTCACGTCCCATCGCGCCGTTCCCTTTGTCTTGGGGTGTCCTCCTCCATGGCCACCGCGCCCGCCGCCTGCCGCTCCCGGACGGCCGCCGCGCCCCGACGCTGCTGCAGCTGCTAGACTGCTAGAGGAGGAGGCCAGGGCAGGCAGCTCGCGAGCTCGATCGCCTGCCGGCCGGCCCGAGCTGGAGTCGATGGTGCTGGATCTCAATGCCGAGTCGCCGACGGCCGGCTCGGCCTCGGCCACCTCGAGCTCCAGCGGCGTCTTCCGGTTCGACCTGCTCGGAGGGACACCCGACGAGGAGGGTTGCTCGCCCTCGCCGCCCGTTGTGACGCGCCAGCTCTTCCCCTTGCCGTCGTACCCGGACGCTGCTGCAGCTCCCACCGCCGCCTCGAACGGGTCGCCGCCGCCGCCGCAGGCGGCAGGGCCATGGGCGCGCCGCGCAGCGGATCTCGTGGCGCCGGCGCTGGGACAGGGACAGGGACAGGGGGCGGTGGTTATGCCTGCGCCTTCGTCGCCGCCCGCGGCTGTGTCTCCAGCCGCCGGGAAGAAGAGCCGACGGGGGCCCAGGTCGCGGAGCTCGCAGTACAGGGGCGTCACCTTCTACAGGAGGACCGGCCGCTGGGAGTCACACATCTGGTGAGCACTCTCGAGTCTCGGCGACCGCTCTCAGCCAATCACCACCTCTCAGCCGCTTAATCCGTTTTGTCCTCATTGGCGCTTGCTGTTGCTGCTTGCACTTAGTAATCACTCGTTTGTATCATCCAATTGCGCAGGGACTGCGGGAAGCAGGTCTATCTGGGTGAGCTCAAATTCTAGTTTCCCCTGCTCTAACTGTTAGTGTGCTTGGCTTGATTCTGCTGTGCTGGTGGTGGTGTTTTTTATTTCTTCCAGGTGGATTTGATACTGCCCACGCCGCAGCAAGGTTTGAACTTAGCACTGATGCATTCAAATTGGACTGTCAGTGGAAGTTAATTTTGCTTGTTGATGTGCTGAGATTGTTGAATTGGATTGTGTAGGGCCTATGATCGTGCTGCAATCAAGTTCAGAGGCCTTGACGCAGACATCAATTTCCAGTTGAAGGACTATGAGGATGATTTGAAGCAGGTGTGCTCTAGAAGATGTGTGATGCTGAGTTTTTTCAGTTTTGACATCAACTTCCTGTTGTGATTGATCCATCCTGATTGGTTAGTTTGTGCACTCTTAGATGAAGAATTGGACCAAGGAGGAATTTGTTCACATACTCCGACGGCAAAGCACTGGGTTTGCCAGGGGGAGCTCAAAGTACCGCGGTGTGACACTGCACAAGTGTGGTCGGTGGGAAGCTCGGATGGGTCAGCTTCTGGGAAAGAAGTAAGTAATCTTGATACCTAGGCACCTAGCTCTGGTGTAGTTATGGAGCACCTAACTTTGTTCGGATGAACTGCTTGAAGTGAACAGAACTTGGCAGTAACTATTGAGATGGAACGTAGGTGCTCCATTCCATGGTTGTAGCTGCTGTAGGGTCAACAAATGGCAAATCTGAGTGGTACAGTAATGTATTGGAAGGAGCATGTTTATGATTTCTATAGCATTTCATCCTAACTGTTGACACTAAAATGATGGTTTCTTTAGCATAGCATCCTCGTGGCAATGCTAACTCTAAATTATGTTAAAGGCCGCATTTCTCTAATCATGATTATGCTGGTAATACAGTGATTGAAAACTGCAATCCACGTGCAGTATCAGTATGGCTAATAGCACCAATTATCACTTTATAAAATGTGCAGGTACATCTACCTTGGGCTGTTTGACAGTGAAATCGAAGCAGCAAGGTTCAGTTAGTAGCATCGCGCACTTCTTTTTTATTTTTTTGTATATTTATGGATGCCAAAAACTTAAACCCTCACACATTTCGATCTCTTTGTTGATTCTGTAGAGCGTATGACAGGGCAGCCATTCGCTTCAACGGACCGGATGCTGTTACTAACTTCGATTCTAGTTCCTATGATGGAGATGTCCCACTTCCAACGGCAATCGAGAAAGATGGTACTATTGAAATACTGTATTTAGTTTTATCTGGTGTCCACTAGACGATCCTCTACAAATCTTACTGGGAGTAATTTTTCTTAGCAGTGGTTGATGGGGACATCCTTGATCTGAATTTGAGGATTTCACAACCTAATGTGCATGATCTCAAAAGTGATGGTACCCTGACTGGTTTTGGATTAGGTTGTAATTCTCCTGAAGCTTCAAGCTCCATTGTTTCTCAGGTAAATACAATGGTTAAATTTTTTTTAGTAGCTTATAGCATAAGTTTTCAATATAGTTACATGTGAACTGTTGTACACATTTGGCCATTTTGGTAACCCTGCTTAACACTTGCTATACATAAGCTTTCTGCGGACCTATTATACTGTTGACCTAAACACCAAATCGAAGAATATGTGCTCTTTGTTTTGTCCTCATCATAAAAATCACAAAAAATTGTTCAGAAAACCTATAACTTGGAGAGTTATGCTAGCAAATTTGGTACGTTTATTACGTGCATATTGTTTAGTTCCGAAAACTTTTTGGATTTAGGTACTGTAGCATTTTGTTTTTATTTGACAACCATTGTCCAATCATGGAGTAACTAGGCTTAAAAGATTTGTCTCGCGATTTACAAGCAAACTGTGCAATTAATTTTTGCTTTCGTTTATATTTAACGCTCCATGCATGACAGAGAATCTTGAAAAGTTTTTTGGTTTTTGGGGTGAACTAAACAAGGCCCTAATAAGACAGTTAATTCCTAGTCATAAAGCTCAGTTTGTTTGGTTCCAATTGTGCTAGCTGCGGTACGAATGTATAAGTGTATTGAACTCACTGGATCTTTTTTATTTGGTGTTGTAGCCAATAAGCCCTCAGTGGCCTGTGCATCCTCACAGCACACCGATGCAACTCCAGCATCCACATCTGTATGCGTCTCCTTGTCCAGGCTTCTTTGTGAACCTCAGGGTAACTCTTACACCCATGTTTTTTGTGTTCTGTCGTCACAAGTGTAGTTATAATTACCATACCACTGACTTTTGAATGGACAATTCTGAAGCACACGCATGAATATTGCTAAAGTTATGTAGAACTTTGCTTATATTTTCCATGTGCAACCTTTGATATTCCGAACATAACTCAATATATATGTTTATGTTGTTTCCTTGATGTTTAGTTTTTTTCTCCTACTACATACAGTCTCGTGGTAGTATCCATTGTTGAGGGAGAGCTGCTGTCGATAGGATTAGTTTTTTGATGTTTATATTTGTTCCTCCAAATAGTATGCATTGTTGAGGGAGAGCTGCTGTCGATAGGATTAGTTCGATCAGAATCTAGCCATAGCTGTCAACTTACATCTCGTGGTAGTACTGTTGTTGCGTCTGCATGGATGCTCACCTATATACTAGTACGGTAGTCGGAGTTCTATGGAGCCTGCTCTGCCTACATAGCCGCTGCCCAGCCCAGCTTTGCAGGAAGAAACGGCTGTGTTTGAGGTGTGAGTCGGCAAGATTCACGACTGACGCATCTCGTCGTGTCTGTGTATGGCAACTGCAGGAGGCGCCTATGGAGGAGGAGAAACGGGCAGAGCGGGCGGGTCCCGAGCCGGCGTTCCCCTCTTGGGCATGGCAAACGCAGGGCTCCCCTGCCCCGTTTCTCCCTGCCACTGCTACTGCAGCATCATCAGGATTCTCTACAGCCGCCACCACCACCGGCGTGGACGCGGCCACAGCCGCCCGCAGCGTGCCGCCGTCCTTGTCCGGTGGCCCCCGGCAGTTGTTCTCCGGCTACCAGCTCCAGCTCCGCTTCCCCCCAACCGCCTGACTCTGTAGTTGGAGACGGCGTCTGAGCTGACCGGTGAATGGGGGTGTCTGGCTGCCCCGGCCCAATTGCCCATGCGCCGCCGCTGGTGGGTGTGGGTCGGTCGGTAACAGTCAGTCTGCCACTTCCACTTGGGGGTATGGTTTGGTGAGAGACAGAGCATGCAGCGATCTTTGCTGCTGTGTGCTGTCTCACTCACTTCCCCCACATCTGGTAATGAATTTATCGTCGAAACTCTGTGGCGCTCATGATCCGTTCGTTCATCTTCGTTGGTTTTGATTGATGGCAAACAAGTAGGCAACTGATGGATCATGAGCGTGTATCGAAAACTCGTGTAATAAAACCATGCATATTACTATCTTCTAGAGTATTTATTTATGATTTATGATGATACAATACTCTGGCTGACTGAAGTTTGCTGGGAACAGAAGTGGTGGGTGGGGCCACGGCCAAGGCCAATCGGGTAGCCTGGGCCGGACCTATCAGGCAATGCCTTTCCCTCGCTATCCGGCAAAACTATTCCTTTGCCTTGCCTGTCCGCCATTGCTGTCTCTCCAGCTGAAGCTGATGAGCTCGCAGTCGCTGGCCTGGTCACTGTACCTACCACTGTTTACTTCTGGGCTTTCTGGCACAGCTTCTGATTACTGATTGGTCCACGGTGTGTGTGTGTGCCATGTCGCTGTCGCTGTCACCTTCCCCTGCCCGACCCGTGGTGGGCTGGGGCTTTGGCAGTGGCAGTGCCATGCACCGCACTGGGGTGCAAGGCTGCCATGCAATGCCACTTCCGGAGCGGGGGGTTGGCTGCGCTGCGATCTCTCTGCCTGTCTGTCTCTGCAGTGCTTTCTGATGCCGTTTCGGGAGTGGTGCCCGGTGCGGTGCGGTGCGGTGCGTTGTCGTGGACGGCGAAACGCCGAGATACGAATACGATAGGCTGGCTCCCCATTGCCGTCGTCTGTGTATGGTATGGATGGCCATTGGCCGCCTGCGCAGCTGCGTTCTCTCGATAGGGTGGTGGTTGTTAAAAAGCGTCGGGGGTCAGGCCGCTGCTGCTGATCCGCTGGACTGCTTGCTCCTGCTTTTTTTTCGCGTTGGTTTGAGGGCTTTGAGTCTAGCACATACATAAAAACATTAAATATAAATGAAAATAAAAATTAATTATACAGTTTACCTGTAAATTATGAGATAAATCTTTTGAGCTTAGTTAGTCCATAATTGGATAATAATTATTAAATAAAAAATAAAATGCTACAGTACTCAAAACGCAAACAATTGTGGCCTTGGTTGGATTCTCGTTTGTTTGTTTCTTGTTAGGTAAAGTTATTTTTGTCCTTGAGGGTACGTCCTTCCACTTCTTTCATCGCTAGATTTACATTGGGAAGTGTATAAACACATATCTCAATGTGGTGTATATATTTTTGAATGCGAATGCATAATCGCCTTGTTTGTTGTTCGATGCAGTGTTTAGTTCTAAAAAATTTGACAAAACGGACATTATAGCACTTTCATTTGTATTTGATAAATATTATTCAATTATAGACTAACTAGGCTTAAAAGTTTCGTCTCGCAAATTGCAGTTAAACTGTATAATTAGTTAATTCTTTTATCTATATTTAATGCTCTATGCATGTGCCGATGTGACGGAGAATTAAAAAGATTTATAAATTTTTTTGAACTAAACAAGGCCCGAATGATTTGGGATGGGTCATGGCTGGCAGGTGGTAGTGGCAGCGTAAAGGGCTGCGTGCTCAGGTTGGAACTTGGACTGGCTCGAGCTGGATGCCAATTTCTGTGGTTGCTGATCATCTCCCGCAGCAAAATAAGGACTTTGCACACGTAAAATATAGAATGTTTGGACATAGGAGTATATACAAAACATTAAATATATATAAAAAATAACTAATTGCATAATTGGTATGTATTTTGCGGGACAGATTTTTTGAGCTTAGTTAGTTCATAATTTAACACTAACTACTATAGTTACAAATGTGCTATACTACCCAAAAACTTTTGTTTTGCATACTAAGCAAGTCCTAAATGCACATCTCATTTTTTTAGTAAATTAAAATGTCATTAAATTAATCATGAAACAGTTATTGACAAATAGATATATGAGGAGATATAAATACCAATTATCAAACTTGAAAATATTTAATTTTTTTTGGGAAAGTAAAATGTACAATTATTTTGAAACAGAATGAGTACTAATACATTGAGTTTTTTTTTTCATAGCAACTAATATACTGAGTTGGTAGCCAAGTCGTGGTCCAGGCTCTTGATGCTCGCCTTTCCTTTCCTCTCTTGTGTTGTGAATGGTCCCAGCTCCAGTCCATAGGCGCATATTACTCGGCTACTCGTGCAATCTTTACAATGGTGTTGATGCTTCTCGTCTAGGAAAGTAGGTGAGCTTTTACCCTTCGTCCAAATCATTCCATACACTTCCTTCAATATAAAATGTGTGCACTCTAACAATAACGTGGTTTCCTTCTCCTGATCAAACACCAGGTAGATCAGCAAGCTGCATGTGCACAATGGGATTTGAGAAGGAGAGCATAGCAGAAGCCGCATGCGGCCACGAGGGAGTTGGAGGCGGCCCGTTGTTCGTGCAGGAGTGGCAACTCCCGCTCCTGGATGCCGTAGCCGTCGAAATCCCACCGCACATGGCGTTGGGAGGCGCGAGTGGTGGGAGCCGTGACCCAGAGCCGCGCCCACGCAGGACCGGCAGGCATCAACGGAGGTAGCAAGTCGGCAACTACGCCCTGTAGTGTGGACGACGAGCGAGGATTTGATGCATCCCTTGCTAGACGGCTATAGATCATGACCCTAGGAAAAGGAAAGATGAGGATTCCATTTTGATAGATCGCAACATCATCGCGCGCGCGCGGCCGGTTGGGATCGGATGCATCGATCGATCGCCTTGTGTCCTTGTCCATGTCTGCGTATATGTATCGTATGTGTTGCAGCTATAGCTAGCTCCTTTTGGAGTTTCTGTTTACCGGCAGGAGCTAGGAGTAGAGGACCGACTGATCGAGCACGAGCAGAGGAGGTCTGTGCTGTGCTGTGCCGTCGTCTGCCTGCTCCCCAGCAGTGCCCGGCCGAAAGTAGTACGTACTTTGGTACAGTACTACAGTACAGGCCATTGCGGCATTGTGCTCTACTGTACAGGCCACTGAGGTAGCTGTGCTCTACAGTTGCCGTACTTGCGAGGCTGCCCCGTTTGTCCCGTTCATCGACGACGGACGCCGGCTCTGCCTTTTCGTACGTACTGATCCAGACTGAGAGACCGTAGCCCACCAGTCCCCCAGCCTACGGCAAATCAGGAGCGGGCCGAGTATCGAACCGCCATCCCACATCAATGATTTCTCTTCTTTTCGATTTTATGTTCTAGCACAAACACTTATTTTGCTTAAAATAAAGAAATTACTTCATTCTAAATCATAGGATGCTTTGGTTTTTTTTTTTCAGATACATATATTTTACTATGCACTTAAATAAATACATACTACTTTTCAGCGAAGGAATAATTTTTTTCCTCTCAAAACATTTCAGCATCAACGTCAGCATAAGCCCAATTTTAGCTCGATATACAAAGTTAAAGAAGTATATCTAGAAAAATCAAAATATCATATTGTTTTAAATGAATAGATTAGTAAATTACTCCCTTTGTCAGCGGACGAGCTCATAGCTCAGTTAATAGCTTCCATGTGGTGGGAAGCTTTAGATTGGGAGTTCGACTCCCCACCTCCGCATGCGCAGTTTGACCATTGTTAAGTAAAAAAAAATTCTCATCCGTCCTACGCCAAAGCATAGGTATAAGGTCCAACCTAATTTTACATGGGCTACGGTATCGTTGTGTATGAGTGGGACAAGGGTTGAGAGATTTCTCGATCTGCGTGAGAAAGTCATCTTCTTAAGTTAAATATCTAGTGGACCATTCACTCCTTATGGTTTGAGTTTTTTTTACAGTCCTTTAGTCATAAAAATACAATTGAGTTTTTTACTCTGTTCGTCATGAAATACAATGTAGGGATCAACTTTAAAACCAAATAAAGAGTATGGCAGAAGACTAACTCTAACTAATTAATTTCCCAAAATGAATCCCATTATTATTTGTTAAAAAAAGAAACGACACGCAGAGAAGGTCATCTTCTTAAGTGAAATATCTAGAGGACCATTTGCCCCTCAAGGTACGAGTTTTTTCCACTCCTTTTGTCCCATTATTATTTGTTCAAAAAAAAAACGATAGAGGTTGAGAGGTTTTCTCAATCTGCATGAGAAGATTGTCTTCTTAAGTGAAACTAAGTATATTGCCCGTGCTAACACTACGGTGACATTTAAATATAAATATAAATCAAACAACCAATAATGCAGTAAACTAAAAGTTTATGTTCAAAAAACACCACTTTCATTGTGGCTAACTAATTTTGGCAAATCTTAATTTGAGGCTCATCTGGACTTTCATAACAATTTGGCATGTTCCACTACCTTGTATTTGGATGAGTGCCAGACGCGTGCTCAACCAAGCCTTATGCAACCCAGCATGACATGTCTTTCTCGACAATTATGAGGTGGTGGCCATTTTCCTGCACGAAATAGTATATACTTTTCAGTGCAAATTATATTGTATATTAGCAAAGTAAACCTAATAGTGACCAAACATTTATAGGAAAATGGCCAAGAAATGCCAGGTAACATGAGTTCTTGATGAACTTGATCACTTAGAGACGGTTGCACCCTACATATCAATGTCAACTCTCTAGACAACAAAAAATAATTTGAGGCCCTTAAAGATCTCCAATCAAAGGTTTAGTACAAACTGTCAGAAATGTAACAGCAAAATTCAGTGAACACAACTTGCTAAAAACTGGAAGGAGGGGAAACCTCTAGTCCTTCATTCAGTGAACACAACTTGCTAAAAACTGGAAGGAGGGGAAACCCCTAGTCCTTCACTGATGTAGGCTATGGTACAACCAACACAGAACCTATTAGGATGAGTTTAAGAGCATTTCATCGAATGGCTTACCTATAGACTGTGTGTTGAGCAGGCTAGTGCATATATAACCCATCTGTAATCAGCTCCATTCCAGCAAATACAAATTCATGTAAAATCCAACACACCTAGCTGGCTACTCAAACAATTAATCAAGAAACAAGCACCACCATCCTCTCTCGAAGCAGCAACCTGTCTGCGAGCAATTTCTTAGTGCAAGTTCCTTATTGCAGTCCCACATAAATACAAGCAACACTGTATCTTAATGGTTTGCTTACACATTTCATTAGAGCAAACATTTTGTTACACTCAGTTTCCTACCAAACAATAAAGTGGTAAAGCAATTATTTCTTAAGTGCCAGATTTAGTATAATATATCGATGATAATGTGATGCACCAGACAACTGAAGACCTCTATTTCTCATGGAAAAAACAAGTGAAGCCTACTTCTCAATCGGGGCTAGCAACAATCAGATACATAGGACTGCAATAGAGCAGTTTCTTCTTTTGCTACCTGAAACTCATTTCATGAAAACAAATGAAGTCTACTTCTCTCGATAGGATAGCTGATGCATTGATATTGAAATACTACATGGTAATTGGTAACTGTATTTCAGTTCCTTCTTTGGCTACCTGAAACTCGTTTTATGAAAACTTGGAAATACATTCCAACTCACCTTGGTTGTGTCGGCAAAGAGAGGAGCAACGACAGCGTGGCAACAGGCAGAGAGCACCACCACGCCACTACCCTTGAGTCTCGTCTTGTTTTCATGTATGATCATATCCATTCAATTGAAACTGTATCCATAAAAAATGTTTCTTCTTAACTTCAAAAACCAACAATGCATTATTACAATAATGTAAATCCTATAAAAGGCTGGTCTGATAACAAGTATTGAACACAAAAGGTACAGTCAACTAACAGAGAACAATTGCTCAACCAAGAAAAAAATAAGCCATGTTTCAACTAAAAAACAATGGATCGATGACCATTTCCAGTATAAGCAACATGAAAAGACTACATTCTAGTAAGCACAATTTTTTTCGCAAAATTCACATCTAGCTGTACACTTCAGGTTAGAAATTTTCTTCCCAATAAGTAAAATAGTCATGTGCCATAATCAATATTTATTAGAAAGCTAGTGTGCTGGAGACATAGGTTGTAACTAGCTAGATATTTTTAAACATTGTGGTTATTTTAATTTGCAACCACTACGCATAAAATTGGACACCTAGGGATAGTTTCCCTGTTGTTCATCCGAAAGAAAAAATAAATAAAAATAAAGCATTGCATAGGAAATTGTTTACCTGGAAATGAGATGTACGCTGATCGGTATCGCTACACGGATGAACGGATCTGAACAACTCAGATCGGATCGCGCGAGTAGCAGCAGTGTAGCACGCTAGCAGCAGGGTGGGTGCTCAGCCTCGTTGAGGAAAGTGGTGGGGCGGCTCAGCGCGGCGTCGTCGGAGGGGTCGTCGTCGGCGAGGAGCGACATCGTCACGCTGGGACCGGTACAGTGCGGATGCACCGAGGGACGTGGCCGAGCCGGTTCAGGATCGCGGCATGCCCTATAAGTTGCGGCGGCAGCGGCGGCGAGATCGATCAACGGGTGCTCGTGCCTTGATGGTGCGTCACCGACTATGATGCTCACAGAGGCGGGAGAGCACCTCGCGGCGCTGCGGAGACACGACGTTGGGTGCCACAGCCGGACCCTTAGTGCCGTCGACTTACCCCTCGGCGGCGTCGGGCGGTTTATTTCCTTTTTTTCTGCGATCGGCGGCGGCGGGTGGCGGGCGATGGTCGGATAGCGCGTTGCGAGGACGGGCGGGTGAGCGGACTAGCGCAACTCCGGCGGGCGGCGCAGCACCAGGGCGGGCAGCGGCGGCCGAGCAGCGGCGGCCACGCTCGCGGCGGGCGACGGAGCCTTATGCGTGGTGGAGGTTTTCTGTGATACGGAGTTTTCATGGAGAGTAGAGATGACGCGAGGCTGAGGGTGTGTAAGGTCGTGATCATACTTCTAATCTGGGCCGTCTAATCTATAGGATATGTACTGTGAGTCGTTGATCTTGTAGGTGAAATTTACCTGGAGAAGATTTCAATTATAGTAGAGATATCTAGGGGACAATTTGCCCCTCACGGTTCGAGTTTTTTTTCCACTCCTTTTGTCATAAAATACATTTGAGTTTTTTTTACTCCCTTCGTCATGGAATACAATGGAGGGATCAACTGTAAAACCAAATAAAGAGCATGGCAGAAGACTAACTCTAATTAATTAATTAATTCCCCAAAATGGGTCCCATTATTATTTGTTCAAAAAAGAAACTAGGTGGAAATATTGGCTGTTGCATATCGTCTCCTTGTAAAAGGACGATCTAAACATATTGACCCTTACACTATCGGAATCCGGCTCTTTGCCGAGTGTCTAGTGGTTTGCCGAGTGTTTTTTTTCGGGCACTCGGCAAAGAGCTTCTTTACCGAGTGCTAAAGAAAAAACGCTCGACGAAAAAAAACTCTCGGTAAAGAGGGTTCTTTGCCGAGTGTTTTTTTGACACTGGGCAAAGACCCTCTTTGCCGAGTGCAAAAAAAGAAACACTCGGCAAAGAAAATTTCAAATCAAAATTTGAAGCCCTAAACAAATTCAAATCAAAAAGTTTTGAACTACAAAGTTGTATAAATTCTCAAAATCTATAATCTTTATTTTAGCCATTTCTTCATTTGGCAAAGTGAAAATAAATTTGTTCACAAATTTTATCTCTCTCTTATAGTTCCTAGAACTACAAGAGAGATATATAAGATTTGTGAAAAATATTAGAATTACCGTGTTAGATGAGCAAATGATCAAACAACCAAAATAAACTTTATAGATTTTGACAAGTTATAAAATTTTATAGTTGACATTTTTTTCATTTCGGTTTATCTTATCATTTAAAACTGCGTCATTATTTGAAAATTTTTAATTTTGATTTTATGAAATTACCTCGGATGAAAAAACTGACTAAATAAACTTTGTAGGTCTCGAAAAGTTATTAAACTTTGTAGTTGATAACTTTTTGATTTGAAATCATGTTGTCATGCAAAAACTACGTTTAAATTTCTAAAATTTGAAATTTAAATTTTGTAAACGACCTCGGATGGAGAAACTTACTAAATGAAAATTATAGATCTAAAAAAATTATGAAACTTTGTAGTTGACAACTTTTTGATTTGAAATCGTTTAGAGGCTCAAATAATCAATTTACATATGATTTAGTATGATATATGAAGAACCAAAACGTAATGTAATCACATCTCGGTTCGAATCTTGCTTGCGGCGTATTTATGGATTTTGTAGAAAAAAAAACTGAAAAAAACATGGAGGTTGCGCTAGCGGGGGCTAGCTGATGGGGCAGCCTTCCAAAAAAAAATTTTTTTTTCTATTTTTTTTTTACTTTTTTTTCTTTGCCGAGTGTCGGCACTCGGCAAAACCTTTACCGAGTGCCCGATAAAAAACACTCGGTAAAGACCTCTTTGCCGACCAGAATTTTGCAGTGTGCTCTTTGCCGAGTGTATTTGGGCCTTTGCCGAGTGTTTTTGACACTCGGCAAAACATCTGTCTCCCGTAGTGTTACTTATAAAGGTGATGCGGTCGGAACGAATGTTAACTGCTCAACTCGCTTCTGCTATTGCTTTGGCTGCAGCTATAGCATCCATCAGCTTTCCATTTCCTCTTTTCGTTGGAGGTGGCTAGTTTCTTAGCCAGTCTCAATGCATAATTTCATAATACAGTTACCAAGACTATAAACTAGGTAACCGAGCCATATGAGTTTCATGGGGATGAAACTCTTCTCATCTGATGAAACTCTTTCATTTAATGACACCATATTTAATGTGCATGACACTCTCATGAAACATACATTGAGACTAACCTTAGGGCACTCACAATGCAAGACTCTATAACAGAGTCCAAGACAATTAATTACATATTATTTATGGTATTTTGCTGATGTGGCAGCATATTTATTGAAGAAAAAGGTAGAAAAAATAAGACTCCAAGTCTTATTTAGACTCTAAGTCCATATTGTTCGAGGTAATAAATAACTTTAGACTGTATAATAGAGTCTACAGTGTGAGTGCCCTTAGCAGTGCCACTACTGAGCACACTAAACAATGCGGCAAGGAGCTCATGGACATGCAACTGAGCAAGCTATAAATCCATAATTCCATATGGATCCTTCTTTTTTCCTGGTAAGTAATTATAGGATTCATTACTTTATATAAACAAAATATAGGGATCTGGCATTTAAAAAATAAGTGATGTTTGTCCTTCACATTACTCTCTCCGCTCCGGAATAAACGCCTGTCTCTGTTTTTTTTCACCCAGAGGTCAAATTGTCATTTTGACCTTGCTTAACACTGTTTTAAATCCTCAAAACTAACACAAGAGCCATACAAGGAACTAAGGATAGCTTTCGGGCGAAATAGATATTTTTAAAAATAGAAAAGCCAAGAAAGGAAAGGACACTTTTTTTAGTCCAAGGAAATAATTCTCTAAAAAAAAGTGAACTCCAATCTGTTTGTGGCCCATAGCCAAGCTTTTCCTAAACAACTAAATTTGGGCTACTGCGCTGCATGCTGTTGGTGGCCCATCAAAATAACATCTCTCTATCAAGCTTCCTCTCCAGAGTCCAGAAGCCCAAAATCTTTTTTTTTAGCCTTTTCTTTTTCTTCTCCTTTTTGATACTTTTTTATTCTTTTTTCAGTTGGGCTTCAGAATCAGAAGAACTCCACCTTGCGGTGGCAGCAACTGAAAAGCGACCGAAAAGCGGGGAGGAGGGGAAGGGACGGTGAGGCCGATCCAATCATCAATCCACCATCGTCACTGAGAGGCGAAGGAAGGTAGCCTACGACTGGCTCGATCGAGTTCCCGGTGGGAGGTCCTCTCGAATCGCCCCCAATCGAGACCCTACACGAACCGAGGATCCAAGATGAGTTTCCTGTTCGGGAAGCGGAAGACGCCCGCCGGTAAGACCTTCCTTCCTTCCAATCCTACCGAAAGATTCGTTCGCTGTGAAATTTGGTCCGATTGATTAGTCTATAGCTGCGTAGCTTGTTTTTGGATGATGAGTTGTTCCTTGGAGATTCATAGACACCGACGATGTCTTGTGCTGGGAGCGAAACTGCGGGGAGGATTTCTCGGCACACTTTGAGCGGGGCGTGTAATCGGAGAGTGGTGCGAGCTCGGGATTTCAACGTAGGGGCTTCCGCAAGACCTGTAACATAGTGGAGTTGGGCTGGCAGCTACTGTACTTTGTTAGTTTAGATTTAGATCTGTTCAAGCTTGCCACCTCTTTCGATTCTCGAATAAATTCAGCTTGTAATATACTCGAGTGGTTTTGAGGGATAATAAGTCATACATCTTTTATGTTTTCCTTTGAGGAAAATATCTTTCGTGTCTTCATTCAATGAAGGTAGCCTTACATTTCCTCCCTTGTGACTTATGGTTTTGCTGCTTATGGTTATTTCTTTCATCAGAGTTGTTAAGAGAAAACAAGAGAATGCTGGATCGATCCATTAGGGAAATTGAGCGGGAGAGGCAAGGATTGCAGGCCCAGGAGAAAAAGCTCATCACTGAGATCAAGAAAACAGCTAAAGAAGGCCAGATGGTATGAACTCTGGTATCTTTTGGAACTTCGAAGTCATATTTTGACTCTCTTTCTCTTACTCAGCGTGCTTGATATTTGGAATTGTTGGAAGCCATTTTTTCAAAGAATTTATTTTGGAGAATAGCCTGACCTAAATCATATGTATACAACAATTACCATGTGTGCGGGAACTGGGAACTTCAAGATATGTCCACCTATTTTCACTTTACTGGAACACCTGTAAGTTTGGTTGATAGCCACATTTTGCCACAATGAAGTCAGGAAAATTTGACTCGCCTGTTGATTTGTTTGTTCACACACCAATTACATTTTCCTAGCCCATGTGTCGCTTGTCATATGTCTGTTCCATTCCCAAGCTTGCAAGACTCATAAATAGAACATTAAGGTCAGCTTAGGGGTCTAAAACTTCTATCTAAATTATATCAAGTATGTTATTTACTTCATTCAGTAGCGTAGCAATATTAACCTGGCAATTCTTTCTGTCAATGTCTTGCATCTTCAATTTACAATGCATAAACGACTAAACGTACACGGAAGTTCTGTGTGCAATGTTAGAATTTCATTCATTTTGCATGTAGTGTTTGTTTTCTAACTTTTTGTTACTGTTATAGGGAGCTGTCAAAGTAATGGCCAAAGATCTTATTCGTACCAGGCATCAGATAACAAAGTTCTACCAACTTAAATCTCAGCTCCAAGGAGTTTCTCTAAGAGTTCAGGTAGCCATGTGTTTGCTCTTGTCCTTTCTTTATGTTGGTACCTTGCCTTGTCAAATATTGCTATCATGCTACATTAAGTTACCTCAGTTTATGTTGCTCTAGTGACTTAACATTGTTTTCTACTGGACATAAAAAAAGAGAGAGGTAAAAGCTCTTAATTTTGCTGTCCCAAATCCCATGTGTTTTCTATAGCATTATTTTTGTCCTGCTTTCTTGTTATTTTCTGTAGGAAAAAACAGCTTTATGGCGAAGTCCATATTTTTTGTATGATTAATTGAATCTTGTATTGCGTTCATTTTCCCTTCCCCTTAACATCGGATGTGCGCAACTGTTGCAGACACTAAAGTCAACTCAAGCTATGGGTGATGCCATGAAGGGTGTTACAAAGGCAATGGGTCAAATGAACAGGCAGCTAAATCTGCCAGGATTGCAGAGGATAATGCAAGAGTTTGAACGACAGAACGAGAGGATGGAGATGGTGAGCGAAGTGATGGGAGATGCCATAGATGATGCTTTGGAAGGAGATGAGGAAGAAGAAGAAACTGAGGAGCTTGTGAATCAAGTACTTGATGAAATTGGCATTGATATCAACCAAGAGGTGATTACCGTAATAATTCTACAATTTTCACACATAGCAATTCCTATTATTTCGTTTACTCTTATCAGGTATGATCGTAACATTTTTTTTGTACCTACTTAGTCTGATAGTTGCTGTTTTGTAGCTTTCAAAATACCTTTTTAGTTTTTTTAATCCTGCTTTCATTATTAATCATGTTATTATATAAAGGCTCGTAACATTTTTTTTGTACCTACTTAGTCTGATAGTTGCTGTTTTGTAGCTTTCAAAATACCTTTTTAGTTTTTTTAATCCTGCTTTCATTATTAATCATGTTATTATATAAAGGCTGTGTGCCACCTATATCAAAATATTATATGATTTTCAGACCTTTTACTTAACATAGTATATGTCCATGTTAGAAATAGCTCTACCATAATTTTTTTTTAAGAAACTCACTACATCCATCATTGGATTCATGTAGAAATCATGCACACAATTAAAGTTATGACTCTTGTAATGCTAAACCTGACCTTTGAAAGTGTCGCCATGGCCAAGTGCTAGATCAGGACTGATGCTTGTGAGTCTGCATGGATAGGTGTTTGATTGGAGAATACTGCAGAGTGAGAAAGCTTAGTGTATATATATAACCATGTTTTGTATTTGAACCTTGCAGCTTGTTGGAGCACCGTCGGCCGCTGTTGCTCAACCTGCTTCTGCCGGAAGGGTCGCCCAGGCCGAAGGTACTGGGAATGCTGACAGTGGAATCGACGCCGATTTGCAGGCAAGGCTGGACAATCTGAGGAGAATGTAGGTGCTGCAGTAGCAAAAGAGTAGCGCCTTCTAGCACTGTTGCCTGCGGATGTGAATGTGAATGAATACCCAGCCAATCAAAGCAAAGTTTACAAGCCAAGTGTGTATGTTGAAATGAATCAAGTGTTCAATATGCCGGTAGTGATGACAAATGTTAATAAATATATTTTGTTACATGTATGTATTGTGTCGTATGCAATTTCTTTCCCTCCTGCTGCGTGAGCCCGGCCGGCTGCCGTCGGCGTTGTGGTTGAAGGATCGGATTTTCGCCGTCGTGGCCTCCGGCGACGCGCCGCGTGGTCTTCGGCTGGACCGTGGTTGCTGGCTCGCTCGATTGTCTCTGGAAGGCTGTTCTAGTCAAAAGATAAACACTACTGGCCGGTAGAAAAAGTACGGCTGAAAAGAGAAGCGAATAGGCTTGTGCGCTCATGCTGATGGTGGGTATAAGTTCACCTTAAAATCTTAAAAACTTTTGAAGATTCTTCGTCACATAGAATCTTACGACACATGCATAAAATATTAAATATAAATAAAAAATAACTAATTGCACATTTTACATGTATTTTACGAGATGAATTTTTTAAACCTAATTAGTACATGATTAAACACTAATTGCTACTAGTTATAAATATGCTACAGTATCTTTTTTTTCGTGAATTAAATAAGGCTTCCTAGTAGCTAGCAGCACTCTGCTGACTACTGATGTCCTCTGGTTTTGATGTACCATTGGGCCGTGTCCTGTTCTTTGTTTGAACAAAATTCTTTGAATCTGGACTAATCTTTCTCTCGCGCGCGCCAGATGAAAAGGAACGGGGGGAGAACGAAGGCGGGGCAACAGCAAGTTCCTGAACAACAAAAAGAGATTAACAACCTTTCTCAAAAAGAAAAGAGATTCTGCTATAAAAAAAATATTTATAGCCGGCACTATACATATGCCGTACCACTGCAGCCCATTCCATTTGCATCTCTCTCTCCGTACTGTATCCTCTTCGAAATGGCGGCAGCATCCAGCTGCAGCTGGCTCCTCCTTCTCCTCGCCTCGCTCAGCGCGTTTTCCTTCTCCTCCCATGCCACCGCCGTGCATCGCCGCCGCTGCCGGCGGCGGAGCAAGCAGGATGGATGCGACGACGGCGGCCACCACCGGCGATGGCGGTGACGACGACGCCAAGGTCCAGCTACGCTAATCCATATTGCCCATTTTATTCTACAAGTAGTTATTAATCTGCTACGCTTTCAGTGATCAGGTGGTCTAACATCGTGTCGTGCCTACGTGCAGGTCTACATCGTGTTCACGGAAAACTTGTCCAGAGCCGTCGTCGTCGGATCGATCATGTACTAATTACTTGTGAATGCGAATGCATATAGCTTACGTCGTCGTGACGGTTGCATGTGTGTTTTGTGTCACATCTATCTATCGACCAGTTCCAGCGCTCCAGACCGAGTGGTGTACCACACTGGTCTGCACGGCTTCGCAGCCAGGCTCACCACACCAGGGATGAGAGGAACAGGCTCGCCAGTAAAACAAATGTTGCTACGATGTCATTACAATGTTGCCTCGATCGGAAATTAATTTCACCTTTTCTTTCAGCTCTAGGTAGATTAGATTATTATTATTACATTCAATCTATTTGGATTGTACTAGTGTGACTGAATTTACTCTGTATATGGATTCACACACTTAGGCTTAAAAAATTCATCAAGCAAAATACATGTAAACTATGTAATTAGTTATTTTTTAATCTATATTTAATGTTACATACATGTGTCTAGACATTCGAAGTGATGGGACGAAAAGTTTTTAGACAGAAAGAAGGCTATGCATGGATTTCAACTGTTGCAAATCACACCACAGCACCAGGGTGGAGTAAGAAACATGATACTCCCTCGGTATAGAATTTAGAAGCCATTTAGGACATTGACAAGGTCTTCAAACATAACTTTGACCTCTTATTTTTGTAAAAATATTTAGAAAAACATGATATATATATATACTTTATGAAAGTATTTTTCAAGACAAATCTATTCATATAATTTTTACATTTGTAAACTCAACAATTTAAAAGTTATTGATGATTTATATTTCCAAAGTTTGACCCAAACCTTGTCCAAAATAACTTAGGGAATACAAATTAAGACTGGTCGTAAGTATTAACGGAGCCCTCAAAGGCACTCTAAATATAAAATCAGTGTGAAGTACTTCCATCTAAATTATAAATCGTTCAAGCTTTTCTACATAACTTTTACTATGCACATAGATATAAATTGTCTACTCCTTCCATTCCCAAAAAATTGACGTTTCATATTGGACACGAGAATTAAGGAAGAGTGTAAATGTGGGATGCCTAGAAAACAAAAATGAGAGAAAAATAGAGACAAAGATGTATTGGGAAAAGAAAAAAAAACTATATTGAGAGAAGAGAAAGGTGTATTGAAATGTGAGTCAAATATTTTAGCACAAAACTTGAATCATATAAGAACAAGTATTTTCGGACATAAGTAATACATACCATGTATCTAGAACACAGCAGAAAGATTCAAGACAATTGTAAAAAATCAGAACAGAACACAGACTCGATTCAATACCAACTCTTGGACTCTGGAACATGTTTGCCTGATGTCTTCGGTAGGCAAGCCAAAACTACTTAAAATACAACAGAACCGACCCAGGATCAGGGCAGACACAACAATGTTGGTTTCCAGTTGTTCTGAATGATTGATAGATCCTGCAAAGTAGGACCACAACTTCATGCTACACATAAAACACTAGAATCTTGGTGCAGAGACGCCTGAATGGTTGTACCATGGGCCAAAAGAAAAATCTAGCATAAAACCCTAGGGCTAAGATAGTAAACTTCATGTTTCTAAAGCAAAAGCCACACTGTCCCGACGCCTTTCCACCTGTGTAAGAAATAGAACGCCAGAGCCTCATTCCTCTTTCACTGCTGCTGCATGGTACTTGTCAAGTTCAGCGTCAAGATCTGCAGCAGAAATGGCGGTGCGATTCCGGTCCAGCCCTCGGCCTTTCCCCTGTCTACGGCCACCACTGCTTTGACTGCTGCGTCCAGGCCGACCGTTGCCTTGAGGTGCTCTTCGCTGACCACCTCTTTGGGATTGAGGCACACTGCATAGTAACCAGAATGTTATTTTTTTTTTGAAAGTGTAACCAGAATGTTATGACTACATGTACATGGTGGGATGCATGAAAATTGTATGCTCTATAAAGTATCATGCATGGATGGGACACATGGACGGATTAGTGCCAAGGACTATCCTGTTGTAAGGAACACAAAGCCAAGGACTATCCGGTTGAAGGAACACAAAGCAAAATTGGCAGTGTTCCACGGTTGCCAGACATACTCTTGTGTCACCAAATATATACAGCACGGATGCCCACGTCGTAACATTCACTTCTCTGTTGGCCCAAGCTTATCTGCCTATACTAGTAAGCTACTCGACAATATTCACACCTATAACATTCTTAATCAGCATACACTCCCAACTGCATACCTGTTGGCCTCTATTGCACCACCAGTCAAAGGTGAATGTGTACCAGGGTCAATATTATTTGCCCTTAACTGGAGGGGGCAAGTTTATTTCCTACATGAAGTAGCTGTTACAGAGCATTTGCCTAGTGTACTAACTTATGCTACCCTGGTACTCCAGGACTCCAGATAGGGGCCGTATCCCATACCAGATATGTATCCGATACAAATACATGGTCAATATGCGGTGGATATGTAGCCATAAAGTATCTGTAATAAAAAAAACTCTAATATCGGATACTTAGGCTCAAGTACCAGCACATGTGCTTGATACATCCCAACCCAGAGCAGCTGTACATTAGGCAAAGTCACTATGTCAGGTTCTTCTGCGTAGGCGCATGACAGCTGTGCCGCCACCCTGTTGCCTCTGCTCTAGTGTCTGACCAGTGGTGAGCCATTGACAACCATCTACAACGAAATGAGTTGCTTTCCTCCCTATTTCTTCTCCAACACAGATTTTTTCCCTTGTGCTTATTTCCCTTCCCCAATCTGTTCTGACTGACATCTTGCAACTGGCCCTCTTCACGTGCTGTCTTCTCTCATTCCTCTGTGCCACCACCTGCCTCACACATACGCACACCACCGATTGCCTTCCCGCTCCATCAGTGAAGAGATTCAGCGTCAGCGGCAAGCTCGAGCAGGCAAGATGCCGTACTCCCTCTCCTCTCCCATGTCCCATACAGTCAAATTAATTAGAGATCCTGCCTCTTCGCTTTATTTTGTTGGAGATGGCAGAAACAAACTACAGAGGTGCTTTCAGTTAGGCTGCTGAATTTTGAGGATACAATGGATATGCTTGGCTGTTGTACTGTTGACAAAATTGAAATATGGAAAAGATGAGCAAAACACCACAGATGCAATGGTGCAAGTGTTGCCAAAATTTCTATGCTATTACTCCTTTTAGAATTTTAATATACATACATCATTATCTATATACACATTAAAGAACAGTAAAAAAAAAAATCTGTGGATCACGTTTTTTTAGGAAAATGCCATATCCATATCTATCCAATACCGATACTGATAGGACAGCGAGTCCTACCGGCTAGGGTTCGGAGGTTGTAGCGATAGATTGCTGGAGAGTGAGGAGGAGGACGACGCCTGGGCGCCGTGGCTGTGCATGAGGGAGAAGAGGTGGTGGCTAGGGTTAGGCTGAAAGTCTCCGGGCTCCCTAAAGGAAGCCGAGCAAATATGATTGCTCTTGCTTGATTATATCAATAGAGTTTACAGATATTTATGTCCCTTCTACTCCACCTATTTTGCTAAATAACCTATCTAGGACTAATATAAATTGCAAATACAAAGATAACTGAACTTATAAAGATAACTCCCATTAATCATACGTCGGCCATAACATCTCTCCCCGCCTGGACAAACAGCTCGTCTTCGAGCTGCAAGTCGGGATAGAGGACCGGGAGAACTGCTGCAGCGGCTCCCATGTAGCATCAGAGGAAACCGGGGCCTTCCGGAGCCGCCTCGAGGGCCTCCTTGGCACCGTCATCGTCCACTACTGCGTCAGTGAGGAAATCATCAACTTCAAGGAAGAAAAGCCGCTGGCATTGGTGGCCGCGCACGTACGGCTCATCGTAGTTGAAGCACAGCCCCTGACGACGACACTCGAGCATCTCGGCCGGCGTCAGGCGGCGTAACAGTGCCAGCACCAGAGCCTGCTGCAGGGCAGGCAATGGAGGTGTGGCTGCGGCCGGGTCAGGAGGACACGCCTGTGCAGCCGGTGCAGGTAGTGCCAATGGTTGGCGCTGAGGAGGCGAAGTGTTTGCTGGACAAGGACCAGCAAGGTAGCCGCAGCACGACGCTCAAACACCCGAGCCAGGTACATGGCCGTCTAAAGGTCCTATGGCTTCCGCAACTCGACGTCGACCTTGATGTTCTCCGGTAAGCCGCCCACAGAGTTCCGCCTTCTGTGGGGCGGACAGATTGCGGGCATGACACAACACCGTGTTGAAGCGATCAGAGTAGTCCTGGACCGTCGACACGAAGGGCAGTCGGGCTAGCTCAGACAGTCTGGTGCCACGAACTGTTGGCCCAAAACGAAGATTGCAGAGCTCCTTGAAGCATTCCCAGGTAGGCATGCCCTCGTCCTGCTCGAGGGCGTAGTACCATGTCTAGGCCGCACCTCGAAAATGGTAGGAAGCAAGCCAGGTACGGTCGGATGCCAAGGTGTGCTGGCCCCAGAAAAACTGGTCGCACTGGTTGAGCCAATTTAGTGGGTCGACGAAGCCATCATACGTCTGGAACTCAAGCTTGTAGAACCGCGGCGGGGGCGGCTCAGGAGCAGCAGCATGTGCTGCACTGCCTGAAGTGTCCCCGTATGCCGAGGTTGATGGCGCCGTGTATGCTGAAGCTGTCGGTGGCGAAGGCTGTAGGCTGCCGCCGTGGAATAGGGGGCCGTCAACGCCACCGTATAGGGTGCCCGAAGGAAGAACGCTCCCGTGTGCAGGCCTCGTCCCAGTAGAGGGCGGCGGCGATACGTAGCGCTAGGCGCTCGCCGTCGTGTAGATGGGCGCCGACGAGTTGACGAGCCAGGCCGGGAGCGGCGAAGGTGACGCCACGAACTTGACCTAGGTGATGGCAACCCCCTGGGACGACGGTGGAGGCGCAGCCAGAAGGGCCACAGAGGCCGCCCCCTCATAGGGCATCCTGTAGGGGTAGGCCGTGGCGGTCGCGGACGTCGAGGGCAGGGGCGGCGCCAGCAAGGCCGACTAAAAAGTTGGCGGTGGCGGCAGGGGCTGGTGGAACTAGGGCACATGAGGCCCGACGAAGAAAGCCCACATCTCGGCCACCGCCTGACCGATGTCAGACACCATGTGGCCGAGGTCGAAGATGGCTGCTGTCAGCTGTTCAGGCATCATGGGCACCAACGAAGAAAGCGCGGGCGCAGATGGAGATGGTGCGGGTGCGCCAGACTGCACCAGCGTCGTCATGGTTGAATGTGGGAGGGTTGCCGGCGGCTAGGAAGTGGGCGACGCCATGGTGGTGGGCGGCTGGGAAGAGGTGGGTGGAGTACATACCAGATTGATAGGACAGCAAGTCCTACCGGCTAGGGTTCGGAGGTTGTAGCAATGGATTGCCGGAGAGCGAGGGGGACGGTGCCTGGGCCCCGTGGCTATGCGTGAGGGAGAAGAGGTGGCGGCTAGGGTTAGGCTGAAAGTCTCCCAACTACTAAAGGAAGCCGAGCAAATATGATTGCTCTTGCTTGATTATATCAATAGAGTTTACAGATATTTATGTCCCTTCTACTCCACCTATTTTGCTAAATAATCTATCTGGAACTAATATAAATTGCAAATACAAAGATAACTGAACTTACAAAGATAACTGGGCTGGGCTATCACCCCATTAATCATACATCTTAACAGATACATATATCTGTATCTATGCTGCGTAGGTTCCAATCCTAGCGACGTGACAATAATGAAACAACCTATGGTATTCAACGATTGTTTTTTCATTTGGCATCAGATGGTGGTGGTGAATGGAAAAACAAAGGAAACAACCATTACTACTGCAGGGATTGTCTTGTGTTACTATGGCACTACAACTCAACACTGAACATATGTTCTTCAGTGGAGGGATGGAGCAACAGCGGTACTTAGTTTAGCATATATTGGGCAGAACTGTAGGGTGGAAATGATGACAGGCTGAGAATCACTGAGCATTTATGAGTTTTAAGCCTTTGCATAGTCATGCATGCTAAAGCATTTCGAAATTTAAGCAAAATCCTAAAGTCCAATCATGCAAGCATCAAGCAACATTCCGCACAAGATACATGTGGAAATTGTGCGTGTGGTTCACAAGGCAGTGCACACCAAAAACAATCATGAAACACAGCAGTATACTTCCTAACTAGATAACCCAGCCCCTCAATTCTAGCATGAGCCATGATAAAATGGAGAAGTTGTTGCTTTTACAGTACAATTCTAACACAGGAAGCTTAGAAACATAGTAGTGGATAGTTCTACTTTGGTTTTTAATTAGCCCTAAAAGTTGTATTATACATTTGTTTATTTCAGTTTCGTTCATTAATCTACAAGCGCCAAAAATATTCTTCTTCCATCCATCCATATCTCTCATAACAGACCTAAGATATTCCATAATATTCTCAATTGACCCTTTTAACGGTTCATCAAGAGGTACATTGTGATACAGAATTATAATGTGGATTTTGGTACCTAGGTACTAAAAATGATACCTCCCACATCATAATCGGTGGCACCTCTCCCATATCATAATCAATGGCACTATTGAGTTGCATGCACCGACCAATTCAACCCAAAAGCTTAAGCTGATGGGGAGAGGTGGGCAATTCACTTATATTCCAACACTCCCCCTCACGTGGAGACTCCCTCAGGCCTCAGACGTGGAATAGGAGCAAGCAGCAATATTTTATTTAATTACGCTAACCAGGATTCAAACTCAAGACCTCTGGCTTTGATACCATATTGAGTTGCATGCACCGACCAGTTCAACCCAAAAGCTTAAGCTGATGGGGAGAGGTGGGCAATTCACTTATATTCCAACAGGCACCTCTTGGGAACAATTGATGGTCCATAAAAAGGCTCTTCTTGCTTTCATTATGGGTTGCAGTCCCCTACTAAAGAGTCGAATAAGTAGATCCATGCGCATAAACATGGACCTAATGTGTTGAAGGCTCTTTCACGTATTATGGATTGAAGGACCTTTTACGTATTTTCCCAAATATGATTTGATTGTCTGAACATAATGAACTAAACACAAGTTATATTATGGACAACAATAGCTGCATGAAAAACCTAATGTGTTTTGTCATGTGGGCAGCCGGAGGTTGCATGGTGACCGGCTGCATGGTGACCAGAGGGGGCGCAGTTATTGCGGCCAGATTTGGTCAGCAAAGGAACAGCAGGGAGCAGCACGTGGATCAGCATGCAGGGAAGGCAAGATTTGGGAATTTATGGGGACTTATGGAGTTTATTTCCTTTTATTTAGCAGGCAAAGTGCCTATATAATTCATGCACCAGCCCTCATTTGAATCAAGCAATGAGGAAGAAACAATCCAATTCCCAATTCCCCCAAATGCTCTAGTCTCCCTCCACGCCGACTTTGCCCGCCATCCTCCTGCCAATGGTTATCCCTCTATCCCCCAAATGAACTAAGGTTCATAACATCTGGTATCATGAGCCAGGGGTCCTTTCCTATGGCTTCTGCTGCCGGTCGTCCATCACCGTCACGTGATGAGCAAATCACCGCCCTTGTTGAGTGGACGCACCATCTCGCAGAGAAGTTGGATCGCTTTGTATTGATGTTCATTAGCTACCGTCCTCAATTGGAGAAGTCAGAGCATGAACTCCAAGCAGCGGTGCTGCTACAGGCGGCAGCACGAGGATTCCTGTTGAGGCACAGCACAAGGAAGATGTGGGCAGCGGTCAACCCTGCACCTTCAACGATCCCATCCACCGCAACACTAATCAGCGACTTCATTGTCCAGCCGACCCTCACGACAGACGTCACAGCAAGCAGCATGGTCATGCCTACAAGCTATGTCAACGCCGCACCAGATCAAACGATTCCCATTATCTCAACAAGTGGACTTTCACCTAAATTCTCCAGGCTTGATGAGTTGGATGTGGCACCGCCACAAGCCCACAAACACCAGCCATCTCATATGTTCTGGCATCTGCCTTGGTGTTGCTGGATAGGCCCAGCATACCGGTTGACTGCTACATCCTGAACCTAGCTGTTGGGCTCTTCCCTTGGGATCCAGGAGGACATAGGTGCCATTCAAATTAATGTCATGTTTTAGTTTTAAATAACAAAGGTAAGCCGAAATGTAAAAGGCTTTACCTTAGGTCGCGTCAAGTAGGTCTGCAGCAGCTCGTGGGCAAGCTGCTCCAAAAGGGGGGAGATATCATGTGGGGCAGCTGGGGGTTGCATGGTAGCTGTATGGTGACCTAAGGGGGCACAGTTACCGTGGCCAGTTGGCCAGATTTGGTCAGCTAAGGATCAGCAGGGAGCAGCATGCGGATCAGCATGCAGGGAAGGCAAGATTTAGGGAATTTATGGGGAGTTATGGAATTTATTTTCTTTTATTTAGCAGGCCAAGTGCCTATATAATTCATGTACCAGCCCTCATTGAATCAAGCAATGAAAAATAAACAATCCAATTCCCAATTCCCCCAATGCTCTAGTCTCCCTCCACGCCGACTTTGCCCGGCCATCCTCCTAATAATGGTTATCCCTCTATCCCCCAAATGAACTAAGGTATGAACATGTTTTCTCCTAACTATATGGTTTGTTGCTTGAACCTGACTAACTAAAAATGAGCTATATTACAAGCAACAATTAATGACCACCATAATACTAGTCTGTTCTAGCAAAAAGTCAGTGTTTGCAAAAGATATCTTAGAGCTGCAGCAAGACAACCTAAACAGCTGCAGAACTGAGAGCAGGTGAATAAATTTCAGTGAAACTAACTGATGATATCCTTGTAAAATTGGTCTCAAATACAACCAGATAAAATGTTATATACTTGGGATCATTTCCTAACATCAACGATTGCATGGGTTCAAATATCTATTTCTTTGAAGATTCACCCACTCATTTGGCCAAACTGGTTTCGATGCAGTATGCCTTTAGTTTTTTTTTTTCGAATCACGCAGGAGAGCATATGCCTTTAGTAATATACAAGGCTTTGCATTTATAACTTAAACAATACAAAAGAGTACTTAATGCAGATTGACTGATGGATAACAGAAATAAAATGGTTGTACCAACCTGATATGGATATCGTTATAGTTCTGCAAAGGACGATTGGGTATCAGTGGTGGCATGGGAGGTGGTTCGACATTGTTTCCAATGAGCTCTAAATTCATTGGCTTCCCATCAAGTAGAACACCATTGTATCTCTTGATAGCATCCAAAGCATCCACTTTCCTTGCAAAGACAACTTCCGCGGTCCCCTAACAGATTGAGGTTTCAAAGGAGCCCAAAATGAGAGAAGTGCTAATAATAGTGAAAGAAAGAGTACAGTCAACATTCAACCTTGGATCTCCCATCCTTGTCATAGTTCATTGAATAACGCTTGAGCTCCCCAACTTCTGAGAAAAGTTCCTGATGAGACAGAACATAACTGATCAGTGCAATCACGTCGATCAAGAATTAACTGCTACGATAGAAGTCTAAGATTTAAGTATCACTCCCTCCAAGATGCAAACTTAAACCATCAAGTTTTATCACAGGATAAGAATGCATTTGCAGAAATTACATAAATATGACACTCAAAAGTATATGACGAAACTACATGCGCTATTTTCATGTTCCTGACTTAAGTATTTAGAATGTTACATGCAGTATATCAAGGACAAGAAAGACCAAGAATCAGGGGACAACAATTTCTTAGACCAATTGATCCGATAGTATGATTTAAATTAAAACCAAATAGTATCTCTATATGACAAAAAACTACAGACAAAAATGGTATTTATTTGCATATTGTGAACACTAAAATGAATGTTGAAACTTGGTCACACAACTATAGAGTACATAGAAATAGGATAATACTTTTTTTAAAGGAATCATGTCATGCTAAGTGCTAATGGATCAATTCCATAATATAACTTCCATCATACAACCTTAAGTTGTGCTCATTAAGCGGCTAACGCTAATGGTCTGAAATCATATACATGGTTCATGTATTGCCAGCAATCAGGAAAGAACCTTTTTGCGTGGAAGGGTGGAAGTATGTGTATGACATCCATAGATCCACATGACCACAGAACTGTAAAGTCAGTTCTTCAAAGAAAGCCTAAGAAAAAGGGAAAGCTTTGGATGCAAAAAGGTTCTTGCTAAATCTTTAGAACTGTGCCATTTCTCCATTGACTGAATGACACCAAAGATTCCAAAAAAAAAAAGGTTACAAGAAACACGTAAGACAAATCAACACACAAACTTGCTATTTGGTTCGTTCAACAGTAATGCAAATGTCTTAGCGTCCACAGCTTTAATTCATTTACGTTTGTGTTACCAGCGCTACAACCAAACAGCTCGATAGTACTGCTAGATTCATTCACATGAAAGTACAGTAACTTTGAGCCCATTCCTAATTACAAAAACAGGGAGCCTATGTCCTTCAAATAACACAGTAGAATGAACCTATTGCAAAATTGCTGATGCTAAGCAACAGGAGCATGGGTAGCACCTGGACATCCTCGACGGTGACGCCGGGGTCAAGGTTGGAGATGTGCAGCTTCGTCCCCGTCTCGAGCGACCTTGCTGTGGCCGCCGCCGCCGCCGGCGGCGGCGCGACCGCGGCTATAGTGGCGATGTGCTCGGAGTAGACCCCGTAGGGCGAGTCAGCGGCGGCACGGGCCTGGGCGGGACGAGTGTGCACAGACCGGCCGGCGGCGGCGGCGTTAGGGTTTTCTGGCGGAGGGAACCCGGGGCAAGGAAGGCGCAGGGCGCACGCGGCGTACCTTGGGAGCGGCCGGCGGGTAGGGCGCGGCGCGGGCGGGGTGTGGCGCGCGGCGGGCAGGCCCCGACGAGGACGCCGGGTTAGCCTTGGGCCGGGACTTGGACTTCTTGATGAGGTCGTCCAGGGACATGTCCAGGCCGCTCGACATGGTCTCCGGCAGCTAGAGGGAAACTGGCCCTACGGCGGGGAACGGCCGAGACGACGGCGAGGCCGCTGTGATGTGACGGCGGCGGCGGTGGCGGCGCGTTTCGTGGGTGAGTGAGTCACGGCTTGCGGGTGCGTCACGAGCTCAGATTCACTTCAAAACCACAAAGATAGGGGCTTTTTTTTGTGTGTCAAAAATAATAGAGCGCCTGTTGGCTTTCATTTTGCTGCCCCTGCCGCTCTTGCCGCCCGTGCCGGCAGTCCTGCTGCGCCGCTGGCGAGCCGTCTCTCCCCCCTCCCTCCCTCAGGGCTCGTTTAGTTGCGAAAAGGTGAAAAAACTTTTCGGTACTGTAGAATTTTCGTTTGTTTGTAACAAATATTATTTAATTATGGACTAACTAGAATAAAAAGATTTGTCTCGTGATTTACAGCTAAACTGTATAATTAGTTTTTGTTTTCGTCTATATTTAATGTTTCATGCATGTGCCACAAGATTCGATATGACGAGAAATCTTGAAAACTTTTTGGTTTTCAGAGTGAACTAAACAAGGCCTCACTCACTCACTCACTCACCCCGCTACGACCTCCACGCCTCTATGCCACCGGAGTAGATGCGACGATGGTGGCTTGTAGCGAGTGACACGTCTCTCTCTCTCTCTCTCTCTCTCTCCATACTCTCCCTCTCTCCCTCGCTCTGCGACCTCCATGCATGCGAAGACGAGGATGACGGTGCGGCTCTAACAAGGTAGGTGGGGAGGGATTTTGTATCTGAGGCCTTCCTTTTCTCTCCCTCCTCCTATGGATCTAGATCTGAGCCCTCTTCCTCTCCTCCTCTACCTTCTCCAGCTCCTACTCCTCGTCCTCGTCATCCTTCTCCTACTCCTCTGGGTCTGGATCTATGGGATATGGTGGTGCCTAAGGTTCTGGCGAGCTCTTGGAATTCAGCGCGTGTGTGTTGTAATGGTGTTCTCTAGTTATTGCAGTACGTTTTTAGGTGATGTTGCAGTAGAGTAGCAATTTGGTGAGCTCCTAGGTTCATATATCGTCATTATTACAATTGTTCTCTCTAGACGTTGTAGTAGGTCTCAGTCGTTTATTGCAGTACTGTGTTTTGAGATGTCGTTTTAGTTACTTCAATTTGCATGTTGAGTTTGTTTCATATTATTATAGCAGTTGTTCGGTGTTGTTGTAGTACTATGTCCATAGTATCTCAGTTGCTTCATCCAGTGCTTTAATTTGCATTGTTGTATTAGTTGTTGCATGTTGTTGTAACAACTATTCGGTATTGTTATAGTACTATGTCCATAGTGTTTTGGCTACTCTATCCAATGTTTCAATCTATCTTGTTATGATAGTTGTTACATGTTGTTGCAACAACAGTTCATTGTTATTGTAATACTAGGTTCATGGTGTTTCAGCTGCTCTATCCAATGCTTCAATCTGTATATTGTAGTAATTATTTGCATGTTGTTGTAGCAGTTGTTCGGTGTTTGTTGTAATACTATGTTTTATGGTGTTTTAGCTACTTCAACCTATTGTTTATAGCAATATGTTCGGTGTTGTTGCACTATCTTACACATTATGTTGCAACGTTAAGTGTATGGAGGTAGGGTGTGAGGACGAGTTGGCAACAGGCAGATATGCTAGAGACTGGTGAGGTGAGGGCAGGGTGGATCCCGTGCTCGTGGGGATGGGAGCGGGCTCTTTGTGCGGGGAGCGGACGAAGAGCGGTCCTCCGTGCGGGGCAAATTGGTTGAGGCGGACGGGTTTCCTTTTCCTTTTCTTTTTTTTCTTTTCTCCATGTGGCGCAGGTGGGGGTTTAGTGTGCAGACGCGCTACTAACGCCTTTTTGTTTCTTTTCTCCGTGTGGTGCGAGCGAGGGACTCGGCGTCCAGACGCGCTGCTGCGCCAGACGTCCACACACGAGCAATACCATTTAAAAAATACTATTCATTGATTTGTTATGAGAGAAAAACATTGCTAAATGGTTAGCAGCGTTTTTTAACGAACACACACTCACGATGCTAAATTTCTATTGACAACATATTAAGCTATCTATGTGAAGAGTGAATTATGCCTATCATACAACAACATAATAGTTACATGCAGATTGATTCAACAACTTGTAAACTGCTAAAATAAATACCGCAAATTAGTGCATATAAGGTCTGAGCATCGTTAACATGGTAAAATACGTGCTCACCAGTTAGGCGTTAATTAATAGATAGTCTAACTAGTATAAACATCCCAAATCAAACTTGAACACCATTAAGATTGGTTGTAATCTACAAAAAACGATCACATTTGCACTAGAACTTTTCAATCTTCTATTTAGGGCAAAGAAGATGTAATATTTTCATCAGGCAATTATTGATAAAATTGAGTAACAATATTTACACGATAAACCATGATTATAATCCTGTCAATACCCTAGCTACCATCCCAATACTCGACAACAAAATGTTGATCACCTTTCATTGAAAACACAAACTTGTATGATCAATACATTGCTTAAAAACAAAGTGGTTGTTGAAAAGAAATAGAGTAACGCCATGGTTCCAGTCTTACAAGTTCATGAACTAATACTAGTAAACCACATTCATGTTGTAAACCAAGATTATCCTCGTGTGAGGAAAAGGAAACCTATTTTGGCATGATTAGAATAGACGATTAAACTCGTATCTTGCCATCACCGACGCCAAGGATCAGGCCTTTTGATTCGAGAACTTGGACTTCATCGTCAACTCATTGTCTTGCGATGTTCATTGATGTCTCGGTGTCACTCAACAAGTCAATGTCTTGTGCCTTCACTCAATGTTTCATGGCGTCTCTTGGTGTCTTGTGACATCCCTCGATGTACCTCGCTGTCACTTGATGTCCTTCAGTATCTCCTAGCATCACCAGTTTCCTTTGATGACACCTCGATCACGCCATCACCACCAACTTTGTCGACCTTAGCTCAAGTCGGTCATGTCGCCACCAACAACATTGCCGGGCTCGCCTCCTTAGTCAAGCTATCACCAATAACATGGCTAGGTTTGACCACTCAGTCAACATTGTCAACCACGATGTCATCGGTCTTAACCTGAGCCAATTATGCTACAGATGACAATGTCATAGGGCTCAACCACACAGTCATGCTGGTCACCATGTTATGCTTGACTACTTAGTAACACTGTCACTGACAACATAACTAGGCTCCACATCTTGTTTACACCACCACTAGCCAGCGTCACTTGGCCTTGGCCCCACCCGAATATGTGATGCCACTGCCAACAACATTAACCGGGCTCGGCGCTGCCAACAATATCGCTAAGCACTGCATTGAATCAACTAAATCATTTTCATAAATGTTTTATTTATACCATGTTATATGTTCCTTTGTCTTTCTATTAAGTTGGCACTCAACTTGGTAGTAAGTCTTGGATACACCTAACAGATGCATTCATGTGCATGATTGTTCTTTTGTTCTTTTCTCTATTATTTAAGTACCTACATAATATACATGTGTAGGGTTGTGGGTGTGAGGGTGAGCACATAGGGCTCACCTATCGAGGCATTTTAGGCCTTGTTTAGCTGGCCGTAAAAGCTTTGATGCTGATGTTAATCTGTTGTGAGAGAAAAACACTACTAGCTGGCCATAAAATTCTGGCTAATAAGTTCAAGCGAACAGGACAGGCGGGAAATATGTGCAAGGCTATGGGGGCGATGATGGTCCACGGACAAGAAAAGCATTATGTATACTTTCAAAATAGGATTGGGTTGGCCTACCATCTGTCTTGAGGCCTATAGGGTTATTTGTAGGCGTTCGTCCTACAATAATCTTGATGTGACATGTCAAATATATCCTCATTTAAGTTTACATAGAGGCATAATTCAAATATAATCCTAGACTGGGTCAATTCATTATTGGGTCATGTTACATCTTAGAGTCAGTGGGTTCTAATCTCAGCTCACCCTTTTATGTACAGCTATTGGTATGTAGGGGGCCTGATTGACCCCTCCTCTGTGAGCACCACCTCTTCACTCCATCAGAGTTGGGAGGCAACCTTGGCAGCCTTTGGTATTCAAGGCTTGGAGGGCCTTCTGATCCTCTCTCCATGTTGTCCTGTTTTTTTGGGGTCCCTCTACCCTGTAGGTTTGTCATTTGGAGAGGAGTCACCTTGTTGAAAGGACTTCTTGAGTTCCTTCTCATCATATGTATACATTCCAACCGTCCCCTAGCCGTCACGACCTTCCCTTCTCATGATGATTCCCATGGAAGTTGTGATATATATATATATATAAAACTATTACTCTATAGCTGGCTACAAAATAACTTATTTTGTAGCCACCATCTGTCTTGAGGCCTATAGGGTTATTTGTAGGTGTTCATCCTACAATAATCTTGATGTGACATGTCAAATATGTCCTCATTTAAGTTTATATAGAGTCATAATTCAAATATAATCCTAGACTGGGTCAATTCATTATTGGGTCATGTTACATCTCAGAGTCAGTGGGTTCTAATCTCAGCTCACCCTTTTATGTACAACTATTGGTATGGAGGGGGCCTGATTGACCCCTCCTTTGTGAGCACCACCTCTTCACTCCATCGGAGTTGGGAGGCAACCTTGGCAGCCTTTGGTATTCAAGGCTTGGAGGGCCTTCTGATCCTCTCTCCATGTTGTCCTATTTTTTTGGGCTCCCTCTACCCTATAGGTTTGTCATTTGGAGAGGAGTCACCTTGTTGAAAGGACTCTTGAGTTCCTTCTCATCATATGCACTACTACAGACTGAGGCATTGGTCGATGCCCAAAATGGCCAAAATCATCGGCCTTTTTGTAGCCCGGGGTTAAAGGCTCCTTTAACACCGGTTCATAACACGAACCGGTGCTAAAGGGTCCTGCCCCGTGCTGTCAGGGCAGGGACCCTTTAGCACCGGTTCGTGTTACCAACCGGTGCTAAAGGGTCCCCTTTAACACCAGCTAGTGCCACGGGCCAAGGCAAAGCCTTTAGCACCGGTTTGGCACAAAAACCGGTGCTAAAGGGTGACCCTTTAGCACCAGTTTTTGCCCTGAACCGGTGCTAATGCTCCAGTTTATAGGCCCGTCTTCCCCTCCCCTCTGTCCATTCGAAACCGAGAGCACCATTGATGTTCTTGGAGCTTCTTCTTCCTTGTTCTTCATTTGTTCTTCATCTCCGACGCCCATCGTTGATCTTCTTCGACTCCGTCATCGTTTCTTCGTGCTAGGAGATGACTAACTTTAGTATTTCTTGTCTTTTTCATGTTGTTTTTGGCTTGTGATGTTCCCATCATTTTTAGCTCAAATCTACTATGTTATTTTGAATCATTCACATGAATTAGTATCCATATATATATATATATCATATTTTATGGTTGACCTAGTATTAATGTAGTTTGCAAGAATGAATTATAGTATCTTTTTATGATCTTAGAAAGTAGGATAGTTCAAATTAATTGGTTTGTTAATATCACTTGATTTATTTTTATTACTACATAATGTCCATTGTATAATTTAGAAGATTTGTTGAAGTAACTAGACAAATAAAGGATATTATTAGGTTCTTCTTTAATCATACATGTTTACTAGTAAATGTGGAATTTATAATTGTTTAAAAATTGAGTATGGATAGTAGATGGCAACCGTGACCGGGTCTTCGGTCTCTCAACGGGTTCAAAAGCGATACCGGCCGGAACTCCCTCTCATTACTTGTGGCAAGTGTGGGAAGAAGATTGTGATGGAGTACAAAGTGTCAAAAGAGGGTGTAAACAAGGGTCGTATATTCTACAAGTGTCCGGATCGTAATGTGAGTTATTTCCAGACATTTGCTTATATATGTGCTTATTTTTTAAATAATATTAATTAAACTTTTGATTCTCTCTTTTAATTTCAGTGGGACAGTACTGGCGGATGTACAAGTTGGTACTGGGAGGAAGAATACATTGAACACATTAAGAAATCTTTTACACAGGTGGTTGAGGCTGAAGGTGGTGAGGCAGTGAGCCGACGAAAGGAGTTCAATGATGTTGATCAAGCGAATGATCTATCTATTATAGTTGGGATCGGACGCGAACTAATTATGTTGCTTAAGTGCATTTTAGTTTTAGTTTTTTAGTGCTAGTTTCGATTGTATTTGTTGTAGCCAAGCTTTCTTGAATTAATCAACTATGTATCTTAGACATGTTGTGCAATAAGATGAGAAAATATATGTGTGCATGGTTTTCATAATATATATGTTATATTTAATGCAGATGGTAACACGTAATTGGATGTATAATGCCGATCGGCGCTCTGAAGAGTTCATATTTCTTACGTGTGGCCGAGACAAATAAGAGGGACGGTTTCATGTGTTGTCCATGTGCCATGTGCAAGAATTTGACGGAATATTCTAACTCAAGAACTCTTCATTCGCACTTATTAATGTATGGTTTCATACCATACTATATTTATTGGACCAAGAATGGAGAAAGCGGGATTATAATGGATGAAGGTGAAGAAGAAGAAGAAGAATTGGACCATGCCAATATTATTGCTCAGTACGGTGGCTTCAATGATGTTGCAATGGGGGGAGATAATGAAGAAGAGGTAGCGGCAGAAGATGATCGGGGCGATGATGCTTTTGGTGATGCCATCCGTGATGCACAAAGAGAATGTGAAAGTGATAAAAAGAAAGCCAAGTTTGAGCGCATGCTAGAGGACCACAGGAAATCGCTATATCCCACCGCTGAAGAAGGGCAAAAAAAGCTGGGTACCAGTGGAGAGCGATAGACAGAGAATTCTCAGATTTTACAGATGATGCTAGAAACTTGCGGTTCGCCTTAAGTACAGATGGTATGAATCCTTTCGGTGAGCAGAGCAGTAGTCACATCACTCGGCCAGTTATTCTATGTATCTACAACCTTCCTCCATGGCTATGCATGAAGCGGAAGTTTATTATGATGCCGGTGCTTATCCAAGGACCGAAGCAACCTGGCAATGACATAGATGTCTACCTGAGGCCATTAGTTGAGGAACTTCAACTTTTATGGAGCAAACCAGGAGTTCGCGTGTGGGATGAGTACAAACAAGAGCACTTTGACCTGCGAGTATTGCTGTTTGTAACAATCAATGATTGGCCAGCTCTGACTAATCTTTCAGGCCAGTCAAACAAGGGATATAATGCATGCACACATTGTTATGAAGACCTTGACTGTGTATTTTTGAAAAAATGTCGAAAGGTCGTGTACCTTGGCCACTGTCGGTTTCTTCCTGTGAACCACCCAGTACGAAAGAAAGGCAAGCATTTTAAAGGCAAGGCAGACCACCAGACCAAACCTCTCAATCGAACCGGGGATGATGTACTCGAAATGGTCAAGGATATAAAAGTGGTATTTGAAAAGGGACAAGGCAGCAAACCTATTCCCAAGGATGCTAAGAGACACGTACCCATGTGGAAGAAGAAATCCATATTTTGGGAGCTACCTTACTGGAATGTCCTAGAGGTCCGCAACGCGATCGACGTGATGCATCTGACAAAGAATCTTTGTGTGAACTTGCTCGCATTCATGGGTGTCTATGGGAAGTCTAAGGATTCACTTGAAGCACAACAAGACTTGCAGCGCATGAAAGAATGAGACAACCTGCATCTAGAAAAGACAAACGATGGACGTCATTACTTAAGCCCTGCTAGCTACACTCTGAGCAAAGAAGAGAAGGAAAGCATGTTTGAATGTCTTAGTAGCATCAAGGTCCCATCTGGATTCTCCTCCAATATCAAGGGAATAATTAATGTGCCAGAGAAGAAATTCCTGAACTTGAAGTCCCATGACTATCACGTTCTAATGACGCAATTGCTGCAGGTGGTTTTAAGAGGAATTTTACCTCCACACGTACGTCTAGCCACCGTAAAGCTATGTGCATTCCTCAATGCAATTTCTCATAAGGCAATCAATCTAGAGCAACTAGCTACTCTACAAAATGATGTCGTTCAATGTCTCGTCAGCTTTGAGTTGGTGTTCCCTCCATCCTTCTTCGATATCATGACACACCTCCTAGTTCATCTAATCAAAGAGATTCGTATTCTCGGTCCTGTGTTCCTACACAACATGTTCCCCTTCGAGAGATTCATGGGTGTCCTAAAGAAATATGTCCATAGTCGTTCCCGGCCAGAAGGAAGCATTGCCAAGGGCTACGGAACAGAGGAGGTCATAGAGTTCTGTGTTGACTTTATTCCAGACCTTGACCCAATTGGCATTCCTGAATCTCGACACGAGGGCAGACTCAGCGAAAAGGGAACACTTGGGAAGAAAATATATATTGGTACGGGAGACGATTACTTTAATAAAGCACACTACACAGTTCTCCAGAACTCCTCATTGGTGGAACCATATGTTGAGGTACACAAAGATTTCCTACGGTCCTAGTGGCCCGGGAAGAATGAAGCTTGGATAATGCGTCAGCACATGGAAACTTTTGGCGATTGGTTGCGCAAAAAATGTCAAGGTGATGAAAACATTGATGAGCAGCTTTATTTGTTGGCCAGGCAACCATCATGGCATGTCCTCACATACAAAGGGTGCGAGATAAATGGTAACACATTTTACACAGTTGGCCAAGATAAAAGGAGCACCAACCAAAATAGTGGTGTACGCGTGGATGCCACGGATCCAAATAGGAACAGACAAACATATTATGGACGCATAGAAGACATATGGGAACTAGTCTATGCAGCTAATTTTAAAGTTCCTTTGTTCCGGTGCCAATGGGTGAAGATGACCGGAGGTGGGGTACAGTCGACAAGGAGTATGGGATGACAACCGTGGACCTTAACAATAGTGGGTTCAAAGACGAACCATTCGTCCTTGCTACAGACGCGAGTCAGGTGTTCTATGTCAAATATATGTCTACGAAATCAAAGAGAGGAAAAAATGGTGACCACTCAATCATCAATGAGCCAAAGCGCCACATTGTCCTTTCTGGGAAAAGAAATATTATCGGAATTGAGGACAAGTCACACATGTCAGGCGATTACGAAAGGGATAATCGAATTCCGCCCTTCATAGTCAACAAAGACCCAAGCATTCTGTTAAACAATGAGGATACTCCATGGTTACGGCGGGATCATAACCAAGGGTCACACGTCAAGAAGAAGTTCACTGTTGTGTGGGCTTAACATAAAGTCATGTTTAATAGTATGTGTTGTAACAAACTTTGTATGAAACTATATTTGAGAATTGTGAATTTTGATGAGTGTAACAAACTTTGTATTCATGACTTTTCCATTTGGGACCATCTAGAGTTCGGTTAAAGAGTGTTTTTGTAAAAACCAATGCTTTGACTTTGGTCAAACTTGGTCAAATGACAAAATAAATTACTTAAAATGAAAAAATTTTGAATACCAAGATGTTAGATATTATCAAGATCTAAACTTTTTATATACACAATTTTTCCATTTGAGAAAGTTTATGTTAACAATACCCACCAAATCTTGAATCTCACACAAACTATATGAAACTATATGTGTCAATTGTGGATTTTCAACTACACCTTCCCAAAACTTTGTCAAATGCAAAAATGGTCTATATATGAAATGTAGATTTTGATGAGTGGAACAATATTGGTATTCGTGACTTTTCCATTCGAGACCATCTAGGGTTTCGAAACCACTGCGTGGCTATGAATTCTCTGAAAATTCAAAATTCAGTGGTTCAAACTTTTCCAAATGAAAAGTTGACCATTAGACAAAATGTAGAACTTGATTAGTGTAACAAACTTTATATTCATGACGTTTCCATTTGGGACCATCTAGGGTTCGGTCAAAGGGTGTTTTTGTAAAAACCAATGCTTTGACTTTGGTCAAACTTGATCAAATGGCCCATTTGATGACTTCAAATGAAAAAATTTTGAATACAAAGTTGTTAGAGATCATCAAGATCTACATTTTATATATTGTCTATTTTTCCATTTGGATAATTTTGAGCCAATCCTAAGCACATTTCTTTAAAATCTAAGACGGGTTTTGGTCAAACTTGGTCAAATGACAAACTATATTACTTAAAATGAAAAAATTTTGAATACCAAGTTGTTAGATATCATCAAGATCTAAACTTTTTATATACACAATTTTTCCATTTGAGAAAGTTTAAGTTAACAATACCCACCAAATCTTGAATCTCACACAAATTATATGAAACTATGTGTCAATTGTGGATTTTCAACTACACCTTCCCAAAACTTTGTCAAATGCAAAAATGGTCTATATATGAAATGTAGATTTTGATGAGTGGAACAATATTGGTATTCGTGACTTTTCCATTCGAGACCATCTAGGGTTCCGAAACCGCTGCGTGGCTATGAATTCTTTGAAAATTCAAAATTCAGTGGTTCAAACTTTTCCAAATGAAAAGTTGACCATTAGATAAAATGTAGAACTTGATGAGTGTAACAAACTTTGTATTTATGACTTTTCTATTTAGAACCATCTAGGGTTCGGTCAAAGGGTGTGTTCATCATGATATATATTTTTATATGATAAATAGATTTTTTATTTGATGAAAACTATACTCTACTAGCATTCCGAGTAATAAATAACAAAAATAAAAAGTTTAACGTCAATATGATGTGAAAATAGATTTCCAGTTGATTGGATATAGTTTTTGTAAATTTATTGGAATAATATATTTTTACATTAACAAAATACTAAACATTTCTTACAAAATTATTGCAAATTATAAAAATAGAGTAAGATATTTAAGGTTAAAAATTTTCATGTGTACATTAAAAAAAATTACAATATATGTCACTGTTTAAAAAATATTATGCAAAATATTTAATTTACTATACAATTTATAATATAAACTGTATATATAAACACTTTTAAAACCCTAAACTAAAAAATAGGGCCTTTAGCACCGACCAATAGTGGGAACCGGTGCTAAAGGGTCGTGAGAATTTCACGAGCCCGTCCTAGCGCGCGTAGGACCCTTTAGCACCGGTCCGTGGCTGGCACCGGTGCTAAAGGGTCCCTTTAGCACCGGCTAGTAACACATTATTCTCTCGATCCAATACAATCAGACGTAGGACGTAGGTATTATGCCCACACGACGGCCGAACCTGGATAAAAACCTTGTCTGTGTCTTGCGTCACCATCGAGTTCGTAGCTTGCGCACCGTCTACCGATAAACTACTATCGTGGGTATACCCCATGGTAGACTGCCGACCAGCTTTCGTCGACAGTGGCGCGCCAGGTAGGGTGTGTGCGTACAGCTCTCTCGGCGAACAAGATGGTCATCGTTCCAGTTTCCGCGGCCGTGCCTGAAGGCCTCACATTCACCGTCGGCCAGATCACGTGGACGACTCACGGCGGCGGTCTCACGACCACGGCTTCGGAAGAAACCCAGATCTGATCTGGGACGACGACGGCGTCGACTCCGATCACGCTAACACCGAGCACTCGACCACCACTCCCTCGTTACGAAGGAAAGAAGGTCGATGACTCGGATCTTTTCCGAGCCCTTGATCGCGCCGATCTTAGTCTCCTCGAAGCTTCCCGACTGGTAGATGGGATCTCGCGCCGATCTGATCAAGTCGCACCGATGGACTCTTTCGACTCCTGCCGGCCAACTCGTGTCGTCACACACGAACAGCTGTGGACGTCTCCTACAATAACTTCCACCCCCACGGGGCGGTCCGTCGAACTCAAGGCAGACCCAGACCAGAGTCCTCCCTATGGACTAAACAACTCAGCCGTTCACTACTCATGGCACATCCAATCCCTTTTCAACAGGGCGGGGTGGTCGCCGAGACAGAGCAGTCAACCAGCTCGGCATTACATCAACATGGTGTCGATCCATGTGCTGCCGAATGGCCAGGCTTCCAGCACAAACTCCAGCACAGGATCCGTCCCTACCGAAGTCATAAACTCTCAAGACGAAGATTACGACTTGGATTTACCGCCGTATCCCCCAGGGTTTTCTCGTTTTCCAGTCTTTCCACCCCGGCGGGGAGATCTTGTCTTCAATGTCAGCAACGACGAACCAGTCGTCGAAGGAGAAACAGACGAGTAGAAGCAGCTCAGCGAACAGCGCAATGCCGACTGTGCTCGGCGGCGCGCAGATGAGGAACGACAGTTTGCGCCGCACAACCTCGGTGACGCTTTCGACACGGTCGGAGATCAGCAAGTCTACAAAACGCCAAGTGCTAACGTGGCTGTTGCTATGGCAAACTTGGACCGACTCCCTGATACTCCTGAGTGCCAAGGTGTCCGATCCAGCGTGCGCGCACACCTGATCGCTGCGATGAAACAGACCGCCACCTTACTCAAAAGGGTCAAAGCTATCTCCTACACAGAGGTTTCTTCCGACCAGACTCATTGCAGCCGGACTTCACCACAACCCAGCGAGCGCCACCGTAGCCGCTCCCCCAATAATCGCAGGAAGGATGTGGGGCGTGACAACCGTAGTCGAGACGCCGGTGGCTACCGCGAGCAGAAGCATGGGCGTGGTCAGGAAGTAAATCAGGACAGGGATCTACGATACAACATCCCTCCCAAGGACGCCCGGGACCGCATCAACAGGCGCGCCACGGAAAGAGCGGTGCACGAAAACTTGCGACGCATTGAGTACGATGCCACGCACGGCCCCCCCAACCTAAGACAGTTTTCCTCACACCTTCGCCAAGTCGTATGGCCTCGCAACTTTAAACTCGAGAAGCTTAAAAAATACGACGGCAAGGAAAACCTAGAAAACTAGATCACTCTCTATGAGATTGCAGTCCGTTCTGCAACAGGAGATGAGCACGTCATGGCTAACTACTTCCCAGTTGTCCTCGACCAGGCCGGTCATCAATGGCTCCTTGGCCTACCCGGAGACTCTTTCGACTCGTGGGAAGAACTGCGCCAGGCGTTTATCGACAATTTCATCGCTACCTGCGAGCAGCCTGGGAACAAGTACGACCTCGAGAGGATAAGAGACAGGAAAAACGAGCCTGTGCGCGATTACATCCGACGATTCTCGGATATGCGTCTAAAAATCCCGAAAATTTCTCACGACGAGGCCATATCTGCTTTCATCAAAGGGCTACGCTTCCACAAAGCACTGAGGAACAAGCTACTGCGCAAAAGGCCGACCACGATGGTTGAGCACCTTGCCACGACCAAAAATTACGCCGATGCCGATGATGCAGAAAAGCTCATCTGGGACGATGCGAGAGGTCCCGACCAGCCTCCTCGACGAGACGACAGTCGTGGTCGTTTTAACAACAGGAACCATCGTCGCCCCGACAACCATGACCACAGAGAAGGCTGGGATAGGCGGCGTGACAATCGTGATGACTTCAGGGGCAAGTGCCCTCGCGACCACGACCACGAGGTGAATACGGTCAAGCGTTCCAATGGGCGGCGGGACTACCAGAAAGACTACAACAAGACGTTGAAGGGACCATGCCAACTCCACCCAAAGTCCAATCACACGATGGAAGAATATCGTGTCCTCAAAAGCATCTACACGCGGCGGGCTGCTCAAGATGACCCTGCCAAGAACAACGAGAAGCAGGAAGGGCACGGTCACGAAGACGAGGACGACGACCAGGATAGGGACCCACAACACCAGTATGTCAATCCTACTGACGTGGTCCACTCCATCTTTGGAGGCAAAGTCTCCATCGAGTCTAAACGAGAAAGAAAATTCCTGAAGAGAGCTTGCCTCAACGTGGACAGCACGAACGGTCTGATCGCCGATCCAAAATTCCCTCCCTGGTCGCACAGGGAGATCTCCTTCAGCAGGAAGGACCAATGGGCTACCATCCCAGAGCCAGGACGTTTCCCTCTAATCCAGGATCCTTGCATCAACAACATCAGGTTCGAGCGCGTGCTCGTTGACGGGGGAAGCTCCATCGACATCCTCTGTCGCAACAGCTTGCCTACTCTCAAGATAACCCCGGCACAACTAAAACCATATGACGCAAAATTTTGGGGAGTCCTTCCGGGTCAAAGTTCAGTACCCCTCGGATAGATAACACTGCCTGTCCAGTTTGGAACGCCCGACCACTTTTGAACAGAGTTTGTCAACTTTATGGTCGCCGACTTTGATGGCACTTACCACGTAATACTAGGCCGACCATCGCTGACAAAGTTCATGGCAGTCCCACACTACTCATACCTGGTCCTCAAAATGCCAACAGAGAAGGGCGTCCTAACCGTCAGAGGCAATGTCTATACCGCATACACTTGCGAGGAGGAAAGCTTCAAGATCACCAAGGCAATTGACCTCTTAATCCGCATGGCAGAAACCGCAGCCCAAGCCACACAACTTCCACCCGACCAGCTTCGACTACCCGAACAGGAGACTCCGAGGAAAAATTCAAAGTCCAAAGAGCACAAGGAGGTACAGCTGGTCGACGGCAGCCCCGAGAAGACGGCCCTCATCGGGGCCAACCTAGACCCTAAATAGGAAGACGTGCTCGTTAGGTTTCTAAGGGACAACTTGAGCGTTTTCGCATGGAAACCCGCAGACATGCCCGGCGTCCCACGAAACCTGATCGAGCACTCCTTAAACGTCTAGAAGACTGCAAGACCCATTAAGCAAAAGCTACAATGGTTCGCTCGTGACAAAAAGGAGGCTATTAGGACAGAAATAACATGGCTTCTAGCAGCCGAATTCATTAAAGAAGTGTATCATCCCGATTGGCTTGCCAATCCGGTTCTTGTAAGAAAAAAGAACAATGAATGGAGAATGTGCGTTGATTATACTGATCTCAATAAACACTGTCCTAAAGATCCTTTTGGTCTCCCTCGCATCGACGAGGTGGTCGACTCAACGGCCGGATGCGAACTCCTCTTCTTTCTAGATTGCTACTCTAGTTATCACCAGATTTCGCTAAAGGAAGACGACCAGATCAAAACATCTTTTATCACTCCTTTCGGTGCGTATTGCTACACGACCATGTCCTTCGGACTCAAAAACGCTGGAGCCACTTATCAACGGGCTATTCAGCAATGCCTCCATGACGAGATTCGTGACGACCTCGTCGAGGCCTATGTAGACGACGTTGTCGTCAAAACAAAAGACGCGAGCACTTTAATCAACAACCTAGATCGAACCTTCAAGGCACTAAACAAATACAAGTGGAAGCTTAACCCCAAGAAATGTATCTTTGGGGTCCCCTCGGGACTACTACTCGGCAACGTCGTCAGCCGCGACGGCATACGGCCGAATCCCTCAAAAGTAAAGGCAGTACTCGATATGCGACCACCAAAGAATGTCAAGGATATTCAAAAGCTCACCGGATGCATGGCTGCCCTCAGTCGTTTCATCTCTAGACTGGGAGAAAAAGACCTCCCCTTTTTCAAGCTTTTAAAGGCGTCAGAAAAATTCTCCTGGACAGAGGAAGCGGACGCTGCGTTCACCCAGCTCAAAACTTTTCTTACCTCACCACCCGTCCTCACAGCACCTCAACCCAACGAGGATCTGCTCCTTTATATAGCAGCAACCGATAGGGTTGTCTCCACGGCAATGGTCGTCAAGCGAGACGAGCCAGGCCACGTATACAAAGTCCAGAGACCCGTTTATTTCATAAGCGAAGTCTTAAATGAGTCCAAGACCAGGTACCCTCAGATACAGAAGCTCATCTACGCTATCTTAATAACTTCAAGGAAGCTAAAACATTACTTTGACGGTCATCGGGTTCTGGTAACCACCAGTTTCCCTCTGGGGGACATTTTTCCCAACAAGGACACCAACGGTAGAATTGTAAAATGGACAATGGAATTATGCCCATTCTCCCTAGATTTCTAGAGCCGCACCACCGTCAAGTCTCAGGCCCTGGTCGATTTCATTGCAGAGTGGACGGACCTCAACGAGCCCTCCGTTTCGAATACCCCCGACCATTGGTCGATGTTCTTCGACGGATCCCTAAACATCAATGGCGCCGGCGCTGGGATACTCTTCGTATCACCTAACAAGGACAAACTATGCTACGTCCTTAGGATCCTCTTTCCGGCGTCGAACAACATCGTCGAATACGAAGCATGCCTACATGGCATACGACTGGCCGTCGAACTGGGAGTCAAACGCCTCTACGTCCACGACGACTCTGCCCTAGTCATCAACCAGCTAAACAAGGAATGGGACACAACCCGCGAGAAGATGGACCTTTACTGCAAAGAAATCCGCAAATGGGAATCCAATTTCTACGGCATAGAATACATCCACGTGGTCCGGGATAAGTATCAAGCAGCGGATGCGCTGTCAAAGCTAGGATCATCTCGGGCCCAGATTTCGCAAGGCATTTTTGTTCACGACATCCACGCGCCGAGTGTGGGCACAGACCTGGTCGAAAAGCAACCCAACGAGGCAATGCTCATAGACGACACCACTCCGGTAACCAGTAGCCGTGATTGGCGCACCCCCTTCATTAGGTACATATCGGATGGATCGGGATTTCAAGACAAAACAGAGAACGAGCACCTCATTCGACGGTCCAGAAATTACATACTGGTGGATGGCAGACTTATGCGAAAGAACGCAAGTTCCGAAGTATTGCTCAAATGCATATCCCAAGATGATGGCATCAAGCTCTTAGACGACATACACGCCGGGTCCTGCGGCAACCACGTGGCCTCTAGAACACTGGTCGGGAAGGCCTTCTGAGCAGGTTTTTACTGGCCAACCGCGGTCACCGACGCCGAGAAACTGGTCCGACATTGCGAAGGATGCCAGTTCTTCGCCAAAAGGACCCACGTGCCTGCTCACGAAATTCAAACTATTCCGTCATCCTGGCCTTTCGCCTGTTGGGGTCTCGACATGATCGGGCCATTTAAGCCGGCCCCCGGTAACTTCAAGTTCGTCTTCGTGCTAATCGACAAATTCTCGAAGTGGATCGAATACATACCACTGGTCAAAGCAACCTCCGAGAAGGCTGTGGAGTTCCTTAATCAAATCATACACAGATTCGGGATCCCCAATAGTATAATCACTGACCTGGGCACTCAGTTCACTAGCACTACATTCTAGGACTTCTGCGATGACAGGGGCATAGTCATAAAATACGTGTCAGTAGCTCACCCACGAGCCAACGGTCAAGTAGAGTGCGCGAACAGAATGATTATCGATGCTCTAAAGAAAAGGCTGTACACCGAGAACGACAGAGCACCTGGGCGATGGATGAAAGAATTACCGGCTGTGGTCTGGGGTCTCCGAACTCAGACTAGTCGCAACACGGGTGTATCACCCTACTTCATGGTTTACGGCACCGAGGCAGTGCTTCCGACCGACGTAACCTTTGGATCTCCAAGAGTCGAAAATTTCGACCAGTCTTCGGCTGACATCGCTAGGGAGCTTGAAATCAACTGCATGGACGAAAGGCGCCTAATCTCATGCCTTCGAACAGCAAAGTATCTCGAGGCCATCAGGCAGTATCACAATAGGAACGTCAAAGACCGTTCCTTCGTGGTCTGTGATCTAGTACTCAAGTGGAAAACAAACCAGGAAGGAATGCACAAGTTATCCACGCCTTGGGAGGGACCCTTTGTGGTAGCCGAAGTCACACGCCCTACATCTTACAGACTGGCGTACCCAAACAGAACACGCCTGCCTAATTCTTGGCACATAGACAAACTGTGCCGTTTCTATCCATAAGTTTGTTTGTAAATTTCTTATGATTAACAATAATAAAATTTTCTCTTTTTCGCTATATACTTTTCTACATGCAGAGCTTTCGACAAGTACAACAATCTCCCTCTGGGACCAAGATCCTTAAGGATTATTAACCCAACTCAGTGATACATCACTCAGACAACATTACAGCGCTCACAACCATGGTTACGACAAATCAATCTTTATTACAAACTTTATATACAAAGTTTACAATAAACACCCCTCTAGGCGGTCCCTAGTCTTTTCCTACAGACTACTCTATAGGCCTATTGCTCGGGCTGATCACCCGCTCGGCCTTGCTGCCCAGTCGAAGGGGTCGGGGCCACTGGCGCCTGGCTGGTCGAGACCGCAGGCGTCGATCGCCCATCTCCGGCAATGGACGCTCCCGATAACTCCCTGGCCGACCTATCCGAACCTGGCTGGTCGGGGGGAGTGGCCGTCCCGCAGAGGTTGATGTCGTCGATCACCGTCGACGACAGGTCAAGCAGACCAACACGAAGGTCGTCTGCCTCCTGCGGACCAACCTCCTTGGGGTACCCCCTCTCCAGTCTGGACAGGTCGACCAGAGGATAGTGGGCGCGCACCATGCTGAGGACGTACGCACCGGCGAATTCCCCGGCGTCTTTGACAAACTGCTGGAGCCAGTCCCACGCCCGTTGCGCCTTCTCGATCGGAGTCAGCTTCGGTGCGCGGGGCTGTCCTTCAGGGAGCTCGGGGCTAATCAAATCAAGCACCGGGGCCACTCCTTTCCAAAGCTTGATGCAGTTGGCTTTCCAGGAGTCCCGGTCCGTGATCAGCTCGTCGAGGTGCTTCTTGGTGTTTACTTTGAGCACTGAGAACCAAGGAGGAAGTTAGTGTGTGCACAAGACAAGGAATGTTGAGCAAACAAAGAAGAAGGGCATACGGTCCTTACGAGTCAACTCTCGGCTCTTGTTACTTAGCTCCTCGTCAGCTTGGCACCCGGTCTCGAGCGCCCCGGTAAGCTCCTAGTCGAGCTTCTCCTTCTCTTATCGGAGGCGTGCAACCTCCTCCTCCAAGTCTGCAAGAGCAATTTCTGGTCAGCAAAAACGACTACATGGCTACATACAGCTGCTTGGAATACATGACTGACCTCTCCTTTCCCGATCTTTGTCGGCCAACCGCCGATTGAGATCGAGCAGGCGCTCTTCCTGAGCACCCATCTCGGCCGTCTTCTCCTCGGCCTCCGACCGAAGCCGGTCCTCCACCGCGGACAGGGCCTTGTTCTCGGCCACGATGCCCTCAATCTGGTCGAAGCACCTTTTTCGGTACTTCGCCGTTTTCATTGCGCCCTACAAGAAGATTACATACTGAATCCAGAAACAATACATATAAACTTTGAGCAGCGCAAAAGACCACTTACCTTAACCTTGTCCACAAGCCGCTTCGCTGCGCGCTCCACCCTCGCGGCCTCCTCCGTCTCTGCGAGTTCTTCATGACCAATGAAGTGGTCCCCGTTTGGTGCCACACGTAAACGTGCTGGCGACCATCTTGGGGACGACCTTGGATCTCCTCCACTTCATCGTCGGAGGCCGTCCGGGTTTCCTCGCCCTCTGCACTACCCTCGGCCGTGGTCGCAGGAATCACTGGACCCTGATCCAAGCCGGGGGAGCCTACTCGTGAAGAGGCCCTTGCTCGGGGCGGGGTTGGGACTTTCTCTTCTTCAGCTGGTGGGGGAGTCGGAGCTCTGCTTTCTTCCTCCACAACGTTGCTCGGGGGAGGCATCCTCGCAGCCTCTCCGTCCCTCGTAGGGGTGCCCGCTCTGGCCCTTGCCGGGGCCAGATGCTCCTCGGCACTCTCAGCCGCGGCCGTCGTCGCGGGCTGCTCCTCGGTATGCTCCTGGTTGGTCTGCGGCGCGGCGTCTCCAATGACAGCCACGGGCTCGGCCGTCCTCTAGCCAGCAATGTAGTCGGGGTCGACGTCTGATGCCGCGCTAACAAAAATGTGACATTTAACCAATGTCAAAAGCAGCAACAACAAAAATAGGATGAAGCGTAAAAGTGAGATTGAGTAACTTACAGATCGGAGCGCCTGTGCGTCGCTGTGAAGAAACTTCTCCTGGTCCTACCAGTTGTTGCCGCTGCCCCTGTCTCTCCAACGCGCGTCGGCTCGGCGTGTGGGGCAGGCGGGTCGCTGGTCATCCGATCAGTAGTGGCCGGCGCAACGTCCGGACGGCTGCGCGGCCTTCGAACCAAAGAGGGCACCGCCTCCTCCTCCTCGTCGTCATCGGCGATCCTGACGAGCCGACGACGCTTCGACGCTTGGCTGCTCTCTGCCGGCAGCGCCTTCGCATGGGGCGGATCCACTGCCAGTGGCCTTTTCCCCGCTACCCTGTCCTCGGTGGTCGGGGCGGGACGGTTCTGCTCCTCCTCGCTGCTGGTGTATTGAGGACACCGAGCAGCGTCGTCCTCTAGCAGGTCCACCCTGACAGGATTCTCCATACCAGGTGCCAGCGACACGTACACTGCGCACCGATCAACGTCTCCAATCTACAGTAGAACCAAAGACAAGTCAACAGCTGGGAGAGCAAGTACTCAAAAAGTAATACTAGTCAGTAACATTATTTGTTTACCTTAGGCGCTGGTTGACCCAGCTTGAAGGCGTGCATCCGATCACTGCTTCGAATGAAGTCGTCGTGTGTAAAGTTGAACAACTCGTTCATCAGCTGCTGCACTTCCGCCTTCTCCAGACCATCGGGGCTCATCCTGGTCGGGTCCTGGCTCCCCGCGTACTCGTATGCCGAGTGTACCCTCCTTTGGCAGGGCATCACCCGACGACAAATAAAGTTACCGACCACTCCTGGCCCGTCTAAGCGGGACCAGTCGATCAGTTTCATCAGGTCGGCCACCTGACCAGTGAAGTCCGGGCGGTCCGTCCAGCTGACCCTCTTCTCGGAGACGTAGCCCATGTCGCAGAACGTGGAGCTGCCCGGCTCTTCCATGATATAGAACCACTTCTTGTACCATTCGGTGAGGGAAGTGTTCCACGGGCAGTTGAGGTACCGGTTCTTCATCCCATCACGCAGATTGAGGTATACTCCACCTGCAATCTTGGAGCCTCCAACTGCTCCCTTCTTCCTTAAGCAAAAAAGGTAGCGGAAAAGGTTGAAATGCGGCTCTATTCCAACATAGGCCTCGCACAGATGGATAAAGGTGGCGATAAGAAGAATTGAGTTCGGGTGCAGATTGCAGATCCCGATCTCATAATAAAGAAGAAGGCCCTGGAGGAAAGGATGGACAGGAATTCCAAAGCCCCTCTTGAAAAAATCTTCAAAGACTACGATCTCACCGGCACGAGGGTCGGGGTAGCTTTCCCCTTCCAGCGCTCTCCAGCTGCCGAGCTCTTGGTTGTGAAGAAGCCCCTTTCCGACGAGGTCGCTGAGGGACCTCGTGCTGCTCTGAGATTTCTTCCACTCTTTCGCCATCAGTTCACTCCTTTTCTTCGAGTCACTCTTCGCCATTGATGCCGCAGAAAGCGATTGCAAGCTGAGCGAACAAGAATGGAGGTTGCAGAGGGCAGGAATGGCAAGAACAGAAGGCTTGAACGCAAAGGCAGGGTAAAGATTACGGGTGTAGTGTTGAGTCTTTATAGGCAACGGCTCCACCTCTTCCACTTCCCGCATTCTTGGGAAGTGGGCGGGCTCGACGGCGGATGCGGCGTTTCAGTTTTCAATAGTTACCGTCAGTTAATACGGTGGCTTTTCTGTATAATTGATGGTTTCCTTTTCTTGAACCACGCAAAGAGCGGCTGCACAGTTACCCGGCGCACCTTTTCATGCAACCGTGTGACGATACGTCAGGATGTCTTGTCACATCACATATTAATGTGGCAGGATACTTTTTCCAAGAGACAAATATAATTGGTGGAGGATTATGCGTAACATACCTGGGGACTGTACCGACCACCGAGCACAGTATGCTCGGGGACTGGTCGATCAGCCCACCAATCTGAAGTTCTGAGGACTGTACCGACCACTGAGCACAGTATGCTCAGGGACTGGTCGATCAGCCCACCAATCTGAAGTCCTGGGGACTGTACCGACCACCGAGCACAGTATGCTCAGGGACTGGTCGATCAGCCCACCAATCTGAAGTCCTAGGGACTGTACCGACCGCCGAGCACAGTATGCTCGGGGACTGGTCGATTAGTCTATATGTGGATGTATCTAATATGCTCAGGGATGGGTAAAATTCAATTTTTAGACCTTGCTATAAGGCTCATAATTCGCCTTCCAGCAAGCTCGGGGACTACATCAGTACGATGCATCTGGCGATGCATCACAATTTTGAAATTTCTATGAAGACTTTTTTGACCCTGGCACCACGTGTCTACGTCACCTACTACCAGGCTCGGGGACTAAGTGGGCACACTTCACTTTGCGGTGAACATGCTTGCTTTTTGAAAGTATGTGCTTTTCAGAAAAGAAATATTTTTTAATTAAGAGCACCATGCATTCTTCGAGCAACCTGCTTCTTCGATGCCAATGTTGATCAACTGTCTTTTGAGTTGGTCAAAATACCATTGCAACTGCTTGAGCGACTTTCCTGCTTATTGAAGACGTCAAGCCTCACTAGTCGAAGAAGCTCAAGATGGCGTGTTACATCACAATACATGGTGCTCGGGGACTAGCTGTGGGGGTATAAACCCCTATACCCTTACGGCTAGACTTAGGCCAGGAGGCTTGGCCCATTACGAGACAAGTCCGAGGCTTGATCTGACTGCTTGGAGTTTCGCGCAAGAATACAAGACGTGGAGATCAAGGAGGATTCTAGTCGGTTAGAATAGGAATTGATATCGTGCTATCTATGGCAATTGTAACCAACTAGGATTAGTTTCCAGATTTGTGACCCTGCCCTCTGGACTATATAAGGAGAGGCAAGGGACCCCCTAGGACACATTAATTATTCTCTCGATCCAATACAATCAGACGCAGGACGTAGGTATTACGCCCACACGGCGGCCGAATCTAGATAAAAACCTTGTCTGTGTCTTGCGTCACCATCGAGTTTGTAGCTTGCGCACCGTCTACCGATAAACTACTACCGTGGGTATACCCCAAGGTAGACTGCCGACCAATTTTAGTCGACACCCGTGGATGATGTCACAGAGGCTTTTACTACCTGTGAGCTGCATGTACCAGATGAGAATGCAACAAAAAAGGTGGCTATCGATGTTGTCAACCCTATCGGCCGAACAAGAACTCCAAGAATCCATAATCAACTAGTACCTGGTGGATATGCTAGCGTCTCGGTTGATAGGGTTGAGAAAGGTTGTGGCAATGTGCTTCTAGAAATAGAAGGGGGAGACGGAGAGAAGACCTTAGGTGAAGCTGAGAAGACGTTTATTTGTTGGCGCAAGCGCTTCATAATTATTCCTCACCATAGGTTTGTGCGTGATTTTACTTATTATATTATTTATTATGTATTGAATTTAAAAAAAGTTTGCTCACAAAACTTGTAATTGTTTTCTTTGCAGGGACTCCTCCAACCTAAGTCCATTTTTTTCCCCAGCGCATCATAGTGCTGCGGGTGGTGACAATGCTAGATCTCCTCCAACACCTGCGGCGGCCACACCGACCCCGCCACCGCCTCCACCACGGTCTCCACCTCCTCTACCGAGGTCTCCGACTCCTCCACCGCGTTCTCCAACACCGAAAAGATCGGCCCCACCACCTCCACCGCCTGCACCGCCCTCTCCAAAGAGTACACGGTCGGTCCCCTCGCCTCCAAAGTGAGGTAGTCAGAAGCGGTCCGCCCAAGAACGACCGAAGTCATCGGTCCCACCTCCAAAGAAGGCTGCCTCAGCAAAGAGAGCTAAGACACGAGAAAAATACCTTATGAAAAGAGTGAAGAGGAGGTAATTGCTGCATCCAAATCTGAGGTGAAACAATTTTTTGATAAACTGAAGGAGGATAGAAAAAAGCGGCTAAACCGAGATAAGCCGTACTTTTATGTAAAGCCAGAGGAACTGAGGAAGAAGGTGGCGTACCAGCAAAAGAAGCAACGAGAAGCTCAGAAAAAGCCAACACTTTCGGACTATGAGCGGTCTCTGGTCAAGTCTTCACAGCCTAGAGAGAGAGTAGGAAAGGGGGTCCCACAGCTCAGAGAAGTATCAAAACCGGTGCTCTCTTTGATTGTGCCAAATCAATACGGCTTAAATGAAGACTTGATGCCAAAGAAATCCTTAGCGTTGTCTGAGCTAGACTCGCTTGAGCGTTACTTTGGACAGAGCGGTTTAAATATGGAAGAAATTGCCGCCATTATTGGATGCCAAACATTTGAAAAAGCTGAGGTAGTTGATCAATGGAGGACAATATATGAACCGGGCAGGAGTCTATTCGACCCTCAGCGTTTACATGAGCTCGGCACACAAATGTTTACAATAAACAAATGGTGAATTGAGGCGTCTAAAAGGAGAGAGAATTGGATTTCTGTTCGTATTAGACAACATCACTACTTCCTTGGAGATGACCTCATATACGTGCAATTCGAAGAATTGCACCAATTATGTCACCTCGACGCTCTCGACAAATCTCTTGTCAGTTGCTTTTGTTTGTAAGTATTTTTTTCTTTTTATTATACTTCTAACTTCTTTAATTACATGTATATAATTCTTACACACTTAGGATTTGTATGTATATATGCAGGCACCAAATGAGAGAGCTCAGAATCAGAAATGACAAGAGTATTGGGTTCGTTGACCCTTATATTGTTTTCAAGGCTCCGCAGGCAGTGTGGACAGCAGCTCATGAGACAGAAGTCAGCACCAATCTTATGAGGTTCTTTGTGAACCAAAAAGAAAAACAAAAAATACTCTTTCCCTTCAAATTCGAGTGAGTTATATAGTTATTAAGTGTATACATATTTTATTTTACTTATTATTACTCGAGACAAGTTTTATATAGTTATATATAGGCCTGACTATATATATGTGTGTAAACAGCTTTCACTGGATACTCATGGTCATTAAAATTCCCAAGAACCGGTTGATAATCTTTGACTCAATGAGAAAACCACAAGAAAATTATCAACAAATGGTAAACATTGTTCAAAGGTACGTAATGTCGATCTCAGCTAGAAGAATATCATAATATGACTCTGTAATTATTAGTTCACGATCCACAATGGCTGTGTGTAGGGTTTGAGAAAGATTTATTCACCATGAACATCTCAGTGGATGTAAAGCGCCGCTTAACATAATTCATCCATAAGTAAGTTTTACTAGCTAGCAAACTTTCGCTAACTTTTAGCCTTCTTATTAGCGTGGTCGTGAATATATATATATATATATATATATATATATATATATATATATATATATATATATATATATCGTACAGTGGTGTTTAAGACAAGAAGGGGAGAACAATCTATGTGCATATTACGTGTGCAAATTCATGATGGCACAAGTCAATGAGACACCCACAGAGACGCTCAGAGTACGTTACATGTCTCTTTTCATTATCTCCTAAATTATATTGAATAACTTAGATAACTAATATCTTTTTTATTTATTTCAAATTAAAGACGGAATGGTTGAGGAAAAAGGTCATACAAAAAGACCGAATCAAAGCTATCCAAGAGACGATAGTAGGATTTCTCCGCGAGCAAGTGATCAATCCAAACGGTGAGTTTCACTTCAACGGCAACGAAACTTTTATTCCAAACAACGATGATAATTTGTATCGTTTGTAGACATTGGGAGAAAAAACTCTATGTATATATGTGTTACAAATTTTGTACATATAAAACTATATATATATAAAGCTTTTTACATATCTATTTAATTTTTGATGTGGCCTATTCATTTTATTATAGGCATAGCTTAATTATTAAGCTAAGCCTATAATTTTCATTTATATATGCTTAATATGCGTGTAATATAAATATATTATTGTATCAGCAAAAACATGTATTGAAAAACCTATTATTATTATATAAAAATAATAAACAGAACCGAAGAAGTGAACCAAAAGAAAGAAACCCTTTAAAACCGGTTGGAAATACCAACCGGTGTTAAAGGGGAGGCTTTAGCCCCGGTTCCCCGAACCGGGACTAAAGGGTGGGCCTTTAGTCCCGGAAGGGCAGCACCGACTCAGGAACCGGGGCAATAGGCCCGCGACCAGTGCTGATGCCCGAGCGTGTGGCAGTGATGTATACATTCCAACCGTCCCCTAGCCTTCACGACCTTCCCTTCTCATCACGATTCCCATGGAAGTTGATATATATATATAACTATTACTCTATAGCTGGCTACAAAATAACTTATTTTGTAGCCACTTTAAGTTACAATAATTACTATATTAATTTACAAGATTATAGTAACTCATTACTAAATTGTATACTAGAACATTACAATAAATATCCCCATGTGTTATAGTAACCCAACTATTGTAAATATGTATACATATTATCGTAAATTAGTATATAAAATTATCGTAAATGGAGGTGGCTACAAAATAACATATTTTGTAGCTAGCTACAGAGTATACTATATATATATATATATATATATATATATATATATATATATATATATATATATATATATATATATATATATATATATATATAATCTTGTACATGTGCACCAAAAACCGCTCCCATAGGGGCCAAAAGATAAGTAGTTTATAAATCATTTCCATTGTGATACATGATTCGAGCACGTTCATTTATCCAAAACAAGTATTCCTCCGTTCCAAATTGTAAATCGGTTTAGCTTTTATGTGTGCATAACTTGTGCTATACACCTAAACACATACTATGTCTAGAGTAATCCACATGCATAGTAAAATTTATACATCTAGAATACCAAAATAAGTTACAATTTGGATTAGAGGGATCGACCAGTGATATACATGCAGACAATCTCACACGTTTGAGGACCGATGACGTGTAGTATGTGTTGTGCCACTTACAGGAAGACACAATGAGCAAGCTAAAAAGTAACAAGTGCATGCGATAGTCCATTGCAAACACGCATGCAATAAAAAAACATATGTGTGTATGTATTGAGGCAGAGGTAGTGGAAGGTTGTGGGTAATAACTAATATGTATATGTATATGTATATGTATATGTATATGTATATGTATATGTATATGTATATGTATATGTATATGTATATGTATATGTATATGTATATGTATATGTATATGTATATGTATATGTATATGTATATGTATATGTATATGTATATGTATATGTATGCTTGTTGATCAGCGGTTCATGACCTGCACCCTTCTATGGTGTCGCACCGGCGGGTGTAGACGTATCATCGGCGACCTCGTCGGGGCCGGGGCTGGGGCGGACCAGATCCTTGTTCCGCTTTACTGCCATGTCGTTGGGCCCCATGTAGTCGAGATGCATGGATGCATCAGCGTCCTGAACGACGACAGTGCTCAGGAGGAGGAGGGCAACCAGGGACAGGCCAAGGATGGTCACCAGCTGGAGCTTAGCTTTGCCCATGCGTGCTGTTGGCGTTTATTTATTCTTGTGCTAGCTAGATGGTAATAATGAACGAGAACAGAGAAGACAGGCCAGGAGAGGCTGCTCACGCGATCTCTGTCTTAAATAAGATATGGTATACGTTGTGCCTCATGCAATGCAAGCGACGAGTGGAGGAGAAGGTATTCAGGAGCGAGGTTTGCTGGTGGTGTTTGGTGGAACGAAAAACTTATATAAAAATGGATGGTTCTTAACTTGGATACCTATATATATACAAGATGTGGCGGGAGAGATTGTGTGATGTTTGAAAGCACACAGATTTTCTAAATCTAAGCCCTCCTTCAAAAGATATATAGGAGAAAAGTTTTTAGCAAGACTCATGAGCTAGGATTTTGGTTTAAGATGTCACCTCTTCATGGGTTAGTAATTTGAGATTAGAAGGAGGTGTTGTTGGATTTTCATCCATACACGACCATTCAAGGGTACTTTTCGATCATCTATAATTATGAGGTGCAGTAGCCACGTGAGTCTCGTTCTTCGTTCCATCTGACAATTTGAGTCTGGTGGTAACATGAAAAAGTATGCACCAAGTGGTGGTACATATGAAATATTCTCATAAGCAATGTTTACTCGTGGTTGATATCGTTCTAACGGTCTATTACTACCTTAGTTCTTCACATTATTGTCGGTTCAGACCCCCCTTCATTGCCGGATTTTGAACTGACAGTGAAAATACCGACAATGATGGCATCAGTGTCGGTTTTAGCTACAAGCTGATAGTGATGACCCAATATAAGTGTCGATGGGGCCTATCACTATTAGATATTTCAAAAAAATGGCAATGATGTGCCGGGAGGCACTTGCTGCCGGTTTCTTAAAAACCGACAGTGAATGTCAAATCCGTAGTAGTGCATGAAAGCGTAATGCATGTGATAATATAAAGTGCATTAAGGCTTGTAGGCAGTAGAGACCTATAGGATATATAAGTTGGCTACCTAGATACATGTGATATACACTCCCAAAAAAGAAAAGGATACATATACTACACGTCCAAATATGCTCGATCTAGTACCCCTTGCGGTTGTAGCGGCACACTAGAAAAGAAGTCAAAGATTAACATGCCCCATAGTCGTAGCAGCATTGCATTGCATTGCAAATGCTACAACTGTAACCCATGAGTAGAACATGCTAATGATACTTTCTCACCAAAGTAGCTGAGGTCGAGATGGACATGGTTGAAACCATAGGGGGATTCATGGGTCCAAAGTATCAACTTACACATGAGTACACATAATCATAAACTTTCTGTCGACAATCATAGCATGACGATGAGCCAACCAAATAATAAAGGTACATGGGGGCTGCTTGGTCATATCAACCACTACAACAAATTTGACATTCATTGCTAATACCAACAGTGTTGGTTTTCACTAAACTAACAATGATGACTCTTCAGTGTTGGTTCTCAGCTTTAAAATCAAAAAATGATTGGGGGTGGGCCAAAACCGGCAGTGAAGGATCACATCACCACTGGTTTGTGGCTGGAACTAACAGTAAATGAACAATTGTCATCCTCTCCTCCCTCCCCTCTCATCCCGAGCACACCCATCAAGAGCTACGTGTTTTACCAACTCCCTCCATTGTTGCGGCCAATCTTCGCTATGAAGCTCTCGGATTTTGAAGCATGGGCATTGTCGACGAAAGTTAGTCGGCAGTCTACCTTGGGGTATACCCACGGTAGTAGTTTATCGGTAGACGGTGCGCAAGCTACGAACTCGATGGTGACGCAAGACACGGACAAGCTTTTTATCCAGGTTCGGCCGCCGTGTGGGCGTAATACCTACGTCCTGCGTCTGGCTGTATTGATTTGTGTTGAGAGAATAATGTGTCCCAAGGGGGGTCTCTTGCCTCTTCTTATATAGTCCGGAGGGCAGGGTTACAGATCTGGAAACTAATCCTAGTCGTTTACAATTGCCATAGATAGCATGATATCAATTCCTATTCTAACCGACTAGAATCCGGCTTGATCTCCACGTCCTGTTTCCTCACGCAAAACTCTGAGCAGTTGGATCAAGTCTCGAACTTGACTCGTAATGGGCCAAGCCTCCTGGCCCAAGTCTAGCCGTAAGGGTATAGGGGTTTATACCCCCACAGCTAGTCCCCGAGCACCATGTATTGTGATGTAACACGCCTTCCTGAGCTTCTTCGACCAGTGAAGCTTGAAGTCTTCGATCAGCATGAAAATCGCCCAAACAGTTGCAACGGTATTTTGACCAACTCAAAAAGACAATTGATCAACATTGACGTCGAAGAAGCAGGTTGTTCGAAGAATGCATGGTGCTCTAAATTAAAAAAGATTTCTTTCCTGGTGGAGTGTGCCCACTTTGCTTTTCTGAAAAGCATAGACCTCAGAAAAAAGCAAGCATATTCACCGCAAGGTGAAGTGTGCCCACTTAGTCCCCGAGCCTGGCAGTAGGTGACATAGGCACGTGGTGCCAGGGTCAAAAGAAAAGTCCTCAAAGAAATTCTAAAACTGAGATGCATCGCCAGATGCATCGTACCGATGTAGTCCCCGAGCTTGCTGGAAGGCGAAGTATGAGCCTTGTAGCAAGGTCTAAAAAATTATAATTATCCAGTCCCCGAGCCTATCATGCTCGTTTGCCATCGTATAGACTAATCGACCAGTCCCCGAGCATATAACGCTTGGTGGTCGGTATAGTCCCCAATTCTCCAAACTGGCATACTGGTCGACCAGTCCCCGAGCGTATAGTGCTCGGTGGTCGGTGCAGTCCCCAGGTTTCCAAACTGGCAGACTGGTCGACCAGTCCCCGAGCGTATAGTGCTCGGTGGTCGGTGCGGTCCCCAGGTACGTCAGTCCTCCACCAATTCTGCCTGTTATTTTGAAAAAAGCATCTTGCCACATTAATGTGTGATGTGACGAGGCATCCTGGCATATTGTCAGATGGCTGCGTGAAAAGGTGCGCCTGGTAACTGTGCAGCCGTTCTTTGCGCGGTTCAAGAAAAGGAAACCATCAATTATATAAAAAAGCTGCCGTATTAACTGCCGGTAATTGTTGAAAAACGAAACGCCGCATCCGCCGCTGGGCCCGCCCACTTCTCAAGAATACGGGAAGTGGAAGGGGTGGATGCCGTTGCTTATAAAAGTTTGTCATTACCCCCGTAATCTTTACCTTGCCTTTGCCTCCGAGCTTTCCATTCTTGCCATTTCCGCCTTCTGCAACTACCACCAGTTCTCCCAGCTCGCAGTCGTCCCCGCAGCATCAATGGCGAAGAGTGACTCCAAGAAAAGGGCCGAGCTGATGGCGAAAGAGTGGAAGAAGTCCCGGAGTAGTGCGAGGTCCCTCAACGACCTCGTTGGCATGGGGCTGCTGCACAGCTAGGAGCTCGGCGGCTGGAGGGCGCCGAAAGGGGAGAGCTACCCCGACCCTCGTGTCGGTGAGATCATGGTTTTTGAAGATTTTTTCAAGAGGGGCTTCGGGATTCCTGTCCACCCTTTTCTCTAGGGTCTTCTTCTTTACTATGAGATCGGGATCTACAATCTGCACCCGAACTCCATTCTTCTGATCTCTACCTTCATCCATCTGTGCGAGGCCTATGTTGGAATTGAGCCGCACTTCGATCTTTTTCGCTACCTTTTTTGTCTGAGGAAGAAAGAACCAGTTGGAGGCTCCAAGATTGCAGGTGGAGTATACCTCAATCTGCGTGATGGGATGAAGAACCGGTATCTCAACTGCCCATGGAATACTTCTCTCATCGAATGGTACAAGAAGTGGTTCTATGTCAGGGAAGAGCCGGGCAGCTCCACGTTCTGCGACGTGGGCTACATTTCCGAGAAGCGGGTCAGCTGGACGGACCGCCCGGCGTTCGTTGGTCAGGTGGAAGACCTGATGAAGCTGATCGACTGGTCCCACTTAGACGAGCTAGGAGTGGTCGGTAACTTCATCTATCGTCGGGTGATGCCCTGCCAGAAGAGGGTACACTCGGCATACGAGTACGCGGGGAGCCAGGACCCGACCAGAATGACTCCTGATGTTCTGGAGAAGGCGGAAGTGCAGCAGCTGATGAACGAGTTGTTCAACTTCGCAGACGACAACCTTGTTCGAGGCAGTGATCGGATGCACGCCTTCAAGCTGGGACGACCAGCTCCTAAGGTAAACGAATAATGTGACTTACTGATATTGATTTTTGAATACTTGTCCCCAGTTATTGACTTGTCTTTGGTTCAACTGCAGATAGGAGATGTTGACTGGTGCACAGTGTATGTGTCACTGGCAGCGGGTATGGAGAACCCTGCAGGGGTGGACCTGTCGGAGGGCGATGCTGCTCGGTGTACGTAGTACACCAGCAGCGAGGAGGAGCAAAACCGCACCGCCCCGACCACCGAAGACAGGGTGGCCGGGAAAAGACCACTGGCGGCTGACCCACCCCCCGCAGAGGCACTGCCGGCGGAGAGCAGCCAAGCACCGAAGCGTCGTCGGCTCGTCAGGATTACTGATGACGATGACGAGGAGGAGGAAGCCTCGCCTTCCTTGGTCTGGAGGCCGCGCAGTCGTTCGGATGTCGCGCCGATCACTGGCGACTGGGTGACCAGTGACCCTCCTGCTCCTCACACCGAGCCGACACGTCTTGGGGCGATAGAGGCGACAGCGGCGACCGGTAGGACCAGGAGGAGGGTCTTTACGGCGACGCATAGGCGCTCCGATCTGTGAGTAGAAAAAATCTCTTCTTGACACTTTTTCCTATCATTGTTATTGCTTTTGCATTTGTTACCGCAACATTTCACATTGGTAACATGCCATGTATCTGCTAGTGCGGCGTCTGACGTTGATCCCGATAACGTCGCTGGGCAGAGGACAGCCGAGCCGGCGGCTGTCGTCGGTGATGCCGCATAGCAGGCTGCCCAGGAACAGCTCGAGGAGTAGGCCGCGGTGACGACCGCAGCTGAGAGTGTCGTGGAGCAACCGGTTCTGGCGAAGACCCAAGCGAACACCCCTGCAGGGGATGAAGAGGCTGCGAGGGCGCCTCCCTCGAGCAGTGCTGCAGAGGAGGAGAGCAGAGTTCCGACTCCCCCGCCTGCTGAAGAAGGGAGGGGCCCAACCCCACCCCGAGCAGGGACCTCTTCGCCGGTGCGCTCCCCTAGCCTGGATCAGGGTCCAGTGATGCCTGCGACCACAGCCGGGGGGGAGTGCGGAGGGTGAGGAGACCTAGACGGCCTTCGACGAAGAAGTGGAGGAGATCCAAGGTCGTCCCCAAGATGGTCGCCAGCACGTTTACGTGTGGCGCCAACGCGGGGACCACTTCATTGGTCATGAAGAACTCGCAGAGACGGAGGAGGCCGCGAGGGTGGAGCGCGCAGCGAAGCGGCTCGTGGACGAGGTTAAGGTAACTGGTCTACTGCATTGCCCAAAGTTTATATGCGTTGTTCCTGGATTCAGTATGTATTCTTCTTGTAGGGCGCAATGAAAACGGCGAAGTACCGAAAAAGGTGCTTCGACCAGATTGAGGGCATCGTGGCCGAGAACAAGGCCCTATCCGCGGAGGAGGACCGGCTTCGGTCGGAGGCCTGGGAGAAGATGACCGAGATGAGTGCTCAGGAAGAGCGCCTTCTCGACCTCAATCGGCGGTTGGCCAACCAGGATCGGCAAAGGAGAGGTTTGTCGTATATTCCGAGCAGCTGTATGTAGCCACGTGGTCATTTTTGTTGACCAGAAACTGCTCTTGCAGACTTGGAGGAGGAGGTTGCGCGCCTCCAACAAGAGAAGGGAGAGCTCGACCAGGAGCTTGCCGGGGCGCTGGAGGCTGGGCGCTGAGCTGGCGAGGAGCTAAGCAACAAGAATCGGGAGTTGGGTGGTAAGAACTGTATGCCCTTCTTCTTTGTTTGGCCGACATTCCTTGTCTTATGTACGTACTAACTTTCTGCTTGGCTTCCAGTGCTCAAAGTAAACACTAAGAAGCATCTCGACGAGCTGATCAAGGACCAGGACTCCTGGAAGGCCAACTGCATCAAGCTTTGGAAAGGAGTAGCCCCGGTACTTGATTTGATCAGCCCCGAGCTCCCTAAGGACCAGCCCCACGCACCAAAGCTGACTCCGATCGAGAAGGCGCAGCGGGCGTGGGACTGGCTCCAACAGTTTGTCAAGGATGCCGGAGAGTTCGCCGGAGCGCACGTCCTCAGCATGGTGCGCGCCCATTACCCTCTGGTCGACCTGTCCAGACTGGAGCGGGGGTATCCCAAGGAGGTTGGTCCGCAGGAGGCAGACGACCTTCGTGTTGGTCTGCTTGACTTGTCGGTGATCGGCGACATCAACCTCTACGGGACGGCAACTCCCCCGGACCAGCCCGGGTCAGACAGGTCGGCCAGAGAGTTGGCGGGAGCGTTCGTTGCCAGAGATGGGCGGTCGACGCCTGCGGTCTCAACCAGCCAGACGCCGGTGGCCCCGACCCCTTTGACTGGGCAGCAAGGCCGAGCGGGTGATCAGCCCGAGCAGTAGGCCTGTAGGGTAGTCTATAGGAATAGACTAGGAGCCACCTAGAGGGGTGTTTATTGTAAACTCTGTATATAAAGTTTGTAATAAAGTTTGATTTTGTCATGACCATGGTTTTGAGCGCTGTAATATTGTCTGAGTGATGTATGACTGAGTCGAGTTAATAACTCTTAAGGACTTTTCGTCCTAAAGGCGGTTGTTGCACTTTGTCGACACCTCTGCATATAAAAGAAATACATATCAAGAACGAAAAAGTTTATTAAATGCTGATCATAAGAAATTTACAAACGAAATGTTCTTGGAACTTTTGGGTAGAAACGCCGTAGGTTGTTTATGTGCCAAGAGTTAGGCAGGCGTGTTCCGTCTGGGTACGCCAGTCTGTAAGATATAGGGCGTGTGACTTCTGCGACCACAAAGGGTCCTTCCCAAGGTGTGGATAACTTGTGCGTTCCTTCTTGGCTTGTTTTCCACTTAAGTACAAGATCACTGACCACGAAGGAACGGTCTTTGACGTTCCTGTTGTCGTACTTCCTGATGGCTTCAAGATACTTTGTTGTTCGGAGGCATGAGAGCAAGCGCTTTTCTTCCGTGCAGTTGATTTCAAGCTCCCTGGCGATGTCGGCCGAAGGCTGGTCGAAGTTTTCAACTCTTGGAGACCCGAAGGTTATGTCTGACGGAAGCATTGCCTCGGTGCCGCAAACCATGAAGTAGGGTGACACACCTGTGTTGCAACTAGCCTATGTTCGGAGACCCCAGACCACGGCTGGTAATTCTTTCATCCATCGTCCTGGTTGAAAGCCCTAGTTTGGTTTTGGATAATTGATGAAACCCTAGTACTAACCTCTATACTAAGTGTGTGTAGACTAAATGAGGTTGGTACATGCTAAGTGTTGGAGCAAGAGATGATCATGGTGATGACCACAAGGTGATCAAGTGCTCAACTTGGAAAAGAAGAATGAGAAAAACAAAACCCTATGGAGATCAAGGCAAAGGTATTGCTTAGGGTTTTGGTTTGGTGATCAAGACACCATGTAGGGTGTGATCACATTTAGGATAGATAGCCGTACTATAAAGAGGGGAATTCTTTGGCTAAGCGGTTATCAAGTGCCACTAGGTGTCTTTGTTCATGTGCATGTATTTAGAACCTAGTGAGCTAACTTAACTCCTTCAAAGAAAATGTTTGTGAAAATGCTAACACACGTGCACTTGTTGGTACACACGTTGTGGTGTTGGCACACTTTGAGAAGGAGGTGGAGTTTGAAGGGTAGAGAGAGGATGGGTTCCTCTCTCCCTCTCGCCGGACGTAAGCTGGAGCGTCCGGTGGTCTGAGTCCGGTGTCCGCGCATTTTGCAAACCTCTCTGGGTGTGAGTCCGGTGAGCACCGGACGCTCGGGGTGCGTCCGGTGGCTTGCGTCCGGTAACCCGCAGGTTTGCGGAACTCTCTGCGCATGAGTCCGGTGTGCACCGGACGCGTTCGGTGCTATCTTGCTCAGCGTCCGGTGCACTGTAGGTGACCGTTACACTCTGACACGAGAAGTTCAAAAGGCGACACGTGGCTGACATTGGAGCACCGGACGTAGGTGTTGAGCGTCCGGTGCCCCTTTAAGAGCATCTGGTGACCCCGAGTTTTGCCCAGTAAAAGAGCCAACGGCTCTATTTGCTTGAGGGGTCTATAAATAGTTGTTGGCCGGCTTAGGGCTTACTCTCTTGGCATTCTAACATACTTGACATCCTTGTGAGCCTAAGCAAACACCTCCCACTCATCTCCTTCATAGATTATACATCTTTGTGAGATTGGGAGTGATTCCAAGTGCATTTGCTTGAGTGATTGCATCTAGTGGCACTTGGGGATCGTTCTAGCTGCGGTTTTCTTGTTACTCTTGGTGGTTGCCGCCACCTAGATGGCTTGGAGCAGTGGAGGAGGATTGACATGAGTTGGTGATTGTTCGTGGCCATCTCCCGGTGATTGTGAGGGGTCTTGTACCTTCCCCGGCGGAGAGCCGAAAGGTAACTCTAGTGGATTGCTCGTGTCATTGAGCTACCTCACTTGTGGGTAGGTTCTTGTGGTGTCCTAGTGAGGACGAGGTTCGTGCTACACCTCTTAGCCACCGAACCACCAAGTGTTGGTCGACACAACGGGGACGTAGCGTGCCGGCAAGCACGTGAACCTCGGGAGAAAAATTGTGTGTCTCCATTATGATTGTTCATTGGATTTCTCCCAGTGATTGGACTTCATATTATTGATTGGTTCATCCTCTCTACGCGGCGGTATAAAGTTCAAACCATCTCTTTTACATTCCCGCAAACTAGAGTAGCTTACTTTCTTGTATAGAAACTTTAGGTAGCTTTCTAGTGTAAGTAGTGACATAGCTCTTGTGTGCCTAGTGATTATATCAACTAGAATTGTTGGATAGGTGGCTTGCAAACACCCCTTTAGAGCTAGAGAAAAAAGGCTTCACTTTGTTATTTACTAACCTCTTGCTCTAGTGAGTTTGTAGATTTTTAAATAGGCTATTCACCCCCCCTCTAGCCATATTAGGACCTTTCACTGGTGCTCTATCATTTTCTGTGTACAGCCTTTTTTTCAAAGCATCGATAATCATTTCATTTGCTCGCTCTACCTGACCGTTGGCCCGTGGGTGAGCTACTGACACATACTTTACGGCTATGCCCCTGTCATCGCAGAAGTCCCAAAATGTAGTGCCAGTGAACTGAGTGCCCAGGTCGGTAATTATGTTGTTGGGAACCCCATATCTGTGTATGATTTGGTTGAGGAATTCCACAGCCTTCTCGGAGGTTGCTTTGACCAATGGCATGTACTCGATCCACTTTGAGAATTTATCAATTAACACGAAGATGAACGTGAAGTTGCCGGGGGCCGGCTTAAACGGCCCGATCATGTCCAGGCCCCAACAGGCAAAAGGCCAGGATGACGGGATGGTTTGAATCTCGTGAGCAGGCACGTGAGTCCTCTTGGCGAAGAACTGGCATCCTTCACAATGCCGGACTAGCTTCTCGGCGTCGGCGACCGCGGTTGGCCAGTAGAAACCTGCTCGGAATGCTTTCCCGACCAGTGTTCTGGAGGCTACGTGGTTGCCGCAGGACCCGGCGTGTATGTCATCTGAGGGCTTGATGCCATCATCTTGGGATATGCATTTGAGCAGTACTTCGGAACTTGCATTTTTTCGCATAAGTTTGCCATCCACCAGTATGTAATTCTTGGATCATCGAATGAGGCGCTTGTTCTCCGTTTTATCCTAAAAGCCCGATCCATCCGATATATACCTGATGAAAGGGGCACGCCAGTCGCGGCTGCTGGTTGTCGGAGTGGTGTCGTCTATGATCATTGCCTCATTAGGTTGCTTTTCGACCAGGTCTGTGCCCACACTTGGCGCGTGGATGTCCTGAACGAAAACGCCTTGCGGGATCTGGGCCCGAGATGACCCTAACTTTGACAGCACATCCGCTGCCTGGTTCTTATCCCGGACCACGTGGATGTATTCTATGCCGTAAAAATTGGATTCCCATTTGCGGATTTCTTTGCAGTAGAGGTCCATCTTCTCGTGGGTTGTGTCCCATTCCTTGTTTAGCTGGTTGATGACTAGAGCAGAGTCGCCGCGGACGCAGAGGCGTTTGACTCCCAGTTCGACGGCCAATCGTATGCCGTGTAGGCATGCTTCGTATTCGGCGACGTTGTTTGATGCCGGGAAGAGGATCCTAAGGACGTAGCGTAGTTTGTCCATGTTAGGCGATACAAAAAGTATCCCGGCACCGGTGCCATTGATGTTTAAGGACTCGTCGAAGAACATCGACCAGTGGTCGGGGATGCCGGAAACGGAAGGCTCGTTGAGGTCCGTCCATTCTGCGATAAAATCGACCAGGGCCTGAGACTTGACGGTGGTGCGGCTCTAGAAATCCAAGAAGAATGGGCATAATTCCATTGCCCATTTTACAATTCTGCCGTTGGCGTCCTTGTTGCGCAAAATGTCCCCCAAAGGGAAACTGGTGGTTACTAGGACCCGATGACCGTTGAAGTAATGCTTTAGCTTCCTTGACGTTATTAGGATAGTGTATATGAGCTTCTGTATCTGTGGGTACCTGGTCTTGGACTCGTTTAAGACTTCGCTTATGAAATAAACAAGTCTCTGGACCTTGTAGACGTGGCCTGGCTCGTCTCGCTCGACCACCATTGCCGTGGAGACAACCCTGTCGGTGGCTGCTATGTAAAGGAGCAGGTCCTTGTTGGGTTGAGGCGCTGTGAGAACGGGTGGCGAAGTGAGAAAGGTTTTGAGCTAGGTGAACGCAATGTCGGCTTCCTCTGTCTAGGAGAATTTTTCTGACGCCTTTAGAAGACGTCTCGTCGAGGAGGCTGGTCGGGACCTCTCGCATCGTCCCGGATGAGCTTTCCTGCATCGTCGGCATCGGCGTAATTTTTGGCCGTGGTAAGGAGCTCGGCCATCGTCGTCGGCCTTTTGCGCAGTAGCTTGTTCCTCAGTGCTTCGTGGAAGTGTAGCCCTTTGATGAAAGCAGATATGGCCTCGTCGTGAGAAATTTTCAGGATTTTATATCCGAGAATCGTCGGATGTAATCGTGCAGAGGATTGTTTTTCCTGTTCCTTATCCTCTCGAGGTCGTACTTGTTCCCAGGCTGCTCGCAGGTAGCGATGAAATTGTCGATAAATGCTTGGCGCAGTTCTTCCCAGGAGTCGAAAGAGTCCTCGGGCAGGCCCAGGAGCCACTGATGACCAGCCTGGTCGAGGACGACTGGGAAGTAGTTGGCCATGACGTGTTCATCTCCTGCTGCTGAACGGACTGCAATCTCATAGAGTGTGATCCAGTTCTCTAGGTTTTCCTTGCCATCGTATTTTTTGAGTTTCTCGAGCTTGAAATTGCGGGGCCACACGACCTGGCGAAGGTGTGAGGAAAACTGTCTCAGGCCGGGAGGACCGTGCGTGGCATCATACTCAATGCCACATAGGTTTTCGTGCACCGCTCTTTCCGTGGCGCGCCTGTTGATGCGGTCCCGGGCATCCTTGGGAGGGATGTTGTATCGAAGATCTCTGTCCTGGTTTACTTCCTGGCCACACCCACGATTCTGCTCGCGGTAGCCGCCGGCGTTCCGACCACCGTTGTCACGTCGTGAGCCCTTCTGACGATTATTGGGGGAGCGGCTACGGTGGTGCTCGCTGGGCTGTGGTGAGGTCCGGCTGCGATGAGTCTGGTCGGAGGAGACCTCTGCATAGGAGATAGCTTGGACTTTTTTGAGCAAGGTGGCTGTCTGTCCCATCGCGGCGATCAGATGTGCGCGTACGCTGGATCAGACACCCTAGCACTCAGGAGTATCAGGGAGTCGGTCTAGGTTTGCCATAGCAACAGCCACGTTAGCACTTGGTGTTTTGTAGACTTGCTGATCTCCGACCATGTCGAAAGCGTCACTGAGGTTATGCGGCGGGAGTTGCCGTTCCTCGTCCGCGCGTCGCCGAGCACGGTCAGCATTGCGCTGTTCACGGAGCTGCCTCTGCTCGTCTGTCTCTCCATCAATGACCGGTTCGTCGCCGCTGACATTGAAGACAAGATCTCCCCGCCGGGGCGGAAAGACCGGGAAGCGAGAGAAACCCGGAGGGTATGGTGGTAAATCCAGGTCGTAATCTTCGTCCTCAGAATTTATGACCTCGGTGGGAACGAATCCAGTGCTGGAGTTTGTGCTGGAAGCCTGGTCGTCCGGTAGTTCTCGGATTGTCACCATGTTGACGTAGTGACGAGCTGGTCGACTGCTCTGTTTTGGCAACCAACCCGCCTTGTTGAAAAGGGATTGGATGTGCCGTGAGTAGTAAACGGCTGAGTTGTTTAGCCCGTAAGGGGAACTCTGGTCTGGGTCTGCCTTGAGTTCAACGGACCGCCCTGAGGGGGTAGAAGTTATCGTCAGAGACGTCCCCAGCCTTTCGTGTGTAACGACATGAGTTGGCCGGCAGGAGTCGAAAGAATCCGTTGGCGCGACTTGGTCAGATTGGCGCGAGATCCCATCTACTAGCTGAGAAGCTTCGAGGAGCCTGAGATCGGCACGATCAAGAGCTCGGAAAAGGTCCGAGGCATCGACCTTTTTTCCCTTGTAACGAGGGAGCGGTGGTCGAGTGCTCGGTGTCAGTGTGGTCGGAGTCGATGCCGCTGTCATCCCAGATTGGATCTGGGTTTCTTCCGAAGCCGTGGTCGTGAGGCCGCCGTCGTGCGTCGTCCACGTGATCTGGCCGACGGTGAACGTGAGGCCTCCAGGCACGGCCGCGGAAGCTGGAACGATAACCATCTTGTTCGCCGGGAAAGGTGTACGCACACCCCCTACCTGGCGCGCCACTGTCGATGAAAGCTAGTCGGCAGTCTACCTTGGGGTATACCCACGGTAGTAGTTTATCAGTAGACGGTGCGCAAGCTACGAACTCGATGGTGACGCAAGACACGGACAAGCTTTTTATCCAGGTTCGGCCGTCGTGTGGGCGTAATACCTACGTCCTGCGTCTGGCTGTATTGATTTGTGTTGAGAGAATAATGTGTCCCAAGGGGGGGTCCCTTGCCTCTCCTTATATTGTCCGGAGGGCAGGGTTACAGATCTGGAAACTAATCCTAGTCGGTTACAATTGCCATAGATAGCATGATATCAATTCCTATTCTAACCGACTAGAATCCGGCTTGATCTCCACGTCCTGTTTCCTCGCGCAAAACTCTGAGCAGTTGGATCAAGCCTCGAACTTGTCTCGTAATGGGCCAAGCCTCCTGGCCCAAGTCTAGCCGTAAGAGTATAGGGGTTTATACCCCCACAGGCATGATCTTCTTGCTTTAAGGTTAGTAACAAGCATCCACTCTTTTGATTTTGTTGTTGTACTATTATTTTGATGCCTACATTGCTTGATTCTCATTCTAGTTGTTTGTTTTGGATAGCACTTTTCAATTGGATTTTGAGGAAAGCATCCAAGTAAACTATGGTGAATCCATCTTCCAAAAGGTTGGTGTATATGAGCCCATTTAAATTCCAAGCTAATTACATGATGGTTTTGATGATTGTTAGTATGTGATGCTATAATTAGTTCTTGTATGGAGTAGAGTAGATTCTTCTACAATTTTGATGAGCTAATTAATCTATATGTCACCTACCAACAGATAGTTGTTTATGATTAAGTCTCTAATTTTATTTTTTTTAAATAATGTCTTCATTTTTATGTGGCATGCAGTAGAATAATTGTTCTTGATTAGTGTACAATACTTTTTTATGGGGCTATGATTTTCAATTTATATGGGGCTACCAATTTCAATTTTCTAATAACTAGTGTAGAATATTTTTTTCCAAAATAGGGCGACTAAATTAAATTAGTGGAGAATAAGATGTACTTTCGAGCTAGAATCGTTGTTCATGAAGCTCTACTTGTTATTAATTTCTTTGTAATTATTCTGCCCATTTTTATGTGGCATGAAGTCTAAATATCTTTTTTTGCAGATATGGATTGAAGGTGGATATATGATTTGTTGAGAATGACGGCAGATAAACGACGAAGAACACAAGATCAAAACACAGCGGAGACACAAGATTTAACATGGAAAACCCCTCCAATGCAAAGGGAAAAACCATGGGCGCCAGCTAGCAAACACTCCTCACTATTATCAGGAGTAGGGTTACAATGCTGTGCGGCGGCTTACAAGATCATATCTTCGGTGGAACCCTCGGGCCTCCGCTTCGCTCCGTCAGAAGTCGGCCTCTATAATGTTGATGCGACATGTTGTCCCGATCTTCACGATGTAGGAAGAACACCGATAACTAGCTGAAGAATAGCCGGATAACTTGCTGCAACCAGCGATAACTAGTGCAACCTGGCAAATAAAACTCGAAACCAACCACCATCTTTAACCGGCAACCTGAATCGAGGATTCGCCCAACCACACTCTCAAAGAACCAACCAACACAACCTACAATCAATCAAAGAATACCTTGAAGGGAGTAGGAGCACCAATTGGGAGCGGATGAAGCCACCGCCTATATAATCCCGCGAGGAAATCACAAGAGCAAGGGGTAGAGATCACTCTCTTGAATATTTGTTAGCACACAGCTAAACAAAAGAGGTTCTGTATTTCAATTATCAAAAGCCTTAGATTACAATGAGTCTTAGGGCGTATTTATACTAGCAACAGTCCTACTAGATAGGTATGAAAACGAAATAGAGTTTTTGAGGGAAGGCAATGTGAAAGGTCCCCTCGGAATGGATTCCCGAACTAGCTTCGCGTGAGTGTTGGCCTCCAAGCAGTTTCCAATAAACTGACCATAACTTTTTATTGGGAAGTCTAAATGATGAACCGTTTCTTGCGTGTGAAACTAGACTCAAAGGGCTTTCCAGCAATGTATGCCAACCATCACGAAACGTTGTAGATTGGTACAGTTTTACTTGGCAAGTTGTACCAACATTCTGTCACGATAGACTGTTGACCTTCTAAGCTTTCTGTACTAATTCTAGTCTGCAGGCAATATGGAGTATCCAAACTAGTCGCCACTAGATTCATTGGAAAGTAGACTTGACAAGGTTTCCAATAAGTCCTCATGGACCTTCATAGCTTTTATGAGTAAAAAGTTATAAAGATTTCTTTGCACTGGTCCATTTTTGACTTCCACTGGTCCATTTTTTTACTTCTTTTGGAACTTGCACTGGTCCGTTCTTCAGGTCTGATTTATCTTTCTCTTCTTCTATATACCTAAGTACAATCAAGGTACAACACTTATGTAGTATATAATTCTTATTAATGTTAAAATAAATCTCACAAAGTAGCGTGTGGACCTCTTGTTGTAGCTTCTTTGCAAGACTACGTGTAATCGGTCCATTGATGACATGAGCTGGTGTCGGCGTATGTGAAACTTGAGTGGATATAGCTTGACTTGGAGCTTGTGACATCTTGCTTGGTGGCACGGTCATATCAAATGTGCAACTGAATTTAGAACATATTCAACAAACTCCACCTTGAGACAAATTTATTTTGTAGCATAAATCAACACATTTATCCTGAACATAACAAAGAAAATACCACGGCTTAGACTAATTCACTAAACCAACTAAGCTTGAGCACGATCAAACTTAGCAACAGAAACAGGTTTAGTCATCATATCATATCAGGAGGATTATCATGATATTGATCTTGCATACCTTTAACTTACCATCATCAATCACATCGCAAACAAAATATATTTAGTTCTTGATGTCAATATGTTTAGTTCTCTCATGAAACATTTGATATTTGGTAAGGTAAATGGCACTTTAACTGTCACAGAATAAATTAATGCAAGAATCAACTCCACACAGCTCAGTGTACAGACCTTTCAGCCAAATTAATTCCTTACACGCCTCGGAAACAGCCATGTACTCTACTTCAGTAGTTGACAAAGCAACAAGAGACTGCATGTAGCCCTCCAACTTACAGCACAACTGCCAACTGTGAACATATTTCCAGTGAGTGACCTGCGCCTTTCGAGATCAGCAGCACAATCTGAATCCACATAACCAATAAGTCCCTTCTCAGTTTGCCAAATTTTAAACAAGAATTTGTTGTGCCTCTGAAGTACGTGAAAATTCACTGAACTGCCCTCCAATGCTCTTTACTAGGATTAGACATATATCTACTAACCAAACTCATAGCATATGATAAATCTGGACGAGAGCAAACCATGGCATACATCAAAGACCCAACACCACTAGAATAAGGAACTCTTGACATGTATTCAATATCTTGATCTGTACTAGGACATTGTGTAGCTGACAATTTAAAATGAGGTGCAATATGAATACTAGCAGCCTTAGCATTATGCATGTTGAAACGCTGAAGAACTTTCTTAATATAATTTTGCTGACTAAGAAATAGCAAACCAGATTTTCTGCCTCTAGTAATTTCCATACCGAAATTTTTTTTAGCAGCACCAAGATCTTTCATGTCAAACTCACTACTCAACAATTTCTTCAATTAGTGATTTCAACCTTACTCTTGGCAGCAATCAGCATGTCATCAACATATAACAACAAGTATATGGGTGATCCATTAATATGCTTGATATAAACACACCTATCATATTTAGACCTCTTGAAACCATACAACAGCATAAATGAATCAAACCTCTTGTTGCACTGACGAGGGGACCGCTTCAAACCATACAAGGATCTCTTTAACTTGGAAACAAATTTATCCTTGCCAGGCACTATGAACCCTTCCGGCTGGTCCATGTATATATCCTCCTCAAGCTCTCCATGTAAAAACACAGTCTTCACATCTAACTACTCAAGCTCAAGATCATGTGAAGCAATAATACTAAAAAAATGTATGAATAGAACTGTGCTTTACAATTGGAGAGAACACATCATTGTAGTCAATACCACGAATCTGACTGTAACCTTTTGCTAATAACCTTGCCTCCTCCGGCGACATGCCTCCGCTTCGCTCCATCAGAAGTCGGCCTTTATAATGTGCAACTGAATTTGAAACATATTCAACATGATTTGTCCCAAACGGACACGTGGTACATGGATGATGTTTGCAACGTCCTCACAACTGCCAAAGCCGAAGCTAGAGATGGAAAACTTGTATTATGTCCATGCAAAGATTGCAAAAATCAAAGAAAACAGGTTAAAATTGAGTCCATACGAACGCACTTGATTACCAGGGAGTCATGCCAAACTATACGATATGGAGTATGCATGGGGAGGTTGGTCAGAATGTTCTGCAAGAAAACAATGATGATGTTGCCATGCCTGACATAGCCCTCCACGAGGCTATTACTAATGAGGAAATCGGTGTCAACACGTATGCCAATGTATTTAGATTATGCTAACTACATGTCCTTTTTGTTGCTAATAATGACAAATTAGTCTTGTTGCTTTACATCCTATTTATGCTCAAATACAAAGGTTGTCTTATACCATAAATTATTACAAGACATTGTGATCCCTGGAGAAAACAAAAGCTGACAACCTATTATAACTGCATAGGTAGTTTACTTGTGAAATGATTAGTACTTTTCTTGTAAAATTTCTCCTTCCTGAACAAATGCAACAACATAGTGTGACCCTATTTCTAGATCCTAGGTGACGACGATGGACACCACCTGCTTGGCGCTGTCTATATTTTTTGCATGTACTGAAGTACCAATATTCAACTGAATATTTGCTCTTCATTTATGTGACTATAAGCCATCATGTTTACCTCTGTACAGTTCTACAGTGTTATTGATGTATGCATTTGTTGATTTATGTAAATACACATGGCTGTTGTGAGCGTATTATCATCCATTGAAATATGCAAATGTATTGGCCATGATTATCTTATATGAATGTCAAATATGAGTATGAATGATAGTTAATTGATTGGGTCATTTGAACGCTCTCTAATAATAAATTGATTTGATTATGGGCTAAGCTCAAAATAATAAATAGGGTCCATAAAATAGCCAATGGCATATGAGACAATTGGGGCATATTCATTATGACAATTATTTTTAGGTTTGTGCCACATCATCTGCCATATCACCTCCGCCACATCATATTTGACATGTCAATAGACATGTGGCAACACCTAGGCAAATATGTCGTGACATCTTTAGTGACAAATATTACCTAGTGACAAATATGCAATTGTCATTAAGATTAATGATAATTGAGTCTATTAGTTACACAAGGGGGATGGTGACCCACCTTCTACGACCACAACTATATCGTCACTGTTGTGTCATAGAAAGGGTACAATGACAGGACAAAGCCTGTTATTGTTGTAATTTATTAGTCCTAGAAGGTCCAATCTTAGTGTGTGGTTACTATTAATAATATGTTAGGAATACATTAGTTAATGACACTGAGTATGATGATGGCATTGATTAGCTACTGCATGTTGTAGAGACAGACTTCTTAGGGATAGATTGTTAAGAAAGCTAGAGATGATGAGAAAAGATGGGAAAACACCATTGTATCTGACTTGTCTAGTGAGAAAACTAGAAACCAACATCATGCTATTAGAGTTCAAATCTATGCACAGATTGAGAGATAAAGGGTTCGATGACTTGTTAGGTATAGTAAGTGATGGAGGTGGGGTTCGGATCTTCCATCAGGTTAGATTGACACACTGATCTAGCTTCAGATCACAAAGATTCGAACCCTATAACCTTAGCACCACATCTTCTCTGGTTATAAATTGTGTCACAATCTGGTTGACCTCACAAAGAAGGATAATACCTACTACAAATTAAAGAACACAAGCAAGAACAATATAAAATACAACTCAAATGAAGTGTTAATTGTGGATGTATGATTAGGCTCTCAAATGTGAGGTTTCATAAACCGATAACAATGACTATTCAAAGATAGATTGATCTAAAGCAAAAATCCAAACCCTCACAATGGTGGCAATGATTGAATATAAGGTCTAAGGTTCATTCCCCTGGATGCCCCCCCCCCCTAACACGCTCAAAGACGATACACTATCCAACAGACCAAAGACGGTGACGTAGCACCCTAACATATTCTGGATGTTGAGTTATTTTAATGATTCTCATTGACTCCAATATAATTTGGACCTCAAACCAAGTCATTGGTTAGAATAGGAAATTGTATTTGTATCCATATATGGATCATCAAAAATAGAGTTTAGATGTGTTCTGGTCGTCTGTTTTATTGAAGACTGATCCTAAAGGTCGAGGCAGACTCAAACTCGAGTTGGACAGGGCCTTCGGCTTGGTTTGGACACCCTTGCTGGCCTCCTAATGAGGTGTCCAAGGAGGAGGATGTCCAAGGGATTCCTTTGTGTGTTCTCCATCTCCATGGGGCTTGCTCCCACTTGGGCAAGGATCCCAAGGATGAATAACAAGCCCATGTTGGCTCTCGGTAGAAATAGTGATAGAGTGCCTTGATGATTTGGAGGCCTTGCCAACACGATATTAAGGTGGGACTAGATTTATTTGAAGGATTACCAAACAAGCTTTCCATAAAGTACTCATTAACCTTAGTCGCCCTCTGGATGGATGAGTTATGGCCTACCCTATGAAGCAGTGTTGGGCTACCAACGAACCAAATGTTGGATTATGATGAGCTTTCACTTTTGAGATTGGTCTTGTTGAAGGAATATACATTCTCTGTCATCATCACCATTGTTCCTAAGCACATTTGACATACCAATATTAGGTAGTAACCAATTCATAGTTTTATCATTATGCAAATGTGGGAACGAGCTCACCTTATAACCAATTGTTGTATTCTAAGGTGTTATGTCCTCATCACTAAGGATCACCCTTACAACAGGAATAGAAAACATTTGGATGGGACTATTAAGAAATGTGCACCTCCAAAATATCGAGACGGGACTACTTTACTTCGAGAAGTAAGCAAACTCAATGTTGTCCTTAGGAAGGGGGACAGGGCATTAGCAGCGCTTGAAGGGAGCATTTGGAAAAAATCAGTTTTCTGGGAACTACTTTGGCCTTGTTTAATTCTGAAAAAAATTTAGTTTTGGGTACTGTAGCACTTTTTTTTATTTGATAATTATTGTCCAATCATAGACTAACTAGGCTTTTTATTTGATAATTATTGTCCAATCATAGACTAACTAGGCTCAAAAGATTCATCTCGTGATCTATAAGCAAACTGTGTAATTAGTTTTTGTTTTCGTCTATATTTAATGCTCCATGCATATGCCGCAAGATTCGATGTGACGGAGAATCTTGAAAAGTTTTTGGTTGTTGGGGTGAACTAAACAAGGCCTGAGTGTATCTTAATCCCATACACATTACTAAAAACATGTGTGGTAACACGCTTAACAACATGGGGGACAATGAAGGATTCACTAAATACACGCCTATACATGCAACACTTGGGACTTAGGATGGAGCTGCATCCCGTGGAGCAAGAGGATGACTAGCTGAAACTTGTGGTTGCATTATGGACCTTGAAGGAGGCAGAAACGCAAGTGTTTATTTTTTTCATCAATGAACTCAAAGTCCCGACGGACTACTGTATGAATCCAAAGAGGCTACTGAACATGAGAGAACTCAAGTTTAACTATAGTTGTATGAAGGCCCATGGCTATCATGTCATTATGACTCAATTGCTCTATTATCCTATGTGGTATCTCCCCCCCCCCCCCAAAGGTCCGCATTCCAATCATAAAGTTGTGCTAATTCTTCAACGTGATCTCACAAAAGGTCATTTATGTGTCCAAGCTGGACCAGATGCAACAGGACATAGCCGAAACTCTCTACAGACTTTGATCTTAGTGCATCTGATTATTCACTACGGGACACAGAGGCTTTGCCGAGTGTCTCTGGCACTCGGCAAAGGTCTAAATACACTTGGTAAAACCTTTGTCGAGTGCCACACTTGGTAAAGAGTACACGACAAAATTTTAGTTAGCAAAGGGGTCTTTGCCGAGTGTTTTTTATCGGGCACTCGGCAAAGACAAAAATGAAAAAAAAAAACCCGAAAAAAAATTTAGGGGGAGGTCTTCCATCAACTAGCACCTCCCCACTATTTTTAAATTCGCAACTTTGCCGCAGCCATGATTCAAACCTCATACCTCTTTCTGGACCAACTTACTCCTTATCCACTGCACTACACCATCACTTGTGTCTATATTCCGTTTTGGTTGCTCATATATTATACCAAATCACATGTAAATTGATTATTTGAGCCTCTAAACGATTTCAAATCAAAAAGTTGTCAACTATAAAGTTTCATTGCTTTTTGAGATCTATAATTTTCATTTAGGGAGTTTCTCCATCCGAGGTCATTTACAAAATTTAAATTTCAAATTTGAGAAATTTAAACGTAGTTTTTGCATTACAAGATGATTTCAATCAAAAAGTTATCAACTACGAAGTTTCATAACTTTTCAAGACCTAGAAAGTTTATTTAGGCAGTTTTTTCATCCGAGGTAATTTCAGAAAATTAAATTTAAAAATTTTCAAATAAAGATGTAATTTTGCATGATAAGATGATTTCAAATCAGAAAGTTATCAACTAAAAAGTTTCATAACTTTTTGAGAGTTACAAAGTTTATTTAGGGAGCTTTTCCATCCGAGGTCATTTCAAAAAATCAAAATTAAAAATTTTCAAATAAAGACGCAGTTTTGAATGACAAGATAAACTCAAACGAAAAAATTGTCAACTATAAAATTTCATAACTTATCAAGATCTTCAAAGTTTATTTTTGTTGTTTGGTCATTTGCTCATCTAACACGGTAATTCTAATATTTTTCACAAATCTTATATATCTCTCTTATAGTTCCTAGAACTAATATATAAGATATGTAAAATTTGTGAACAAATTTATTTTCACTTTGTTAAATAAAGAAATGACCAAAATAAATATTGTAGATCTTGAGAAGTTATACAACTTTGTAGTTCAAAACTTTTTGATTTGAATTTGTTTAGGGCTTCAAAATTTTATTTGAAATTTACTTTGCCGAGTGTTTTTTCCGAGTGTTTTTCTTTTGGCACTTGGCAAAGAAGTTCTTTTCCGAGTGCTCGAAAAAAAACACTCGGCAAACCACTAGACACTCGGTAGAGAGCTGGATTCCGGTAGTGATTCATCTTGTTGACAAAATTAGAGCCCTTGGTGTGTCTAAAAGATAAGTAGTTTATAAATCTTTTCCATTATATGTTGTCATGTTGATACATGATTCAAGCATGTACATGTATTCAAAACATGTAAGTCGTTTGACCTTTTCTATGTGCATAACTTTTGCTATACACCTAAACACATACTATGTCTAGAATCCATATGCACATTAAAATCTATATATCTAGAAAACCAAAATAAGTTACAATTTAGAACAGAGATACCGGAATAATTACTATATATATATATATATATATATATATATATATATATATATATATATATATATATATGTCCTGTTGATCAGCGCTTCCTTCATGACCTGCACCCTTCGACGGCCTCGCACCCGCGGTTGTAGGCATTGGCGATCTCGCCGGGGCCGGGGCGGAACAGATCCGCGTTCCTCCCGTTTTCCTGGTCGGCCCCCATCAAGTGGTAGGTTAACATGCCTTCCTCGGCGGCAGCGTCCTGAACGGCAGTGCTCAGGAGGAGAAGGGCCACCAGGACGGTCACCTGGATCAGCTTAGCTTCGCCCATGCCGGCTGCTGCTGGCGTCCTCTTAATTATTCTTGTGCTAGCTAGGTCTAGCTGGTAATAATGCGTGAACGGGAACGGAGAAGACAGGGAGAGGCGGCTCGATCGATCTCTGTCGTAAGTAATGCTACATACGATGTGCCTCATGCAAGCGACGGGTGGAGGAGAAGGTATTCAGGAGGCCGGTTTGCTCTGGTGGTGTTTGGTGGAGCGAAGAACATAGAAACAAAAATGGATGGTTCTTAAATTCGATGCCTATATATATATATATGCAAATAGATGTGTGCGGGAGAGATTGCGATGTTTGAAAACACAAAAAGATTTTCTAAATTAAAGCTCTCCTTCAAAGATATATATAGGAGAAAAGCTTTCAGCGAGGTGACTCTTTTCACTGTTTGGGACAGTCTTTTAGTAATTTCTAGGGTCTCTTTTCACTGTTTGGGACAGGGAAAAAGACAATACTACCAAGGCCTTGTTTAAATGCACCCAAAAACCCAAAACTTTACAAGATTCCACATCACATCGAATCTTGTGGCACATGCATGAAACATTAAATATAGATAAAAAAATATATCTAATTACACAGTTTGCCTGTAAATCACGAAACGAATCTTTTAAGCCTAGTTACTCCATGATTAGACCATGTTTGTCAAATAAAAACGAAAATACTACAGTGTCAAAATCCAAAAAATTTTAGATCTAAACAAAGCCCAAGTCACTGCTTGACTCTCTCCCTCCCTATCGCGAACAGTAGATTGAATATAATGGCTGGGATAGATTATGCCGAGCCTCACAGAGGGCAAATGACCTCGTTAGATACATTACCAACTAATCTGAAACTACCAAATATACTGAGTTCGAAATCCTGGTATAGAACAGTGGCAAAATAACAGGTTCTGGTACGGCCGCCCCTAAACTCTGCAACGACTTTGCAAGCATTTCCATTAACACAAGGTGCATTGACTTATGAGCACTTGCATTTCTACCAGGGGTACAACTAAAATTGTTCACATTACAACACAGAGAAATCTGAATCCAAGCAATTGCAATTAAAAGTTAGAAGAGAACGATGACAGCCAAATAAAAGGTAGAAGGGTAAATTACAAGCATGGTATCACACTATTTATCTTCCTTTTCCCTGTGACAATTTAACCCCCTCACGATCCGCAGCAAGCTGATTTTTGTGACGCCGAAGCCTCACCACCCTCAGGTCTGTTAATACTGATCGTGCGGTCCTGAAACCATAGAATTCCTTAATCATTAAGCAACATTGCTGAAGAAGCAAGTCGTTTCTTCTTCTTCTTTTTTTTTTTGAAACCAGCTTTAAAAGGAAGAACAAGATTGAAGTTGCACCTCTGGCTTTGAATCAGATTCAGCAAGTCTTTGCTTGATATCTCTTGCTATGGAGAAGAAAACCTGCTCCACGTTCAGGTTGGTCTTGGCACTCTGCAGAAACAACCACCACGATGCACACACATATAGCTTTAGCCTTTTTGGGAACCAAGTATCAACCAGGTCGTTCCATTCAGTTAGAACAGATGTAAGGAGAACACAGCAGAAATAAAAAATAAAAACCAAACCAACCGTTTCAAAAAACTTGATGCCGTACTCATCAGCAAGAGCCTGCCCTTTTGAAGTCGGTACAGCCTGCATTCAGACAATAAAGGACACTAAAAAAAATAAGGATATGAATAAACTTAAGGATCCAAAGATCACTAGGTGCTAGACAGGAGATGTAGCTGCAATCTACATAAATATGAAAGAATAAATGGGAAGGGAAGAGGAATGTCTACACTCCACACAGCCCACTGCCCACTGCCTCAGGGAAGCCCACTAGCCCATCTAAACACCATACCTCCCATCAATCCCCTACCACTATCACCAATTCACCACCACTACCAGCTGCTGCCTTCATTCTCATGCAGCTGCCTCACCTCTCCTGTCTCCCCAAATCTCATGTCATTCGCCTGCCCTATGCTACGCATGCACACCACCTCTCACCTGCTCCCTTGCTCCATGGCACACCACCTCTGCTCCACCTGCGCACACTGTCCATCTGCTCCCCCAATGCTATGCATGCAAACCACCCCTCACATGAACCCTAGGAGGGAAGATCGAGCAGAGGCAAGCAAAATCAAGCAGCATGGACACCATGTTGTAAGCTTAGATGAAATCACACCACAGCAACCATTCTGCTATCCTGACCTAGTCACTTCTCTTGTTTTCTTCACCATCTATAGGTCCATCAGCTCGTCCTAATTGGATGTTTATGATCTAGGCAACGCGCCAAAGCTATGATGTTTTTTCAAACATTGGGCAGACTAGAGAGACTACACGACAGCCATTTGAGGTGCATTGTGTTAAACATATCCTGAAGTTTTCCACCTCATAACTGATCCATTTTTCCAGTTTAAACTGAACATAAAAGTACAAAAAAAATTGAATAAGAATAAAGGGAAAAAAGGACATACCCGTTTGCTTTCATCCATGTCAGCTTTGTTGCCTACCAAAATTTTATTCACATTGTCGGAAGCATGTTGCTCAATGTTCCTAATCCAGTTTCTTATATCTGTCAATAGTAACATCAAGGTCAGAAGAGAAGCCAAAGGCCCATATTAAAGCATTGACTTTGGTTGAAATGCACTGTGCACATACTATTGAAAGATGACTCATCAGTAACATCATAGACAAGCAAAATTCCCATTGCACCCCTGTAGTAGGCTGCAAAGTCAAAATTATTAGCAGATTCACAATAATTAACCCAAAAAAAAGATGGAAGGACCAACATTGCTTCAACTGACAGAAAACAAGTATATGCATACCGGTTGTAATAGTTCGAAAACGTTCTTGACCAGCAGTATCCCATATCTGTAACTTTATGCGCTTACCATCAAGCTCAACTGTTCTTATTTTGAAGTCAATCCTTTTTAAAGATAAAATATAAACTGTTTTAGAACTATTGTAATAGCAGCATTCATTTGAAAATAATGATCCACTCAAAACCAACTATTTTTATACATTAGCAGCGCTTACCCAATGGTGGTGATAAAGCTAGTGGTGAAGGAGCCATCTGAGAACCGTAAAAGGAGACAACTTTTACCAACACCTACATGATGATTGTTAAATAAAGTCGAATTGGGTTATTTGCATATACAAAGTGTTGTATTTTTTTTTCAACAAACACAATAGTAAACGTAAATAAATGAACAAACCACAAAAGCATTAGAAATACTGACAACAATAGCAGTCAACAAAATCTGAAGATATTATCATGATTATATTAGCAAGTAGGCTCCTCTTTCTATTCATTATTATGTTACTGGTTTTACAAGTAATGTTTATCTTGTAACAACTAACAAGTGGGGTAAGTTGTCCAGAAAATTAGTTGATCAAGGACGGATGCAACTATAATATATGAATGCAGTGGCGGAGCGTGACGAGGCCGAAATCCAAAAGAATGTTGTAATCACCAAAGCCCAATGGAAAAAAATACTACTAAAATAAGCAAATAGAGTAATGACTTACTTTTCTAATACAAGGTAAGATCCACAAGCGTACTCACACACAGTGGTACGTACCCACATGATTTTGTTATGCGCATGTGTAAACCAGCATAGGAACAAGCTTGGCCAATGCTTATGCGCATTTTATCTATGGAATCCCTACACTCGAAAATACATCTACTATTTTGCTTGAGAATAAATCAAAATTATGAGCAAGGAGAAAACAAAAAAAATAGACTAAAGAATAGAAAGTCACATTGGTTTTAAATAGTACTAAGTAAAAAAAAAAGATGATGTAAACTAGATGCATCATACCAAATACGATATTACTACTCCAGTTTCCCCTTCTACCATGCCTAAATATCAAGTTCTTGAGGGCTGGCCTTCTCATTTTCAGATTGTGCTCACTGCTGCCTGGCACTGGAATAGGCCACTACTTATTTGACCTGCTTTTTCTACCTTAGATAGCCCTCAAACTTGCCTAACTCAAAAAAAAAGCAAGGGGGAGTCACAACCCAGTTACAGTGTAAGAATATTAAAGTAGCAAAAAAATTGTGGCATGACTAAAACATGCCCACTACTATGGTAGCATGCAAGGAAGGATGACTCAAAATTTCTCGAGTTTTTGAGAAGTAATATTAAGAGTAGCTTTTTCTTGGTGACTAAACCCAGTTCAGATTCAACAATATGCATTGATTTTTTTTTTGGAACAAATATGCATTGATATTATAACGTGAACATATCTCCAACATGACAACATCAGACACTATTCTCACCATGAACATGCTCCCTGTAGCATGATGCCATTTGGCCTGCAGTGATGTGAAAATGTCACTCTGGGATTTCCTCAAATAAGTAGTTTTTACTGCCTAGCCACACTTGCTAACAATACTAACAAAGTTGAACACCAAACTTAAAATATCATCACCAGAATTTATCAGAAAAATCCCAACAATTATACTGGATAGGCAATAAATACAGTCAAGTTTTTAAACGTTATGCAAGTAATAAGAGCTTTTGAAAAACTCCTCCTAAGTGAATTTAATGTGATAGCACTTCACAGTTTTACACCTTACTCAAAGCATGACGCATAAATTTTCATAACAATAGATGGACTGGGCAATTTAAAATGAAAACATTAAGTATCGCTGGCACGAACTAATCAATATGTTATGACTGTACTAATAACAAGAAACATCTCTTATTCAATTCAGAGTAGCTGACAAACCAAAAGAATGACCGAACCCATTTTTAGGGATGTAAATGGATTGGATACAGATGGATACCAACGGATACAAATAGTTGAATACAGTTGATTTTTTTATCGGATTCAGATACGAATAGTGTCAGTTATATAGGATAAGATATGAATGGATATTGACATGCTATATATCTGACTTTGAGCATCCAAATACAGTACCTGTAGCCCTTCGATCGGACGGTCGGTCAGGAAATATCCATAACATTTACATCCCTACCCATTTGTACAACTAATACACCAAAAGTATTATTTTGGTGTCTTGTATCACAGTAAGTTTGTTTAGATAGGAGTGCTTGGAAAGCAGCTATTGACGTGCCTGAAACGTGACTAGGGGCTTGTGTTGGGTTTCAACTCTAACCTACCCCAACTTGCTTGGGACTAAAAGGCTTTGTTGTTGATGATGATGTTGCTTGTAGTTGTATCACAGTAAGAACAGTACAAGATAACAATCGACTTTAAAATAATAATTTATCTGGATTATGATTAAGAAACTCCAAACTTTCCCACAGAGGTTTCAGTCAAGTTAACATGGCCATCACCAGCTACTAGTGGCCATATGCTAAAAATGTACAATTCAGAACTGATCAAGGAACTCATGATGGGATGAACTATAGGACCTGGGATGTTTGACACCAAAGAAAGAACTAGCACAGTCACCTGCGACTGAGTTTTCACTCCTTCGCCCATCCTATTCCTATCGCAGTAGGAATTATTTAACATAAAATCCATGGATTTCCTTTTCTGTGAGCACCGACGATCACCATTTCAAAGTAACAGTTGGATAAGACAGCAAAGGCTGTTTATTGTGTAATTAGCGTCCCTAAGTTTAAGTTATCTTCACATCGTAGACTCCAAATGGAATTCTGTTCAATTATTATCTGTGTGGTTGTAAATGTAGCCCTCAAACAGCAGCTAGCAAAGCAGCCATAACCCGAGAGCGAGTGAGTTTTTAGAGGAGCTCCAACACCATTCGATTCCTATTCCTATATAATAAAACCGTGACACGTCATCGGCGAAACAGCGGCGGCGGCGGCTTTTGGGCGGTACCCCACACGATCCCTCACTCTAGATGCCCCGCCCAATCACCAGAACACAGCAGCCTCCGAGCCGCACAAGCGATCCAGAGGAATCAGAACCCAACTTCGATTTGGCACTCAGATCTCACCGCATACAACCAATCGATCCGGACGGAGAGCGAGAGGTGGGGAGGAGGAGGCGTGAAGGTGAAGAAGTCACTCACCGCTATCGCCGATGAGGAGCAGCTTGATGAGGTAGTCGTAGTCGGCCCGGGCCCTCGCCGGCGGCGCCGCCATCTCCGAGACCCAGGGAAGGCTAGGCTCCGCCTCCCTCCCTCCCTCCGGCCGAACCGACGCGACGCACAGCAAGCGCCCGCTGCAGCAGCGAGCGACCGTCGGATCCGGCCGGGCGGAACACGAGCCGGGTCGGAAGCGCGCGCCGTCGAAGCGGGGCGGCGAAGTGAGGTAGGGTATCGGGTGCGGTGCGGTGCGGTGGGGGAGAGAGGAGAGAGAGAGAAGTAGAGAAGGAAGGTGGTGGGGACGGGACGGGTGGAAGTGGTCCACCGTGGACTTTGAGCGGACCGTGTCACGGCCACGTGGGGAGGTGACTGCGTTCCACGGTTCCACCATCCAAGGCCTCGTGTAGTTCCGAAATTTTTTCGATTTCACTACCGTAGTATTTTCGTTTTTATTTGACAAATATTATCTAATTATAAACTAACTGAGATCAAAAGATTCGTCTCGTGATTTACAGACAAACTGTTTAATTAGTTTTTATTTTCATTTATATTTAATACTTCATGCATGTGCCGCAAAATTCGATGTGACGGGAAATCTTGAAAACTTTTTGGATTTCGAGGTGAACTAAAACAAGGCCCAAACTTGTGGATTCAACTGCCTGCACACGAGCGGATGCGTGCTTTTACTGGACTATCCCTGCACACGAGCTTAACAGTTAAACTTGAATCACTAGTATATTGGTCTTGTTAACGCTATAAATTAATTAGGTAATACAAATCAAACAACCAAAAGTCCATTAGTAGGTAATCTGAAATTCTAATGCCCGTATTAATGTTATAGTTTAATTAGGAAATACAAATCATACAACCAAAAGTCGATTCACAAGTAACCAGAAATTCATATGACACTTTTCACACAGACAAATATAATTGTCACATATATAGTTCCAATGCCTAGTACAGTACAGCCCAATTGAATGTCCTCTGCAGCGCAGAGCTGTCCATAGTCCGTAGTGGATATATACATATATAAAATTCGTCTTTCTCAAGGGAACACAACATTTACAAACAAGAACCATATTGCAAAAATTCTGATTGGTTATCTAAACAAACTTAGTGCAGTCAATATAGCTTTCAGTCAGCCCTGCTCTCTAAAAAATAGTATACAAGGAGGGAGCTCAATTACTGGTCCAATCAACTCTTCAGCAATGCTATCCTGAAGTTTGTGATCCAATAAGATTTAGATATCCAAGGCATCTTACCTATAAAGTGGTAAAAGGACGATCTTAGAATAATTATGGTGGTTTTCAGTATTTTGCGAACTCTTCAGACAGCTGGTTTTCAATATTTTGTTGATCTTGAAAATTTGATTAACAGTTTTTTTTTGGGGGGTACACAAGCAGAACTTACCTTCAAAATACTGTCTAGATTCCTTATCTCAACCCAGAGGATGATGCTCATCTATACGAAGTGCTGCCAATTTGTTTTGTATTGTTAGCTTTGGTAAACGAAGGGCATAATATTTCACCACCAAGTGATGTTAAATCGTGTGTAAAGCCACCGCACTGAACAAGGAGGAAGATTTAACACGACAGTCACAATGCAAATTGACCAGAATAGATTGATTTTTTATATAAGTAGGAGTACTAATAAAAATGTTGTTTTTTCTCTCTTTTTTCATTTAACACCGGGTTTTGTCTTAAAATTTACCTAGGTGGGTGGCACTGAGGGCGCAGCGCAGTTCCAGCGCAATTGTTCGTCATCATCACCCACCTTGTCTTGAAATTTAGTTTGCTTGATGAAACTATTGAAGTACCAGGAAATCAATAGGTAGCTGAAAAAAGAGTCATAGAAGTGAAGTCTTACTGGGCCTCATCAAGAATAATGATGGAACCCTGACAAGATCCTCAATATCGTGAATTTCATAGCAGCCGCCAATCTGAAGGGATGGATACCGACTTAGTTGAGCATTCCTGCAAGTTTTAACTGATTGCATTATAATTCGAAGAGAAAAAGATGTTCTCCTGGCTAATTATATGTTCTGACATTGAAAAGATAGGAAACCTCACTCGAAAAGTTCTGCAATGTTACAGAATGGCTAATGAAAAGATCTGCCATTTGCAGGAAAACACCCCAAAACTCTGTTCACAGTTTCTCATGCCAAGGTATGCATTAGGGGCTAACTCTTGCGATAAGTTGAATTGTGGATATTCCAGCTGAACAATCCCTTCCAGGTTATTAAGGACATCCAGATTGGACACAGAGAGGTCTATCTCGTAATCGTCATCATAAAGAAAATCCTCAGCTGTAAGCTCCTGGTTCACATAGTACATCTGCAAGAAGATGAGAACTTGTTAAAATTGGCACAACTCAACTGAACATCAATTTTTCTGAAATTGGCAGAAAGGTAAATTCACTGAACTTGCCAATTACATGCATGCTAGAATTACTTATAAAGCAGTACATAGCATCTAAAATGTTGCAATATCTAGGACAATGGATTAGAACAAAAAAACACAATCTAAGTAAGCATGGTGACCAGAAGCCTAGCAAGAATTATTTTACCTCATGATCTGCAGCTTCCTAGAACTCCCACAACGCACATGTCCTTGCACAAGCGAGAAGAATACCATGTATCTCAGATTTTTATTGACAATCCATACCAATATAGCATCTGTTTACTGAGGAGGTGTCAAATATAATCAAAATTGAACCTCACTAAACAATTACCAAGCTTTAACAGTTGAACTTATAAATCACTAACAATTTTCACTCCATATGGTTTTACTCGTTCGATCTAACAAAGGAATACACTTGCTAGCTAGTGCTAAGTCAAATAAGTTTTAGTTTAACCATTTTTTCACAAAGATTTATAAATAATTATGATATGAAATTATTATCATGTATTATTATTATTATTATTATTTATTGTATGATGAACATGTGATTCTACATTTCTTAGTTTCAATAGGTGAGAACTGTATGAAAAAAAAACCTACAAAGGTTCAAAAGTTATAGTGACAAGGCAAAACAAGTAATTATTGTCTACAAACCATTTGTGCAAATGATCTTACTGGTGACCCAAGAATTATTGCGTCCTTGTCCAGTGAGAGTGTGAGATGGCTGATTAAACTAAAACTCCCTGACACGCACCTTGCTGAGCAATTAGTTAAGGGTTGCCAACAAAAGAAAGCACCATGGATGAATCTGCCCCACCATGGATGAATCTGCCCTTGCTGAGCCAGTCAATGGATGAGGAGAGTTTGAGGCGGTGCTCTGGTGGAAGCCTGGAAGGTCGCAGGATGTCTTTCGGCAGCACACGCAAAGATTAAGTGATTGGGCAGTACCAAGCAAAGCTTGATAATGGGGCAGCCGGGAATTGGGATTGCGAGGCAGCACAGTTTTGTGACCAAATTTTCATTACTTAACTCACAGTTCATCTACTGCCACCATGGACAAATGAAAATCAGATGCAAACCACCAACCATGGCGGTGTTGGATTTCAAGTTGTTGGAATCCTAAACAAGCACCTTCATGCCAAGTCCACATATATACATGATTATGTAATCCTCATAAACTTCCATGCCGTGACTTTTTGATACAGATACTTTCTACCACCATAACAAGGATCACTCTAAACTTGGCTCTAAGCTTTTCCAAAAAAAAATAAAAATAAAAAAAAAACAACTTGGCTCTGCAAAAGCACCCTAGAAGTAAGAACCCAAAAATAAAATAAACGCAAGGAAATTCACAAATCCAAACTTCTATACTTACAGGTGAGTAGTGCTCAAACATGCGCCACCAATGGTTGACTGAGTGTCCTGCTAATCGTCCCTGAATAATGTATGGCATGAAAACTGAGCAGGGGTCGATGTTTTCTTTCCCCTTCAATTTCTTTTGCTGCTGTTATTTTTCAGCACATTAGCTCCTTCCCACACTGTGCGTTTACGCTATTTGTCAACCAGATACCTTACTCTATTAGTCAGCCGCTATCTCCAAGTGCAGACATAGTACAGCCTACACTTTGTCAACCAATATCAAGCAAAACCTTTCACCAGAAATCCTCACAAGAACATTGGCCATCCTTGAAATGATGGAACCGATACAAGTCTCGAACAACAATTTCCCGATCTGTGGCTCGGGTTATAAACTTGATTGTCTCATGGCAGTCCTCACAAACACGCAGATTCTTGAAGATCCGAAGTGGCGTCCCAACAGGGGTGCTGATGATCCCAAATGCAATAGCAAGTTTCTCACTGTGGAACTTCAGAGATGTTTCTCTCTGTTCCTCCTCAATATCGTGTACAACAAGATCAGTTCTACTTGCGTACCCCATTTCCTTCAGCCTCTCCATCAGCTTCTCCACGTAAGCATAAATTTCAGCCGATCTCGGGTGAGACATGTCCAGTGCAACAAATCTATGCACGGTATTTTTCAGATGGATCCATGATTGACCTGGCTGCTTCCTGACTCTCCTTTCCCTCATTGAACTTCTGAGCTTGAAAGTGTCGAGCCATTTGCTGTTGGTGGCATACATGTTTGACATCAGAACATATGATCCAGCATCATATTGTTCTAGTTGAACCAACTTTTCAGATGCCAATTTTGCATACTCAATGTGCTTGTGAAGTCGGCAAGCTGACAGCAAAGTCTTCCAAACAATAGCTTCATGGCTGATCTTGTTTTCCTCAATGAAATTCTTTGCTTTGTCAAGTAGCCCAGCTCGTCCGTAAAGATCAACCATGCAATTGTAGTGCTCAGTGCTTGGAACAATTCCATACTCTTTCTGCATAAGATTGAAGTAGTGGTATCCCTCGCTGACCAATCCACTATGGCTACAAGCAGAAAGAACAGAGACGAGGGTTATCTCATTTGGTGTGATCTTTTCAGCCTTCATTCTGCTGAAGGTCTCTAATGCCATTCTTCCTTTCCCGTGTGTTGCATAGGAGCACAACATAGTAGTCCAGAGAGCAACATTCTTGTCCTGAGCACTTTCAAATATCCTGCAAGCATCTTCAAGGCTACCACACTTTGAATACATGTCAACGATGGCAGATGCCAATGGTGCATCAAATCTGTGACCCAGCTTCTCAACAAATCCATGCACTTGCCTGCCTTGCTCAACCATCCCTGCATTTGCACAGGCTGCAGCTACACTAGTGAGGATGAACTGCCCAGCAGGAACTCCTTCACGCAGCATCCTGCGGAAGAACTCAAGAGCTTCCTCCTCCCTGCCATTCTGGATATACCCAGCGACCATCGCGCTCCATGCAAACTGTATGTCATCTGTGAACTCTGACCAGCGATCAAAGATTGACAGAGCAGTCTCCATTTCCCCACACTTGCAGTACATGTCAATGAGAGAGCAGCGGACAAACACATCCTCCTCCAAGACAGCCACCATCACGCGACCATGGAGCTGCCGGCCTAGGTCAAGCAATAAAAGCAAGCCAGCCAAGGAAAACGCCATGGAGTAAGTGTAGTTACTAAACACAACTCCAGCTCTCACCATTTGCTGCAGGCAATCCAACGCCTCAGTGGTGCGCCCATGCCTCATAAGCCCACTGATGATCGTGTTCCAGCTCGAAACATCCCTCAACGACGATTCATCAAACAGCCGCATCGCCCCCACAAAGTCGCCGTCCTGCAGACACGCCCTGATCACAATGTTCCAGGATGTGGCGTCCTTCTGGGTCATCGCCCCGAACACCCTCCTGGCGCGCCCATGGTCGCCGCACTTGGCATACATGTCGAGAACTGCATTGCAGAGCACCACGTCCGGACACACGCCGCTCCGCAGAATCCACCCGTGGATGCGCCTGCCGGACTCGACGTCGCCGAGCCCCGCGCAACACCGGAGGACGCCTGCGAGCACAAAGGCATTCGGCGCGGTCACACCGCATCCGTCCAGCATCTCCGTGAACGCGCGCATGCCGTCCGCGTGCCGGCCTTCACGCGCGCAGCCGGAGATGATCGACGTCCATGCGGGCAAGTTCCGCGTAGGCGTTCTGTCGAACACCCCGCGCGCGTTGTGTAAGCCACGGGCTTTTACCCAGGAGGACCGGACACAACCGCGCACGCGCTGTCGATGTGCCTCAGACAAGGCCTTTTTAGCCGCACAGGCCTCCGGGAGGAGCACAGCGGAGGAAGGAGACACGAAGAAAGTCTGCGGCGGCGAGAGCAGTGCGGCGGCGGCAGCTTTCCTCGCCGCCTGGGCCATCAGAGAACGCGCTTCCGTTCGTTCTCCTGGCCGTCGAAAAGGTAAGGTGGCAGTCGCATTTGCACCTCCCCGGCTCACGCACGACCGGGAGCGCGAGTGCGGACTGCGGAGGCCGGGAGGACGGCGACGGGAGCAGTAGCTACACTACAGGTTAGTCTGGCCGTCTGGGGGAGCACAGAGCAGCGGGCGGCAGGCGGCTGGACTTTTTATCCACGGTAATAATTTGTTTTGAGTTTTCCTTTTAAAAGAGATTAACACAACTTGCAATTTGCATTTTCGCTACTATTTCTTAGCTATTAATTTAATCTGATTTTTTAGCAGCATTAATTTAATCTGTGTAAAGTAATGCTGTAACTTTTGATATTTATGATAGCCATCCAAATAATAGCCACACAAATTTTGCCGCACCTTAGTAACGAACCAAACAACCTAATTTTAGCATAGAATATGTGAAGCCACAAGTACGGCCGATTGACAAACACCTAGCCTTGGGTGATTGGTAAACACCACCTTAGGCATGGCAAACTGTGGCCAACAACCAAACAAGCCCCACTCACTGGTCTTGAGTCTCGTTCATATGCAAAATTAAAGGGACTTTTTAATATGTGCAAAATTGAAGAGGGCTCTTTGCCTCTTTGGTATAAATAAAAGAGTGGCCAACAGCTAAATAGACTCATGTTCAGCCACTGATCAGGAGGGTTAGTGAGTTCTATCAAGGGGTTTATGTACAAAAATACTTGCAACTGTTCTTTGTTCATGTGTAAAATTGAAGGGGCTCTTTGCCTCTTTGATATGTGTTCCTATGTAATCAATATTTCTTTTTTGGCTAAAAAGGTGGTAATAAGATTAATGTAAAATTTCAACAAAGTGTCTTAGTGCGCTTCAACACTTCATTTTGTAGCCATCGAATTTTTCAAAGAGCTTCGAGGATATTTGTTTAGGAAAAATTTAATGTTTACCCTGTTATTATTAGCATTCTAAGTTAAAACTCTTCTGGTTTTAGCCAAGTCTATAGAAAAATGCACCAACACATACAAATAGTTTTATTAAATTCTCCACGAAATATATCTTGATAGTGCAGCTATTTGACCTCGTAGATGGTAATACATATTCTAAAAGTTTGGTCACAACAGATAAGCAACAAGGTGAATAGCACAAACGAGCACATGAAGCATGCGTTCAGAAGGATGCGTGCCAACTCGACTGTATTTCGGCATGGTTTGTCAACCCTAGATGATGGGTGGGAAAAGGCACATCCCTACCCCGGTTGAAAATATAAATTGTCATCATCGATCGTGGTAAATCCAGGAACACCACAATGTAAACAAACCAAGACAAATCTAGAGTCAACTAAACATATCATCCCATCCTATGTTGACAAACACACTGATATGATGCTACATTATCCATCACCGCACTTCAATTACAAAGTTCAGTGCATTTCCCAGGCAGAGGAACACGAGCAGAAGGGATGCTATAGAAGCTCATGGTCTAACACGACCAAAAACTATTACAGCAACTGAATTCCACAACTAACCAACATTACCCACCAGAGTTCAATACTTGTTCATAACCAAAATTGCCTTCACCATTTCAAAAAAGCACCTTTCCGTATAATGTTAGCTGTACTTGCTTTCCCAAAGAATCAATCATCGTCTTTCTTCGGCTTTCGGTAGGTTTCCTCAATGTGCTTAGCCAGAAAAACATATGTGTTGAATAACTTCTTGACGTTCGGAACGTTGTAGTTCTGAGCTACATAGATACCACATCCCATTCCCACCAAAAGTGTGAAGCTGCCCTTGAATAACCCCATTGCAACAAAACCTGGTACCAAGATTAAAACACTTATGTAAACCCAGAAATATGATTCCAATGCAAAACATAAATGACTACTAGAAAGCAGAACACAGCTGAAAATGATTAGGAAGCAATGAACACCATATTGGTTGTCCAAAGTGTCACAAAATGATATTGCTGTCCAAGATGGCACGCTGTTCAAGCTATCATGGTGACAGTTATAGTGTCTCCAATAAAACTAGCAACTTAGCCCATCCAAATTTTTAAGCTAAGTTTATCTTCAATGAAACACAACTAATATCAGCCAAAAAATCAGCATCAGCAATATCATCTTGCTTTGTTCGCTTGAGCTTATCAGCCAAAATCAGCCCTATTTTTTAGACATGGAACAGTGTTTTTCTCTCACAACAGACAGCATCAGCCAAAAAAACATAAGCTGTCGTACCGCCATTTTCTATTCATGGTTTAACACAACTGCAAGATGCAAAGACGAGGGATCTTCTGCAAGACTAGGTCAACTGGAAAAAGTACTAGAGCAGAAGAAATTAAACCATGGTTGCTAATCTGATAGACAATTCATTGCAAATTTGATACAGCCCAGTAAAATGTGATGATACATGAATCTAAGCTGAGTAAATCTGATGGCCAAGCAGATGAAGTTCATGCAACTATGAACTAACTTTTTAGGAATAGATGATGTACCTGTGGCACCAGTGGAACTGTTTAGACAACTTAACACAGCTCTCCAGTGTATTCAAGGGGAAAAAATCAGGACAACTGATATTGCATGGCATTTGGCAATGCTGTGATAAATTAGCAGCTTAATCCTTTCCTTGTTTAACATCTAAACACTGATAAAATTTCTAAAGCTTAATGAGCATATCATCTCACATGAAAAGAAATACATAGTTGGATATTTAAGCAAAGTGGCCGATCTAATCTAAGTAAATCTTATGGAGTTATCTGAGAGAACAAGCTGCATGGAGGATTGGAGGGTAGCAGGTCTACCTGACTAATGAGTAAGTAATCCAATCAACAAATGACCAAGGTGAAGTGAGTTGTAGGTAATAAGGTCAATACAGCAAGAAATCTCTCTTAAAGGCCTGTCCAGACAAATTACACCTGTAAGTCTGCTTATACTATTTGTTTGTTGAGAGAATATCCAGGAGGTTCATCACTTTCTACAACTACAAAATGATGAAGAAACACTGGAGTTGGATTACAGATACTTGAAACTTATCATGGAGCAGGACAGAGAGCATCATGTTAGCTCTGCAAACATTGGGCATCCGACCCATAAACACTTTGGGTTACAGAAGTAAAATAACAGTGATGGACCCCATCAGGATATCAAAAGAAAACAAAACATAGAGGTGGTGACCAAATCAAACGGATGGATTTCATTACTGGATTGACTGTAAATGAATCCATGACTAAAAAGAATATTCCTTCCAATAAGTGAAACAATTTTTGCACTAGTTAGACAGATGAGCATGAAAAGGGCTCCATTGCTCACAGTAAATACCAAGGAGAAATTAAACCAAAGTTACACCAATCCAATTAGTTAAGGCTTGGTTGCCAGCAAAAGAAAGCACTATGGATGAATCTCCAGCCCTTGCTGAGCCAGTCGATGGATGAAGGAGAGTTTGAGGTAGCGGTATGGTGGAAGCCTGAAAGGGCACATGATGCTTTTCGGCAGCACATGATGCTTTTCAGCAGCACATGTTAAGATAAAGTGATTCAGGACTACCAAGCAGGGTTTGATAATGGGGCAGAGATTGAGATGCAGCACATATTTGTGACTAAATAAATCCTCTTTTACTTGTCTCACAGTTCATCTACTGCCACCATGGACAAATGGAAATCAGATGGAAACAGCCGACCATGGTGGAGTTGGATTTCAAATGCTGGAATCCTAAACAAGCTTCTACACTTTCAGGACAGGTTTAAACATTTGCCGCTTCAGCATGGTGCGGGATAATTATGAAAAACACTAACACGATATCTAGATCCCTACCAATCTGAAAAGATCCTAATCTCTATCGTCTCACCTCGTCTTCTATCAGATTCAGCAGTGGCCCCGTATATTAGGGTCGGTTACACATGTACACTATTATTTATTTATTTATTTATTTTTGCCAAAAAAACGAAATTAGTAGGCATAATACATGCATACACTTACACCTGTGATTAGATCAGACCCAGGTACAGCTAGCTTGACTAGGGTTCGGGTGCTCAATTTTGCCCAGAAGGAATGGAAGAGAGCGGGGGGCGGGCATACCTGGTGTGTGACTGGTGGATGCTCGTTGCCGGCAAAGGGTCCGACGAAGACCTGCGCAGCTTGGAGTAGGGCGGCGGCGGCGGCAAGGCCGTGCTCAGTCGGCCGAATCCAGCGCAAGACTCCTGGTGAAACGGGAGAAGAACAGCGAAGAGGTGTATGCCCGCCCCCCTCTCTTACCCTTTTTATTGTTGGTCCGTATCTCTCTCTTTTTCTTTCTGGGCCTGCAGGCTCCTGCGGTCATACGGATGACTATGGTTCGATAGCGAGAGCGGCCCATGAAACTGGTTTTTTTGTTCTTTCTTGGTTTTCCTTTCCCTTTCTTTTTTTTTTTTTTTGCCATGACGCTTGGTTCATTCTCTGTTTTTGTTTTTGTTTTTGCTTCTAACCACTTCTATAACTTGTCGTTAATTAATGATCATTTTTTGTACTTCTTGCAGGTCCATTGGTAAAAACTTTTTTATCACTAGCATATGGGTAAAATTTGTTATCGGCCTTTTTCAATGTACGTTCTAATTAATTTTGTAATCTTTTATTTCACATTTTAAATCTTTTTTCTTGCGACTTTGGAACATTTTTCTCGCGGTGTCGGATCACATTTTAAATAATGTGGAACAAAGATGGAAACTTGAGGTGTTATTTTATAACGTGGGAACTTGCAATGTTGAAACCCTAAATGTTCCTCAATTGGGAGCTTGGACCCAGAACGCGAAACATGATCATGTTCCATGTTTCTGGCTACTAAGGTAAGAGCAACTCCAGCAGAGCCCCTACTCAAGCCCCAATAGCTAAATATAGGTTTCCAGGCTAAAAACATTACTCCAGCAGAGCCCCTACTGACCCCATATTTGGCTGGGCACCCATGTTTCTCCCCCAGACCCCATTCCTGTTGGCCCAACAGGACAGCCCCCATCCTCCATCGCGTGTCCTAGCCCCGGCGCATGCTCCCTCTCTTTCTTCCCTTGCATGTGCATGACACCCTATGGTAACCGGCCCGACGCTCTAATTGTGTCCCTGTCCAAAGAAAGAAGAAATCGGAAGAAGAAAAAGACAATGACGAGTGTGTCCCTTCTGTCATTCTCTTTTGAATAGGTTTGGGGGTTCAAATTTGAGCGCTACTGTTGGAGTTGAAGCAAAAAAGTTAAACCCCAAAAAATAGGAGGAGCACCCAAATTAAAAGTAGAGGCCTATTTTTGGGGTCTACTGCTGCAGTTGCTCTAAGCAAAAAGGGATAAAAATATTGTAGAAAGGAGCATTGCTAGGGGGAGGGGGAGGGATGCAGCCGGAAGATGCGAGGAACTTCCACGTACACAAAGAAATCAATTTTTAAGGCTCTTTTGGAATATAGAAATATCACATAAATTATATAGGAAATTTACAGTATTTAATTTAAATTTAACAGAATGTAGGACAACATTAAGAAATCTCACGTTCCAAATGGAGCATTAGAGTCGTATTGAGCCAAACTTATTTATGTTTGACTGAATTTATAGAAAATGACACCATATTTTAAACATATTATAAAAACATATTTCATGGTGTATCTAATCTAATACACCATATTGAACTTATTTATATTTCATGGAGTAATACTAATTTGGTGTCACAAATCTTGGTAGTCTTTGAAATTTAAAATTTTAACTTAAGATAAGATAACTCATAAATTAGATTATTCATGGATGGAGGGAGTATGTTTTTTTAAGGAAGCAGAGTCCATCTAATGACGGACAAACATACTGAATAATTGGCTATGGAGTACATGGGACGCACCCTAAGGTACACTCCGGATGCCTTCGTACTACTTTTCATGAGGAGTTAAAAAAAACTCCTATGGTCCTGCATAAAATAGTTATGCTATTTCTTTATCGAGTGGGAAAATTATATGTAGACCTACAATTGCTCTACGTTATTTTAACCATTAGTTTTAAACTAGTAAATATGCCCGTGCGTTGCAACGGGAAATAAATAAATCCTTGTACATCAGAAGTTCACTGAAAATAAGAAAAATAATTTGTTTGTGTAAGTATGATTGTATAATATGTTCAATGAATTTGTAATTAATAACATTGAGAATTTCTATGTAGAATTACCTAACACAATAGCACTATGTATTGTCTGCTTCAAATTTTATATGAAGTAAAACAGGGTTCATGTCAACCCATAGCTGTCATCGCCAAACAGATGCATTGCTCGCTCCCATGACAATGTACCATCGCCACACAAATGCATTGTTCCATCCAATGACCATCTGCCATGGTTGCAACATGCTGCGTGCAAGTTCTATCGCCTCCTCACCTCCAAAAATACAAAAGAAAGTATCCCCATCTCAAATCTCAGTAGCCATGGGCAGCTGCAGTAAGTACTTGAAACCAAAATACAACACAGGAAGGTGGAACAGTCTTTGTGGAGACAAAACGAATATCCCTAGGAGCTTCTGGTATGGTAAGAAAAAAGACTATCAAACCAAACAAATTTTATTACAGTAGATTTCAAGAAGAAATATAAATCCAAACCTTGATTACAGAAGCTTTCAAGAAAAAAAAAACATAAATCACACGACATTGAAAGATACTATCCATGGGAAGGGTTCAGTTCTACTGCAAGACAAGACTGAATCAGAGACAGATCAGACCATGAGAAGGTTTAGTTCCACTTCAAGACAGAACACTGAAAGATATTGTCCATGAGAAATTCCAAACATCGGCTCATACTCCAGTTTGTCCTCCTACCGTTCCACACCTTGCTTCCCCAAGCCGCAGCCACAAAGGTAGAATAGCATATGAACTAATTTTTCAGTATACAAGAGCAAAAAAAATCCTAATACTACTCAGCGTTATCTAATAAGAAGAAGAAAAAACACATATGAATACCTAGTATATTAACTAAACCTAGCGATTCCAAAGAGAATAACATATGAACTACACTTTTCAGTATACAAGAGAAAAAGAAAGAGAACCCTAATACTACTTAGCAACATCAAGAAGCAAACCTTGCTGGATCATGTGTACGACGAGGTCAAGAGTATTTGTTATTGTTCAGCTCAGCGATTTTCTTGTTCAGCTTGACGAGATCGGGCTCTGTACTTGTTCAGCTCGGTGAAATCAGGATTCAAATCCTGCGAAAACAAGATATCCCCATGGCAACTTTTAAGTTTAGCTTCAACCGCTCTAATACATAAATTGGAAAAAAAGTGAAGGAATTTTTGTCGAACCTGGAGTTCTTGTCGAACTTACCAGGGTTTTTTTCCCGATTCGAGCTGTTCCGGTCCGAAGCTGGTGTCTTCATTTGATTGGATTCCGATTCCAACTCGCTACGTGTGGATGAACCATCGGTGATGCCATGAACGTCGACCAAAGCGGCGGCGTCGGCTTGCGACAGCAAGGCGCGGGAGGAGGCGGAGACTGCTCCACTGAGTGTCGATGCTGCGCGCGGCCCGAGAGGAGGAGGCGCAGACTGCTCCATTGAGCGTCACGCTGTACGCGAGACGCGAGACGCGAGGAGCGGCAGCGCTGCGAGACAGCGGCGGCGGCGCGCGCGGGATGGAAGCGGTGAGCACTGGCACTAAGACTGGAGGAACGGTGGCGCGGCGCGCGGCATGGTTCCACGAGACAGGAGCAACGGCGGCGCGAGACAGAAGCGTTGCGTCGGCGGCGCGGGGAGACGACGGGACGAGAAGTGTTGCGGCATCGGTGTGGGCAGCGACGTGAGGAAGTGGGCCAGTGCCTTGCTCGTGAGTGAGTGGGCCGGATGGGCTAGATTTGAATGGGCTGGACGAAGAAAAATACCAGAAATTTTGTCTCTTTCGTCGTCTCCATCGCGTTCGATTCGTGGTTGTCGTGGACTCGGAGAGAGGAGAGGCAGAAAAAAAAGGCAGACTGAAATTTTACCTCTTTATTAATAGGTATAGATATAGATGTAAAAGTATATTACTATAAAATTGTGTTTTGAGACAATTATATTCATCTAATTATTAAATATCCAAGTTATCACACTTATTGTTCCATAGTAAATAGTTTTCTAGGAACTCTGAACAGATATTTTTTTATAGGAACTCTGAAGATTAAGGACGTCAGCAAAAGATACACATGCTTGTATCTCTGAAGATCAAAGACGTTGGCAAAAGATGCACATACTTGTATCTCCTTTTCTTTCTTGGAGAATATCTCCTGGTTTTGATAGCTATCGTTTGCATGCACCTATGATTAGTTTCTTTTATTAGGAGGCAGTGTTCTATGTTTACGTAGAATATTATTTATTTTATTAGGATAAATTTAAAGTTATTATTTTGGGACCGAGGGAGTATGATTTTGACTTTTACTTAGGCCTTGTTCAGTTGGCAAAATTTTAAAATTTTAGGTACTGTAGTACTTTCGTTTTTATTTGACAAATATTATCAAGAGCATCTCCAAAGGCTTTGGCAAATTGACTTGGCATTTGTTGCTATTTGCAAACTCCTATAACAAAATGCTAAGGATAAAAATAGGTCATCTCTAAGGGAATTGGCATTTGGACTTGGCAAAGGATAAAAATAGAAGGTCTCCAGGCGTGCGCTTTTCTCGTGCGTGACTTTGCTCGCGCGGTCGGGTTTGCAAAGTCGTCCACATCTTGAAATTTTTGCTAAATTTGCTCCCTCATTTGCCAAGTTGCCCAAATTGCAAACTCCAAATGCAAAACCGTTGGATACCTCTTTTGGAGCTTTTTGGCAAATTACTAAAATGCAAACCTCAAATGTAAAACCCTTGGAGATGCTCGACTCAAAAAATTCGACTCACAAATTATAGGTAAATTGTGTAATTAGTTTTTGTTTTCTTCTATATTTAATACTTCATTTATATGCCGCAAGATTCGATGTGACGGATAATCTGAAATTTTTGACAAAACTTTTGAGAACTAAACAAGGTCTTACTTAATATAAAGAAGAAATGTACCAACCTGAATGGAATCTTTTACTCCATAGTAGGACCTTTACCCAGCCATAATTGGCGCACTGTAACCACAGCCAGAAGTTAAACTCCGAACGCCCCTCGCCACCGCTGTTGGACGGGCGTCCGGCCGGCGCGAGCGATCGTACTTCACCGACCAGACCACCACCATGGCCGCACCGCCGTCGTGGCAACGGCACGCAGCTGCTGCCGTCGTTGTTTCCGTGTCCCTCCTCATCCTCGTCGTAGCGCCGTCGTCCACCACCGCTATCGGCGTCAACTACGGCACCAAGGGCGACAACCTCCCGCCGCCGGCGACGGTGGCGTCGTTCCTGGCCAACCGCACCCGCATCGACCGCGTGAAGCTGTTCGACACGAACCCGGACATGGTCCGCGCCTTCGCCGGCACGGGCATCGCGCTCATGGTCACCGCGGGCAACGGCGACATCCCCAAGCTCGCGACCAAGGACGGCGCGGCGGCGTGGGTGTCCGCCAACGTGGCGCCGTACTACCCCAAGACGGACATCTCGCTCGTCCTCGTCGGGAACGAGATCATGGACACGGGCGACGCGTCCCTCATCTCCAACCTGGTGCCCGCCATGCGCGCGCTCAGGGCGGCGCTGGTGGCGGCGGGGTTCCGCAAGATCCGCGTCTCGACGCCGCACTCCCTGGGCATCCTTGCCGGCGCCTCCGAGCCGCCGTCGGCGAGCCGGTTCCGCGACGGCTGGGACCGCGCCGTGTTCGCGCCGATGCTGGCGTTCCACCGGCAGAGCAGGTCGCCGTTCATGGTGAACCCGTACCCGTACTTCGGGTACAACGGCGCGACGCTCCCCTACGCGCTGGCGCGGCCGGACAACAAGCTGGGCGTGACGGACCCCGGCACGGGCATCACCTACACCAGCATGTTCGAGGCGCAGCTGGACTCGGTGTACTCGGCGATGAAGAAGCTCGGCTTCGACGACGTGGAGATCGCGGTGGGGGAGACCGGGTGGCCAACCAAGGCCATGGACGGGCAGATCGGCGTCAGCAACGCCGACGCGGCGGAGTACAACCGGTACCTCATCGGCGAGGCCGGCGGCGGGTCCGGCACGCCGCTGATGCCCAAGCGCACCTTCGAGACGTACATCTTCGCGCTCTTCAACGAGAACCTCAAGCCGGGCCCCGTCGCCGAGCGCAACTTCGGCCTCTTCTACGCCAACCTCACGCCGGTGTACGACGTCGGCCTCATGAAAGACGGGGTACGCGCGCACGTCTTGGCCTTGCCATTGCCGAGACGACGACGGGCATACGGTGGCAGGCATTGCCGCATTGGTGCGTGTTCTGACGGACGTTTCTGCATGCGCGGCGCAATGCAGGTGAAGACAGGGGCTGCGCCGGCGCCGGCGCCGGCGCCGGCAGCTACGGTGGCGTCTGCCCCTGAATCCAAGGCTGCCAAGAAAGATGAAGTGGAGGCGGCCGCGGCACCTGAAGAGACGGACGCGTCCGCGTCGACGCCTGCGCCGTCGTCCGTGGAGGACGAAGGTTCATCCGAGGCCACCGGACCGTCGCCGTCGTCAGAGAAGGGTGATTCGACCGACGAAGACAAGACGACGGTTCGCTGACAAGCTCTGGTCTATTGTTTGTCGATTGTGACTGCGATTGTCGCAGGAATTTGACTTCCCCTCGTGTTGTGCCTGTTTGATCGTGCAGGAGGAGGAAGGAGGGGATGCGCCGCCACCGGCGGCGGCAGCGGCCAGCGGGCATGCCGATGAGTCGTCGGAGACAGTAGCAAAGGTATGCTTGCTCGTGCATGCATGCGGCATTGGCCTCGCCGCTTTTGGACGCATTTTGCGTTTAGTCGTCATGCATCGAAGGGAAAAACTGAATAGCGTGCATCATGCGTTCATGCTTTCCTGAAGGGAAATACAATTATGCATTGGAACGGTCACTACTCAGTGCCCAATATATATAGGGAAAAAAAACTTAGCACGATCAAGCTTCTGACTTGATTACTTTTATAGTTTGGAAACATATATGAGTTTTGTTTGTATGTAGTCAGATTCGCATGAATCCACGTATATTAGAGTGGATTGGAGTGAAACTTACTAAATTCCACCTTATTCTATCTCAACACAAAGGCCATAGTATACGTCATATAACTAATGCTTAATTTCAACTCTCAATGAATGATTTCACAATCAAAATAAATGTGCCGTGAAGGCATGAAAACTATGAACTTTGGACTCAACAAGACTTTCTGTTGGGAAATTAATGTTTTGCTTTGATTTCATAATATGCATGCCAAAATAGTCCACATTGCCTTTTGTTGGCCATGGACTGATGATGATCTCTTTTTTGTTGAAAAACGGATCAGGACGGCGATGCTGCTGGAGGCGGTAAAACGCCGGCGCCGGCGGGTGCAGAGTCTCACGGCGGCAACCTCAGAGTCCCCGTCTCGTCCGTCCTTACAATTGCTCTGTCGTCTCTAGCTCTTGTTGGCATCTAACCTCTCTTCTTCGTTTCGTCGGCCGTATCACTGTGACGATATGTTTAGTATACGTAGCTGAGCATGCTGTAAGTATATATTGATTGACGATGGTTAGCTGAAGCTATTAATTAAAATTCTAAAGTATGCAAATGGCATGTTGTCCGTTATTCGATAAATTGTTGTTTTAACTCGTGTTGTGCGTGCAGTTAAGAAAACTATCGACAATGAGCGTCTAATTTGCTCCATGCATAGGAGGATGGCACACAGACGGGATTATACCATACTCCCTCCATCCTAAGTTCCTAACATTCTAAGAATCCTAAAAAGTCAAAGCATCTTAAATTTGAATAAAATTATATAATAAGATAACAACATTTATTATACCAACTAAGTATCATTAGATTTTTTATTAATTATATTTATATAGTATATCTATTTGATGTCATAAATCTTTGTAATTCTCTCTACAATTTTGGTCAAACATGAGATGATTTGACTCTCCAAGATTTTTAAAATGTTTTATGATTTGAAATGGAGAGAGTAATATATATATATATATATATATATATAATAGAAATGTGAACAACAAAGTGGTCATGACTCATGAGTAGATATGGGTCGAGGTAGTTGTGTTAAGACCTGTTTACTTCACCTCTTTTTGCCAATTTTTTTTGTTGTTTTACCTTATCTTTTAGCAAAATCGTTTTAAACAACATGGGCAAAAAAAAGCAAAACTTGGGTGGCTAAACTTTTGGCATTTGCGACCCAAGTGACCCAAAACCGGCCAAAAACATCATAGGGACACGTGTTGTGTCTACATGGCTAAAGTTTTGCCATGCATATAAACACCAAGATGTAAGTTTGAGTGGGCAAAAGTTTTACAACAAAAGGTTAGAGATAAAAGTTTTACCATTCCAAAAGAATCTAAACACCATCTAAGTTAATAGGATAAAATAAACTCTACTTTGTGGAACAATTTTTTTCTTGAATAATGTCTAAAAAAAGAAAACCATTTGTATGAGACAAGGAGAACTTTTCTACCTAAACATTTAGTTCAATGAGGGTTATACACATGCATGGGACTGTCTATGATTGTTGTCCCTAGTTCAATGTTGGAAAATTGCTCTTAGGTTAGTTTCAACGGAGAGTTTCATGTCATTGTTTTCAAGATTGCCATATCATATATAATAAAATAAAATATGGACGAAACTCTAATTTTCAATGGAGAGTTTTATTCTATAGTTTCATATATATTTAATTTCGTGACTCATAAGTAGTTAGTAATTGTGTTAAGAAAGTTTTATCTTTATGAAACTCACTTCTTCTCTCTCCTCTTAAACATGTTGCCACATCATCAAAATCTGTTATATGAGAGCTCGTTAAATGTAAATAAAACTTTGGTGAAATTTTCACTGAAACTGCCTTTAATCGTGCTGTGCCAGCCGGACAAGCTAGCGTCTAGGCTTGGAGCAAGCATGGCCATGTGAGTATGTGACACATCTCGCTACAATATTGTGCCGTGTTAGCCCAAGGCACAACCCAACCCTCGCATAAAATGTTACTAAATAGGAGTTCGTGTTGTCATCAACTATATAAATATCTGCCCACTCAACCGATTCACATGTGCATCGTCCACATAATTTTGTAACGATGGGAGGGTAAAGTAAACACTACTATAAGATAAAAATTAAGGTCTAAATCACATTACAAGGTCATGATACATATGAACCTATGTAGCATACAAGGTTAAAATTGTATACCAGTCATGACAGGGTAGCATAAAAACCTTTTCAGCGGCTCATCATGTAAACACATGCTGCTAATGTACATATTTTTGTCTTAAAAACTATAAAAAGTTTTTATGATACCAAGTCACATTTAAATTATATGTTCATGTACTATCTGAACACATTAAATGCATGTTCTAACGTTGAAACACGCTAATTGACTATCTCCAACAATCGTCACCCAAAATACAAGATATATTTGTCCTTTGGATAGCGCTACAGGTAAGAGGTTCCATACTTATTTTTAGTCTTCTCCAACAACAGAACCTAAAAGACAACACTCTCTGCAAATAGGGTCTCGAGGAGAGAGCATACGGGTTATGCCTCTCCTGATATCCAAAATAGGTCTTCTACTCTGTTGGAGACTATATGTATTATGTTGGAGACCATTTTGGGTTTAGATTTCCAAATAGGTCTCCTATTAGAGACAAGCTAACATACTTGGGAACATGCTACATCATGTGTTGTCATGTAGGTTGGGATTCGGCAACGAGAACTTACTCCCTCATCCCTATTTTTTTTTAGTGTTGCGATGCGAACCATATTAATAAAAAAATTCTCAAGTTTGCTTAAATTTATAGAAATATAAGCAATATATTTATGTTTTTAAATAAATTATAAAAATAGATTCAATGATCTAATGATACTATTTGTATACTATAAATATTAATATTTTATGTTATATTTAAAGTTAAGTATAATTGATTTCTCGAGAAGTGAGAATGACATATGACAGAGGAAGTACACTATAGGCATAGAAAAGGAGAATAGCAATTTACACTAATAAAATTATATAATGTGCAAATTTGCAAAATAAAAAGGCATACCACGTGCAATAGATCAGACATGCATCGATTAGACATGACCTGTTTAGTTGCTACAGTAAAGCAAGAGGGGTGTTTTCCGTTGGTTTTCGTCCATTTTCATCCCTAGCTATAGCCGTTGCAGCCGTGTTTTTTTTTTCACTCACAGTTTTTTTTTGACAATAATTTTTTCACTCACAGTTCACTGCAGGAGCAGCTGCAAGAGTAGCTGAACAACCCCTTAGAAGAAACTTTTATATGTAAATATTATTTATTTATCTTATTTTAATAAATTCAAAACTAATATAAATATATACTCTACATGTTGTATCTATGAAATTATTAAATGAAGCTCATAGTCATTAGGAAATAATACTACAGCAAAACATATACTCCCTCCATATCTAGAAAGAAAGAAAGAAAGTTGTTTTGGACAAGGTTTGGGTCAAACATTAAAAATATAAATCATGAATAACTTTTAAGTTGTTAAGTTTGAGAATATGAAAACTATATGAATAGATTTATCTTGAAAAATATGTTTATAAAAATATAATATCACTTTTAGATAAATATTTTTTTTAAATAAGAAGTTAAAGTTAGGTTTTGAAGACCGTATCATTGTTCTAAATGATTTTTTTTATAGTTATAGAGAGAGTATTTTTTAAAAATTCTCACATGAGCACGATTGACCACAGGTAAAAAAAAAAGCATGGGAAACGCCCACTTGCACCCTCCACGTCACGATATATGGGCCCGTTCTGTCACCCTCACAAACTTTTTTTCCCTAGCGTGTAAACCAGGAAACTTGGGCCTCCTTACGGGCCCGCATGGCTGAGGGTACGCACGGCCCCCGGCCGCAGCGAAACGCCGGCTCCGCCTCCCCAAAGGACCCCAACCACTGTTCTTCTTCCCGCCGCGCCGCCACCCCACCAATCCCCTCTCCCCTCCTCCCTCCAAGGCTCCCAATCCCCGCTATTTCCCGCACCGGAATCCCACCCGATCCCCCGCAGAGTCTCCGTGATTCACCGCGCTCCTCTCCGTGGCGCGCTCCCCTCTCTCGCCGCGGCAGAATCGTTCACCCATCCCAATCCGAACCGTTTTTTCTCTCTCTCTCTCTCTCTCTCTCTCGGACCGAGCATGAGCATGGCGTTCTCCTGCGCGGGCGCGCGCCTCCACGGCCGCACCGGCGTCGGCGGCGCCAAATGCCGTCCCGGCGCCGCGGCCCTGCTCGGCCGGCGGGGCAGCTCCTGCTTCCCCGCGACCGCCCGGAGGTGGAGCACCGCCTTCCCCAGGGGAATCCGCGCCGACCTCCCGCCGCCGCGGGCGAGCGCGGATGGCGGCGGCGCCACCTCCGGCCCGGCGGCAGTCGCTGTCCCCGAAGCGGGGGACGCTACTGAGCAGGTGGCCGCCGCGGTTGCCCAACCTGCTGTTGTGCTCCCGGAGAGGCTTGACGTCGATGATGGGGCTGGTGGGAACGGCAAGCTCCCGCCCGCCGCCGGCGGCGGTGGTGGCGGTGGAGGTGGGGACGGGGAGAATGGCGGCGGGGGTGATGGTGACGAGGGGGAGGATGAGTTCGGGCCCATCCTCAGCTTCGACCAGGTGGTCCAGGAGGCCGAGAAGCGCGGGGTTAGCCTGCCCAGTTTGCCCGCGGACATGGTTGAGGCGGCCAAGAGCGTTGGGATTCAGAAACTGCTGCTGCTGAGATACCTGGACATGCAGGTCTTTTTAAAAGAGTTATCGTGATTGTACTTGTGTGTTTGCTTGTTTGTAAGTTCATTTGATTCTGAAATTGTTTTGTTGTTTGGGTCTCAAAGGCGTCGGCGTGGCCCTTGGGACCTGCGATTAGGTCCTGCTCGCTTCTCCGGAATAGGATGCTGGTTGATCCTGCATTCCTCTTCAAAATCGGCACTGAGGTTGGTTCAACTAGTATTGTGCATTTTTGTAATGGTACTGGCAATGGTCTATCGGTTCAGTTTTGACTGTTTGCTCCATGGTTATGTTGCAGATAGTTATAGATACGTGTTGTGCGACATTTGCTGAGGTTCAGAAGAGAGGGGAGGAGTTTTGGTCAGAGTTTGAGCTGTATGCAGCAGATATGTTGGTAGGAGTAGTTGTTAATGTAGCTTTAGTCGGCATGTTAGCGCCATATGCTAGATTTGGTAGCAGATCTGCACCAGAAGGTCTCCTTGGGCGCGTTAGGCATGCTTATGATGCCCTCCCAAGCAGGTTTGTTGTGAACAGAAATTATCCTCTAAAGTTATATCTAAAGCATACCATTCTACTAGTTGTGTGAACCTATGTGGGCTATTGAAATTTACTCAACCAGGAAAAATAATTACTCGAAACAGATAATTATCAGAAGGGATTTTGTAGATGAGTTATATAGGGGCACCAAATACTGCTATCATGCTTGTTTGATTCTCTTTTTTAGTTGGGTGGGGGTTGGTTATTTTCCTGCATTAGAGTAAAATGACATATTATGCGGGATCAATAGGAGCAATTTTCTATGCCACTGAATTGTACACAATGTTTGAGACCCCCCCAATCTGCTATGATAAGAATAAACCATGAAAATGTTCACAGAATAATTCAGTATCATTGTTACCAGTATAATAATTATCAGTTGGACATGATATTTTTTTGTACTTAATGACAAGGAAAAAATATGTCAAATATGGAAAATTATTAAAGCTGGAGGCTGTAGCTGAAATGCTGAATCCTTAGCTCCTACACTGGGGCTATTGGAAATACATGTTTACCGGCATACTTCAGATTAATTCTGTGGTGAACTAAAGCCTTGGCAAACATGTTTCTTAGATTATTTTTCGTATGTTGGCTACATATAATTGATTGTGAAATCACCTTGAATCATCGTAACATGTATGTTGGAGCTCTGTTTCCATCTTGTAGCATATATAAGCATTTCTGTTAAGGTGTGTAGTTCGGCCTTTTGTAGCCTGAACAAGTATGGTGTGCCCAAATGTTGCTACTTGTTACTCTAAACCGGAGCATAGGAGTCTTTGGAGGACAAAATAATAATACTGCCAAGGGCCTATATTCTTTTGTTGCATAACCTGTTGAAATAGTGATCTTGCTCTCCTAGCCTTGTCTTCCATTTTCATTACTTGTTGCATGTTTGATGTATAGTTTTACCACTATCATATTCTGGCAATGCAGTTCATTTTTTTTCCTGTACTGCATTCAGCCATTCATTTGGGTAATGATCAACAAAACTGATTCTTACAGCGTTTTTGAAGCTGAAAGACCAGGATACAAATTTTCTGTGCAGCAACGGATAGGAACATACTTTTTCAAGGTATTTTTTATTTAGTGAAATACTTACTATTTTCCCCAGAAATGTTATCAACTATATCTATTTAAATGTCTGAAATATTATTTGTGAACAGGGAATATTGTATGGTTCTGTTGGATTCTTTTGTGGTCTTGTGGGACAAGGGATTGCTAATTTGATAATGACAGCCAAACGGTATGTTCTCTTGTAATATCTGATAATGTGCATGCTTACCATGTTCATAGTTTTGCTCCCTCATCTTGTTATTCTGTTTAACACACATATATGTTAGTAAGAAAATCATGTCTCAGGGCTCATGAAGCTAATGTTTTATTTACTTTATCTGGCTGTGGTGTACTTGAGTTTTGACGCTGCAACATGGTGTTTACTTGCATGATCACTGGCAATTTGTTCTAAACCTTCTTACATTTATAGAGGGTCTATTTCTGATTTCTTGACCAGTGTGGATTATTGCCTATTTCAATAAGTAGGTCGAGTGTTAGGTGATAGCTAAAGATTAAGATGTGTATGGTGATAAAGCTTAGCAATCTCTTTCACAAATTGTTTGTGTACTATTCGTGAATCTCAGATTTAATTATTTCCTTTAAATTTGTACCTCAGGAGTGTTAAGAAGTCAGAGGATGATGTACCTGTTCCACCTCTTCTCAAGACTTCTGCTTTGTGGGGTAAGGCTGTCCAGACAAGTTCTTATCACCATCTCATATCTCAATTGCTTGTATGTTGACATCACTCGATTAATGTTTCTCCTTCATCCCTGTATGTGGTTGAATTAAATGTATGTAGGTTTTTGTTGATTTTAACACTAAACAACTATATGTTTGGGATACATGATCATGTGCAAAACTTTAGTTTGCAATAAATATATGCATGGTAGTGTCTAAATATTTTCAGAAACAAAGGAAAAATCCGTTTTCTTTTATCTTGCTGGGTCCTGCATGCTTAAGTGATCTCATACCTTCCTGCATTAAACGTTTCTGAACTGCTTATTTTGTTTGTTTGGTTGATTTTCTTTTGGACACTGATATTGGATAACTTGTGAAGCTATAGTGAAGGTTATATTGATCGAGCGAGAATATTTCTTTCAAACTATCAAAGCTATGTGGTATGACTGTGATCATGGCAAGTCGGCAATTGATATTTAGCAGGCATCTTCATAATGCAATGCCATTGTCTCACTGCTGTGGTTCAAATGCATCTGATTAAAGTTTCCTATGATGACATCATTACAAGTTTTCGTTGTTGTACCTGTAGTCAAAATCTGCAGTTCTTGTTTAGCCAAGTTTTTTTACTGTAGTCAATGAAGTCTGGTTGATACTCTTAGTGTTTTGATAATGATATATAGGTTTTGTACCTCACTATTTCCTGATTGTATCTTCTGAAACTCTGTAAAGTGTAAGCAATAATGGACCTGATTTTTGCAGGTGCATTCCTTGCTGTTTCTTCCAACACACGGTACCAGATTATTAATGGATTAGAGCGCCTGGTTGAGGCTTCACCTGTTGCGAAGCGTGTCCCAGCTGCTTCTTTGGCATTCACTGTTGGTGTGCGGTTTGCCAATAACGTGTATGGAGGAATGCAGTTTGTTGACTGGGCAAGAATGAGTGGTTGCCAATGAGGTGCGAGCTTTCATTTTCATGGTGAGAATCTTCCATTCCTTGTGCTATACATGTGTTCCCCCATAAATGTAGCTCTCTTCTCTTGGTGTAACCAATGGCTAACATTATCGCAATTACGCAGATGCTTCTTGTTGCAGTCACCATTCACTGTGATGCCGTATTGCTGTTGCTTGCTGTCTGCTATTTGTTATTCCACCGAAATTCGTCGAATTTTCATCATGACAAAGTCAAAGATGTGGTATAAATATCTTGGGGGCAGAAGATCTAAAAAATAAATGTGGAGGTTTCTCAGAGATTGAGGAGTTTAGCATTAGGAGTGCTTAGGGCAGGGTAGAACCTGAAGAGATTGAAGTACTTGTTTTGTTGTTCAAGATATCACCCTCTTGATTTGGATAGTTGAGTCTCCTAGATATACTTTATTAAATTGCTGTCTCCATATTCTGATATGTTATCTGGACTATTTTGAAAGTCCACTATCTTGCCACTTAATATTTCTTAGTTTTTATGGTGCAAGTGTTCCACAAAACTCCACTATTTATGTTTTGCCAGAAACCTAATACGCGTGGTCTGAAGTACTAGATGACATGCCACTTATGATGAACCCCAAAACATTGCTCGTGGGGATGAACTGGTTTTGTTATTCCCCCTCTCCTGAACTGAACGATTGCAGTTTCTCAGTTGAGATTGCATAGTTTTCAAGCGGCAGTACATGTGCCAAAACAAACAAAGTTGAGAAATTCAGCTTAATTTTTTTTTCCAGTCAGTTGTAGGTCTTGCAGCAGTGGATGCTCCATCCGCTGAAGCAGAGTCATGCGTTTGACTATACAACATTACAACTCGCAGTTGACGCTGGCACGGAAAGGATTGTTCAGGAAACGGATGCACAAAACCTGAAGACAGCAATTCGTCATTCCAACGACTTTCAAGTCAGATTATAGGTGGATAGCCCAGAGGCCATGAATTTTGTTGCTAATGCAGATTTTGCGACCTTCCATGCTCACAATGCAGATAAAGACAAACTCAGACCTGATACCTGGGACTGCTACAGATCTTAGTAGTAATTGAGATCTGGGACAATTTCTCATATCAAAAGTTGAGAGACCAACCAGCAGTTGAGCTCCATCTCATCATTGCTTTGCTTCAGTCTAGGGACATCTGACCAACTTGGCATGCACAAGTACAAAGCCCACTTACATTGCAGATAAAAGCACAGCAGATTCATCACTTGCTCGAAACAAGCACACTCCAGACCACAATCATCATAATAGTATCACATGGATTTATATATTTTAATTTAATCTACAAAAGTCAGCTGCATTATTGTTCCTCTGGAACTGGAAGTCTCACCATCACCACCAATCAGTCAATCACACACAAAGATGGAAGGATCACATCGACAAAAAATCCGATTGAAAACACTGGTGATTTGGTGTCTTCTCTTCTTGATCTGCTAGCGACTACTACTAGCGTGTGAAGGCGTAGAAGACGATGCCGATGTAGATGAGCATGGCGGAAGGGACGAGTGTGACGAGCGGCACGACGGCGGCCCAGGCGGCGGCCCCGCCGGCGCCGCACCCGAGGCGGCCGAGCTTCACCTGCACCACGTTGACGAGCGCCATCATCAGGAACCCGCACCCGGCGACGGAGCCCACGGCGGACGCGAGGATCCCGACGCGGAGCGCGGCGCGGTTGATCCGCGCGGTCCGGCCTACCACGGCGGAGGAGGAAGACGCGGCACCGCCACCGGCGCCGGCGCGGCGGTGGGGCGGGTAGGTGCGGACGAGCTGCTTGAGGCAGAGCGCGACGAGGCTGGAGAAGAGGAAGCAGGCGAAGGCGAGCACGTGGAAGGACACCAGGTCGGACTCGGCGCGGTCCCCAGCCGCGCAGGGGTTCCCCGTGCGCGGGTCGGCGCCGTCGGCCAGCCCCGGACCGTCGGAGGAGGGCCGCCACGCCAGGCCCAGGAAGGCGGCCAGCGTGAAGAGCGAGTTCACGTTCACGATGCCGTCCAGCGCCGTGATGTGGATGCTGGTTCCCCCGCCCCCGCCGCTCCCGCCGCCGCCGCCACCCCCCGTCGCGACGTCGCCGCCGTCCATGCTGCTCTGCTGCTTGCTGCTTCTTTGGATTGGATTGGGGAAGGTGAGTTTGGGGATCGGACTGGCACTGCCAAGCACCAAGAAGCGCGTGGTCGGCTGGTCGGTGAGCACGTGTGCCCATATGACGGACACGGACCAACCTCAGGTGCGAGAGTGGGTGGGTGCAGCGCGTCGACACTGCGAAAGTTGGGCTTATTTAGTTGTGTTTTTTTATTTTGTTATTGTAGTATTTTCGTATGTATTTGATAAATATTATTTAATTATGTACTAACTAGGTTTAAAAGATTCGTCTCGTGATTTATATGTGCAATTAGTTTTTTTTCATCGATATTTATTGCGCCATACATGTACCGCAAGATTCGATGTAACAGAGAATCTTAAAAACTTTTTGGATTTTAGTGGGAACTAAACAAGGCTTGATTGGTAGGTACGTACAAAAAAGAATCATATACTCTCTTAATAAATAAGTCTTTAGATGTATCTTAAAATATATTTTAAAGTTTGATCAAATTTATCAAGAAACAAAGATTTACGGTACTAGATTAGTTTCATTGTGTTAGAACTATAAAACATACTCCCTTTCGTACCAGTTTTAGTTAATGTCCTAGGCGATTTCAGCGATTCCATGAAGCTTGACGTTTTGGCCGCATGAGGGTCCGGCTAGACTTGATTGCCCTTGCCCCTTCGTTGCCCACACGCGCACACATAAATGAAGCAACAAGCAAAAAGAGTGGTTGCCAGAGATCAAACATGAGATGCAGCACTCTAACCTCTACACACTAGCCAATTGAGCTGGTTTACTTTCTCAGGCCTTGTTTAGTTCCCAGAAAATTTTGCAAAATTTTTCAGATTTTCCATCACATCGAATTTTTGACGCATGCATAAAGTATTAAATATAGATGAAAATAAAAACTAATTGCACAGTTTGGTCGGAATTGACGAGACGAATCTTTTAAGCCTAGTTAGTCCATGATTGGACAATATTTGTCAAATACAAACGAAATTGCTACCGTGTTGATTTCCCAAAATTTTTTGAAACTAAACAAGGCCTCATACAAAGAGCATCCACAACCATATTTATTAGGGGTAGACATAAAAAATTAACCCCTAATTAATCACTCTTTGGTTATTACAATCATGTTATAAACGTCAAGAATTATGAGTATGGAGGAGTATATTTTTACAATATATATGCTTGTTTGATGCTATAAATATTTCTATTTTTTTTAAAAAAATTTATTAGTTAAATATATAAAAACTTAGAAATTATAATATGTTTAGCGACGGAGGGAGTTCAAGTATCCGGACCGACAAATGGCTCAAAAGGTTTGAGTGATGCTAGCCCAAGAAAAAAGAAGTCCGATATTCAGGGCTAGTTTGGCTAGGTAAGTTTGGAGCAGAGAAAGCTGGAGCGGAGTAATATAATTTGGATATATCAGACGTAAATCAGAGAATTTATTCATACATATACAAGTATTATTATTAGTATTCCAATACATGTGTGGGATCTATCACAGTTAATTAACAGTTATACCGAGAATCATTGTTCACATGCCTTTAGATACGAGCTGGGTGCTGGTGCGGTACAGCTTGAGCCAAAGCTGCTGCTGCACCGATTCACATTCTAGCTAGCTTCGTGTTCTAACGTAAGCTTGAAACACGAAAGTACGTTTGTACATCACTAATTTGCTTCTAATCTAATACTGTAGACAAAGCATATCAAACATTATTAATGACCGGAATCTGACTCTACAAAAGAAATTGGAGCGTTGTATATGACACGATCCAAATGTGAATGATTCCCATTTTATTAAGACCGGCCGTAAAGAGAGCTGAAGTTCAAGGGGAAGAAAATTAATTCAGCCCGATCTGGCCCAACCTGAACCCCTAGCCCATCATGAAACATGTGAGAAATTGGCCTGTAGACCTTGTTAGACTGGGCCAGATAATAATTTCCTGGTTCCGGGAACTTTTGTATGAGTCCATACGATGACAAGTTTTTATTTTATTTTATTTTATTTTGCCGATGTGTGGCTACTGGCTAGCCCGAGGATTGGTACGTCGGTTCCGTTTGATAGTGGTGTAGTACTTCCTTCTCCAGGTCTTGTTTAGATATATTTTTTTTTATTTTGACACTATAACACTTTTGTTTTTATTTAACAACTATTATTATCCAACTATAGAGTAACTAGGCTTAAACGATTTGTTTCGCGATTTACAGATAAATTGTACAATTAGTTTTTGTTTTTATCTATATTTAATGTTTTATGTATGTACTGCAAGATTCAATGTGACAGAATTTAAAAAGTTTTTGGTTTTTGAGTGAAGCCGTCGTTCTGGCAGTTTATTTATATGTCTCTTCCATACATTCGGACGCACCTTATGTCTAAATTTAAAGAATCTTTATTGTACTCGGTGAAAAACTAAAATGACACATAAATGACAGGATAGAGGAAGTATCTATTTTGCCTTTGAGCTGGCTTTTAAAAAATTGAAAAACTGAGTGCTGAGTCTATACCTATTTATAAAGAGCCAAAATTTCAGTTTGCTAAATTTTCTTCTGCCCCTCATCCTATCCGTCCTGTCCGTGTTCGGTTCACTGATGCCTCCGTCCAACTTTTCTAGAAGGGGAAAAACAAAATAAAAAACATTCTAAGGGTCCTAATGCAAAATCTCATATTACCGCTCTCGTTACAATGGAAGAGAGAAAAAAAAATAAAATTTTTTTTAAGGTTCCCAATGTAAAATCTCCAATTTACTTTTCTTTTATTTTTTAAATCAGCTGAAAATTAATAAATACATAGTAATTCATTGAAAAATCTAAAAATTATAAAACAAATTTTGTTCAGCTCCACATATGTACATCCATGCAGTAAACAAAAAATATCGCAAATTTTAGTACACTTTTTTTTAAATGCTTGCCTATGCTTTCTACTGTAAAATTAAAATTATAGTTATCTTGCTCCAATTATTATAAAAATTTAATGGTAGCCTATTTAATGTGATGCTTGATTCATATTTCATAGCAATCCTAATCTAAATTAAAAAAATAATGCTAGCATCAAATTTCTCATGTTTTAATATAATACTGAGGCATATTAAGAGGTAATATTAGAGTGAGATAAGATTTCTATTTTCTATTTTTATTATTAAATAAATATGTTTTTAAGCTACATATTATTGTAAATATTAACTATCTCATACCATAGATGTTACGGTTATCAATAAAATAAATTATGGACTTTAAATTTTATAAAAAGGATAAATATAAATAGATATGTAACATTATGTCATCACTTTCTAGGGTTATTTGATGTTTTTCTTCCGTTGCAATATTACCAAATTAAGGAAAAGCAATTTTTTTTTAAAAAAAATTGTAGCCCCCGGCCCCCACTCCTCCCATGGCTCCGCTCCCCGTCCCCGTCCACCCGCCAATCGCTCCCATCCCCGTCCCGCCGCCGCCACTTCCTCCGCCGGGGGTGGAGGCGAGGCCGACTACGAGGTCTCCGACGACCACCGCGCCGCGTGGGAGCGTCACGAGCAATCGGTGCAGGAGCTCCTCTAGCGGCGCCGCGCCTACGCCATGGTCCGGCTCGAGGCCGATGGCCAGGTCGACCGTCTCCTTCGCGCGCAGGAGGACGACCACGCTGCACGCACCAGCGAGGAGGAGCAGATCCAGTACCCCTTCTTCACCAAGGGCACGCAGGAGCTTCTCAAGGCGCGTGTCGACATTGCACAGTACTCGCTGCCCGGTGCCAAGGCCAGGATTGAGATGGCCAAGCGCTGCCACGAGGATTCCGGTGAAGACCTAGAGGCGGAGGCCGAACTCGTCGTGAAGCAGGCTGGGGAGTTTGTCCTGGAGTGTAGCGAGATTGGAGATGATCGCCCTCTCATCGGCTGTTCCTTCTCTTGTGATGCATCAATGCTGGCCACAAGGTACTTCCTCTTAATCATACGGAATTACATATGTTTTGTTTATGTATGTCTCAAACAAATGCTGTGATGAAAGGATGTTGAGAACTGTTACCTATTAATTGTATTATTATGTGGCGGCTGTGACTGTGGGCTTTTGTCACTAGCTGCGCCGCTGGTTTTGCTTTGCATTGCACTGAGCGACAATAAAAGTGGACTGATCTGACGTGCTGTTTTATGGAATTGTTCCTCATCTTATGCTTTTATGTTTTCTTTACGTAATATTCTTCCCCTTTTAATTTTTATACATATTTTTATATTATTAAAAATTATTTTTTACTCTTTTTCCTCCACTGTACATGAAGATTTCTGATTTTTTTATGGGACATGATTTTTTTCTATTTCTTTTCAAGGTGATTTCCGATATTAGTTTGATAGTTTTGTTTGTTTTGGTGGGGTTATATTTATTTGATTCAAGGTTGGACTAAACTCATTTAAATTTTATAAAAAGTGTACAATTATCAAATAATAAATTCTATACCCGTTGCAACGCACGGGCATGTTTTTCTAGTAAATAATAAATAAATAAATTAAAACCTAATGCAAGAGATGAGAGAGCATCTGACTGTTCGCCATTGCAGATGCCTTGAGCCTGCAGCCTGACATGCTGCTGATTTTTGTTAGGCCTGATGGGACTATATTTAATTTTTGTTTTCAGCACATAGCCTTGTTTACTTCCGAAAAGTGAAAAGTTTTCGGTACTGTAGCACTTTCGTTTGTTTGTGACAAATATTATCTAATCATGAACTAACTAGGATTAAAAGATTCGTCTCGTGATTTACAGCTAAACTGTATAATTAGTTTTTGTTTTCGTCTACATTTAATGTTTCATGCATGAGCCACAAAATTCGATGTGACGGGAAATCTTGAAAATTTTTTAGTTTTTAGAGTGAACTAAACATGGCCAGGTGGAAGTAAACAAGGCCGTACGTTGGTGAGACTTGACAACGCAGAGGCATATCAGACCTGCCAACCTGAAAGTAGCCAGCTAAAAAAAAATAGATCCCAGTATATCACTGTTTTACAGGAAGCTTCTCTCTTGTGCACATCACCATCTCAAGATACACAGAGAGCACCTTATTTATTTCTGACAACTGAAGGTTAATGATTTAAAGATATGTGGTCTCATGCGAAATAAATTATGAGCAAGCGTGTCCACTAATATCCAAAATGTGAGAAAAATCAAGGTTTGCTCATAAATGAATACTGTTGACATGTTTGCTCATAATTTATTTGCTCATATACTCCCTCGATATCCATAAAGCAAATCGTTTTGGACAGTGACACGGTCTCTAAAGTCTAACTTTGACTTGTTGTTTTTATAAAAATATTTATCAAAAAGTGGTATAGATATATTTTTTATGAAAGTTTTTTCAAAACAAATCTATTCATATGATTTTCATATTTTCAAACTGAACAATTTAAAAGTCATTTATGATTTATATTCTCAATGTTTAATCCAAACCTTATCCAAAACGACTTGTTTTATGGGTACGAAGGTAGTATGTGAGAAAAATGTGAGAAAAATCAAGGTAAGTGTCAACAATCATCATTTATTAGCAAACGTGTCAACAATCATCATTTATTAACTAAAAGAGATCCCATATATACTCACTTTATCTCCAACAAAATCAATTCTTAGAATCCATGTCAATCAAATTTTATAAAAAAAGTAACGACATATATAACATAACATGAGTATCTTATAAAAATATTTTCTACAATAAATCTTATGATACTAATTTGATATCCTAAATTTTAGTATTCTTTTAGAAAATAAAAATTCGATCAAAGTTTCAAAACTTTAACTTCAGACAACTCTAGAAATAACATTGTGAGTATTAGCGTTTATATACCGATGATCTGCTGCAGCATTTTTTTAATCAATAAAATAAAAATAGTACTACTATTGATGGTTACCCGCTACAGCTATATTATAGGCTGGCTGTTGCTTAGCCGCCTAGCTAGGTGGTTGGTGAAACGTGAATGCGGCAGGGCCGCGCGAGCCAACCGCGACGAAAACACGATAAACCCTGAGCTGTCTGTCCTGTATATAAAAACAACGACGACAACAATACAACACAGAGCACGCATGCTAACGAAGGCCTAGACCTAGAGCACACGCATTTCCCAACTCATCTCCCACATCAAATCCTCTTCACATCCCTCGCGTATCTTGCTTGCTTCCTTCCTCGCTTCCAGCTGCAAATTTTCAGCCTTTCTTTTGCTTGATTTCAGCAATATTTCGATCGATCCTCTCGCGCGCGTCAATCGCCTCCAAATCAAATCCCATCCATTTTAGTATCCATCCATCTCTTTCATTCATCGTCAAGAGCTGCAGCCAGACAACCAACCAGCCAGCCAGACCATGGCGACGACGGCGGTGTCGTCGTCGTCGACCCCTCCGGCAAGCTCCGGCGGCGGCGGCGGCGTCCGCCGGCGGCGCGTGCTGATGTTCCCGCTGCCGTTCCAGGGCCACCTGAGCCCGATGCTGCAGCTGGCCGGGGCGCTGCACGCGCGGGGCGGCCTGGACATCACCGTCTTCCACGCCGCCTTCAACGCGCCCGACCCGGCGCGCCACCCTCCGGGGTACCGCTTCGTCCCCGTCGGCGAGGCCGTGGCGTGGGCCGACCTCGTCGTGTCCGGCGGGGACGACGACATCCCCGGCGCGCTGCTGCGGATCAACGACCGCCTGCGGGACCCGTTCCGGGACCGCCTGCGCCAGGCTCTCGCCCTCGCGGACGACGGCGCCGGCGCGCCGCCGCCGCCGGCGTGCCTGGTGCTGGACTCCAACCTCCGCGGGATGCAGCTGGTGGCCGAGGAGCTCGGCGTGCCCACGCTCGTGCTGCGCACCGGCGCCGCCGCTTGCCTCGTCGCATACATGGCGTTCCCGGCGCTCTGCGACAAGGGCCTTCTACCGCCGACATCCAAAGGTGACTCATCACTCTGCTCTGCAGTTTCGCCTTTTGTCTTGTCAACGCCTACGGTGTACTGTATGCTAGAGTTGTTCTAAGTGACCAAATTTCTAGAAAAAATGCTAGGATTTATAGTATCAAATTAGTATTATTAGATTCATCATAGAATATATTTTCATATAATGTGTATTTTATATTATAGATGTTGTTACTCTTTTCTATAAAGTTAGTCAAACTTTAAAAAATTTGACTGGCACGGATCCTAGGAATTGATTCTTTCAGGGACGGAGGGAGTACGTACTAACTAGAGAGATCAAGGCCTTGTTTAGTTCCGAATTTTTTTTTGGTTTTCGAACTGTAGCACTTTCGTTTTTAGTTGACAAATATTGTCCAATTATGAAGTAACTAGGCTTAAAAGATTTATCCCACGATTTACAGATAAGTTTTTATTTTCGTCTATATTTAATGCTTCATGCACGTGCCGCAAGATTCGATGTGACGGGAAATCTTGAAAAGTTTTTGGATTTTGGGGTGGACTAAACAAGACCCAAATCATAGAAGGTATATGCATTTTGAAAAAGGTAAAAGGAGCAATTGATTTGAGACGTGAGCAGGTAAACGAATAATCTAGCTTGCTTACATGTGCATTTTTACAACCTTCTCTCTTTTGGATGCTCATGTGAATGATAATGCGGATTTTTGTTAGTATGTTCGCCACAATAGGTGCGACTTTAATTATGTCGTTTCACGAAAACTCTAATTGTCTTAAAGATGATTATGCTATCAAGATGTGAATTTGACATCTCATTTTATACTTAAAATAAACTATACTTAATTCAACTATGTGTCAAGGTACTATGACACAAGTTAGAGAAACCAACACATACCATTCAGATTCCAAACATTCATATTTGGTTCAACTACTCCTCTATTCTAAATTATAATTTTGACTTCTCTCTCACTCTCTCTAGATTTTACTATGCACCTAGATATATACACTATGATAAGATAAATAATAAAAAATAATGTATTTAGAAATGCCACAACATCTTATAATTTTGAATGAAGGGACTAGTATTTATCATGGTGTTGCCCACTGCTGTTTGAAATTAAACTTACATATTATATGGAAACAAACTCATATAATTCAGATTCCATATTTACCATGGTACTAATACTACCAACTGGTGTTAAAATTGTTTATGTTACACGTGTTTTTGATGATTATTTCTACTAGTCCTATTGTTTCACACTCTCATGTTGTTTGCCACCCACCAGTCCATGCATCGATGATAACTTTCATTCCGTTTAATTCATCTATTGTGAGTGATATAAAGATGTCATTTTCTCATTGAAAAAAACCTTTTCTAGATAATGATGATGCACAAACCATCAAAGTGGATCGCACTTTCAGGGATTAGTACAGTTCATGCTAAGTTTAACAACACATGGTTAATAAGAGACAAGCTACAACTTGTTGCATTATTAAATTGAAAATTAGTACCATAACTATTCTTTTTATAAGGCTTGTAAACTTGCTAAGCTTCGAAATATTTTTTTGCCTCATAATGTGGAAAAAAGGGGATCACCCATAATTTTTTGAATTGAATTGTATGCATTTAGAAGCCAACTTGGAGGCCACAATAATGATTGTCGGTGGGAAAACCACAAGAAATGGAAGATATGTGCCAATTGTGTTATCTATTGGATACACTGACAATTTCTCATTGTTTTTCAACTATATTCCAGATAATTCCTGGTTGGACATGCCATTAGATGATCTTACACCACTACGACTAAGAGACATGGTCTTCTCATCGACTACTGCACATGCTAATATGAGAAAATGCCTGAAATGTTTAGTGGATGCAACAAGGAGTTCTTCTGGTGTCATACTTAACACCTTCCAAGACCTTGAGAATTCTGATCTTCAAAAGATTGCCAATGGCATCGGAGTTCCAATATATCCTATTGGGCCACTTCACAAGATTTCTTCAGGCACTGAGGACAGCTTGTTAGCACAAGATTGGGCTTGTTTAGAGTGGTTGGACAAACAAGAGGTGGATTCTGTTCTTTATGTGAGCTTTGGGAGCTTGGCAAATATAGATGAAAAGGAACTGTTGGAGATAGCATGGGGCTTGGCCAACAGTCAAATGCCATTTCTATGGGTTATTCGTCATAACTTGGTCAAATCCTCTAATGATGTGAGCCTTCCTGATGGCTTTAAGGAGGCGACACATGGAAGGGGAATGGTGGTGCCCTGGGTTCCACAACAAGAAGTTTTACGACACCATGCAATTGGTGGATTTTGGACTCATAATGGATGGAACTCAACTCTAGAGAGTATTTGTGAAGGTGTCCCGATGATATGTAGACCCCAGTTTGCTGACCAGATGATAAATATGAGGTATGTCCAAGAAGTGTGGAAGATAGGGTTTGAGCTAGATGGTGACTTGGAGAGGGGGAAGATCGAGAGGGCTGTTAAAAAGTTACTTTGTATGGAAGAAGGAAGGCATATGAGACAAAGAGCCAAGGATTTAAGGAACAATGCCATTAAGTGCATCAAGGAAGAAGGCAGCTCTAAGTCCGCAATTGAGCTATTGCTAAATCAGATAATGTCATTTTAGTTTATATGCGTATTATGTACTTTACATGTAAGAAGTAATTCCATGAGAAGGTAGTTAAATAACAGTGCATGAGATGAAAAGTGGAAGATGGCTCATGTGATTCATTGAGAATAAACATTTGTGAATAATATAGTTTATAATTTTATTGGAGAACTCTTTACATATTCTGTGGATAGCATAGTTTGTGTCTTTGTGCCTTTGTTCCTCATGTATAAATATTTTCGCTTGATTTTTAGCTATTCTTGTGTGTGTATGGATGGCCAAATAGGCAACATGATATGGGCATGACTAGGCATGGACAGTTGGGCATAGTTACCTGGTCATGCTGCATGTCGTGTTGAGACTAGAGCTTAGGCATCACTGGCTTAGCCATGCCGTGCTGGTATGCTAACCACGATAGGCTTGGTGTGCTCGTGCCAGCCCAAGCATGACAGTAGCCATAGCTACCCATTTGGTTCCAAATTGAACAATTCATTCGATCAGTTCATCTATATCACAAAACTCACACATGAATATCATCACATATTCATAGATCATAGCATAAAGTACAATATGCGCGCGCGCGCACACAAATAAAGTTCAATCTTACAATAGCAATATAAGTTTGAGCTGTGCATTGACTATGCCATTAAAAAACTAAGTAAAGACTCATATCTCATGAGAAAACCCTAGCTAGGGGAAAAAAATACTAAAACCCAGCTCTAAATGTTCTATTGTTACATTACGTATTACACATAGCAGAAGTTCATTCATTGACATCTAGGTACAAATCATTGAGAGCTTCCTCAAGTTTCTTGTCCTTCACCCCGTGTTGCACCTTTGCATCATCTAGCTTATGTCTAGGCTCAAATGATGTTACCGATCCTCGAGGATCCTAGCTAGCTACTAGAAAGACTAGCTAAAAAAAACATCAGAAATATAGCAATTAATTTTCAGGGAAAATATAATATTTCCACGACTAAAATATTGTATAGTTGTAGTTTAAATAAAACTAAATAAATTGTGTACCATCGATCATTGGACTCTCGTGAGCAAATGGGCCGGAAATGGAGGTGCTTCCCGGTCTTAAGAAATTCATTATGGTTTCTCATATCTAGTTACTCCTGTAGTATTTTATTTAGAAATATCTTTGTTGCTGCCTCCTGTATTGACTCAATGATTGGACATCCCCTTCCATGTATGCAGCTAGATGGGTTTATCACCATCTCAATCAACGACATCATCTATAATGAGCAACTACTTGATAGGTTTCTTAAAGCAACAACATGTCTCAAAGCGCTGGAACTTGCCGATCAATATATTATCTTTCATATTGAGATAGAAACAGACTCAAAACAATTGGAGGAAGCTATCACAACATATTCTCGAGATCTAGGCCCCAGCGAAATCATCTTCAAAGCCATTCGTCAGCTCCTACTATACTATTGCGCTTTAATCTTTTGGATTTAAAGCATGTGCCTCGCTCTTGTAACTCGTCTGCGCACGAGGTTGCTTAGTTAGCTAGAGTACAAATAACCTTTCTAGTCGTGTAAATGTTGCTGCAACTCAAGATTCAGTTAAGCTTTCGTTGATTAATACAAAGCTTTAGAGCCAAGGAGTGTGATAAAAAAAACTAGTTTCCAGGGGCATATATGCATGGATGCAGGCCTTAAAGAATGCATTGTAGACAATGATGCATGTGTGAATATATGGGCCGTTGGGTTTCGGTGGTGTGACATAACTGTTGGTTTTTTTAATATATTCCTATATCTATAGAATAGCATGTGAACGAAATTGTAGTTTTCACATGGTCCAAGTCGTGTCTTCTTAATATACGCTCATAATAGGAAAGCAATGCAAATGCAGTTTTCTTCGGCCATATATCCCGATCGAAAAAGAAACATTTTTTTTTGTTCCTGGCAATGGTCTTTATCTCGTTCGTCGTCGAGATCTCTGTGTCGTATTCGTGCCATTATTATGTCCCCACGTGGCCGAGTGCAGCCGGTTTTTGTTTTGGTTTGTGAAATACGGTTGCAGGTTCTAAAAGTGAAAAGGTGCTGTTTGACGTGATCGACCAAACACGTATTGTTTGGGGAGCTCATGAAGCATGCGGGCTAGGCCTCTCCGAAAGAGGTCTAAATAGAGGTTTTGACCGCTAAATGTAAAAACCGGTTCTATAAAAAAAGAGTACACTTATAAATGACCACTCCTATATAAATGTCCAAGGATATAAGAGGTGAAGTTTCTTTGGAATGAATAACAATGTAACTCAAATTTTTGTAACTCGGGATTAAGATTTGGAGCTATACAAAACGTGGGTATAATATAGATGAAGAACTGTTTCTAAATATACATATTTGTATTTTATAGTGTTTGTGACATGGTGATGTAGTAAGCTATAATTTTATAAAATTCTTCTTCTGTAAAAAAAAGAATCATTGTTGGAGAGGGTAGAGCCTCCGAGGGAAGGTCCCTCGGAAGTCTAATAAAATCCTTCTAGAGTCTTTAAGCAAAGACAACAATACCTCCAAGTATCTATTTATCAATAGTTGCCCCTCACCATGTTTTAGCACGAGAAAATGTGCACATGAAAGAAGATATGTTTGTTTCTATTTCGGGAAGATGTCACTGCTACAATAATTCTAATCAAGGCAGGCATAAACGGTTAACCATGCAAGGTGGTTTTAGTAACCACCTCGGATGAAAGATCACGGTAAATGGAATATTTTCTGAGATGTTTTGCTGCTTGTCTCGGTTAACTAACTAAAAGAAGAAAAAAAAATCCATGGACAAGCCGGCGAGCCCATCTATGGCCCGCCGAGCCCATCCAAGTGCCGCTGTTGTAGCTGCTTGTCAGACCACTAGGATTTGCCCACCTACCTCTAGATTTGGTCGCCCACCGTCAGATCCGACCTTCGGCCGCCGAGATCCAACCGCACGCCGTCAAATCGTGATGCATGCCGCCAAGAGAGGAGAGATGGGAGTCGCGTTGTGTCGTGGAGAGCAGAGATGGGAGCCCCATCGCCGTGCCACCCGTGGGCCCACGCCCGGCCGTGCTGCCTCTACCACCACCTCCGCACCGTGCCGCCTCCGCCACAACCAGAACCGCCCCACAGCGCGCGCCAGTGATGCCGCGACGCCAGCGGGCTTGTGCCAATGGAGTCACTCCCACACATGCCATCGACGCCATGCCGCCAGCGGGCCCGCGCCCTCGGAGCCACCTCCTGCACCACCGATGCCATGCCGCCAGCAGGCTCGCGCTGCCGGAGCCACCATGCACCTACGAGAGAGAGAGAGAGAGAGAGAGAGAGGGAGGGAGTTGGAGAGATAGAGGGAAAGAGAGTGAGAGAGACAGAGATAGATGCAGAGGGAGAGGCGTGGTGGCTGGAGCGGATCTGAGGAGAAGGAAGGGGTGATGAGAGTGAAAGGGGCGCTGGAAATGGGCTGATGAGAGAGACCTAGGGTTTCTTCTATTTACACAATGTGACCACTTAGCGGCCCGAGTGGGCTTTCTATTGTGCTAGGCCACTATTAATCGAGGCGGGCTTTATAAGTGGCCTGCCTCCAAAAGTGGTGGTATTTGTAGAGGCGGGCCACTTGTAAAGCCCGCCTCGGTTAATGGATTTTAGGAGCCTCTGTAAATAGAATTTTTTACAAGGTGGTTGTTTATAACCGTCTCGGTTAATAAAAATCGACTGCCTTGAAGTGGATCTGACACTATTACACAAAAACTTATTTGAGACGTTTTCAAAATGGCCTCTAGGGCAATTGGCCTGACTACCCGCCTTAGTTATTTGTTGCAGTGCAGCTGGCCCAATAACCGCCTCGAATAATGTTTAATTAAGACAAATAATATAAAGAATCTGCTTCAATTAGTAATACCGGCCTAAAGTAAACTGGAAATATTTCCTGTCCTCAATCATACAGGATCCGTGCGCCGCCTCCTCACCCGCGTTATCTTTTTTCATTTTTGGAAAAAGTCTACCTTTTCTCCTCCAACTTTAACGAAAGTTCGTTTTCCCTCCCTCAACTTCAAAACTGAGCAAACCACCTCCTCAACTTTTTAAACCGTACATTTTACCTCTCTGGAACGGTTTCGAAGGTAGTTTTGCTACACTGAAGGGTGGTTTTGCTACAGTAACAGCAGTTTTGTCTTTTTCTTTTTTTTTTAATTATTTTGGCTGAGTTTTTGAAAAATCATAATAAATCACATAAAATTCATAAAATGGAAATCCATTTTTTTTGAACTCCACATAATTAGATGTACATAGTAATCATATAATATAGTATGCTTTAGTACAAAGTTTTTGCTATAAAGGTTTTGTCCTTTTTCTTTTTTATTTATTTGGCTGAATCTTGGAAAAATTATAGTAAATCATAGAAAAATTATAAAATAGATAATACAGTTTTTTTAGACTCCACATGAGTATATATACAGAACATATGATATATGTATGCTTTAGTCCAACAAAATAATTATAGAAGTTGCAACTATGAATTATTTTAATTAATTACAGAAAAATATAGATCTAAAGTTAATTTTATTTACTAAAGCATACCATATTATATATTTACTGTGTAGATATTCTCATGTGGAGTCTAATAAAATTAGATTTTATATTGTATGATTTTTCTGTAATTTACTATTATTTTTCAAATATTTAGCTGAAATAAATAAAAACGAAAAAGACAAAACCCAAAATTTTGTACTAAAGCATACCATATTATATATTCACTGTATAAATCTACTTATGTGGAGTCCAATAAAGATTGGATTGTCTATTTTACTATGATTTTTCAAAGATTCAGTCAAAATAAATAAAAAAGAAAAAGATAAAACCATATTCATTGATGCAAAACCGCCTTCGATAATGTTCTAGGGAGGTAAAATGCATGATTTGAAAAGTTAAAAGAGATGGTTTGCTCAGTTTTAGAGTTGAGAAAGGAAAAATAAACTTTTGTGAAAGTTGATAAAGTAGACATTTTCCTTCATTTTTATTATTCAGCCGAGCGTGGCCCATCCACAAGAGCAAGCGGCCCAGGTCTGCATGCTCCACGAGCGCGGCCAGGTCTAGAGTCATGAGCGAGCGCCGGATTCCCACTCCGACGTACAGGTACGTATTTTTCTTTTTTACTTTTCCTTTTCCCTATTGTATTTGTTGTTTTATTCTAATTTTTGTTTATTTCCATTTTTTATTTTTTGCGTTTTTTTATTTTGGTTCATTATTTTGATTTTTTTATTTTTTTGTTATTTTATTTTATTGTCTTTTCATTCTTCTTTGTTTTTTTTGTTTTTCTTTGTTTTTTTCTATTTACTTTAGTTTTTTTTCTTGCATATTTTTTGTTTTGATTTTATTTTTTAGTTTGTAGTTCATATTTTTTATTTTTATATCTTTTCTTCTATGTTATTTAGCACTAACTAATTAATTCACTTATTTTTAATTTTTTATATTTTATGATATATGTGAGGTTCACGTAATACATATGTGATGTCTAATACTATTTTTTGTGATGTCCGTGAGTACAAATGTAATATTCTACAATATTTCTTCTACAGTAAACATTGATGTTCTAAGATATTTTGTTGTAATGTTCGATAGTATTTTTTTTCTTCTTTTTATTTGACTAGTTAATTACTCCCTCTGTCTTAAAAAAACCAATGTTTTTTACTTTGACCAATCATGTTTGATCGCTCGTCTTATTCAAATTTTTTATGCAAATTCTAAAATAGATAAATCATTATTAAAGTACCTCTAATGATCAAATAAGTCATATCAAAATAGACGATATTTATACAAAATGTTTTAATAAAATGGATGGTCAAACAAGATGTCTGAAAGTCAACAACTATGGTATTTTTGAAACGGAGGGAGTACTTCACTAATTTATTATTTTATTTTTTATATTCCAATACTTAATAATTCTTTAATCGGCCAAAAACACCATTATTACTATTACTAGTGGCCGAATTAACCAAACTAATGCATGGATGACCAAGTTGTTTGACATTCCAATGTGGATATCTATTATGTTTTAAAATAAATATAGCATAAGCTAAATTTGAGTGCTAACAGATTGTAAGCAGCAGATATATGTGTATCCGAACGAATAAAGGAAATGTCCAAGTAGAAGATGTAGACTAGACTTTGTAAATTTTAAGGTGAATATAACATGAAGAATCAGATTATATTGTTCATCCCAATATGATGTACTTAGTGGTGAAGTTAGAGCAAATTAAAAAGAGAAGGTGTACTTAGCTTATTGGTGCATAGACATTTTTCGTTGAATGTATATATAGTGAAATTTTGGACATAATCACTGTTTTTACAATTTTAGGGGGTCAAATTAATGATGGAAGACAAAGACAAAGGCTGTCAAAGTAAAATCTACCTACCCTTTAATCTAAGTTGGGACGGGATCGGAGGGGAAAAAATGACAAAGTAAATCCATGTGTACTACACGTGAAAGTGGAATATGAGACGACGAATCAAAAGGCATTCAAAACAAGGCCTGGGTAAGGACGATCCAAATGACCTTATTATGTTAGAAAAATCCAGTTAAAAGTTGAATCCTTGTCCACCGGAGACTAACCTAACATTAAGAACCAGAGCATGGTGTCAACTGGCAAGTGGGCAGCAACCACACATCCAAGACTCCACAAGAAACCGTCAATGGGTTCCATTGGAGGACACACCGCCACCGGCGACCGGCGCCGCCGCGTGCTGTTCTTCCCGCTCCCGTACCAGGGCCACATCAACCCCATGTTCCAGCTCGCCGGCCTCCTCCACTCGCGCGGGTTCGCCGTCACCGTCTTCCACACCGACTTCAACGCCCCCGACAAGTCCCGCCACCCTGCCTACGACTTCGTCCCCGTGCCCGTCGTCTCCGACTGCTTGCCGCCGGAGGGCAGCTCGGATGCCTTCCAGGTGACCGTCCAGCACATCCTCGCCGTGAACCGCGCCTGTGAGGCTCCGTTCCGGGAGCGCCTGGCCGCGCTGCTGTCGTCGTCGGAGTCGGAGCAGCAGGCACAGCAGGAGGACGACGACGTCGCGTGCCTCGTCGCCGACGCCCACCTTCTGACGCTCCTGGACGTTGCGCGGGGGCTCGGCGTGCCCACGCTCGTGCTGCGCACCGGCAGCGCTGCCGGCCTCCGCATGTTCGCGGCGTTCCCCGTGCTCTCCGACAAGGGGTACCAGCCGGCGCAAGGTACGTAGTAGCTTAGCACGCACACGCACTGATCCACCACCAACTCATGAATAATGCTCCTGTGCTCTCTATCGGTGTGGCAGAGTCGCAGCTGGAGGCGCCGGTGAGGGAGCTGCCGCCGTACCGCGTCCGGGACCTGCCGTCGACTACCGTCGCCTACCACGGCGTAATAAGCGAGGTCATTTCCCGTATAGTGACGGCCGTGACGACCTCCTCGGGCGTCATCCTCAACACCATGGACGCGCTCGAGTCCGGCGAGCTGGCGTCGCTCCGGCGAGACCTCGGCGTGCCCGTGTTCGACATCGGCCCGCTCCACAAGCTCTCACCAGCGGCCTCGAGCACGAGCAGCTTGCTCCTGCAGGACCGCGGCTGTCTCGAGTGGCTCGACGCGCAAGCCCCGGCGTCCGTGCTCTACGTCAGCTTCGGCAGCCTCGCCAGCATGTCCGCCGCCGAGCTGGTGGAAACAGCCTGGGGCATAGCCAACAGCGGCCACCCGTTCCTGTGGGTTCTCCGTCCGGGGCTCGTCCGCGGAACGCCACCGTCGTCGTCGTCGTCGGAGGCGCCAGCGCCAGTACTACCAGCGCTGCCCGACGGCTTCGACGCCGCGACGCGCGGGCGTGGCGTGGTCGTGAGGTGGGCGCCGCAGGAGGAGGTCCTGGAGCACCCCGCCGTGGGCGCGTTCTGGACGCACTGCGGCTGGAACTCGACGCTGGAGAGCGTGTGCGCCGGCGTGCCGATCATGGCGCGCCCGTGCTTCGGCGACCAGATGGGGAACGCGAGGTACGTGGAGGACGTGTGGCGGACGGGCCTCACGCTCGTCGACGGCGAGGAGATCGTGAGGGGCAAGGTGGAGGCGGCCGTCGCGGCGGTGATGGGGCCAGGAGAGTCCGGCGACGGGCTGCGGCGGAGGGCGCGGGAGCTCAAGAGCAGCGCGGCGGAGTGCATGGCCGAGGATGGGTCGTCCTGGACGAGCGTCGACAAGCTGGTAGAACACATACTGACACTGTAGGCGGTTTGTACGAGAGCAGCCACGTGGTGCTGTTCTTGGGTACTTACTCTTTTCCATTGGAAACAGGAGCTCATGATCCTCAACTCGGCACTCAGTCACAGTAGACTCGATCTCATGGATACCTTCAGGTGACCATGCATGTGAACTTTGTTTTGTCTCTTGCTGTGTTTGTGTGTTCTTGTCCTATCCATGATCTGTGCTAACTTTGCGTATACAACTTGTATGTTGCCACTGGATGACTGACTTTGACTTGCGGACTGTGGTGGAGCATGACAAGAAAGGGTTTCGTTGGTTGGATGGTTTTCTCAGAGACCGATTCTTTAGGCTTCAGTTAGCTAGCATAGGACCGAGTATTTGAGTTGTAATTTATGACTAGTCTTAGCGTGTCCTAGTCTTCAACTGATCCAAGCTTGTAGGAGTCAGTTAGTCTTGAGTGGCTAGCCTTGATCGGTATCGTGTATATGTACTCTGAACTCTGCACATGAATGAATTAAGCATTCATGTTCTTACATGGTATCAAAGCCTTTCTTCGATCCCCACCCTCTGCTTCCGCTATTCCCACCCATGACGAGCCCCGTTAGTTCATCCGCCGGCACCAACCCCTTCGCTGATCCTCCTCCACCCTCTGCCTCGTCCCTCATGATGCTGAACATCCGTAGCCATGTCACCGTCGCTCTCTCCACCGACGAGGGCAACTTCCGGCAATGGCGTTCCTTCTTCGAGGTGACCCTCAAAAAATTCAGCCTCCTCGACCACATCGACGGCTCGGTGGATGCCGCTGCCATGATCGACGACGCCGAGTGGCTCCAGGTTGATGCCTGCATCGTCTCTTGGCTCTACGCCACCATCTCCAAGGAGATCCGGAACAATGTCAATCGCCCCAACGCCACCGCCTACACCGTCTGGAGAGCGATCACAGGCCAATTCCTCAACAACAGCCTTTAGCGCGCCGTGTACGCCCAACAAGAATTTCACAGCCTTTTCCAGGGCGACATGGGCATCGCCGAGTACTGCGGCAAGCTGAAGCGCCTCGCCGACACGCTCTCGACTGCGGCGCCGCCGTCTCCGACCTCACTCTCGTCATCAACACTCTGCGCGGGCTGAACAACAAATTCAGCCAGGCGATCGCGGTCCTCTCCGTCATGAACCCACCCCACCTTTCTCTACACCAAATCCTACCTCATGCAGGAAGAGCACTGGATACGACACTCCCATCAGATGGAGGCGCAGACAGCACTCCTTGCGGCGACCCCTACGACCAACACTCCGACCCGGCCCGTCGCGCCTACTCCACCAGCGTCCCCGGCGGCCAACAACGGGAACAATGACCGCCGTAAGAAGCGCAAGGCAACTGATGGTCGCAACCGCCAGAATGCCCCCGGTGGCCAAGGTGCTCCAACCGGCGGATCCACGGCGCCTGGCGGAGCGCCACCACAACAGTGGCAAGGCGTGGTCTAGGCCTGGCCTATGAACGTGTGGCGGCCTAGCCTTCTCGGCGCACGCCCTGGCATTAGCCCACCCCATGCAATGGCGGCGTTCTCGGCGCCACCAAACCCCTACGACGCCCACAGCTCCGACACACTCCCTACCGGTCTCTACAACGCCTTCAACAACATGGCCCTCAACAACCCTGGCGGCGGTGGGACAGAATGGTTCCTCGACACCGGCGCTATGGCACACATGGCATCCAATCCTGGTATCCTCTCTTCCCCTCCTCAATCCACTGTTCACCGTCAAATTGTTGTCGGTAATGGACAGTGTCTCCCAGCGCACTACACTAGCAATACCTCCATCACCACCTCTTCTTCTCCTTTACAGCTTCGCAATGTTCTTATTGGTCCTCAAATTGTTAAAAATCTCATTTCTGTGCGTGCGCTAACTCGTGATAATAACGTGTCTGTTGATTTTGATCCTTGGGGTTTCTCCATCAAGGATCTTCGCACCAGGATGGCACTCCTCCGATGTGACTCGTCTGGAGAACTCTACCCTCTACGCCAGTCTCCAACCACATTGTTGCCGTCTTCCTCTGCACTCCTAGCCTCCCACGACAGCACGCTCTAGCATGCCCGGCTTGGACACCTTGGCCATGCTGCACTCCAGCAGCTGTCGCACTCCATTGGTTTTACTTGTTCTAAGTCTAGTCCTCATACTTGTGATGCATGCCGTCGTGGCAAACATGTACGTCTTCCATTCAGTGCATCCACTCATATTTCATCATTTCCATTCCAGCTCCTGCATTGTGATGTATAGACCTCACCAATAATGAGCAATTCTGGTTTCAAATACTACCTAGTCATTCTGGAGGATTACTCACATTACGCCTGGACCTTTCCCCTATGCCACAAATCCGACGTTCTACCCACGATAATCTCGTTTCATGCATTTGTGCGTATACAATTCCAGACCTCCATCATTTGTCTCCAGACTGACAACGGCAAAGAGTTTGATAACTCAGCATCGTGCGCTTTCCTCGCTACCCACGGCATTGATCTTCGACTCACCTGCCCATACATCTCACAGCAGAATGGTCGCGCCGAACGTGTACTCCGCACCCTCAATGACGGCGTACGCACTCTGCTGTTCCAAGCATCAATCCCACCTAGTTTCTGGCCTGATGCCCTCGCCGCATCCACATATCTCCTCAATCGGCGCCCGTGTCGTCCTCGCAACAATTCCACTCCCTTTCATCTCCTCTTCGGGGTGCCACCAAAATACAACCATATTCGGGTTTTTGGGTGTCTTTGTTACCCCAACCTCGCATCCACTGCTGCGCACAAGCTTGAAGGGTCGAGATGGCGGACTAGAGGGGGGGTGAATAGTCCTTTCTAAAATATCACGCCGGCTAACCGAAACAAATGCGGAATTAAAACTATCGGTCTAGCCAAGACTACACCCCTCTATCTAAGTTCTCTAGCACCTTGAAAAGATCCTAAACAAACAAGCAAGGTGCTACCTTAGCAAGAGCTCACCTAAACAATTCTAGGAGCAAGGTCACACAAACCTATGCAACTAGTACTTTGTAAACCGAGGGAGCTCCTACACAAACTAGTAAGCAAAAGCACAAAACTCCTAAGCTCACTAGCAAGCTCAATAACAAGGCAACTAATGCCAAATTAGAGAGCGCAAGTTACTTAGCTACCCAAACTAAGCAATGTGACTAACAAGGTTACACAAACCAATTAGTCACGCAAGAGAACTACTTCTAGCTACACAAGCAAGAAGGTAACTAGCAAGCTACACAAGCTAACTAATTACAAGAGCAACTACACAAGCACAAGTATATGAATGTAAGAACAAGCTTGTGTTAGGGACTTGCAAACCAACGGGAAGAACAATGTTGACACGATGATTTTCTCCCGAGGTTCACCAAGCTACGTCCCCGTTGAGACAAGCTCCAAGGTTGCCGCCGGTCCTCTTGCTAGTGGTGACCCGCAAGTCACACTCTCCCACGTGGAGTGCTTACCACAAGCTCTAGCACTTGACCCGGCCAGACCACTTGTCGCTCTTCACGTCTCGCTCAACTAGAGTTGCTCTTCGCGATCCCCGCGGGGTGAGCACCGTACCCCTCACAATCTCTTCTCCGGAGCACACAATCTCCTTGCGTGCTTCGACGGAGTCACAAGCCACCAAGCCGTCTAGGAGGTGGCAACCTCCAAGAGTAACAAGCACCACCGGCTTGCAACACGAACACCTAGTGCCACTCGATGCAATCTCTCAATGCAACGCACTAGAATCGCTCACTCACACAATCGGATGATCAGTATCAAGCATATGTGAGTTAGAGGCTTCACTAGCACTCCCCAAGCATGGACACTAAGTCCCAAGGGTGCTCAGCACGAGCCAAGGCCGGCCACCACTTCTATTTATAGCCCCAAGGGCTATACTAGCCGTTGCCCCTTCACTGGGCAAAACACGTGGGCACCGGACGCTCACAGGGAGCCACCGGACGCTCAACCCCCAGCGTCCGGTGCTCAGGCGTCAGCCACGTGTCACTAGCCGTTTGAATTTGGCCGTTGCCGCCAACAGCTACCACGCGCTCGCGCCTGACAAAGGACCACCGGACGCTCAACTAGTCCACACCGGACGCGTCCGTTGCACACCGGATCCGTGCGCAGAGAGCTCCGCAAACTCGCATGGTCACCGAACGCAAGCCACCGGACGCCCCTGAGCGTCCGGTGCTCACCGGTCAGAAACTTCTCACGTGCACTCGCTAACGTCACACACCACCGAACGCTCGAACAGAAACAGCCCAGCGTCCGGTGCGCTTTGCACACCTGAGTCACAGACACCACACCGGACGCTCTGGACCAGCGTCCGGTGCTGCCAACACTAGCGTCCGGTGAGAAACACTCCCGCAACTTCTCCAAAATTCCCACCGACGCAATAGAAAAAATGCACTTAATTTTCTCAAAAGCTCGGCGGGAGGGAGAGAGGAACCCACACCCCTCTCAACCCTAGGAACTCTACCTCCTTTGTAAAAGTGCTAACACCAACAAGTGTCCACGACCAAAGTGCATGTGTGTTAGCTTTTCACAAACATTTTCCCAAAGAAGTTAGTCTCTCAACTTGCCACGCCACTCGATCCTAACACGTAAGCAAAGTTAGATTGCTCAAGTGGCACTAGATGACCGATATGCAAACAAGTTTGCCTCTCTTGATAGTACGGCCATCTATCCTAAATCCGGTCATAAACTTCTCTACACACCTATGACCGGTGAAATGGAAAAGCCCTAGGTTATACCTTTGCCTTGCGCTTTTCATTCCAACTCCTCCAATGTTGATGCAACACATGCACCAACCAATCACCAAATGATATGATCCACTTCATATCATCATGTGACCATATTGGTTCATTGATCTTGACCTCACTTGCTCTTCACCGTTGCCTCGGTCCATCGGCGCCAAGTCTTGCTCAAGCTTTACCGTCACACGCGGTCCCTCGCTTCAAAGCCTCCGACTTGCCCTTCACTCTTGCAACCGGTCCATCAAGCCAAGCCTCATCTTGATCTTCTCCACCTTGGTCACATGACTCCATGTCATGTCTCATATGCAATGAGCTCCTCCATCATCACATCATCACCTGTGGACTAATCTCCTGTGTATCTCACATAAACACTATTAGTCCACCTAAGTTGTCACTCAATTACCAAAACCAAACAAGGACCTTTCAAAGCTTGCACCACGCTCTGCTCGATGCGTCTTCCTTGGTTACCCACTTGATCAAAAGGGATACAAGTGTTATAATCCTGTGACCAAACGAGTAATCATCTCACGTCACGTCTATTTTGACGAGACTTGCTTTCCGTTTACGTAGGTTGCTGCAGCTCCACCACCGGTGGACTCTCCATGTTCGTCGTGCCCGCCGGACGACGTCCTGATCCACCCAGGACCGCGTCAGCCTCAACGTCGGCACCACACGCTGCAACAACGGCGCCGCGCAGCGCCACAACGCACCCTCATTTGACTGAGGTCCCGTTGCCATCTCCTGCGCGCGACACCACCCTTGTGCCACCTACGGCCACGACTCAGTCTACGGCCGCAGAACCAACGTCTGCACCCACGACATCTCCTGTAGCCACGACGTCCACTTCAGCGCCATCACCACCGCCCGCTGCTCAGCCTCCACGACACCACATGGTCACACGTGCGCAACATGGGATCCGGATGCCCAATCCCAAGTATGCGCACCTGGCAACGACGTCCCAACCGACAACCCCACCAACGTCGGTGCGCGCCGCCATGCGCGACCCATAGTGGATGGCCGCAATGCAGGAGGAGTACGACACGCTCAAGAACAACGGAACGTGGACACTTGTACCTCGACCTGCCCACGCCAACATCATCACCGGCAAGTGGCTGTTCAAGAATAAGCTGCACCCCGATGGCACCTTGGAGCGACGCAAAGCCCGATGGGTCGTGCGGGGTTTCTCGCAACGTCCTGGTGTCGACTTTCACCAGACCTTCTCACCGGTTATCAAACCAGTGACGATCCGCACTTTGCTCCACCTCGCCGCCATTCGACGATGGGCGGTGCACCAGCTCAACGTCAAGAACGCATTCCTCCACGGTGAACTTGCTGAACGCGTCTACTGCCATCAGCCAGCCGGCTTCATCGACAAAGAACACCCCGACCACGTTTGCCTGCTCGTCAAGTCTCTCTATGGACTCAAGCAAGCGCCGCGAGCGTGGTTCCTGCGGCTCGGCAACCACCTCCTCGCCATGGGCTTCACTGCGTGCTTGCTTGAGCAGCATCGTGTGCTCCGATAGCTCGCTGTTCATCTACAAAAGCGGGGCACACGTGGCATATCTTCTCGTGTATGCCGACGACATCATCCTCACTGCGTTGTCCACCACACTGCTGTGCCACGTGGTTGATCACCTTTGTCAAGCCTTCGTGATCAAGGACCTAGGCGCGCTCCACTTCTTCCTCGGCATACAAGTGCGCCGTGATGCTGCTGGTTTCTACCTCAATCTGGCCCAATATGCAGAAGACATCCTCGAACGGGCAGGCATGACCAACTGCAAGCCGGCGACAACACCAGTTGAAGCCAAGCCCAAGTGTCAGCAACGGATGGTGAGGTGGCGACTGATGCATCATTCTACCGCAGCATCACTGGAGCCCTCCAGTATCTCACGCTCTCGCGCCCGGACATCGCCTACAGCGTAAACCAGGCGTGTCTTCATATGCATGCTCCGCGCGACGTCCACTGGAACCTTGTCAAGCGAATACTCAGATACCTTCGCGACACAATCAACCATGGCATCACCATCTCGGCCACACCATCAACGACACTGACAGTCTACTCCGACGCCGATTGGCCAGGCTGCCTCGACACTCGACGTTCGACATCTGGCTACTGTGTATTCCTCGGTGACTCACTCGTGTCATGGTCGTCCAAGAGGCAGACCACGGTCTCGCGATCGAGCGCCAAAGCTGAATACCGAGCAGTTGCTAATGCTGCTGCAGAGTGCTCCTGGCTGCGCAATCTTCTTCGAGAACTCCATGTCATTGTTGATAAAGCCACGGTAATCTACTGCGACAATGTGTCTGCAGTATACCTCTCCGAGAACCCAGTTCATCACCGGCGGACCAAGCATATTACCCACTCGGTACCAATTTGCAGACATCATGACCAAAGGGCTTCCAACGTCATTGTTCAACGAGTTTAGGGACAATCTGTGCATTCGATCACACGAAGCTCCAACTGAGGGGGGTGTCAGAGACCGATTCTTCAGGCTTCAGTTAGCTAGCATAGGACCGAGTATTTCAGACTTTCAGTTGTAATTCATATGACTAGTCTTAGCGTGTCCTAGTCTTCAGCTGATCCAAGCTTGTAGGAGTAAGTTAATTAGTCTTGAGTGGCTAGCCTTGATCGGCATCGTGTATATGTACTCTGAACTCTGCACATGAATGAATTGAGCGTTCATCTCTTACATGGTTATTAACCCTCGATCACTAGTTGTTTGGAGTCGATGATCTTACTGCTACTTGCGCTGAGACAGCCCTTTTTCCGAGCATGCAAACCAGGTGTTTTATGAGATGTGTGAGAGGGTTAACTTTACCAATAGAGAAGATGTAATTCTATATAATACAAAACACAACCAAACACATTCAATGGAGCCAGGTTTAGACAATGCATAACAACTAAAGATCGGGTTTCCGCTAGGCTATCTAGGCGTAGATTCTAGTCAAGCTAGAAGTAAGCCACGAACTAGACACATCCTTTGACTAAGCCTTTCATTGTGTTGTGTTAGTGATGAGTTTATATCCAGGGTTTAGCTTTGACGTAGAACTCATGCATATACATAACTACATATATAGCACGTATATGTGTACTCGCTCTATCATGTAATTTAGTGTATTCTAGGAATCTTAAGACAAATTAAGTGATAACATAAAAAACACATGATTTCATCTCCTAAATAGACGCCATCATTAACGTGATTAATGATGATTGGTTGACAAATGAAAAATATTTAATGCAATCCAAAATATATTATATCTGAGGACAAATTTTAAATGCTAGAATGCAATATGTTACATGACTAAGGGAGTAAAATACTAATAGAAGAAAGACACTAGTTTAACTCAAAATAGAGTATGAATAGAATTGAACATTATAGCTTGGTAGGATTGATTCGTACAACAGAAAGCACACTAAATGGTAAGAATGGTTTTCTTGACGCCTTCCTCGGTGAATTCCTCTTCCAACTCCGGCCATTGACATGGCCCTCTCTGATGATCTAGTGTCATTGAATTTCTGGCTTGGAAGGGTGGCGGTGGCTGAAATTTTCCGTAAGGTTGGTTTGCTATCGAATTAAAATACAATATTTATATATTGTTTTTCCGATTGCAAAGCATAAAAATATTTAGATGTAAATATATCATAATTTTAATTTCATATTAGGTATGTATTGCTACAATTAAACATTGAGTTTCCTGAATTCCTTTGACAACCTATAAAATATACAATTCTAATATTTATTAAAGTCAGCAATGAGTAATTTCTGACGTGTCAAAAATTGGCCTATCAATTGATGATTATGACAAGAGAGATCACTCGGTTTTTGGTATGTAGCCCTTGTTGGAATTATAGACATATATTTATTTAGATCAGCTTAGGCAATAAACTGAGTAAGAATTTAGTTTATGATTTGATTAGTTAGTCCATGGAATGATCTAGATTTTAGTAAGAATAAATTTTGTTACTAATTAAAATTATATCTTGATAAAAATCTTTGTTTCATGAAGAGATACCAAGGTTTAAAGACCTGTAATGTTATATTTATTATTTATTTTACAAGTTTATGATTTGATTAGTTACTCCATCGAATGATCTAGATTTTAGTAAAAATAAGTTTTGTTACTAATGAAAACTATATCTTGGTAAAAATCTTTGTTCTGTGGAGGCCAAGGTTCAAATAACTTTAATGCTATATTTATTATTTATTATTTATTTTGTGAGAAAAAACACCAATCAAAAGTAGAGAAAACATAGGTTCGTAATATAAAGAACAAGCGAAAAAACAGAAACCAAAAAATTAAAAATGCAAAATGATTACAAAAAGAAATCGAAAACCAAAAGAAATTGAAACACAATGGGAAAAATTAAAGTGAAATAAAGGCATGAAAGGATGCACTTAGATCCTCCCAGCTTTTCTTTCTTTCTTGCACTTTTCCATCAGGATTCCTTCCTTCTTGTATATTTTCTTTTCTGATCCTTTTTCCTAAACCACGAATAGAGGCGGCCAATCTATAATCGGTCCTACATGGTCAGATATAAGCGGAAAAGAATATGGTGGAAAAAGAAATATGACGGTCTATGATTTTGATTTCTATGTGTGTTGATAATGGAAATTGGAGGAGTGTTGTCTCTTGCTTTTCTTTATTCTGGTTGTTTTTAGCTCTCTCTAGGTCCGATTTGTTTTTATTTTATAGTTGTAGGATAGTTGTTTGCAGTCCTATTTGGACAAGGATTTAGTCCTAGACGAAATATGTATTCGAACTGCCGAAGTGGAAAAAGAGGCTAAAAAGAATTCATAAAACTGACCACGGCTTACTGAAATCAATTGTATGTGGTTCTGTCCGACTGATTAAGGAAAAAGACACGTAGCTCCCTCTAATTCTAATATGTCTACACGTCCATAAGAAAAAGAGAAAAGTCATCCAGAGAGAAAAGAGAGACGTACTGATGGAAAAAAATAAACAAATCGAAAAAAGGATACGTAGAGCAAACTTCTACGGAATAACATGGATTACCTATCTATAAAGAGCCAAAATTTCAGTTTGCCAATAGATTTCTTCCGTCACCATGTCCGAGCCATGTTCGAATAGTAGAGGGAAGAAAGAAGAAAAAATCCAACAAAATCGAAACCATGATGGAATCACACTCTAACAACCAGAGTCCTTGTCACTCCTGCCTTCCAAAATCTCTACCGAAATATAGAGTATTAACGTGGGAGAAAACCGAAGCTGGCCCAAGTACGGTATCCCAAACCTGTCCAAACGCAGGATCGTATGGCTCCTGGTGTGTACATAGGCCTTCGATGACAACGAGTCAACGACGAATGACGAAGCAGTTCTATCCATCCGGATGTTAACGGTTATTAAGCCCCTTATGTCGGTTCACAAGTTGTTCATACTCAAATTTGTACAAGTTTAATAGTCACTCGGCTTGGATGGCTGAGCGCATATTTTGAACAATAGTCTGAGTGTATTTGTGAGTTAATCTGATGTTGAGCCTGTCGCCACTGGCCGAAGTGTCCTTTATCGATCGATCTGAGCCAAAGATTAGAAAAGAGAGACTCACTCGATTGAATTGCCTGGCCTCTCCAGTTTCCCGTACATGGCTACAAGATGGATGGATGGCTGTGATATGGTATTGGTATATATACTCAAAGGATGCTATACCTACCTGAGTTAACAAGAAGGATCCGAGTCCAGCTAGGAGATCAATTAGGAAAGGAGATTGATTTTCAATAATTGGATACAGATGACATGAAGATTGAGTCCAGCTCCTATACGTGCAGCTCATGCGTAACCATTTTGACCGATGGTGACGAACGTTTAATTTGGCATGCTAGAAGACCCTCAAAAGGACTCGGAAGCTTGATGCCTGTTATACACAGCTAGCTACCTTGATCATAAAAAGCAAGGAACGAAAGTTTTAGCTGTGAATTGGATATGGTAATGCATAGCGTATATACCCTGCATAACGTATATACCTGGACCACACGGACCTGCTGCCGGCTACGTCGACTGATGACGCTGTCCTAGATTCATGCGCTGTCGCTCAAGCATGCCGGTGACATGCCGACATACAACTCACTCAACTGCACGTGCCGACGTCGTCCATGGTCAGCCCCAACACCATGTTCAGCCACGACTTGCCAAAGCTGTTAAATAAATAGGCAATTTCTATACCATTTCAATTTCATAAATTAATATTATGGTAAACTCATTCATGTATTTAGACTTTTTGCTTGTTCGTAGGGTTTAAGATAAAAAACTGCAAACAAGTATAATAAAAACAACAAATGAGTAGTAAAAATCAACCTCAAGATTTATATAGACTTCGTCTTCTCAATAAAAAATATATTGTTACCTTCTTGTCTTTTCACGAACAATGCACAAATTGACAGAAACTTATAAAATCTATATAAAATAAAAATCAAATCTAGAATTTATAATTCAAAAGTTTATTAGGCTCCTTTCAACCAGAGAGTGTAACGTGCCATTGCGCGTGAAATAAAAATCCTAAAAAGTCTAAGAGCATGTATATAAACTATATATAGACAGTTTGCTTCAAAGTCAGTTTTAAAAACTTAAAAATTGTAAAATTTAATATAAAAAATAAAACACAAATAAATATAATAAAGTGCTTATTTTCTACAAATGTCTGTATGCTCCCGTAGCAACGCACGGGCATATTTTGCTAGTAATACAAAAATTCGGATGGGGAAAATTTTCGGAAGTCCCTTTAGACCCGTAGTGGAAAAATCTTGTTGGAAAAAATTCTTGGCGAAAATTTTAACTTTTATTATTAGGTATATAGAATCGGTTACTCCTTTGTTTCATCACTACGCGACACAGAGGCTTTGTCGAGTGTCTCTAGCACCAGCAAAGGCCTAAAAATACTCGACAAAGCCTTTGCCGAGTGCCACACTCGGCAAAGAGCATATGGTAAAAATCTGATCGGCAAAGAGGTCTCTGTTGAGTATTTTTTATCGGGCACTCGGCAAAGGCTTTGCCGAGTGCCGATACTCGGCAAAGACAAAAATAAAAAAACTCCGCAAAAATAGGAAAAAGAATTTTTTTAAGGGAGAGGGCTGCCATCAGCTAGCACGATTTGAATCTGGGACCTCTCTGAGGACCACCATACTCCTTATCTACTGCAATACAACATCACTTGTGTCTATAATCTTTTTTGGTTCCTCATTTATTATACCAAATCACATGTAAATTGATTATTTGAGCCTCTAAACGATTTCAAATAAAAAAGTTATCAACTACAAAGTTTCATAACTTTTTGAGATCTATAATTTTTATTTAGGGAATTTCTCCATCCGAAGTCGTTTACAAAATTTAAATTTCAAATTTGAGAAATTTAAACGTAGTTTTTGCATGACAAAATGATTTCAAATCAAAAAAGTTTCATAACTTTTCAAGACCTACAAAGTTTATTTAGGCAGTTTTTTCATCTGAGGTAATTTCAGAAAATCAAAATTTAAAACTTTTAAATAAAGACACAGTTTTGAATGATAAGATAAACTCAAATCAAAACGTTGTCAACTATAAATTTTTATAACTTGTCAAGATCTTCAAAGTTTATTTTTGTTGTTTGGTCATTTGCTCATCTGACACGGTAATTCTAACATTTTTCATAAATCTTATATATAAGAGAGATGTAAAATTTGTTTACAAATTTATTTTCACTTTGTTAAATAAAGAAATAGCCAAAATAAATATTGTAGATCTTGAGAAGTTATACAACTTTGTAGTTCAAAACTTTTTGATTTGAATTTGTTTAGGGTTTCAAAATTTGATTTGAAATTTTCTTTGCCGAGTGTTTTTTTGGCACTCGGCAAAGAAGGTCTTTGTTGAGTGTCAAAGAAAAAACACTCAGACAAAGAAGGTTTTTGTCGAGTGTTTTTTTGGCACTCGGCAAAGAACCCTCTTTGCCGCCGAGTGTTTTTCTTTTGGTCCTCGGCAAAGAAGCTCTTTGCCGAGTGTCCGAAGAAAAACACCCAGCAAACCACTAGACATTCGGCAAAGAGCCGAATTCCGGTAGTGCATCTTTGTTAAAAAAAATGGAGATGAAGCATTAGAAAAGAAAACCTGCAGACTACAACATTGAAGTTTACGACATTGCCAAGGTGATATACTTGATCTGAATCGTATGTTTGTACAAACCACCATAACACTAGAATGCCTGAATAAACTACAATTTAGATTCCACAGCTGCCAAAAAATAATATAGGCAGCACACAAAGATCACATTGAAAGTATATAATCCACCAACTTATCAATGGCAACCTGTGAAGTCCCACCAGTTTCCAAACAATCCGCCACAGTCTTCTTGAGCTCCTTAGCTCTATCCCTCATCTCCTCTCCCTCCTTTTCCTTCATGAGCTTCCTAACGGCCTCCTCTATTTTGCCTCTCTCAAGCTCACCTTCCAACTCCAACCCTACACCCCATGTGTTCACCACGTACCTAGTGTTCATCATCTGATCCGCGAACTGAGGCCTGCAAATCATCGGAACACCCTCACTGATACTCTCCAACGTGGAGTTCCATCCGTTGTGAGTCCAAAATCCACCGACCGCCGGGTGCGCCAGCACCTCCAGCTGCGGCGCCCACCGGATCACCTTGCCCCTGCCATGAACTGCAGCCTCAAATCCATTTGGAAAATCCGGACCACCATCAAAGCCCTGTACCGAATCTTCACGAACCACCCATAGAAAAGGATGTCCACTGTTGGCCAAGCCCCAAGCCACCTCCAAGAACTCCTTGGCATCCATGGATGCCAAGCTTCCGAAGCTCACGTACAGCACGGATTCTGTGGGCTGCTTGTCCAGCCACTCGATGCAACTGCTGCTGCAGTCTTGGTCCAGCATGCTACTCCTCCTTGTGTTCTTGGAGGACAGCTTGTGGAGAGGGCCAGGAGCAAGTACCATAGGGATGTGGAGCTCTTGGCAGAGCCTCTTCAGCTCTGGTTTCTCCAGAGCGTCGAGTGTGTTGATCACTACACCGGAGGAATTCCTCGTTGCTTCCATGGCCCGAGCGAGTAGCTCGCGCATTTTCTTGGGGTCGCTCCGGCTTGAGTAGAAGAGGTCCCTTACCCTCAGCGGCGGCAGCTCTTTCACTGGCATGTAGAGTTTGGACTCTAAAAAAAACAGAGCATACATCAAGTAAGAGCACATATTTTTTTTTTGTTTCCGATCATGTAAAAGGTTTGTGCGTCTTTGTATTAAGGTAGAAATAGTCTGATTACAAGAAGTATAAGCACGCACTCTACAGTCGAAGTACATACTGTTCATACTTATCAGTTGAGAAAATAAGATCTCCGAGAGTTCTACTATCTATCATGTATGCTCGCCTGCGTGCGCTTTGCCTTTCCTAAATGTCGATTGTAATTTGCCGATGGCTAGCTAATAATGCTTCTCTCTTTGCTCACAAAAAAAAATGTATGCTCCAATGCAGTGATGCTCTAGTGAACGGACCTTGAGGAGGCAGATAGCCCTTTTGGTGAAGCATGGGGTACGCCATGAAGCATCGGAGGCAGGCAGCGCTGGCGGTGCGCAGCACCAGCGTCCTGAGCCCGACCGCCGCAGCAGCGCTGGGCACGGCGAGGAGGTTGGCGTCGAAGACGATGCACGCGGCAGGGGGCAGCGTCTCGTCCGCGACCACGGACTCGAGGACGGCCCTGAGGGCCGCCGCCCCGTCGGCCTCCATGGCGGCGTTCATGGCCTCGATGATGTCGACGACGTTCCCGGACGCCGCGACGTCGGGCGGGACGCCGTCGGGGACCGGCACGAACTGGAACTCCCGGTGGCGCGCGGCGTCCGGCGCGTTGAGGCCCGTGTGGAGCACGGTCACCGCGAGCCCCCGCGCGTGCAGCACGTCGCCCAGCTGCAGCATCGGGTTGATGTGGCCCTGGAACGGCAGCGGGAACATCAGGACGCGCCGCGGACGCCGCCACCGTGATCTACTGCCGTTGGCGCCGGCGGCGTCGCCGCCGGTGGGCGGTTCGTGGACGCCGGCCATCGATCCCGTGCCTGCCAGCTCGTCTCGATCGATTCGGCAGACAGCACGCACAGCTACGCAGCTTGGCAGCAGGAGCACGCGCCATTTGAAAAACCAACGCTCTCGTTGATTGATCTATATCGTCTGAACCAAGGCCTTGTTTTGTTTACTTTACCCCGAAATCCAAAAAGTTTCAAGATTCTCTATCACATCGAATCTTTCGGTACATGTATGAAGCATTAAATATAGACAAAAACAAAAAACTAATTATACAGTTTGGCTGTAAATCGCGAGACGAATCTTTTGACCCTATTAGTCTATGATTGGACAATATTACCACAAACAAACGAAAATGCTACAGTAGTGAAATCCAAAATTTTTTCACATCTAAACAAGGCCCAAGTTATCATTAGGGAAAAAAACATTCCACAGCTGCTACGCATGTCCTATATGTTTGTAGTACCTGCTACGGACACGTGGGTGGTTGGTAGTGCTGCATTATTGATTTGTTAATTAGATAGACAAGTGTATGTTGTGGCTCACTAAGCTTCTTCGCTTCTTGCCGGTTGTCCGGGAGGAGAATTATCGTGTGGCTGCAAAAGAACCAAAGAACAGAAGCTAGCTACTGATTACTGAACCGAGAGTGACGGAAAAACATGAAACTGAATGACTGTCCGGAACATATCAGCGCTACTTTTCAATAATAGAATAGTGTTTTTTTTCTCATAATCAATATTAACCTTTTTTCAGCCAACCGAATAGGCTCTATGGACAACAGGCAAAGTAGAAGTACTTAATATTACCAGTGACTCTCTTTTGACGAAGAACTTGAGTATTACTTGATATAGATGCGGTTGTGCAGTCTCCTCAAATAGGGACAACAGACAACAAACCCCTTGCAACGCCTTATAGATTGGTTGGGTAAGTTTTAGTGTCGAGTGAATCACCTTTAATTAATTTATCCTCAAATCACATTTGGTCTTCTTACCTTTAATTAATTTATCGTGAAATCACATTTGGTCTTCTATACATAATGTGGATTATTTTCAAGGCCAACTGCGGATAACTATCAGGGTTGTTATTAACTACTAGAACAAAAAATCTAATAGATTTGGCACCGATATGTGTGTTCTACAAGGTGCCAGTCCACAGTCAGCTACTAGCTAGGCGCACTTATGCGTTGGGGTGACAAGGTACCACGGAGTCTAAGGATACGTGTAAGTGCAATCAAGCCCTAATTATGGATTTTGGTGATAATAACCACATGATTAGACGACTAATGAGTTTTATTGATATGATAAGCAGGTAAAATAAGAATGATGATAATACATGTGATGATGGAGCCTCAGATCACAAAAAGACGCGGTGATGAATTCAAAGGCATTTAAATTCTTTGATATTTGATCTTAAGTTTAGGATATGGCGCACTCTAAAGAGGGATGCAAATCTATGTGGTCTGAGAAAGATAGAATGCTTAAGAATCTAACTAAAATAAACCAAAAAGGGGCACATAAGCACTACACTACTTACATTAGAACCCTACGAAAATCAGAAGTTATAGACCCCTATTAGAAGTTATGATGTCGTTCTATTGTTGGGTGCAATCTTGCAAAATTCATAAGTTCGTCTCCTATGAGAAGTTCTAATGTTGGGCGTAACTCTGTGAAACTCAGAAGTTCTGGTCCCCTAGCAGAAGTTCTGATTTTCATAATAATGGTTAGATTTGAGCTAGATCTATATATACTTATCCTCTCTCTATCTAACCATGACCCACTCACTCTATTGCGCCCTAAACTTCGGAAAAGTGCGCATCCTAGCTTCAAAAAGCCTCTCTCTTCTCTTCTCTTTGCTCCTAGCTTCAAATCCTGCAAGAGATTGAGTTGAGAGAAGGGATTTGGTGAGAGAAATATTGAAGCAAGCTTGAGCACTCGATTTCTTCATCAAGCCAGTTTGATTTGCTTTTGTTACTCTTGGGGCTTTGCCCCTAGTTAGCTAGGTGTTGCCCGTGGAGCTTCCAACTTATGTGGCAGCCTTGGAAGGTTTATAATCACCCAATCATCTAGTGAAATCACCCCTCATCTCAAGAGATTGCTCTCTTAACTTGAGAACAAGGATAGGGTTGAAAGAGACCTAAAAGCCTTTATGGCTTCCTCAATAATATGGACAGAGGAAAGCCTTAGTGGCAAGGTGAACCACAGGATAAACACCTTGTGTCTCTTGCGTTCTTGCTTTATTTTGTTCTATACTTGTTCTTTGTTGTCTCTCTCTCTCCTTCAAGCTATTTTTAGGGGTTGATCCTAATCTACGAATTGGTGGCACTCAAGGGCAAGGAGGTACTTGGGTAGCTTCATCTATCCATAAGGAAGTGTGGTAATTCGTAGATCTAAATCTCATATTGTTTTAAGCATTGATCTCATAGGTTCCCCCATTGGTTAGATGTTCTGATAGTTTGCGTCAGAACTTCTGATACTTACCCCTGAGACTAATCTGCTGTTTCAAGTCTGTCTAAAGAAATTTTAGGTACACCTATTCACCCTCCCTCTAGACGACATCAAGGTCCTTACAATAGGCCGTACCCTAGGTGGCACCATACCATGCATCAATGGCGAGTCAGAAATGTCATCCTATATGTAAATCAATGTAGGCAAGGATATTGAGTGGTGGGAAGGAAGTTATGGGTGGTGGGGGAGGAGATTGAACAATGGGCAACAATAAGGGAGGAGCTGGGAACAACAAATGGTAGTGACAAAAGAGGAGGCAGGGACAACCAACAACAGTGAGGGGAAGGCATGGACATTGGGCAATGGAGGCACAAGCGAAGGCGATGTTAGAAGAGACAATTGTAGTCTTCTCGGTTACTTATGATAGCATTCAAATATTCTTCTTCTTAATTGGATGGCTAGCAACAATGGTAAGTTCAAACCAATGTTTTATCAGTTGCATTTATTATTCTTATGTGATCTCTATTATCGAGATATTGGACCAATAATAAGGCTTGCGGGGCAGTTGGGCTAGTCGGGCTGGTACACTATGGCTAAACCTTGGGTGGAATGGCAATACACACTTCCTTATCCGTATCTTGGCAGGCCATGCTTTATCTGGTCGTGTTGTGGCACCCATTTTGCCATCTATCACTACATTCAATCACTGCTTGGACCCTATTATACCAATAGTTTGTTGCAATACTTTGGAAGTTAATTGTATTGTCCTATATTTAGAATTAGGTTAGGGACTTGATAGAGATCCACAGGTATGATTTGGCACCCACACTCTGCTAATAGGTAGAATGATGAAATATTTTTTCCTTTTTATTAGGAAAAGTCCAATTGAATTACTCCACAAGTTTAGCTTATATGTCAAGATAACCACTAAGTTAATGTGTGGTTTGATATACTCACTTCAACTATTTAAATTGTTTTAGTTTGCCCTTAGCAAGATTTGTCATTTTTGTTTCCAAGTGCATAAGTTGAGTTTTAGTTTGCAGGCATCATAATTTATGTTTAAGAACAAGACTTCTAAAATGACCAAAGGCCTCATCTTTAGATGCCATAAAGTAAACCCAAGAATATCTAGAGAAATCATCAACAACCACTACTACATACCACTTACCACAAAAAGACTGAACTCTCAATGGTCCAACTATATCAAGAGATGTAGAAGCTGTCCAGGTGCATTTGTCATGAACTAAGGGGAGGATGTGAACCTGCACACATCTTACCATGTCTACAGTAACAATACACTATATCCCTTTCATTTTTAAGTTTAGACAAACCACGTATAAGATCCATACCACTAACTCGCATGAGATGATCAAAACCAACATGCCCAAGTCTATGATGCCAAAAGAATAAGTCTTTTGAAACATTGGCAACTAGACACCTAAACTTAGCATCATGCACGGCAACAAAATCTGCTTTAAAAACTCTTCCAAATCTCGAAATTTTAAAAACTATATCACCTGAAGAATCTAACACTTCACATTCACTTTTATTAAAGCATACTTCAAGATCTTCATCAATCATTTGTGAGACAGAAAGCAGATTGAATTTCAAGTTCTTAACGAGAGCCACATCTTTAAACATAAACTTGTTATTTACCTTCATTGTATATTTTGCCACGACAGGTGTAGAAGTAGCATCTCGAAAAGTGACACTTTCTGCTCGAGATGCATGGGAGAGGGAGGAGAACCAACCTTTATCACCGGACATGTGATGTGAGCATCCAGAGTCCACTAACCATATGTTCTCCTTCCTTGCTCGAGAAGCCTACATAGAAACACAAGATGTCGAGGCCTCGGTACTGGGGTAGAAATTAAACATTTAGGAATCCAGTATTGGGGTTAGAAATTAAACATGTAGGCACAGAACGAGTGTTCTTATGTAAAATTTTAGATTTAGTACCACTCAAATTTCTAGTCACAAAAGAAGCCTTTCTCAATTAGATCTAGCCTTAGCTTTTTCTTTCTTTTGTTGTTTGGCTAGTCTAAAACAAAATTGCAAAATGTGTCCATCTTTACCACAATGATTGCAAGTATACTTAACTTTATATTTTGTATAACTAGTAGAAGCAACATTTACATTTTCTTGATTAGAAGATGACATAGTACCAGTGGATTTAAAAACTATCTTTTTAGTTCCATTAGCTATCTAAAATTTACCATTACCAAGAGGTTTGGAAATAGTTGGTGCATGAGATTTAGAATGAGCATAAGGATCAAATCCTAAACCTATTTGATGTGTGCAGTCTTTTGTTCCAAAATTTGATTCAATATTTCAGTTCCTATCCTCCCTTGCAAGTAATTAATACATTTCAAAAGGTTTTCGCATGCATCCTTTTTAGATTTATCATTTTTTACCACAGTTAGAGCATGAAAGAACCTCATGAATATCAAAGTTTTCTTTTAATTGTGCTATTTTAACATTAGCGTCTTTCAATTTCAACTTAAGCAATTCACATTCATCACAGGAAGTTGGTTCAACAGTAGCACAAACATGATTCTCATTTTTATCTTTTTCAACCTTAAGTTGTTCCAAAGTGGAAACATGCACATCCCTTAATGAAGTAAGTTCAGTATATACTATATATCACATGATTTACAAGAATTAATCTATCAATTTCAGGGTATAAATATTTAATCAAAACATCATGTTTCTTAATCTTTTTATTTCTTTTCTCTAGTAAGGTACCAAGTTTTTCAACAACTTTAGCTAAATCATCATAAGAAGGTTCTACCTCGTTGTAGCTGTCGTCAGAAGCATCATTGTCATTGGATCTTTTACTACTTGCTATTAGACAAAGCCCAATTAAAATTTTCCTTCCTTTGGAAGTGTCTTCCTCACTATCTGTGTCGACATCACTCAAATTAACTTTCTCAAGAGCTAAAAGAACACGATGCACCACCTTGCGGTTCAAATAGCCCTTCTTGTTATTGCCTTTTAATGTGTGCTTCTTTGTTGTTTCGATTTCATCTTCTTCATCATCTTTATGTTTTGCAATTCTTGCTAAAAACTTTGGACACACTTGGGACATGTGTGATTTGGATCCCCACACTCAAAACACTTTTGAGGACCACTCCATGACCTCACATTTTTGCAAAGCTCTTGTGAAACCTGTAGAAATAAGTGCTAAATCTTGTTCCGGGAGTTGTTCTAGTTGTTCATCAGTTAGTGAAGACAAAGAAGACAATGCATAGCTAGTGGAAGAGTTATCGCCATTAAAATTGCTAGATTGTGAAGCTAGAGCTATTGATTTATCAGCAATATTTTTTCTAGCAAGAACATCTAGTTTATGAGTTTTTAGTTTAGAATAAAGCACATCTAAAGTAGGTGTATTCATCACAGTAGACTCTCTTACAGATGTAACTTTCATCTCCCAAATAGACATACCTAGAGCTCCAAGTAATTGACGTGCATTTTCAGCATCATTATATATAACATTAACAACACATAGATTACTTAAAATTTTAATAAAACGAGCAAAAAAAATCATTTAATGCTTCACCAGGTTTCATCTCAAAACGCATATAATCCTTTTTATACATATCTTGGTGTACTTCTTTAATTGTAGATGAACCTTCATGATAATCACAAAGTGCTTTCCATACATGATATGCAGATTTGAGATGCATAACACGATCGAAGTCACTTTTACCAAGCCCTTGAATAATATAGTTCCTCGCCTTGTTGTTAGCTTCCACTTGTACCATGTTTGCCGTGGTCGCAGCATCAATCTCCTCATAAGGCTTGTAGACCTTCTTCCAAATAGTGAAGCCTTGTGCCTGAATATAGGACTCCATCTTTGCTTTCGAGAACTGAGAATCAACACCATCAAAAACACATGATTTTGCTGAATACCTATCTGTCTCCATGTTTTCTAATTGTCGGTTAAGATCAATTAGAAAAAGAACCTTGCTTCATAACACTTGTAGGATCGATACACTCTAGATAGGCAATCGGAGGGGGGTGAATGATTGCAGAAGCCAAAATTAAAATTTAAACTTCACCCTAAACACAAAACCGAATCAAGCCTTGTTTTCAATTCTAGACAGAACATTGTGCCTTTAATAGAAATAAACTCAACCATCAAATATGCTCCAATTGATCTCAAAATTTAACACAATAAACTATATGAAATTTGTGAATGAAACCAACTGGAATCATGTCAATCGGAGGTCTACAACTCTAGATATAAAATAAACAATATCACTGCAGCTAATAGTGAGACGAGAAATGGCTCACCTCTATTTTGTGATTATGCAAAATGTATTAAAGCTTATGCAATGAGACTTTTCTGATTACTAGCGCAATGCCCTGGCACAGTTAGATCGAACAAAAGACATGTCTAACTTTGCAAACAAGATATGAATCTAAAACAAAAAGCTAGACATATAAATCAAGAAGTTGATCCGTAGAACGAGATTAACAACACATCGATATGAGAGAACTGGACTTCATTACTTTGATAATGTGTTCACAAGATGCAACTTATAAGCATCCACAAAAGGATTCTACACAAAATCCCAAAGCACTGCAACAACTGTTGGCTAAACCCAGCCTACACTGCCTCTCTTTTTCTCTGGTGTTGCACTCGGCTACTTCTGATATTCTCCACTGATACCTCGACTTGCACACCTCGTTCTCTTTTTATGGACAGGCACAACACCCCTGTGATGCCCAACATGGACACGGCATGCAGATCCTATCCTCAAATCCCGCACAACCATTTGGCCTGGTCAGTTCCTTGACCAACTCCAAGCCAACCAAATATAGCCATACGTGAACACCACCACGTAGTCCCACGACAATCACGCATGATCATCTTAGCGGAGCTCTAAAAATTACTTCCAATGACTTGTGCCTGGTCTCCATAGCAACACGCCCTCCTTGGCTTCGCACAACCTTAGGACTGTCAGGTCTCCACATCACCATGCAATCTTTACGGAGCTCCTATCCATGCATGTATCATAGGTGCATCATAGCACCAAGTCCATGCCTGGACTTTGTCAAACGAACATGCCAATGCCCCATGCATTGCACACACCACGGTAACGTGTAACTCATTGTTCTCTTAGCCCAAACGTCACGTATGACATCCTTGACCGATAGGACCTCAGTTCCTCCCTGAACTTAGTCCCGAAACCTCAGTTTCAGTCCGTCATCGACCACCTTCCGCCTCAAGCAACACCTGCACATGAACAAACACGCAAACTGTGTCCGAGCCCAAGTCCACGACTTGACTCAAGTTAATCCGCACAACACCTCACATGAGTATGTCATGAAACAATGCCAAATCACCATGCTACCACAAGCATATATAAGCAGCACATGCATATCACCCTATGCCATAATCCAAATCACTTTGCAATGCTAATTTCATATGAAACCAATTTTTCATCACATGATCTCACAGAGATAAAGCTATCAAGAGTTTAAGAAAACATGGAGATTTCTCAGGAATCTATCAAGTTACTCATCAATAACAATTTTCAGTTTACTAATAAAGAATTTGGCATATGAAAAATATGTCTAAATATTGAAATCACTATGTGGTACCTAAAAACTGAGTTATCCTCACGAACGACAACCTAATAGACGAAATGGAGTAAAACTTGCTGCTTAGATAGTCATGATAAACTCATGATGAAAACATGCAACACCTCTTTTTCGATTGACCTTATACTAAATTTCTTTGTCATATATGCTATATATTTTATATATTGCGCCTCCAAGAGAGAAGAGACTTGATGATTTATTTCATACTTGGGTTATGCAACGGATTAGAATAATAAAGTGAATTAAACATAATGACAAGGTGGGCAAACGAACATTGCTTTTTATGGATGCCAACCAATTAAAGACATTTATGTGAATCTTATTCGGGGAAATATTGGTTCCGATTTGGGGCACCATCGCATCGCAGCAACTTGAGGATCAAGAAAAGTTGTTGACTATTCTTTGAGGCCAACACGGAGACAGAAGCTATGTAGTGTTTTAACTCCCCCATAGATGACCATTATTATATATTTATATTCATTCGGAATGTGTCAATACTACTGTCTGACTTGTGATACCTGATTGTGTTTGTCACAATCATGGTCGTGCTGACGAATTTATCATATATCAATATATCAGCTGGTTAGGTTTTTTACGGTGGAACCTGTCTAAGTTCTCGACTTGACATGAGTGTTCATATTTTTCTGGATTTATTTTAGAATGTATAGGTGTTATGCTTTCAATGATAGGTGACATTCTCTTCGATGGCGATACGCCTGTAGTAACTTTATGAGAGGTGTTCATAAGGGTAGGGTTTACGTACGTGTGCTCATAAAGATGAGTGTGTCTGTATTATAAATGTCTACATTGTATTGTGTAATTGTAAAAAAAAATCATGGCCGTGTTGGAGGTTGCTTTAATTAGCTGCAACTTTGTAATAATCCTGGACGACTTTTCTATGGGTTCAAGGTTAAAGCTGGAACGTTTTATTCAGTTTTTCTATAGCTTACAAATTTGCAAGCTCCGTCTGTAAGTCCATCTAGAATCTAGATTGGTCAAAAGCGCCCAAATTTAGGTTCATACATGAATCTATGAGGAGTTATATAAAATTGCACGATCTTCTTCGAAGATTCGTCAACCGTTGCTCATTTCAACCTGCCTGGGGGCAGGCACCGCAGTGGCCGTATCCTTTGACCATACCATCTACTCAGTATTTCATAACATATCCCTGTGGACGCTGTGAGAGCGCGATCATCCCCAATGCTTTACTTACGAAGTTGCCTCCAAGCAACGGGGAGAGATAAATAATGTGAGAAATTATTGGTGAGGTGAGCCATGAGCCCATGACCATGAAGCAGATATAGATTTGCTTCCCACTGTATATATATATATCAAGCTGCTACATAGGCTTCATTTCCCAAAGACTTCGGCTTGGGCTCAGTGGGTTCAGGGACGGGCTTCAGTTGCAAACCTGAAAGGGGACCTGTATGGGGATCACTGGAGCACTCTTCGTCAGATTCTGCCGCTATATCAAGCTATCACCACGGTTCAAATTGGAGATGGAACCTTCTGTTCGTTCTGGCATGATGTATGGTTCCAGGATGAGTCACTGGAAGATTTATGCCCAACCCTCTACAGCCACTGCATTGAAAAGGACTGCACTGTCGCTGAAATGTTCAGCATTGGCCTGCCTAATTCGCTGGTGCCAAGGCTCACTGCGAGGGCGACATCTGAATTGCATTTTGTACAGCAGCTTCTAGGGGGTGTAAACCTAGATGACTCCGCAGATAAGAGACTCTCGGTTTTCAGCAAGGGGGAGGCTGGCCTTGACACCGGCGCCCTGTACAGACTGCTCAAATCCAGGGGGCAACGAAACGACTTTGGAGCCAGTTTTGTCTGGAAAAACTCTGCTCCACCGCGTGTGCAATTGTTCATGTGGCTCCTAGTCCAGGAAAGGATTCAAAGCAGGTCTCTACTACGAAAAAAACATATTGTACAGGACTCAACCTGTCAAGTGTGCAATGCGAGCGAAGAAACCCCAGAACATATCATTGGTGGTTGTGCAATTGCTATAAGTTTCTGGGCACGCCTTAACCTCAACTCTATGATTCGAATCCAGCTTCAAGACCTTCAGTCGGTTACTCCACCTCCTGGGCTTCCTGTTGAAGATTTCCCGGCTTTCCTAGCGCTCGCATGCTGGGAAATTTGGAAAGGCAGAAACGCTAAGGTTTTCAGGCAAGAGAGCATCTAAGCGGATCAACTTCTTAACCGCTGCAAATCCTCCGCTCAGCTTTGGAGTCACAGATTCTCAGCCAGGAAAAAACACATACCCCAGTCTTGGTGCAGCTTCTTTGAAATGGCTAGATCAGGCCAAGGATAGTTACATTGTTTAGATCGTGTGGTGCTGTGGTTTCCAATTGAACCCGACACCCCCCCCAACCCCCTGTCACCATCTAGGTGATCTGTAATCTAGAAACATGTATTACTTCACGGGCCGTTTTGGGGCCAAGAAATAAAATCAGGTGGGGAACGCCTCACCCCCGTTGCTTGTCAAAAAATATATAGCCACTAACCGAGATATCCAGCCATCCAGCGTCCCAGCAAGCAACACTAACAATGGCCCGAGGGGACGGTCCAGCTCCAGCTCCAGCTCCAACTCCAGCCCGCGGCGCTCGCGTCGTGCTGTGCCCACTGTCGTTCCAGGGCCACCTCAGCCCGATGCTGCACCTCGCCGGCGCGCTGCACGCGCGGGGGCTCGCCGTCACCGTCCTCCACACGGCGTTCAACGCGCCGGACCCCGCGCGCCACCCGGCCGGGATCACCTTCGTCGCCGTGCCGGACGTCATCCCGGAGGCCGTGGCGCCCGCGACGAACAACGGCGGCATCGCCAAGCTCCTCGCCCTGAACGCCGCCATGGAGTCCTCGGGCCACGTCCGCCACGCGCTCGCGTCGCTCCTCGCAGAGGAGGGGGCACCGCGGCTGGCGTGCCTCATCTTCGACTCCACCCTCTCCGCCGCGCAGGACGCCGGCGCTGGCCTCGGGATTCCCACGCTCGTGCTTCAGACCGGCAGCGCCACCAGCTTCCGGTTGTTCAGGTCCAACATCTACGACATGCTCCACGACAAGGGCTATCTGCCGGCCACAGGTTCGTGACATGTCCGTAACAAATGCTAGCTGCTACTGACTTCAGAAATATCTATGCAGTGTTTTAATTAATTAGGAAAGAATTTGCCATGAAAAAAAAAACTTGATAGGGATTATTTGTACTTTTACTACAAGCTTCATTGTCCCTAGCTATGCCTATGACACATTCACACAACCAACAAGAGGCCACGTTACATTTTGTTTCATTTCAGAGTCCAACCTACACATGCCGGTAAAGGAGCTTCCACCCTTACAAGTGAGGGACCTGTTTGACCCAAGCAAGCTTCCCAACAAAGAGATCGTGCACAAGATCTTGAGTCGTGCCACCGAGACAACAACAAACTCCTCCGGTGCAATACTCAACACATCTGAGGCTCTTGAGTCCCACGAGCTTCAGATCATCCATGACAAATTTGCCCATAAAGGTATTCCACCCTTTGCCATCGGTCCGCTTCACAAGCTCATCACCTCTAACAATGGCGTCGAGACTAGTCTACTTCATCAGGACCGCAGTTGCATCAAGTGGTTGGATACACAAGCCCCTGGCTCCGTGCTATATGTGAACTTTGGTAGTGTTGTTCATGTGACTCAAGATGAGCTTACTGAGATCGCATGGGGCCTAGCGAACAGCGGCAAGCCATTTCTATGGGTGGTTCGGCGTGGCCTTGTGCTTTTAGTGGACAAACATGGGGAGCTCCCGGATGGGTTTATGCCGGCTGTGGAGGGTAGAGGCAAGGTGATTGAATGGGCACCACAACTAGAGGTTCTAGCACACCCTGCAGTAGGGGGCTTTTGGACTCATAATGGATGGAACTCCACATTGGAGAGTATCTATGAGGGGGTGCCAATGTTGTCGAGGCCAATCTTTGGAGATCAGTTACCAACCGCAAGGTACGTGCGCGACATATGGAAGATTGGGATTTTGTTGGATGGTGTGCTAGAGCGAGGGGAGGTTGAGAAGGCCATCAAGAAGCTGATGGAAGAAGATGAGGGAGCTGTAATCAGGGAAAGAGCAAAGGAATTGAAGGAGAAAGTGCGGATGTGCCTTGACAGCGGTGGGTCTTCTCAACAGGCTATCGATAAGTTGGTGGATCACATTCTCTCTCTTTGAGGTTTTCATTACAGTATATTGTTGTTATGTTTTGTGTTATCTGTGTGTGCTAGCCATCGCAGCATTGTTGTTATGTTTGTCCATGGTTTTGGCAGAATAATTAAATTAACTACAGGTTTATGTTGCAGTAGCGCCTACACTATTGAACTAAGATCGCAAAGGGCCAACAATTATAAGCTCAAGAGGATATATTAGTATTTAAGTTAGCAATCGCTCTTCAGTCATATCAATTTTAGAAAACAAAGTGTGCACCAGTGGCGGACCCAGGATTTGACTAAGACTAGAGCCAAATCCTGGTGGCCAATTCTTAGTGGCTAAAATGGTAAAATCAAAACGCTATAGCCTATAGTATAGTTTATAGGACTATATATACACACACACATATTTTATAGAAAATAAAAATTCTCAAGCAAAATTGGCAAATTCAAAGAAATTCTTGAACAATAATTAATAGTATGATATAATAGCTCCTGCACCTTAAGATGATGCCGGAGGATGATTGATGCTTCCTGTTCCTGCTTGCTCTTACTCTCGATCTGGATCTAGATCTGACAATGGAGGATGGATGATTCATTGTTCTAGTTCACCAACTCAAGAGAAATACGATACAATAGTCCTTGTCCTCTTCATTTAATTGGAATCAAAAGTTCATAATTAGCAGTTGAAATCAACGCAAAATAAGAAAAGTTCTGAAACTACTAAAATTGAAGGAATACATACCTTCACAGCTTCACTTCACGTTGAATCACGGCTTCTGGACAGGGTGCTCTCGGCTCCTTTGCCCCTGGCGGATGCGGACAGGCCACAGGCGGCAGCAGTCCTGGCCTCCTGGGTGGCAGGCGGACGTGTCTAGGGGTTGGGGCTCTACCGGCTGCCACTCTAGGCCCCTAGTCTGGCCTCTGACTCCGAGCGTGTGTGGGCGCTGGCAGCTGGGCGATCGTCCGGTCGACGAGCGAGCAGCCGAGCAGGGGACACGGCAGGAGAGGCAGGGGCGGCCAGCCATCCTGGTGGCCAGGGCACGGAGGCCAGAGCAGCGGAGCTGGGGCAACAGGCGAGGGCGCGGGCGCGGGCGCAAGGCGTGCTGCTTGCGGCGGCGTGGACGGTGGCCGCGCAAGGATCGGTGGCCGAGTGCAGCGCTTTCTCTTCCGTAGTTTTCTCTTTAACGGGCTTCTTTCTTGGACCAAAATGAAGAGTTGCTGCTGAAATTTCTAGGCCACGACTAGAGCTATGGCCCTGCTGGCCCTAGGTCTGGGCCCGCCCGTGGTGTGCACTAACCTCATCCACTACTCAAAATGTAAAATTTTCTAGCAAAAACTACATGTGTAGTAGTTTCTTTTATTAAAGAATAGAGCGCTTATAATTGTACATCAATATAGATATGTTGTACTGTTTAGGTACAAATATATAATTAAATTATCTAAACTTCTACAATAATAACTTACATGAACTGTTATCTTGGATATTAATATATTGTTAATGGATATACTGTGTCTATTTCAAACTATAAGACGTTTTGACTTTTCTAGATACATCACTTTACCAAAACATCTTGTAATTTGAAATGGGGAAAACATATGAATAGTTAAACATTTCTGATAACTAATGAAACATATAGGCCTTGTTTAGTTCGCAAAAATTTTCAAGATTCTCCGTCACATCAAATATTTAGTCGTATGCATGGAGCATTAAATATAAACGAAAACAAAACCTAACTACACAGTTTACCTGTAATTTGTGAGATGAATCTTTTGAGCCTAGTTACTCCGTGATTGAACAATGTTTGTCAAATAAAAACGAAATGCTACAGTAGCCAAAAATAAATTTTTTTACAAACTAAACAAGGCCATAGTTTGTGTATTTATTTATTTATGAAACATATTATATATATATAGTAAACTTAGGTGCCAATTGTCTGAAGATTATTGGAATCACTGCGTTGGGCACGCCCTCATGGCTTACGCCCAGGAGTGTGGCAGATGAGTTTTGTATCGGTTGCGTCACATGGCCACATTTCCTGGTGCATCGAGGCTCACATATTCCGACAAATTCCATCCTCTCCATATGCCTCTCATTGCAACAACCACGCTGCACGCTCTACCGGCGAGCGTCCATGGCCGGACAAGAGCAGCAACGCCGCCGGAGCGTCGTGCTGTTCCCGCTGCCGTTCCAGGGCCACATCAGTCCGATGCTCCAGCTCGCCGCGCTGCTCCATGCGCGGGGGCTCGCCGTGACGGTCCTCCGCCACACCGGCTTCAACGCCCCCGACCCCACGCGCCACCCGGCCGACGAGTTCACCTTCGTCCCCATCCACGAGTCGCTCCCCGCCGAGGTCACCTCCCCCGGCGCCGACATCGTCACGCAGCTCCTGGCCCGGCCCTGAACGCCGCCTGCGAGGCGCCCTTCCGCGCGGCCCTCGCGTCGCTGCTCCTGCGTGGTGGTGGTGGTGGTGGCCAGGGACCACGACGTCGCGTGCGCGGTGGTCGACGGGCACTGCTACTCGGCGCTGCGCGCGCGCGGCGCACCAGCTTGGCCTCCCCGCGCTCGCGCTCCGGACGGACAGCGCCGCCACGTTCCGCACCATGCTCGCGTACCCACGGCTGCGCGACGCCGGCCTCGTTCCCGTCGATGTCACTACTGATCAACACGTTCGAGGGGATCGAGGCGTCGGAGCTGGCCAAGATCCAGCGCGAGCTCTCCCGTCCGGCGTTCCCGGTCGGACCGCTGCACTTGCTGTCCCAGGCACCGGCGGAGCAGAGCCTGCACGCGCCAGACCGCGGCTGCCTGGCTTGGCTGGACGCGCTCCGTGCTCTACGTGAGCCTGGGCAGCGTGGCCTGCGTCGACCGCGGCGGCGTCTTCGAGGAGATGGCGTGGGGGTTGGCCCGCAGCGGCGTGCCGTTCCTGTGAGTTGTCCGTCCGGGCTTGGTCGCCGGCGGCGAGGAGGTTCCGCCATTGCCAGATGGGTTCAGCGAGGAGATCAGGAACAGGAACAGAGGGAAGATTGTCACTTGGGCGCCACAGAGAGAGGTCTTGGCGCACGCCGCCATTGGTGCGTTCTGGACGCACTGCGGATGGAACTCGGTCTTGGAGAGCGTCTGCGAAGGCGTGCCCATGCTTGTGCAGCCGTGCTTCGCGGACCAGATGGTGAACGCGAGAATCGAGATACGTCACGCATGAGTGGGGCGTTGGGATGGAGGTTGGGGAAGAGATTCAGAGGGGGAGGGTTGCCAAGGTGGTGACCAAACTGATGGTTGGGGAAGATGCAGCTCAGATGAGGGGCAGAGCTTACCATCTGAAGATGCAGGCATCTGCTCGTCTCTGTGAAATGCAATTTCTTGTCATGCCAAATTGTTTTTTTTTTTTTATGAAACAGGAGGGGGAAAGCCCCTACAGAAATTTACTAAAAACCAAAGCAGTTTACAGTTTACAGCCAAAGATCAAGAAACAAAGAACGAAATAAAGAAAATCTTGTTAAATACTAATTAATGTGTTGCAAACTTGCAATCTGTTAGGGATCATATCAATGTGTTCAACTATGCTCTGCTCCCAATGCCAAGAAGCCTGTTCGAGATTTTTAGATGAACTGATCGAGGTTCCATTTTAGGTCTCCTTTAGAACAAAGGTTTTTTTTTCCTTTTTTTATGTGTTTTCCTATGAAAATAAATGCCTATAGAATTTCTACATGATCCTTGTGAAATTCCTACGATTCAGAGAAGCCCTTAATTAATCTTTGCTAAAATGTCATGTTATTGGCTATCCCTAAATACATGGTTAGATCTAATGTATCCTCTTTTAGTCCCCAAACCAAATATATGGTAAACTCTAGGGGGGGGGGGTCTTCGGGTCCGGCTGTTCGGACGGAAACTACCGTCCGGCAGTCTCCCGCGCAATATTTTCTGCGTGAGCTCCAGATATTTCCCGCACAGCTCCAAGTTCTATCGACGAGATTCTTTCCTTCACTACATAGTTCTCTAAATTTCTATTGGCTGTCTAACCCGCATCAGCAGCAGTAGGACAAGCGGATAGATGACAGGCTGTCACATCCTCTACTCACCCACACGTACAAATGACTTTTTAACAAATTAAAAAAATTATAACTCTTAAACTAAACATCCAAATTAAATTTTAATCACACCATCAAATTTCTTACAATAAAATCTTCAAAACAAGATCTCACAAGAATATATTCAGATAAAATTTTATTAACGAACAATTATTTTAAGAAAATAGAACATTGTCTTTTATTGAGTAGAGATGATGTTCTAGGTTTAGAAAATAATGTTCCGTCTTAGTAAAAATTGTTCTAGATTTAGAAGAACAATATTTTAGTTTTAGGTTTATGATATTGGTACTATATGAACAACTCTTCTCAAAATCTCAAAACTAAAATATCATATACATAACATAAATAAAAAGTAATAAAATCTAGAGCAATGCATAAGAAAAAAAAAAGAAAAACATATAATAGAGAAGATTTTAAAAATATCACGTGTATACTTTTCAGATATCCTGAAATATACTATAGAACAACACATATATACTAAGTGAACATTACTAAATACACCATAGAACATTTCTAAATATATAATAGAACATCGCATATATATATTACGTGAACATCACTGAATATATCATAGAACATCACATATATACTAAGTGAACATCACATAAAACATTACGTAAATATACTACTATATGAAGAACAAAATTATCATAGAATATTATATAAATACTACGTAAACACGATATAACATAATATATAATATTAAACATATACTACGTGAATATCATATATAGAAAAAATATAAAAGTAAAAAAATATTAAAGCAATTAATTAGAGTAAAGCAACTAAGAAACATACAACATAATTATTAACAAATGAAAATGATAAATATGTAGAACACATAAAAATAAATGAGTAAGTTGAACAAGGATTTAAAAAGTTACAAATAACAATAAAAATCACATAAAAGAAAATAAAAACAAAAATAAACTGGAGAAAAAAATAAATATAATAAAATAAAAGGAAAGAAAAGAAAATAGGAGGAAATAAATAAAAGAAACAAAAAAAATTGAAAATATCAAAAATTAAATAACAAAAAAGAAATAAAAATGAAGATCCCGAACATCACAAAAATCATCAAAGAACATCACATATATACTGCGCGAACATCACAAAAATCATCATAGAACATGACATTATATACCACATGTACATCGAAAAAATATAACAAAACATCACATGGAATATAAAAAATAAAAAATATCAATAAAAATAATTAAGTAAGATAATATATACTACATGAACATGAACATCGCATTTATCTATTAAATAACATAGGAAAATAAATAAGAAAATAATAAAGTATGAAACAAAAATGAACACAAAATAACGAAGCATAAGCTTTGAAGCACGCGTGGGCTCATAGCAAAACAACAACATAGGCCTTGTTTAGTTCGCAAAAATTTTCAAGATTTTCCGTCACATCGAATCTTTGGTCGCGTGTATGGAGTATTAAATATAGACGAAAATAAAAACTAATTGTACAGTTTACTTATAATTTGTGAGATGAATTTTTTGAGCCTAGTTACTCCATGATTAGACAATGTTTGTCAAATAAAACGAAAGTGCTACAGTAGCCAAAAACCTAAATTTTTGCCAACTAAACAAGGCCATAATAAAAAACACATAAAATAAAAATGAATAAAAACTTAAAAAAATAAAAAGGAAAATAAATATAAAAAAGGAAAAATGATAGAAAGAAATCAAAAGAAAAAGAAAAATAAAAGGTAAAATGCAAATAAGGAAAAAATAAAATAAGAATAAAAAGCATATAGAGAACTAAAAAGAAAAAGGAAGAATAAATAAGAACAAGGAAATAAAACAATAAAAAGAAAACGAAAAGAAAAAAGAAAGGAAAGGGAAACTAAATAAGAAAAATATAAAAAAGAGAAGGAAACCGTACCTACCTGCTACTACTCCGTGCAGTCTGTCGTGGTTCCCGCGCGCGGCCTTCCCGCGCGTCCTCCCGCGCACTGTTCGGCCAGCGGCTTCGGTCCGGCCGTTCGGACCGGTTGATTTCCTAAACTCTACTCCCTCCATCCAAAATAGATGAAGTTTTTTAGGTCTTGTTTAGATACAACCAAAATTTCAAAAGTTTATAAGATTCTCCATCACATCAAATCTTTAGACGAATGCATAAAGCATTAAATATAGATAAAAAAAAACTAATTGCACAGTTTACTTGTAAATCGCGAGACGAATCTTTTGAGCCTAATTAGTCTCTAGTTGGATAATGTTTGTCAAATACAAACGAAAGTGCTACAGTGTCAAACTTCAAAAAAAAATTGCATCTAAACAAGGCCTAAGACAACAAATTGAACGATGTCATGGTTCTGTGCGGAACTAAAAAACATATTCTTTGTTACAAATTAAATTCACATTGCGTTTCTTACAATAAATCTTCAAATACCAGATTTTACTTGGATCTATTCAGATAATATTTAGTAAAAGAATATTTTCATTTTATTTGAGCATTGATAATGTTCTATATTAAGAAAATAAAATTGTGTTGTCACAATGAGACCCATATTTTAGATTTAGGAGAATAAAATACTATGTTCCGGTGAATGATGTTTATAGAACATCTCCTGGATATTGTTGGAATTGAAATATACTGTACAATATCTTCTGGATAATCCATGATTAGAACAACTTGCGTCTAACAATGATACGGAATATGATTCAAAGAAATTGATTTTTGTTGCAACTACAGGCATGTTTTGGTAGTTATGAAAAAATATCAGCGACTGTACTGTTCGCAGAAATTGAGAAAAACTAACACTATAATTTGACAGGAATTGTCCATAAGAATTACAATAAACAATGCAGACTTAATTGGGTTGCGTCTAGATCAAGGTTTAGCGAATCACCACACCATGCATCATTTCATTGCCTTTCTTTTTTAATTAAAGCTAAGGTCTTCCTTAGTTCACTCCAAAACAAAAAACTTTTCAAGATGCTATGTCACATCGAATCTTGCGAAAATAAAAACTAAATATAGATAAAAATAAAAACTAATTGTACGGTTTGTCTATGAATCGCAAGATGAATGTTTTAAGCTTAGTTACTCTATGCTTTGAATAAAAATTAAAATGGTACAATGTTAAAATTAAGAAAAAAAAAAGGCCTAAACTAAAAACCGAGGGTGCGCTATTGACTTTTGCGTCGGGGCACGTGTGGAATGGCAACGCCACCGACGGTCCTTTCACTATCCCACCCTGCACCCAGATCGCATCTCCGCCGTCGGTGGCTGATCAAGCGTTTGTTGGGGCGCTGGGCTCGGACCCGGCCGGCTGCCTCTTGCCGTCTTGCGCTTGCGCCCGTCCTGCTCCGCTCCTGGACGTGCCGCGCGCTGCTGACAGCCGCATGGGATCCCCGTCTCCCTCCCTCGTGGAGCTACCGCGTGTCATATCATATGTGCGTGTCCCCAAACACTATTCAGCGCGTATGCGACAGTCCTAGAACCAACGCGTGCTTTTCTTTTCTGATTTTGTCTTTATTTATGTCCTTACGCAGTTAGTGCGTGCTTTCTATTTTGGATCTATGTTTGCTCTTTTTTTTTCTTACTATTACTAGCATGGAGGGTGGACACGCGCATGAGAGGGGAGGGAGATCTTTGTGAGATTTTATTTATGCGAGTACGTGCTACATAAAACTTTAAAATATTATATTCAAACTTTTTTTTCACACAAGTAGAGCTAAAAAAATACTGCCTCAATTTATCTAGAGAATGAAAAAATTTTAAATATCACATCGAATGTTTTGTAGAATGTTAGAAGGAGTGTTTACATACTAATAAAAAAACTAATTACATACGTCTCCCGCCTCCACCACGGCACAACAGTAGGCTAGGGCGGCCCCGTCCGTCGCATAAAACAAAAAAATTTAGAAACTATTATGCATGCTGGAGGAGGAACAATGCAAGACAAAAAGCGCATGCAAACAGTGCCTTGTGGCCAGGCCCCGCTTGCATGCGAACAGTGCTCGTGGCTCGTGACTAGTCTGTGGCTCCTGTCCGGCGGGACATGACAGGTGATTTCGGGAAGCGGGCGTGGGCGCGGGCGCTCGATGCAGTTCTCTGGCCTCGTTTAGATCAAAAAAATTTTAGATTTTGACACTGTAGAACTTTCGTTTTTATTTGACAAACATTGTCCAATCATGGAGTAACTAGGCTTAAAAGATTCGTCTCGTGATTTACATATAAACTGTGCAGTTAGTTATCTTTTTTATCTATATTTAATGTTCCATGCATATGCCGCAAGATTCGATGTGATGAGGAATCTTGTAAAGTTTTGAGTTTTTGGGTGCATCTAAACAAGGCCTTTGTCCGTGCAAGCGTATATACCCTGACAAAGACAAGACCAGAGAGCAACGTGTGCTCGCGTTGTCCGGCTCCTCCTATGTGGGCGCGCGTAATTGACCGCCGCTGTCTCTGCTTTGGTGCACAGGTACTCCCTCCGTCCCAATATATCTGTCGTTGGAGGACTTGATCCAGTAACCAACGCAAGTGGCAAAAGACCCTGCCACCCCTATCTATAAATGATTTGTGACCTGTACTATTTGAACAGACATGCCATTAATGCACGAGAAGCACCACCCACTGAATCTTTTTGTTACATTAAACAAATCAGAGTTCACATCCACTTTCACAGCTAAACATGCAGTACAGGATTTTGGCCTTAAACAAATCAAAGATGACACCAAAAAGTGCATTTCACTCGGCGGCAAACTCCACCTGGCGCCAAAACAAATCTTGTGCTCCATTTTTACACAGCAAAAGCAAACTGAAATTTCAAACTATTGCCCCAGCGCCATTTCTCTAAACATGTGGCATTGAAAGCCTACCAACCGTCTCGTTGCCTTCATTTGATTCATTCACCTCTCATCCATCTCCCATGGCAATAGACCTAAACACACTACCAGAGGAGGAAGGAGAGAAGGTGCCTGATCTCAACAAGAGTCCTGCTGAACATGAAGAGGATCACAATCCCTTGGAAGATGTAGTGGCTGTAGTTGAAGTTGGAGGAGCTGATCACTTTGGTCTCCATCCTGTTCAGAATGAAGAACAAGAACAAATTCATCATCAAGGTAAACACTTTGGTCTCTCTCTCTCTCTCTCCCCTAAAATTGGAAAGCTAGTTTATTTCACCCTCCAAAAATCACAAGCAACAACAAGGAATTTAGTTACTGCTAGTATTTTCTCACCTAAAACTCTTGTGTAGCAGATGTTCTCGTCTGTGTCCTAAAGTAGTATACATGCTCCTTTGTATCCTCTCAAAATCACAAGCAATGTTAGTTAATTTTTGTGTGTAAGGCATGCAACTCATTTTTTTTGCTTCAAGTTCTAAATTAAATTAGAGTGAGATAGGAGAATAACTCACATGTGTGTGATGACAATGCATTCTCATTAACATCAGCTTGCTTCTATACCAGGTCACAATGCTGCGCATCCATTTCATTCAAATGATCCACACGAAGAACAACAAAACCTGCATGCAGGTGATTATTTTCCTGATGTTCAAGTCATAATCGTAGTATTTATCTCAACTAAAATCAGTATCAACTATCTTATAATTCAACTGGTTTAGTGTCTGTCACATAAAATTGCAAGCAACATTATTTATCTATGTGTGCGTGACAATGCATTTTCATAATCATCACCTTGCTTCTGTACCAGGTGATAGCGCTGGGCATCCATTTGATTTAAATGATCCACTAGAAGATCAAGAAAACCTGCATGCAGGTGATTATTTCCCTCATGTCCAAGTAATGTTTGCGACAATAATTGTCCATGTCAAAAGGTTTCATAATCAATTTACTCACAATCAGCACACTATCTACATTTTTTATTGTAGGAGATGACTACATTGGCTTCCAAGAACAACAAGATACCTTGGATGATGTCATACATGACTTTGGCGTGTATACAGATGTTGTTCACATCATATTTGACGAAGAGGAGTTGTCTGACTCGGATGACGAAGACTATCAGCAACCCCTGCAAGAAGAAGCAACAAATGTGCTCAAGAATTTGACACAAAGACAAAGGCAAGACATATATAAAGATTTGCTTCAGATAAGCACTAATGGCACATTACAGCGAAACAGCACAACACTTATTGCTGCAAAGTACAATGTTCATGTGCGTACAGTACAACGGGTATGGAAAAGAGCAAAAGATTGTTTGGCACAAGGCATACCAGTAGATGTCAATTCTTTAAGAGCTAAGAATTGTGGCCGTAAAAAAATACAAGTAGACCTCATGAGGGTCGTTGATATTCCCTTAAACAGAAGAGGAACCATAAGGTCACTGGCATATGCTCTTGAAATCAGTAAAAGCACTCTACACAGGTTGTTCAAAGAAGGCTTGCTGCGATGACACTCCAATGCGCTGAGGCCTTATTTGAAGGAAGAAAACAAACATGCAAGGTTGCGGTGGGTTCTCTCTATGCTAGATCAAAGTACTCTGCCAAACAATCCAAAATTTCGTGATATGAAAAATATTATTCACTCCGATGAGAAGTGGTTCAATGGGACACAGAAGAATATGACCATGTACATGCATCCAGATGAAGAAGACCCACATAGAACCGTGCAAAACAAGAATGCCATTCACAAAGTCATGTTTTATTCTGCGGTGGGAAGGCCTAGGTTTGATGCTGAAGGAAGATGCTATTTTGATGGGAAGATAGGCATATGGCCTTTTGTGCGTGAGGTACTAGTCATTCTGTATATAGTACTTGCAATCCATTTTAAGCTATTTGGCTTAACAATCTTTATAATTGTAGGAACCAGCAAAAAGAAGAAGTGGCAATAGACCGAGGGGCACACCTATCACAAAGACCATGAAGGTTGATAGACAAACAATTAGATCTTATATGATCACAAAACTAATACCAGCTATACAAGCTTGTTGGCCTAGAGAAGCAAGGCATGAGACAATATGGATACAACAGGACAATGCTCCTTCTCATGTACGAGCAGATGATGCAGATTTTGCTCTAGCAGTAGCCCAAACAGGCCTTGATATACGCCTAACTAACCAGCCTGCTAATTCACCTGATATGAACTGCCTTGACCTTGGTTTTTTTGCTTCTCTTCAGTCGATAACTGATAGAACGACATCTAGAAACATGGATGAGCTTATCCAGAATGTGTGCATGGAATATCAAAACTACAACCCCGTCATTCTAAATAGGGTGTTCCTCACACTACAAGGATGCATGATTGAAGTTATGAAAGATAGTGGAGGCAATAGGTACAAGATTCCTCACATGAATAAAGAAAGGCTAGAGGCACTACACATGCTCCCTGAAGCTCTAAGTTGTGATAGCCAGCTAGTTCGAAGGGCTTTTGAGTTGTTGAACACTTAATGGTTATGTTCATGTAAACATCGCTTATGATGCTTTTGCGTTGTTGAACACTTAATTGCTGTTGTATATATAAACAAGGTTTAAGTTGCTTTTTTCGTATTTAACACTCATGTGGTTGTATGACCTGCTGCTGCAATAATTAAACCTTTATGTGGCTGTGGCAAACTAATTCGTTGTTGTATGTATTTCACATTGCAAATCATAAATTAAACGATGCATACCATATAAATACGTACAAGCACCATAAATCAAAATGAACCAAACTGGTCAAACATAAACCATCAGGCACGCAACCAACAGACTATCAATACTGTCAGTACATATTCCCTTCTACAGGTTCCTTCCAGCACAACTAACAACAAAAGCAACACTAGGGTAGGGTTACAACGAAAATATTGCAGGTTCCTTCGATCATAGCTAACAACAAAAGCAACACTAGGGTAGAGTTAGAACCAAAATACTTCAGTTACCTGTTCATTAAAGTCGTCATCTTCCACCTGCGAATGGCCTCGCAAGTCCACACCATCCTGAACCCAACATGCCTCATCATCGGTTTCAATATCAGAGAAGCTAGCCCTATGGTCCAGCTCCTTGCCAGTATCCATCTCCGCCTTGACACTGTCCATCTCCACCTTGACACTCTCCTTCTCCAACTTCAGATTGTCCATCTCCACCTTGGCAGTGTCCTTCTCCAACTTCACATTGTCCATTTGCACCTTGGCACACATCTCCAACTTGTCGCTCTCCATCTCCACCTTTACACTGTCCATCTGCACCTTGGCGCTCTCCATGTCCACCTTGCCACTCTCATTCTCGACATCCGAAATAAGTCGTTTCCACTCGTGAAGCAAAGTACTGCACATAATTTGTACACAAAATGAGTAAGGTACCAGTATGACAACAAAATTGCAAGGCAATGTTAAGATGGCTAACCCCAAACGCTGACGACCTTGGTTGGCGCACGGCACAGTAATTGTGCTCACCATAACATCTTGCGGCTCCGTCTCAGGTACGTACTCATCGTCATCACCAAGCAAAGATGAACCCTTAGCAACTCCTTCTTCATCCGAATCAGGTATCAACTCAAATTCATCTGCACCCCCTTCCTGTGTATCTTGAGCAAAGTCCACTCCTTCGATGGCTATGCAGTTCCGCTTGCGGTCCCACCAAGTACCACGACGACGATCCCGGCCGCGCATCCGCTTTGCGGGCCACATCTTATAGCTATATGGGAGCCCCAAGGCATGCTTCATCCGCATGTGACGAATGAACCGGCTACCCCCATGTGCCCCCTTGCCGCCTGTCATCAAAGGATCACCTGCGGCACAAGGAAAAAAAATCTCAAACCTCATTTTACAAACGTCGGTAGAATCAGTAAATCTAGATATGCCAATGGGAATGGTAATAATTAATATTTCCTTTCATACACAGCAAGCCGAAGAGATAATCTTTCTAAAAAAAGGGAGAGATAATCTTCAAAGAGCTAGAAAGTTGGAGCTGTGCAGTGATTGTCATGTTCTTATCAACTACTCCTAGCAAACTTGTCAAAAAAAAAACTACTCCTAGCAAGCACGTAGTAGTATAGTATTAAGCTGCGTCAACTTGATTTCTCATTGTCGCATACTAAAGCTGCAGGCAGAGTATTCCAAAAGACATCTAGTATAGTATACACAATGTAAAGTGCAAATCTGGGGAAAAGACGGACATGTCTGGTAGTAGTAGAATCCTAGTAGGTCCTAGATCTGAGTCTAAAATCTAAACAATGCGAGCTGCGTGGTATACAAATAGCAAATACGTACCTGTATGTTTGCCGATAGCGTGGGCGGCGAGTTTCTGTGGGTCGGATCGAACGCCGTGCTTGCCCCTGCGCTTTCAGATGGTCCTCGGCGGCGGCGGCGGGGGAACAGCCCGTGCTCCCTGGTACCGTGGCCTGGCACAAGACGATGTTGGCAGAGGGGAGTCGCCGGAGTGCAGCTGCGACGGCGAGGTTGCGGATCGGCCGAAGGAATCCGGAGGTTGCGGGTGAGAGCGGCGAGATTGGGGAGGGTGGGTTTTTTTTAGAAAAAAAAGTTTCAGTGGTGTGGAGGCTGCGAGGGGGAGAGGGAAGAGATAAGCTTGGCCGACAGCGCGTGGTGCGGTGCAGTATACAGCTACGACTGAGAATAGGCAGCGACATTTATTTTGGGACGTCCCACTGTTGCTACGACGACAGATATATTGGGACGGAGGGAGTACGTCCCTAGGTGCCTTGGGCCGAGCTCTGCTGTCGATTCAGCAGCACTGCATCACTCCAATTAAGAACACAGTTGTTGCCGCGTCTTCCAACTCCCTCTCATTGTTCTCGCCTTTCTTGCATTAGGCCTTGTTTAGTTCCAAAATTTTTTACAAAATCAACACTGTAGCACTTTCGTTTGTATTTGACAAATATTGTCCAATCATGGACTAGTTAGATTCAAAAGATTCGTCTCGTCAATTTCGACCGAACTGTGTAATTAGTTTTTTTATTTTCGTCTATATTTAATACTCCATGCATGCGTCTAAAGATTCGATGTGACGGGAAATTTGAAAAATTTTGCAAAATTTTCTGGGAACTAAACAAGGCCTTAGGGTGGGAATGCAGGAAGAACGTCACGTCACTCTTGTCTTTTATTATTTCACGCATGACTCCAGCTTTAGTGGTTTTCATGAAGATCTTCTTGACCCATGCATTTTTGTTCTGCAGTGTTTTGTCCATTGTGTGTACCTTTGCACCTTTTCTTTGTCCATTGTGTGCAAGCCTGTGTACCCTTGCAAAATCTTTTTTGTCCAGAGCTACATGCCGCTGTCTCAGTAGGCGCGTGCATTCCATACGAAAAAGTTTCGTGGATCAAGTGGTTAGCATACCGAGGTGATAAGCACTCAGCCTTAGCTCGATTCTCCTAACGCCTACATTTTTTTCCATGCTAAAGTTTTTGGGCGACCAGCGAGCCACAGTTTTTTAGACGAGCATATAGCCACAGTTTTTTTCAGATAGCAAACATCATTTTTTAACGATACGTAGACAACAGTACTTTAATACAAAAATGAAAACAACTTTTAACAACTAAACAAGGCTCCCTGATCTTGTCAGGGACCTACGTCTTCCAACTCTTTGGCCTCGTTCTCGACGATATCCTTTCTTGCACGGCGCTTGGATCGCAGGAAGAACGCCGCTTCATTTTTGTCCTTTATTATTTCACCGACTGCATGCCACAGACGTTGGTTCAACTCTGTTACACTCGCTTCTCTGGCCTTCGTCAAGATCTTCTTGACCGTTTTGTCCGCTGTACGCTTGAACCTTTTCATTCGTCCAGAGCTATGTGTCTTTCTCTCGCTGCTCTTTCTACCCTGCCCTTCCTGCAAAACGAGATTATAATATTTAAATTTAAATATTAAGCTGGATTAGAATAGAAATTAAACTAAATTCTCCTCCGTACTTGACTTGTGGCCGCCACTAAAGCCGAGGCGTGCGGACAATATGTATGATGAGAGGGAGCTTGAAAGCCCTAGTTTGGTTTTGGATAATTGATGAAACCCTAGTACTAACCTCTATACTAAGTGTGTATAGACTTAATGAGGTTGGTACATGCCAAGTGATGGAGCAAATGATGATCATGGTGATGATGGTGATGACCACAAGGTGATCAAGTGCTCAACTTGGAAAAGAAGAAAGAGAAAAACAAAACCCTATGGAGAACAAGGCAAAGGTATTGCTTAGGGTTTTAGTTTTGGTGATCAAGACACCATAGAGGGTGTGATCACATTTAGGATAGATAGCCGTACTATAAAGAGGGGAATTCTTTGGCTAAGCGGTTATCGAGTGCCACTAGGTGTCATTGTTCTTGTGCATGCATTTAGAACCTAGTGAGCTAACTTAACTCTGTCGAAGAATAAGTTTGTGAAAATGCTAACACACGTGCACACTTGTTGGTTTACACATTGTGGTGTTGGCACTCTTTGAGAAGGAGGTGGAGTTTGAAGGGTAGAGAGAGGATGGGTTCCTCTCTCTCCCTCCTGCCGAGCTTGCGAGGCGGAATTCGGCGCTTTTCGAGAAAATGAAGTGCATATTTTCTATTGCACCGGTGGGAAATTTTGGACAAGTCGCGGGAGTGTTCCTCGCTGAGAAACACTCACCGGACGCTGGCCTTTGAGGCACCGGACGCTGTGGCTGAGCGTCCGGTGTGCTGTGGTGCTAGGGTTAAGCACCGGACGGAGAACACCGGACGCTGGGAAGCTCCTGTTCATGCGTCCGGTGCTATCTGACTTCGGTCGGAGTGTTTGACTGGAAGCACCGAACGCTCAGGGAGCGTCCGGTGGTTAGCGTCCGGTGTGCGGGCGTTTTTGCGACCCTCTCTGCGCATGGGTCCGGTGAGCACCAGACGCTACAGGTGCTTAGCGTCCGGTGACCCGCAGGTTTGCGGAACTCTCTGCGCATGAGTCCGGTGTGCACCGGACGCGCTCAGCGTCCGGTGCACTGCAGGTGACCGTTAGACTCTGACACGCGGCTGACGTTGGAGCACCGGACGCAGGTGCTGAGCGTCCGGTGCCCCTTTAAGAGCGTCCGGTGACCCCACAGTTTGCCTAGTGTAAGAGGCAACGGCTCTATTTGTTTGAGGGGCTATATATACGTGTTTGGCTGGCTTGGGGCTCACTCTCTTGGCATTCTAACATACTAGACATCCTTGTGAGCCTAAGCAAACTCCTCCCACTCATCTTCTTCATAGATTATTCATCTTTGTGAGATTGGGAGTGATTCCAAGTGCATTTGCTTGAGTGATTGCATCTAGTGGCACATGGGGATCGTTCTAGCTGCGGTTTTCTTGTTACTCTTGGTGGTTGCCGCCACCTAGACGGCTTGGAGCAGCGGAGGAGGATTGGCACGAGTTGGTGATTGTTCGTGGCCATCTCCCGGTGATTGTGAGGGGTCTTGTACCTTCCCCGGCGGAGAGCCGAAAGGTAACTCTAGTGGATTGCTCGTGTCATTGAGTTACCTCACTTGTGGTAGGTTCTTGTGGTGTCCTAGTGAGGACGAGGTTCGTGATACACCTCTTAGCCACCGAACCACCAAGTGTTGGTCGACACAACGGGGACGTAGCGTGCCGGCAAGCACGTGAACCTCGGGAGAAAATCATGTGTCTTCATTGTGATTGTGCTTTGGATTTCTCCCGGTGATTGGACTTCATATTATTAATTGGTTCATCCCCTCTACGTGGTGGTATAAAGATCAAACTCTCTCTCTTACTTTCTTGCAAACTAGAGTAGCTTACTTCTTGTATAGAAACTTTAGGTAGCTCTCCAGTGTAAGTAGAGACTTAGTTCTTGTGTGCATAGTGATCATAGCAACTAGAATTGTTGGGTAGGTGGCTTGCAAACACCCCATTAGAGCTAGAGCAAAAAGCTTCGCTTTGTTATTTACTAACCTCTTGCTCTAGTGTTTTTTGTAGAATTTTTAAATAGGCTATTCACCCCCCCTCTAGCCATATTAGGACCTTTCAGAGCTCCGCTTGCACCCAATGGAGGATAGCTTTGGTGTGCTATGACTCCGCTTGGGTGGTGCCCCCCATAGAAGTACGGCGTGCAGGGGTAGACGGTAGGAACAGCGCCGGGCGTGTAGGAGTAGACGCCGGGAACAGCGCCGGGGCCGTATGGGACGCCGACCGGGTAATGCGCCTGCAACGGTGGCGGCGGGTAACAAACCGGCTAGTAAGGTGGCACCCAGAATGGATGATAGGCGACGCCGTAGCTGGGAACTGCGTTGGCGTCGGCGTCGACGCCCGAAACGTAGGCACCGGTGGCTGGAGGGAGGAGGGCCGGCGCGTTGACGTTCTGTCCAACCACTACAAAAAATGTGCCATCTTTTGACATTTGATATATGTCATAATTCATGCGAAATAAGTCACAAAACACCATTTACGACATAAAGTTGACGAAAACTGAAATGTCAAAAGATGTGCGTCTTTAATAACAACTTGTGACGTTTAAGTGTTCATGTCGTAATATTATGACATTGGTTTTAGATGTCACAAGCGTTTATGACTTCTACTTTTATGTCATAGATTCTTAGACCTTGTCACATAGGATGACTCATTGTTTTGGCTCGATCCATACCATCACGTACCCCACCCACACATCAAACAATCCACATTACCATGTGTATGTCCAACAATATATATTCCATTCATGACCAAATCAACAGGTTCACAAGTCATTCATCAATATATTTATTACATTCATCACGAACACCAAACTATAGTTCAATAAGTGACCTTAGTCACAAAGTTATCTCAGATAAAATAAACAAATGAAATCACACATCCCTATCTCACAAGTGACCTTAGTCACCAAACTAATAGTTCAGCAGGTGCTGGCAGCTTGGCTTTCTTGGTGTCAGGAGCATGAGTGAATACCTTAGGTTGCTGGAATTTCTCCATGTCCTGTAGAAAAAACATTAGAATTAAACATCACTTGTTGAAACAAATGAAAAAGTTAAAAAGGAACTTTACATATGTAAGCTGGAAGAAATCAAACAACGGTTATAATAATCTTTGCATATATGATCTCACTACACCAACATCATACATTGTTTGAACAGTACTTAGAGGGACACTTTCTTTATCATTTTATAGAGGTGCCCCTTCTGTTCACTAAAAAAACCTTAATGATGGATTATGTAGTTTACCAAAGATTTAGGTAATATAGTGGATGAAGTGAAGTTGAAGCTAGTTTACTTAGCGCAATCGTCCTCTCAATGCGAGGGATATGAGGATGGTAATCTGGGCAGTTTGAGTTATCAAGAGGTAAGAATTTTATTTCAGAATTGGTTGTTATATAAGTAGTAGATTTCGAAAACCTACAAGTATTTACACTAAGGTCGCAAAAAAAATTCAACTTTGGGGCATATTGCAGAAACCTAAGTTGCAGTTTTTCTGCAATAAGATGTTTTTTTAATGCAATCTGCAATAAGATGTCAAAATAGTTTTATGTTTTTGAGGAAGTTATTGCTTTTTGCAAGATGTCAAAATAGTATAGATTTCTATAATAGGCCCCAGAAGTTGCAGTTTTCAACCCTTGTCGAAATACTTTTTAGGTTTTTGAATTTACTCTTCTATAATTGCAGCATGTATTTCATGATCTATGCCAACTGTGATAGAACACTTGGGCTTATTCTCTTGTAGTTACTGACTATAACATTTTGCACTGATAATTGATTCTCTCTCCCAATATCCACCTTCTAAAACTGAGAGTGGTTCTTTCTTTGCAGGAAACAAAAGAACCTAAAGAATCAGAAAAAATAATCACTGAGGTGAACCTTTTTATATAAAACTTGTCAAGCTGTACCTACTAAAGATTCTAGATGTAGTACTTTTGCACTTGAAATACTCATACCTCAAAAGTCATCAAGTTTGTAGCATCAGCACGTCATTTGCTTAAATATTGCACTGAAGTAGATGGAGTTAACCATTGCTCTAAATGTATCACTTGAGCTCATTCTGGTAGTCTGCCACTGGATGAAAAATATTGAAGATTCATGTGTAAGTAAGTTGCCAGCTAAAACACTACTGTTGCAAATTTATTACAGTTCTATGTTTATCAATTCAACTAAGCTAGCATACAAATAAAAGATGATAATACTTATAATCTCTAGATTCATATATTCTCATCCAAACAGTAAACTACCACTTAGCAAAAAAGTGGTGTGAAAAAAGAAAAGAGATGGCTGCATTTACATGAGCATTGAAGAAACAAGATCACTGAAATCAACTTACCAAGGCACATCTCCAATCAACTGTAACATCCTGAAGTTAAAAATCAGGAAACATTTTCAAAACTGGAACAACACTTATTTCAAAAACAGTAAAAAATTAAAGCTATGTAGATAGATATCCCTCCAAGCAGTGACACATTCTTGACTCACAATTGGAGCATTAGAGCAGGACAACAAATAACATAATTGGAGCAGATAATAGATAAAAGATAGCTTCAACTTACAGGAAGAAGTATTAGAGTATTAACAAAGTTGATGGATAGTATAGGAAATAAAGAAATTCATAGAGAGAGACAGAAAAATTATGCTCGCCCAGATTAAAATTTTATCTTCTGTGCACATATCCACACAGAAAAATAATATTACACGCACAGGAAAAAGAAGCCAATTGCACAGGGAAAACATGTATTTTTCTGTCGGTCTAGTGAACTCACAGAAAAATATCTTTTGCCCAGGAAAAAGTTACACACACAGAAAAAATATTCTATTTTGAAACTGTAGCAATAGCATATATATTTTCCACACTATAATTTCATGACACATCACAAATGTTCTGACATCAATACATATAGGATACATCACAATATGGTCTCCAAATATTCAACACATTCCATAGACGATGTCCAAATGTTCTGACGTCGATACATTCAAAAGCATTACCATCTCATCTCAGCGGTTCAAGTTTCAACCAAGATGACTAAACTACCAGCGCATCATTGAGTCATATAAGTAAGACCACAACTAAAGATTAGAGCGCTACTAGTTACATTCAAAAGCATTACCACAGCTAAAGATTAGAGCCTCCTACTAGTTAATGTGCAAAAGCACAACACTACAAAAGAAGAAACCACCATCACATCCATGTTTTGCAACTAAACAGCACCATCAAATCGATGCATCATCTCCATTGTTGTCGGAACCTTGATTGTTGGCAACAATTGTAGCATGAAGGTCTTCATTGGTGTGCCCAAAATCATTGGCATTGTTGGCAGATTCTGAGACAGCATGAGAAGAACCGGTTGCCTGAATGTGAACAAAATTACATTAGATTCTACGTGGAATTTTCTCCCAATAATATATCACTTTTAGCAAAGGCTCTAAATTTGATGTAAAGTCATTTGAATATGGTACCATCATTTGAACAAGGTTTATAGTGTTTAAACTGCTAGTTTTCAAGGTTGAAACACTACAAACCTACATAAGGTCATTTCCTCACTGCAATAGCTATGCAAATTCACTGCAGTAGCTATACAACAATCAACATGAGGCCACTTCCTCACTGCTGCACTGTTTGTTGCCATTCTGAATAGTACCCCACAAAATACTAATTAGTTTGTACTTCCATTCCATCTTAAGATCTCTAAGTGATGGATCTAATAGCTACAAAACATGTTGGTAGTGGAATGAAGATATACTCACAATTGCTTGCGTAGCGGACAAGCGTCGTAACGCTTCTTCTGGTACTACCCTTCATGTGTCCTCACAAAGTTTCTACAAGTGTATTGCAAGTACAGATATTTCAAATTGAAATCATAAGATAATTCACATATAACATTAATTAGTGAAGTATTTACAAGACCAGTGCACATACCAATACCAAGTCTACAAGAACTTTGTTTTGCTGTAGTGCGTTGTCCTTTTCATGATTCTCTTGTTCTAGCCTTCCATTTGCACGACGTAGCTGTTCCATTTCGCGAGACATGTTTTGCATAGTCATTGAATTTGATGGGAACACACTTCTTTCCCTTCCGGCTGCCCTAACATCTGAAGATTTAACAGCACCATTTGCTATGGCAAGACGCCCATGCTTTCTCAGGCCACCACTAGACACATCATATAGTGCCTTCCCATTCAAATATTGCTCTTGCTCGACCTCATGCCCATCCACTTCCATGTCTACACCATCTCTATCCTCTTCGTTTGCACATTCTATCCTCTTAACAGCAACAAGATAGTCGTCCTATATGCACACACCCGAACAAGGTAACAGTCATGGACAATTTCATGATCTTTTAGAAAATCATACATGCAGATAGAAAGTTTTTTTATTAAGCTAAAGAACATAACTCTAAATAGGAAACATGTTCTACAAATGTACAGATAGGCAAAACTTGCTAACATAGTATTCTGAAATTTCTGGACTGCAGCAAGATTGTCACTTAAATAAATCATTACTAGAGTTCTAGATCACAAAAAATTATGTACTTTAACACTTTGGAAAGCTTAAGAAGTTCTCCATATCTTTCAAATTATAATATAGGTCTGATTCTTAAGTCAACAGGGTGAAAAGGCACAAAGAAGCATTGCTGTGCACATATGAACATAACCTGACAGGAAACTTCAAAATTTCATATCTGGAGTTGTCCAACAAAAAATATTTGTTCTCAAACACGCCCAGAGAATTATACAAGTGAACATACCATGCGTTGTTGGGCTTTGCGGCTAATGATTGGACCACATCTACCATTGCTATCCAAACTTTTCCTGCCAGATTTCATCGCAGCAAATACATTAATAGGGGTTCCTTTCTCTGGTCCAAATTTAGCTTCCTAGAAAACAGTAAACTTTCAAATGAGATGAATTTACAATAGGCTACTAAGTTCTTAGAAAGACACTAAAGAATGTACACATGCATACCAATACTTGTGTCTCTGAATGGTCTAGACCCTCCTCGGTTTTGAGCAATATCTTCACTACTTGAGCGAGATGCTTGCCCTCTCTTACGTTTTACCTTGTACACATCTGAGCACCAATAAGCACAAAGGAGCAACCACACCTCATCATTCAACCACTTGAGCTTTGCTTGCTTGTACTGCTCATACTCGAGGTCAATATGGCACGCTATTGCATCCTTGATTTCTCTGTGTTTTATTTCCCTGTAGTACTCCTTAACAACATCCACACGGACTTGGTACATCATGTCCTTCATCCTTTTCTTCAAACATTTTTCTACATTTTTCTAGTTCTGTTTCAAATATTAATATATTAGATATCACAACAAAGGAAGCTCAACTATTTTTGGTGCAAGGAAGACATTCCAAACTTAGACAAGTGGGCACACAAATAAAATGTAGAATAACAACATCATCATACTACAAATAGATCAAATGAAGAAAGAAGTGTACCTTGAGTCTCAGTCACAGGTCCTCAACAATTCTTCACTATCTTTAAAGTACACACCGCCTCCAATAGAAACCTTTAGTCCTTAGTTAAAAATCTCCAAATCTCCACTGCAGTACATCAGGGACACACAATAAAAATTTTTGGCACAATTTTTTTAATGCTATCATTGAGGCCACTCTGACTATTATGCTATCTATAGGTACTGAACATGCATGTTATTACAATATCAATAAGAATCATACATACTCTAAATAGACAAGGAAACATGTTTTACTTCAATATACATATAGACACACATAGAGAAAGGAAGGATACTATATTTAGGGGAGAAACACAGAACCTGAAAAATCTTTTCAGATTTGAAGGAGACAACACCGGAAGCAGACTTTTTGACTGAAGAAACGGGTGGTGGAGATTGATGGGGCGACGAAGGCGTCATGCAAGGACATGCAACGGATGGGAGGGAGACCAGGGCGGCGGGATAGGGGATGCTCGTGGTTGGCTGTGCATGCGCTAGGTCCACAACTAGAGGGCCAACCGCTGGCTTGGGGCCGAGAACTGGAGGGGCTATGGCCACCGGCAGCAGGTAGATCTAGGGGCAGCGGGCGGCGTCCATGGAGCTGCGGCCAGCTGTGCACTGCGGTCTGGCCTGGAGCTGCGGGCGGCGGACCGGCTTAGAGCTGTGGGCGGCGGACCAGCCTGGAGCAGGGGCGGAATCACGGAGGGAGCTGGCGGCGGACCTGAGCGCGACGTGATTTTGGTGAGCGGATGGGAGGGAGTCACGCCAGGAGAGGATAAGGTTGCCGCATGTGGAGGATAGGTTTAGGGGGTTTTATTTTTTTTTTTTAATTTTTTTACCATCTTATCTATTCGACACCGCGCCAATACCAAAAGCTAGGCGCCAATGCCAAAAGCAGAGCGGGAAAGGAAAATCTATGCGCGGGACTTAATTTTTTCCGTGAGTTAGTAAATTTAATCTGTGTGTAAGAAACAACCCGACAGAATAATTATAATTTTTCTGTGCGTGCATATAGTTTTTTCTGTGAGGTTAGCAAAAACCGACAGAATAATATTAAATTTTCTGTGTGTATTCACACGCACAGAAAAAGTACTCTATTTTTCTGTGAGTAATTGGATTTTTCTGGCGGTATTTTTGAAACTCACACTATTATTGCTAATTGTTCTGTGTGTACTGAGAAAAACACACAGAAAAATTCAACACCCACAGAAGTATCACACAGCCAAGACACTGATCTGAACCTTGACAACGACACTGAAACTGTAACTAGGGAGAGCAGGGAAGCATACATGTTGGAGAGTAGCCTGCAACTAGACACCTGCAGAAAATAGCAAACACACACACACTAGTGACTACAAGTAGCGCAGCCAGGGAAGTGACCAATACGTAACTGAATGTGTGGAGTAACTGAAGGTGGAACTAAGCCAGTCCAAATAGAGCAAATTTTAAGGCACAAGCTGTTGAAAGGGTACCCCAAAGACCAAGAAGACGATGGGTGAAAACACAGTATATCCAATCTTAGGGTATTTCTATCTACTCTAATTAGTGTACTAAATTTTGACACAATGGACATATGACCTGAACACTTTCTGAAAAATAAAAAACATGTCTACCCTTCTTGGAAGTACCTGTGTAGCCTTCAAACTGAGGTAATCTTGAGTACCTTGTTTACGTATTAGCAAACCTGATAAAACAATTAATATTTAAGAAAGCAAATGATGCACAGTTAGGAAAATCTGAGATCTACATTATTGGGGGCCAAACCTGACACACATGTGACAGGAACGGAAATAATCTAGAACAATACAAAGATATTAGGGGCCAGACCTGAGATCTGCATGTGAAGTGCATGTCTCTGCTAATCTGATTGTAGTTTTAATAATGGCTACAAACACAGGTAGGAAAACCAGAGATCTACATTATTAGGACTCAATTTGACAGGTAACACCAATTTACTTGAAATTTTATTAAAAACAAATTACCTGCATTGGTGGCCAGATCCTTCTCTCAGAGGCCCAACAAAGGGCCCGAACTGGGAAGCTTGGCATATGTTGGGAGCGTAGCAGCTTAGAGGAGGGGTGAGGTGGCGCCCGGTCATTGTTGACACTATCCAACCATGGATCCAAGCTGCCTGTGCACAGATCGACACCGCTCGGTCAAGGCATGACAACCCAGCCACAGATCGATGATTCGGCGCCGGCCAAGATGGGGTCGTCGGCCTCGGACAGAGAGGCTAGCAGCTTCGATATGGCGCCGGCTATTGACACGACTATGGGCTTGCCAGCCCTCAGATGGGAGCAAATCGAGAGGCGGAGGCGCGTAGGGGCGGAGAGAAGCAGTGGAGTGTCGGAGGTACGGGGTTGCTCTTGGATCTGATAGGAGCGGATGAAGAGAGGGAGGAGTGCATTGAGGCAGCTGCGACGGCAGTGCGAGTTGCGGCAGGGCAGCGGTGCGGCAGCAGGAGGACAGCGTCAAGTTCTTTTTTGGGGGAAAAGGCAACACGGGTTTGCAGGACGACGGAGAGTGCCGAAGAAGCTTTGTGGTCTGCTCTCTTCCAGGATGTGGCGTGCTGAGTTTTCAGGGTTTGGGTTTTAGACGGGGGCTTGGGTGGCACACAAAATTTTTTCACGGACAACATTTTTCCCACCATTTTGGGTCTTGTTTAGTCCAAAAAATTTTATAAAATGGACATTGTAGCACTTTTTTGTATTTGATAAATACTTTTCAATTATTGACTAACTATACTTAAAAGATTCATCTCGTAAATTATAGGTAAACTATGCAATTAGTTATTATTTTTATCTATATTTAATACTTCATACATGTGCCGTAAGATTCGATGTGATGGAAAATCTGAAAAAATTTTGCAAAATTTTTTGCGAACTACAAGGCCACGGTGTCCGCACATGGCTTTTATCCTTTTATTGTTATTTTAACTCATGATAGAAAAATAATAATAATAAAAGTTAGACAGAAAACTTCATATTTTCTAAGAATTGTTTAAATATCTATATAATAATTCTATGTTTTTGTCAGTAATCGATAGTTACAGAATAATTGTATATTTTTATATCAATAGCTCACTCTGAAGTGGATGTTAGGCCAACAAAGTGCCTAAATACATAGAGAGAAATAAAAAAATGCTTACGAGACCCACTTGACTAAGTTGAGGTGGGACCCACATTGATAATTGGGCCCACATGCCACCTAGAAAAAACGATTACACTCTATCCGTGTCTTAGATTTATGACAATAATGATTTTACCATTATAACATGGTAAAGATTGTCATGATATGGACATTGACTACATTGAAGACACTTTTTGTGACATAAAATCATTTATGTCATTAAGTTTGAGATGGCTTTCAAAGGAACGTCATAAACTGATCGATTTAGTGACATTTTAATCACATGTCATGCTATAATCGTCATAAGATGACACATTTCTTGTAGTGAACGTTGCCGAAATTGTAGCCGTCGCCGACATTCGTCGACGGGATCGTCGAAACGGTCGACGCCGCCATGTTATAGGTTGGATCATCTGGCATCGTCGCCATGAGATTATCCAGTAGCGGCGTTAAGTTGAAGTATTGGTTCTCGTAGCTTGAGCCTTCGCTCGCCATCGCACGGAGATAGAAGTTCACCCTAAAAACCAAAAGTTTTTAAGATTCTCCGTCACATCAAATCTTGTGGCACATGCATGAAACATTAATATAGACGAAAACAAAAATTAATTACACAGTTTAGCTGTAAATCACGAGACGAATCTTTTAATCCTAGTTAGTCTATTATTAGATAATATTTGTTACAAACAAACAAAAGTGCTACAGTACCGAAAATTTTTCACTTTTCGGAACTAAACAAGGCCAGAGGGGAGAGCGCGAGGCTGAGTTGCGTGTGCGGCTTGAGAGGCTGAGTTGTGTGTGCGGCTTGAGAGGCTGAGTTGCGTGTGGCTTAAGTTGGACCCAGGGTATAGCGTGAGGCTGAGTTGTGTGTGCGGTTTGGAGTTACGTCCGGAGGTGCATATAGATATATATACTGAGCCGGGCAGTGGGAGAGTGCTCTCTGTGACAGTTGCCAGATACACACACTTGCACAATGGATAAAGAACTGAGCCAGACAGCGGGAGAGTGCTCTCTGTGACACACACACACTTGCACAATGGATAAAGAACTGAGGCGGACAGCGGGAGAGTGCTCTCTCTGACGGTTGTCATGTACACACTTGCACAATGGATAAAGAACTGCATCGCGGTAGCGCTCAGACCAGTCACAAGAGCGCACCATGTGGCCACGAGCCAGGAGCACTATTCGCATGCAAGCACTGCTGTGCCACCGAGCCTCATGCGGCCTGTTTGCATGTGGCCACATGCAACTACAGTTTCGCTTTTTTGTCTTGCATTGCTCCTCCTCCAGCATGCATGATAGTTTCTAAAATTTTTTGTTTTATGATATTATAGCATTTTCATTTTTATTTGACAAATATTATCTAATTATAGACTATTCATCTTGTGATTTACACACAAACTATATAATTAGTTTTATTTATATTTATATTTAATGCTCCATACGTACGTCGCAAGATTCGATGTGACGGTGAATTTTTGAAAAATTTTGGCTACTTTTTGGTAACTTTTCAAAATTTTCCGTCCACATCAAATCTTGCCGTAAATAAATAGAGCATTAAATATAGACGATACTAAAAACTAATTGGACAGTTTACTTGTAAATCACGAGATGAATCTTTGAGTCTAGTATCAGCTATTATAAGCTGCAATTGTAAACCCGCAGACCATACAGGATGTAGTCAACCAACTTGTCAATGGCGATCTGAGAAGACCCAGACGACCTCTCCAAGCAGCCTTCTACTTTTGCCCTAAGCTCCTGTGCTCTTTCCCTCATCTCACCTCCCTCCCTCTCACTCATCAACTTGCTAATCGCGTCCTTGATCTTCCCCCTCTCCAGCTCCCCTTCCAGCTCCAACCCGACACCCCAAACATCCTGCACATACCTCGTGTTCATCATCTGGTCCACGGCGTCCGGCCGGCAGATCATCGGGACCCCCTCGCTGATCGCCTCCAGCGTCGAGTTCCACCCGCAGTGGCTCCAGAACCCGCCCACCGCGCGGTGGCCCAGCACCTCCTGCTGCGGCGCCCACCGGACCACCATGCCTCTGCCGGCCTTGACGGCGTCCTCGACGCCATCCGGCAGCCGCCGCCGCACGCTGTCGCCGCCGTCACAGCCTCGTACCTGGTTGGGTCGGACGACCCAGAGGAAGGGGTGGCCGCTCTCCGCCAGACCCCAGGCCACCTCCAAGAACTCGCTCCAGTCCATGGCCGCCATGCTCCCGAAGCTCACGTACAGCACTGACCGGGACCGCTGCGCGTCCAGCCACTCGATGCAGCTGCGGTCAGGGGCGAGCAAGCTGCTCCTGGAGGAGTTGTTGGAGGAGAGCTTGTGGAGTGGGCCGGCGGCGAGGATCACCGGGAGGTCGTCGGCGGCGAGCTCGTCGCGGAGCCTCCCGATCTCGGCCGCCTCCAGTGCCTCGAACGTGTTGATGACGAGGCCGGAGCAACCTCTCACTGTCTCGCTGGCCCGGGCGAGGACTCTGCGGACCAGCTCGTGGTCGCTGTGCTTTGAGTAGACGAGGTCCTTCACTCGCAGAGGCGGCAGCTCCGGCACCGGCGTGCACACCTCCGACTCTCGCGGCGGCAGGTAGCCCTTGTCGTGCAGCATGGGGTACGCCAGGAAGCAGCCGAAGCAGGCGGCGCTGCCGGTGCGCAGGACCAGCGTGGGCAGCCCGATCTTCCTGGCCGCCATGTGCACGGCGAGGAGGTTGGCGTCGATGAAGAGGCACGCGGCGCGGGGGTGGGAGGAGGAGTGGGACTCGTCCGCGAGCACGGCGGACGCCAGCGCTTCCTCGACGGCGGACGACGCCTCCATGGCGGCGTTCATGGCGAGGATGATGTCGATGATCCTCCCCGTGGCGACGACGTCGGCGGGCGTGCCGTCGGCGACGGCCACGAACTGGAACTCCGGGTACCGCGCCGGGTCCAGCGCGTTGAAGCGCGTGTGCAGCACGGTGACGGCGAGGCCCCGGGAGTGGAGCACCCCCGCCAGGTGCAGCATCGGGTCGATGTGGCCCTGGAACGGCAGCGGGAACACCAGCACGCGTGCTGCACTACGCGGCTGCAGATGAGGACCCCTGCTGCCGTGGACGTCGCCGTCGCGAGCTTCTTGGACGCCGGCCATCGCTACTGCCTGCTGTGCGCTGGTGTACGCTCGGTGACGGTGAGCGCTACTGAGCATGTACTGGACTACTGGTGGATGGATGGGCAAAAACAAGTTGGGGATACAGCATACAGGATGTTTCGTGTTGATCGATGATCGAATGAATTATTGGACGATGGTAGTTTTGGTACACATGCGTCATGCTGCGTGCGTGGCAACAATGAAGCGCCTGCACCTTCGCTTGACGTCATTGGTGACGAATCGGGGCTGTTTGGTGGTTTGAAAATGAAATTATTGTTGGCTATTTTAATATGAGAGAAAAATATTTTTGGCTGATAGAAAAAATACGGCTAAATAAGAGTTGTTAGGCATTGTCTGATGCTATCACTCTCCAAAGTGCAAACTGATCATTAAGACTACGAGTTATTTGTTTGAGTTTATCTGTTGAATTTATTAATCATTTAACAGTTTTTTTCTTTCAACGATACCCTTTCTGTCAAGCGAATAGTCTACCTTTTGTCAGCGGACATCGTCTGATCATTGGGGCGTGTGCTGGCAACGCAATCGCACAAGTTTGGTCTTGTTTTGGAGTCGGATAATACCAACACCAGAGCTAAAGGACCAAAATGCCCTTGGAAAGGAATTGATATCAACCTCTCACGAAGCATAGGACAGGGATTCAATGATTTGTCTTGAGCAAGTTACATTGTAACCTACCTCCTCCATCTATTCCTCCAAGGTCTTGTTTAGTTCAAATTTTTTTTTGTAAAATTTTAAATTTTTCAGATATTCTTCGTCACATTAAATTTTACGGCATATGTATAAAATATTAAATATAGATAAGAAAATAACTAATTGCATAGTTTTGTCTGTAACTTACGAGACGAATCTTTTTGAGCCTAACTAATCTATGATTGGATAATATTTGTCAAATACAAACGAAAGTGCTACAATGTCTATTTTGTAATTTCTTTTTTTGGAACTAAAATCAGATGGTTGTCTCCGTGCCATCGCCGCCGCCATTGGTCCCACCAGGCTAGCAAGGACGTGCCACCCACCTAGGATGCGTCTGCTTCGAGTACCGCTAGCATGGTCCACCAGACCTGGCGCGAGTACGAGCACGAGGCGACGATGTCGTCAATGGTTTCGGGATCTTGGTCGCAGAGGTAGCAGTGGTCGTCTGCGTGTAGCCCATGTCGTCTCCTCCTATCCGCGGTCCAGTGGCGTCCCCGGATGGCAAGCCATAAGAAGATTTTGACTCGAAGGGGGGCCCATGTCTTCCATATCCTGGAGCATCCACGGATCGGGTGTGATGCTGTGAGCAGCGCCTGGTATGCTGACCTAGGGGTGTACTTGCCATCCGCTGTCCAACGCTAGATCAGGCTATCCTCGTTGTCGCCCAACTGTATTTGGGACACTAGGTCCCACAGCCTGAGGTAGTCTAGGATGGCCGAGGTGGTGATCCCTCTGGAGATCTGGCGTACCCAAGCCCTTCCAGCCAAGCCTGCGGCGACGATTGTCATCTTGATGTCCCTTTGGTTGACGAATTCTAGGAGTGAGGGCGCAACATCCTTCACCGTCTGGCCCTGGATCCATCTCCCTTCTAGAATGCCGTGGAGCGGCCGTTCCTGAGTATGGTGTACGTGGAGGCGTTGAAGAAGGCCTGCACTTCCTTGGATGGAGCGATGTGCAGGTTTGTCCAGGCCCTGCTCTCGTCGACTTGCTGCAGCCACAACCATCTGGTTTGTAGGGCAATGCTGGTCAGGTGCAGGTCGGGGATGCCGAGGCCCCCAAGGTCGGTCGGGCGGCAGACTGTTCGCTAGGCTACCATGCACTTTCCCGCCTCTTTTCCGGTCCATAGGAATCTGCGGCAGATGGCGTTGATCTCTTCTATTGCCCAAGGTGGTAGGCCGTCCGCAATGAGGGTGTAGATGGGGATGGCGGAGAGGACTGATTTTACCCAGATCAGCTGCCCGCTTCTGGCCATGAGCGGCCCGTAGCATCCTGCGAGCGGCCCGTAGTAAATTTCTTCACTTGTTCATTGAGCTCATTGTTCTCCTTCAAAAGGTTAGTCTCACAAGACAAAGAAGTAGAACAAGCATCTATATGTGAAGAACATGGCATAGATAATAAATCATCACAAGAGGTGGATACATGCTTCTTGCCTACATCACAAGGGTTAGTAACAATATGTGATTGATCATTTGACCCAAATGATGAGCTCTCACTAGTTTTAGTTTCTTCATTAGACATCTTCTTAGTGAGAGAAGCATGATCTTCTACCAAGTTATCATGAGCAACACAAAGTTCCTCATGAACTAATTTTAGCTCCTCATGTGAACAAGTAGTAACATAAAGTAGATGCTTTTGTTGTTCACATGTGGTCTTTAGAAATGAGTTTTCATTTTTCAGTTTACTTGTTTTAGCCATCTCATTTCTTAAAGCTTTGGTGAGTCTACATACAAGCTCAAAATTTGGATCATCACAATCAACAATCACATCACCAATAGATACCATAGTGTCACCATGTGACATGAAGCAATGTGGTGATGTAGTAGATGAGCTTGTGGAAGCATCACTCTCATAGCCATCATCTTCATCATCAAGTGTGCATGGAGTAGCATCATCATTTGCATCATTTGTGGCATCATCATCGTCCTTGTCAAGTGATCTTGTAGAATGATCATCATCTTCTTCACTTGACAATGAGGTGGAGCAATCCTCCACAACCACCATGTTGTGGTCATGCTCAACATCCTCATTTGTGCCCACCTTTGGCACATCATCTTCTTTGGATATTGCCCCATATTTCTTATTGAGAAATACCCAAATCTCATGGGCGGACTTCATATCCATGATCTCACCAAATATATTATCTTTCATAGATGAGTAGAAGATGTTAGTAGCTTGGCAATCAAGATGTAGGCATTTCTTTTGCGCTTGAGTTGCAACCTTTTTATCAATTGCACAAGAAAAGCCCACATCTACGATCCACCACATTTGAGGAGAAATAAACTTAAAATTGCATTGCATCCAATTTCTCCACCGTGCAAAGTGTGTGCCATCAAAAATGTGTGGACACTCAACATCTAGCCCATAAGCCGCCATCCTCTCGGGTCGGTGAAGACCACAAATGAGAGACCTAGCTTTGATACCACTTGAAGGGTCGAGATGGCGGACTAGAGGGGGGGTGAATAGTCCTTTCTAAAAAATATTACGCCGGCTAACCGAAACAAATGCGAAATTAAAACTATCGGTCTAGCCAAGACTACACCCCTCTATCTAAGTTCTCTAGCACCTTGTAAAAGATCCTAAACAAGCAAACAAGGTGCTACCTTAGCAAGAGCTCACCTAATCAATTCTAGGAGCAAGGTCACACAAACCTATGCAACTAGTACTTTGCAAACCGGGTAGCTCCTACACAACTAGTAAGCAAAAGCACAAAGCTCCTAAGCTCACTAGCAAGCTCAATAACAAGGCAACTAATGCCAAATTAGAGAGCGCAACTTACTTAGCTACACAAACTAAGCAATGTGACTAACAAGGTTACACAAACCAAATTAGTCATGCAAGGGGAACTACTTCTAGCTACACAAGCAAGAAGGTAACTAGCAAGCTACACAAGCTAACTAATTACAAGAGCAACTACACAAGCACAAGTATATGAATGTAAGAACAAGCTTGTGTTAGGGACTTGCAAACCAACGGGAAGAACAATGTTGACACGATGATTTTCTCCCGAGGTTCACTTGGTTGCCACCAAGCTACGTCCCCGTTGAGACAAGCTCCAAGGTTGCCGCCGGTGCTCTTGCTAGTGGTGACCTGCAAGTCACACTCTCCCACGTGGAGTGCTTACCACAAGCTCTAGCACTTGACCCGGCTGGACCACTTGTCGCTCTTCACGTCTCGCAACTAGAGTTGCTCTTCGCTACCATGCACTTTCCCGCCTCTTTTCCGGTCCATAGGAATCTGCGGCAGATGGCGTTGATCGCTTCTATTGCCCAAGGTGGTAGGCCGTCCGCAATGAGGGTGTAGATGGGGATGGCGGAGAGGACTGATTTTACCCAGATCAGCTGCCCGCTTCTGGCCATGAGCGGCCCGTAGCATCTTGCGAGCCGCCTTTCGATGGCCTCAACGGTCGATTGGATCCTCGCTTTCGGGATCCTCCTTGTGCTCAGCGGCAGGCTGAGGTATGTAATTGGGAATTCGGCGAGCTGGCACCCGAGTATCTGCTGGAGTTGTGGTAGGTTGTCGTCTGGCGTGTAGATCGACGTGATGGAGCATTTGGTGAGGTTTGTCCTGAGGCCCGAGGCCTCGGCGAAGATGGAGAGGATCTCCCTGATAGCCCTAGCATCTGCAGCATTTGGGTGCATGAAGATGATTACATCGTCTGCATAGAGGCTGCAGTGGTGCCGAAGTGTAGGTGGCCGCATCGGCTGTAGCAGTCTGTCATCCGCTGCCGTGGAGACGAGGCGTGTGAGCACCTCCATGGCGATGATGAAGAGCATAGGAGATAGCGAGTCCCCCTGGCGCACTCCTCTCCTGTGCTTGATTGGTGCTCCGGGCCGCCCATTTGTTTTGTTATTACCATCTGAATACTCACATGTGACGCCCCAATATGACAGCTGATGTGACAACCCAAAACTTTACACCCTGGATTTAAACAAGGCCTTAACCGATCAACCCACACAAAATAGTTGCTGATAACAAAACAACTCTACGTCTGTGCTCCATCACTAGGACACCCACAATAGATTACTCATGAACTAGTTCTAAGCATTTGTTTTATACGTATTTTAATAGAAGAGAGAGAAAAACTAACTCTTGATCGAGAGCTAGCTAGGCCTCATAGACACATTCTAAGAACATGTGAGAATGTCACGACGATCTAATCATACTATAAGCCCTTGCTAAAAACTAATATTATTAAAGAGGTTGGTTTAAAGCTAGTAGTTAACTCTTGCTGTTGCGCCTGCCCTAGCTAGTCTCCATCAACCCGATGCAAACAGATCATATAGGATCACAACTTCCAACCTGACGCGGCTTATTTGATCGGTGAAATTAAAATGTATGCATTTGTGTCACCGTCAACAACACTGACGCTGCTCCAGTGACTGAAGCTGTCAACCAATCTGCTTCTGTTGGACATGATATATGGGCACATATACGCGGCGTCGCTGCCTAATCAAGCGTCCGACGCTTCGTGCTGTCTGACAAGCAAATCCTACCGTGACAGGCTAAATTAACTACTGCTATATATTGATTTGTTCTCAAGCAAGGAAGCGCCTATATCCCATTGTTAGTTAGGACTGCTAGATAATGTTTTGTGCCTTCTCAGTTCTCACTCTTTATTATTCCATCCGTTCCAAAGTATAAGTCATTCTAAAAATATTTGAGAGTCAAAATATTTTCAAATTTAACCAAAAATATAGAGAGAAATATAAAGATTTATGTCATAAAATAGGTACACTATGAAAATATAACTAACAAAGAATCTAATAATACTTGGTTGATACCAAAAAATATTATTATTTTGCTATATAAATTTGGTTAAACTTGAAAAATTTTGACTCTTCAAAATTCTTAGAATGACTTATAATTCGGGACGGAGGGAATACTTTTTAAACGCCGATGTAAGCGTCTCTGTATTATACGGGCCCTGGAGAAAGAGAACTCGAACTTGACAATTCTGTTGACACCGATCCTGAGGGCAATGGCGCTGGCGAGCTCGGCGTTCCTATCGGAGTTTTGTGTTCTTGTTCTACAAACACAACCATATTATCTATATATATATCGGAGTTTGGTAACATGATCCATCAATCTAGCTCACCACCACCACCACTATACTCGATTTCAAGCCACGATTTTTTTTAAAGACCACGCCCGGCGTGTATTTCATTAAGGAGTAGAGTTTACAAGAACAACAGTGAAAGGTCCAAATGGCTAGAGGGAGAGGGGGGGTGAATAGCCTATTTAAATTTTCTACAAACTTCAACTAGACAAGTTGATTAGTAAAACAAAAGGCGAAGCTATTCTAACACTAGCACAACTAAGCTATGCAAGCCACCTACACAAGTCTAGCAAGAAAGCTAAACACTAGTTACAACAAGAAAGCACAACTAGAAGCTTGCTACAATCCTAAACAAGAAGACTAAACTAAACAAGCTAAACAACTAGCAAGGTATACAAGTAAGTAAGAAGTGAAGAGTGATTGTTATACCAACGTAGTAGAGTAGAGATATATCCAACCAATCATTCACAATCACAAGAGAATCCTCGGCAAGAGATGACACAAGATTTTTTACCGATGTTCACTTGCTTCCCGGCAAGCTAGTCCTCATTGTGGCGATACACCCACTTGATGGATCACGAGCTAATTGGCAATCCAAAGGCAAACCCTCAGCGGGTGCCGCACATCCACTCACAAGATGGGGATCCTCCAAGCCTCGAGCAATCCACTAGAGTAGCTAATTGCGATCTCCCGCGGGGAAGGCTCAAGAACCCCTCACAAATCACTTGGTGAGGCTCGAAACAATCTCCAATAACGAGCTCAACACCACCGCTGCTCCAAGCCGTCTAGGGCATCGGGAAACACCCAAGAGTAACAAGAAATCCGCAGCAAACTCAAGAATCAAGTGCCACTAAATGCAACTCTCAAAGCAATGCACTTGAATCTCATTCAATCTCACTAGGATTAGCAATCAAGCAAGAAGATGAGTGGAGGGAGTGTTCTCTAGCTCAAAGAATGTCTCAAGTAATCAAAAGTGCAAGAGAGAACCTCCTAAAGCCGGCCACCCTCAATTTATAAGCCCCTCAAAGAAACTAGTCGTTGGCTGTTTTCACTGGGCTGAAATCGAGGGCACCGGACGCTACTAAGTGAGCACCGGACGCTCGACTCCCTGCGTCCGGTGCACTGGAGTTGGCCACGTGTCCGTCTTGAATCTCGCGTGTCAGATCCTAACGGTTACCTGCGGATCACCGGACGCTCTGCAGGTCCACACCGGACGCGTCCGGTGCACACCGGACTCATGCGCAGAGAGTTCCGCAAACCTGCAGGTCACCGGACGCTAAGCACCGGTAGCGTCCGGTGCTCACCGGACCCATGCGCAGAGAGGGTCGCAAAATGCCCGCACACCGGACGCTAACCACCGGACGCTCTCAAAGTGCGTCCGGTGCTCAACCCTAGCAGGGTCAAGCACACCGGACTCTGAGGCCAGCGTTCGGTGCCTCCGCACTCAGCGTCCGGTGAGTGTTTCTCACTGAGAAAACACTCCCGTGACTTCTCCAAATTTCCCACCGGCGTAATAGAAAATATACACTAATTTTTCTCAAAAGCGCCGAAGGGAGAAAGGAACCCAAACCCCTCTCAACCCTAGGAACTCCACCTCCTTTGCAAATGTGCTAACACCAACAAGTGTTCACCACCAAAGTGCATGTGTGTTAGCTTTTCACAAACATTTTCACCAAAAGAGTTAAGTTAGCACTTTACTAGATCCTAATGCATATGCTCAAGATATGGACCTAGTAGCACTTGATTAGAGAGATGATCGTGATTTCCCCTCTTGATAGTCGGCTATCTATCCTAAACCCGGTCAATCACTTCTCTACACATCTTAGACCGGCAAAAGTAAAACCCTATATTTATACCTTTGCCTTGATAACTTTGCTCCTCGTCTATCACCATGATCTCCACTTCATGCTTCATCCCTTTGTGATCATGTGGCCACCTTTCCATGCCACCATGCACCTTCATCACATGTGTTGCTATGCCTAACTTAAATCACTTAAACACAAGGCATTAGCAACTTGGTGTCATTAATTACCAAAACTAAACTTGGGCTTTCAAACAGGTTACACGGTAACCACATGCGGAAACCAGAAAACTAGCAAACCAGAGCCAAGCTAAGACAACAGACAGCGAAGGTTAGGCAGTAGCCAAGGCGGCTAGCCGGGTGATTACATAGAGGGCAACACAGCTAGAAGCGCCTGGATCGGTTTAAAGCCCGCCAAACCTCACACTGCAGCCTCATCAAAGATTTTTGTCAGCAGTTGAGAAGGCGACGAGGACACTGCGTCAAAAGTTCTCGCATTCCGCTCCTTCCAAAGCGTCTAGCCCACTAGGAAGAACAGCGAATCGAAGCCACGACGAAGAAGTTTTGGGACTCCCTTTCTGCTTTGAACCCACCAGCACATGACATGCTCCTCATTGACTGAAACGAATTCCTACAAGCGCAGCCTGTTGAGGCACAGATGCCAGGCTTCCTTACTGAAGCAACAACCCAGGAGAATGTGATCCATCATCTTAGGCAACTGGTCACACATGACACAAGTCGCCGAGCTCTGCAAACCGTGTCGGAAACGTCGTTCGGCAGTCCAACAACACCGATGCAACACAAGCCAGAAAAAGAAGCGCACACGCGGCAGGGCTGTAGTCTTCCAAATTTGCTTGGCGCCAACTGGCGTCGAGGAGCCAATGAACATGGCCCCATACGCTGAGGCGGCCGAGTAGGTGGCATCGGCAGATAGCCTCCAGGTGAAGGTGTCCGGAGTGTCCGAAAGCCGGACATGGTGCAACAAGTCACAGATTTTATTGAAATCAGTCAGCAGCTGTAGGGTGATCGGTCCAGAGATGTGACCAACCCAAGCATCGCCGGGAAGAGCATCCGCAACCAGGCACCGCTTCTTGCGCGCTCGAACGTTTGGCGCAATCGTCTTCATGCTGCAGCCCTGAATCCAACGATTTATCCAGAAGAAAGTTGATTTGCCATCGCCTAGCTGGAGCACAGTTGCTGCTTCAAAGAGTGCAAGAGCCACCCTGTCCTTAGTGCTTGGCGCTGAACCTGCCTGACGGTCCTTCCAGACCCATCGTAGATGCAGCGCCACCCTGTTGACGGTCCTTAATGCTCATATTTAACCATCAACTAATCATGGAAAGGGATCCAAATACAACCAACACCCAGACTTAGGGTTTTATCTCACAGAATTCCATGAGTTTTGGTGTTTGTCTATTTCTGCAGGGGGTTATCAGGAAATACGGAGGAAAGGCCCACACGTCGGGTTTACATAGAGATATTAACGTGCCGCGCAATTTTCTATCATCTAGAAGACTCCAGAAGCCACGGGACCAAAGCGGAGGCCGAGAGGACTCAAGGACAGGGCGCCCGCCCAAGTCCTGAGGGCGCCCGCCCTAGAGTTCTGCCCAATCAGAGTCCAATTCGGGGATCGTGCTCCACCGACCTAAGGATCAAGGATAACCGTTCAATCAATGTCAGTTTGATCCAACGGCCCATATTCACTTGAAGGGACTATAAAACCAGACCCCCTGGCCCCTGGAGATCATACCTCTTCTACAGAATCAAAGTTAGGGTTTCAATTCTTCATCCAAGTAGAGAGGATCCCTCTAGTTCTTCTAGTTCTACCTCTAGTTCATCTAGATCTAGTTCTAGTTCATCTAGTTCTAGTTCTAGTTCCTCTAGTTCTAGTTCTAGTTAGTTCTAGTTGTAATCTAGAAAATAGGGAGAGAGAAGAGGAGAGCGGAGGAGGAGCCGGATCTGTCGGATCTTCCTCAACATTATACTTTTGCAGCATCTGGTTCGTTCTTCATCGTTCTCCAGGTTCTTCAATTCATAATTCCTGAGTTCTTTAATTACTTTTATTTACATTCAAGTTATTTATTGGATTCCCGCTTGCATCAAGTGCTCTAGTCTTTATAACGCTAGAGTAGTAATTAATAGATTAGATGTGGTGTTTAGTCTTGCGATTACCTGGAATTGCACCCAATCCTGCGGATTGTTGTGGTAGCCTTAGGGTAGTGACAGCCCTAACGGTCGACGTATTCCACCACGTTCGGATCGGTGTTTGTAGGACCGTAGTCAGACCTTCCTAGCCCCCTTCTCATCTCTTTCTGTGGTTAGTGCTCTGATGTCCCGATATAGATAATCTTGAAGTAATTCTTGATTCTTAGATCAACTAGAGAACTCTCAGGAAACTTCCTCTCTTCCCACCAAAAATAATTATATAGTTATCCTTGGGCGATCTTGGATCTTAATTAGTACACTCACGTTCCCTGTGGAAAATCGATACTCTGGAATACTCCCGGGTGAAAGCTACATCGGTATCCGTGCGCTTGCGGATTTTTCTGTTTGCGTTTAAAATACCCAACAAGCTTTCTGGCGCCGTTGTCGGGGAACGGTAGCTGTGCTAGTTTCGAACCAAGTCGTCCGTGTATCCTTTTTCTTTTCCTTTTTTACCACACTCACCTTATCATTTTCACCATACCACATGGATTTCACTCTAAGCATTAATGAGCATGGAATTTATTTCATAGCCACTTCATTTACTCCATGCTCATATGCAACATCTTCATAATCCATTGGTCTCTCCAACATCACCACATTCGAGATCTCCAACCCCCTCTTCCTTTCTATTTATAAAAACTTTAAAAGGGCGGTTGTCGATGCATATGTCTATATTAAATATTGCAGATCTCGTTGAGTTGATCTTGATATAGGTTAGCGTTGGAGGGGAAACCACTTCACTGACCTAAATCGATGGTTTCCCAAGGACAAGCTTAGTGTCCTAAAACAAGCACTGATCAGATTGTAACATGAGCTTTTAATTATTTGCAACATTACCTTATGTATTGAGCATATAAGGATAATTGTAGAAAATTCCTTCGGGTATTCTTGTCACTAACCTTTTCAGGATTGGAGCAAGAAGATCGGATGAATGACAAGCACAAGGTATGCCCAACCAACTATCATACAACATTGAATTAAATTCATCCAAACTTGAATTTTGCAAAATTCAAGCTTGGGGGAGTACTTACATAAAAACATCCTTTGCCATGTTGTTATGTTGGTTGTCCCTACCTTTGAGACATGCTCAATTTGTTAAATACTAATCACACTACTTCATCTCCACTTGAGTAGAACTCTATAAATGCTCTCATGCTACCTTTATTTGCTTTAGTATATGTATAGGTTTGGAGTAGTTTCATTTATCTCTTAATTAAGCTTGGTGCTTAGTTTAGGAATGATGATCTTACTTCCAAGGGGTTTTAAATTAAGCATGGTGCTTAGGTTAAAATGCCCTCCTAAATCAATTTAGACATGGTGTCTAGGTTGATCTTTGAGCCGATAGTATGCTATAGTAGATACTGGATATTTTGTTGGACTAACCCCTGCAGGAAAACTTTCAATATCGACCTAGGAAGTCCTGATATACAAACTCATTAGAGATAAAGGAGACACATGAAGTTTAACAATTTACACAAGGAAGGCATAGCTCACAAGAGATGATCCATGGAGGGTGCTACAAATACGATGCACAACAACTAAGAAAGGAAAGCTTCCACAAGGTGATACTTACCATCACTCTTCATGTAAGGTAACATCTTAAGGTACTTGACTATCACTTTTATAAGCTTCTCCTTGGTTCTGGCGTTCACATGAATAAAAAAGACAAACATGTATGATTTACAACTCTAGATTAACCAGCCCAGTCGATTCAATATGTTTAGTCCTGCCACCTTTGTGATCCCACACTCCTAATCATATGAGCTAGAATGTTATACACTCAATCTTTGGAAGATATATATATAAAAAAACATAAGTATAGATAGATTATCTTTCCATTAGGTTGAGCGATCTGATCTGACAAATATTTTAAATGCTACATTCATGATCTTATTATCCATCAACTTTGTCTTGCTCACTATGCTTAAGGTTCGAGAGAACGAATACACTTTTGGTTCTGTTGGTGTTTTCCACCAACAGGGCCCATGCACTTGATCTCTGCCTTGTCTCTATGAGCAGGTACACTTCGAGCAAAATATGACGGACTTTTACAACTCCCAGACTCCACCAAGTGAAGAACCTAGATCTACGAGCAGAAACACACTGGAGATACTGGACACTCAGGCAATCACTGCCCTAAGATGATTGAGGATGTAACTAATGGAGTAACCCCGTTGTGGAAGTAATTACTGACCTTCTGCCGGTCAAGAGAGACAACCCAGGACGCCCCGTCATCCCTATCTCCATCGGTATGGTGGACTTCCTAGAAGCACTCTGCAACTTTGGCTCCAGCGTCAACATTATGCCCAAGCCTGCAGATCAGACACTAAGTTTCCCAAAGGGAATATTGAAGAACCTCTACGTCCGAGTTGGCACCTTGTGCGCCCCAGCAGACTTCGTGATGATAGAGACTGGTACTGTTGAGAGGGCACCCATCATCCTAGGGAGGCCATTCTTGAACACCTCGGGAGCTATCATCTACGCTAGTGCTGCCAAGATCAGTTTCTACATCGAGGGGAGGAAGGAGACATTTTCCTTCAAGAACAAGACTACACAAATCTCAGAGCATTCCCGACATGAACCAAGGAAGAGGACCAACAAGAGGAACAGGAACAAGCAAATGTGGACCGAATCAGCTAAGATGGTCACTGCAGTTCAAGGAGGTCAAGATCGTCAACTTAAGTCACCGTTCCTAACCAAAAAGGATGACCCAAGTATGCCAAGCATCCAGTGCTCCATTGATGGATACAACTTCCAGAAGATGCTTTGCGATACCGGGTCAGGTGTCAACATAATGGCCGCCAGTCACCTATCTGCTCCTATTCGGAACCATGCCCCTAAAACCGACATACATTCAGCTTCAGATGGCAGATCAGACATTCTGAAAGGTTATTGTCTTGGGAGAAGACGAATTTGATCCACTCATCACCATTGGAAGACCGTTCCTCAGCACCGTTAAAGCAATCATCTACATTGGAACTGGAGAAGTCCACATGCATTTCCCCTCTGAGAAGGTACGCCGCTATTTTACTGACCCTAACTATATAGTTGAAGACTCTAAGCAGGTCAGAACAAGAAGAAGACGACGCAACCGCAAACAGAGAAGGCAAATTATCAAGGACGGATGGGCGGACTATGAAGGAGAAGTTGTAAGGTCAGAAGACATACAGCTTGAACAAAACTGTCCTGAGGAGACCGTAGTACCGAGTCAGGTGTGGAGAGAGAAGATAGTTATACACAAAGAGGAGGCACCGCCGGAACCACCGACTACGCCATCCAGGGAATCCCAAGACGACTGAGAAAACGGAGAGCCCCGTTCGGAGGACTTAAAAACACCGAACGCCTTGCCAAGAGAATTCAAGGATCAAAGAATACTACCAGACGGAGGACATCCTACTCGCTGTCAGGGTGCTGCCGACATTCAAATACACCTCCGCCACCTGCTAGCTACATCAGAAGAAACTTCGCCAAAATCCAGCTTGGGGAGAGCACCCCCATTTATCCAGCTAAGTGTTTCTACTCACGTTTATACTTTACTCAAATAATAAAAAAGTGCATAATCATAAAAACCCAAATAAAGATTTTGTGCTTATATATATATATCTTTGCTTCGTTTGCTAAACAAACAAATAAATAAAGTTTGCTATGAACCCTCATGATAAGCTCTCACATGGAAATGATGAATAGTTGCTCTACCATGACTAGTTCTCAAAATTGAAATCTCTCTCAAGTTTAGGCATGACTGTTATAATGTAAACCTGCTCTAAAGCTGAACTTGTGGGGAGAGTACTTGATCTGAAATCTAAGTCGTTAACGGATATGATATGGGAAGGTTGAGCTGTTGTTTATCTGTTCCTAGAGATGCTAGAATTCTGGAGAATTTTATCTTTGAAAATCTTTAAAATGTTGCATGATGAGTTCCTGTATGATGAGAGTTTAAATTCCTACCACAGCCATATATACATGCTTGCTAGACATTGAACCATACATTTACTTTTTACTGCTTATGAGCATTGAGTGTGGTCAAGCTGTGTAGACCCTTAGGAGCCTGTCATGTGGCTAAAATCAAGATTCACTTGCACGTTCACTCATACATGCTGCTTCTACTCCGGAAGTACGCATCCACATATATCCATCCATTTCCATCTCCAGAACCACCCAAAAATATTCTACTCCTAATCAAGGAGAGAATAGCCAAAAACATTTCTGTTTTCCCTTGTGAAATAAATGCTCAAGTTATCTTGTTACTACCACTTGCTATATTATCTCATGAGATGAGTGCTCTAAAAAAGAAAAAAAAGAGAAAAGAAAAAAAAGATACGAGGAAATAAAAAGGGGCAAGTGCCCGGAACCTCGAAAGAAAAGAAAAAGTGAGACGAGAGGTAAAAATGGACAAGTGTCCGACAGTAGAATTAGGGGTACAAGATACCCACCTAAGAGAAAAGAAAAAGAAAATATAGAGCATCTCATTCTCCTCAAAAAGTTCCAAAAGAGCAAGAAAGGTATGTATCCCCTCAAAAGAGCATAAGTAGAATTAGACTTTCACCATTGTTATCACCATCATCACCATACACCATTCATTCGCCACACATGCACATCTTGATTTGACTTATTGACTTGTTCTTCTGGATCCATGGTTTGACTATGCAATAAATGTCTTGTAAGTATGTATTAGTTGTCTTCCACCTATGAGCTCCAGATATCAAAAGCCTTATTAGAGTAGGGTGAGAGAGAAGGCAATGCCACTATGCCTTATACCACAAACACCACATACTTTGAGAGAAGGCATACACCATTAATACCTTGGTAAGGATCCAGAAATACCACAAAAGAGAGACTAGAGAGAGTCATACAAGGAATCTCTGAGTTTTATTTGAAAATCTGCAAAAACTCCAGAGCTATAGTTAATCGAAGAACAAGAGACATGGTGCTTGACTAGACTGTTCTATCTTTCAACTACTCAAGACAGAAGTGACGGTTACAAGTCCCATGGTGAAAGGTAAATGAGTAAGTTTTAAGTCTTAACAGTTTACTCTAACCAGAGATGAGATCTTGTTTAAACGCATGTGTATCTTTAAGTTATGAAACCACTGCAGAAACTCTTGAGTTCATCTTTGCTCAGGGACGAGCAAAGGTTAAGCTTGGGGGAGCTTGTTGACGGTCCTTAATGCTCATATTTAACCATCAACTAATCATGGAAAGGGATCCAAATACAACCAACACCCAGACTTAGGGTTTTATCTCACAGAATTCCACGAGTTTTGGTGTTTGTCTATTTCTGCAGGGGGTTATCAGGAAATACGGAGGAAAGGCCCACACGTCGGGTTTACATAGAGATATTAACGTGCCGCGCAATTTTCTATCATCTAGAAGACTCCAGAAGCCACGGGATCAAAGCGGAGGCCGAGAGGACTCAAGGACAGGGCGCCCGCCCAAGTCCTGAGGGCGCCCGCCCTAGAGTTCTGCCCAATTAGAGTCCAATTCGGGGATCGTGCTCCACCGACCTAAGGATCAAGGATAACCGTTCAATCAATGTCAGTTTGATCCAACGGCCCATATTCACTTGAAGGGACTATAAAACCAGACCCCCTGGCCCCTGGAGATCATACCTCTTCAACAGAATCAAAGTTAGGGTTTCAATTCTTCATCCAAGTAGAGAGGATCCCTCTAGTTCTTCTAGTTCTACCTCTAGTTCATCTAGATCTAGTTCTAGTTCATCTAGTTCTAGTTCTAGTTCCTCTAGTTCTAGTTCTAGTTAGTTCTAGTTGTAATCTAGAAAATAGGGAGAGAGAAGAGGAGAGCGGAGGAGGAGCCGGATCTGTCGGATCTTCCTCAACATTATACTTTTGCAGCATCTGGTTCGTTCTTCATCGTTCTCCAGGTTCTTCAATTCATAATTCCTGAGTTCTTTAATTACTTTTATTTACATTCAAGTTATTTATTGGATTCCCGCTTGCATCAAGTGCTCTAGTCTTTATAACGCTAGAGTAGTAATTAATAGATTAGACGTGGTGTTTAGTCTTGCGATTACCTGGAATTGCACCCAATCCTGCGGATTGTTGTGGTAGCCTTAGAGTAGTGACAGCCCTAACGGTCGACGTATTCCACCACGTTCGGATCGGTGTTTGTAGGACCGTAGTCAGACCTTCCTAGCCCCCTTCTCATCTCTTTCTGTGGTTAGTGCTCTGATGTCCCGATATAGATAATCTTGAAGTAATTCTTGATTCTTAGATCAACTAGAGAACTCTCAGGAAACTTTCTCTCTTCCCACCAAAAATAATTATATAGTTATCCTTGGGCGATCTTGGATCTTAATTAGTACACTCACGTTCCCTGTGGAAAATCGATACTCTGGAATACTCCCGGGTGAAAGCTACATCGGTATCCGTGCGCTTGCGGATTTTTCTGTTTGCGTTTAAAATACCCAACACACCCCAGTCCGCCTTAGATCAGAAATGCCGAGGCCGCCCAAATCCTTTGGTCGGCAGACTAGGGGCCAGGCGACCTTGCATTTGCCCCCAGCGACGCTATTTGTACCTGTCCAGATGAAAGATCGTCGCTGTTTGTCGATGGCGTCGATAGCCCACGGCGATAGGCAGAGGGCAATTGATGTGTGAATCGGGATTGCCGACATGGTCGCCTTGACAAGCGCAGTGCAACCAGCAACATTCAAAAGATTGCCGTTCCAGCCGAGAATTCTGGCTGCAACCTTATCGATCAGCGGCTGCTCCTCTGAACATCTCAGCATGTATATAGATAGCGGGACGCCCAGGTAGCGGCAGGGGAAACCTTCAATCACTCAGACCAGCACCTGACGGACCCGATTGAGGTCAGTCTCAGCACAATGCAGCGGCGTCACGACACTTTTTTCTAGGTTGGCAAAGAGGCCTGAGGCACGCCCAAAGATGGATAGTGAGGCTTTGACAGCTTGCAAGTCATGTTGTAGCGGCTTGAGGAACAACACCAGGTCATCAGCATATAAGTTCACCCTTGATCCCATACGACCTTGGATCGGTGCAAGGTGCCCAGTCTTCTCAACCCAATGCAGCAGATTGTTGAATACCTCCATAGCAAGCACAAATAACATAGGTGACAGGGGATCGCCCTGGCGAAGACCTCTTGCATGGCATATCCGGTGCCCAGGTCGGCCATTGAGCATAATTTTAGTGCTTGCAGACGACAGCACAATGGAGACCTAGTTCCGCCAACGCTGCCCAAAGCCCATATGACGTAGCACGTCTAGGAGGAACGTACAGGCTAAGGTGTCGAAGGCTTTGGCAATATCAATCTTCAGCAGCAAACAGGGATTATGGCGCTGGTGCAATGCTTTACAAGTGAGCTGCACACTGCGAAAATTGTCGTGAATGCTCCTGCCTTTTATGAACGCACTTTGGTTGCTATGCACCAACCGGTCGAGGACGGTGGCCAGACGTCGTGGCAAACACTTAGTGATCAACTTCCCAAAGCTATGGATCAAACTAATAGGTCTGTAGTCCTTGATGACCGCTGGGTTGTTCTTTTTCTTGAGTAGGATCATATAGGCATCATTCAAGTGGTGGAAGCTTCTGTAGTCTAACGACCAGAATGCATTGACAGCAAGCATGACATCGTGCTTGATGATATCCCAAGCTCTTTTATAGAACAAGGTTGTGAAGCCATTAGGCCCCGGCGCCTTGTCGTTAGGCATGTCATTGATGACTCCCCAAACTTCGCCCTCAGTGAACGGTACCTCCAAGTCATCCAGAGGCAGCGATGGTACTCCAATGGCTACCATGTTGGTCCTCGTAGACCGCTCAAAATGCACACCCAGGATCCCGTTATAGTACTCAAACAGCGCATCAGCCATGCCTCGATCAGAGATAATTTCTATGCCCTCAACAGACAGGGACTCGATGCGGCTCTTCCTTCCCCGATGACATGCCTGAAGGTGGTAGAACTTTGTGTTAGCATCACCTTCGGCCAAAAAGAGAAATCTGGACTTTTGTCTGGCTAGTGTGCGAGCAAGGGAAGCGAGGCCCAGCACTTGTAACTTAAGTGAACGACGCAGCTCAGCCTCCCAGGGGAGCAACGCCCTGCTATCTTGCTCAGCGTCGAATGCTAGGATGACCTCCCTCACCAGCGCCAGCTGTAACCTGATGCTTCCAACCTTTTTGCTGCTCCAGCTCTTTAGGGCCTTAGCTACGTTCCGGAGTTTGTGATCCAGCACCCTGCATGGGTCCGCACCCTCCGGGTAGGACTCCCAGGCACTGGCAACCACTTCGTCAAAGCCTGGGATGCACACCTAGTATGGTTGGAAGATGAAATGACGCTTGGCCTCCGAGGCCTCTAGTACATGCAGCAGCAACGGGCAGTGATCGGAGCAATCTGTGGATAGTGGCTTAAGCACATGATTCGGGAACGCCGTAAGCTAATCCGCCATTACGAACACCCTGTCCAACAGCACCAAGGTCGGTTGTTCTCGCTCGTTAGACCAGGTGTATTTCCTACCAACCAGGAATATCTCATCCAGTCTTGCTTGATTAAGAAAAGCTCGAAAACGACGCATACAATGACGGTCCATCCTGTCATTGTTCTTGTCCTGCGCTCGGTAAACCATATTAAAATCCCCACATAGCATCCACGGTCCCGACACCGTGGCTCCGAACTGCCTTAACTCAGCCAGGAACGCCACCTTGTCCGTGTCCGACTGCAGTCTGTAGACGACCGTAATCCACCAAGGCGTCGCCAAGGAAGAGCCAGAGATCTTGGCATTGAGTGAATGCAGACCCCTTGAAACATCCGAAACCGCCCAAAAGTCGCACCGCCAAGCCAGGAGAACCCCTCCCGCCGAACCCACAGACGCAAGAAACACATAGTCAAAGGATGGTCCTAGAAGTTCCAGAGCCAAAGTGTTATAGATTCCGGAGAGCTTAGTATCCTGCAGACACACCAAGGAAGGTTTGTGACAAACTAGACACTCCCAAACCACATTACGACATGCACGGCTATTGAGGCCGTGGACATTCCACACAAGGCAATTGAAGTTTGTAGCCATCTAGAAAACCAATGAGCAACACATAGGAGATCAGCAGCTGCGACGTTACACCATGCCGTCCCCCAAATCCGCCAAATCCAAGCTCATGGACGGTAGGTCGAGCCCGTCGTGCAGCAGCATTTGCAGGCAGTGCGGCTTCCTTGAGGTCATGCTACCTTGAAAGGCTTTCCTAAACCTTTCTTCGACCTCTGCGTCCGGTGCCCCCTCATCCACAGGAGAACCCAACTTTTTAAGGAGTAGGTTTTGAGCCTGCCTTGTCGTGTTTGGCGCCCGTGGGCCTGCAGCGATCCGGCCGCTCTGTCTCAAGGAATGTACAGAGACAGGCGTCCTTGCCCGTCGTAGCCGAGGCCTCAGACATAGGATCGACGTTTGTAGCGGCAGGCACACCTCAGCCTCTAGGGCATTTTGGACAACACTGTCCTGTGCCAACTGATTTCCCCTGGCCATTTGATCCTCCATGTGCTCCTCACCCTCAAGCACTTGAACATCATCCCCAGACACATGAACATCCATGTGTGTGATAGGGGACCGGTCCTGAGTTGTGGGGTGGTGTGGATGAGATGACTGAAGGCGTGGACCAAGGAGCTTGACCTCGGCCATGTCTGCCCACCAGTCCACAGCGGTAGCTGAAACAACATCCTCCGCAAGCTGGGGTATTTGAAGACTAATCCCCATCATCAGCAAGTGTGGTGCGACATTGATGAATCGCCCCACCACACCAACGTGGCCAGAGGCAGCGCTTCGCATCACCACCAGAGATGGAGAGGCCCATCCGATGGTTCTTCCTAGCGTACGCAGGGAGATTGGACTTCCCGGCGTGCGAGGAGGGGTTTGGCACGGCGTGAAGAGCCCAGCGGAGCTCCTGAGCAGGCATCTGACCGCTCCAACCAAAATCGTTGGGCACAGCACATCCGCCGTCGGCGATGAACGCTGCAACAGAGCGAATCTAGGCTGATAATTGTTATAGTTGCTATCGGGGGAGTCGTCTTCACTGTCCCTACGAGGGGTTGGCCAGTCGTCCACATCTGGTCTGCTACTAGCGCCCCCACCATCGCTCCCATCACCTGGATCATTGTCGCCGTCACCCGGAATGTCACCACCGTCATTGTCGGACCCCCCATCCTAGAACGCGACTAAGCGCATGCGCACCAGATAGGTCAAACCTGGGAGCGACGGGCGTCCCTCATCAGCAACGCCCCGAACAAGAGGCTCCGGGATGAAAATATGATATTCGTCATTGATAAGCGCCGGTCTTGCGCACCAAGCAGTGACAAAGAACTCGCGATCATCACCTTCCGCTGTGTCTCTGAGATTGGTGAGCTCAACGTTTGCGCAGGCGGCCCCGAGGATAGCCTGCACAGTGTCCACGCTTTGCGCGTGCAGCGGAAGACACGATATCCCGACCAGCACTCGGAAGCGGAACAAATCCGTGGTGGCCATTGACGTCCATCGTCAAGGGCGCCACACGAGGGGCAGCAGCGCTCCCCCCGGCCTGGATGCCAGAACATGCTCCCGGTCGCCATCTCTGCGGAAACGAATGACAAAGTCCTCCGGGAAATGGCGACGGACATCCACCTCGTCAGCTGTGATCTCAAAACGATTGAAGAGGTAGCTCTAGATCATCGCTGTAGAGACATGCGGTCATGTCCCGCCGACAATCACGACCAGCGCACGGGCAAGCAAGTCTTCTGCCTCCTGGATGGACGCCACCCGCGGAATGACGACTAGTGAACGCAGGCGCCGATCAACAGGAGTGCCAACACCAGACGGGCCATCATCAAGAATGGGCTAAGCCGATGAGGAAGCCGTTGGCGTCGGCACGGACGTCCGCGGCGGCGAACGCCTCCGCGGCGCCCCCCCGACGAGATGGCGAAGGCTGACCTGACGGCCGCCGAGAAGGACGCCGCGACGGCGAAGACCGCGAAGTCTGCCTCAAAGGCTGCGCCTGCGACGGAGGTGGTGGAGGTGGTGGAGGCGGTGGTGGAGGCGGGGTTGGCGGGGCGTAGCAACGAGGCACCGAGGTTGAGCGTCCGGTGGAGACCGACGTGGCCGAGCAGGTGTCGTCAGGGCTCCTCCCCTACGAAGGCGTAGTGCGCTGCCAGACACGACGACCTCCAGATGAAAGCGTGGTGCGCTGCCAGACACGACGACCTCCAGATGAAAGCGTGGGCGACCGCCCCCGCTTGAAGCCCACCGCGTCCGCGCGCGGCGGCAGAGGGCAGCTTGCTGCGAAGTGGCCTTCCGACCGACAGTTGTAGCACCTAGCCGGGAAGGGATAGTTCACCTTGATGTGGTCGGCAGCCAGGCAGTTGAAGCAGAGTCTGGCCAGCCCGCCCAGCACGGGTCGGGGGGACCTCTGAGGCGAGCTGGATGGCGAAGGCCGATACCCAGCCCTACGACTGCAGACCAGGTAGAATCCGTCTACATCAGGGACCCCCAATGGACGCGTCGGATGCGTAGAAGGGGAGGCCGGGCAGGTGAAAGCCCTAGTTTGGTTTTGTATAATTGATGAAACCCTAGTACTAACCTCTATACTAAGTGTGTGTAGACTTAATGAGGCTGGTACATGCCAAGTGATAGAGCAAGAGATGATCATGGTGATGACCACAAGATGATCAAGTGCTCAACTTGGAAAAGAAGAAAGAGAAAAAAACCTTTGAAGATCAAGGCAAAGGTATTGCTTAGGGTTTTGGTTTTGGTGATCAAGACACCATAGAGGATGTGATCACATTTAGGATAGATAGTCGTACTATAAAGAGAGGAATTCTTTGGCTAAGCGGTTATCAAGTGCCACTAGGTGTCTTTGTTCATATGCATGCATTTAGAACCTAGTGAGCTAACTTAACTCCTTCGAAGAAAATGATTGTGAAATTGCTAACACACGTGCACATGTTGTTTTACACATTGTGGTGTTGGCACACTTTGAGAAGAAGGTGGAGTTTGAAGGGTAGAGAGAGGATGGGTTCCTCTCTCCCTCGGCGCTTTTTGAGAAAATGAAGTACATATTTTCTATTACGCCGGTGGGAAATTTGGAGAAGTCGCGAGAGTGTTCCTCGCTGAGAAACATTCACCGGACGCTGGCCGTTGAGGCACCGGACGCAGAGGCTGTGCGTCCAGTGTGCTGTGGTGCTAGGGTTAAGCACCAGATGGTGAGCACCGGACGCAGGGTAGCTCCAGTTCATGTGTCCGGTACTATCTGACTTCGGCGAGTAAACCTGACTGGAAGCACAAAAAGCGTCCGGTGTTTGCCTCCGGTGGCCTGCGAGTTTGCAGACCTCTCTGTGTTTAAGACTGGTGTGCACCGGACGTGTCCGGTTCCAACTTGACCGCGTCCGGTGCTTTACAGGTTACCGTTAGATTCCGACGCGTGAGATTCAAAAGGCGACACGTGGCTGTTTCTAGAGCACCGGACGCAGGGTTGAGCGTCCGGTGCCTCCTGTTGAGCGTCCGGTGACCCCGTATTTCACCCAGTGAAAGAGCCAACGGCTCTATTTGTATGAGGGGCTTATAAATACATGTTGGCCGGCTTGGGGCTTACTATCTTGGCATTCTAGCATACTTGACATACTTGTAAGCCTAAGCAAACACCTCCCACTCATCTCCTTCATAGATTAAACATCTTTGTGAGATTGGGAGTGATTCCAAGTGCATTTGCTTGAGTCATTGCATCTAGTGGCACTTGGGGATCGTTCTATCTGCGGTTTTCTTGTTACTCTTGGTGGTTGTCGCCACCTAGACGGCTTGGAGTAGCGGAGGAGCATTGGCACGAGTTGGTGATTGTTCGTGGCCATCTCTCTGTGATTGTGAGGGGTCTTGTACCTTCCCCGGTGGAGAGCCGAAAGGTAACTCTAGTAAAGTGCTCGTGTCATTGAGTTACCTCACTTGTGGGTAGGTTCTTGCGGTGTCCTAGTGAGGACGAGGTTCGTGCTACACCTCTTAGCCACCGAACCACCAAGTTGGTCGACACAACGGGGACGTAGCGTGCCGGCAAGCACGTGAACCTCGGGAGAAAATTGTGTGTCTCCATTGTGATTGTTCATTGGATTTCCCCCGGTGATTGGACTTCATATTATTGATTGGTTCATCCCCTCTATGCGGTGGTATAAAGATCAAACCATCTCATTTTACATTCCCGTAAACTAGAGTAGCTTACTTGTTTAGAAACTTTGGGTAGCTTTCTAGTATAAGTAGTGACATAGCTCTTGTGTGCCTAGTGATTATATCAACTAGAATTGTTGGATATGTGGCTTGCAAACACCCCTTTAGAGCTAGAGCAAAAAGCTTCGCTTTGTTATTCACTAACCTCTTGCTATAGTGAGTTTGTAGATTTTTAAATAGGCTATTCACCCCCCTCTAGCCATATTAGGACCTTTCAGTAGGAGGGGGGGCTCCAGCGCCTTGGGCCGCCCCGCATCTGCACGCCTTGCAGCTGCCATGAACCCCTCTGGCTCACGGCACGCCCTCCTGTGCCAACGAGCGCAACGACGCCCCGCCACAGCCGAGGCCACGACCTTCCCCTTCCCCGGGACAGGGGTCGGCGGAGAAGAGTCCTCGTCAGAGTAATCCTCCGAGTCACTGAGGGCAACCCACCCCTCAGGACCACGGGCGAGGACAAACTCTCTGAGGAGGCCCAGTGATTCATCGAAGAACTCTTCCGACGGCGGCAGATCTGAATCAGCAACCTCAGCCCACACAGCGCGACTAGGCGAACCGCCCTCCATCAGGGCAGCCGGCGGCGGAGGCAGCAGGCGTTGGTGGCTTAGATCTGGAGCAGCGCACGGGGGGGGGAGGCTTGGGGAGAAAGGCTGCGGGAAGGCCAGGAAGGGTGGCCGAGGACGGCGGAGCTAGAGCAGCACCGGGGGCGGGGGGTGACGGCGGCGGGGACGCTCCTCTCACACTTGTTCTGATATTCTCGGTACTAATCATATTCTCGTCCTTAGTACAGGTTGCCCTGCTGAGTGACAACAAGAGGGAGGGGATCTCGGAGTTGATGAGGGCGATGGACGAGATGAAGAAGGCCGCAAAGGTTGATTTATGCCACCTTGAATTTGTTCTGTCTCCGGTCATAGGAGCGAAAAGTTTCCCTCAGTTCACCCTGGTTCCTTTCAATATGGAAAATACTGCACCTAGTGATCAGAGAGTTCCCATCACCGAAGTTCCTCCTGTTCCTGCTTCAGCTATACCTTTGGACACAGTTTCAATCTTCGGTTGTGGGTAAAATGGTGTAAAACCTTTTTCGATGTCTATGATATTGATCCTCATCTCTGGGTTAAGGTCGCGTCGATGCACTTAGTTCGATCAGCTGCTCTCTGAATTTGAATTCGGATGCTTTTTATTCTTGCTGTTTCTAATAGATTCGACAAAGATGAGCATAACCACCTACTCAAGCACTTCTTTCATACTAAGCAAACTGCAACTGTTTCAGAATCTGTTGAGCCAAAAGTTGGTGCACAATGTCACTTAACTGCTCAACAGATTCTGAAAGCTGTGGAGCTGCGGAGCTGTTCGGCCGTACCGTTGAGGATCCCATCGATGTCACTTAACTGTTCAACTGATTCAGTCATAACCAATAGATTTGTCGATGGCCTGAGCGGGAGCCACCCACGGCCGCCCTCGTCGGCTCCCATCATCAACACGTTCGACTAACGTCAAACATATATAGTAAGTAGTCCTATGCTACTATGGCCTTGTTTAGTTCCAAAAAATTTTACAAAATCGACACGGTAGCACTTTCGTTTGTATTTGATAAAAATTGTCCAATCATAGACTAAATAGGCTCAAAAGATTCGTCTCGTCAATTTCGACCAAACTGTGCAATTAGTTTTTATTTTCATCTATATTTAATACTCCATGCATGTGTCCAAAGATTCGATGTGACGGGGAATCTGAAAAATTTTGCAAAATTTTTTGGAAACTAAACAAGGCCTATTCAGGTCTTGTTTAGTTGACAAAAATTTTGGATTTTAGGTGCTGTAGCAATTTCGTTTGTTTGTAACAAATATTGTCTAATTATAGACTAATTAAGGTTAAAAGATTCATCTCGCAATTTACAGTCAAACTGTGTAATTAGTTTTTATTTTTATCTAAATTTAATATTCCATACATATACTGTAAAATTTAAAGTAACGGAGAATCTTGAATTTTTTTTAAACTAAACAAGGCCTCAGCTGTTGAACCTTTGTGTCCTTGTCGCTTGTCGGGTCGGGTGCATGCATCACCTTAAAATACACTGTTCGCATCCAAAGACAAATACTGACCGATGGGCCTACGACTTTGAAAAATTTGATATCACTAACTGGTGAGCTTCTCAGCTACCATCACTCTGCCGGCGGCAATGGCCGGACAAGAAGAGCATCGCGACGGCAGCTCCCACCGCCGCCAAGTCGTCCTCTTCTCCCTGCCATTCCAGGGCCACCTGAACCCCATGCTCAAGCTCGCGGCGGTCCTCCACGCTCATGGCCTCGGAGTCACCGTCCTCCACACGGACTTCAACGCTCCGGACCCCGCGCGCCACCCGGAGCTCACCTTCGTCCCCATCCACGAGACGCTCCGAGACGAGGCCACCTCCCCGGACTCCGACATCCTCGCGAAGCTGCTGTCCCTGAACGCCGCCTGCGAGGCGCCCTTCCGGCAGGCCCTCGCGTCGCTGCTGCTGCTGCGGCGGCGGCGCGGCCACGACGTCGCGTGCGCGGTGGTCGACGGGCAGTGCTACGCCGCGCTGCGCGCCGCCGGCCAGCTCGGCGTCCCCGTGCTCGCGCTCCGGACGGACAGCGCCGCCGCGCTGCGCAACATGCTCGCGTACCCGCGCCTGCGCGACGCCGGCTACCTTCCCGTCAAAGGCAAGCAAATTACTCTCCTTTCCACCCCAACTGGGATTTCGCGAGCTCACCGTCACGCAGTCAGGAACTCAGGCGTTGACCTGACCTGCAGAGGAGCAGCTGGATGAGGCGGTGCCGGACCTGGAGCCGCTCCGCGTGCGAGACCTGATCCGCGTCGACGGCTGCGGCGTAGACGAGATGTGCAGCTTCGTCGCCGGCGTCGCCGACGCCACTGGAGCCTCGGTGTCCGGCATCGTCATCAACACGTTCGAGGCGATCGAGGCGTCGGAGCTCGCCAAGATCCGGCGAGAGCTGCCCCTCCCTGCCTTCGCCATCGGCCCCCTGCACTTGCTGTCGTCGTCCCAGGATTCGGCGGAGCAGAGCCTGTACACTCCCGACCTCAGCTGCCTGGCTTGGCTGGACGCGCAGCCGGCGGCGCGCTCCGTCCTGTACGTGAGCCTCGGGAGCCTGGCCTGCGTCGACCGCGGCGTGTTCGAGGAGATGGCGTGGGGGCTGGCCGGAAGCGGTGTGCCGTTCCTGTGGGTTGTCCGGCCGGGCTCGGTCACCGGCACCGGCGGCGGCGGCGGCGAGGAGGTTCCACCATTGCCGGACGGGTTCAACGAGGAGGTCAGGAACAGAGGGAAGATCGTCACTTGGGCTCCGCAAAGAGAGGTCTTGGCGCACGCCGCCATTGGTGCGTTCTGGACGCACTGTGGATGGAACTCGATACTGGAGAGCGTCTGCGGAGGCGTGCCCATGCTTGTGCAGCCATGCTTCGCGGACCAGATGGTGAACGCGAGATACGTCACGCGTGAGTGGGGCGTTGGGATGGAGGTCGGGGAAGAGATTGAGAGGGAGACGGTCGCCAAGGTGGTGACCAAAGTGATGGTTGGGGAAGATGGACCTCTGATGAGGGAGAAGGCGCGCCGTCTGCAGATGCAGGCATCTGCTGCTACTAGCTCGGCCATGGACGGCCTAGTCCAGTACGTATTGTCCCTGTGAACAGAGAACATGTCAGAAATTTGATCGAGTCGGCATGAATTGCAAGGTAATCAAGATCTGTTTGCAAATTCGTCGATTAAGGTTTTTTTTTTCTCTCGAGCAGGCCGTAGCCTGTTTTTTGTGGAATAATGTAATGTGTCGTGGTCTCCAACTGTGAGCAAACTGAGATTGAAGGAAAGTAGTGTGTCTGCTTGGGTGCCCGAGAAGAGGGTTGCAGGGTTGGAATTGTTAGAATAAATGGGCTTGGCCCAATAGAAATTCAAACGTTCCCATAAAAAAAATCTCAAAACCTATTTAATATTTATGCGAGCAAGAGAGAGGGAGTGAGAACCTTTAGTCTCACTCTCACCTTGTATAAAAAGTAGAGATATCCATGCATAAGTACATAAATCCTCTCCACTTCCTCAAGTCTTGTGTGAGAACACACATGTATTTTCATTTGCCTTGCTTCATGGGGCAAAGGGCATGGGCACGCGACACTTGGTGTATGGTCCTCCGAAACCCAGCTCTTTGCCTTGTGGGGGCACAACCTCTTTATGCAATTTAAGTTTTTGGTTATTCGTCATGCCAAAACACATCTAATCCAGCTATAGTTTTTATCTCTTTTCGTTGCTTGCTGCATTGCCACCAGTCTTTCCATCACGAGCTCCTGTGTGTACTGGCGATCAGGAGAGCAAGTCTCCAAAACCCTTGTCTCTGTGATACTGCACCAGGAGAGGATGAATATGGTTTTAGGGATGCACTTTTCGTGTGATTGCTCCCTATAAAATGAGGGAGAACGAGATAACCCTCGGGGTCTCTTGGCTGCATGTTAATATAGGTGAGGAAACGCCCCTCACGTGGCTTACAAGATAGATTACAATCTGTAGGTTGTTAGCAACTAACTACCTATACATACTCTAGCTGAACAATATGCTAACAACCTTGTTACAAAGATCCAGCCGAAGATACAGCCGAACTATAACAAACTCTATTTTTAACACTCCCCTCAATCTTAGCCACTAACAAGGCCAAGATTGCTTCTAAACTGTTGCATCTTGACTGCAGATATCGCCTTAGTGAAACCGTCTGCAAGCTGATCGGCAGAATTTATAAACCGGATATCAAGTAACTTGTTTGCCACCCGTTCACGGACAAAGTGGAAATCAATCTCTATATGTTTCGTTCGTGCATGGAAAACAGGATTTGCTGATAGGTATTTGGCACCAAGATTATCACACCACAATCTTGCTGAGGAGGGATGCTGGATGCGCAACTCTGCTAGTAGTTTCTGTACCCACATCATCTCAGCAGTGGCATTTGCTAGCGCTTTATATTCAGCCTCAGTACTGGACCGGGAGACTGTCGCCTGTTTTCTTGCCATCCACGAGACAAGATTAGCACCAACGAACACAGCAAAACCACCTGTAGACCGACGATCATCTCCGACGATCATCTACACAACCGGCCCAATCAGCGTCAAAGAATGCACTGACCAGAGTTGAACCAGATCGTCTGATCTTTAGCCCCATTTTAACAGTTCCACTGATATATCGCAAAATTCTTTTAACCGCGCTCCAATGAACTGTTGTAGGGGCATGAAGGTATTGACACACCTTATTGACAGCAAATGAAATGTCTGGCCGAGTAAGAGTGAGGTACTGCAATGCACCTACCACACTCCTATATCGTGTAGAGTCATCAGGCCCGAGAGGATCCCCTATATTAAGGCTGAGCTTCTCAGTGGAGGAAAGAGGTGTGTCCACCGCCTTGGCTCTGTCCATGCCTGAGCGGGATAGCACATCTGCCGCATAGCGCTCCTGAGATAAAACAAGTCCATCCGAAACTCGATTGACCTCAATGCCTAAGAAATAGTGTAAATCAGCCAAGTCCTTGAGAGCAAAGTCACGCTGCAGATCTCTTAGCAATGCCTCGGTTGCTTGAGAAGAGGAACTGGCAACAATAATATCATCCACATAGACAAGAACAAACATGTTGAATCCGCCATGGTTATAGAAAAACAGTGAGGTGTCGGCTTTGGATGCCACGAAACCAAGCGACTCCAACCTCTGACGCAGCCTGGCATACCAAGCTCTTGGAGCCTGCTTCAAACCATAGAGTGCTTTATCGAGTTTGCAAACATATGTAGAATGAATAGAATCTACATACCCTGGAGGCTGTTGCATGTAGACTTCCTCTTCTAAGAGACCATGAAGGAAGGCATTTTGAACATCAAGTTGTCGAAGAGACCATCCTTTGGATACAGCAATGGACAGAATAAGACGGATAGTTACAGCCTTAACAACTGGGCTAAATGTTTCTTCATAATCTATACCATATTGTTGTTTAAACCCTTTGGCAACTAATCGTGCCTTGTATCAATCAACAGTTCCATCTGCTTTGCGCTTGATCTTATAGACCCATTTGCAACCAACAATGTTTTTCCCTTTAGGGCGAGGCACAAGATGCCATGTCTTATTTTTCATCAATGCTTGATATTCATTGTCCATAGCCGTGACCCAATGCTTATGACCGAGAGCTTCTTCTAAGGTTGTCGGTTCTCTTGTTGGAGCTTTCACATGCATACACCAACGAACAGTGCCATCAGTACGTAATTTAGGCTTTGAAATACCTTGCGAGAGACGTGTGGATGGCCACTGGGACATAGAGATCGTAGGAGCAACCTCCGTAGCCACAGCCGTAGAGGATCCAGTGGCAAGGATCTCTGTTGGCGTCGGCATCGACGTAGCGTCTCCCCCCATGGGATCAATCTGTGGCATAGAACTCGGAGGCGTGGAGAGATGTGGCGCAGCAATGGTGACAGACGATCTCGCGCTGGTAGCCGGATCAGCAGCGGAAGCAGAGCCGTTTGCCACCAATCCCGAAGACGATGTGATCGGACCGCCTGCTGCGCCGCCGTGCGCTGGGGTAGGAGAATCCACCTAGAGGCGCGCGCTGTCTCCAGCCGGGGAGCACATAAGATATCCCGACATGGTGGCGCTGTTCAACCCTGTTTCTTCTCCATTTAGAGGAGGATTTTCACCTGCATTTTCTGCAACATCAAAGGAACTAGAGGAGCTATTAGATGACGCAGGAGAAGGCAGATGCTGGTGCAGCGAATTTACGTTCCCAAGGCTAGTAGATGAGGAAAACAGGTCTGGTAGAAGCTCAATGTCTTTACGGAGTCTAGCTCCGACATTAGGGTGCAGTGATGCAAAGGGAAAAACGTGCTCATCGAACACAACATCGCAGGAGATATAGACATGCCCACTATTAGGATCAAGGCACTTGTAGCCTTTGTGAAGAGAGCTATAGCCAAGGAAGACACATTGTGTGGAGCGGAAAGCTAACTTCCGAGAATTGTATGGCCGGAGATTGGGCCACACGGCGCACCCAAAAGTGCGAAGGAAATTATAGTCGGGTTTTTGTTTGAGCAGTCTTTCAAACAGAGACTCCATCTATAACTTTAGACGGTAGTCTATTGATGAGATACACGGCAGTGGAAGCTGCTTCGTCCCAGAATTTTAGGGGTATGGACGCATGCGCAAGAAGAGTGAGGGCCATTTCAACTATGTGACGGTGTTTGCGTTCTGCCGAGCCGTTTTGTTGATGGGCATGGGGACAAGAAACTTGGTGAGTGATCCCTACGCGTTTAAAGAAGGAGTGCAGGGCTTGATACTCGCCACCCCAGTCAGTTTGGATAGCTTGTATCTTGCGGCCGAATTGTCTTTCTACCAGACTTTGAAATTCATGAAAAATAGAAAAAACTTCTGACTTGTGTCACAACAAATAGAGCCAAGTGAATTTACTATGATCATCAATAAAACTAACATAGTATGAGTATCTTCCAACTAAACTAGGAGCAGGGCCCCATACATCTGAAAAGACTAGATCCATTGGACTAGCTGACACACTGGTGGATTTGGGATATGACAATTGATGACTCTTGCCTTGCTGGCAAGCGTCACAAACTCTATCATTATTTGACTCATGAATAAAAGGAAGCCTATGGTGATCTAGGACATGCTTCACAACACGCGGGGATGCATGACCAAGGCGATGATGCCACAGGGACACTGGAACTTTGGAGGCGCCAAGCGCCTGTTTATTCGATGGAGATGGTGACGCTGAATGCAACGGGTAGAGGCCGCCCCTACATCTGCCTCTGTGAAGAGTTCTCTTTGTCCCCTGTTCCTTAATCAAGAAGTGATCCGGATGAAACTCAACATAAACATTGTTATCCTTGGCAAAGCAATTAATTGAGCAAAGGCTTTTATGTGCTTGGGGAACATGAAGAACATGATTAAGATGAAAAGATCTACTAGGGGAACATAAAGTGCTGTGACCAACATTAGCAATCTCCATACCTGCACCGTCGGCAGCATGAATCTGGTCACCACCGTGATACTTGTTGCGCATCGTCAAGCGTTCCAGATCACCTGTGATGTGATCCGTAGCCCTAGAATCCATGTACCAATTCGTATCTACACCGTACGAACTAGGAGTGGCCGAAGATGCACTCTTTTGTGGCGGTCCATTGTAGTTGGAGTCGAACCTCTTGTAGCAGCGATGAGCGGGATGTCCTTCTTTGCCACAAATCTGGCAGAACACACCTGGCTGGAAGTTGCGACCGTGGCCGCTGCCCCCATTGCCGCTGCTGCCGCCACCGCGGCCGCGGCCGCCATTGCCACGGCCAAGGCCTCCATGGCTACCACCTCGAGTCTTGGAGGAGTCGGGGCAGCCGTTCCTGGTGGCGGAGTTTGCGGAGTGACCGCCTGTCGGTGGGTTTAACCCTTTGCGCTGCTCATGCGCGATGAGTTGCGCATACAACTCGGGTATGGTGATGGGTTCCACCCTGGTGGTGATGGAGGTGACCACATTGTCGAAGTCGTCGTCGAGGCCGGTGAGGATGTACGTGACGAGGTCGTCGTCATCAAGTTTCTTCCCCGCCGCAGCCATGTCGTCCGCTAGCCCTTTCATCTTTTGCCAAAATAATCAGCAATGGAGGAGGAGCCCTTGGACACAGTAGCAAGGGCCATGCGGGTGGAGATGATCCAAGCGCGGGACTGGCTGGCATGATGGGCCTGGATGGCTGCCCAAAGCTCAGACGCAGTAGTGGCAGCGGAGACCTGAGAGAAAACCTCCCTCGACAATGACGAGAAGAGGGAGCTGAGGACTTGCTGGTCCTGAGTAACCCACGTTTCATACGCCAGATTGGGTTGAGGATCGGGTGTCTTGTCGGTGGTGGGATCAGCGTCGCCTTGAAGGTACGCCGCGGGAGGGACAGCATCCGGGCGGATGTATTTGCCGAATTGGGCGCCATTGATGGTGGAGGAGACCTGGGCAAACCACATGTTGTAGTTGCCGCGACCAAGCTTCTCAGAGACGGGTGGAAGGAAGCCAAAGGTGAAGGCCGGGGAGCTGGTGGCGGCGGAGCTGGACGTGGCCATCTGTTGGATCTACTCCGGTAGGAGAAAAAAAGCTCGATACCATGTAAAATGAGGGAGAACGAGATGACCCTCGGGGTCTCTCGGCTGCATGTTAATATTGGTGAGGAAACGCCCCTCACGTGGCTTACAAGATAGATTACAATCTGTAGGTTGTTAGCAACTAACTACCTATACATACTCTAGCTGAACAATATGCTAACAACCGTGTTACAAAGATCCAGCCGAAGATACAGCCGAACTATAACAAACTCTATTTTAACACTCCCAACTTCCATGGAAGGGTCGTCTTCCATCCAAGTCAGGCAGTGGTATATCCTAACGTATTCGTCGTCAACTGCTCTGATCTCTTCCTCCACCACTCATCAACAACTTTGTACCACCATCAACGACAGCATCTCCACCACCAGTAACGTTGTCTCCCTCTGCAAACGAAAGGTACACCCCGTGATCCAATGCCGCTGTTTATATTGTTAAATCTAACTAGTATGCAAACAATGCTCATACTAGTATTTGTGTTTATGTTGTTTAATTTAACTAATATGCTAGCAATGCTGACACTAGTATCTAAGTTTGTCATGATTTATGTTCTAGTTTTAATTTGCAAATACTTTCTCAACATGAAGTTGGAGTGGCGCCTCAACGTTGATGATATTTAGCATCAGGGAGCACAAGGACAAGAGGCACGACAAGTCATGGTCACACGGAGCCCGGAGTGGCCCAAGGGGAGGGACAGTTCCCACAACGCGGAAGTGCCTGACCTCATGGGTGCTGACGTATGATGGTCAAAGAGAACAATATCCGAGTGGCGCGACGTGGGTGGTAGGGCTAGCATCTACATGTCTCTCCATTTGCGGCCGATGTAGGGGACAATGATGCAGATCTCGGTGTGTCAGCAAGGGCGATGATGCGGTTGGTGTGGTGCTGCATGTTATGGTTATCGACGTCGTAGGCAATCCTGAGGGTGTCCACCGTGCACCTAGACCCCTCCAACGCACGGCGACCGAGGGAGCCACGGAGGCCGTCAAGTAGGTCATCGTGGATGATGCGGAGGAGAACATCCTCGCCCTCACTTTTGGTATTTCTTATGCTCAACTAGATGTATCCGCAAACGCACAGAATATACTATTACAGGACTTCACCAAGGAATATTCTAAGAGATATCAATGTTTACCACAACTTATTAGTACCAAATAGTGTAGAGGGGTAATCGAATATTGTTAGGAAGGATCGATGAAACAAGTTCAAGATCGCTAAAGAATATCTTAGTAAGGTGTAGTTAGGTGGGAGGACAATGAGAGAGTATGATTCCTATGGTGCTAACTCTACTTCTATGGATTTGTCTTAATCACACAATTGTAAGATATAGATTGATCCACACAATAGGTATACTAGGCGATAGGTGAGCTAAAACTCCTACTGGTTAGTTCCTTATAAACCTTGATAATATACTTTTTAAGATTTTCCTGTCCTTCAATATAGCAATTAGATGGAAGTAATGTGTGTTATTATCTCTCAAGGACATTATTCACCTTATTAGGCCTTAATTTGAAAATTTAAAATTTCCTATTATCTAAGTAGCCAAGTCAATTGATCTCAAACAAGAGCAAAGGTTGTCTCGCTCTGGGTTCACAAATCTCAGGCTTACTTCAAGTCAAGCTCACTCATAGTTGTTTGTAAGTTTTATTTTTGTGCTTTGTAACCTTCGGTATAGTGCTGTCCACGCTCACAAATTTGTGTGCAAAGCACTTACTTTTGTCCGTTCACTAGCAGTTTATTCCATGTTTAAAGGACGCGGTCACAGAAATCGTCAGGTAAATCATCGTAGTTCTAATTTGTTTTCCATTAATTCCTTCAAAAAGTTGGTATCCCTCCCCTATCGAGGCCGGGTTTGCACGGTCACCAGTCTTGAACAGGACGAGTGACTGAACGGATGCAGTGATCGCAAAAAAAATATAGCGTTTGGCTAGCTGCTTTACGGATGCTCACTTACACTCGTGTGTTTGGTTCGAGAAACACTTTTTGTATTCAGTTTGTGGAAGGAATGAGTTGATCTATCACCACCTCATGGCTCACAAGCTGATAGTACCAAAAATTCATAAGATAAACTCACGATACATCACCTCATAAAGTGTATATATATATATAGGGTGACTCCACGGACCAAACACGCCATAAGAAATTGTCTCAACGAACCAAACTCAGGTACATCATATCCATGGCAAGCCGAAAGGATAGAACAGTAACAAGTGAACAATGTGAAACAAAAAGCACACACGTACACGAAAACAAAAAAATACGAGCTGGAAACGCGCGGTTGCTACTAGCACTTGAGTGTCTTGAAGCATGGGAGGCGCTGCAGCTCGGCCAGCTTCACCGACGGTGGAGCCTGCTCATCCTTGGAGCATTTGCGTCCATGGTGGCGATGCAGACTACAGGGCAGCGCCACCTCCCGCTTCAGCTGGCAGAGGCACTTGCGGCTCTCGACCACGCTGCAGCACTGCCCGCGGATCTCCGAACGGGCCAGGCAGTTGGTGAAGTACGTGATTTGCGTCTGGCAGCTCTCTGGGGCGGGCGCGCCGCCGCCGCCGCCGCCGCCGGAGTAATAATCCGCCGTAGCCGGTGCGGCGGCAACAGCGCAGACGACGACGGCGACGGCAAGGAAAGCGGCGAGCTTCGCTGGGTCCATGGGGGGATAGTGTGGGACTCTCTTAGCTTAGCATGGGCTGACGAGTGCTCAGCTCACCATGCCGGCCCTGCCTCCTTTCATATAGACGGTGCTGTGTGGACGGTAGCGGCAGCAGGTAACGTGCACGACCATGTGGTAGCTGTGGATGCTGTCTATTATCACACACTAATTTAGTTGTTTCTGCAGCGAAGTAGACAAAAGCTAGCTAGAATCTTGCATAGCTAGTGATCAGAGCATGTGTGTGTATATCTTGCTGTCTATTGTATGAAGCTGCGCAAATTGGAATGATGAATTTTGTAGGGTTTCTGCCTTAAAGGTCGAATTTTAGTTGTAGTCAAATTAAAAAGAAATTTCAGCAAGTGGAATCGAAAAATCAATCAAAAGGGAAAAAAAAATGGAAGGACACCTGTGGGCAGCCAGCCAATCACAAGGGCTCGCCTTCTCCACTTGCATGATGGGCTGGATAGGGAACGGGCGGCGCTGCTCTAGTATGGCCTTGTTTAGGCGTTGTTTACTTCGCAAAAATTTTCATGATTTTCGTCACATCGAATCTTTAGTCGTATGCATGAAGTATTAAATATAAACGAAAATAAAAACTAATTGCACAGTTTACCTGTAATTTGTGAGATGAATCTTTTGAGCCTAGTTACTCTATAATTGGACAATATTTGTCAAATAAAGACGAAAGTGCTACAGTACCCAAAAACCAAAATTTTGCAAACTAAACAAGGCCTTAGTTGGAGTACGAAAAGTTTTTGGATGTCACATCGAATATTTTGTAGGATGTCAGGAGGATTATTCGGATACTAATAAAAAATAATTACATAACTCGCTTGAAAACTGAGAAACGAATTTATTAAGCTTAATTAATTAATCATGAGCACATGTAAGGTTACTGTAGCACTTAAGGCTAATCATGAGCTAACTAGGCTTAAAAGATTCGTCTCGTGATTTCTAACCAAACTATGTAATTAGTTTATTTTTTATCTATATTTAATACTCCATACATGTGTCCAAAGATTCGATGTGATGGATAAAAACTTTTTGAGGTGGGAATTAAACAAGGCCTAGTACCTAGAAATTTTAATAATATAAATTAAGAGAAAACATAAAAGACACATGTATCCTTATTTTATTTTCTAATCAGATACTATCATCAATATAATTAGTGGTGATTGATTGTTAAATAAAAAGTATTTAATGTAAATTTAGGTTTTATCCTCATAATGCATTACATTTAATGATAATTTTTTTAATGATAGAATGTACTTTATTACCAGACGGAGGAGGGAGTATACTAAAATAATGCGTCTATAATGCTAATCACCATATTTAGAGTCTATTTGCTTAAGCTTATCTGTCAAATCTGTCAGTCATTTAACATGTTTTTCTCTCACAATAAATCAGTAAATAGTACTTTCTGTTATGGCTTTTCAGCCAAAGAAGAGACTTCTTATATTGGGTGGCTTTTGCTTGTTTGGTTGGATGATAGGACGAGCCATTTTTCCTTTGGTTAGTTCTTAGATGAATGAGAGTGAATGGAATGAGAATACTTGACTTATTGTATTTATATTATTTAACTTGACTTATTGTATTTATATTATTTAAAAATAATAACTGATTATACACTAATAAAATGCACTAACACTAATTTTCTCATGGCAGTGGCCAATTACAAATAAAATATATTAATTAGCACCACTATTATCCTAATTAGCTTACAGAACATGCACTCACAGATTAACACTTATTAAAATTAATCTTGTCATTATAATTACTAAGCAATAGTGTGTAACATACTAATAATCCTTAATTGTTTACTATGATAGAGATTAGAAAACATTAATGTGCTCGCCAGCTTTTTTTGTGGCGGGACATTTAGGCTCCGTTTAGTTCTCCTTGCTAAATTTTAGCTAGCTAAAATTATTTTAGCTACTCTTGGGTGACTAATGGAACTAAACTATTTTAGCTCTTTTTAGTCAATGTGTTTGGAACTTTTTAGCTACTAAAGTGACTAAAGTTTAGCTAATTAAAATTTAGCAAGAGAGGATCCAACAGGGCCTTAGCATCGAGAACAATGTTCTCATCACCAATAAAGGCGGACTCAAATTCGGTGACCACGTAACTTTTGGCCATCTAACCACCGCCCAAACATCAAGATTCGCATTAGGTTCTCATCCCAAATCCTGACGCTTGTGCTGCAGCTGCTCTCCCGCACCCCCCACCCCACCCTGCTCTCCGCCGGCCCTTCGCGCTGCTCTCTCGTGCCGATCCTTGCTGCATGCCATGGAGAAGATGGGGTAGGGCAGGCTGCTTCCACCATGGTTTGTGATGGATTACCGTGTTCATGTAGTTAACTTTTGTATAGAAATCACATACTGTAAACATGGCAGATTCTTCATGTTTATATATAATGAAATCATGATGTCTCATTTTGAGGTATTGTGTCGACAAAACTTGTAAACTTGTGAAGTACTAGAGTCTGGAATACATGGTTTTATTCCTATTGATGTCTGCTTGGGGTTCACGTTGCTGGTTCAATAATCTGGACATAAATCTGATGCGCTTTGAATTATTTTAAATTTGTTTCACACTTGTGGACTTCTGCTTTGAAATTGGAGCACACAAATCTCCAGTGTGCTTGATCTATTTACCAATTGTGTGCTTGTCAAAATGGCTTTATATATTTGTGTGCAAGTCTGATGTATTTTTTGTCATCAGTAAAAAGAATGTTCCGTCTTCAACTAAACTTAGTGATGTTCCAAAGTCTTGTTCTTGTTTAAGTAATGGAATGTCCAAACACAAATCAAGCATACATCAGTAGGAACAAAATCATGCATTTTCACATTCTAGTACTTCACAAGTTTTGTCAACGCGATACCTCAATAATAGCCAGATTGACATTTATGACTGCAATGATCAATTCTTTTAGGAATTCAGGCTAGTCTCTCTAAGGGTGAAAGAGTCTCTCTCAGCTGTTTGATCAATGGATACAAAGCTTCCTGTAGATTACTGTCTCTTTCTCATTTTTTTATCTCTTTTTTTTGTTTCCTAAGCCTCATTTATACGATTTTGGTTAATCTAATAAAGCTTTTTCTATAGGGGCCCCGGCACCTCCAGTTTGCTAAAAAGAAGCTTGTCGAGGACCAGCACCTCCCTGAAGGACGGATGGATCTTCACGCACGGTGCTGGCAGCTCTTTTTTTTTTTTGCCGGGGAGAATGTTCGCTCATGTGTTTGGGCCATGGGCCGCGCAGATATTGTCAATTCTGGGCTTCCATGGGCCGGGCAGACAACATAAACCATTCGGATTCCCTAAAGTGTCCCTGAAACTTGAAAATTTCCCACAGTTACCAGTTCAAGCAATCAAATAAACAAAATGGCGTCACTCCAACTGCAACGTAGCATTTGGTTATTTGGATGCATAATCATGATATTCTTGGCATCGCTGCACTGCAGTAAAAGCAAATGAGAATTAAGAAGCACAGTATCATGGAGAAAGAGGTACAATCATATTTTTTTTTTCACTTTTTCAGTCTCTGATGATGCAAATAAGGATGGCAGCGGGGCGGTTTCGGGTCGGATATCCGCGGGTTTCGGTTCTCGCGGGTTCGGTTTTGGGGATGATTTTTCACCCACGGTTTTCGGGTTCGGGGCCCCGAAACCTATCGGGTTCGGTTTCGGGTTTGGTTTTCCACCCGTGGATATCCAATGGATATCCGAAATGAGTCATTAGAATTAATTTTTATATTTTATAATATGATGATAATAACTTTTTACTTAGATTATGAAATTTATTTTAAGCTAACTCATGAAAATATTTATGTTTTATTGCCTCTTGTTTATACATGTAAATATGTGTATATATATCATGTATATATTTATAGAAAGTCCTTATTGCTATTATTATGTTGACATAGAAAGCGGGTTTCGGGTATCCATTCGGGTTTCGGGTATCCGCGGGTTTGGTTTTGGGGAGGGGTTTTCACCCGAATCGGTGTTCGGTTCGGTTTCGGGTTTCGATTTCGGGTTTCAGGTTCAGGTGCACATAGACTTCACCCGATCCGAACCCGCCCCGTTGCCATCCTTAGATGCAAACATCGATACGGTCACTTAACATGATATGTTAGCACTAATGTGAACGTATGTATTACCAAAGTACTTAGCAAGTGTGGTGACACAATTTTAAGTTATGTAGTTAATCTAAATAATTTTACATATATTGATGGGGAAAATTACAAAAGCATACAAGATCATCTTGTTTATGTTTTTCACTCTCCTCACATTGGGCACATAGCAAGGATAAAGGAAGTTCTAAATCGGGGAAAAGGAAAACCTATCACCCAGTTCATGAATCGCCAAATCTAGACTCTGAGCTTCTTGTTATGAAATGCAAAGGTACCAAAAACATACCATGACCATTTGTGGTACTCCCTCCGTACCCCCAAATAGTTGACATTTTGGGCAACCTTGCTATTTTTCCAAAGGTTGACATTTTGAACCGTAGAGGAGGGAACTTGACGCGACTACCCCTGATGAATCCGTCCGTTAGCATTGAAGGGGCACGTGCCTTTTTCCAAAGGCTGACATTCTGAACCGCAGAGGAGGGAACTTGACGCGACTGCCCCTGATGAATCCGTCCAACTGCTGAACGCTATTTAGTGGATGAGTGGCAGGCACAAGCAAAGAAGGACGTCAACTAATTGGATGGATGAGTGGCGGCCTACCATGCCCCCGCACAAAAAAAAGCGCATCGAGGAGTCGAACCACGACCACTAGCCTCAAGCTAGGAAACACCAGTAATACTATTTAACAAGGGCAAAGCAAGAAAACTAACCCCCTAATTAATAACTCATTGGTTACCACAGATTGTCCTAAACGTCAGCTAATTCGGGTATAGAGGGAATACTGCGTACATTTTCCTACACTCTTGGTAGCTCAACAGGAGGTAGAAGGTCAAGTGCATGTGCCGTTTCTTTACCCCAATTTGGACAACTCAGTAGTCTCTTACAGGCTCTAATGCACACAATAGCTAATTAGAAGGAAATGCTTAACATACTAGAGCCAACGATACTGATAGATCCTTTATAGCACATAGCGTACGGCAGTACCCTTGGCAATGTGTATCAAATGGACTTGTGCTGGGGATCATCGACGTTTACAAAGGGTGGCACACTGAAAGAGACTGTCAATACCAACCCTTAATATAGCTCCAAGGGCAAAGCAACGGGGGGCCATATCTGAGGACGTTGAAGTGACAGTCGTTGGAGTTTCAATCCCTGCCCATCATCATCAGAACCACCACCGTGCATGATGTACAACTGTTCTTCTTCCTCCTCACCGGCGGCCGGGGGGCAACAGAGACTGACACAGGCACACGGGTCCCTGGAACTCCTTCAGGCCTGGCATGATGAAATTGGAACTCGAATCGGGGTCATAGAGGACAGGACAGCCGGCAATCTTTCGGTCCGAACGTTCGGACCGGAGACGCCGTCCGATGATTCCCGCTCAATGATTCCCGCGCGCGTGTGACGGGTTGCCAGGTATGTACGTTATCTTTTTATTTCTTTCCTTTTTTGTTTTTTCTCTCCTTTTCTTTTCTTCTTCTTTTCTTTCTTTTTATGTTTCTTTTATTTTTCCCTCCCGACCGTTGTTGTTAGTTTTCTTCTCTTTTTTTTTTCTTTTTCTTTTTCTTGCTACATTTTCTTTTCTTTAATTTCTTTTCATTTTTTCTTTCTTTTTTTCATTTTATATTCCGTTTGGTTCTTTTTTTATCTTTTTTTTTGTGCTTTATTTTTATTTTCCTTTTTTGTTTTATATTATTCTTTGTTTTGTATCTTTATCTTTTTTCTTATTTTTATTATTTTCTTTGATGTTCACGTGCTGATGTTCTATTTTTTATTTTTTCTTTTGATTTTGTTTTTCCTTTTATTTTTTAAATTATGTTTTCTTTTATTCATGTTTTATTTCTTAATCTTTCTTTGTTTCTTTTCTTTAATTTCTCTTCTTTTTTCTTTCTTTTTTCATTTTATATTCTATTTGGTTCTTTTTCTATTTTTTTGTGCTTTATTTTTATTTTCCTTTTTTGTTTTATATTATTATTTTTTTATACATGTAATGTTCTATGACGTATTCCATGATGTTCGCGTCATATACATGTGGTGTTCTATGATATATATTTAGTGATGTTTACGTAATATATATGCGATGTTCTATAATTTATTTAGTGATGTTCTATTGTGTATTTAGTAATGTTCACATATTACACATGTGATGTTCTATAGTTTATTTTTAGGATGTTTAAAAATTATTCATGCGATGTAATATCACATATTACACGTGATATATATGATGTTCTGTGTGTTTCTATGATGTTTATTTATTATACACCTAATGTTCTGTGATATTTTTTATGTTCACGTAGTATATATGTGATGTTCTATATTTTTTTTGATGATGTTGCGTAGTACAAATGTGATGTTCATGTAAGTATACACCGATGTTCTGTGATGCATTCTGTGGTATTCACATAATATACATATGATGTTTATGATGCTTTTTTATGATATTCACATGTGATATTCTATAATACATTTTGTGATGTTTACGTAGTATATATGTGATGTTCGCGTAGTATACCTGTGATGTTCTATAACGAATTTAGTGATGTTCTATGGTGTATTTAGTGATGTTCACTGTGTATACTTGTGATGTTCTATATTATATTTTAGGGTATTTGAAAAGTATTCATATAATATTTTTTTAAAAAAATTCTCTATTACTTGTTTTATTTGTTCCTTATGCTTTACTCTAGATTTTATTATTCATATTAACATTATGTATTCATTTATTTATTTATTTTTCTATTATAATATCAATATTATGAACCTAAAACTAGAATGTCGTTCTTTTAAACTGGGAACATTAGTTTTATGAAGACGGAACATTGTCGTGTAAACCTATACAACTTAATAAAAGAAAAATATTCGTTAATAAAAATTTATTTAAATATATTCATGTGGGATCTAGTTTTGAAGGATTTATTATAAAAAACTCGATGGTGTAATTGGATTTCAATTTGAATATTTCGTTTACGAGTTATGACTGTTTTAAATTTGCTAAAAAGTTATTTGCATGGATGGGTGAGTAGGCCCTACAAGATGCGGACAACTCAGTTCGTGCGCGCGTGTTCTACAGCTCTGGGTGCTAGTGGCGGGATTTCTGGGCGGGAAAAATAGACGGGAAGAGTATCGGCGGAAAATTGTGGTCCGATGATCGGACCCTAGCAGCCCCCCAGGACAGCGGGGTGCCCACCTTGTTCATGCAGAGGATATCCTACCCTCCTCCTCCTTGCAGCGAGAGCCCGGCCAGAAGTGAGAAGTGATCCACATTGGAGCTGCTCCACGTAGTCATGGCGGATGGCAGCTCTTTCAGCCTGTCCAGCATCGGCTGCCCCTCATCACCATCACGTATGCATTTTGGTACAGAGGCAAAGAGAAGCACAGAGGTCGAACTTGCTGCTAAGGTGGACTTACATTTCTCATCCATCCAACTCGAGGATTTCAGATCCTGTAAATATCTAAAAAAAAACACAGAGCCCTGGTGATTCCTGATATTAGTGTTGTAGATAGACAGTCCACGAAAGATAAAATTGGACTACTTTTCCTGGTTTGCATCTTATGATAGATGAAGTAAAAAATCCAGAAGCTAATCAAGTGTGGAAATCAAATCAACCGTTCATGGTTTAGAAAAGGTAATATGATATGTACAATGTATATGAGGAAATGCCACATCTCTGTTAAACTCCAACCGAACTTTTGCACAAAAAAAATTGTGTCCATCCAAAACACAAAAGTTCATGGCAATACTTTGCGGGACAAAGGGAGTTAATGACCTTCCCTCAAAAGTTCGAGTCTTCAGCTATCTACAGCTAACCCTATAGCCAGGTTTAAAGGTCTTCGAGTCGCGTATGCACATCATGACAGTTGGAACTTTCGACGCTGCACATCCGAGTAATGCAGCCTGCCCACTTGTTGCCATCTAATACTTAACTTCACACAAAACTGGATAGCTACAGCATTGTACGCAAAGATACCACCACAATTTGGCACAGTAGATTAAGGTTGGTACACTAATCCATACTGATTTTACAACCTCACATGTATAATCTAAACACTGACTTGCTAGCCTAAACCATGAAGGCAACCATTCTCAAGCTGAGCTGAAAAAAAAAAAATCTATGCTCAACAACTAATCTCACTTATACCAAAAAAAAAGTATCACAAGAGAACACACTGCTTCATGGTTATCCTGTCAAGAAAGGTGATTTCTCATATGTGAAACTCTTCATCAGAAAAGATAATTCAATGTAATTTGTTCTCTGCTTACCATCCTGTTCAAATTGGCTTAAGCTCAGAATGTTGGGCTGCCAGCAGGCAGAACATCAACAACTTTGCCTACAGCTACCGTCTTTCCTGTAACCATAACAAGGTAGGAACGAGACGATAAGTTACTTCACACAAGAAAAAGTGACCTCGACAAACATTTAAACAGATAGGAAGGGCATCATAATTCTTATCCTTACTATGTTTAATTACATAAGTATAGAATCAAGAAGTAAAATAAATGGAATTTCAGATGACCACAAAAAATACTACCTCCATTCCAATTATAAAATGTCTTAGCTTTCTAGATATGTAGCTTTTGCTATGCACTTAGATATACATTATATCTAGATACATAGTAAAAACAACTGTATTTAAAAAAAAGAGCCAAAACATCTTAATAATTTTGAACGGAGGGAGTAACAACTAACAAACAAAAGGGAAACATAGGATCTCATATGTTACATCATAGATGATCTTCTCTACATGAACATGGAATGAAAATATACTTCCAAGCATGAAGCTTTACCTTCAGTTCTAAGTGTAAACCTTCCAAGCTGAGGGAAATCAGAGAACTTCTCTACGCATATCAAGTTATTCGCCTAAATATGAAAACACATTACAGTCAGCAGAGCCTGAAATTAACAGTCAGAACTCATAACAGGAAAGCTTTTTAGATGATCTATGAGAATACCTGAATGCGGCAGATAACAATTGCGCCATTCTTCACAAAAAGAGGCTTCCTCTTCGGCTTTTTCTTCTTTGGATCTGCTTCTTTCTTTTTCTTCATGTCAATTTCTTCTATGAGCTCAACAATCTCACTCTCTTCGACAACAGAGTGGATATGCAACACACCTTTGTAGCCAGCAGTGAAAATAGCCTAGCGCATTCACAAACCATAATGGGAAATAGTGTTCTGTTCAATCATCATTGGCAGAAGAAAAAAAAAAGATATATAATATCCTCGACCTTAGCAAGGTATGGTGAAAAACAGTTCCGTAAGGGCTACAGACCTAATCTAAGTCAAATTTCACATATCATATTTTGTTTCAAAGTTTAAACATTTTTTAAATTGCTGCAAGATTACAAGTGGACTCTAGTTCTTTTGTAATATTATTCAAGAAGCATGGTTACTCACATTGTCAAGCAACTCTAGAATCTGTAACTGAGCGATGAATTCACTAACGGCACCAACAGGATTTGCTGCATTGATAGAAACCATTAAATGAAAACATGGCAACAAGGTATAAAATGATATGAAGTAAAATAACTCGTACATATTTGTAATTTCACAGGTTGTACATAATGCATGAAGCATCACAACATTCCTGAACAATTGCACATATAACAGAAAAGAAAAGGCCCTCGAACGAATACTAAATTCTTGCCCAGCACAGCCAACAAGACATTACTCCCTCTATCCCAAGTAGATTGCTTTGGCTTTTCTAGGTACATAGCTCTTACTATACACCGTCATATACACAATGTCAAAATACACAGTAAAAACTATGTATCTAGAAAACCAAAACAACCTATATTTTGGAATGGAGGGAATAGTTTAGAAGAACACAGAACTCATCCTGTGCTGCCAGTTGACTAGTTCATTAGTGATATTAATAATTTAATATCATACTACAACCCATTCTCGCCCTTCAGTTCAGATTGGTAATGGACTCATGATGCACCATCTAGGATGGAGTGATTCCTCAAACCAAACACCCTATTAATGCCTACACATGTCTAGTCAGAGAATGTTACCATACTATTTTGTCCTGAATATAAACTTACCAACACTTGAAAGTACAAAACACAGCCATTACATCCTCCTCTTCAACTCCGGACAATTTGACACAAACATTCTCAGCAGGTCCAGCACGGCGTACTTTGCTCTCATCCAACTTCAAACCAATGACTTTCACATGGGACTGTTACAACAAGAGTATTGTAAAACTGAATTGGCTCAAGGAGATAAGTGCCAAGTATATTACAGTAGAAGGAATAGGAAAAAATATCTTGTTCGGCATAACCAACAAACTGTCACCCTCTCTGATAGTGCCAGACTCTATTTTGCCCATTACAACAGGGCCCATATCCTTATATTTATCAATAATCGGCATCCTGCATTATTATAAATAAATAAAAAGATGATACATTTAGCACACGATCAAGATAAGTAGTTTTCAACATGAGATTACACAACCAAAATACGCAAAGATGTTGCATTAATTGTTCATGAAAAGGACCATCCAAATTGCAACATTTACATAAAGCCACAAAAAATGATCACATGACTAATACGAAACTGTTTTTAGGCAACTAATGTGAAAATATATCAATAGATTTGTCATGAAAAGTGGTTTCACAGCAAATACATTCAAATAATTACCAAATTACATATTAGACATTGTATGTCCAAAGCATTATATACTTCCTGAGTGCAGTATATGAAGTAAAAGATAACAAAAACTATCTAACCTTACTGGACCTTTGGGGTCGCGTAAAGGGACTTCAATACGGTCCAGAACTTCAAAAAGACAAGGGCCATCCCACCAACTACAAATGCTTTTATCCATCCTGGTCTTCATATTGGTTCCCACAAGACCAGATATTGGCAAGAATTGCACATCTGACAACAAAGACAATGACAGTTAGTCAAAAGGATCATATATTGATGATGATGATATAATGGAACAAAGCATAATGAAGCTGCTATGGCCTCTGATTGTGAGTTTAGCAAAGCTAACAGTGCAATTAGCTCTAGTTATTGAAACATGAGGCAAAGAGGCATCAGTTGAAGAAATTTCATCAATACTGAAGGCACAATTTGAAAGCATGAAAACTAGAACTTCAGTCAGTAGAAATAAAGAGCAATAATGAATCTCAAGCTTGAAAAGAAGTGCTCACAGTAATGCATACTTTTAGGCAAAAAAAAGATGGAATAATACCTACCTTTCTTAACATTGTACCCTGAAGATTTAAGGAATGGAACCATTTTAGCTTCGATCTCATCATACCTGAAAAAGATAACAAATTTGATTATTTTCCTCCAGTTGTACAAGTTACACCATAAAAAGGATAAGTGGATGTTTATCAGGTATACCTTTCCTTAGACCATTTAACAGTAGGTTCGTCCATCTTATTTATTACAACTACCAGCTTAGCAACACCCAAAGTTTTTGCAAGTCGTACATGTTCACGGGTCTGTCCTCCTCTTTCATAACCTGTTTCGAATTCACCTTTTCGAGCAGATATGACCTAAAAAAGCAAATTATGTAAACAAAACTAATGGCTAAGTTAGAAAGTTCAACAAAAAATGACTTGGTCCTACCAGAACACCAATGTCAGCTTGAGATGCACCAGCTATCATGTTTGGAACATAGCTTTTGTGACCCTGCAAAACCAAATCATTTGATTAAACAAGCACCATATAGGAAACAAGCATTAAGTTCAATCAATCAACAATTCCTGTAAACAATGCATGGAAAAGTATCAAGAGATAGTGGCCATAAATCAAGGATTCAACAGTGTATATGCAACAGCATAGGTGTACAAGATATATTTCCTGAACACAGTAAAAGGTGGCAGGTACAATAAACATGTTGAGCGCTTGCATGTCTACCCAACAAGTGAGATAGAAATATGGAATGAATTAGCAGTGCTGCCAAATTAATGAATTATTAAAAATTAATTGCTCGGACTGCTGACAGAATCTGTACTAATCAATGGCATTAATCTGGAAAAAAGTTAGGAGATAACATAACAAACTTTGAAAGTACACCAAAATTACAAGGCCTCATGGTGTATATGTGAAATTATTTGTCTTGTAAATATGCTAGGTTAGCAGAGCCTCTTGTCAGAGAGGCAAGCACACGCACACCCATGCTTGTACTAGTAGGTCATTCCCTAAAGATTTGGATCTCCCCTTTCTTAAGACTGTCCAAGGGGACATCTCCCCTGAGTTCCTGTGGTTAAATTTTTTAAAATTATTTTGTTTCTCAAAAGTACATTAGTATATTACTTAAAACATGGTAGTCCACAACATGGTCTCCCTGGAATGGTTACACAGGTTTCCTGTGCTAACACATGACAGAAGTCAATCATACTTTAACAACAGATGCCTTTATGTCTACAGTCCTGAAGGCAAAATTATAGAAGAGAAACAACAAAATATTGACCTTACAAACCAACTATATATTTTTCCAGTTGCTCCAGTCATTAACCCCAATCAGCCAAATGGATTCAGTAGCAACATTAGAATTATAATAGGTCCAGTCAACAGGAAGTAACTTGTGACCAAACAGATGAGAATAGAGTGCATACAAAGACATAAGATAAAATAATAAACTACAATTTTAGTACATGGAGCGCAGACTTGCATTAGTTACATATATGTAACATAGTGAGAACAAATACCGGTGCATCCAAGATAGTGAATCTTGTGTGTTCTCTGTCTCAAAGTGGGCTCTACCAACTTGAACAGTCTTTCCCTGAACACATGAAAAGAATATGCAAAAGAATCACAAGCATGATAAAAACAACAAAGAGAACCAATAGGCAAGAGATTTTATCTACGTTCGGACTATAATTTTGAAAAATGCATCAGATTACGCCAATCGAATTAGATAAATCACAGTAAAACAAATGTCCTTCAACAAAGGGCAGTAGGGCACGCTTCAGTACCAAAGGAAAGTAAAGATTTAACACAATAAAAACGAATCAGACCCAAAACCAAATTGAAAAAACGATGCCTTAACCCTTTCTTCCTCATTTGTGTCCATGATGTAAGCCATGTACCTGCAAGTATTTAGATTAGAAATTAAAATCAGTAACAGTGTACTGGATGGAAGAGAGAAAATTTTGCAACAGAGAAATAAGAGCATCCGGATTGTTTATGACCCCCAAGGGCCTTAAGGTAAGGCCCATGTTTTCTTTAAGTTTATAAGGCTAGCACCCACTTGGCCGCTTTAAGGTGGGCCCCACTTCAAAATCTATATCCATACCTAACATTAAAGAGCAAAAAATTGTCTCCCCCAAATTTTCATGCTTCAATCTCTTCTGAGTCCGTCTGTCCCTCAACTCCCTCAAGTATAAGAGTCATGTCCAGTTTTACTAAGAGTAGTAGTACGCAATGAATTAGAAATAAGAGTCCTAATTGGTTTATCCGTGACCTGAACTCACAATCCGTGACCCGAGCGCACATCCAATCATGGTACATCCAATTCCAAGATGTATTGGAAACCTGTAAGTTCTGTTGCAATGCAAGCATGTCTGCTTGCCACCACCACCCATCCCTCCATTCCCACGACCGTAGGTCAAGCTCCTGACCACCACCGACCCGGATCTACAACTCCCACACGCTGCTGCAACTTGCGAGTTGCCTCCGGCGTGAAGTAGTTTGTTGGTGAAGACGTTGCCGTGGCGGCAACAGTGTCATAAAATCAATTTTTTGGTCCTTTGGGTCAGGTATCAAGGTTGAGGCCAGTCAAGTTTTTCTGCTTATAAGGACCTCCTTTGAGGTCAAGCCGGCCTTAATTCGCTTAAGGCCCAGTTATTCCCCATGCTACGGCTGCCCTAAGTGACATAGTTAGAATTCTTTGGCATAATGCTTCCCAAGTATCTATCATACAGGAACTGATGTAATTATCTGTAATAAAATAAAAAATGATGCACTTATTCAGTCAAAAGAATCATTAGGGAATTCGTTTCAGGCTTCTCAGTATGTCAATAAATGTGCAAATGGAATTATGCAACACTTCAAATGTAGAAAGGGAAAATTCCTGTCTATGCTATGGGCCTCGCTGCTGTATGCTGGGACATCTGGAGCAATGTTTTCTGATCGGCTTATTGTTTCTAATCGGTCTGGAACCGATCAGGACGATCAGGACGATTAATCGACTCCTGATCGGTCTAATCGTCTATATAATCGTAAAGCATAAAGCAGGACTATATAAATATATATCATATATATATGGTGTATATACCATATACTATATATTTATATAGTACACATCAAGCATCAAGACTATATTTCTAGTTAGTTGGCTACTTACCTGTGAGATTTGACTCTATATATTTATATATGGACATCAAGCATCAAGGTCAAGGGGGAGGAAGAAGCAGGCAGCAGGGAAGAGTGAGGAGGAAGCAAGCAGTAGCGGGCTACTTGGATTGGAGCTGGAATGGGGAGGAAGAAGCAGGCAACAGGGAAGAGGGAGGAGGAAGCAGCAGGCAGCAGGGAAGAGGGAGGAGGAAGCAGCAAGCAAGCAGCAAGCAGCACGAGCAGGAGCAGCAGCTCAGTAGCTGACGGCTGGAGTGGAAGTGAGGACTGAGAAGAGAGTGGGTTTGAAGTTATAAGGGAAATCCTAATGGGCCTGACCCAATTAAATATATCCTAGGCCAAAAGCAGACCATCTGCCAGTCAAACTCTGATCGGTCAGGAGGCCTGATCGGACGATTAATCGTGATTAATCGACGATTAGTCGGACGATCAGGTTTCTGATCGCTCTAATCGAATCGAGGCCCTAATCGAGTGCTATAGACCGATAAGGACGATTAATCGTGATTAATCGCGATTAATCGGACGATCAGAAAACACTGATCTGGAGGATTAGGAGGTTTGTTTTGATAACGAGAGGGTCAAATTTCCTACTGAAATTATCTGTATGATGTGTTCTTTTATTATTACATATTGGGCAGGGGTCCAGAAGTCTGAGCTGGAGACACAGATTCTTCAAGGTGCTAAGACCATCAAGGCGATTGCATAAAGAAACTAGAGTGTCATGTGTGAAATCGTGTGTGAAATTGTATTACCAGCCGACCTGAAAACCTTGACTCATAAACCAAAAACTCTCTAGTTTCCTATGCTCTCAGTTTACCATAACTACACAGTATTACTATGTTTCCCTTGTCTAACAATTGTAGATATTCAAAGCATATCTCATCAGCATATGCACTTGTATTGAATTTTTTCATTCATTCAAAGGAAGTGTTTGTCCCCAGTAGACAGCAATTGTCAAATAATCTTTACCTTCTCCTTTATAAGTCAAATAGGGATTGTTTTCCCTGCTATATAAAAAAGTAAATAGCCACACTTATATTTTTTTTAAGGTCACCGGGGGGAGGCGTTCCCCACCTGAATTTTTTTATATATAGTGGCCCAAAACGACCGGATAAAGTTATACATTTGTTTACAACGGCACACGCCCAAGCACAAGGGTGAAAAGTGCCAGCAACCAAAGGAGAGAAGAAGAGCAAGAACAACAACCGCACTACCACAAACACCAAGACACATGAACTCATTGACGATGCCTCCAGGGAGGTGAACGACGTTGCAACGTAGTCATCATCAGCCAAGCATGAAGAGGAGCTCCACATGGGCATTGGCAGGGTTTTCGCCCAAGTCATGTGCCAGAGGTGTTCAGCGGGTCGAAACAAGGAGACTGCAGCCAAAGCTGAGGTTCTTCAATGACGCCTTTAGGAAGGAGATCTCGTCACTGGCCCAGAAACATCTGAGCTGAGCTTTCGCCCAGAACCATTGCAAGTACTCCCCGTTAACACGCCCAAAATGGCGGTGATACCTACACAGGCAAGCAATGACACGTGGACGAGGGGGGGGGGGGGAAGGCCGGTTGCCGCCACACCGCGCGGAGCCAAAGCCGGACTCGCCTGCGACAGTAGTAGGCACGCACCGGCAACATCCACACCTAGATGGACGGGGGCCGGAGTGCTTGCCAGCCGCCGCCACACCTCGCGGAGCCGTTACCGGACTCGCCCACGAAAGTGGGAGGCGTGCACCGGCAAGTTACGCCGAGACGGGGGCTAGGGAGCTTGCCAGCCGCCGCCACACCTCACGGAGCCGTTACCGGACTCGCCCGCGATAGTGGGAGGCGCGCACCGGCAAGACATCATGCTGAGACAAAGAGGGTCGTTGTTCGCCGCCACACTGCGCGGAGCTGTTGCCGGACTCACCCGCAATAGTGGGAGGCGCGCACCGGCCACTCCAGCCGCCATGGCCAGCCATATGCCCGGTCCCAGTCTGCCACGGCTGCTGGCCAGGACCGCACGATGGACCAGCCGCGACCCCCGGCCCTGGACCGAGGTGGGAGTCGGAGAGGGGGCACACCCGGTTGCAGGAGCAGCGGATCTGAGCCGGGATTGCCGGATCCGGTCGCCTACCGCCAGAGACGAAGGGGAGGAAGAGCGGTTGTTGTAGATGTCGTTGTCACGCTGGTGGTGGAGCACTGGATCAGCTCCCGTTGGAGCCACATCCGCCCCCTGGGCCGGAGGTGTCGGAGGGGAATCGGAGCTGGCGGGGAAGGCTGAGACGCACAGGGCGGAGAAGCCACGTCGTCGCACGCCGTCCGTCGAGACCCAGCGCGAGAGGACGACGCCCGGAGCAGCGGCGCCACCAGGACCGACGAGGTTCATCCCCGCACGGAGGAGCTCGCAGAGTTTCTAGAGAGTTCCTCACCGCTGCCATCCTAGAGGGCCGCGCGGGCCTCCCGGCGGTCCTCTCCGGCAGCGGTGAGGGGAGGGAAGACGAGGTGGAGGTGAGGAGGCGGCGGCTAGGGTTTGCCGCCGCCGAGTCGCCTGTGTGGGGCGACAGGGCGATGGGAATGCCTGGGTCCTCATAGCCACACTTATAGCAAAGGCAAGAATGCAATGGTTATTTACACTCAATGCAACAATAAGTATATGTAGGTTCATTCCAAGCACCTTTTCATATATTACTGTTCGCACTTCACAGATAATTAAAAAACGTGAGAAGAAAAAGAGGAACCTAGGAAAAAATCAGTGCAGTAGTGTGATTGTAATGAAACAGAAGCGGACACACAAAAAATAGCATCTATTTTATCAGTAATATAAACAGTGATGTCTCCTGATTTCAAAATGCATCATGGTTAAACTCAAATACTCAACTTTGCAAATAGTCACATGAGAGCCTCAAGACTTATTTGCAACAAAAATGAACTACTCACCAACTTTCTCGGCTTTTATCCTTTGCTTCCTTCTCATATTTCTGGATGGTCCTATCATCAACTTGACCACTCAAAAACAATATTTGTCCTCCAGTAGTTGATTTCCCAGCATCTGGATCCATGCAACAACGAAGTTCACATTAACACATTTATTTATGACCTTTAACAAATGGAAGCAACCATGAAATACACCACAACCATTGTGATTCTTAAATATGCCAGTCAAGAACAATAAGCAGACAATAAAAAAATATATAATTGGCGCAAGGTAGAAGAAGCTAAAAGCGAAGAATTCTAAGCAGATATATCAACTACTGATACTCAGAGAAGCGAATCAGTGTAAAAAAACTCAGACAACTTGCTCGGAACCTGGGAGGCTGGGACACACAATCTGGCACTCTTTCCAATTTTCGTAGAGCTAGAGGTAGACGAAACTGGGCCAATAATGATCACAAAGAGAAGCAAAAGCTTTCATCTTGAAGCATTCAAGGATGAGGGAAGAGGGAAACAAGGGAATATGTGATGGCAGAGGGGAAGTACAAGCTGGAATTAGAAACATGAGCCATAAAGCAGACTGTTGAGTTATCATTGATGATTGTAGTTCAGCTGCTGTAAAACAATTAAAGCAACCTTTTACTGTAGAACCCTTTATTAACACTTTAGTTCAAACTTTTCAGCAGTAGGTGACGTACAAGGATACAAAATACACTAGGCGTTCTCAGGGGGTGACTCCGCCTAGTGCTTAGGATAAAGGATACCAGACCACTGGAAATTTACTAAATCATGATGACCTCTTGACATTTAATTAATGGTGAGCCCTCCTGGCAGTACGCACTATGAAAATTGCACGTTCCCATTAAACACCAGAAGATTAGGGCTTAAAGGAATAGGCACAAGCAAAAAAGAAAACTAGCATAAAAATAAGAAATTCAAATGTGGAACTCCAGTAAATCAACTGATCAAGAATCAAAAAGTATGTCATATATTGAACAACAAAACACACATAGATAGAAAACAGATTTTTAAAATTGTAAACTTAAGTCAAAACAATCAATGAACTGATTTTTCCAAGTAAACATAGTTTCAATGTCATCTTTGTTATTTTGCTGGATTCAGATTAAGTTGTACTACAATCGTTTGGCCTGTAACTAATGAGAGTTTGCAGGGAAAATCTTTTAAGATTCCAGATGAAAATGTCAATTACATGGAAATTTGAGATCTTTGTCTTTCAATGTCCACTGAAACATTAAATATGATAAAATGGCCCCATCTAAGTTTTAAAATATCAAGATATTTACATCCAATCATGAACCATCAAAGAACAGCTAAATTCTCCCACAAACTAAATCTTCCCATCATCTAATAGTTAACCCCATTACACAACCATACATCAGAAACAGTCAACCATTACACAGGAACACATCAATCAATTAAGTATTCTATAAGCACCAATCTAGCTAACAATAAAGTAAGTAATGTTAAAGAAAGCAGGCAGTGAGGAAATTGAACTTACCAACATGGCCAATGAAAACCACATTCAAGTGTCTTTTTGTTTCATCTACATCGTCTTCAACCACATGAGCATCTTCTTGAGTAGCAGCTGCACCGATAGAAAAGTAGGGTTGTACAAGAGTATGTATAACAATAAGAAAAAACTACAGGCCCAAGCAGTATCGACTATTTTGGAATTGCAATAATGAAATGCACATCAGATAAATAAACATGACTCAGTTTCTGTGCAGCAACATGAAGCAATAGTTCAAACCATCATTCAGATGAAAATACCCAAACATCAAAATACAACAAAACCTGGGCCTGGATCAACAGCCTCTCTAGGAAATTTCCTTGAAGCTCAATGGATGAAGTACATTAATAAACAAAATTGAAAATCAGCTTGTCAATTAAAAGTTGTGTTATTTCCATGGAGAAAATTAAGGTTGTAATTTACCAAATTTGCATGAAACAGTGGGCAAGGTACAAATTAGCAAAGGGTTTTCAATAACAATAATAGGACTGAAAAACATAAACAAGGATGTATTTAGTACACACCATTTGTTTTAAGCTCCAAGGATTCAAGAGATGATTGAATTTCCTTGACACCTGAAAGTACATGTCCAGGTTAGCACGTAGCAACAATTTCATTATGCCTGTCACTTTCCATCAAAAAAGGAGATTCAACATAGTCGGTTGGTGGTCACACTGTCGGATTCATTAGGTTAAACCGTTAAAGAATCAACATTAGCCCAAGACTAGAGATCCTATTTGTATATATCTATTGTGAGCCATTTGTTCAGAAAGGAAAAAAAATTGTCTCATGGGCGAAGGCAAAGAAGCAAGTAAACTGACCAGGATCCCCTAATTTATATTGTAGGAACAAAAAGCATGCAAGGGGTAGTGAGCCTCCTATGTCTGGTTCCAAATTTATCCCATGCATAAGCAACCGTTTTGTATGGTCAGAACAAAGGACCAACCCATGTTTTCTTGCGGGACCGATGGAAAAAAAAAACACACTCAATAATATGTTGATCTGTCAGCGCTAGATTTTATAAGAGCATGGTTAATAAGCTTGGCTATAAGCCAAGTCCAGTCAGCAACAGCCTAATATAATAGACAAGCAATACAATGACTAGTCTCCTCATCTATTTTAAATATTATTATTTTATTGCCTATGGGGCCTACCCACCTTTCCTCATCTGTTTGTTCAACTCCTTCCGCGTCCGTTCCTGTGTCCTCGTCTAGTCGGCTGGTAGTGGCGGGCCCACAAAAGCACGGGAAATCGCGCAAGCGCTCGGCGCTGGAAGTTGCGACAAGCTCTTTCTCTCTCCTCTTCTCTCTTTCCTCCATGTAGGATTTTGCTGAATTGGCTTGGCTATAAGCCAAACTGACATGTATTATTGTACCTGCTCTAAATGGAACATGGCCACCTAGTAGGGTTTCTAAAGGGATCTGAAAATTTCTATGCAAGCCAACAAAAAAAAGGCAGAACGAGCGCTACAAAAATGTTGAGGAACAGAATGTCAACTCTCGTCTTGTTTTGTGCGAGGAAAACATAGAATCAGTGCATAAGTCTTATCAAGGTTCTAAAAATCCTAATTAAACTTATGTTTACTCTCGAATAAACCTGATATAGAAGCCTAGCGTCTCGTTGACGGCCTGGGCGTCCAATAAACTCTGGACACGTGTAGGCGTTGTGCGTAGGCGTGGCCGCGTGCGGCAGTGCTTAAGCGGCGGCCTGGCTGGTTTGGTGGGCAGGAACAAAGCAGGCGCAAGAGCCAGTGAAAAGGGAAACAAGACGTGCGGCCGTGCCAGCCAGGGCGGCCAGGCCCCCAGCTGCCGCGGCAGCCAGGCCGGTCCCCCAGCTCCCGCGCCGGCCAGGGCGGCTGGGGCGGGCGCGCCGGAGGGAGAGGACGCCGGCCACAGTTGACGTAACCCTAGGTGTCATGCCCATGAAAGAAGAACGGCGGCGCGGGGGGGAGGGGGGAGATTTACCGGTTCCGGCCATCACCGGAGCTGGAGCCTCGCCGGCGCGACGGGGAGAGGCGGCGGCGCGAGCAGGAAGAGGAGACGGGCGGCGCCCTTCTCACTGATGAATACAGCACTCGATTCGCGTGCCTTTAGATGTACTACAAACTTGCGTAATACTAGCATGTTTTTGTGTCTAATCATTCTATAAAAAATACAGATGATTTTAACAAATTAGTAGTAATTCATATCAAATATGCACGTATATTATTTTAATTAATAATATATTATTTAAATTGTATATAAATATAAAATTATGAACTAATTATCTCTTGCTGTAGTTGGCTTATAACATTTGTAAGGTATAGCAAAACTTGTTTTTTTTGCAAGACCCAGCAGACACTGACACCCATAAACACGAGCGCACACTCACACCTATGAACATATGTATGCACATTTTTATAAGCACCTCTAAAGAACCGAGTTAGACCGCTAAATTTTGAGATTGACAGACACATCGCCTATTACTGAAAGCATAACGCCGTTAAATCCTAAAATAAATCAAAAAAATGTAAGCACCTATATCAAGTTAAGGGCTTAAACCCGAGTGAGCAGGTTCCACCATAAGAAATCTAACCAACTAATCTATGATCAGTTCGCATAGCAAAAACTTGTTTCGTATGAGTACAAAACCAAGACCAAAACGCAAGGTATCATATAATGTATATAATGTTGGCTTCTGTTTGATAAAAGCGTTTTATAATAAATGTGACAAAAATCCATCAAACGAATAGTCAAACTTGCACAAACGTGTACGTGTATCACCTGACATGCAAAAGAAAAAGAAAATAGTCAATCTATCTCAAATTATAAGACATTTGACTTTTTTTACATCAAATTTGACCACTCGTGTTATTAAAAAATTTGTGCAAAATACGATTTCTTTTATCATGACTTGGTTTATTAATTAAAATTCTTCAAGAATGACTTAAACTTGACTATTTTGCATAAATTTTTTGAATAAAACGAATAGTCAAACTTGGGGTCAAAAAAGTGAAACGTCTTATAATTTGGGATAGAGGGAGTGCATAGAAACATACGTGCATGCATAGAAAAGAAACAAGTCATCTTGGCAAGCGACGCGGATCTCCACCACCATGGGGGTGGCATGGCCCCTCATTGCGACGGCGTGAGCTCCACCACAACAGCCTCCCTCCCTCTCTCTCTCCACCACAATAGTGTGTATAGGTTCGCTAGATCCAGCGTGGATCCCGCTCGGTGGGCTCTCTGACGGCTATGCCCAGATCCAGCAAGGAGGAGGGTGCCCAAATCTAGCAGATGCGACACCAATGGGTTCAATTAGGCCCAACGACGGGCTCGATTGGGCTTGCTAGTTTTTTTTAAATTGATTAATAGAGGTAGGCATTTTAATATGCCCGCCTCCTAAAATTGATTAGCCGAGACAAACAAAGCAACTACCTCTAACAGGTCTAAATTAATTGTGACCTTTGGTTAGAGACAGTTGCAATGCCCACCCCCATAAATAAAAAACAACCGCCTCTAAAAAGAATTTTGTAGTAGTAATTCGATCTCTCTCTAGTTTGCTTGTAAGTACCGTCATCGACTTGTATCTAATCTTGTAAAGTTGCATCTTTGATCTCTTACTTGATTAGGTATTAGTTAGTCATCCATTTGTACCACATTTAGTAAGGCTGCATCTTTTGACATCTTACTAGATTTGATATTAATCACGATTATCGATCTCTATTATATTTAGTAAGGCTGCATCTTATAATCTCTTGTTAGATTTAATAGTATTACCAGTTATCCAACTACAATTAAGATACAATCAGTTTATATCCTTTTTAATCTGTCATCTTGTTATCTGTCATGTTTATCTCTTTTCTGACGGTTTTTTTTACGGGATCTCTTTTCTGACGTTAGATTAGATCTTGTTAGTCTATGGATTTATTTATAGGAAAACAGGGTTTTGTCGGTACATTATGCTACTTCATTGGCTTCATAGCTGATGGTTTATGTTTTCATGATTATCCTAAGATGTGGTCTATATCTATCAGGTGTTTTACTTATATTTTAATATGTTTAATTAGCCGATACCAGCGAACAGGCTGTGCCAGAACCCTAGCTGCGGGCATGTGAGCGCGGGCGCGGTCGGTCGCATATGGCCGCCATTGACTGACAGATAAGCGAGATAGCATGTGATTACGTTCGAGTAATTTTGAATGTTTTTACGTGTGATACTAGATTCAAGCTATAATTTTGGTACCTCTCGAGGACCATAGAAAACCTCAACATCGAAACAGAAAATATCGACTAGTCTATTTGATCTCATTAGCAAGGACACAGCAGAGCACAATCACTACTGGAATTCTGTTCTTGGCAGTCGGCAAAGACCCTAAAACAGGTGGCAAAGGCTTTGCCGACTGCTTTACACGTGGCAGTCGGCAAAGAACACGTGGCAAAGAAACTTTTGCCACCTGCCAAAAGAAAAGCAGTCAGCAAAGCCTTTGCCACCTGCCAACATGGCAGTCGGCAAAGGGAACGTACGCCGTTGTGAGATGACGGAGCGCATCCCGTTTGCCGACTGCCACGCGGCAGTCGGCAAAGGCTTTTCTTATTTTTTTATAACAGAATTTCTTTGCCGACTGTCTTGATAGGCAGGTAGCAAAGGCTGTTTAAATTTTTTTCAGAACAGAAATTCTTTGCTGACTGCTTTTATTGGCAGGTGGCAAAGGTTTCTTTGCCGACTGCCTTTATTGACAGGTGGCAAAGCTGCCATGGTTCATGAGATTCCAGCTTTGCCACCTACTTTCCATGTGGTTAGCAACAATTGCTCTAGGCTATAGTGATGAAATGAAACGTCATGAAATTGTTCTTCAGTTTTTTTCTTGGTTAGGCCCAGATCACGGTATTAACATGCATCATAGCTCATAAGGTACAACAATCATACAAACAAATATTGATTCATTCATGTATTAGCATGTCCACAACAGTTATACTGAACAACAAAGTACAAAATTGATCTAGCTCATAACCATTTGTTTTGACAGTCATTCTACAACTAATTCTAAGAACAACTACATTTGAACAAAAAGATTTCATCATCCCTAGGGAGTCTAAATAAGCAAACATACGATCACTTCAATTGGCTTGTTGTCGAGAAAGTGCTACCTGAAAATCAAATGAATATGGGATAAGTCAGTTTGAAGCAAAGATTTTAAAAGAAATGCTATCTATTTATTATCAAGCTATGCACATATTTTTGAGAGCCCAACATGAGAATAACTGGAGCTACACCTACAATCCAAATGAGAGAGCAAAGCAGTACATTGTTGCTGAGAGAGAAACTGTAAAACAAAACAGATATCAAGCTAGGCAATGTTCATCAGCACCTTGGTTCGCAATGTTCATGTTATTCCTCAGGTCTCCGTTGCAGATGTTACATTCTATTTCAGTCCTCTAAACTGATTAGATAATGGCATAAATTATCACGAAATTCATATCCACAAGAACAAAATCTGCAAATAATAAAAAATAAATTAAGATAGAAATCCCAAGAACATATCGGTGTAGCAAACTCCTTTCTGCCCACAATCATCTACTCCCCTAAATCAAGCAGTAAAATTAATACCAGACATATAAGAGTACAATTACGGAGGATATGAAAAATTAAATTAAGATAGAAATCCCAAGAACATTTCGGTGTAGCAAACTTCTTTTATGGTTAATAATGACTCAATGGAAATTACCAAGTATTGATGGCAGACAGTGTGTGAGCTTGTTAAGGCACAGCAATGAGGCTAAATCGGTAGCAAACAAGACCTTCGACAGAGCATAGAAAGCCAATAGTTCTCAAGCATAACAATTCTGTAAATTTGAGAAATTACTGCTACTCATATACTGAACCAATAACCCACAAATTCATCCAAATTTGCAAGCTAAAATGGATAACCATAAACACTACTTAGAAGAATGAAAAGCTAAACTAATGTCACTTGGACATTTTTACCAACGTGCAAATCACAGGAGATGAGAACTATTGGCTTTTTACCACCATAGCCGAGCTGTAGGCGCCGTGCATCCTTCACGCCGGCGCTGCGGGCCCCACGCCAAGGGCCACGGGGCAGCCGTCGCGCGCGCTCTCACCGAGGCCGCGACCACCACCACGCCGGCCGAGCTGGGCCCACCCGCGCCGCCTGCCGCTCGCGCCTCCACGCCGGTCGAGTTGGGCCCACCCGCGCCGAATAGGCCGCGGTGTGTGCCTTCGGGCGGCCACCGCCTGGGCGAGCGCGCGCGCCGCGCGAGGACGCGAGGTCGAGCCGAGCCGCCGTCTGTGCGCGTGACTACCTCCATGCCGCGTGCACGCGCGGGGCCAAGGTTGGTCGCCTGCCGTGCCGAGCCGCGCCGTCTCCGCTGCTCCACGTCACGGGCTGCGCGAGCCGCGCGAGCTGAAGCCCCGCCCGTCGCCAGGCGCGAGCAGCAGCCGGTGCTGCTGTTCTCCCTCCCTCTTGGTTCTCTCTCTGTAAGTGACGGCTCAACAGGGGAGAGGGAAGTGAGAGAGAGTGAGGAAAATTTTAGGGTTTGGTTCGTTTTTATATGAGCTCTATCCTGTCTAAGTGAACCACAACCGTAGGATTCATTTGGATGGCTCAGATCAGATCTCAGTTAGGGTTTGCTAGCTGGGCTTTTACTGGGCTGGCAAGCTCCCAACAGGCCGAGCGCAGCTGAAGCGTTGCTGGGCCATTTTAGAAAATACCCTTTGCCGACTGCTCCAAAGACAAACAGTCGGCAAAGGCCCAGCTAATATTTTTATATAATTCTTTGCCGACTGTCGTACACTAAAGCAGTCGGCAAAGATTTTATGTATTGTTTTCTTTTATTTTTTAGGTGTAATTTGCTTTAATTTTTTAAAATTTTTAACATAAGCTTCACATGTGATTTTGTAACACCACGACAAATTTCGTAATTTTGTGACATTTTTTGCTATATTTCGTTAATTAATTTTTTTAATTGAATTTGCTACCGCGCATAATCCAACTTTGAACTGCAGGTGCATGAAATAATGAAACTTAGGCATTAGAAAAATAATATTCATGTTGGAGAGTTTATTTTGAGGCCGTGTCTAAAAACTCGTCCAAATTTTTGAAGTTCTTGTCCACGGAACATGACCATCGAGGTGTGGTATAAGTGTTTTATAATAATTATATAAAATTCAAATGAAGTCAGAAAATTACGAAACTTGTTGAGGTGTCATATTATCATATATGTAGCCTATGATAAAAAATTTAAAAAGTTTGGACAAAGTTACAACGTCAGATGTGTAAAACCCACACATCTTCGAATGTGTTGACATGTGATCACATATGGAGATGTATGAGTTTTTGATATTCAAAGTCGTAACTTGCTCCAAACATTCTCCAAAATTTTTTATAGCCTCCACATATGATAACATGACACCTTGACAAATTTCGTAATTTTGTAACATTTTTTACTATATTTCATTAATTAATTTCTTTTAATTCGATTTTCCGCCGTATAATCCTACTTTGAACAGCAGGTGCATGAAATAATGTAAGCTAGGCATTCGAAAAATGATATTCATGTCGAATAATGTATTTTTAGACTATATCCAAAAACTGACCCAAAATTTTGAAGTCCTTGTCCACAGAACATGATCATCTAAGTGCGCTACAAGTGATTTTTAATTATATAAAACTCAATCCAAATCGGAAAATTACGAAACTTGTTGAGGTGTCATGTTATCACATTGAGAGTCTATGATAAAAATTTGAAAATTTTTGGAGCAAATTGTGATGTCAGATGTACAAAACCCAAACACTTCAACATATGATCATATGTGATCATGTTGGAAATGTTTGGATTTTGTTCATCTCATACTGCAACTTATTCCAAACTTTCTCAAATTTTTTATAGCTTCCACATGTGATAACATTAAACCTCAAAAAGTTTTATGATTTTTTTGACTTTTTTTGCTATATTTCATTAATTAATTTCTTTAAATTGATTTTTCCGCTGCATAATTCTACTTTGAACTATAGGTGCATGAAATACTAAAACTTAGCCACTTGAAAAATGATATTTATGTTGAATAATATATTTTTAGACCATATCTAAAAACTGACCCAAAATTTTGAAGTCCTGGTCCACGGAACATGATCGTCCAAGTGTGGTAGAAGTGATTTTTAATTATATAAAACTCAAACAAAATCAAAAAAATACGAAACTTGTTGAGGTGTCATGTTATCACATGAGGAGCCTATGATAAAAATTTTAAAAAATTTGGAGCACGTTGTGACGTCAGATGTACAAAACCCAAACACTTCCGCACACATGTGATCATATGTAGAGGTGTTTGGGTTTTGGACATTCGACGTTGCAACTTCCTTAAAACTTTCTCAAACTTTTATCATAGGCTTCACATGTGATAACATGACATCTCGTCAGGTTTCGTAATTTTCCGACTTTGTTTGAATTTTATATAATTAAAAATCACCTATACCACACCTGGATGGTCATGTTCCATGGATAAAGACGTCAAAATTTTGGGTGAGTTTCTGGAAACGACCTTAAAATAGACTCTCCAACATGAATATCATTTTTTGAATGACTAAGTTTCATTATTTGATGCACCTACAGTTCAAAGTAGGATTCTGCGGTGGAAAATACAATTAAAGAAATTAATTAACAAAATATAGCAAAAAGGGTCACAAAATCACAAAAGTTTTTAAGGTTCACTCTTATTGCATGTGGAGGCTATGAAAAAAGTTTGAGGAAGTTTGGAACAAGTAATGACGTCATATGTCCAAAACCTAAATTCAAACTTAAAAAATAAAAAAATTATCTTTGCCGACTGTCTAACGGGGTGGCAAAGGGGACGGCGATGGACTCCGTAGTTTCCCGTCACCTTTGCCACGAGCTTTCCTTTGCCACCTGCCAGGCAGCCATCTTTGCCACCAGCTTTTCTTTGCCACCTGCCAGGCAGTCGGCAAAGGACGTCTTTGTCGACTGCTTTTCTTTGCCACCTGCCAAGATAATTGGGCAGTCGGCAAAGAGAATGTTTGCCGACTGCCTTGTCTTTGGCAGGTGGCAAAGTATTTTAGCAGTCGGCAAAGCCCAGTTTTCGTGTAGTGAATGCTTTTTTTTAAGAAAGACGACAAGAGCTTTGCTGTATTTTTATTAGACGAGGAAAAAGAAAAACAGAAAATATTTACAACAACTTACATAACAACTCGACTTTAAACTACTATAGCACACATGCCAAAAATCAAAAGACTAACAAAAGAAAAAAGTAACCGGTTCCAAACCACTGTATTGCACTAGCATAAACACCTACTCAACCATAGTGCTAGGTCTTGTTGCCATTTTTAGTATTGTTGAATTTCATCCTTGCACAGTTGGGCTACTTGGATCGGTTGTAGATGTTTTTGTTGTTAAGTTCTTCTATTGCGTTCCTTCCAGACGTTCCACCAAAAATAGATCATGACACCATCTATTTTTTTACGTTCACTTCTATCAAACTTTGCTTGACATTTGCGCCAGTAACAAAACCATGTAAGGATCCATTCACTACTGCTTAAAATTTCGTCAAAAAAAATGCTACTGCTTAAACATCTATATGTCCTACCGGCAGCTGAAGAACAGTGTCTACCTGAAGACACAAGTCCAGAAAACATCTAACAGCCATTGCCAAGATACCAAGCATCACGGAACTAGGTTGCCAAGCGTGACAAGGAACTCCTCCAGAACAGAGGGGCAGCTGCTGGTCAGATGCTTGAGGCCATCAGTTGCCGCGACCGCCCTCAGATTCGCAGCGGAGCTAAGAAACTCAAAGCACGCCTTCTTCAGCCCGTGGCAATGGTGCTGGTCGGCTAGCGTAAGTATGGCTGCCACCGTGCCGACATCAATGTACTTGCACAGCTTGTCCTCGCACATCAGCTTCAGCCTCTCCATGCCGTACCTGTCCGCCGCCACCAGCAGATGCTGCGCCACGACGTCTTCCTCCTCCTCTTCTTCCCCTTCCACTTCCTTTGATGTCTCCGGGAACATGTCGGTGTACACGAAGTGCAGAAGGCCGCTGAACACCCGCGCCTCCATGTCGTCTACGCGGATGACGCCGCCGCTGGCGGCGTCGCTCTCCTTCATCGCGCCGAAGAGCTCCGCTCTGAACACCGGCGACCGCGCCGCGAGCACGCACCGGTGCGCGGCGAATGTGCGGCCGCCGACGTCGAACACCACGTCGGCGCCCTTCTCGGCCCGGAGGAGGTCGCCGAGGTGCTGGTGCAGGTCGGATGCCGGCACAGCCACGTAGACAGGCGCCGCAGTGGCCTCCACGCGGACGTCGCCGATGACAACGATGTCGCACCGCACGGCGAAGGACGAGCCGTCGTCCTTGAGATGCTCCGACTTCTCGAATTCTTCCCTCTTGATGAACTTGGCGTAGCCCGAACTGGTCTGGTTCGCGAAGCTGGTCACGGGTTCCGATGTCAGGAGATTCTTCTCCTCTTGGTCGACGAAACGGATCTGGTACTGCGCCTTCACGGCCTTGGCGATGCTTTCGTCGAGGTGGAGGAAGAAGGATATGTGATCTGACGACTGCGAGCTGTAGCCGTTGGGGTAGTAGCGGATGGTCCAGCAGTGGCCGCCGGCGGTGAAAGGGTGGGACTTGAGGTACTCTCCGGTCGGGGTTCCCTTGGTGCCGGCGTAGCCATGGATCTTGAGGATGTGGTACCCGCTTGCTGTGGCGGCGAAGATGGCGGAGGAAGACCCCGACCGCTTCCGCTTGCCGCCGGTGCCTGCTGCAGACGTGGCCATCGCAAAAAGAAATCAATCAGGGTTTTCAAGCGGCTTGATGCCGCTCTCTCTCTTTCTCTCTCGCCGTCTCGCGCGCGCGCGCTTGGTGCCGCTTCCTCGTCGTAGTAGCAGGGTTTTGACGACGCGACGCCGCGGAACGGGGAAGACGAGGAGGGACGGGAGGAGGGGAAGAGTCAGCACTCAGCACGTCGCTCTGCCCTTAGCAGCCAAGTTCCCGGAACATAGGGTACGTGGTACGGGAACGTGGTACGCGGTACGATATTCTCATAAACTATGGAACGTAGGGGGTATATAGCTTCGTCTCGTTCCTTTAAGTTGCGGAACGTGTTCCACTTTCTAAAGGAACGTGTTTGGGACGTAGTGGTTGGCTCAGGTAGTTTTACGTGTTGTTTTGAATCAAATGAGTTCGATTCCTAATGTGATATAGTTTACTATTGTATTTTTGTTTCATTTAGGACTGTACAACTCCAACCTTAAGGCTCATTGCAGGTCTAGGCCAATGAGTCAATCACCATCTAGATTTTTCGCCGACCGCTCACGGACGGGCACGGCGCAGTATGCACACACACCACGAAGTTCCATAGTCGCTTGGGACTGACGTTGCTATGATTGCTCCTATATATGATTCGTGTTCCACCGCATTTGGGAACGATGTTCCATGATGTTCTCGTTCCACGTTTCGGGACGAAGTTCCCGGAACGGGGAACGTGCCCATGTTCCCGTACCCCGGCTGCTAAGGCTCTGCCTTCCTTTTTCTGCCTTCCTTGTAGGCTGCGCTGGGCCTTCGCAGCTACAGGCCTACTGGGCGATGCAAAAAGCAGTAAATCTGAAATCCTGTTTCTCAAAAAAAAAAAGTAAATCTGGAATCCTATATTTACAACGTTGCATTAATAGAGAACTTCTTCCTCTCTATACGAATTGATATTGGATCCAAAATTGAAGAGTTAATTGTAAGCTTAACCATGTAGTTAGAAACTTTTTTTTTTGACTTAAACGGGGGGAGGCGCTCCCCACCTGGTATGTATTAATCACATGTGTCCAAAACGGCTTGGAGTTTTACAGAGGATACAAGCAAAGAAAGGAAAGAAATACAACAACAGTAGCATGAGTCCTATCCTTGACCTTGTCTGAGCCACCTGGAATGCAAGTTCCCAGACTTGGGCTAAGTGTTTCTTTTTAACAGGAAGAAGGATGCTTCATTGCGCTGCCAAGGAGATGTAGCTTTGGAGAAGCTGGGACAGAGATGGTAGTTAGAAACTCTTCAGATAGGAATCCATTTTTTAACTGGCTCTCAGCCTCTCATGCTTTAGTGAGTCGTCTGAGATCTTTTTCGATGACATATGTTGTGTTGAAGAGATATCTGTAGTCTAATTCGACTTCTTTTTTACTGAATCCACTTAATTTCAATCAAGCCAAAATCAAAAAATTCAAAGATAATTCTTCATTGAAAGAATCCAAAGAGGGAGAGAAAAATAATATGAGAATAGACTATACGACCAAAACAATTTCCGAGCTTGTGGTATGTTCAAAGTAATTGTGTTGTGATGTTATTAACACAATAGTCAGATGATTCTTTACTGTAATAGCATCTAGGGTTCCTCGACTAACGCATATTTCACGTTGGGTAGATGTAGATCTTTAACCCTTCCTCCTCTTACTAATACTATAGGACGTTCTTGTAAATTATGGCCAATACCGGGTATATAGGCAATGATTTTAAATCCAGAGGTTAGTCGTTGGGCAACTTCATGTAAGGCAGAGTTGGGTTTTTTAGGATTGATAGTGGAAAAACCAAACGGAATCATCCGCTCAGTCGAGCGTAAGATTCGTGCTGGTTCTTATTTCTCCTTTGTTTGGATGGCGCATTGTGTCAGTGGCATAGGCACGAGCATAGTTGGAGTAGCTAAATAGATGTCGAGCTCGCACAGCAGCGAGCGATGAGTGGAGAGTACCGAAGTAGAGGTCACGAGCGACGAGTTAGGGTTAGGGTTTTGGGGTTTGGGGGAGGGTTGTTTTGTTGCAGGGCCTAGAGGGGTGGTCATGTAGGTTGCCGACCTGCAGTGGAGGTGGTCACCAAGGCAGGACGGTGAGTGGCGGGGGAGTCGTCGCTGCAAGCTGTCGAGTAGGGGCGCTGTGGTTGGCTAGTTTAGCGTGGGAGGCGGGGACAGGCGACAACTCCAGCACGGTGGCATCGCCAAAGCCGAGCAGGTAGGCGCCAGCGGCTGGGGGAGAAGGAAGGATGCTATGGTTGGGGAGGGAGCAGGGCAGTGGAGGAGGAGGAGAATGAAGGAGGTGGTGGTAGTTGGGCCATGGTGGGCTGACGATGGTCGGTCAGCCTCCATATAGGAGGCCCTGTAGCAAATTTTGTTGGGCCATGTTCGGAGAGCTTTTGTGCTCATGACGAATCTCCCTATGCAAATTTGTGTAAATTTCAGCTGTATTAGGTGTACTTTTGCTACAATAAGTTGCTCAGGCCTCTTGCGATCGATACGTCAGTGGACTCATGGCATCTTTGGACTCCTCCTATCTTCTGATGGTCTTGCACTTCACTTTATGTCCTCGTTTTAAGTTCGTTTTTCTGGTCTACAAGTTTAGGTGTCGTTTAAAGTTATCTGTTTGTCTGTGTAATAGTTGCACAAGAGTAAATGTGAGTAGTGTTATTTTTGCCGGTACTCCTCCATGTTCACTACATCGTCTGTTTCCAAAACAATGCTTTTTTTTTTCCTTTCCTTTCCTTTTCCGTTGGGTGACTGGGTGACCTTAGTTTCGTAATGCTGTGCCACACTTGCTTTGCTTTGTTCAGTTTCGAATTTTGTATGATGCAAAACCTGACAATTTGTTTCAGGGACAATTTTGAATGAATCTGGCACTTGTGGCAGACATGAGGCCTAGTTTAGTTCCCAAAATTTTTCAAGATTTTCCATCACATTGAAATTTTGGACGCATACATGGAGCATTAAGATGAAAATAAAAACTAATTGTATCATTTGTCTGTAATTTGCGAGACAAATCTTTTAAACCTAGTTAGTCCATGATTGAATAATATTTGTCAAATACAAATAAAAATGCTACAGTAGCCAAAACCAAAAATTTTCGCGAACTAAACAAGGCTTTGGAGGAGTTTGGTGCATAAGCACATGTATTATTAGCTATCATCAACTCTGATCTGATGTTTGGACTGACTGTATGTAAATTGTGAAAGTTATTTGCCGATGGGGAGGGGCCACGCCTCCAAGCACTGCAATCCCCTGTTGAACCTGTACACAGTACCACAGCGAACACTAACAGAGGTAACGCGTTCACCGTAGTGCAGCCTTGTAACTGCGTTCCTATTTTTCGACCATACCATTGCTTCTTGAAGCTCCCCTTCATCCCAGCATATGTTTACAGTGACATCTCCTCGAGCCCTCAGCCCTTTGGCACAGCCTCTGGGCCACTTATCGCGCGGCAGGGCAGGGAGCAGGTAGAGATCAGTCTGTGTGCTCTGAACCAGCATCTCGGCAATGGCAGCTGTGAACCTGCATGCAGTAGAGGACATGTTCAAATATGTAAACTCTGTCTGTCATCTAAAAATTCAGAGAGGCTGCTGGAGCTGGAGATGTGTCTGTTACCCAAAATTTGCATCAATCTGGAATGGTGGATGCGCTGTCCATAGATTGTTGTACAGTCCTCCTTCAAATTGGACCTTTTCACCAGGGGGAACCAAAGTGATCAACTTCAGGACCATTCTGTATGCATTCTCGCTGTTCATAAGACGTGCCCAGAGGGCCATCTTCCATGTTGTTGACCATCCTGGGCCATCTTCGCCTAAAAAGCAAATGGTTGTTTTTTCATTTACAGTGAATTGTATTATACAATTAAAGAATTGCAGTTGCAGTAGCGATGTAATTTTGTAACGTTGCTTGTTATAAATAAATTACATAGTGCGTCAAGGTTAAGGGCTTAAGGCTTGGTTGATTGATCTGCATCTGCCAACTAACCATAGCGCAACCAAGCAGTGCGGCATTGCTCCCCTCAATGCATGGTTACATACTGAATACAATGGTACAAAGATATATTCCTGGGATGTCAAATGGATGCAGTTTTGTGAAGTTGTGCAAACCTCTTTTATAAAGGCTATTAGAAACAGCTCCACAGACATCAGGATTATTCTCCATGGTTATAGTATGTCCAGGGTAAAGTCCAAATAGATGTGACAAGTGCCTATGATGGACTTCTGGGTCCTGGAAATCTAATGCCTGCATAGACAGACATGTTCAGAAAAATAAAATCATTGGAGAGTTCACTGAAAAATTATAGAATTCGGAAATATATACAAACTTGCAATTCAGTGGACACACCCATTCCATGATAGTATTGTCTCTTGCAAACTGAATGGGAGGGAGCCTTGGGAGAGCTTTCTTAATCTTCTCAACCAAATCAGTATCAGACTTCTCCAAGATCTACAGTATGGAAAAGCATATCATCATCTGATGATTCTGATCATCATTTTATAATCCAGTATATATCACAAATAATATACCTCTCTTATTAATGAAATGTGTGCAATGCATGTTCTCAAAAATATCACAGTTTGCCATTCAATTTAGAAATAATTATATATATGTAGCAAGATGTAACTGTCAGACAATTAATTTTGTTACCTCTGCAGACAGAAGGACAGCTGAAGAAACTTCCCTTATAATTGAGATGTCCATTGTTGTTGAATAGCTCACACTCGCTGGCTTACCGTCAGGAGCTGTGAAAGCATGCTCCGGAGATGTTGAGGGATTGGTTTGTAGGAAGCCTCCAGGTCCTTCAATCAGCCAGTCAACCAGGAAAGTAGCACAGCCTTCCAGCAATGGATATGCAGTATACTCCAAAAAGTCCTAAAATGATTGAAATTAAAGCTACGAACTATCAAATAAGTTTTCTACAAATCTTGCTTGACATGTATTTGTTTTTGAACTTTGCGGAGACAATTTATTCAGATGTATTTTTCTTGATGACTAGATCATGGGTACATGTCGAAAATATGTATATTTCAAGAAGGGTGACTTTCCAAATCCAATGAAAGGACAACAGTGGACTGTATACTACATACGTACTGGTTCTTACTTTGTCAAGAGAATACTGATAATGCTCCCATAGATGTGTGCAAAGCCAAGCACCTCCCATTGGCCACACAGCATGCTTAGGATTCTTAATAAACGCTGAGGACTTGGCCCAGATATCTGACACATGATGTGTTACCCATCCGCGTGCTTGGTAATTGACCTGTCACAGTTTCATAGTTTTGGCAAAATGAATCAGGTTCTAAGGTGCAACTTAATTTTGGTTTAAATGTTTACTGCTTCATATTCCAATTACATGGAAGAATAAAATCCAATCTCTACTATTAGTGACGTCACACTCTGTGCTGCCCCCACCTTCACTGACTTAACAATCTGTCAATATCTTATCAAAGATATGAAATATAATGTATTTTTCTATTCATTAGCAGATTTTGTCAATTATCATTATCACTAGAGTAACAAATAACTAATCCTTGTATAGTTTTTGGACTACAATAACCCTGTGGTAATTTTCTGGATTCTCAAGAGCTAATAATTATATTGTTTATGAACCAATGATATATGCAATGAGACAATGCATAAAAATATAGGTGGGTGGTCAAATTCAGTATCAAGAAGCTGGAATTTTCAACAATATGAATGTAACTGCTATGTATGTCAATATTCAACCTAACCCATAATGATCTTGAAGTTGTACTAAACCGATTAGAACCAGAAGACTGGAAAACTTACCTTCGCTGTTTTGGTACCATTTACTGCAAGAGATTGAAGGAAGTCGAATAATGGTTCCTGGCATTCACTAAGGTTGCAAGGCAGCGTTGGCCAGTAATTCATCTGTAGATTTATGTTAAGATGAGGAGCTGCACTGAAAAGCAATTTATATTAGTGTGATTAACTGGATTATAAACAGGCAGCTCTCTTGCTGGTTCAAGAAAAAGAAGTGTACGAAATAGTAGAGGTAAAACGATCTTACTCCCATGCTGGTGCAACTTCTTGGTTCCAGATTCCTTGCAGATTGGATACCTGAGTCCCAGGCCTAGAGCACGAAATGAGAAGGTAGCGTCCATACTGGAACAACAGTTCAACGAGAGAAGGATCCTCATCAGTAGCAAAACTCTTCACCCTGTCTGCAGAAGTTCTGATGATTCCTTCATCACCACCAACTCCTCTTTTCAACATTGTCTCTTTTCCTCCCGTCATCATCAAACCGCCGCCGCGTGCGTCCTCCAATAATCCTCCTCCTGGTGGCGAAAGCCGCAAGGTAACACGGTGAAAGAGGCGCTGGTAATCATCCAAATGAGCAGCTTTCAGCTGTTCATATGTCAGACTTGTAGCACGATTCAGTGTAGCCACAGCTGCAGACGTGGGATCATCCAGCCTAGAGTCTGAAGGGCTGACAAACGGACCATCGAATGAGGACGAAGCAGCAACGATCAGCACGATCCAGTCTGCAGACTCAAGGCTCAGCTTGTTCTCATCATTCAGGACTGCCGCTTTCGCTTTGTCCCCACCCATCTGCACGCCAAGAACGGCCGCAAACTTGATGCCTCCTGTTGTTAAATCGTCGTCGTCATCACCGGAGCTGCTATTCCTCAGCAGCATCAGGCGAGGAGGAGCAGGAGGCCTCTGTCGTGGGCAGACGCCCTCCATGACGACTTGATTAGCGTTGGTCACAGTGACGGTGTTCTTGAGCTGGCTGCTCAGGGACAGCGTGCAGGAGACGTGCCCTGGCTCGCTCGCGGCGATCCTGGTGATGATGACCTGATGCGGGTTCGAGCAGAAGTGCTCCCGAGTGTACTGCACCGGGCCGACGCTGTAGGTGACGAGCACTGTCGCCGTGTGTAAATCCAGCTCCCTCTTGTAGGAATCGTACGCCGGCTGCTGGTCGGAGCCGGAGCCGCCCAACTCCAGGTTTACATCACCCATAGGTTGGTAGACCTCGGATTGGCCACCGAAGAGGCGTGTGGCCGCCGCAGTGGCGTCGGCGAAGCGGCCTTGGTCGACGAGCTCCCTCACCGCCGCGAGAGCAGCCGGCGCGTCCGGGTCGGTGTAGCTCCCTGGCGCGCCTGTCCATAGGGTGTCATCTGCATGCGGGCCGGCGACAGCCACCAAATGTCAAGTCACAACACAACGCATGTTTATATATTTCAGGGATCATGTAACAGATAAATGTTTAAGCAAAATTGTAGTTACGGTTGAGCTGGAGCTTGTCGGTGGCGACGCCGCCCCACACCATGCCGCCGAGGCTGCCATTCCCGATCGGCGCCGCGTCCGTGAAGTTTTCGGCCGGCGACGCGAAGACCACCGTCAGCGGCCGCTCTTCCTCCTCCTCCGCTTCTGCCCACGCGGTGGAGGGCCGCCGGGCCATTGCAGCCGCTGCCACGGCCTCCGCATCGGCTAGCCGGCGCACCCAGAACCAGTCGTCGCCACCACCGCCGCCGCTGCAGTCCATGGGGGACTGAGGACACGAAGCGGCACGGACGCGATGATGGCTTGGACACAGTGGTTGACGGAGAATGCGTGGAGGTTGCTTGTATTGTAATGTTGGTTCTTGATCGTTTGGCGCCAAGGGAGAAGACAAGCATGCCGGCAGGGCAGGCAGGCCTCCTAGTTCTTTTTATTTTGTCAGCTTCAGTGTTTCTAGTCTCTTTTGTTTGTTCCTGTAGCCGATCTAGCTAAACAGAGAACAGCTATAAGATATTAAGATCCAAACAGGGAGGGCCCAAGTTGCCGTACATCATGGATTTGTCAAAGTGAGCAGCATAAATGCAATCTCAACACCAGCATAATATATGCGAACCCGATGGAACCTTTTATTCCTGTTAAACGAGATTATTACAGTCACGAAAAAGCAACTCCTATAAACGCTCGCAAAGAACCAAAGGAAACTCAAAACATCCAAATGCACTCAAGCAAGCCTATGATGCAGAATTGATTTTAGAAAATTTGGACAGTGGGTTCATAATTTTCTGAGTTCATATGAATTTTCAATGATTTTTAAATATTAAATCATTTTCCAAAAAAGAAAAGAAGGAAAACTCCTGGGCTTGCCACGTGGTGGCTTTGATTGGCTAGAGTTGTTTTGGTCTCTCGGACCTAGTGTCAATCAACGGTCAACATTGATTGGGCCTGACTAGGCCTTGAGCGGGTCTGATGGGCTAGGTCAGCCCAGACATGTGTCATGCGTCCAACTAACCACATGGCGGGTCTAGGTTTTTTGTAGGCTTGGTCAACAAGGTTTGGTTCACGCTGCACAAGGGCTGGTGCACCACAAACTGTAGGCTGGTCCACGATGGATCGAGTGCACGCTGCACTTGTGCACATAGTGCATAGTGCACCCCGGTCACTCGCATCCGAAAAGGGGAGATAGCTCACTACTCCTCAACCCTTAGCTGTTCAACGTGTGGCTCTAGAGGGGTCACCAACGAAAAGGTCATTCGGCGGGGCTCTTCATTGGTCTGGCGAGGTCTCTATGGCTTCTAGGGTTCGCACGTGCTCTGGCGGAGGCAGCGACGACTTGAGGCTCATTGTGGTTGTGCATGGTAGCGCGCGGCAGCCAGAGTGGCATAGAGGCTCACGTGGGCAAGGCTGTTGTGCAGCCCTGGCCTTCAATTTGGCTTTAGGCGGATTCAGGGGAAAGCTAGACAGGCGATGTCGATGACCATAGGGCAACATGGAGTCCGCTCTTCGACGAAGGGTGCGGTGAAGGTCTAGCGAAGGCGCATCTCTAGACAAACGATGGCTAGGGACTGTGCTAGGGCTAGACGAGGACGTAGTTACATGCGCCACGTCATGACGAAGGCGCTCAGCACTTTCTCTCCCTACAAGCCGGCCGATAGGGATGAGAACAGCAACTACACCATTGAATCATGGGCGCATCGCCACATTGGCATCACAACGGTGATACAGGGTTCCTCTAAGGTAACAGATAGGTCCTAGCGATGTTCCTTGGCAAGGCAAATCCTATCGTGGGGGCTCAACCGTCTATACCATCCCGATGTTTCATGATGGCACCAACCATGGTGCACGCGCACACACACAGACACACACACACGTGACGACATCGTTCTAGGGCCCTAGCAGCCCTACGCGGTAGAGGTAGTGGTTGTGAAGGCACATGCAGGGTGCGTCGTGCTCTGTAGTGGCCAAGGTTTGACCTTGGAGCTCCTCTAGTCAAGGCTCCAAGCCAGCGGCCATGGCAGTGTCACGCTGGGGAAGAATAGAGGAGGCGGGGGGTCTCACCATGGGCTCAATGGGGTAAGCCTAGTGGTGCAATGGCAAGGTACCGCCATGGTGAGTCAATGCAGTGTCGTGCCAAGCAACTTTGCTAATGTAGTCTATCAGGGCAACATCCTCTGCTATGACAATTCTGGTAGGTAGCCCTCCTTGCTTTTCTTGCGGGTGCCTCTACGTGCAAGTAGGGAATTCCACCAAGGGCTGCAGCGTGGTCTAGGGCTCGCAGGCGCACAAGGACTACCCTATATAGGCGCTACTATTGATCATGTGGCGGCTTATGGCGTAGAGAGTCTTAGGGAAACATGTAGAGTCATAGAGAGGCTTATGGTTTGGGGAGGGTTGGGGCTTGTGCATGCTCTGTTCCTCCAATTTGGAGTGGCAACGGTCAAGTGCGGTGTGGGGGCAGCTAGGTATGGTGTCATCATGGCGGGGTCATGGCAATTGAAAGCTCTAGTTTGGTTTTGGATAATTGATGAAACCCTCGTACTAACCTCTATACTAAGTGTGTGTAGACTTAATGAGGTTGGTACATACCAAGTGATGGAGCAAGAGATGATCATTGTGATGATGGTGATGACCACAAGGTGATCAAGTGCTCAACTTGGAAAGAAGAAAGAGAAAAACAAAACTCTTTAGAGATCAAGACAAAGGTATTGCTTAGGATTTTGGTTTTGGTGATCAAGACACCATAGAGGGTGTGATCAGGTTTAGGAGAGATAGTCGTACTATAAAGAGGGGAATTCTTTGGCTAAGCGGTTATTGAGTGCCACTAGGTGACATTGTTCTTGTGCATGCATTTAGAACCTAGTGAGCTAGCATAACTCCTTCGAAGAAAATGATTTGTGAAAATGCTAACACACTTGCACATGTTGGTACACACATGGTGGTGTTGGCACACTTTAAGAAGGAGGTGGAGTTTGAAGGGTAGAGAGGGGTTTGGGTTCCTCTCTTCGGTGGGATTCGACACTTTATGAGAAAATAAAGTGCATATTTTCAATTGCGCTGGTGGAAAGTTTGGAGAAGTCATGGTAGTGTTTTTCACTAGAAAAACACCCACTGGACGTTGGTTGCGGAGGCGTCGGACGCTGGCCCAGCGTCTGGTGTACTCTCAATTTCTGAGGCGCGTGGAAAATGTGTGTCGGACCGTTCGACGGGTGAGCGTTGGACGCGGCTCCGACACTATTTTCGTGTCCGATGGAGTGTGATGTCTGCTAGAACGCGAGTGAGGTTTTTGACTGGTGTACATGTCGAACGTTGTCTGTGTCCGATGGCAAACCGTCGGATGCGCCCGATGACTACTCGAGTTTTCAGAACTCTATGAGTAGCATCCGGTGTGAGGAGCTGTGTCAAACGCCAAACGTCTGCGCGTCCGACGCGACTGTGAGTGACACATGTGTGAGTTAGCCATTGGCAGCAACGGTCAAATTCAAACGGCCAGTGACACGTGGCAGTTTTGTGAGCGTCAGATGCTGGGGTCGCGCATCTGACGGCTAATCGTCGGAGCGTCCGACGCCCCCTATAGGGCAAGTTCTAGGAGCCCAACAACTCTATTTGTTGAGGGGGCTTATAAATAGTTGTTGACCAGCTTGGGGCTCACACCCTTAGCATTCTAGCATACTTGACATCCTTGTGAGCCTAACCAAAGATCTCCCACTCATCTCCTTCATAGATTAACCATCTTTGTGAGATTGAGAGAGATTCTAAGTGTATTTGCTTGAGTGATTGCATCTAGTGGCACTTGAGGATCAATTTGGCTACAGTTTTTCTTATTACTCTTGGTGGTTGCCGCCACCTAGATGGCTTGGAGCAGCAGAGGAGCATTGGCATGAGTTGGTGATTATTCGTGGTCATCTCCCGGTGATTGTGAGGGGATTTGTACCTTCCCCGGTGGAGAGCTAAAAGGTAACTTTAGTTGATTGCTTGTGTCATTGAGTTACCTCACTTGTGGGTAGGTTCTTGCGGTGTCCTAGTGAGGATGAGGTTCATGCTACACCTCTTAGCCGTCGAACCACCAAGTGTTGGTCGACACAACGGGGATGTAGCGTGCCGAAAAGCACATGAACCTCGGGAGAAAATTGTGTATCTCTATTGTGATTGTTCATTGGATTTCTCCTGGTGATTGGATTTCATATTATTGTGATTGGTTCCTCCCCTCTACATGGCGGCATAAATATCTAACCCTCTCTTTTACATTCCCGCAAACTAGAGTAGCTTACTTACTTGTATAGAAACTTTAGGTAGCTCTCTAGTGTAAGTTGAGACATAGTTCTTGTGTGCCTAGTGATTATAGCAACTAGAATTATTGGTTAGGTGACTTGCAAACACCCCATTAGGGATAGAGTAAAAAACTTTGCATTGTTATTTACTAACCTCTTGCTCTACTGAGTTTGTAGAATTTTTAAATAGGCTGTTCACCCCCCTCTAGCCATATTAGGACCTTTCAGTGATGGGTGTTAGCCAATCCTACTGGCATCGGCATGGAGGTGGCTCAGATCATGGACATGTCGTCCATCCATGGGGTTACGCTAAGGCCTTTTTTGATTATTACCCATTCCATGGGGGTTGAAGGGATTAGGAGGGATTAGAGAGGATTTTGACTTGCTAGGGATGAAAACCCCCTCAATCCCCTTAGATTGATTGCAACCGGACAAAGCAGGGCTAGCAAGGGACGACAAGAATTGATGGGGTTCCCTTGGATTCTTGCCAACAGAGGCACTTGGTGCAAAAGTGGAAAGCATGGGAGGGGGCGAAATTGAGGGGATGACAGCTGGGCCTGTGGAGGCCATCTATCATCAATAGGTGAGAGAAGGAGCAGGTGCGAGGCATCTTTCTCTCCTTGAAGGGTCGAGATGGCGAACTAGAGGAGGGGGGTGAATAGTCCTTTCTAAAACTTATCGCATTGGCAAACTAAAACAAATGCAAAATTAAAATTATCGGTCTAGCCAAGACTACACCCCTCTATCTATGCTCTCTAGCACCTTGTAAAAGATCCTAAACAAGTAAACAAGGTGCTTCCTTAGTCAAGAATCCAAGGGGTATGCAACGGGTACCCGAAACCTGAGTACCCAGTGGGTTTTACCCGATAAAGAGGCGGGTATGGAATGAATTTTCTACCCGTGGGTATGTTATTGGGCAAAATTCTATACCCATCGGGTATGGCGGGTACGGGTGTGGGTGTATACTACCCATACCCGCCTACGCACGGGTAAAAAGTTCTGCAAAAATAACTAGCCATTCTTGTCATTTTAGCCTATATAACCCATGAATTTGGTCTAAATCCAACTAAACTCTCCTAGTATATATGAATTTGATGTTATTATATGAATATTAGTTTGTAACTTGTTGGAGGCTTAGAATGATTTATTTTTCTATGTGAATGTTTGATATTTATATGTAATTCTCGGGTATACTATCCGGTGTGGGTCACCCATCGGGTAGAATTTACCGGCGGGTACGGGTATGGGAGCATTTTCCTACCTGTGTGCGGGTACGGGTAACCCAACAGGTAAAATTTAGACTTAGCGGGTGCGGGTATGGGTGGCCACTACCCGTCGGGTACGTACTCGTTGCCATCTCTATTCCTTAGCAAGAGCTCACCTATCCAATTCTAGGAGCAAGGTCACACAAACATATGCCACTAGTACTTTGTAAACCGGGGGAGCTCCTACACAACTAGTAAGCAAAAGCATAAAGCTTCTAAGCTCACTAGGAAGCTCAATAACAAGACAACTAATGCCAAATTAGAGAGCGCAACTTAGTTACACAAACTAAGCAATGTGACTAACAAGGTTACATAAACCAAATTAGCCACGCAAGAGAACTACTTCTAGCTACGCAAGCAAGAAGATAATTAGCAAGCTACACAAGCTAACTTATTACAAGAGCAACTAAACAAGCACAAGTATATAAAGAATGTAAATACAAGCTTGTGTATAGCGAATGCAAACACCGAGAAGAGTAGACAATGTTGACACGGTGATTTTTACCGAGGTTCACTTGGTTGCCACCAAGCTACGTCCTTGTTGTGGCGATTCACCCACTTGATGGATCACGAGCTAATTGGCAATCTAAAGCCAAACCCTCAGCGGGTGTCATACATCCACTCTCAAGATGGGATCCTCCAAGCCACAAGCAATCCACTAGAGTTGCTCTTCGCGATCTCCATGGGGTGAGCACCGTACCCCTCACACTCTCTTCTCTAGAGCACCGCACAATCTCCTTGCATGCTTTGACAGAGTCACAAGCCACCAAGCCTTCTAGGATGTGGCAACCTCCAAGAGTAACAAGCACCACCGGCTTGCAACATGAACACCTAGTGCTACTCGATGCAATCTCACAATGCAACACACTAGAATCGCTCACTCGCTATTGATTTGAACTCTTGCAAGAATAAGTGAGTTAGAGGCTTTCCTAGTACTCTCCAAGCATGAACACTAAGTCCCAAGGGTGCCAAGCACCAGCCAAGGCCGGCCACCACTTCTATTTATAGCCCCAAGGGCTCAACTTGTCGTTGCCCCTTTACTGGGCAAAATGCATGGGCGTTGGACGCGCCAACGCTAGGCGTCAGACGCGTGACCCTAGCGTCTGACGCATTCCGTGTTGCCACGTGTCACTAGCCGTTTGAACTCGACCGTTGCCGCCAATGGCTAACTCACACGAGCGCCACACATAGTCACATCAGACGCGCCGATGATCCACACCGGACATAGAGCCTTAGCACCGAACGCTACTCAGAGTGGTTTGCAAACTCGTAGGGCCGCCGGACGCGTCTGATGAACACACATCGGACACACTCCAGCGTCTGATGTGTCAACAGAAAAATGTTCGCTTGTGCACAAATTGCACTGGGCGCACAGCGTCTGACGCGCAGTCGTCGGACGTGCCGACACATAGTGTAGAGCAGCCACATTGCATCACGACGAGTGTTTCTCGCTAAGAAAAACTCACACAACTTCTCTGAAAACTTTCCTCTGGCGCAATAGAAAATGAGCACTTTATTTCCACAAAAATGCCTGAATTGAGATGAACCCAAACCCCTCACTAACCTAGGAACTCCACCTCCTTCGCAAATTTGCTAACATCACCAAGTGTACACCACCATGTGCATGTGTGTTAGCTTTTCACAAATATTTTCCCAAAGGAGTTAGCCTCTCAAGCTTGCCACACCACTCGATCCTAACATGTATGCAAAGTTAGATCGCTTAAGTGGCACTAGATGACAGATATACAGACAAGTTTGCCCCTCTTGATAGTACAGCCATGTATCATAAATCCGATCATAATCTTCTCTACACACCTATGACCGGTGAAACGGAAATACCCTAGGTTATACCTTTGCCTTGTGTTTTCCATTCCATCTCCTCCAATGTTGCTCACTTGCTCTTCACCATCGCCTTGGTCTATTGACGCCAAGTCTTGCCCAAGCTTCACCGTCACATGCGGTCCCTCGCTTCAAAGCCTCTGACTTGCCCTTCACACTTGCAACCGGTCCATCGAGTCAAGCCTCAAATTGATCTTTTTCACCTTGGTCACATGACTACATGTCATGTATCATATGAAATGAGCTCCTCCATCATCATATATTCACCTGTGGACTAATCTCATGTGTATCTCATATAAACACTATTAGTCCACCTAAGTTGTCACTTAATTACCAAAACCAAACAAAGACCTTTCACTCCTGGCGGTGTACTTTGTAGGGGCGTCTTTGGCTCGCTAGTGTAGGAAGGAAGAGAGGGCTAGAGGGAACATGGAACTAGGCCACGACTACCATGGGCCATGACTGTTGGTTGGGTTTCTTACCCTTGTTTGTTTCTTTCTCTAATTTATCTCCTTTCTATTTCTATTTCTATTTCTTCCTCCTCGAGGTTATACTTGTATACATGTAATACACTACTAGGGTGGGTCCACTAGGTCTTACTAAAAATGTTTGCCATGTTATGGTTCATTGCACAAACACAAGACAACTTTATTCATAAAGTTGATTAATCATTTTATTAGAAAATCATAATAACTGTCAAGAAGCAATCACATGTTTGTGTTAATGCACATGCTCAAACATCTGGTTGAGGTTTACCTAATGCATGTGCAAGGTTTTGGAAAAAGTTTTTGAAAGTTTGGATTCTTGGCTCTAGGATTTTCATGGTTGTTACAAGATGGACAGCGCCTGGTAGTGCCTCGTCATCGGCAGCAGGTAGCAGCATTAGCTCCAGTGGTGGAGCACCTGCGGCATTGAGCAGTCCAGGCAGAGGAACTCCGTTAGCCCATGCTCCACCTCGAGCGTCTCCCCTCAGCCAGTGGACCACACCACGAGGAGGAGGACCTCCTCAACCCCCTTCTTCGTGGTTAGTGGTGAAGACATTCATGTCCTAGGAGCCGAGGAGCAGACTATGTTACTCGCAGCGGTTCGCAAGGGGGATGTGAAATGGCAACCGGTTAGGCATGCGTGACTTGTGACTTGTGGCAGTGAGCATATTGGCTCTCATTGTCATGATCGCAAAATCTGGGAGCTATATCAAGTTTGTAGTGGGGCTTGGCAAGTTTTTGGGAGCTCTAAAAATATGTGTTGGTCGACCCCTCTATGTTCTCTTGGCATTCTAACTAAACCAACACTCGAACACCTTCCACTCATCGCCTTTCTAGTTGCTTGATCCAAAGTGAGTTTGGGAAAGATCTAGTGCATTTGCTTAGTAGATTCTCATCTAGTGATGCATTACTTCATCGTTTGGTTTGCATATTTCTTGTTACTCTTGGTGGTTACCACCATCACCTTGATGGTTTGAAGCAGCAAGGATTTTAAGGACCGTGTTGGTGATTGTTCAATTGCTTGATTCGGTTGATTTGTGAGGGGTCTTGTGCTCACTCCACGAGAGATTGTGAAGGGCAACTCTAGGGGAATGCTTATCGCTAGTTGGAGTGCTCTTTTGCTAATTGATTCTTCTAGCACCCAAGTTGTGGATCAAGCTTAAGAGTCTAGTTAGTTCATGAATCACTCACCTAGAGACTCGCCACAATGGGGATTAAGTTGTCGACAAGCAACTGTGAACCTCAGATGAAAAACTAATTGTGTCATCTCTCTTGCCTGGATTGGTTTGCCACTACACTCGTTCTTTATGTTCATATCTAGCTTGTGTAGTTGCTGCTTGTTTGTGTTGCTCTTCTAGTTTAGCTCACTAGTGTAGTTTCTCAAGTTGCTAGCTCTTGTGTGGCTGAGTGCTCTAGTAGTAGAACCAACTTGCTACTGGAATTCTTTAGAAGGCTTGTGTTTGGGTGAAATATAGAGCTTGACAAAGTAGTTACTATATTAGAACCTCTTATTGTAATATCTACTTTGATCTAATATTTTTTCAATTACAGAGAAATTTTTGTAGGCTATTCATCCCCCTTCTGGTCATCTAGATCCTTTCATCTTTCTATTTTTTCATTGTAATTTGGTGACCCATTGTCCGAGACTTCAGTCAAGGAAAACACTTTTACTTATTTATCATATTTTTTACAAAATTAAAAATTTAATAAATATATATTTTATCTATTCTCTCCTAAAGAAGTAACAAGTGGTTCTAATCATCAATCAAATGAACTAGAAATGCTCGCGGCGTTGCCGCTTATGGCCAGTGTGTGGCCTGTTTAAAGCATTCTAATCTCTTATAAAAAAAGCGTTCTCTTCTATGCAGCACACAGAGTAGCAGTAGTATCTATTGTTGGATGTGAAGGTGATAATGTTGAGGCAGACAAACAAGTATAATTGGAGATTGGTAATAATAAGCAACCAGGATGATAATTTACCAAATAAGGTTTAGTTGCGTATCCGAAGAATTATGGCAACATTGTGGGTGGTGATAAATTCTCAACAAAGCATATTGGTGGTTACAACATTGCCATTATAAAAAGTATAATATATATATATATATATATATATATATATATATAGAGAGAGAGAGAGAGAGAGAGAGCACGTCTTAGCAGAGGCAGTGAACATGATTTTCCTCCTCAAAAGGTAGATATGCATCATCTATGTTGTTCTATGTTGCCCAAAAAACTTCGGGCTGTCAAAAGCCATCTTTTCGACCAAAATTTACATAGTAAGAGCATTAGTTAACAAAAGTTGTATGCACAACTCTAAGCAAAGCAGCAGTCCATATTTGCCTTTGCCTGTACACCAAAATATCCCTCTGTTTAGTTTCCATACTATTAGTTGTCTGGCCCTGCCACAAATAAGAAAAATAAGGAAGCATATATATGTATGCTTAGTAAACTAATATTTTCATTTGAAATATAATATTTTGTGTATTGTATATAATCTTGAATTGGGGTATATGTTGAAATAAATCAGTAGGATCCAGGTGTAGGGAGAAACATGATGTCCGTAGAATATTAGTAGATGAAAGTTTAATCCTCAAAGGCACTGTAGAGAGATTTTTATCTGTCTAGAAGCCATTTGAAAATTTATACCAAATTATTAGGTTTCCAAGTTGTAGCAAAAACCTTGAGCTCTCTTCAATTTATATTACTTTGACATAGCAGGAATTTCTGGACATGGCAAAAATGCAAATCAGACTAACTGCTTGTTGTTCTTTGTAGAGAAATAGAAACTTTGTTATTCTCATAAAACAATGTATGCACTTGTTATTTTGTGGGGAAGTACAGTAAAACAAAATTATATCATGAGTGGTATGAAAAGATGTCCTGATTTCAATGTTATATATCAGCCTTTATATCCATATTTTATCTTCGTACTAAAGAGGTTTTTCTCATATGTAACCATACATTGAAGTGTAGTGTAGATGAACACAGGAGAAGAGGAGTGCAGTTAAATTTAAGGTAGAATTTGAGGAATAGAGAAGGGAAAAATGAAAAGAAAAAAAGAAAAAGAGTTGCACGTAGTGGATGTATTTGGTTGTTGAAGTTTACAGGTACAAATAGTAAGGGTAACTTACCTTTGTTCATTCCTTAATTTTTAGCTTCTTCCTCGCCTGTTTCTCTAATTTTTAGTTTCTTCCTTGCCTGTTTCTCATGCTTGTTCTCATCATCGTCATCGTTCTTGGAAAAGATTCAGAAAAAAATATATATATTATGTTCTATAGATTTTTTGTAATTATTTTTTTTTGTGATTGTAAAAAGGGTTACCTGTGATTTGGTATGTTTCTCTGTGGTATCCCAAGCACTGTAATTATTTCAAAAAATATTAGAAGAAGAAAAAAGGATATGCCTACAAGATAGTAAGTACTTACTGAGATTGTTGGTCTATGTCCATGTCTTGTATATCTGTGAATTGAGGAGTGCATGATAATGATGCCTGCAACAAGTTTATAATTAGCATAAATACATGTAATATAAGAGGGACTAAACAATAAATTAGCTTTTGCCACACCTGTTCGATCTTTTTCTTTGATGATATTGTTACCAGTGGTGGCAGATCTTCATCTGATACATCGTGTATGATGTTTGGTAATGTTGCTTGTTTTCCATGTCTTTCTTTAATCATAACCACCTCAAAAGAAGGCTCAATGCTTTTGATACTTCTTTTGAATAGCACTTTCACTATGAAAGTGAATTTATGGCCAATCCATTGTGCTATTTCAGGTGGAATAGAGCTTGGATCATACCTTTTCCTTAGGGTCTCTGCACTTTTTCCAATGAGTTCTACCCCTTTTTTCTCGAAAAACATGAATTGAAGGCTGTAAGTGTCATCTGCTGCAATGAAACAAACTTTGTACCTAAAGCATACAAAAAATGTAGTCAACGAACCTTTTAAAGATCAACTACTAAATGTATGTTACAAGTTTGGTTATGGAGGAGTTTTCTTACTTCCAATCATATTGCTTGCATGAGCAGCCATCTTTTGTGCAGTCATATCCATCATTGCCTAGTATTAATGTGGAGTTGCAGACTTTGCAAGCTCTGTAGCACCATTGCTCTTTTTCTGCTAAAGATATCAGTGTGACCGTACACTGAAATATTTTGTTCTGGATATGTATAGTTAACAAACAAAAATATAATGAGTGATGGCTGATGTATAGAGACTTAAGCAATTTTTATTTCCATATAACATAAGGAGTTGAGTTTTGACCTTATCAGTCAAAGGATCTATGTGTTTGAGGTCAAACAGAGTTTTTTCTTCAACACCTTGCTCCATGTAGTCTTCGCTTTGGAGTTGCAGTTTTTGAATTGGTGTCACTTGATATGGCAATCTGTTTGGAAGTTATAATAATCAACGAAAAATGAGTATAGGGTCAAGACACTGATGTTTGTATTTATATTCAGAATTGAAATAATACCCTCTTTGAAAAGTTCTCATTGCTGGTATATCATTTTCATTAATATACCACCTACATGCCGAAGTTCCACTGAGAAATTTGTAGTCTTCTCGATATATTTTCATGAGTGTGCCCACAAAAATTGCTATGACATGATGATTTTGACCAATATCGAAGACCGCCTCAGCATCAAATTCAAGAGCCCTTTGTCCTGAGAGTGACAAATCAATTGTGTTTCCCCTGCGAGTAATTGGGAGAAATCTAGCAATTGAGACTTTATGCCAAAATTAGTCTATGAGTTGGCAAATCTATATTTTGAAATTTGAAACATTACTTATGATCTTGAAGTGTTATTAGCCTACGCATCATAAGGTCTCCAGATGTGTTACGCGCTACAGCTGCATTTGAGATGGCAGTGATTTTTCCAATCACATCTACATTAAGAAAGGACTGTAAGTCATGATACCTGAACATATGGCAAAGATTGCTAGTATATTTGATGGATATGTGTAGATCAAATGGAAGGCAAGAAATAATGTGTAAAGTAATATTTTTCTTACCTAGGAAACGATCTGTCCTTCTTGCATATTGTGGTAGTATTTCGATTGGGGTCAATGAAAATACATACTTTGGGAAACTTGTGTCGTTGCTATTTCCTTCAAAGATTTCTGTTCTCATGATCAGTTTTAACATGTAAGGAGCATCTACAACTCTGTACCCAGGCTTAGCTCGTTCAACACATGCTTTCCATATGTAGAGAACCTTTCCTTCTTCTAAATATTGTTTCATATGAGGCAGAACTTCTGGAGATACTTCACAGTACATCGCATAACCCTGTAATTTGTAATATTCCAAGATAAGTACATAGGAAAACAATTGTTTTGCAGAAAAAATACTGAGAAAAAACATGTCATAAAATTGCTGTCAAAGGAGTCTGTAGTTATACCTTTTGATCAATGACCACCATGTCAAAATGGATGAGAGGATTTTTTTCACTTTTGCCCCTATATTCCCAAGTCCTTGACACCCTGACATGAATATTATACATAGTGTTCATGGGACGGAGCTCTGATAATGGAGTTCTTTTGCCCTGCAGTTTGGTTACTGAGAATTCTTAATCTCTGTTAAATTTAGATAGTAGTAAAAACAATAATGTAGGTGGAGACACTACCTGCATTGTTAGCTCAACGATGCAATGAAACCTGCAGGGGTAAAAAGGAATACATTAAATTAAATCATAATAGTTAATGTGAAGATGTATAATACAAACAAATAGGCTCAATCAAGTATTTATATATTTCAAACCATGTTCAATATTTCTTTATATACTATATTTGTAGTTTTATTTCCACATGTCCCGTCTTCATTTTCTATCAATATTTTTAGCCCTTGTCTATCCTTTACTCGAGATACCGCAACATATAGTTGGCCGTGAGTGAAGACAGGTTTTCTTAGGTACACTCCTACATTGGATAGTGTTTGTCCTTGGCTTTTGTTTATCGTCATAGAATAGCAAATTTTAATTGGGAACTGTCGATGACACAGAACAAACGCCCAACGACAACCTTGTGTGGTTAGATTTATTCTAGGTATAAAGACTTTTTCTCCGACATGCGTTCCTGTTATAATTATTGCCTCTACGACATTTTGTCCAAGATTTATTACTATTAATCTTGTTCCGTTGCACAATCCTATACTTTGGTTAAGATTTCGTAGGAGCATAACTGGGACTCCTATTTTTAATTTAAGTTTATGGGTGGGGAACTTGTTTGCACTTAGACTGTTCAAATATTCGATAGGGTATAATATATCAGCATCATTACAAGTATCTGTGCATTTGGATATTGAGTCTGCACTATAGTATTCAACTTCATTTCCAGGTAATAAATTAAGCATGTACTCATTTATTTCATCCACTATTTCATTTGTCGTCGCTAATATTGCTCTATTTTTGAGATACTCGGGATCGCTGTAGTTTGATCTAAAATCAGGGAATGTTGACTCTACAAGAGCCCTTATCTTGTCCTCTGCTTTTTTTATCAATAAATCATCTGGGATTTCAACTTCAATGCAATCTGAAAGTTCATTTGTGTCAGATGTAGAGTTATTTTCCGTGCTTCCATTTCCTATACTTAATATCCATTGACTAAATTCATTTAATTGTTTGTACTCTGATGTGTTTGCCTCGATTTTTTTCAATCGCATGTTTTCATGTAAGTAAAGCCTTTTTGTGTATTTCCATAGATATGATCGAAATATGGAGGCATGAATTATTTGTGCTCTTGTAGCATTTTCGATTACTGGTAATATTTGTTTCGGGTCTCCTCCTAGTACTACAACATTTCCTCCAAATGGTACATCTTGTAACTTTGGTTCTTTTTCAGAATTTATATCTCTAAGTGATCTATCAAGAGCCTCAAAGCATTGCTTATTTGTCATTAGCGCTTCATCCCAAATGATAAGATCTGTGTTAACAATGATGAAAGCCCTAGTTTGGTTTTGGATAATTGATGAAACCTATATGTACTAACCTTTGTCATGAGTGAAATACAAAGATAGGTTGGTACACACCAAGTGATGGAGCTAGATGATGGTCATGGTGATGGAGATGACCAAAATATGATATTCAAGTGCTCCAACTTTGAACAGAAGAAAGAGAAAACAAAATGAGCTCAAGGCAAAGGTATTTTTAATAGGGCCATTTTGTTTTGCCACTCAAGACACCTAGAGGGTGTGAGTGGATTTAGAATAGATAACCGTACTATAAAGAGGGGAAATCTTTAATTGCAATGGTTATCTAGTGCCACTAAGTGTGAGTCTTTTTTGCATATGCATTGCGCTTAGTGACGTGGTGAGAATACTTGAGAAAACCCTAACAATTATTTGTGAAAATGCTAACTTAAGTGCTCAATTGTTTTTGGTACTTTATGGGAAAGTTAGCACCTTAAAAAGGGGTTTTGAGTTGGAAAACCGAGCTAGTAGTCTTGCCCAAACAGCAAGGGGTCGATCGGAGTTATTCTCTACCCTACCTGGATATTCTGGTATTTGTGCTTGCAACAGAGAGGGGTCGGTTGGAATTTTAGCTGCCCCGCACTGGAAATTTTTCAGTACTGGAGTTCACCCACGCCAACGGTCAAAAGTGTGTGCGCCTGGAATTATTTCCTACCCGCACTGAAATTTCTCGCGAGATTGGGCTGCTGCAACGGTCGGATGAGTGGCTGGCAGAGGATAAGGTCGGGTTTCACCCCTTCCTTTCTTCCTCCTCAATCCATTCCCCATTCTCGCTCTCTTGAAGAACTCCAAGAAAAGAAAAGCTCTCCCCTTCTCCTCTCTCACTCCCAAGGTTTTGTGCTCCATTCAAGTGAGAGAGAAAGCTCTAGAGATCGATTTGAGAGCTCCAAGAGGATCTCCTCCCTCTCCTCTCCATTCCCATGGTTGGTTCTCTTTGATGAGAGGAGTTGAGGAAACCCTAGTGTTCATGCATTTGTGATTCATATTTGTGGCACTAGTTGATTGTTGGGATTGTGGATTTCTTGTTACTCTTGGTGATTGCCGTCACCTAGACGGTTGGTGTTGGATTGATTGGTGAGGGGATTTGGTGATTGTGTCCGCCCCCAATCAAGGTGATATTTGTGAGGGGTTGTTGTGGTTCCCCGGCGGAGTGCTAAATTCCAACTCTAGTGGATTACTCGTGTCATTGAGGTACCGCACTTGAGAGTGGGGTCTTGCGGTTTCCTTGCGAGGGTGGCTGGCAAGTCACACCGAAGAACCATCTAGGTGTTGGTCGACACAACGGGGACTAGCTTACCGGCAAGTAAGTGAACCTCAGGAGAAAAATATTTGTGTCATCTCTTGTTTCCCGGTGAATTGGATTGTTTGATACATATATTGTTGGAATTAATTATTTGGTGATTGGCAACATCCTCTACTCTTCACCGTCGGTATAAAAGTCAAATTCCCTTCTCTTTCATACTTGCAATTTATCTTGTTAGCTCTCTAATTAGTTAGAGTAGAGACCTAGCCGTTTGAGTGCATAGAGATTATAATTACTAGAATTGCAATAGGTGGCTTGCCTAACAATTAGAGCTAAAGCAAACCGCTTTTATAGCCATTTGTGTTACTAACAATTTGCTCTAGTGTTTTATAGATTTTTTAATAGGCTATTCACCCCCCCTCTAGCCATCTAGGACCTTACAAATGAGCTCTGCTAATTTTGTTCCTCTTTTAATATCGCAAATTGAAAGTTCATCCACATCTATAGGAATTCTAAATCTTGAATGTGCAGTGCATCCATTTGGAAGTAGCAAAGATGCAACTCCTGATGACGCAACTGTAAGTACAATCTTTCTTTGTGCTCTCAAATATGCGATTATAGTGTTCCATAGGAATGTTTTGCCTGTTCCACCATGAGCAATGACAAAAAAAATATTTGGGTCTTTATTTAGAACAGAATTTATTATGGAATGAAATGCAATTTCTTTGGTCATTATTTAGTTGCTGGTAAAGTTTATTTGATTGTACTTCTAACTCATTGCAATCATAATTTAGTTCTTCTTGAATTAATTGGTTGTTTACATCACTTTTGTACTGTGATGATTTTTGTGGAAGGTTATAGTTGTACATATAAATTCCATTCTTCGAAAATATTTCTTCGAGCTCTTGTAGTAGCATGTCCTGTAGTTCAGTATCTGTTGGAGTGTATGCAACTGGGTGATATTTATTAATGAGATAATGTTGAATGTCATCGGTCATTTTCCTCCAATTCTCGTTATAAAATTTTCGCTCATATTGTTTTGTCCAGAAAATATATATAAATAGAAGTTTTGTCAAAATTCAGCCATCCAGAAAACATGACTGCTTGAGACCATATAGAAAGCAAAATTTGTATGTAGGGCACACTAATAAATAAGATACTTTTCTTGAACGAACAAATCACTCGAGTTCTTATTTTATATATAAGCTTGAAAATAAGGCATAAAGGACAGAAGACCAATAACGCAAGGAATCAAGAGGAAAGATTTTTTTTAAAGAGAAAACCTCTGCTTTTATAAAGCACCAAGTTTGGATACAAACTGGGAAGCCAGTATCTCAATGAACCAAAGGATACTAAACAGAGTCTATTACAAAGCCACAGTCTAAACCAAAATATCAAAGCTCGAACACATCTGTGGACATCACTAAGCTTGGATCAAAACTCCTCATCCAGCAGATCAAACCGTCCTTCGCTTGCAGCACCTTCCATCTATCACTTTCCTTCAAGAGTATCGACCATCTCTGTAACAGTGATAAGGCATCAAACAAAACGTCAGATGGCGCGTTAGGAAAATGTTTCTCTATCGCCATTTTGTTCCTTGTAACCCATAGGGTCCAGGCAAAACCTGCGAAAAGAAACATAAGCAACAGCGCAGATAAGGGACCTTTGCCCCACAGCCAACCCTCTGAGAGTTCTTGCAAGGAATGAGGGACATCCTCCAGACAGAAAACCTCCCTTATGATTGCCCAAATCAATTTAGCAAGAACACAATCAAAAAGAATATCATTAATAGTTTCTAGAACCCCACAAAGGCAACATTTGCCATCTCCTTTCCAACCTTGGCTGGAACTCAGCCATTAATTCGTGAGGAAAATCAGCAAGGCCAGTAAAATAGAGAAGGATTGGTGTGTGGAGCCCATGTTCCATCAGGTCGTCACAGTATAGCACGTGAAAGGCTCAGCCAAACTCCATCCGTAGCAGACACTGCACTGCTGCACAGAACAGGCAGCACTACCACCGCAGTAGCTAGTAGCATCTTTCCCTTTTCCAAGCAGGATGCCATTTCATCCCCCCTCCCTTCTCCACAAAAAAAAGGGCATATTCATTTCGCTTCTCCACAGAGCAGGTCGCTCGTAGCTGCTTCCTCTTCGTCCAAATCAGGAAGCAGAGCAGCAACACCATGGCATCGGCAGTAAGCTGCAGGGCAGGTGGTCTTTTATTTCAGGTGGAAGAACCCCACCCAATGACCCACTCGCTCCGGAAGGGGAAGGTCGCTGTCGAGCAGCATGGTTGCCCTTGGCAACGTGCTTTGCTCCGGCCCTGGACGTGGTCGCGTATGCGAACAGACCAGACGTCGAGATCTTCACTGCAAGGGCTGCCCGCGCCAGGATGTTAGAGACCGGAGCGCCTGGGGTCGCCGTGCTCGCATCCCACCTACGCCGGCCGCTGGGGTCGCTGGGGCCGCTGCGGCCCCTATCCCAAGAACCGCGCGGCCTGGGGACCTCGAGTTGGGAGGCGGTCGTGAGCCCCTCGAGCGGCGGCCGCCGCGTTTGCACCCATCGCGGCCGCTCTACCAACGCGGGCGTGGCCGGATCTCCGGTGCGGGACGTGACCGCAGCTGAGCAGAGGCCAGAGGGTGGCGGCGCTGCAAGGCAGAGGGGCGCCGAGCGCCGTTGGCTGTGCCCGTGCAGTTCGCCGGCGGCGGTGATAGCCGGTGTGGATGGTTGGGTGCGACGATTGGATCTGAAGGATGATACTTGTGACCACTGACTGGCTAGGATTTTGATTAAGATTTTTTTTTCCAGGTGGAAAGGGGATGGTCATAGATACTACGAGATTTCAATTTTACTGGAGAAGAAGATGACGTACCTTTCGATTGACTGGAGTGGTCTTCTCTGCGTTCGTGACGGTGGAAGAGATGAGAAAGAAATAGCAGTGAATGGAAGAGAAGAGGGAACGACAGGGTAAAAAATATATCTACTGTCCGGGATTTACCAGAGGCTTCACGAAGCCTTTGGAACCAGCCTGTATACAGAGGCTACGCTAAAACGCTCGAGAACAGTGCGACGCTAAAACGCTCGAGGACCGTTCCTTTGGAATCTTACGGATGAAGGAAAACCAGGTAACGTGGCCCAATGAGATGGCCTGGTTTGGTGCAGGAATCGTTCTTTAGAGATGCCTCCAAGTGATTCAGTAGTACCACAACAAAGCCTGTGACTATATATCAGTGCAAAGAAGAAGCAAACATCTATATATCACATCTATAATAAGATATTAAATGTTATGGGAACAGTTTAAGCAAGCCTAGTAATGCCTCTGTATTTATAAATCAGGCACACATTTAAGCTGTTAATTAAGTTCCTCATCGGCAACTCCATTGCTGCAACCTGGATATACATGATTGATCAGTTTGGTATGAGCTTGAAGTGTGGCTTGTCCATGGACGGGGAAGGGTCATAGCTGCTGTAATCGTTCGTCTTGACGTTGAGCCTCCGAACTTGCACCAATGGCACTAGTGCTTCCTTTCGTGCTGCCTACATATTGATTTTCACATACAAATGAGCAAAACGGGTAGATAATTTTTTCCTGAAAAAGCTAGATATATATATATATGAAGCCCATGTATATAGAGATGAACTCAGGGAGATGCATGAATGGAGCGTTTGGGAAAGCCTACCTCTCCTTGTTGACGTAGGGCACCTTGATCCGTCAAGAAACTGTAGTGTCTCCCTGAAAGAAGAAACCATCGCACCAGTGAAAACCATGAAGAGTCAAACCTATTTCCTAAAGGATAATCACGCATATATTCACACCTGCTACACATAACTGGAACCTATTATTTAGTTCCTTCACCAGATATGCTTTCCAAGATCTACTTATCTTGTATCTTGTTGAAACTTAATATAAACTAGGCCGGACCAGCTAGAAGGAGCTTGTTCTAGAGCGAGGTAAAACAGGACATTGAGTACTCAACAACCATATGTTCACGGATTAATTCAAGGATTCAATCATGGAAAGCAAACTCAAGGACCTCTAGGAAGAGTGTTCTACTCGCACAAACCAGCAAATGAAGTCGAGAACAACAAGGCGAAGGTGATGAAAGCAAAGAGGTGGCCAGATCTCCATGGGCATGGCAGCGTCCCCATTTCTGAAGTCATGCACTGGAAACACTCTGCTAACACGCTCAAAACATGAACATGAGGCAAGGTGAGGTGAAGCAGGCCTTAGTTTTCGCCCCACCTTTCTATGGCCCCAGCAGCCTACTATATAACCACTCAGCTAGGCAATAGATGCTAATCCCACTTTGTCTGAACAAGTTCCAAGGGAAGGGGATTTGAGAATTTTCTGTGGGCAGAGTGTCAGGCTGTCATTCTTTCTGCTGCATGGAATTTTAAGGATGGGGTAATCATGTTTGGTCTATGCTTACTTACTTCTTTTTAAATTTGCATGATAGTATCCCTTCATTCTTAATTATAGGACGTTTTGGCTTTTCTAGATACTTGTACTTAGATATACATTATGTCTAGATATATGGTAAAAGCAATATCCTCGTAAGAAAAAGCAATGTATCTAAAAAAGCCAAACAGTCTTATAATTTCCAACCGAGGGGGTACTTGACAATTGCAACTGGACAAATGTCCTGTTTCAATTACAGTAATAATTTCTTTTATACTGCTTCTCCAGCACACTAGCACATGTTTTTTTTGGGGGAATGGCTATTGTAGTTTGATGATGTGATTTCTATCAGTTGTTGCTGGCATGTGCAATTCGAAGCTGGCTGTATGTGTTCTTTCTTTCAGTATTTTTTTTCGAATTTAAGAGATTCTACATGCTGAGGAATATGATTATTACCAGTGTTAGCGTTGTGTTTCAAACTAGTGGGACCAAAAAATAGTAGGTCCCTATCAAAAAAAAAAGTAGGTCGATGGATACGATCTTCAGTATCTGCATGAAGTAATTTGATTCCTTCACCCTTTTTTGTGTAACTAATTTATCGTCACCGGTAAACCTGGAATAATTCATACACTCAAAAGCATAGTAGGTTGTTAAAAGGTGCGATTAAGTTGGCTGAAATGAGAAACAGTTGCACAGTGCGCCACATTCTTCAGTATATACTATGTGGATTACAGTACATTGGGATAGACATAAAACAGTGGTCACGCTTGCTCTCGTTTGTCACCACCCTACAGTTAGTTCACACGTTCCATCATCATGTCATGGGAAGCACCGAAGCAGTGGCATGGAGATAGATCAAAGGGGAAAATGCCTGCCAGCCTAAAAGAATTGCCACTGGCGATTTAGCAACCGGCCGGCCCTCATTGCTTTTGTAGATATGCACGATTTTTTGCTGAATGGAAGCACTATATGTTGCGGAATCAGGCAGAGGGAATAGTGCAGGAGAAAGACACAATGCAAAGTGGCCTTGATGATACCCTGATAGAATGTGACCATCACCATGAACAACGATGCAAAGCACATCGTCACAAGAGGGCAGTAGTGGAGGATAAAGCGGGAGCTCCACTACGGGGTGAGTGCTCTGAACAGTGACAATGTGATAAGATGATCCGCACTATCAGAAATATGGAACTTAGGAAAGGTCTAGTAATTTTGGTGGTTGCAATAATTATAATTAACAATATATGTTTTCTAGTATACAATAGACACTAGTCCTAAGGATGGAAAGATGGACTTGAGCTAGGATATGGTGAAGTTCAAGCAATCAACGCCTAAAAGAAAATCAAAGTCAAGTATTGAAGACCCTAAGAAACAAGCAAGAAGCTCAAGAAATCAAGCAAGCAAAGCCTAGACAACAGGACGCAAAGAAACAACACTCGGATAACATCGGAGCTTTCCAATATATGCTGTGCTAGAATAGTAGCACGAGAGCCTTTCAAGTATGTATCAGGCACTGACAAACCACAAAATGAATAGGCTTCCAATGGTCGACAATGACTAATCGACGTGGCAGAGGCACCAAATTTCTCTAGTGTGATCACCCGAACTATTCGGTGCTCACTACAAATGCAGCCCAAGGGTCGAACGACTAGTGGAGTTGGTTGTAGCTATATATACTTGGGCATTTAGAGTGTGTCAGAGTTTTAGGAAAATATGGTTGAGTTGAGACTCATACATTTGTGCTATATCCACCATATGCGCTTAAGAGAAGATTAGGTGATTAGATAAAGTTCTTGGATTAGTCTTTAGGCTAGCTAGAGGTTGCATTAGCACTTTCTCTAGGTTTAGGACTAGTGTTTAGTCAGGTTTCATATCTTCTTTCTATCATTGCTTGCATGCACCAAGTATTGTACTCCTTGCGGCTTATAATAAGTCTTGTAAGACCTTCCAACCGATCTTGTAGAATGGCCATCGTTGGTGTAGTAGGGACGTGAGGCCCTCAAAATTTTTGGATGAAGCTCACCTAGTAGAGATAGACAGGAGGAAAGGCCATATGGAGACCCACTTGTGTATGGAAAAGACAATGGAGTTACCCAACCATGTAGTTTGTCTCTTGCAAGGGCATCCTTCTAAGGGGATCTAACGAGGTCTACTTGAAAGCGTGAGCTTTTCAATACCTAGGGAAAAACATTGCCATGCAAGAGTTTGTATTCTCAGGAGTTTGTATTCCCTAACACAATTATGTTTCCACATTTACCTATTATTTCCTTGGTGTATGCTTCACCTTTCTAGTTTCTAGTCTAGCTTGCTAGATAGTTGATAGGATTGGAAAGTTTCATGATCGTATCAAGATCTATTTAAATTCAGCTCGGTCTTCTTCTAGAAAAGATTGAGCCGAGAATTTAATTGCAATCAATTAGAGGAATAAAGAAGAATTAATAGGTTTCTTAACAGAGTCTAAAAAGTAAATCATTGAGGATTGGAAATATAAAAGAACATTGCATTGCATTAGAGGGGAAATTCACTGTTGGATAGCAATAAACATGTAAAAAATGTTACTCTCTCCGTCCACAAATAAATGCACATCTCATTTCCCAAAGAGTTAAACTATTTTAAGTTTGACCAAATATATACAAAAATATACTAATATTTATTATATGTAATATGTATCATTAGATTGAGCATGAAATATATTTTCATAATATATTTATCTGTAGATATAAATATTGATATTATTTGATATATTTTTTGTCAAACTTGAAAAAGTCTCTTTGGGAAGCATGACGTGCATTTATTTGTGGACAGAGGGAGTATAGTACAATCAATTTTCTGCCAGTACAATAAAATTGTGTTGCGAAACAATTTAAATCAACAACAAAAATAATCCAAACAGCGTATCACATACATGAAAGAAAAAAAATGAAAACTATACTACAAATACACAATACAAGGAAAAAATTAGAACTTAAGAAGATATTCATAGTCTCATAGATCAGTCGTTCATAATAATAATAATAATAACAATAACAATAACAATAACAATAATAATAATAATAATAATAATAATAAATAATAATAATAATAATAAATAATAATAATAAATAAATAAATATATAAAACAAAAAAGGAGAAGGAAATCGCCTTAACTCAACAAAGAAACAGCCCAGCAAAGCGAAACGGCCATGGAAAAAGAGAACAAATCCACCCATCAAACGGTTTTGAAGTTCACCCATCTGCATGGGCCACTATGAGAAAATTGACAATTTGCTCTTCTCAGCAATGGGCTTCGCAGTATAGCCCACAGCCCAGGCGACAGATATTGCTGAGGCACGCATGACGACTTCGCAATGTCCGTACTCCAACATCAATCGACAAAATCACCCGCTTCACCAGAGCTTATAGCCTCTGTGAAATGTTTAAATTGCTTGACACCAAGCAGCCAAACTCAGATACGTGAAGCAGATGAATGGTTATCAACTGTGCAAGTTTAGAAAGTTCTGCAGGCTGAAGAGTTGGTCACGTCGAAACAGGACAGTTTCTGCTGTTAAAGTTCCACTATCTAGACTGAAACCAGATGTCGTGTGCACAAATTTCTCCACAGAGTGCCCTATCCTAAAGTCTACTGACTGTAGCGTTGTAGAAAGAGACACCAATAAATGTCAAAAATATCCTGCTACATCGTTCTCAGCTGAGCAAACCATAGCTCAGCGAAGTCAGAGGACAGACTCCAAATTTACTAGTTCAAACATGCCATCACTACTTATCCTTTGGCCTTCACGTCTCAACTACCAAACTGAGAAACAATATGGCCATGGCAATGGGGGTCTTCACCTTGCTACCGCCACTCGTTGCCGTCCTGCTGATCCCCACTGTGAGCGCCGGTGATGAGGCGGCGCTGCTAACTTTCAAAGCACAAGTAGTCATCGATTGCAGTTCTGGTACGCTGGCCTCATGGAACAGCAGCACCAGCTTCTGCAGCTGGGAGGGCGTGACATGCAGCCGTCGGAGGCCAACACAGGTGTCGGCGTTGAGCTTGCAAGGCAGCGGTCTCAAAGGAGCACTACCCCCGGCAATAGGTAATCTGAAATCCCTGCAGACGCTCAACCTGAGCACCAATGAGCTATATGGTGAGATCCCGGCAAGCCTGGGCCATCTCCGGCGCCTGAAGACACTCGACCTGAGCAACAACTTATTCTCCGGGGAGTTCCCTGCCAATCTCACCTCCTGCATCAGCATGACCATCATGGAAGCAATGACTTCCCTGGAAGCAATATCTCTGAGGAACAACAGCTTTGCAGGACCCATCCCGGCATCACTGGCCAATCTATCTCATCTGCAGTATCTCAGTCTCTCCAACAACCAGCTCGATGGATCAATACCACCAGGACTCGGCAGCATTCAGAGCATGTGGCAACTCCATCTCTACAACAGTAACCTCTCCGGTTTGCTTCCACTCTCTCTATACAACTTGTCTTCACTGATCAGCTTTCAGGTGGGGGGCAACATGTTGCATGGAAGCATTCCTACTGATGTCGGAAACAGATTCCCCAGCATGCAGATTCTTAGCTTGTCAAGTAACCAATTCACCGGGATAATCCCTTCTTCAGTGTCTAATCTCTCCCATCTCACGACACTCAACCTCGAGCAAAATAGATTGACCTGCCACTTTGGGGAGGGTGAGAACTCTGCAAAATTTGCTCTTGACAGAAAACAAACTTGAAGCAAATGATAAGGAAGGATGGGAATTCATCAATTCTCTATCAAACTGCAGCCATCTGCGGTGGTTGATACTCAGTGACAACTCTTTTGGAGGACACCTACCAGGTTCAGTTGTGAACCTCTCAGTGACCCTTCAAAAGCTATACTTGGATGACAATAGGATCTCTGGGAGTATCCCTGCAGAGTGCAGACATCGGAAATCTTGTTGGTCTCAACATACTGCTGACTGTGAACAATTCTATGTCAGGAGTGATTCCGGACAGCATTGGGAAACTAGAAAACTTGGTAGACCTTGGCCTGTATGGTAATTAGGGATGAAAACGGTACGGATATTTCCCGACCGTATTCGAGACCGAATTCGTTTAGAGTAGTTCAGATCTGTCCGTATCCGAGTCCGAATATTCAACATCCGATACCGTATCCGTATCCGAATACTTAAATCGTATATTTATGATGTCGACATCCAATCGTACCTTATCCGACATGATTGACATTATCCGTATTTGAATCCGAATCCGACCAGAAATATGAAAACAAATATGATATCGGTGATATCTGTCTGTATCCGATCCGTTTTCATCCCTAATGGTAATGCCTTGTCAGGTGTCATACCACCCGTCTATAGGAAATCTCACAAAATTAACTAGGTTCCTTGCATTTTACAACAATCTGGAAGGACCAATACCAGAAAGTCTTGGGAAGCTGAAGAATCTATTTATTCTTGATCTCTCGACAGATTACAACCTTAATGGTTCTATACCCAAGGCAATTTTGAAGCGTCCTTCACTTTCATGGTACTTAGATTTATCATATAATTCTCTTTCAGGACCCCTTCCATCAGAAGTTGGTACCATGACTAACCTCAACGAGTTAATCTTGTCAGGAAACAAGTTGTCTGGCCAAATACCTAGTAGCCTTGGAAACTGCATAGTTTTGGTCAAACTTTTACTGGATATAAGAACTCGTTTGAGGGTAGCATACCTCAATCTCTGAGCAACTTGAAAGGACTCAGTGTATTGAATCTGACCATGAACAATTTGTCTGGTAGGATCCCTGATGCCATTGGTAGTATTAGAGCTCTACAACATTTGTACTAGCACACAACAATTTATCAGGGTCCATCCCAGAAGATTTGCAGAATTTGACATCGTTGTCTATACTGGATTTATCTTTCAATAATTTGCAGGGTGAGGTGCCAGACAAAGGTGCTTTCAGAAACCTAACTTACATATCAGTTGCTGGGAATAATCAGTTGTGCAGCAAAACACATCAACTTCACTTGGCAACTTGCTCTACAAGCCCATTAGGAAAGGACAAAAAGAAGAAATCAAAGTCTCTTGTAATTTCTCTGCTAACATCTATAATAGTCTTATCATCAGTTTCAGTTATTCTCCTTGTTTGGATGCTCTGGAAGAAGCACAAACTAAGGCATAAGAGTACTGTAGAATCTCCAATTGCTGAACAATATGAAAGAATTTCATACCTTACATTATCAAGAGGAACCAATGGGTTTTCAGAAGATAACTTGCTCGGAAGTGGTAGATATGGCGCTGTTTATAAATGCATTCTCGATAATGAGGAGAAAACCTTGGCTGTCAAGGTCTTTAACCTTTGTCAATCTGGATCTTCCAAGAGTTTTGAGGCAGAATGTGAGGCCATGAGAAGGATACGACACCGTCGTCTTATAAAGATCATTACTTGTTGCTCAAGTACAGACCCCCAAGGTCAAGAGTTCAAGGCATTAGTTTTTGAATTTATGCCCAATGGTAGCTTAGATCATTGGCTTCATCGAGAATCTCAGCTCACTTCAAGCAGGACACTTAGCTTTTGCCAGAGGTTGGATATAGCTGTTGATATAGTCACTGCAGTTGAGTATCTTCACAATAACTGTCAACCGCAGGTAATCCATTGTGACCTTAAGCCAAGCAACATTCTTCTTGCTGAAGATATGAGTGCCCGAGTAGGAGATTTCGGCATATCAAAATTTCTCCCAGAAAATACAAGGATACAAAATTCATATAGCTCAATTCGAATAAGAGGTTCAATTGGCTATGTTGCTCCAGGTGACAAAAATTCTTAATATTGTTATCTTGTGCGTTTCAAACAAATCTGACATGCTAATGGTTTTTTTTCTGACGTAACTGTAGAGTATGGTGAAGGCTCTGCAATCTCAACATCTGGTGATATTTATAGTCTTGGCATATTGCTGCTTGAGATGTTTACCGGCAGAAGCCCAACAGACAACATGTCCAGAGATTCACTAGATCTGTACAAGTTCACCGAGGAGGCTCTACCAGACAGAGCCTTGGAGATAGCAGACCCAACAATCTGGCTGCACAAAGAACCGATGGATAGCACTACGGGAAGTAGAATCCGGGAATGCTTGATTTCTATCTTCAGGATTGGCCTATCCTGCTCGAAGCAACAGCCTCGAGGGCGAGCATCGATAAGAGATGTTGTGGTGGAGATGCATGCGGTCCGAGATGCATACCTGATGTTTGGCAATTAGCATCCAAGGGAATATGAGATAGAAAGAGCATCCGCTAATCAGACATCCAGAGAGACTCTGATCAAACAGGCAGGTAGAAATGATTCTGAAATAAAAATTAGCCAAATATATTGTTTCAGTTAAAAGCTGTTCCCAGAGCTATACTACTTTGTGTTGCGTAATTGTGCCAGTATCAGTGTATATGTTGTTTCAGTTAAAAGCTGATAATGTACACCAGATCTCTTGGGCCACAAATATTACATACTACAATCACTAATATTTTAAATTTAAATGAGTTTAGTAGTAGAAGTTGGAATGGTAAATCAGTTATGAAGAAATAATACTGTCTTCTTAATGAAATGGAAGATAAAGCATATGTGCATATAGGTCTCCAATGGGTGTGGCATGGAATGCAGACCGAAGAACAATGTTTTGTTTTTATACTCTTCACTACCATTCGAGTTATATGTTGAATGTTATGTAAATTTTAATATGTGCACTACTCAAGATCTAAGAAGAGAATATAGTGATAGGACTTAAGAACAAATCGGTTTGCTGGGAGCATGTCGTACAAGAACCAAAACAAAACGAAACCTAACTCTGACCAATAGCTACAGGTTCGTTCAAAGAAAAACTAAAGTCAAACCAATCTAGTAGTACTAGAATCATACGCAGCATCTCAAATCCTACGCAGCACACCCAAACCAGAAGGCGAGAGAGGAGATTCTCAAATCCTACGAGCACACCCAAATCAGAAGGCGAGAGAATGAGATGAAAGGATTTGTAGTCCAGCAAGCACTAGAATCACCTGGACCGTTAGGATATATACAGCCGTGCATCTAGCCGGCGACCTCGGACGACGGCGGCCGGCGGGGCCACGCAGGCAGCACCGGAGGGCGGAGCGTCGGCGCTGGCAAGAAGGCCAGAAGGGGCGTCGATACGACTCGGCGGCTCGCGCGAGAGGAGCGTAGGGCTTGCTGGGCTGTTGGGCCAAATATTACAGGTTATTCCTGGGTTTCTACTTGGGCCACTACTAGGACCATGGCCCTAGGCCTGGGTCTGGTAACCTCAATAAGCATACACACGAGGATAAAACTGTCGTGAGATGATAAAACTCAAATGTCTTCCGGATTTGAGATTTATATATACGTAACACAAATATATTGGTGAAGTTAAAGAGCATCTCCAAGAGAAGGCTAATAATACCCCCAAAACAGATATTTGCGTGCTTAGGAGAAAAACCACAGTCCAACAGCTCCCCAAACCTTCTCCCAAGATTTGTTCGCTCTGGAAAAATCACCCCGCGTCCCTCATATATCCGAACCAATGGTGCACTCCCAATGCTCTCCCACGCTCGTACCCCTAGAGAATTCCCACCCTCTTTTCTTCCCGTCCGCATTCTGCTAGCACAACATGGCCTTGTAGACTTGTAGTTGTATTAGACTTGGAGTCATGGTACTAGCAGGATGGAATGAGCGGCTAGAAATTGTCAAAGTCCTAGGGCTACGGACAGAATGATGGCTGGCCGGATGAACAGATCACACGGACGAATCCAACTAGCCCCTTGTTTAGTTCAACCCGAAAACTAGAAATTTTTCAAAATTCCCCGACACATCGAATCTTGCGGCACATACATGAAGTATTAAATATAGACAAAAATAAAAACTAATTACACAGTTTATCTGTAAATCACGAGATGAATCTTTTGAACCTAGTTAACTCATGATTGAATAATATTTAATGCTACAAGACCGAAATCCGAAATATTTTCAGAACTAAACAAGGCCTAATTCTGTTTGTACGCTCATCCTCATCCAACAAACTGATGATGTGGCAATTCAAAATATTTTTGAGTGCAAAACATTGGGGAGCTGCTGTGGAGGAAACTAGTCCCCCAATAGGCCAATACAGAGTTTTTGGGGTTATATTTTTAGGGAACTCTTGGAGTTGCTCTAACATAATTCAACCCTTTGGCAAAACATGCTACTACTACCACAAAGTTCTTTCTTAGCCAATTTTTACTATACAGAACTGAATATAGATAATCAGATCAAGCGAGAATTGACAGAGCCCTGTATGGCTGTAACGCCGTATTGTAATCCAAACAAATGTAACTACTGCATCTGCATCAGGCATGATTTTTGTTGTGCCATTCCTTACCTGAAAGGCTACCCCCTTCCCTCATGCACCGAGTAATCGATGCAGCAGTAGTAATAACATATCTAAGGAAAATACCATACCAACGATGTTTCAAACATTCAGAAACAAGCACTTAATTGGAAACACCTTTGGCATGAAAGTCTGGATTCAATCGAGAAAGTACAACAAAGATCTCCGTTCTTGTCTTGTTCTAGCTGCTCCACTAAGTAATAATATAAAAAGAATATGAGTGTTTGCCTGAATGCAATACAGGATCACTCCTCCATAGCATCACCACCCTCAGTGACCTCAACCTTCTGCTTAAGAGGTGTGATCTTTGTTGACAGTACCTCTGCAAAGAAAAGAATCGTGCATTTACTTTATATATTGTCCAATATGCCATATCCTATATAACATTCATTAAAATGGAACTCACCAGTCTGCCCCTTGGAGAAGCTATATCCCTTTGAACTAGCATATGTTCTGGGATTCGGCAACTGGTGGTTTCTCAAGTATTCTGTCTTCCCCTGGTAATGCAGGAATTGGTCAGCAGAGCACTTTAAAGGATTGTATTTCATGTTTTTCAGCTTGCTCAAAGGCGTCCATGGAAAATGGTAGCATGCAAGATGCAGTGTACAGTTTACTCAAATGAGCATCAGTGGAAATCAGTGATCAGAATTCAGTAGTGTAAATCAAACCATGTGGAAGTGTAACATATATCAAATCAAGTTCGATATAATATAAAAAAAATCAAGTTCGGTAAATATAACGATGTGGAGATAATTTGAAAGTTCATTTAAAGTAAACAGCACATATTTTGCAGTGTTTTGCCAATTTCAGTCAATGAAATAGAAAATGCATCTGGTAGTATCAGTTCTTGTTCTACATTTGCTTGAAAAGTTTGCTTGGGCCTTCTCTGTTTATGTTGTAAGTGAGATAAACCTATGTCCCCTCTAAAATTTTGTAAATGCTTGTTACTTTGGTTCCTTTCCAATGGATCTGGGCCAGGGTTTGGCCCTGGAACTATAAAATAAAAACAGAAAACACGTACCTTGGTTATCACACAGACATCCACATTGCTTCCACTACCCAAGTCATTGAAGATACCTGCACATATTGCGTCCGACACCAGTTGTATTCCCTCTTCCCTCTAGAATATATAAAGGAATTTAATATCAAGCATTAATCAGAACAAACACCATCAAATGTAAGTTCAGTCACCACAGAAGACAATACTGTATTACCAACATAGATGCGGGAACTATTGCTCTGGTTCACTTACAGTGAGGCCTTCTTTGTACTTCGATTCAAACACTGACATCGCAGCAAGGGATCCAGAACCCATCGTGGCAAAAGGAAGAGTATCAGTGGAGCCATGTGGATAAACCTGCACATCCAGAGTTAGCATAACATGTAACTACCATAAATTACACTTACACCAAGTAACAAACAGGTATACTCAGTTACTAACAGTATGAAGATGTGGTCCAGTACAATCCACTCCACCAAGAACAAGGGCAGCACTGACATGGCCTTGATACCTAAACATAATGGCATAAGCAGGTCAGACGTTGACACAATGACAAAAAAGTTATGTGCCTGAGAGGAACTCACCTAAAGAGGTGTGACTTCAGCAGTGTAAGAGCAGTTACGACTCTAGATTCGCGGCCTGTTGCATAACGGTGCAGCTGTAGCTGCGAGCTGACCATGTCTGAGTTAAAGGAAGGAAATGTCAGTAAGGAATTCAACGGAAGAAACAGGAGTTTGAAACAGCAGTAAGATTTCATTGTTGTGGTCATCTACCTGTAACAGCCTCAGTGTCAGCAGCAGTTCCTGCTCCACAGCAATAGATGTTTGGTGCCATAAAGTGGATCTTCTCACAATTCTTATCAGCAACTATAGGCCCCTCAGTTGCCCTTGTGTCTGCCCCAAGAACAACTCCATCCTACATATGAAAGCAAGATTTAGTCAAATGGTAACCTCAATGGATATGGGGCATATGAAACAATCCCTGTTCAAACACAATGCAAGGTCTTTCATCTATTAGCATTGGCTAAGAGCACCAGTGTATATACTAAAAACTTTTATAAAGTTATGACAAAATTACTATCATCCATTGGATTTATTAAATCATAGGTTGATGCAAATCAGGATCAATTAAGATCTGTCAGAGAATCATTTGCAGAGTACTTTTTTTCATTAGGATGAAGAAATATTATATATATGTTTTCCCCTAAGCTAATACAATGGAAACCAACATAACAAAAAAAAATGGGGGCTTTCACTCCTAGGAGGGTAGTTTGCACTGAAAATTTTCCCAGTTTGTACCATCAGGACACACAGCAATGTGTCCATGTGCGACAGGAAGTTAAGCATGCAATTGATATCAGAAAGATTTTTCAATGCGATCCAAACCTAGCTAACATTAAGAAACAACAGCACTAGGCTGATGCCTACCAAATTCGCAGACATGATAAATTGCCAAATACCTAGAGACATAGTTTTGCTAGGCGCTAGGCGGAGTCTAGGCGATGACCCCTAGCCTAGGGACTAGTCGAGCCTAGGCGAGCCTAGGCGACGCTAGGCGTTTTTCTAGGCGTTTTGCCAATTTATATATAAATATATAATATATATACATTTATAGCACAAATCATGAATAATTTAGATAAAAAAACAGGGAAGGGAGGCGAAGGTCAACAAATTACAAACATACGCATGCAATCAAAGCAATCAGCCAATCAGTCAACACATTACAAGTGGAGCAAAGCTATTGATCCACAGCTTCAAGCAATCAATCAACACATTACAAACATATACATGTAGTCAACAATTTCACTGTCAGACAAATAAAAGTGGAGCAAAGCTTCAGATTTCAGAGCAATCTCAAATTCAGGAGAAAAGGGGACAGAGGATAGAAGCAGGGAAAGGAAAAAGAGGAGAGGAGCAGGGGAGAACATACTTAACTTTGTCCTTGGCCCTTGGAGCAGAGGAGCACGAGAGAAGCAGCGAGGTGGAGGTCGGAGCGGGGAGGAGGACACACTTCGCAGGGCACTGCAGGTGGGGCGGCATCGCAGGGAGGTGGAGGTCGAGGTGGGGAGGAGGATGCGCTCGACGAGGCACTACAAGCGGGGAGGACGGTCGCCGGCGGGAACTCCTTCCCTGTGGGCGGTGTTGCAGGGAGGCGGAGGTCGAGGCGCAGATGAGCTTTGCTGGCCGGAGGTGCTTTCCTGCGGGCGGCGTCGCAGGGAGGTGGAGGTCGAGGTGGGGAGGAGGACGAGCTTGGAGGCGCACTGCAGGCAGGGACGAGCGTCGCCGGCGGAAGCTGCTTCCCTGCGGGTGTCGTCGCAGGGAGGCGGAGGTCAAGGCGAGCACGAGCGGGCGCACGGCTGAGTTTCTCCCTTCCCGGCTTTATCCTCCGTCCCGCGCGCGCATTCTTTCCCGCGCCGGCTTCTTTCCCGCGCGCGCTCGCCTGAAACTTCTGATTTCGCGCCGCCATGCCCAAATCGCTCGATTCCTCGCCGCCTCGAGCTCCTGGGCGCTGCTGAATCGCGCGGAGTCGACGCCTGGCTCCGCCTAGGCGCTCCGCCCGCCTAGGGGGCCGATTACCCCCCTAGTCGAGGCGCCAGGCCTTAGCCTAGCGACTAGTCGCGACTAGGCGAGACGTAATCGACGATTTTCAAAACTATGCCTAGAGATATTTCATCTATTAGCACTAGCTAAGAGCAACGGTACACATAGTAAAAGTAGTTAAATAATTGTTAAGGCAAAATTACTATCATCCATTTGATTTATTCAATCACAAGTTGATGCAAAACAAGATTCAATTAAGTAGGATTTACCAGACAATCATATGTAGAGTACTTCTGCACCACCAGGATGGAAAAGGTTGTATGTATAACTTTTCCCCTAAGCTAATGCAATGGAATCCAAACGTAATGAAAGAGTGGGGGCTTTCACCCCTAAGAGCGTGGTTTGCGCAGAACATTTCACTGATTTGCATCATCAGCGCGTAGCACAATGCGGGCCACGTGGAACAGATTGGTATGCAAGTGATCGATATCAGACAGATTTTTTCCTAGGCTCAAACGGATCTGCTCGGCACCCTAAAAAGCGGTTTCCAAACCTAAGTATCATGAACAAACGGCAGGAGAACGCCGCACCTGAAAGACGAGGCCGACGATGGTTGTCCCGGTCTTCCTGAATCCGGGGAGCTTGAGCCCGTTCTTCTCCAGCATGTTGTTGCGGCGGCACAGGTCGAAGCTGAACCCGCCCTTGGCCGGGAGATCCATTGAGCCCGTCATCCTTCCTGCTGTCCTGCACCGCAAAGGCGCCGCCACGGGTCAAGGCCACGGCGAATCGCCACGGGAAGGAGCGCAGCGGGGTGTATAGATCCGAACCAAGATCGCTTGGATTAGGGTTCTGGGGATACCTGGTGATGCTCGTCGCAGCTAGGGGAGGGGCGCACACGGCGTGCCTGACCTGAGGTCGGATACGAGGCTGGCGAGAGCGGCCGGAGGCGAGGAGACGTCGAAGTTGTTGCCGGAACCCAGGCGGCGCGGGTGGATACTCTACTCGTTCTCGGACTCGGCTCAGCCAACTGCTTGTTTAGTTTTCAAAAGTGAAAAGTTTTTGGTACCGTAGCACTTTCATTTATTTATGACAAATATTATCCAATCATAGACTAACTAGGATCAAAAGATTTGTCTCGTGATTTACAGCTAAACTGTGTAACTAGTTTTTATTTTTGTCTATATTTAATGTTTCATACATGTGGCACAAGATTCGATATAACGGGAAATCTTGAAAACTTTTTGGTTTTCATGGTGAACTAAATAAGGCCCAGGAAAAGAAAACAGAGGAAGCGCAGTATAGCACTTGGCTCAAAACAAAAGATTTCCACACGAACTAATGGAACAACGTTTTTTTATTATAAGAAAAAAATAGGAAAAACATATAAACAACTATTAAACCAAATATTATTCTAATAAGAAATGAAATAGATCATTTTTTGACAAGATGCAAACTTTATTATTAGCAGCAGAAAGCTGTAATGAAGGAGATACATTTTGCAGCGCCAACTACACGGGGTAACTGTTTACACGATCAGCATTGGTACAAGTGATGTTCACCGAATTACAATTAATTTTAGACAGACTAGAGGCCATGTTCGCTAGTGAGTGAGCTATACTATCCATGCTCCTGGGAATCTTAAACACTTGAAATCTTCTGCCGGCTATATAATTGAGGAACCTTTGGGTGAATGGCCTGACTTCCCAGTGGGGTGGACAGCTGAGATATGATCCATTAAAGTAATTAGCTAGCATTTGACAGCCGATGAGGAAGGTGATTTCATCAAGACAAAGCGCGGATGTGATAGCTGCAGCGTCCGCCATTACGACAGAGGTGATGTTGCTGATTTGTAGCTTGATGTAATAGTGGGCATTGCTTCTTCACCATTACGACAGAGGTGATGTTATTGATTTGTAGCTTGATAGTGGACATTGCTTTTTGGATCTAGGATGAAGATTCCTAGCCTTGCTCTCCTTGGAGTAATGTTCAACACGTCTGGCTTAGTGGAGGCATCAGTGTAACATCGTGCACCACTTAGTGTTTCAAAAAACCTGCAAAAAATTTGGTTCCTGGGCATGTGCTGAATGTTGTTCTAAGGCGCACTGGATAAGTGTTCTCAAATGGATACCTGCAAGGTTTGATTTTGCTCTTTCAAGAGCAATTTAAAATAGACCATTCAGCGGTATGAAAAGACATAAAGGAAGATATAATCCATTTTAGCTGATAATAACAAAAGGTTAAATAAAGATGGTAAAGGAGTGACTACTCATCCTGACATGGATGTGGAGCACGCAGTTGATGATACAGTCCAAAAGTAAATGTCACTCATACGTATAGATAATAAAAAAAACTCATACATATAGATAACAAAAAAGGATCAACGCAGAAAGTTTCGATTGAACAAGGCTTTGCTAGTTCACGGGCACAACTAAGGTCATGTTCGCTTGAGTTTACATATCGAATCTATCACTCATTCAACAATGTTTTTCTCTCACAACAAATCAATCAATAATTCAATAATACTATCAGTCATGACTTTTCACACAAGCGAACAAACTTGCTAGAAATGATAACCTATAACGACTAGTTGGATTGAAGCCGTAAGAAGAAAATGGTACCTCAGATCAATGCATCTCCTGGACACACACTATTGGATACTCGAATAGCTTATTTCTATTTGAGTTTTTGCACATGCAGACCTATTCGAGTTCCCTGTGCTATAGTGTAAAAGTGTCGATGAATGATGAAGAGCGGTGTGTAGACTTCATGGCCAGTTGGCAGGACGAACTCGACAGCGAGAAGGGGCTCAGGGCAAAGGACGGAGGCTCCACAACCAGCAAGCCGCGTGCTTGCGACACACGATCTTCTCTGATCTTGATCAATTATATTAATCAGCAATTCTTATATATCTAGTTTGATGGTGACGCGTGGAAGTACGAACAAGACAAAAATTGCCCGTGCTACGGTGGCTAGCCTCGAACGTGGTTCGCGAAAACCAAATCTATTTAAAACAACTTGGACTTGTTTTTACTAATGCCTATTTTCTCTGGTTTTTTGGAAATTGAGTTTATCTTATACGGGACTTATTAGTGGGAAGATCCGGTTTTACCTAGACTAGTTTTGATAATTTTGATAAAAATGCTAATACATCCAAACAACCCCGGCCAACCACCAATACACATGACGCAAACCCACCATTAACCATAGCGCCTAATAGGCCAGCACACAATGGCACACTGGTACCATTTGGGTCGTAGATTGAGGCCTTGTTTACTTCTACCTAAAATTCCAAATTTTTCAAGACTCTCCGTCACATCGAATCTTTAGATACATGCATAGAGTATTAAATATAGACGAAAATAAAAACTAATTGTACAGTTTGGTCGAAATTTACGAGACGAATTTTTTAAACCTAGTTAGGCCATAATTGGACAATAATTACCACAAACAAACGAAAGTGCTACAGTATCGCGAAATCTTTTCGTCCACGAACTAAACACGGCCTGAATAGTTTGCCAAGTTATTTGTTGCACCTATTCAAGCAGTTTACAAGATATCTCTCCATCCTCATATGTTAGTCGTTCTGTCTCTGTACTTGTGCAGCAAAAAAGCATATGAGTGTGGACATAGAGGGTGTACAGGTGCATTGACTATTGTATGAATCTAGACATCTAGTACTACTTCTAGAACAACTCACATAAAGGGATGGAGAGAGTATATGTGATTTGGACCTACCTACCAATTTTTTGCACAATGGATGGAGTTTTTCTATGCAGACCTTGTTTAGTTCGCGAAAAGGAATTTTTTGGGTGTCACATTAAATATGCCGGGACACATTTGAAGTATTAAACATAGACTAATAAAAAAATATATAGCTCGCTTGAAAACTGCGAGACAAATTTATTAAGACTAATTAATCTAGCATGCATTAGTACATGTAAGCTACCAGTTATGGCTAATCATAAACTAATTAGGCTTAAAAAATTCATCTATGATTTACAATCAAACTGTGCAATTCTGTTTTTTTCGTCTACATTTAATGCTCTATAAATGTATATAAAAATTTGATGTGATTGGTGAACAGTTTTTGGGTGAGAACTAAACAAGGCCTGACGATGTTTATGTAGGCAGTTTCTGAATATTTGGGGACTACATCGTCAGTAGAATAGAAAATGACCATTTCTATATGCAAGTGAGATATAAATCCCAGCATAAATCTATTTTTGTAGTCGATCTCCGCTAGAAATCGGCCGTACAAATGCTTTGTTATGGTTGGTTGGTAATAAAACATGGAACGCGTAAACACATTTATACCATTGGTTTGCAACCTGATTATATATGTTAGATGATTAGGTTGATAACAAAAGGACGTGTCCACAGCATGTGTTTTAGCAGGGATTAATCAGTGCAAGGCAAGAAACGAGACTAACAGAATTAACAAAGTCTTCAACAAGGCTGAAATCAGCAGTTCCAACTTCTGAAATGTTTTTCAAGACATCAGACAAAGGATAACGTTCATTCATCACAGACGAACGCGTAAAGGTTTGTTCATTCAATCACAGATCATGACACAAATGTTGATCAAAACAAACTAATAATAAGATGATAGCGCTAGCGATGTATGGTCGAAACTTGACTCCATTCTAGGAATCATATACCATGTGACATGATGAGGCCTCTGAGGTTGCAGGTGAGCTGCTTCTCATTCTCGTGCTTGGGTTCGTCATCGTCAGACCAGTCTCCCAGCGTCAAATAAGGCCTGCGTCAATCGAACAGCCAGCACAAATGAGGGATCCAACACAGTTCAAATGCAATGGGAGAAAAACAAAATGAGAATAATCGAAATCGATGGACTATATATGCTCTGTGCCTCACTCTGCAACGTCGTCAAGGTTTTCCGGTGGGATGTTGGGGAGTAGCCCCTGCAGCATTCGCATCATCTGCTCCCTGTAATACATCATCCCGCGTGAGTAGATCGACATCAACCTGATTCCACCCAACTTGACGCTGCCCGGCCTGCCGACGTCGATGACGATGCGCTCAGCGTACTGGTTGCGCCATCCCAAGAGACGCAGCCTCGGCGCACGCAGCGAGAATGATTTGTAGTCTGTGGTGGCTCCAGCTCCACAGTCAATTTCGAACTCTATCAGCTCCGGTGCGTCGATGGTGATGACTCCGTACGGCGCCTCGGTGGCACGGCCGCGCGGTGCGACGTCGACGGAATCCAGGTCAAGGAACCTGAGCCGCGGCAGCCGGATGTCGACGCGGGCTTGTCTGAACTGGCAGCAGAACAGGTCCAGCTCGTCGAGAAGCGGGCACCAGGCGCCCGGTGCGAACGGGGCCTCCACGGTAACGCTGTTGAGGTCCAGGGAGACCAGGGACGGGAGGCGCGGCCACTCGCCGAGCACCGCGTAGTCGAGGCGGAGCTTCCGCAGGGCGGCGGCGCCTGGCCCGGCGATGGCGGGCGCGAGGTGCATCCTCGTGACGACCTCCAGCTCGCGCGCCGCCGGGGGCAGGTCGAGCGTCCATGCGTTCCGCTCGTCGGCACCGCGGACGACGAAGGGTGCCAGGAAGCGGATCACGCGCGCGTCGGCGAGCGCGATGATGCGGGCGGCGTGGCGCCTCATGCGGGGGTCGTCGATGTCGGAGACGAGCCGGAGGGTGTCCACCTTGGACGAGGACGCCTCGAGCGCGCGGCGGCCGAGCGCGACGCGGACGGCCAGGATCGAGTCCTCGTCCAGAAGGCCGCGGACGGACTGCGCCTCGTCGAAGTAGATGTCCCGGAAGGAGAGGAATGCGTTGAGGTAGATCTCGACGACGGGCGTGTGGAGGTGGATGTGGCGCCACGCCCGGGACAGCACCGTCAGCTGCACGGTCTCATCGAACGAGAGGAGGGAGGCGATCTGCGCCCGGAGCTCGAGCGGCAGCGCGGTGATGCGGTCGCCGCCGCTGGAGCCAGAGCCAGCGGCAGTCCGGGCCTCCTTGCGCTTGCTCCCGCTGCGCCGATCCATCTTCTTCTCAACCGGCGCCGCCTGGGCTGCCTGTCTTCTCCCTTTCGTCTCCGATGGATGGAGATCGGGGATCGGGAATGAGGGTAGTTTCAGAAATTGGAACGTCTCGGCCGCAGTTTTGGAGGGAAAGAGCGAGCCCCTTGCAACCGTTCCCGCCAATTCCAAAGTGGGCTGCGTGACAAAGCCCACAAGACGCGTGCAAATAGGCAATGAGGACGGTTCTTTCGAGTCAAAACTGTTTTAAGATAGACCACCACACCAAAAAAGAGTATAAAGAAGGAAATATATATTGGTAGGTTATAAGATGATGATCGACATAGTGAAACAAGTCAATTACCCTATAAAAAATCAATTGAACAACACAAAAAAATATTATTTCACCTATTTTTAATTATAATATTGTGTTTTTTCTACTGAATTATACTAAATAATATGAAAAATAAATTGAAAAGTATTGAGACATTTATATGCCCCCCCCTTCCCTCGAATCAAAAGTTTGGGTTCCGCTTCTGATTCCTATAATCCAATCACAAGATTATGTGAATCCACTTGTCCACAGATATCCTACTATTGTTTGGAGATAACAGGTGTGAAACGTTTTAACCACATATATAATCTTTGGCTATAATATAGTATTCCAAATATACATGATTTTTAATCCAAAATCCATATTCTGCAATCACTATCTATAATTTAAATTCTCATAACCGTAACTTCGCAAATCAATATACATGGCCTTGCCAGTGTGGCAAAATACATATTCACCGATTAGGCGCTAGAATTATTAGGGCCTTGTTTAGTTCACCCAATAACCAAAAAGTTTTCAAGCACATCGAATCTTTCGGCACATGCATGAAGTATTAAATATAGACGAAAATAAAAAACTAATTGCACAGTTTAACTGTAAATCACGAGACGAATCTTTTGATTCTAGTTAATCTATGATTGGATAATATTTACCACAAACAAACTAAAGTGCTACAGTAGCGAAATTCAAAAATATTTCGCATCTAAACGAGGCCTAGATTATCCATCCAACATGAACATCCCAAATTAAACCTAAAACAACACCTTAAGTTGTAGGGAATGATCAGTTTTGTACTAAAAAACTTTTAACTTTCATTTTGGATTACAAGGTTTCAATCTTTTCATCTGTCCTATTTAACGTAAAGTAAAACCAGTACCACTATTCACACGAAATCATTGTCATAATCCAATCAATATCTTATTATGCTATTGCTTGAGGATCTCGAATAATAAACTCTTGGTCATCCTGCTAGGAAAATCCAATCATGGTTGGTACGATCACTCGATCATAGTCGATCATAACAAAGGCTAAAGTAGTTGCAGCAAAAACACGGAAATACATGGCCTCGGCACTACAAAGTCATCAAAACCAACTATATCGAGCACCAGATTCATGACCTGCACTAGCGACCGTACCATCGTCCTATCAAAATCTATAGCGTGCCCATGCGTTGCTACGGGATAGCTAACATTTTGTACTAAAAATACATAGATCGCACGATAAGATAATAATACTGTAAAAATTAAACGTTAAAGTAATATTTAATCTAAAATCAAACTTTATGAAATCAACACAATCATAGAGAGCGTAATCTAAAAAACAAACTTTATGAAATCTTTAAATTTCACAATATATTCTTGAACAGGTTACAGGGTTCCACCATCTAGGAAAGAAATACACATAACATGTTGTTCCTCATGCATGAATGCTTAATGTTTTAACTGAAGTAAATTTGCATTGTGCAACTCAGACTGCTGAGTTTTTCACTGTACACATGCTCAAGTAAATACAAATATTAATGCACATTGTGATTTTAATAATATACACTGCAAGTCATCTCTCCCACCAATTTGGCTTCACCACCACACCATCAGAAATGCAGTATCAGTTATGGTCACAACACCCGAGATTGATAGCCACAAGAAGTTTACAGTTAGATAGGTAGGTTTTGAAATGATGTGTCTGTTATTTTCATGTACGAGTCCATTCTCATGCTCCTTAAGCTGCTGGAGCATGGAAGAGCGAGTGCTTAACCCCTATAAAGGATTTGTTAAAAGGATAAAAAATAGCAATATTAACCACTGTTGGAAACTTGGAGATCTCAGGAGAACCCAACTTGGGTAACTAAAATAGCTACACAAATGTCAAAGTTGTAAAAAAAAAGGTAACTGAAATAAATTAAAAGATGAGGCAAAATCTTTAAAAAATGTATGTATGAAACTATTCCAAATAGAAAAAGATTTGCACATGACTTTTCCTATTTTTCTTATAATTATCTCTATCTTAACAGTAATGAGAAAATTCATCCCCTTACATTTTTAAAAGAAGAACACAACTTCACATTATCAAAACGATATAATTACCTTGGCAGGCCGCTACACATTATCAAATGGTACGTGAGAATAACATTCTTGAAGTAGGATGTAGGATTGAATCACTCTGATGGAATACTCCAAAATGCACTACAAATACAATTTTCTTTTTTTACCTTTTACCTTGGATCAAAAGGATATAATTACATTGGCAGGCTCCTACACATTATCAAATGGTACGTGAGAATAACATTCTTGAAGTAGGATGTAAGATTGAATCACTCTGATGGAATACTCCAAAATGCACTACAAATACAATTTTCTTTTTTTTTACCTTGATGCTACCTTATGACTCCTGCAAAATATAGCACTTGTCTAGCATGACCTGCACAATCTCTGCAAGAAGCATCAGGAAGTTGTTGCAAGCCACTGGTGACCTACAATGGCAACTAACATCTTTGTCAAGTTCACGTTAGTACTACAATGCAAGCATCAGTATAAACAAAAAAAAGTTTTGGCTTGTGAGAGCCATGCAAAACATCAGCTGCAATAGAACATGCGATAAAAATGGTTATAAGCCAATGCTGGCAAATTCCAAATATCTTAATAAACTCTACAAAAATAAAGACTTATTCATGGAATAAAAAGTAAGTTTTAAGGATATTCTTTAGTCATGTGCTTTTCAGAAGATGGAACCAACAAAATGTGCGTTAAGGCAACAAAATAAGTCAAACACAGCTCCTTCGAAAATAACCATAACTTAATTTGAAAGCAATTTACTCTTATCTACCAGAAATCTAAACACTATTCTTGATTCACGTAGATATAGTAGGATCTTTGTACCATGAATACAGAATTCTCTACATGGATCTACCAATTTTTACATCACTCAGCAGTCTGCATCCATGAAGCTAGTTTCAGAGGAACGGTGAAAACAACATTACTTGATCTGGACAATGACAAAATAGGCACTGGGAATTAACTGAGGTATAATTCATTAGAATATCTTTTTTCAGACTTCAAAGCCCCTTAAATCCGGTAAGCACCACTTGTAGTTATATGTACCTATGGGGATTAAGCACTAACTATGTGATAAAAATAGTACAGCAACTGAAGGTGAGAGGACACCCAACTACGTACCCAAGCCAAATTGTCAATACATAAAGAACCTGCAAGACCTTATTACCTGTGTGCTATTTTTTTTCCATCTTTCCTCAGCATCCATGGAAAAATAAAACAGAAGAGAGAACTGGGAAGAAGTTTCTTTGTATTTGATCTGAGCACACAGGAGCTAATTGAATTTCACTGCAGCAGCTGTGACCAGGGTTCCCATTTAAAACTAACCTTCTTAGTGTGTTGGCATGGTGTTAAAGGTTTCCTACATCTTCTGGGTGACTGCTGCATAGTACATGGGAGATGATAATACAAATGCCTCCCTTTTCCTGATTTTTTTCTTATACTCACTCCACTCAAATGAAATCAATTTGAACACTATTTATTCGTTCTTATAAAAATCATATAAAATAAAAAAATTGTTATAGGATTATAGCATTCACAAGTGTCAGCAGCGACATCTGTGAGGCCTTGTATGCATGCAGCAACGATCCATGCATGAATGAAGTAAGCTGCATCTTACAAAATCTAGCTGATAAGAAGGTAAGCCTAAAAAATTCCTCCATATGGCGGAGTTTTTATTTTAATAACAAACCTATAGATATATGGAGGAATGGTCTTCTTATATATAATCAATTCCTAAACAACAATATATGGCTGTTTTAAGTTAGACAATGAGACAATACATGAGCTCATTACCCAAGTCACAGGTAAGGACAATCGCAAGCATCCAAACATAATTCTGTAAGTTTTAGGCCATTTTGGAAGTAGAAATTTGTCAGAAAACATACCTTAGCTTACCCAGGCTCAAGTGCAGTCCTCTGAGAGGCACAAATAATAAACATGAAGCCAAACTTCTCCTAGTATCTGGCTTTCCACTCTGCCATCTCCTACATTAGTTGGAGAAACCAAACTAAATTAAGTCCAGAGTTAATATATGATAGACAGAAGAAAAATTGAGATCTAATATAGCACCTGGGTAGTAGAATCCGTGGTTGTGGAAAGCACGGCTGATTGCTCTTCCTTACGCCACCTAAACCATAAAGAACAGGACACTCACTGTGCAATAAATCCGCCGGTTGGGGAAGAAGATGTCCGTTGGAGAAGGGGGTGCGGCTGCAGGTGGGGAGGGGGTAAGGGGCGCCGACATATGGAGGAAGCGGTCTCCATGGTTGATGTCAAGGAGGGCCAGATGGGAAGAGGAAGAGGCGCGGCCAGGTCTTCAGGAGTGCTTGCATGGAGAAGTCTGCGCCCATGCCGTCGGCTGTAGCAACCTGTGCTCGCGCCTACGACGGCCACCCATGCGCGCTCACCACTGCAGCCGCTCCAACCGAACACCGCCATGGTGCAGACCCCGTGGGATCCGCGGCAAGGTAGGTCATGGGATTTGGACCTAGGCAAGGCGCGATGGGATGGTGTTGCGGCAAGGACACGAGGGTGCAGGGATGGGTAGAGCGGCGTGCGCGGCGGCAGCCCCGCGTGATTGGAGCGGATCTCGGGAGGGGATGGGAAAGTTATTGGAGGAGATGAGTCGCAGGAGCGGGTCTCCCAGACAATCGTGGGGAGGTGACGCGGCGGTTTCCTTGGTGAAAGCATGCGGGAGATCGCAGGAGGCAGACGGACGACGCGGGGAGCTGTGGACCTGGGCGTCGCCGACGATAAGGGCGTGCTTGGCGGGCTGGCGGTGGGCGCGGCGGCGGGCGTGCTCGGAGAACGTCTCCGGCGGAGAGGGCGCGGCGGCGGGTGTGCTCGGAGAACGTCTCCGGCGGAGAGGGCTGGCGGTGGGTGCGGCGGCGGGCGTGCTCGGCGGCGGGCGTGCTCAGCTCCGGCAACGAGGAGTCCAAGGTGGGTGTGCGTGGGTCAAAGGCGGAAACAACGGGGTGGTAAGGCGAAACCACGGTAGGGGGGGCGAAAACCGCCAGAGACGATGACCTTCGGGTCTTTTTAGTTGTAGAGATGTGACTAGAACACAATTAAGTTCAAGAACAATATATGGACACTAACTATATTCCAGAGGAGTAGTGCTAGGTTCTCTACGATGAGGCTCTCCATCGCTAAAGGCTCAAGTGATAACCGCTATATGGAATAACCGCTTTATGGCTCCGTTCACTTGTTAAGCCGTAGTTTTTCTGCCAACTAGTAATATTTTTTTTTTACAAAAAATTAGCGAATAGTACTTTGAGTCATGGCTTTTCAGACAAACAAACAGACTCTATGGCATCCATCTTGTAGTTAACAAAGCAATCTTTAAATACACCCCCACCAACCTCATGAGCAATTTGCCAAGTTTTGCACCTATTTGAGCAGTTTACAAGATGTTGAAGTAACTTGGGCCTACTATATACCTACCAATTTTTTGCACAATGGATGGAATTTATTCTTGTACCTCTATGTAAACTTCATGTAAAAAGTTTCATGTTATACACTATAGCAATATGAGATGATTTAAGTTTGTGACGCAAAAAATACTAGTTTCTATAGAGTACTATTTATTCACTACTATAGAACATTCTATTCACGATGTTTATGTATTCGCAGTTCTCTGAATTTGTGGTACGGCTACATCGTTAGTAGAATAAAAAGATGATTATTTTTATTCACCACTGTAGAACATTCTATTTAGTATGTTTATGCATACAGTTTTCTGAATCTGTGGTACGTACTACATCTAGTGGCGAGGGTGAATTCGAATCAAGGAGGGGCTAATTTTAAATGGTGTTATTGTAGCTATAACAGTGGCAGTGGTAGACATGCACGGCTTCCCATCGCTACCCTTTTTATACTTCTCTTTGGTCGGTCATAGATGAAGATAGGTACTGTGGCTATAAGGATTTTAAAAATACTATCATAATATAGTATTCATATATTGTGAAACCATAAGGATTTTTAAAAATAATTAATTAAAGATTGCAACGTTTGGTTTAGGACAAACCAACTAGTACAGTTTTTTTAGCATACAGTAATCTGATGTGTCACCATGCACCTTCAAAAAATTTTGCAAAACGAATACTGTAGTACTTTCGTTTATATTTGAAAAATATTATCCAATCATAAACTAACTAGGATCAAAAGATTCGTCTTGCAAATTACATACAAAGTGTATAGTTAGTTATTATTTTTATTTATATTTAATGCTCTATACATCCGTCGCAAAATTCGATACAACAAAAAATATAAAAAAATTTACAAACTATACAAGGCAGCCAAACAATCACTCATGTGCAGCACATGGCTAGGCACAGCGACAGGACTGACCTCTAATCGACGCCGTGTCACCTAGGCCTTGTTTCTCAAATAATTTTGTAAAACTTTTCAGATTCTAAATCTTTAGATATATGCATGAAGCATTAAATATAAACGAACATAAAAACTAATTACATAGTTCACTTATAATTTGAGAGATAAATTTTTTAAACATAATTAATCTATAATTGAATAATACTAGCAAAACATGTCCGTGCGTTGCAACGGGGTATAGAATTTATTATTTGATAATTATACACTTTTTGTAAAATTTAAATGAGTTTAGTCCAACCTTGAATCAAATAAATATAACCCCACCAAAACAAACAAAACTACCAAACTAATATCGGAAATCACCTTGAGAAGAAATAGAAAAAAATCATGTCCCATAAAAAAATCAGAAATCTTCATGTACAGTGGAGGAAACAGAGTAAAAATGATATAAAAATACGTATAGAAATTAAAAAGGGGAAGAATATTACGTAAAGAAAGCATAAAAGCATCACATGGAACAATTCCATCAAACAACACGTCAGATCAGTCCACTTTTATTGTCGCTCAGTGCAATCCAAAGCAAAACCAGCGGCGCAGTTAATGACAAAAGCCCACAGCCACAACCGCCACATAATAATACAATTAATAGGTAACAGTTCTCAACATCCTTTCATCACAGCATTTGTTTGAGACATACATGAACAAAATATATGTAATTCCGTATGATTAAGAGGAAGTACCTTGTGGCCAGCATTGATGCATCACAAGAGAAGGAACAGCCGATGAGAGGGCGATCATCTCCAATCTCGCTACACTCCAGGACAAACTCCCCAGCCTGCTTCACGACGAGTTCGGCCTCCGCCTCTAGGTCTTCATCGGAATCCTCGTGGCAGTGTTTGGCCATCTCAATCCTGGCCTTGGCACGGGGCAGCGAGTACTGTGCAATGTCGACACGCGCCTTGAGAAGCTCCTGCGTGCCCTTGGTGAAGAAGGGGTACTGGATCTGCTCCTCCTTGCCGGTGCGTGCAGCGTGGTCGTCCTCCTGCGCGCGGAGGATACGGTCGACCTGGCCATCGGCCTCGAGCCGGACCATGAGGGCTCGGAGGCGGTCGTGGTGCTCCATTTCGCACTCGCCGAGACGGCAGAGGTAGGCCCGCACGGCCATGGCGTAGGCGCGGCGCCGCTAGAGGAGCTCCTGCACCGATTGCTCGTGACGCTCCCACGCGGCGCGGTGGTTGTCGGAGACCTCGTAGTCGGCCTCGCCTCCGCCCCCGGCGGAGGAAGTGGCGACGGCGGGACAGGGATGGGAGCGATTGGCGGGTGGACGGGGACGGGGAGCGGAGCCATGGGAGGAGTGGGGGCCGGGGGCCACAAATTTTTTTAAAAAAATTGCTTTTCCTCAATTTGGTAATATTGCAACGGAAGAAAAACATCAAATAACCCTAGAAAGTGATGACATAATGTTACATATCTATTTATATTTATCTTTTTTATAAAATTTAAAGTCCATAATTTATTTTATTGATAACCACAACATATATGGTATTAGATAGTTAATATTTACAATAATATGTAGCTTAAAGACATATTTATTTAATAATAAAAATAGAAAATAGTTAAATCTTATCTCACTCTAATATTACTTCTTAATATGCCTGTAACACCCAAAATTTGAATTTCAATTAATAGGATTTAATTGGATTTATTTAAGTATTTTTATGAACATTGAATTTAGCAAATAAATTATTTTATGGAGAATAAAATTCATTATAAGGGTAGCAACATGCTTTTGCATTCATGCTGGCCATAATTTTGTTCTATGCTGTGTGGTTTAGTTTGATTTCCAAATTTGAATTTATCCTCTATTTGAAAATGCTTTGGAAAATAAAATAGAATAGGAAAGGAAAAAAAGGGAGAGTCACCTGCTCTCGGCCTGGTGACCAAATCGGCCGCGGCCCAAAACTCCCCTCCCCCGAAGCCACCAGCACCCAGCCCACCTTCTCCGGCCCAGCAGACTAGCCCAGCGCGCGCGCCTCCCCTCCCTGGCTCCTTGGCGCTGACACCCTGGGCCCGCGTGTCAGCCTCCTCTCCCCCACCGACGACCGGGCCCCACCTGACAGCAAGCCCTCCCCTTTCTTCCCCGCGTATCCGACTAGGATTCGTTCTCCCCCAGTGCCGAGTCGATCCCGAAAACCCCGTGCTCACCTTCCTATCCCGTGTGCCAAGCCCTATAAAGGCCCTAGGAACTCCCCGTGGCATCTGTTTGCTTTCTACCGTACTCTAGGAAGCCCTAGTCGCCTTCATCTACGCCTTTGAGATCTCGCCGAGCCGAGCGTCTTCCCTCACCGCGACAAGAGCGCCTTGGTTGTCCTCGGCCCGAGAAAACCCCGTAGGTAAGCTCGCCTCATGCTCCTCCACCCCCCCGATGCCCTCGGTTTTGCTTTTGGCGCATGGTATCGCGCGGTTGGAGTGCGCTGGTGAACTCCCAGGCCGCGGCAATGGCGCCGCCGTGCTGGAGCTCCGCCGCCGGCGGCCGGAGTTCACCGCGAGCGCCCCTAGCCGTCGGATCGTGGATCAGCGGCCTAGATCAGAAGATACCCCTTCGGAGGTATATTTTGATTAAGAGTCCCTGAAAGTTTTTGCTATTTAACCCGCAGTCCCTGGCGGTTTTCACAGAATACGCTTTCTTCATTTAAAAGCGTATTTCAGGTTAGTGCTCTCAGATTACGTTTTCTTCTATTTACAGATTTGCCACTGAACTTAAATTGTTTATAAAATATTCATTTTAACTCCGTTTTTATCCGTTCAAATTTCGTTAGATTCGTATTTACGAGCTCTACATGTTAGAAGTATTAATTCTCTGTTTTGAAACTTTTGAATTTTGCAGTAGCATTTAATTAATTATTTCTGTATAGGAAATCTTAGAAAATTCATATCTTCCACGTTTTAATTCTGATTTTTGTGAACTTTACGTTTGTGTGATCGTAGCGCTGCGTAGAATATTTTGGTAAACTTTTATATTTGTTTTACCACTGTTTGGTGTATTGTTCTAATTATAGTTTGTTTGCTTTGTGTATGATTGTCTATATTGGATTGCGTGTTGTTGATTGATGTTTGGGAACAGACGGTGAGCCGTACGTTGGTGATCAAGACCAAGCTTTTGAAGACCAGCAGGCTCAGGAGAGCTTTGATCAAGGCAAGTATAACTTGGGATTATCCTTGTTACCTATACACAATTAATACAATATTGATCATATGCATGCTATCACCTTGTCGACCTTCGCAAAATCATAGATGATTGTTATCCTGAATTCCTTGTTACCTTTGTTGACGGTCCTTAAGTATCAAATTTAATTATCAAATAAACAAAGAAAAGAATCTAAATGAAATCAATATCTAGACTTAGGGTTTTATCTGATAGAATTCCACGAGTTTTGGTGTTTGTCTATTTCTGCAGGGGGTTATCAGGAAATACGGAAGAAAGGCCCACACGTCGGGATTACATAGAGATATCAACGAGCCGCGCAATTATTTTACATCTAGAAGACTCCAGAAGCCACGGGAAGGAAGCGGAGGCCGAACGGAGCCAGGACCTGGGCGCCCGCCCAAGTCCTTAGGGCGCCCGCCCTGCTACAGTGGCCAATCACGTTCAACCTCGCGGATTATGCTCCACCAACCTAAAGGATCAAGAATAACCGTTCAATCAATGTCGGTTTGATCCGACGGCCCAGGTTCACTCGAGGGGACTATATAACCAAACCCCCTGGCCCCTGGAGGAGGCACCCCTTGATCATTATTCATTATTCATAGACAGAGCAAAAGCTAGGGTTTAGAGATGAGAGCTCTCCTCTCTTCTCTAAACTAGAGTAGATCTAGATAGTAGCAAGACGGAGAGCGAAGAAGGATTAGAGGAGAGGCCGGCCTGTCGGTTCTTCCTCCGGTTGTACTTCGTCATGATCAAGCTCTAATCAAGCTTGCTCATGGGATGACTCTGGTAATCTACTTCTAATTCATTATGCAATTACTAATTATGTATGTTCTGGTTCACAACTCTTTTGAGTATTCTAATCTATAGGACGCTATAGGTGAGAGTTGTAGTATAGGTGTAAGCGAGGTGCTTAGATCTAGATTACTTGTGGATATCCCCTGTCTAGCTGGATCGTGTGGTAGGCCGCGTAGGTGACAGTTACGTTGGTCCTCTGTAGTCCACCTCTCGTTAGCAGGATGGGTAGGGTTTATCGGCCTAAGGATAAGCATCCTTTGTGGTGTACTCTTATCACGTGGTTCGTCCCAGACATAGACATACCCCTTTGAAGTAAAGAAACCATAGTTATTCTCTCTATTCTGCTACCATCGCACATATACTAGAATTGCTCTATTCTCTATTCCCATATTATCACTCACTGTTATCTTACCTTTAGTATTGTTCTTATTCGATTCTACCATCTTTCCTATTTACACCTGTTTACTTATCTTGGTTAAGTTAGAGCGTAGATCAGTTCTCCCGTTTCCCTGTGGATACGATAAAACCTTTAACTGGGTAAAAGCTTCAACGGTATCCGTGCGCTTACGGATTATCTGTGTGCGTATAAATACCATAGTACACTCTAGTGCCATGCTGGGGATGACAACCTAGTATTCAAGTGGTGTTAGCAAGTGTCAACAAGCATTTTTGGCGCCGTTGCCGGGGAAACGGTTGCTGAGTTGACTACGAACTAGCTTAATCATTTTCTAAAAAAAATAAAAAAATAGTTTTCTTTTTATCCTTTGCCTCATCTCTGCTAATCTTTCTTCTTATCTAATCCTTGATCTCTTGTCTATCATGAATTCAAACATGTCTATCTATGAATTTCATAGACCTACGGGCACACATCTCGAACCACCAAAATCTTCAAAGCCTATCATAGCATCTAGTTTTGAGATAGACCCCGAATACATAGAATTTGTTCAAAAAGAACCTTTCTCAGGAGAAGGTGAGGAAAACCCATACACACACCTAAGAGAGTTTTATCGAGTCTGTGACCTCCTTCGCATAGAAGGAATGTCCGATGAGACCCTCAAATGGAAGCTCTTTCCGTTTTCTTTAACGGGAAAAGCTAGACATTGGTACAAACTCAAAGTAGGGAGTGTTCATGGAGATTGGAAGGAGTTACATAATAGTTTTCTTTTAAAATATTTTCCAATCTCTAAAGTGGTGGAACTTCGGTGTGAGATTCTTTCTTTTAGACAACTGGAAGAAGAATCTCTTGGCAAATCATGGGACCGCTTTATTAACCTTACTCTCACTGGCCCAAAGCTTTCTATTCCAGAAGAAGTTCTTCTAATTCACTTTTTTGAGGGCCTTAGTAGGGAAGATAAGCAAACCTTGAATACAGCCTCTAGAGGATCCTTCTATCACCTACCTGCTAGTGAAGCTTGGAATTTGATTGATTTATTAAGTGGAAAGTCTCCTAGCTTTTATATCCCTGAGAAAGAGACAGTACCAGTTCCTAGACAAGAAGAAGAAGTTTCGATAGCCAGATCACAACCACTTCAATTCCAAACTTTAGCTATCGATCCTAAACCATCAATACCCCAAAATTCTCCAAGGCAGGAAGGAATTTCGACCTTAAATCTTTCAGATGCTGATGGTTTAGACTTCTGGTTCCATAAGAGACCTTCAAGTAGGGATAATTCAAATCCTCGCAATAATGGTTCTCTTAGAGAATGTCCTGGTTCCTGTTATGAAGAAGTCGAGGATGACATATCAAGTGAAGGAGAGCTAAGCCATATTGAAAATTCTAACACCTCCCCTTTCCTGATCACAAGTTCTAAATGGCTAGAATGTGTAGAATGGATGGATAAGGAAGAAGCCTTAATGAATTCTGACTTTGGTTCAATTTCAAATGGTGAGTTCTTGACTCCCTTTGAAGATGGGATTCATCCAACTATAGAAGAGGACATAAGTGAGACCAATCTAAGAGGAACTCTGAACATTCAGATTGGAGACGAAGATAACATTAATGAGCATGGAATTTATTTCATAGCCACTTCATTTACTCCATGCTCAAATGCAACATCTTCCCAATCTATTGGTCTCTCCAACATCACCACATTTGAGATCTCCAACCCCCTCTTCCTTTCTATTTATAAAAACTTTAAAAGGGCGGTTGTCGATGCATATGTCTATAATAAATATTGGAGATCTCGTTGAGTTGATCTTGATTTAGGTCAGCGTTGGAAGGGAAACCCCTTCGCCGACATAAATTGATGGTTTCCCAAGGACAAGTTTAGTGTCCTAAAATAAGCACTGATCAGATCGTAACATGAGTTTTTAATTATTTGCAACATTACCTTGTGTATTGAGCATATAAGGATAATTGTAAAAATATTCCTTCGGGTATTCTTGTCACTAACCTTTCCAGGATTAGAACAAGAAGATCAGATGAATGACAAGCACAAGGTATGTCCAACCAATCATCATACAACATTGAATTAAATTCATCCAAACTTGAATTCTGCAAAATTCAAGCTTGGGGGAGTACTTTACATAAAAACATCCTTTGCCATGTTGCTATGTTGGTTGTCCCTACCTTTAAGACATGCTCAATTTGTTAAATACTAATCACACTACTTCATCTCCACTTGAGTAGATCTCTATAAATGTTGTCATGCTACTTTTGTCTATTTACTAGTAAGTGTTAGTTTGGAAGTACTGCACATACTTCTATTGGCTTTTAAATTAAGCATGGTGCTTAGGTTAAACAGCCTTACTTAATCTGATTAGACATGGAGTCTAGTTCGGTTATTGAACTAAAAACTGCTCGTGTAGACATTGGTATATTTTTGTCGGACTAACCCCTGCAGAAAAACTTTCAATATCGATTTAGGAAGTCCTGAGATAAATTCACATCAGAGACGAAGAGAGTGACACATGAAGTTTAACAATTTGCACAAGAAGGACATAGCTCATTCATCATAGAGAGATGATCCATGGAGGGTGCCACAAACACGATGCACAACCGCTAAGAAAGGAAAGCTTCCACAAGGTGATACTGTACCATCACTCTTCAAGCAATGTAACATCTTAAGGTACTTGACTATCACTTTTATAAGCTTCTCCTTGGTTCTAGCGTTCATATAAATAAAAGAGACAAACATGTATGATTTACAACTCTAGATTAACCAACCCAACTGATTCAACATGTTTAGTCCTTTAATCCTTGTTCTTAGTACTACCTCCATGATCCCACACTCCTAATCATATGAGCTAAAATGTTACACATTCAATCATTGAGAGATATAAAGAAAAAGACATATACATAGATAGATTATTTTTCCATAAGGTTGAGCGATCTGATCTGACAAATGTTATAAGTGCTACACTCATGAACTTTTCATCCATCAACTTTGTCTTGCTCACTATGCTTAGGGTTAGAGAAGAACAAATACACTTCAGGTTCTGTTGGTGTTTTCCACCAACAGGACCCATGCACTTGATCTCTGCCTTGTCTCTATGAGCAGGTACACTTTGAGCAAAACACGGAGGAGTTTTATAACTCTCAGACTCTACCAAGTGAAGGACCTGGATCTACGAGCACAAACACACTGAGCAGGTTACTGCCAACGCCGCACTTCGAACTGCTGGGCAAACGAGGAACATGGGTGGCACCGTATCAAGAGGTGCAGACATCAAAGTCCGCACCTGAATCAAATGACGCACCTGAAGAATGAACACGGTGAGAAGTCTTGTTAAGAAGACTTAAAATATTAAACCATCACCGAAAGGTAAGATCGGTAGTTATCCATATTTATCCTTTCTGCATTCCCTTTTATCTTTAATTATTTACTTTCCTTAAATAGATTATTAGTTAATCATGCTATCTTGAAAAGAAAATAAGAATGTTAAAAAATACTAAGCCCCATGTCAGTATACGAGTGGCATAAAACCCATAAGTACCTTCACTGTAGTGGCATAAAAATAAAATAAATATTTCTTTTCTGCTTTATAAAATAAAAATATAAAAACAGGGAGTAATATTTATTGAGGAAGCTCAACATGATGAAGGCCAGATATTTATGCTAACACTTAATTAGTTCCACAAGCTTTGTTGTCTATTTTGAGCTCCACAGAATTTAAGAAGACTAGCAGACGGAGGACATTCTAATCGCTGTCAGAATACTGCTGACTTTCAAATACACCTCTGCCACCTGCTAGCTACATCAAGAGAAATTACATCAAAATTCAGCTTGGGAGAGAGCACCCCCATTTATCTCGCTAAGTATTTCTACGTATCTTTATACTTATATTATATTAGAATATTAAAATACATAAACTATGAAAAACCAAATAAAGATTTTGTGCTTATATATATCTTTTGCTTAGTGTGTTTAATAAATAAATAAAGTGGCTATGCTAATCTGAATCTTAATAATAAAACTCTAGCATGGATATGATGAATAGTTGCTCTGCCTAATTTGCAAATTTGAAGTTCTCTCTCAAGTTTAGACATAACTGTTATAATTTAAAGCTTGCTCTAGATCTAAATTTGTGGGATAAAAACTTGATCTAAAATCTAAGTTGTTAACGAATATGATATGGGAAGGTTGAGCTGCTGTTTATCTGTTCCTAGAGATGCTAGAATTCTGGAGAATCTTATCTTTGAAATTTTTTTAAAATATTGCATGATGAGTTCCTGTATGATGAGAGTTTAAATTCCTACCACAGCCATATATACATGCTTGCTAGACTTTGAGCCACACATTTACTATTTACTGCTTATGAGCATTGAGTGTGGTCAAGCTGTGTAGACCCTTAGGAGCTTGTCATGTAGTTAAATCAAGATTTCACTTGCACATTCACTCATATATGCTACTTCTACTCTGGAAGTACCATCCACATATATCCACTCATTTCCATCTCTAGAACCACCCAAAAATATTCTACTCCTAATCCGGGAGAGAATAACAAAAAAAATATTTCTGTTTTCCCTTGTGAAATAAGTGCTCAAGTTATCTTGCTACTACCACTTGCTATATTATCTCAAGTGATGAGTGCTCTAAAAAAAAGAGAAGAAAAAAAATAAACGAGGAAATAAAAAGGGGCAAGTGCCCGGAACCTCGAAAGAAAGAAAAAGTGAGACGAGAGGTAAAAATGGACAAGTGTCCGACAGTAGAATTAGGGGTACAGGATACCCACCTGAGAGGAAAGAAAAAAATGAATGAAAGATAGAGCATCTCATTCTCCTCATAAAGTTTCAAAAAGCAAGGAAGGTTTGTATCCTCTCAAAAGAGCAAAAGTAGAATTAGACTTCCACCATTGTTATCACCATCATCACCATACATCATTCATTCGCCACACATGCACATCTTGATTTGACTTATTGGCTTGTTTCTCTGGATCCATGGTTTGACTATGCAATAAATGTCTTGTAAGTATGTATTAGCTGTCTCCCACCTATGAGCTCCAGATATTAAAGACTTATTAGAGTAGGGTGAGACAGAAGACAATGTCACTATACCTTATACCACAAATACCATATATCTTGAGAGAAGACATATACCATCACTGCCTTGGTAAGGATCCAGAAATACCACAAAAGAGAGATTTAGAGAGTCATACAAGGAATCTCTGAGTTTTATTTGAAAATCTACAAAAACTCCAGAGCTATAGCTGATCAAGAATAAGAGACATGGCACTTGGCTAGACTGTTCTATCTTTTAACTACTCAAGACAGAAGTGCCGGTTACAAGTTCCATGGTGAAAGGTAAAGTAAGTAAGTTTTAGTTCTTGACAGTTTACTCTAACTCACAGATGAGATCTTATTTAAAAGCATGTGTACCATCAAATTTTTAAGATATTGCAACAACTTCTGATCCATTGCTGAGTCTATCCTTGCTCAGGGACGAGCAAGAGGTAAGCTTGGAGGAGTTTGTTGACGGTCCTTAAGTATCAAATGTAATTATCAAATAAACAAAGAAAAGGATCTAAATGAAATCAACATCTAGACTTAGGGTTTTATCTGACAGAATTCCACGAGTTTTGGTGTTTGTCTATTTCTGCAGGGGGTTATCAGGAAATACGGAAGAAAGGCCCACACGTCGGGATTACATAGAGATATCAACGTGCCGCGCAATTATTTTACATCTAGAAGACTCCAGAAGCCACGGGAAGGAAGCGGAGGCCGAACGGAGCCAGGACCTGGGCGCCCGCCCAAGTCCTTAGGGCGCCCGCCCTGCTACAGTGGCCAATCACGTTCAACCTCGCGGATTATGCTCCACCGACCTAAAGGATCAAGAATAACCGTTCAATCAATGTCGGTTTGATCCGACGGCCCAGGTTCACTTGAGGGGACTATATAACCAGACCCCCTGGCCCCTGGAGGAGGCACCCCTTGATCATTATTCATTATTCATAGACAGAGCAAAAGCTAGGGTTTAGAGATGAGAGCTCTCCTCTCTTCTCTAAACTAGAGTAGATTTAGATAGTAGCAAGATGGATAGCGAAGGAGGATTAGAGGAGAGGCCGGCCTGTCGGTTCTTCCTCCGGTTGTACTTCGTCATGATCAAGCTCTAATCAAGCTTGCTCATGGGATGACTCTAGTAATCTACTTCTAATTCATTATGCAATTACTAATTATGTATGTTCTGGTTCACAACTCTTTTGAGTATTCTAATCTATAGGACGCTATAGGTGAGAGTTGTAGTATAGGTGTAAGCGAGGTGCTTAGATCTAGATTACTTGTGGATATCCCCTGTCTAGCTGGATCGTGTGGTAGGCCGCGTAGGTGACAGTTACGTTGGTCCTCTGTAGTCCACCTCTCGTTAGCAGGATGGGTAGGGTTTATCGGCCTAAGGATAAGCATCCTTTGTGGTGTACTCTTATCACGTGGTTCGTCCCAGACATAGACATACCCCTTTGAAGTAAAGAAACCATAGTTATTCTCTCTATTCTGCTACCATCGCACATATACTAGAATTGCTCTATTCTCTATTCCCATATTATCACTCACTGTTATCTTACCTTTAGTATTGTTCTTATTCGATTCTACCATCTTTCCTATTTACACCTATTTACTTATCTTGGTTAAGTTAGAGCGTAGATCAGTTCTCCCGTTTCCCTGTGGATACGATAAAACCTTTAACTGGGTAAAAGCTTCAACGGTATCCGTGCGCTTACGGATTATCTGTGTGCGTATAAATACCATAGTACACTCTAGTGCCATGCTGGGGATGACAACCTAGTATTCAAGTGGTGTTAGCAAGTGCCAACAACCTACTTGGATATGCATTTGGGTAGTTTTTGCTAGTGCTTGATTATTAATCTATGATCTTGTAACATGAATATTTGAATATACAATAAACAATAAAATAAGCTCTCTAGCAACTTGAACATAAAGGGTGGAAAGAACTCTGGCTTTTGCTAGATTGATCTTGACCCTCCATAAGGACTTATCCCTTGGCAAAAGCTGGGACAACTCGTACAACCATGAGGGCTATATGGCTCTAGCTTTAGCTCAGTATGAAGACCTTTTCTAGCTTGTTAGAGGTTACCCGAAAGGGTGCTAGAGGGGCTGAACCGACATGGGTATAGTGCGAGCCCCTGTCCCTATGTGTATAGGCTGCGCGTCATTGTGCCATTCGGAAGGAGGTATCTATATCTGCTCGCGAAGGAAACCTTGCGGCCCTAACTTGTTAGACGAACTTTTGAAAGGCTTCATAGTGATCCCTGCCGACCTCCCTAGGAAGAAGGTTAAGAGATTAGCTACCTCGGGCGAAAGGGTAAATCATGACTCATGGGTAAAGATGTACAACCTCTGCAGAGTGTTAAATCTGGTATACTAGCCGTGCCCACGGATACGGGCGGCCCGAAAAACTGACGGAATAGATGGACACTGATGAACATGACTAATGATGATAAATGATGGTTTATTATGTTGTTTATATGTGTTATTCTTAATTCTTGTATACATTGATCATGTGGTTATGGGATTAATTATGCTACCTTGATATTTGTTATCCAATGATTAAACATGCTATCCATTATTAAAAGCTAAATGCAGTCAAACCAGTGTCAGCTATTTGAGCCTCATGAACCCCTGGTTATACTTGTTGAGTACGATATGTGCTCACTCTTACAATTTCCCAACACCCCAGGTTATGATAATGATGATGCTTGGAATGAGGACTACCGTTATGAGTACTAGGTTTGGAGTCAACCAGTCAACAGTGTCCCTGTGTGGAGCTTCCGTCGAGAGCGTTGTTTAATATTATTATCATTTTTATTTAAGACTATGTGATTTATTATGTTTCGCTATGTAATAAACACTGCAATGGTACATTTGAGATTTGTCTACTTATGTGTGTGACTATTCCTGGGGCACATATGAGTCCTTTATGCATCATATTTTGTTCTTAAAATATGGGTGTGACAATGCCTCAGTATTATATTAAAACATGAGAAGTTTGATGCTAGCATTATTTTTTTAATTTAGATTAGGATTGCTATGAAATATGAATTAAGCATCACATTAAATAGGCTACCATTAAATTTTTATAATAATTAGAGCAAAATAACTACAATTTTAATTTTACAGTAAAAAGCATAGGCAAGCATTTCCAAAAAAAAAGTGTACTAAAATTTGTGATATTTTTTGTTTACTGCATGGATCTACATATGTGGAGCTGAACAAAATTTGTTTTATAATTTTTAGATTTTTCTATAAATTACTATGTATTTATTAATTTTCAGCCGATTTAAAAAATAAAAGAAAAGTAAATTGGAGATTTTACATTGAGAACCCTAGAAAATTTTTTATTTTTTTTTCTCTCTTTCGTCGTAACGATTCTGAGTAATATGAGATTTTGTATTAGGAAGCCTAGAATGTTTTTTATTTTGTTTTTGCCCTTCTTAGAAAGTTGGAGGGAGGAGGTGATCGTAAACCGAACACGGACAGGATGAGGGGCAGAATAAATTAAATAGGCTACCATTAAATTTTTATAATAATTAGAGCAAGATAACTACAATTTTAATTTTACAGTAAAAAGCATAGGCAAGCATTTCCAAAAAAAAGTATACTAAAATTTGTGATATTTTTTGTTTACTGCATGGATTTACATATGTGGAGCTGAACAAAATTTATTTTATAATTTTTAGATTTTTCTATAAATTACTATATATTTATTAATTTTCAGCCGATTTAAAAAATAAAAGAAAAGTAAATTAGAGATTTTACATTGGGAACCTTAGAAATTTTTTTTATTTTTTTTCTCTCTTCCATCCTAACGATTGCGAGTAATATAAGATTTTACATTAGGAACCCTAGAATATTTTGTATTTTGTTTTTGCCCTTCTTAGAAACGTTGGAGGGAGGAGGTGATCGTAAACGGAACACGGACATGATCAGGGACAGAAAAAAATATTTGGCAAACTGAAATTTTGACTCTTTATAGATAGGTATAGATTTGTTAAATACAACGAAAGTACTATAAAGTTTATTTTAAAAAAAATCAAAATAAACAAGGCCCTAGCCTATGATGTGCGTGTGGACGCGCGGGACTGCCCGCAGGTACGGTCGTCGTGTTTCTCGCCGAGTCTGTCGCCGGCCGGGGGAATCGTCGTGTTCGTCGACAGGTACGTAGACGTACCCATGCTGGCATGCTGCCATGCATGTGCCCCTCTTGAATTTATTCTTGTACTTGTACCTCTATATAAACTTCATGTAAAAAGTTTCATGTTATACACTGTAGCAATATGAGATTATTTAAGTTTGTGACGCAGAATATATATAGTTTCTATAGAGTACTATTTATTCACTACTATAAAACATTCTATTCAGGATGTTTATGTATTCGCAGTTCTCTCAACTAGGTGAATTCCTCGCGCGTTGCGGCAGGATTTTCTTAAAAATAAATCATTATATACGTAACATTACTATATGGTATTCAGTATATTATATATATATATATATATATATATATATATATATATATATATGAATTTGACTTGCATGTATTTTACTATATTAGATTTAGTAAAAAAATTCTAAGGTAGTAGAAGAAAAACTAATATTTGGTTACATTGCAGAGGAATTGACTTGTATGTTAACAGATTAAAGATTTCAATTATTTCCCATGATATAGATGACATGGACTTAGTGGGGAATGATGTGGACACCTTGCATGAAAAAGATAGAACATTTAGTGGGTCACTATGTATACATATATATGAATTTGACTTGCATGTATTTTACTATATTAGATCTAGTAAAAAAATTTCTAAGGTAGTAGAAGAAAAACTAATATTTGGTTACATTGTAGAGGAATTGACTTGTATGTTAACAGATTAAAGATTTAAATTATTTCCCATGATATAGATGACATGGTCATTTTTTGTAATTAATATGGGTTGATATGGACTTAGTGGGGAATAATGTGGCCACCTTGCATTAAAAAGATAGAACATTTAGTGGGTCACTTAGTGGGGAATGATGTGGACAACTTGCATGAAGATGGAATTCATCTAGTAGGGTTTAGCTTTATAAGAGTACTAGGAGGATTCTCCACGCGTTGCCGCGGGTATGAAGGAGGAATATAAATATATAACTCTTTTATTAGCATAATCATAGAAATTGTATCCATAGTGGATGATGTGTCTTGCTGATATGGATGTCATAATTCTTGTGCTAGTTAACTTTAATGCAAATGATAGTAGATTGCTGAGGTGGACACCTTGCATGTCAGGAGAAATTGATACTGACTAGTAGATAGTGAGGTTTTTCTTTATAAGAGTTATAGATATGATATGATTTGTGGTACGGCTACATCGTTAGTAGAATAAAAAGATGAATATTTTTATTCACTACTATAGGACATTCTATTCAGGATGTTTATGCATACAATTTTCTGAATCTGTGGTACGTACTACATTATTAGTAGAATAAAAAGATGTTATTTCTATATGCAGGTGAGGTATAAACCCCAGCGTAAATCCATTTTTGTAGTCGGCGTCCCCAATAAATTAATCACCCTTACAAATGCCTACATATCGTTTGGTTGGCAACAAAAATGGATCACAAACACACTTGTGCGTACCATTAGTTTGCAATATGACCACGAGCAAAGTGTTTACGGGTACAAATTTGAAGATAGACAACAATATAATAATAGATCACATATAGTATTCCCTCGGTCCATGAAAGAATTCTCGTTTGAGAATTCAAACAATTTAAACTTTAGCTAAATTTATATAAATACTAATATCGTTCATGATATAAAATAAGTATTGTTAGATTAGTTATAAAATATATTTTTATAATAAATTTTGTTTAAAGACATCAATATTAATATTATTTACTATAAACTTAGTTAAACTTGAATTACTTTGATTAGCACATATTCTATAAGAGCTCTTTTACAGTGGTTGGGGGTACTTCTAGGTTTCTATTAGTTCCTAAGTAATTTATTAGCTCTAATTAATTTTACGAGTGGAAGGTTAGTACGGTAATTGTAACCCGCAACCCCTTGCAACACCCTACGCACTCGTCTAAAAAAACAGAAGGATGCGAGGCCCGTCCTGCCCTCGCACTCTCGTCACCGCCGCCTCGCCCTCGCCAAGTCGCCATCGCGCGTCGTGCCCTCACCCTCCTGCGGCGGCGCTACTGCCGACGGCCTGCGCTCGCCCTTGGACGGTGCCGCAGCCGCCTCGCCCTCGGTATCGCGCGTCGTGCCCTCGCCCTCCTGCGGCGGCGCTGCTGCCGACGGCCTGCCCTCGCCGTCGCCCTTGCACGGTGCCGCAGCCGCCTCGCCCTCGCTATCGCGCGTCGTGCCCTCGCCCTCGCACGGCACCACCGCTGGCCTACCCCAAACCTTGTGCGTAGTGCCGCCACCAGCCTGCCTCGGCAGATCGCCGCCGCCGGTCTGCCCTCGGCCTTGTGCGGTGCCAGCCCTCCTTCCAGCAGTAGTCGTTGGCGCAGTGGCCGGGGTCACAACAGGGAGGAGGGTACGCCGCGCCGTACCCAGCCCCGGCGTAGCAGCCCATCGCCGCGGCAGCTGGACCGGCGGTACTCGCGGATTCCCGACGACTACGACTTAGTGGACAAGGTATGCGTGCGATTGCTATGTCATTTGTAATTCGTAGCGAGGTCTTGGATCTTAGTTACAATGGAAGCAGTGAATCGACTCAATTTGAACTTCCCGTTGCTGCAGTGCTCGAGAGGTACGCCAGGGAGGGGAGAAGCCCGTGACTGAACCCGGCTGCAGCAGAGAGCTTCCAGCTTCACCACTCTCATTTCAGCTGTCAGAGTAAGCCATCAGTATGCTTTATTTTGTTGTAACAAAACATTTTGGTGGTTTGTTTGTGCTTGTATTTTGAATGTTAGTATGCAATTGTAGTATGGATGCTGTGGAATTCAGATTAAGGTTTTTTATTTAGTTTCTGGGACATAATGAAAATAGGGATTACCCTGTTTTTGAAGAGAAATTGAACTGCAGAGTAAGGCAACCTTAGCTTACTGATCTTGTCATCCACATTTCTAGGTTTCCTCCAAATTGTTTGAACTCAGAGATCATTCCTAAAAGGCCAAAATGAAATGTTTAGTTGTCCACTAGATCGATTTCTATTTAATTGTCTGGCTGAGTATTTCTTAGACAACTGTAGTTTCATTTATATTATTTATTTCATTTTTTTGTGAAAAATTATTTCACGATTGACAAATATGATTCCTTTTGTTTAAAGCATGTTTTTGTTTCAATGACACGGCAAAACTTGAGATCATGGACATCTAGTTTTATTTTATTGGTACCTGCCAAATTATACAAAAAGACATACAGCAAGCAGGAAAACTTTCTGGATGTCGTTCTTCTGATTTGGTCCATTGTATACAACTAGGCCCGATGCTTTTGGTCGTCTGGATAACAACATATCTCGTATAACTTAGGAGTGCACATATATGTGTTAGTTGTTGCTTTATTTGCCAATCTGCACACTCAGTTGAATTATTTCTCACAGAATTAGTTTACTGCATTATTTTTATTGAATTATGTGTTACCTAGATATTTCTCGGAGCCCAATCACTTTTCACCTTTCTTACACTACCAATTGATGGATATAGGAGGAAATGCCGGATCTTGAGTCATTGCTAGAGTACAATGAAATTGTTAGGAAGATGTTTGCTAATGAAGAAGAAGGATTTCAGTTCTATAACAACTACGGTTCAGAGAAAGGTTTTAGTGTGAGGAGAAGCTATTGTGAGTGGGACAATGGCCATAATGAGATGACCCTTCGGAAGTTCGTTTGCAGTCGTCAAGGTTTCCGTGAAGAGAAGCAGCTGAAGAGGGCGATTAAGAAGCGGAAGCCGCGGAATATTACCCGTGTTGGGTGTCTTGCTAAATTTGTGATTGCACGAGATCAGATCACAGGGCAGTGGTATGTGAAGGATTTCATCGATGAACATAACCATCCGATGGCGCCAGCAGATCTCACTTATCTATTGCGTTCACATAGAAGAATCAGCGACGAGCTCAAAGCTGAGATTGTGGAGATGGAGAGTTCTGGGGTGCGCAAACACAAGATAATGGATATTTTGGAAATGCGGTATGGTGGGTATGATAAGGTTGGGTGTACAACAAGGGACTTGTATAATTTCTGCCACCGCTATAAGGCGAAGACAATTGCTGCCGGTGACACTCAAACGGTCATTAGCTACTTGACGGAACTTCAGCGCAGAGATCCTGATTTCTTTTTTGAGTACATGGTTGATGGGGAAGGACACCTAAAGGGCCTATTCTGGTGTGACAGTCAATGTCTGCTTGATTATGAAGCTTTTGGTGATGTCGTTGTATTTGATAGCACCTACAAAACTAATCGGTACAACCTACCCCTTGTTCCTTTTGTTGGGGTGAATCACCATCGAAGCACAGTTATTTTTGGGTGTGGAATTATTTCTCATGAGAATATTGAGTCATATGTGTGGATGCTACGTACATTTTCTGAGGCCATGATTCAGAAGCATCCGGTCTCCGTGATCACTGATGGGGACCTTGCTATGCAGAGAGCAATCAGGTTGGTGTGGCCGAATTCATCGCATAGGCTCTGCATATGGCATATTGAGCAGAACATTGTGCGCAATGTTAAAGATGATGTTGTGAAAGATGAATTCAGGAGTTTCCTTTATGACTGTTGGCCCATAGAAGAGACTGAGACAAAATGGTTGCAATTTTTGGATAAGCATAAGGTTACAAATAAGGAGTCATGGTTGTATCAGATGTATGATACGAGGGAAATCTGGTGTGCTTCGTATCATGCTGGTAAGTGCTACTTAGGACTGAGGAGCAACCAAAGGAGTGAGAGCCTAAACTCTAGGATTCATATGCGTCTAGATCGTAAAATGACACTGCTTGACATGGTACGTCATGTGGACCATTGCCTTTCAGGGCTGCGCGCAAATGAGGCAAAGCTGGACACCGATGCATTGCAATCTGAGGTATGCACAGATCCAGATGCTTCAATTATTGAGCTAGAAGCCGTGAAATCGTTCACTCCAACAGTTTTCGCCATGGTGCAGTTCAGCATAAAAGCAGCCAAGAAGTGTTTTTTGATTGAGATTGAGGATGGTGATAATATGAGTGAGTATATTGTCGGCAGGAAGGATAAAGGAGACATGATGTACTTCGTCAAATGTGAATTTTGTGATGAAGGCAATCTGAAGGAAATTTCTTGTTCTTGTCGTAAGTTACAATCGATTGGAACCCCCTGCTCACACATCTTCTTTGTGTTGGGCCATCGACATGAAGACAAGCTTCCAGACTGTTGTGTTTTGAAAAGGTGGACAATGGGCGCAAAGAATGCATTTCCTCCAAATAGGAACAGCACCATGTACGACTATTCCGATAGCCTACAGAGGTACCGTGAGCTACGCAATATCAGTCACGCTGCATCCTTCGCAGCATCTCGCTCATCTGAATCATATGAGCGGTTGAAGCGCGTTCTAGAGGATGAAGCTGCTATGAACTTGCCAAATGGAGGAGATAACGGAAGCAAGAGGTATGGTCCGGTGCTGCCACAAGCCCCGGATGTTGATTCTATAGCGTTCAGTAATGTGTTGGACCCCTTGCATGTGCCTGGAAGAGGGGCTTGTGGCAGATTTTTTTCCAGCTCGGCTCGGCTTGTTAGGAAGGTAATTGAAATTTCAAGGCCCTGCTTTGATGTTACCCACGGCTTTGCGTTGTCCGTTGTCCTATAATATGGCTAAATAATTTTGCTCTAGGACTGTATGCATTCACAAGCATAATCTCTCTGTTTGATTGTTTGTAAGTCATATCTCTTTCATTAATGACCATTTTAATTTGTAATTGAAGGTTCCTGATGACACTGACGATGAAGAATCGTCGGATGCCTCTTTTGACATTCAACCAGTCCAGCGAAATGATGAACGCGAGCGTTATGCTGTTATGCTGTAAGGTGTGGTCATAGTTACATTTGTATTAGTTTGGATAGACAAATAAGCTTATAGCTTCAAATCAGTGGACTTAAAACTTTAACTGGAAGTTATATTGTTAAGCATTGCTACTTTTTGATCTTTATCAGTACTATTACATGTCTCTCGCCCGTCAGCAGACGCATCGCCCGCTCCTTGCCCACGTGTCATCCTCTCGAAGCATCAAGCGATTTAAAAAGGAAGACTATGCTTAGCAAGTCATCATATCTCATTAATAGACAATTAATGCTAGATATTTAAAATTTCACAAGAGAGCTTTTTACATCCTCAGAGATAAAAATTTCAGAAGAGAGCTATTTACATCCTAAGAGAAAAACTATGTTCTAGTCATTCAGGCGATGGGAAGTTTGCTATTTTCCTGTGAACAGATGTTTTTTAGACTAAATACACTTCAACTGGGGAAGGGTCCCATGCTCTCGTGAATCACATAGGTGCTTTTATTTTCCTGGTAAATGATAGTGTATTCAATCACAAATGCTTTCTCCAACTTCCATACTGATAGTGCTTGCATTATGATGTCAAATAATTCTAATGAGTTCAATCAACCAAATAGAGGTTAACACATTCATGCCAATACAATACCGATTGTTGAATCAACCATGCAATGAAGTCAGAAATTGCTTTTTCGACCTGTAGCAGTAACTACAGCCACACTCAATGAACTACACGAATCGTTGTATGTACCTGGATCAGAGAGAGGTTGCTGTTGACGAACTGGGCGACCGTCTTCTTCCTGGCCGCGAGCTTCTGGCAGACCTCGTCGTCCTGGAGCGAGCTGTGGATCTTGGCCCAGATCTGCGAGTCCTCGACCCTACTCTGCAGCCAGATGAAGTACCCCGAGGTGGTACTCCTTGTACGCCCTGCCGGAGACGACCCGCCCGGCCGCACCCTCCTAGCAGCTGGGACGGCCGCCGACGCCGCAAACAGGAGCACAAACGCCTCCTCGCCTGAATGTCACCTCCTCCACCCCCTTCGCCGGATCTATCGCGCACTGCCGCAGCCCTACCTCGCCCTCTCCCTCGCCTCCTCCACCTCAGACGGCCATGTCCGCGAGCGCACCTTGCCGCCGCGCGCCAACTGGAGCACGGACGCCGTCGGGCCCATTCTCGCCTCCAACGCTATGCCGCGGTTCGCAGGGATCTGATGACGGATTGCGTGCCCTGGCCGCCGCAGCGCCAACCTTGCGCCGGCCCTCGCTCTGGCGGCCGGCGCCGTCGGAGCACAGACTTGGTGAGGACGGAGAAGAGAGACGAGAGTGGCTGATGATGTGGTCACGATCTGAGAAATATCTATACTACTTTAGTCGTCCTTATACTAATCATACATTGTTTTTCTATTATACATTTACTATTCTATCCTTCATTATATAAAAAAAATTCAAAAATAGAATTATCTCATCTTTTTTTTAAGGACTGATCCCACCAATTTTAGTAAGCACTCAGTGCATATGGTCCCACCATTTACTATGCACTTAGTGCCTCTTCAATTGGTTCCTCTTGGTTCCTCTACCTTTTTAGCCGTCGGATCGGTGCTTATGAGCCGTCTATTTTTCGACAACCATTGTAAAAATTCTCATTCTATAATTATATTATTTTCTAGAGGCGCTCTTTTCTCCGCTCGTTTTGGCTCGAGAGACTGTACTGTACGGTGCATTGGAAAAAGGAACGTCCGATCACTTTATAGAGGTAAATTTGCCAACAACATTGATCTGTCTTAACTCCCTTTGTATTGTAAGTGTCACATTTATTTTGTCCTGATTATGTATCTTTGATCATTAGTTTTAAAAAATCTATATAATTTTATGTAATAAACTTTATATTATTAGATTTATTATGAGAAATACTATCATAATATATGATTCATATATTATAAAACTATAAGGATTTTTAAAAATAATTAATTAAAGATTGCAACGTTTGGTTTAGGACAAACCAACTAGTACAGTTTTCTAGCATACAGCAATCTGATGTGTCACCATGCGCGTTCAAAAAATTTTGCAAAATGGATACCATAGCATTTTCGTTTGTATTTGACAAATATTATCTAATCATAGACTACTTAGGTTCAAAAGATTTATCTCGCAAATTACAAATAAACTGTGTAGTTAGTTATTATTTTTATTTATATTTAATGCTCTATGCATGCACCGCAAGATTCGATGTAACGGAAAATCTGAATTTTTTTGCAAAACTTTTTAAAAACTAAGGCCTTGTTTACTTTCAAAAAATTTTGCAAAATGGATACTGTAGCATTTTCGTTTGTATTTGACAAATATTGTCTATTCATAGACTAACTAGACTAAAAAATTTCGTCTCGCAGATTACAGATAAACTATACAATTAGTTATTATTTTTAACTATATTTAATGCCCTACGTATGGATTACAAGATTCGATACGATTGAGAATCTGAAAATTTTATGCAAATTTTTTTTTAGAACTCGTGTGCAGGCGTGGGGCACATGGCTAGGCACAGCGACAGGACTGACCTCTGAGGCTCTGATCGATGCCGTGTCACCCTTAGCCTTGTTTCTCAAATAATTTTGTAAAACCTTTTAGATTCTCTATTAATTGAAATCTTTAGATATATGTATGAAGTATTAAATATAAACGTATATAAAAAATAATTACACAGTTTACCTATAATTTACGAGACAAAACTTTTAAACCTAATTAATATATGATTGAACAATATTTATAAAATACAAATAAAAATACTACAATATTCATTTTGAAAAAAATTCAAATTAAACCCTTCCAAAATTTTTTGCAAAATAGAAATAGTACTACAATCATAAACTAACTAGACTCAAAAACATCTGTCTTTTAAATTATTTATTTTTTTATCTATATTTAGTTATATATGCATGGAGAACGAGAAAAATTTTATAAAATATTTTAGAAATTAAACATGGCCCTAGCCTATGATGTGCGTGTGGACGCGCGGGACTGCCCGCACGTACGGTCGTCGTGTTTCTCGCCGAGTCTGTCGCGGGCCGGGGGAATCGTCGTGTTCGTCGACACGTACCTAGACGTACCCATGCTGCCATGCATGTGCCCGCATGGCCCACTCGTCCGTCCGGCGAAAGCACGTGACACACGTTGTTGGTCTGGCCGTCTGCCAGTGCTCGCATCACTCATATCATATTTGTTTTCATATTTTTGGTCGGATTCGGATTCGAATACGGATATCACTCATATCATATTTGTTTTCATATTTTTGGTCGGATTCGGATTCGAATACGGATAATATCAACCATGTCGGATAAGATATGATTGGATGTCGACATCACAAATATACGATTTAAGTATTCGGATACGGATACGGTACCGGATGTTGAATATTCGGACTCGAATATGGACAGATCTAAACCTCTCTAAACAAATTCGGTCTCGAATACGGTCGGAAAATATCCGTACCGTTTTGTAACAAGCCAGTGATGCAATTGCAGCTGGGGCTTCCCCGGCATGGGCCATCGGGTGACGCGGCCTCTAGCAAGCGCCCGTTCGCAGGCTATAAAAAGGGAGGAGATGGCAACGGACGATCCATCCATTCCCCAATCAAAGTATCATCAAAAGACTCTGTATTAGCATAGCCGGCGCTCTGGAGTGTGGATCCTCCTCCTGAGCCTCCAGGCAGCAAGCGGTATTAGTCCTCTAAATTCTTTTCTAGGGCACTAATCCTCTGACTCATCTTTTTCTGTCCAGTGGCTGTGCTCTGCTCCCCTCCAATATTTATAAATTTATTAAATCAAACGTGAATGTATGCTAAAAAGAAGAGAGAGCTAGTACTCCCGTAGTGAAAAGAGCACAATAATTAATAATACTGTTGTCTCATTGAATGTTTATTAAATTTGATTGTCTTTTATTACATTACTACGTAGCAAAGATATTGGATCTCACTGAATCGACTCCGTATCCATGAGGTGCTTCACTGTTTGTTACTTAAACAAACTATACCTTGCACACAACAGTGATGACAAGGTTAATACTCACTACAGTTAAAAAATATATAATTAAGCCCTTATGGCCATCTTTGTTGGTATCAGAAATATGTACATGAGCACCTCAACACTTCCTCAAGGTATTATCTTTGTTATGACTTATGACCACTCTTCATATTTTACCCTTCTTGTTCGCATTGCTTTTTAGTGAGCTACTCCTTTTAGCATTGCCGTGCTTCAGTGAGAAAATGGAAGGTGACGTGAATAGAAAATCTGCCAAAACATTAATATTGATTCTATCAACTGACCACAACTATATACGTTATTATTTCGAAATCATTTCCACAACAAAAATACCTATATTCTGTGACAGAAGAACTACTGATTTATTTTATTATGTTTATGAGTATAACATAATCCTTGAGACGCAACCATGTACTAAGGTATTTTGATTATAATGTTTGATAGATGATGATGATGATGATGAAAGGAGGGACGCAACCAATCATCATCCTGATGGTGAGCCTGATAGCACCATGGCTCTGTCTCGCTTCTTCGTCATCTCAAGATGTGGGTGCAGCAGCAGCAGCTCTGAAAGCAGAGTACATAATAAAAGTGAACTTCAGCACGGCGTCGGCGACCCCCGACAAGTACAAGAGCTTCATCGCTTCCGTTCGTGCTGGCCTGGTGAGCACAGCCGCCGAGGCGGCCGGCACCAACACCAGCGGCGGGATCCCCGTGCTGGTCAGCGAAGACGACCCGCTCGCGCTGGAAGCGTCTCTAAACATCACTCTGGTGAACAAGGCCGGTCGTTCCGTGAGCTTGAAGATGGACATCTCCGGCGCCTACATCGCCGGCTACGAAGCAGGGAACTTCTCGTGCCTCGTCAAGAGATCAGGCTCAGGCCACACGTTGTCGTCGGTGACCTGTTACCGGAGCTCGTATCCATGGGGAGGTCCTCCGACCGTCGACGTCGCCGTCCCCGAGGTGTCCGCATGGCGGGTGGAGGATCTCGACGAGGCTATCTCGTCGCTGTTCCTGTTCCCGACGGGGAACGCGACGAAGGAGGACCTGAGCCGGGGCCTCGCCGCCTGCGACGTGATGGTCGCGACCGCGGCCACGTTCCCGTACGTGGAGCGGCGGATGAGCGCCGGCATGTGGGACGGCAACGGCGTGTCCAACGACGGGAGCCTGCGCGGGCTTCAGGAGAGCTGGCCGGACCTCTCCGCCGCCGTCCAGGAGTCCTACCAGGGCGCCTTCGCCGCTCCGGTGGCTCTTCAGCGGAGCAACGGCGAGTGGATGCTGGTGGACAACGTGCGTCGTGCCGTGCCCCTCGTCTCCTTCCTTGAGAACGCAGGCTGCAAGAAGAAGATGACGACGACGACGGAGGCGGCGGCGGCGGACCAGCGGCTTCCCTTGCTCATGAGGTCCGTCGTGCAACAGCCGCCGCCGGATGAGGAGGACATGCAGATGCAGCTGGGCAGTTCGCCGGCGGCGGCGGCGGCGACGACGTCGTGCGGCCAGGCCGAGCCGACGGTGCGGCTGGTCGGTCCGGAAGGGAGGTGCGTGGACGTGCCCTACGGCGTCTACTACAACGGCAAGCAGGTGCAGCTATGGAGCTGCAAGTCCAACGGCGACGTGAACCAGCTCTGGACGCTGAAGCGAGACGGCACCATCCGGTCCAACGGCAAGTGCCTGGCGGCCAGCAGGAGCGACACGGCGGGCGCGCGCGTGGTGATCGACGACTGCCCGCCGCGCGTCCCGACGGGGCGCGTCGTCTGGGAGGTGCGCGTGGACGGCACCATCGCGCTCAAGGGGTCGTCGTCGTCCGGCGGCGGCGGGCTGGTGCTGGCCGTGACGTCGTCGACGCTCTTCGCGGGGCTGACGGTGCGACGGGACGACCGCGGGACGGGGCAGTCGTGGACGCCGACCAACGACACCGCGCCGCTGGACGCCGCCATCGTCGGGTTCCGCGACCTCTGCCTGCAGGCGGACACCGCCGGGGCGGTGTCGGTCGCCGCCTGCGGCAACGGCGGCGTGCGGTGGTCGATCTACCCCGACGGCTCCATCCGCCCGCCCGCGTGGCTGCTCCTCCAGTGGCAGTGCCTGGCCGCAGACGGCGCCAGCGGGCGTGTCAGGGTGAAGTACTGCGACTGGGCGGGGTCGGCTTGCGAGCGCTGGGTGTTCCGCAACGACGGCACCATCTTCAACACCGGCACCGGGAGGGTCTTGGAGGTCGTCGGAGCATCAAAGGGTGGTGCTAGCGGCGGGCAGGTCGTCGTGTCGAAGGCCGGCAATGGGAGTCCCACTCCTACCCAGAAGTGGGCGCTCATGCTGTGATCTTGAGCATGCAGCATGTCCATGTGCGTGAGGGCAGTACTGCAACGGCAGTGGATTGCAGGACTAGAGGAGCCAGCGTGTTTTGTGTGTCACGAGTCGCGAGTTGTTGGGTTGTTCTTCTCAGCAGACAGCACGAAGACAGCAAGCAGTAGATAGTTCACCACCAGTACAATAATGCATGCTTGCTTGCTAGTGTAATGCTACTAGCTATAGCTAGGAGTACGTGCTCCAATAAAGTCTATAGCTCTGTGTACCATTTGCCTGCAGCGCGCTGATGCAGTGCTGTACCCCAGTAAAATCTGTTTTGTGTTTACCATGCCGAAAAGTACACTATTCAAATATAGAGCACCAGGGTAATCCGGATTCTTGATTAAAAGAAAAGTATAGTTAGTGTCCATATATTGTTCATTTGTTCTTGAACTTAGGTTTGTTTAGTTCACCCTGAAAACCAAAAAGTTTTCAAGATTCTCCATCACATCGAATCTTGTGGCACATGCATGAAACATTAAATATAGACGAAAATAAAAACTAATTACACAGTTGTAAATCACGAGACGAATCTTTTGATCCTAGTTAGAGCAACCTCAATGTATATGGACCAAGTAGTCCATATACATGGGGCCTACATAAGTAGTCCATAGCTATTATTTTTTACTCACAATGTTCAGCCAACAAAGTAGTCCATAAGGTAGGGTCCACTAGAGATTACAAATTATTCTTTTCAACCATCTTATGTATCATGACACAAGAGAGAGAGCATGGAGAGAGAAAATAACATTTCTTTATTGCTTATGGGTAGTCCATAGTGTTATGGATAGCTTTTGTTATAGACTGCTATATAGACTACCTCCACAATGTTTCAGTTAGCTGATAGAGAGTATTTTATTCCCTATGGACTACTTTCTCTCAACATTATGGTTGCCCTTAGTCCATGATTCGATAATATTTGTCACAAACCAACGAAAATGCTACGAGTAGCGAAAACTTTTCGCTTCTCAAAACTAAACAAAGCCTTAATTGTGTTCTAGTCACATCAATGTAGATTTTGATGGGACGATGGTACGGTCGCTAGTGCAGGTCATGAATCTGGTGCTCGATATAGTTGGTTTTGATGGCCTTGTTTAGTTCACTCCGAAATCTAAAACGTTTTCAAGATTCCCGTCACATCGAATCTTACGGCACATACATAAAGCATTAAATATAGATGAAAATAAAAACTAATTACACAGTTTATCTGTAAATCGTGAAACAAATCTTTTGATCCTAGTTAGTTTATGATTGGATAATATTTGTCAAATAAAAATAAAAGTGCTACAGTAGCGAAATCCGAATTTTTTTAAGGCCTTGTTTAGTTCCGAAAACTTTTCAGTTTTCGGAACTGTAGCACTTTCGTTTTTATTTGACAAATATTATCCAATCATAAAGTAACTAGGCTTAAAAGATTCATCTCGTGATTTACAGGTAAACTGTGCAATTAGTTTTTATTTTTGTCTGTATTTACTGCTCCATATATGTGCCGCAAGATTCGATGTGACGGAGAATCTTAAAAAAATTTTGGTTTTTGGGGTGAACTAAACAAGGCCTAACTAAACAAGACCTTTGTAGTGCCGAGGCCATGTATTTCCGTGTTTTTGCTGCAACTACTTTGTTCTTAGCCTTTGTTATGATCGACTGTGATCGAGTGATCGTACCAAGCATGTTTGGATTTTCCTAGAAGGATGACCAAGAGTTTATTATTGGAGATCCTCAAGCAATAGCGTAATAAGATATTGATTGGATTATATGATAATGATTTCGTGTGAATTATGGTACTGGTTTTACTTTACGTTAAACTAGACGAATTCTCCACGCGTTGCTGCGGGAATTTTTAAAAAATAAATCATTATATACATAGCATTACTATATGATATTCAGTCTATTATATATGTATACATATGAATTTGACTTGTGTGTATTTTATTGTATTAGATCTAGTAAAAAATTGCTAAGCTAATAGAACAAAAACTAATATTTAGTTACATTATAGAGGAATTAATTGGTGATGAAACAAATAATGTATGTACATGACTTGTATGTTAATAGATTAAAGATTTAAAGTATTTCACATGATATAGATGACATGGTCATTTTTTGTAATTAATATGGATGACATGGACTTAGTGGGGAATGATGTGGGCACCTTGTATGAAGAGATAAAATATTTAGTGGGCCACTTAGTGGGAAATGATGTGGATACCTTGCATGAAGAGAGAATTCATCTAGTAGGGTTTAACTTTATAAGAGTTATAGATAGGACAGATGAAAAGATTGAAACCTTGTAATCCAAAATGAAAATTAAAAGTTTTTTTAGTACAAAGCTGTCATTCCCTACAACTTAACCTGGTATTGTTTTAGGTTTAATTTGGGATGTTCATGTTGGATGGATAATCTAATAAGGTCTTGTTTAGATGCGAAAAGATTTTGGATTTCGCTACTGTAGCACTTTCGTTTGTTTGTGGCAAATATTGTCCAATTATGGACTAACTAGGATCAAAAGATTCGTCTCACGATTTACAGTTAAACTGTGCAATTAGTTTTTATTTTCGTCTATATTTAATGCTTCATGCACGCGCGAAAAAATTCAATGTAACTGGAAATCTTTAAAATAGAGTAAAATACAAACCCGGTCCTTAAACTTTTTATGAGGTGTCACCCCGGTCCATAAACTTTCAAAGTATGTCATTCCCGTGCTTAAACTCTATTTGGGTCTCAAATCAGCTCGCTACGGGTTTTGTCCATACCAGAGGCTGTGGCGGCGGCAGCGCGGTGGCGGGAGGCAGCGCCGAGGATGGAGGCGGAGGGGCCGAGGAGGCGCGGGAGCGGGAGGCGGAGCGCGGCGGAGGAACGGCGCGATGGCTCCAGGGGCGCGCGCATGACCGCGCAGGACGCGGCGGAGGCGGCCGTGGGCGCGGTCGGGTGCAGCTACGACCTCATAGGGGATCTCCGCCTAGGCCGCGCAAAGGCCGGTGGCCGGCTCGTGGACCTCGACGCCGCCGGGACCGGGACATCCCCGCGGGACCTGGCGTTCCCCGGCAGCGCCGTCATGGCGGGCGCGCTGGCCGGTGTCGTCGCCGACAAGGGCGAGCGCGCGCGGTTCTGCTCCGACGTGCCCCCCTTCGCGCAGATGGCGGAGCAGGTGAACCGGTCACTGTTGCTGGCAGGCAGCAAGATCCCCTCGGGCGCCTTCAACGCCATGTTCGACTACCGCGGGCGCTGGCATCGCGACGCCGCCGCCACGCAGGCTGGCGTGGAGGAGGAGACCTGCTGGTACGTGTGCGACGTGAGGAATACGAAAGGTGAAGGATTAGAAGTGAATCGACGATTCAAGGTAGGGGCCTAATTGCATTACGGCGATGGGCTTTGGTTGCTAATGGATCCTTAACGAGCTGATTTGAGACCCAAATAGAGTTTAAGCACGAGAATGACATACTTTGAAAGTTTATGGACTGAGGTGACACCCCATAAAAAGTTTAAGAACCTGGTTTGTATTTTACTCTTTAAAATATTTTGGTTTTTGGGTGAACTAAACAAGGCCTAATTCTAGCGCCTAATCGGTGAATATGTATTTTGCCACACTGGCAAGGCCATATATATTGATTTGCGAAGTTACGGTTATGAGAATTTAAATTATAGATAGTGATTGCAGAATATGGATTTTGGATTAAAAATCATGTATATTTGGAATACTATATTATAGCCAAAGATTATATATGTGGTTAAAACGTTTCACACCTGTTATCTCCAAACAATAGTAGGATATGTGGACAAGTGGATTCACATAATCTTGTGATTGGATTATGGGAATCAGAAGCGGAGCCCAAACTTTTGATTCGAGGGAGGTGGGGTGGGGTGGGGCGCAATATAACGACATCTTGTAAATATGATAAATATATACATGAAGTATATGTCTCAATACTTTTCAATATTTTTTATATTATTTAGTACTAGGAAATATGCCCATGCGTTGCAACGGGAGAAAAATATTAAATGGCCATAGAAAGTGATGACATAATGTTACATATCTATTTACATTTATTCTTTTTATAAAATTTAAAGTCTACTATTTTATTAATAACCATGACATCTATGGTATTAGATAGTTAATATTTACAATAATATGTAGCTTGAAGACATATTTATTTAATAATAAAAATAGAAATTAGTCAAATCTTATCTTACTCTAATATTATCTACAATAATATATAGCTTGAAGACATATTTATTTAATAATAAAAATAGAAATCAGTCAAACCTTATCTTAGTCTAATATTATCTCTAAATATAGCTTAGTATTATATTAAAACATGAGAAGTTTGTTGTTAACTTTTTTTTATTTAGATTAGATTTCTATGAAATATGATATATCAGTTAAATGTATGTAGATTATGAATACATGCGCTTATGAAGTGTTCATATGACATAACAACACATCGTGCAAAGGTAGTGTAAGCATCCTCAAGCATAAATTTAGGTAAATTAGTAAATTAGTGAGATATGCAGAAATGGTGCTAAAACTTTTACCACAAAGCAAGCATCACATTAAATAGGCTACCATAAAATTTTCAAAATAATTGGAGCAAGATAACTATAATTTCAATTTTACACTAAAAACATAGGCAAGCATCTTCAGAAAAAATATATTAAAATTTTTGATATTTTTTGTTTACTGCATTGATCTACATATGTGGAGCTGAACAAAATTTGTTTTGTAATTTTTAGTTTTTCTATGAATTACTACGCATTTATCAATTTCAGTCGATCAATTTCTCTCACAACTAAAAAGACTAAAGAGTGGACACTTTTTGGTGCAACAATTGTTTTGGTTCATCCATCTGCCATCCCATGCGATCCCACCTCCCATGTTGTGCAATAGGCGAGCGAGAAAAGGAAAGAAAATAATTTGTCCGCCCGTCGCTCCATCCACGCATGCGACCAGCGCGAGACGCCGCCATCGCCGCAAGACCGAGAAAGGAAGAAATTACCATGAGAAAGGAAGAAAGGTATTGCCTCCTATCGTACTTGCGCTACACCTCGTTGGAGAAGGTGCTGATTTTCTGCGTCGCGGAGTCAGGTGACGACGACGCGTTCACCTCCCTCATCCCTGGCAACCTCTTCCTGCACAATGAGGACGGCCGCTACCTCCTCAGCGTCATCGCCGCTGTCGGCCATCCTCGGGTGCCTAGAGAGGACGCGGGCAGAGCGGAGGACGCGAGCGAGCATGAGATCCGCTCCGCCCGAGCCGGAGTCGCGGCCGCCATCTCCTGCTCGGCCTCACCATCACCATCGCTGCCCTGCTCGCACTCGCCTCCGCCCAATGACGGAGCCACCCTAGCGGCGGGGTGGGGCGGCCGCCCCAGCTACCAACGGCATCGTCCAAGAACCCCAAACCCCCTCTAATTCCTTAGCTTCGGCTACCGGGCTACCGAGGAGAGGCCGCTCCGCCGCAAGAAGACCACTGGCGTCGAGCGAGAGCGAGCCGCAAGCACTGAGTATCGAAGAAGACGAGGCTCACTCCGCCGCCCGCTGCAAGGAACCAGCCACGCGCTCGCCGCCACCCTCGCCGGCCGCTGCTAGGCGCTAGCGCGGCACACTGCTCATCCGCTCACTGCCATCGCTAGGAACGATGGAGGGAGGAGAAGCGGAACTTGGCAGGGGCAGCAGCTTTGCCAGTTATTTAATTTATTTTGCAAATTTGAGGCAACATATTATGTTGTTCGTCCGCCTTTTTGACAATAACTTTTGCGATTCTAGTTTTTTGGCTATATTTTTTACAATCGCAGTCGATGAATACTGTGCGATTTGTGCCATAAGCTTTTTCGTTTATCTTCGTGTTAGAACTCGCCCAGCTATAATTTTTTTCTGGCTCCGTCATTGCCTCCGCCTCTGAATCTGACCACAATGTGCGTTGCTCACGACCCGACCACGCGGACATTTGACACTGCATATTCAAGCCCCTGCGATATGCCGGCTGACTTGCTAAGAACTGAAATTAGAGCGAGCGAGGGAGAAAACACGCTGCTGTGTCGGCGGTCAGCACAGCATGTGCTGTGGGTGCAGTGTGCTAGCTACGTCGCAGAGAATTTTTGCCCCCTAATTTGTTCTCTTGGACCAGTGGCCTAGATTAGATAATCCCTTTCTGGTGTGATATCCATTATCCCGGTGCTGCTTGCCCGCTTTCACACGCGTTCAGACTTCAGATACGCAAAATGATATTCAGCTAGATCACCATTTCAAATGTGCAGATTAGGCAAATAGTAATGCCAATATGCCAGGATTAGCAGCTGCTCTGCTTGGAAGCGCAAGGAAAGCCTTGTGGTGCTGCTCTGAAAAATCTGAATCCTGTCCAACAAAGGCATCAGGCATTGCGCATCTGTCTTCTTCTCCGTGAGCTCAGCTACAATGAGGTGCAGTTGCCTGCTTCTTACCTTGCAGGTTAGTAATCCAGACATGAAGTATAGACGGATGGGAATAATTGGTGTTTTAAGGATAGTTTCTACTACTGCTTCCACTAACATCAATGCTGCTGTGAACTGTTCATCATCTCAGGTTTGTTTTAAGCACAATGTAATTTTAAGAGGAATTTGGTGTTTAGTTGTTCGGATTGGAATGCATGCCGCAGCTTATGACATAAAGCTTGCCATTCTATTTTTATAAAATTTGGTTCCATACTATGTGACTTTTTTGTTCATCAGGGTATTTACACTAAAAAGCATATGCAAGCATCTCCAGCAAAAAAAGATAAAATAAAAATTATGATATTTTTTGTTTACTGCATGGATCTACATATGTGGAGCTAAACAAATTTTGTTTTGTAATTTTTAAATTTTTCTATAAATCACTATATATTTATCAATTTTAAGCCGATTGAAATAATAAAAGAAAAGTAAATTAATAGAATAAATATTTTGTATTTAGGCCCCTATAATTTCTTTAATCTCAATGTGCTGTAATATATAAAGGAGATTTTATATTGGGAATTAAAAAAACTTTTATTCTTTTTTCCTCTCTCCAATCGGAAGCCACGATTCCATCATCCAGACGGACGGAAGCCCAGTTAGGCCGAGTCGGCACCGAGACAGAAAAAAATTTGGCAAACTGAAATTTTCTCTCTTTATAGATAGAAGATATTGATATATAAGAGAAAGATTCAGTAGAAAAAACACAATATTATGATTAAAAATAGGTGAAATAATATTTTTTTGTGTTGTTCAATTGATTTTTTTATAGGGTATAATTGACTTGTTTCACTATGTCGATCATCATCTTATAACCTAGCAATATATATTTCCTTCTTTATACTCTTTTTTGGTGTGGTGGTCTATCTTAAAACAGTTTTGACTCAAAAGAACCGTCCCCATTGCCTATTTGCACGCGTCTTGTGGGCTTTGTCACGCAGTGGCGGGAACGGTTGCAAGGGGCTCGCTCTTTCCCTCCAAAACTGCGGCCGAGACGTTCCAATTTCTGAAACTACCCTCATTCCCGATCCCCGATCTCCATCGACCGGAGACGAAAGGGAGAAGACAGGCAGCCCAGGCGGCGCCGGTTGAGAAGAAGATGGATCGGCGCAGCGGGAGCAAGCGCAAGAAGGCACGGACTGCCGCTGGCTCTGGCTCCAGCGGCGGCGACCGCATCACCGCGCTGCCGCTCGAGCTCCGCGCGCAGATCGCCTCCCTCCTCTCGTTCGACGAGGCCGTGCGGCTGACGGTGCTGTCCCGGGCGTGGCGCCACATCCACCTCTACACGCCCGTCGTCGAGATCTACCTCAACGCATTCCTCTCCTTCCGGGACATCTACTTCGACGAGGCGCAGTCCGCCCGCGGCCTCCTGGACGAGGACTCGATCCTGGCCGTCCGCGTCGCGCTCGGCCGCCGCGCGCTCGAGGCGTCCTCGTCCAAGGTGGACACCCTCCGGCTCGTCTCCGACATCGACGACCCCCCCATGAGGCGCCACGCCGCCCGCATCATCGCGCTCGCGGACGCGCGCGTGATCCGCTTCGTGTCACCCTTGGTCGACATCGATGCCAAGGCGCGGAACGCATGGACGCTCGACCTACCCCCCGCGGCGCGCGAGCTGGAGGTCGTCACCTGGCGCCACCTCGCACCCGCCATCGCCGGGCCAGGCGCCAACGCCCTGCAGAAGCTCCGCCTCGACTACGCGGTGGTTGCCGAGTGGCCGCGCCTCCCGTCCCTGGTCTCCCTGGGCCTCAAGGACATCACCGTCGAGGCCCCGTTCGCGCCGGGCGCCTGGTGTCCGCTTCTGGAAGAACTGAACTTGTTCAGCTGCGAGATCAGACAAGCCCGTGTGGACATCCGCCTGCCGCGGCTCAGGTTCCTTGACATGGACTCTGTCGATGTCGCACCGCACGGCCGATCCACCGAGGCGCCGTACGGAGTCATCACCATCGACGCACCGGAGCTGATAGAGTTCGAAATTGACTGTGGAGCTGGAGCCACCACAGACTACAAATCATTCTCGCTGCGTGCGCCGAGGCTGCGTCTCTTGGGATGGCGCAACCAGTACGCTGAGCGCATCGTCATCGACGTCGGCAGGCCGGGCAGCGTCAAGTTGGGTGGAATCAGGTTGATGTCGATCTACTCACGCGGGATGATGTATTACAGGGAGCAGATGATGCGAATGCTGCAGGGGCTACTCCCCAACATCCCACCGGAAAACCTTGACGACGTTGCAGAGTGAGGCACAGAGCATATATAGTCCATCGATTTCGATTATTCTCATTTTGTTTTTCTCCCATTGCATTTGAACTGTGTTGGATCCCTCATTTGTGCTGGCTGTTCGATTGACGCAGGCCTTATTTGACGCTGGGAGACTGGTCTGACGATGACGATGACGAACCCAAGCACGAGAATGAGAAGCAGCTCACCTGCAACCTCAGAGGCCTCATCATGTCACATGGTATATGATTCCTAGAATGGAGTCAAGTTTCGACCATACACATCGCTAGCGCTATCATCTTATTATTAGTTTGTTTGGATCAACATTTGTGTCATGATCTGTGATTGAATGAACAAACCTTTACGCGTTCGTCTGTGATGAATGAACGTTATCCTTTGTCTGATGTCTTGAAAAACATTTCAGAAGTTGGAACTGCTGATTTCAGCCTTGTTGAAGACTTTGTTAATTCTGTTAGTCTCGTTTCTTGCCTTGCACTGATTAATCCTTGCTAAAACGCATGCTGTGGACACGTCTTCTGTTTTCAACCTAATAATCATCTTAGCTTAGATAAATATGCAGTTCTTGTGTTTGTCTCTGAAATGTATGGTTAACATCTGTTCATCAGGTTTTTGTTAAGATTAAGCATCTTTTAGAACAAGGGTGACTAGCCCAGTAATTTTAAATGATATAGGTATTAGAAATGTACATATAAATCTAAAACCAGTATGTCTTTTTTTAGTCTTTGTTTTCTATTGTTTGCTTATATTCTATCATAATACTCATGTATAGATTTTATTATCTGTTTCAGTGTGTTAGACTTTAGCTACTAATCGCTTCATATAGTTTATTTGGATGTACTTTTGAGAAATATATGATGCTTTGACAAAAATCCAATCAAGCTATTAAGAATTTGTCCACTCATAGCTCTCAGGATTTTAGTTTATTTGGAGATAAAAATTGATATGTGTGATTCATCATGAATTACATTTATTAGACACTACTGTAACAATATGTTGACAGAAAAATCATTGTGAAAAATTGCTTCTCGAAGACATAGAAAATGTCAAAAACATCATCTATTATTTGTCAGCTGTCAGCTTATATAATATCAATAGGCATCATTTGCTGGATGTGGAATGGATTCTCCATCTTTAGTACTAAACATCATTTGCTAGCTATTGTTGCTTTCAAGGACAAAGAGTGCTTATCACAAGAAGAAAAATCATATGATTTTCCACACAAAAAATGCACCAGCCTCTAAGAAATTATACATGATCATGTCATCTAACTAACTGATCTTTATTGTTGACCAAATCTATTTGTTTCATGGAAGTTTTGTATGCTTGAACAGTTTGGTGATGTTCATTTTGTGCATATTTACTATACAAAATGAAAACAAACAACAGATAAAACACCAGTCGTTAATTTATTCAGCTGAAACCATGGACAGACTGCTCTCCTCTTAGGTTTTGCTGGCTAGTGTTTGTTGTAGCTGCAGTTGTGCTCTTTCCGGTGGATGCTTTGCCACCGAGGTATTTCCGGCGGATGCTTTGCCGCTGAGGTGCGTTGCTTTGCCACCAAGGATGCATCTCCGGCAGGTGGGTCGTTGAGGCTGCTGAGGTGGGGACGGATGCTTGGCCGTCGGTTGGTTGCTTTGCCACTGACGACGCGTCTCCGGCTGGTTGGTCGTCGAGATTGCTGAGGTGGAGACGGATGCTTGGCCGTCGGTTGGTTCGCTTTGCCACTGAGGACGCGTCTCCGACTGGGCTGGTCGTTGAGGTTGCAGAGGTGGGGACGGATGCATGGCCGTCAGTTGCCACTTATCTGTTGCGGCTCCGAACACTGCTGGCTACCTGGGGGTTGGGTTTTCTTCTTGTTTTTGGCTTAGCTGTTGGGGTTGTTAGGTGGAGGTTCCCCCCTCATGTTTCTTGCTTTTGTTTGTGTTCTGGGTTTCAATGGTAATCCTTGGATTACTTGCGAACTCTTTGTATCGGTTACCCGCCGTTTCTTTCGGCTCTTCTTCTTAATGAAAAACACGTGAAGTCGTGATCTCGAAAATTCTATAAAGAAAAACTCAAAGGGAAAGTATGTGATCCACGAGTTTATCAGCAGCCTGTTGAGAAGACCCAGTACTCTCAAGGCACATCTGCATCTTGTCCTTCAAAACCTTTGCTCTTGCCCTGATCTCAACTCCCTCATCTTCTTCTAGCAGCCTTCTGATGGCCTTTCCAACCTCCCCTCGCCAAACAATTTATTTCAGCTTGCAGGCCCTTAATTTATTTCAGCTTACAGGCTGAAAAAAGTTTCAGATTGCAATAATCAAACAATTTACTTTTCCTGATATTATAGACTGTAACAATATGCAATACGCAGGGTAAAACAAACAGGGCCATGATACATCTTGAGTCTAGGAGTCATGGAGAAAAAGTAATCAACTAACACAACTACAATAAGCTTAACCGAGATGACGCTTTTCATTATCTGAGGCGGTCAAAGGCAATCGCCTCCATTGAAATGTCACGGTTAATCCATGAATAACGGAGGCGGTTGCTTTGACCACCTCGGTTAATCAATTAACCGAGGCGGGCTACTTACAACGCCCGTCTCGGTTAATTGATAAAAAAAATCTGGACCCCACTGGTGAGCCTGTTACCAGCCCACCAGCGAGCCCGTTCTTGAGCCCACTAGCTAGATTCGGTGACGCAGGATGCCACTATCACTTCCATGCCGCCCCCTCGCCTCCTTGTCATATCCATTGGCCCTTGCCCCTTGCTCTGGATCCACTCGTTGGTCACCTCCACGCTGGCCTCCTCCTCACCTCCATGCCAGATCCGGGTGTTGCTCGCCGGAGAAGGAGAGGGAGGGAAGAGTGAGGAGATGAAGAGAGGAAGAGAAAGGAAGATGGGGAGAGTTGACTACCTCCATGTGCCGCCCAGCCTCGCAATTGCCCATCCTCATGCCACTTGGCCACGCGTGCCCGCTCCACACGCCTCCTAGCCTTGACCGCCCAGCCCCGTGTCGTCGCACCGCCCAGCCACACCACCTCGACCTCGTACCGCCGTGCCGCCCTGAGAGAGAGAGGCGGGAAGAACCGCGCTGCACCGTAGAGGGAGAGGCGGGAGGAGTTTCTAAGGGAGAGGGAGAGGGAAAGGCGGGTGAGGGATAGGGAGGGCCGGGGTGAGGTGAGGGAGGGGCACGGTGTGGGACGGGGAGGGCGAGGGGAGGGGTGCGATTGGGAGTTGGGGGGCACGGCTGGAGAGTGGCGATGAAATCCTAAAGTCCATTATATATACAATCAGCATGTATGGGCCAAGACGGGCTGCCTGATGGACTATTATTTATAGAGGCATGCCTCGTATCGTAACCGCCTCCAAAAATAGATTTATGGAGACGATTGTTATAAGGTGATCACATCAGAAAATAAACCATTTTTGGAGATGGTTGTCTTAATACGACCGCCTCGGTAAATCGATTTTGTGAGGCGGTTATTTGTTACTGCCACAGTTAATAAAAATGACCACCTCGGTTAGTTCCAAGCATTAATCGAGGCGGTTGAATTGTTTGCCCGCCTCCGAGCCCCTTTTTCAGACGTCTCGGAAAATTTTTTTCTGTAGTAGTGCGGTCAATGACTTTTAAAAGGATTGATATTGTTTATTTTATTTATTAGCCTGGTGTAATGTATAGGAAGTGTTATCAAATGCTATCACGATCAACTTCATCAAACTCGATCATTTTATTCACATGATACCTAAATAGTATCAATTTTTTCTAAGGCGTCATTGAAGTTATATGAACCGATATTGGTACCTCCTCCATTTCAAATTATAAGACTTTTCGACTTTTCTGGATACATAACTTTTACTATGCACTTAAATATACACCATATCTAGATACATAGTAAAAGGAATGATCTAGAAAAGCTAGAACGTCTTATAATTTGAAATAGAGGGAGTAACATTTAATACCATTATTTGGTTCTTCTTAGATGGATTATCAGTTTATGTTACCAACATACAGTGGTGATGTGTTACCACTATCACTTCTAAATGTACCATAATGATAAAAGGTGTATGAGATTGATGTTTCTGTTGTATGCAACAACAATATAAAAGTCTTGATTAACATGAGCCATTAACGCTAGACAGGAAGATGTCCTTTTATAGAATGAAGAAAATATATAGAGATAAACCAATATTTATATTTTCTGTAACACATAGAAGAGTTGCGTATCTTTGTATAGATTTAATTCCTTACAAGCAACCGCTTTGACCCACCTAGTAGAACTCTTCATTCTTTTATGATAACTTTGCATGATCCAATGCGCTCTTGCCTTCCAGTTTGTTTGACATAAAGATTTTTAAATACTCTTCTACTCCCATTGTCTTGTACAGGATCCTCTCTTCTGTAATGGTTGTCATAGGTGCAACTACTCCATCAAGTGATGGAAAATGAAATGCTGATATGGTTAACCGTTCTTGATTGGCATTTATTGTCACCCTGTGTTCAACACTCTTGTACTTTCCATTTGACATAATCTACAGACATCCAATAAACAAAATAAGACGAATGTGATAGCAAGTTGGTTCATCATTTATTATTCAAGAAGTAATCATATATCTAAATAAATATAATGCACTATATTGTAAAATATAATTAGGGCCTATAGCCCAAACCTCTTTCCAAATGTTACATGAGGTTGGAGGAAATTGGAGTCTAGAGATAGAGGTTTAGAAATCTCCCATTTGCGTGGTGGACATGGGAGTAGAATCGGGAATAGGCAAGATGAGTAATAAATGGAGTTTTTTTTTTGCGAATAGTAACAAATGGAGTTGAATGGTGCTACATCCATCAATGTCTCACCCTAGATGGCCACTGACAACAAAGTGATTGACATCCTTATCTTGTTATCCTTCTACCTCACTGCACACTTATGCTCATGCAGCCAACTAAACACTCTTCTTTAGGTCACTACATCCACTCAGCGTGTTTCCACTCAACCAAGGTATATGATGCAGCCATATGGATACAACCGAACACACCCAAAGCTGTTGGTTAACTGGATAATTGAATGGACTTCAAACTTGAGGTGACTATATTGGATTGGACATTCTGTAGCTTTAATTTCACTTGACTAGATTTGTCTCTTAAATCCTCATATATGGATATGCCATGTATCCCATTGATATGGACATGGGTTTCAATCCATTCCCACGCCTTCACATTAGGGTGATCTTTTAGTGATGGAAGCATTTTCTGACGTTCAACACAAGGTTGTAGACAAAACATTACTAGAAAAATAAATTATGAACAAACCGGTAGGCACAACTTAAATGCAGCACACATAAACATTGTTTTTGCAAGATGCATTACCCTGTATATTTAAAGTAAACATGCATTAATGTCTAAAAAAGTGTGAATAGAAGATTATATTTTATTTAAGTTGTAATATATTTATGAAATAGTGGTTAATATTTTTCTACAATTCCATAAGTAATTTAAGAAGAGAATACATCATCTAGTAAGAATATCTTTGACAGACATAATTTTCTAAAAAGATTTCATACCTCAAGAAAGTCACCCACATTCACCAGCAATGCTTTAGGATTTGGTTTCACTGTGATCCATGCATTGTGCCTTTTAATTTGAAGGCCTTCAACTGAATTAATTTCTAAAAGGATAGTTAGAAAAGATGCATCTGAATGTGGTGACAAGCCCAATACCTTTTCAGCCATGGTCATGCATGGAGGGTAGTAATTCATCCTCAAAACTTGAGACACATATTTGTCGTCCATCAGTTTGAGATCAATATTTAATGCTTTAGCAATGAAGTGAACAACAGAACCAATAATTTTCATCAACTCAGAAGAGTAGTCATTAATAGATTTCCTAGCATCACAAAAAATAATAAATGCATATTATTACTACTGAATTCAATGACACACATTCAAGTGCATGGGGATTGTTCAGTTGTGAATGTCGCTCTTATTAAAACTGAGGGTAGGTAGTTTGACTCATCCTATGTTTCAACATGTTTGATCCTATGTATTTTACCATAAAAGGATATGCTATTTTGTCATGAAAACTCACCATGATTTTTTGCTCTAGTAATTCTTTATTATCTTTATTCAACATTATATTTAAACATATTAGACAACACAATGATATTGATGCACAACTTCTATTATGTTTGTTTAGGGCTAGACTTAGGGCGGGCGACCCCTTCAATAAAGCTAACGTGGGGGGAAATACTTGTGGATCAAGCCCTAGTCATAGAGTTCAAGCCCTAGTCATAGAGTTCAATAATGCTCAAAGACCCCATGTTAGGAGATCCTAAAGTTATGTTAGGTTCGCTAGTTATATTTAACTCAGAAGATTAGGAGCTTAATGGGTCATAGTAGGATCGCCAGTTGGCTACAATAAAAAGAGAGAACCACATCATGCTTAAATAGTTGGGCAATGCTAACTTTCTAGGAAAGCCTGTTCGCTGGTCTGAAAAGTCATAGCTGAAATTACTGTTGGCTGATTTAATATCTCAAATAAACTAAGCCAATAATTTTTTAGATTTTTAGATCAATTAATTAATTAATTAAAAAAGAAAAAAAACTCAAATCTATCTTATAATGCGAGGCATGGGTGGGCATGCAGCCCCTTCCTTGTTCTTGCGCATAGCTGCACCCTTTCTTTTGTGCGATGTCGTCACATCTTTCTTTTCTCTTTTTGGTTCCCATGGCTAAAAAAAATGACAACTATCACTCTTACCACATTCTAAGGTTAAATTTATCCACCAATAACATCAGGGTACTAGAAATAAATTTGTGACGGGTTTGTCGTGTATAAAGCTTGATGACATTTTATGCTAAAATTAAAAACTGGTCATATTACATACATAATTGAGAGGATCATCTAATAAGACAAGTAGCTATCATAAAGTTTCATATACGTGCCATATTATATACGTTCCTAAGTAACAAGTGCACCAAAAATTAATTAGTTTATTCTAATTAAATTATATTATATGCAAAGTTACAAGATTCATCATATCTAATAGATCATGCATGCACCAATTAGATCTAGAAAACATCTTTTATATCTAAAACTTTACTTATTTCATCTATTACCTCCTAGAAAGTAAGATGATTCTAATCATCCGATCTAATTAAATGAACCTCACAGTCATTTAAGGGTATCACAACAAAGTCCTAAATAGTTAAATCATGTACAACACTATATGTAAAGAGAAAGGTCTAAACTCAGTCTTGCAGTTTAGACATGCTGACCTGAAAGTACGAGGTTGAGTAGGCCAATATTTCATATCACGGGCCTGAGGCGGTTGGGCTATGATGGAAAACCTGTCACACCAGTCAAGTTTTTGACCTTCCGACACAACAAACGATTGGCCATAGCCTTGAAGGCTTCCTGGAACCTGTGCATAGGCACACTTCACCTCCAAGGGAAGTTGGAAGAAACTCTGAATGTCACTTCTTATATTTGTGATTATCTCGTCTGCTATTCCATGATTTACAAGCTGTGAGAGGCGGAGAAGTTGACATTAGTAGGTTAATATCTCATATCATGCTTGATGAATTCAAGATATTAATAAGGAGCAGAAATTGTTGGATCTCCTGCTAGAGGTGAATAAACCATGATATCAGAAACAAGTTTGACATAGGTAACACTAGTTAATAAGGGGCTTCTTTGGAGCACAAGAATCAGTTTATTTTCGTAAGAAAAACACGGGCATAAAAAATCTTGCATTCCAAAGAGGACCTATATGGGCTCCGTTTCTCGTAAAATTATACAGATAATTAAGAATCATCTTGTCACAAGTAAATTGACTACGTACCTGAAAAAATCCCCAATCCTCACAAGCAAACCTGAGGCGAGCAGCCTCCTCTTCCACAAAACGGGGATTGAAGAGCTTGCCAAGGTCGATCACGGGAACCTCGCTGGATTTCTCAACAAGAACTCCAATGTCCGGCCGGATGTACCTTTCGAGATTCTGGGCTGTCATCTCTTCAGGACATGCCGCGAGGTCTTGCACGTTCCTGACAGGGAGGGATGAAGCCACCCGTGACCATCTGCTTCCGGTGCTGCTCGGAACCTCCGTCTCCATCACAACTTCCAAAACTCGCAAGTAAATACTCTCAGTGGTGTTTAGCTTGCTTATCCATTCGTGGCGTTCCTCGTAGCCGCCACAGAGTATATGTATACATACAAGGCTCAATTATTGAGTTTTGTGCCTAGTGTTGACTTTGACGCAACTCTAAACAAGTGGGCAACTGACATGTTACCGCTAAAGAACTTTTATGTCACAACTTGGTCAAAAGATTGGGGCCGGATGTAGCTTTCAAGAATCTCGGCTGCTCACCGCTCCATCCAACTCCAAAAGATAGTTTGGCACAGTTTGTTTTTTTAGGTGCGACTTCTATACAGGCACTGTGGCAGCAACGTTTATAGGAGCTATTTTTTTTATCTCTACTCACAATACGAGCCTAGAGTCAGGAGAACCCATGATTTGTGGCTCATCTAGTACTATAGCGCGCAGCTAGAGCTTAAGGAATCCGTTCAAAAGCGGTATAACCTAAACCCAAAATAGATCTTCAACACAATATCTAGAGCCTCCAACGAGTACCAATGGGTCGTCAATATAATACCTATAGCCTCCAATAGAGTACCTATACGAAAGACCTATTTTCGGTATCAAGAGAGGTATAACCCAAATTTGGATATCCTCTCTCCTCGAGATCCATTTGTAGAGAGTGTTGTTTTTTAGTCTTGTTGTTGGAGGAGACTTAAAATAGGTATTGAATCTTTGAACTATAGCGCTATCCAAAGGATGAATGAGTCTTGTAATTTAGGTGAGGATTGTTGGAGATAGTCTTTGGTATGTTCTATTGCAACATGAAAAAAGAGTTAAACTCTAATTGTTTTAGATTGTTCTTCTCTTCTTAAATCTATGCAGTTTTTATTATCTTGCTAATCTATTAGAGCAACTCCAGCAGGAGTCTTCAAATCAGGACCACTACTTTTAATTTGAGAGCTGCTCCTTTTTTCAAATCTTTTTGATAGAAACTGTCACAAGGGGACTCGCTCATCATTCTTTGTCCTTCCCATACTAAATCTCATCGGCATTAGCATCTAGACAAAGCGGAGGTAGCGCCGCCTGCCTACCCTAGGGTAGAAGGTGTTGGGGAGAGGAGTCAAGAACAGGAGGGGCTTGCCACGGGAGAGGGACCGAGATAGTGATTTAGGGGAGGGGGAGAGCTGGGGATGGGTGCCATCAACCAAGGGGCAAGCCTCGTCGCGGAAGAGAGTCAGGGGAGACCTTATAACCAAATTTGAGGGGTGGAGTCAAAAAACGAGCTCCAATAGAGCCCCTACTAGAGCCCTCAAATTTGAAAGGCTCTCAAATCCCCCACCCACCTCTCATTCCTAGGGGCCCTAGACCAAGCCCTCAAATGACAATTGTGGTCCTTTTCCCCTCCCATGTGCTCGTGGAACCGCACTCGCTCGTACCTCTCCAATGCCAGTTGGCCTCCTTCTCCATCCCCGACGAGGCCCTCCCTCGGCGTGCTTGGCTCCCCCAATGGGGGTTTAAGTATGGAACCTACTAGAGTTGCTCTTAAATTTTGCCAATAGTCGCATCTTTCTAATCATCAACTAAATAGTCATATCTCTCATATTGTAAATCACTAGGGTCATGTAGAAATACGTTGTATTCCACAAATGTAGAAATTCGGGTCAGGTGGAGTCTCCTTGGACCTAAACCCAAAACTCAAAATCAAAATCTGAAACCGCCCCAAACACCATTTTGGCGATAGTCCAAATCCAAAACCGAACCCGGTGCATCCCGAAACCCGACCAGATCCCCAAACCCACCACTATATAACAATTTAAAACAACAATAAATTTCTAGCAACACATGCATGATATATATTACATATTCACGCGTATAAACAAAGAGGCAATAAACAAAACACAATTTCATGACTCAACTTAAAACAAACTTAATGGCTTACATTAATAATTTATTAATAAAAACATGAGTTTTATTCAAAATAATATATTTTAGACCTCCATTGGATATTCGCGAGTGGAAACTAAAACCCGAAACCAAACCCAATAAAGTTCGGCCTTTCAGGTACCGAACCCGCTGGACCCAAAATCCACGGAGTTCAGACTTAAATACCACCCACTGCAATCCCTACACAAACCACATCATATATCATTACATATTTATGTTTCAATTACAAATTGTAAACTATGGATAGTCCTATCCTATACTCTCTCTGTACTGATAATTCAAGTTGTTTTGGATAAGATTTAGATCAAATATTAGAAATATAAATCATAAATAACTTTTAAATTAAACCATATGAATAGGTTTGTCTTGAAAAGTACTCCCTGCGTTCAGGAAAATATACAGCATAGTGTCATGGGTTTAGTATCTTAAGTTTGACCAGTTATAAATAAAAAAAATCAATATTTATAATATTAAATAAACATCATTAGATTAATTATGAAATATATTTTTATAATAAATTAATTTGGAGCCATAAATATGAATATTATTCACTAGAAACTTGGTCAAACGTGAACTATCTTTTCTCGCATGCAACCCATAGTTGCATGTTTTCATGCAGAGGGAGTAGTTTCATAAAAACGTACCTATATCATTTTCTAATAAGTATTTTTATAAAATAAGAAGTTAAAGTCGTGCTTTGAAAATTGTATTCTCATCTAAAATGACTTGAATTATTAGTACAGAGTGGAGGAAGTATAAAATAGTTTTTTTTATGTACGTTTTGACTAGCTGTATACGGGCACTCCCAATGTCAGAAACTACATGTAGTTTCTATATGTATTAATTTTTATAGACACTATATATAGAAACTATAGTCCCAATGGATAATTTCTATAAAATATTTTTTTTTACCCAATCATATTCATTCTCTCTCCATTCTTAACCAATCATATCACTTCATATCTTAGATTTTGTGTAGACATGGTTTCTAATTTAGACCCAGTTTCTATGATTTTTGCTCTCTCTCTTCAATAACTCTCTTATCATATCAGTAAAATGCTTAGATGACACTATAATTAATGTTTATGGAAAACACTATGTTTTCTGTATTGCGAGTGCTCTACAGTCAAGAAAGAATACAAAAATATATTGTTCGAAGAAAAAGGAACGGCCCATGTGCCAGTAGCCCGTGCCGTGTGGGTGTGGCTGTGGGTGCGCGTTCTCCCCAGTCCCCCACCTCGCCGCCTTTTCCCCGCGTGCTCTCTCTCTCGGCGACGACCGCCGCCGCCCTTCGCCAGGTTCCCAGGGCTTCGTCGGGCCCTTCTCCGGCAACGAGCACCGACAAGGTATGCCCGCCTCTTCTATTCCCTGCCTTCTTTGCGAAGCCGAGCACCACAAGCCTCACCTAAGCTATTCTGGCTTTTCTTAATAATCGGATCTGATCTAATTGCAAGTGTATACCTGTATTATTATGCCTTCTAATTTCGTTCTTTTGCAAAAAATTATCGGCTGTGTACACCCATGTCCTTTGCTTGGTCCGACCCTGCTCTTGCTCTGCACATATGCTCGTTAATCTCATATACAATCAGTTGGATGGACTTGTAAAGACGGACACAGATTGCGATAATCTTAAGACAATTTCCCACCTAGGCGCCTTTGACTCAAAATTGTTGATATGATAGCCAACTTGGCAGTGTTTGTTATATTTGTTCAATTTTATTTTATACAATCTGCAATAGCTTTACCCATGTGGCCATGCTCAAGCAAAATTCATCTCAGTTCAAGAAGCATTGGCCTGTTAGGCGGGGTGGGCATACTAAGCAGCTCTTACTGAAGTAGGCAACATATCCTGGAATCGTAGCACGACTTGAATAAGATGCTCATCTGCGATTTGCATAATATAATACAAGCTGCAATGCTCAGGTTGAGTTCATATCGTGCGAGCGAGTCAACTTGCCACTGCACAATCTTCTGTTTGTCGTTCCCAAGCTTGCAAATAATCTTGCTTACATTAGTGTGCTAGTTTTCTTGTACCATCGCATGCCACCATTGCTGTAAGTGATACTTTCAGATTCGGTCTATGGTGGAAGAGGTAGTTGAGCATTACTAGCCAAGCCAACTGGGTGGGGGATGTTAATGCATTATGGTGATATTGGTTGACTGATAGCACTGTACTTTTGGTTGACAGCTAATTTGCTCCATGAAACTGGCTATACAGCTGCAATTGGTTCATTGTATTGCAAAAAGGGCTGGGTTTCAGGGTTGTCCAAATCCGCTGCACCAGGCCAATCATTATGGCAAAAAACTTTTTATCTGTTGATGTTGATGGGAACAAAATGGAGGAAAGGATTCTTCATCCTTACACATATTGCTGTTTTTGTTAATTAGAAAGGTCATTTTGTTGTTATCAAAGGTGCGTGAAGACACACTACTGGTTTATGTTAGATGAAAAGAGTCTACGCCACTGAAGTGCACAAAGCATTTTCTGATTGATTTATTGAATGAATCAATTATGTATCATCAACTTAGGACAATATCAGATGTGGGGAAATGGCTGTGAATGATTTCCTTGGTTCACACAAGTGCCATTGTCAGCTCATATGTTTATATCCTACTTGCAACTATATCTTACTTTCTGATATTACTATATACATTTCGGTTTTTCCTGAATGAAAACTTGAAGCTGCCATTGAAAAATCTGAATATTTAATGTAATGAACTAATATTTTGCCTTCATCAGCAGATTTTGTTTGTAAAGATTGTGAGAGCACCATTCACTTTTCATTAGTGAAGTTCAACACTTCAAGCATGAGGTCAGTACTCCTAGTTTCTCCATCTCTGAATTTCTGTTCCAAACAGTTTATGGAGTCTGATGCATATAAACCAGACCCATTCATTTATAACTCACTCTCTACCTATTCATTCAGCTAGTTCTCATGTTTGAACTTAGCAATTTGTAAGTAATGTACCAGAAAAAAATGTCTTAAGTCCTATGGTTTATTTGTCATTTCTGTGCTAAATCTTTTTTTTTCTTGTCATATAATCTATTTAAGCTATGCTGCACTTTGGTCCAAGGACCACCTACTTCACTCCTGCTATATTGTGCCAGTGTGGCAGTGTTACAGTTTACATTGGACTTACAAGGAGATTGAGATATAAATTACGTGCTAACAGAATTTGCATGTATATGACCAATGGACCATATCATTTCAAAATGTTTATACATTTTGGAATAATATTGTATACTTGTTGAGATGTTTCTGTGCTCTACTCCATCCTAAGTATTGTGGAAGGGTATTTAAAAGGGATATGTATGGCCAGTTGTCGCTAATCTTTTTGTTATGCTTAGTGCTTCCCTTGCCTTTGTGCATGGTGAGGTTGACAATTATTGCGAAATTGAGGGAGTTTGTGTTAGATCTTTGGTACAGCCTGGTTGTTGTATCCAATTTCACTACATTATGCTGTCAAAGTCTTTATTGATGAAGTCGTTGCATTTCATGGGAAAAAATGTATTATCGCGTGAACTCATGTTTTTATTTGAAGTTTATGTATTTCCATTTCAATACTAAATAGTGCTCATTTGGTTTTTGTGTGACAAATAGTTGAGAGTTAAGAACTGAGATGATGGATGGAACATTTACTTTTCAGCATTGTACACAAACATTGCTTTGTTTATCGATACTGCTTGTGTTGATTTTGATTGGTTTTGGAACCTTGCATCTCAAAATTGGAAGGGTCAATAGAGCCAATATGTAAAATGGCTTGGCTTTAAAATGAAAAAAAAAACATCAATTGAGTTTCTTTTTCTTGTGTTGGCACTCTGAAGGAATGATTTCAGAAATGTGCATATCTATTGTTACATACACATATCACATGTGATACAGTCCATATCTTATGGCCATTTTCTTGATTTAGCTTCTGATGCTTGGACCCTTTTTCAGTAGCTCTCACCGTGTGAAGTGGAATGAGGACAATCTGTATGAAATTGAGTCAAACAAACCAGTCAGGCAGAAGATAACAGAGCCAAAGACACCATATCACCCTATGATAGATGATGATGGTAGACATCTTGCCACCTGCTGACCTGCATCACACTATATCTGACCATTTTAGTACTCCCTAGTGTGCACATGATTATTTGGCTGACTGCTTGCCTTCTAGGGTCACTGTCGCCAACACGTCCTTTCGACAAATGTCTCGATGAGACTGTCCAGGCTGAAGCTATCTTAACAGCCTTAAATGGTGTGGCTTCTTCAAGCAATAGCAATTCAAAGGATGACGGTTGGGGATCGTCAGATGATGATACAGACGCAATAGAACAAGATGATGGTAAACTTCTTGCCCAGCTGTTACAATTTTCTATTTCTGGTTGCAGGACTGTGCTCATATTAGTTTTCTTATTCATTTTGGTAAGATAGTTAAATGGGTCAAATTAAGATAACATAATTATTTTCTCAGTGAACAAGAAAAGGTTTTAAAAAAATCAGTCTTGAATATTATGTATATCCTACCCAAAGATGGACATTTTGATGTTTGATTGGCAGAGTAGTTCACACTTCCATTTATTTTCACAATCACAAGGGAAACAACTCTGTTCTACTCGAGCTTCCTTAAGTTCATAACTAGTCCAATTAATTAGACACATTCTCAATTTCCTAGTATTAAACAAGGCAAACTTCATTGTTCTTGTTGTTCCTTAAGCAAGACAGAATTGGTCATAAAACTCAAGGTACACGTGGCACAAAAAAATGTTAAATGCCATGTCATTATCGTTATAAAGTCTGATCTACTATTACTTGATCACTACTGTCGTAGTACACAATTAGCATTACTTGATCACTACTGTCGTAGTACACAATTGCAGTGTCTTTTTGTAATACGATCGGACATTACTGTTTGCAGACCCAGAAGCTGACACAACAAGATTGAGTTTCAAGGAGCATCGCCGTGCCCACTACGATGAGTACCGCAAAGTTAAGGAACTGATGAGCACTGGATCCCTTACTGTTGAGGAGGCTGATGAGGATAACAGAGCTGCCACCAGCTCCGAATACAAAGGTGTGGGGAAAAGAGCAGCGAACGACGACATGAAGTCCTCACCGCAAACATGAGAGTTCATATGAATGTTCTGATTCCTCTTATTTACAAAGCTAGGACAGCCCTTCGTGGCCGAAGCATGCAGTTTGCCTAAGTAAGCTAACAGTGCTTCGTGTGTGCTGGATCAGTGATTTGGCATTGGGTGCTTTATTGTATCATTGTATGTGCAATACAGTTGCTACTCTTGTTTTGTTTTGTTTTGAGATGCTTGTGTGCCAAAATGGCTTTGATGACCGAGAATTGTAGTGGAGTTGGCTGTTTGGTGGAATGGTCGTTTGCTCCATTTGGTTGGTGACTCAACATTTTCAATTGAGATAATATGTTTCAACTAGAGCAAACTGCTTGATGCTGAACTCAGTTATCCTTTTCTTTTAGCATAATCTGTGTTGAATCAGTGTGGTTGTTGGTTCTTTTTTTTGAGAATCACCAGTGTGATTGTTGGTGTGTTGTTGCGCTAGATCAATTTTTCCCCATTAGACTAGGGCTATGCAATTGCGAAATGTGACGGGCCTACAGAGCGTAAAGGTATCTAATTAGCTTGACGGGCCTTGGATTCGAAGTGGGCCAAGAGCCCAAGATAGGCCAGAAGCAGAAGGTGCCACGAGCGCTCTACTTGATTCTCAAAAAAAAAAAAAAAAAAAAACGAGCGCTCTACTTCGGTCTCCTGGTATCCCAATCACAAAATACAGAAGCTCAATACCGACATGCTCCTCACCTCACGAAACGCAAGCTGCTGCCCAAGAGCTGAAGAGCATATGATTTTAGAGGTTCTCTATGTCTTATTGGCCAAGGAAAGGAACCTTCCTTCTAGCTCGGCAATCTTGGGCCAATCTTCTAGATTGCACATGTACGTTTCACGGGAGTCTCTCGTATTCATGGTCAGCATGGGTCATCCCAAATATTTGCCAGGGAACTCAATCAACATGCTGTCCAATTATTAGTGTGTCGCTAATAAAATTTCTAGCCTTCTAACTTAGCCCTCCTTTTGCTCCTTTTCTAGATCCGCCACTGTTGTCCATGGAAATGTTATGACAATTTTAGTTTTGGACATGTTAATGGTGAGTCCTCATTCCTAAACAACGTCTGAAGTCTTCTAGGATGCCTCGCGAGGCGTGTAGTTCTTAAGCACATGGATTAGTGAAATCCCTAGCAACATTTGTGCACAACAAGCGAACATCTCCACAAAGTTTTCATTTGGGCAAACTTAAACACGTGATGGGTCACACAATTGCGTGTTCATGCACTCACGCGACCCTTCCACGCCTTGTCAAAGAGAAAGAAGAGTCACATAAGGCCAGTGGTTAGGGTTCCAAGAGAGGGATTGTTGGAAAATATGATGTCCAGCTAGAGTACATTCCAAGTATATTCTCCTATTAATACAACCGCTAGGTGTATTCTAGGTCTTAACTTCTTGCACCACCTTTGCTTCTTGGGCCGTGTCTGTGGGCTTGCAGATGGCCCATGGCCTAACATATCGCGCTCCCCCCGGGGATTTCTTTCTTGTCAACGTAGGTCTTTGAGGATTCCTCAAGGCCTCCGCCCAAAAGCCTTTGCTTGAGCTAGCTTCGCCTTGCCGCTTGGGCTGTTATCTTCCGCCTTGCTGCTTGGGCTGTCATCTTCACTGCCACCTCTAGAGCCTCTACCTTGGGCCAAGCCTGACAGACCTTCGCCTCAATCCGCCGGCCTTTGCTGGGCAGGACTGTAGGGGCGAAGGCCTCTGGTTTACTTCCCTGCACATAACTCAAGCAATTTGTTAATGGTGGTTCTCTTTGCCGCAGTGTTCCTTTGCCTCCACGGCTCGTATTCGTGTCCCAACAGGGCTCACACATCGGTGGGTGTAAAACAGGGTATGTGGGAAAAGGGAGGTAGGTGGGCTAAGGAGGCAGGGGCACTGTATGGGGGGGGGGGGTTGGTGGGAGATGGCGGCTGAACGAGGCTGGCAGTGATGTCGTTGTGTCGAAGAGGTCGTCGACAACCGTGTGATTGGGGGAGGACAAGGTCGATGGGGGGCGGCGGTGGAAGGTGGGTGAGGCGGCGGGAGCCATCGGCTGTGCGTGATGGAAGAGCGACTGAGGAAGTGGCGGAAGAGGGGTTTTGTGAGGCAGCATTACAAGCAAAAGCGGGACAAGGGCCGCACAAGCAATGAGGAAGAAGGGTCGCACAATTTTCAATCGCGCCACCCATCACGGGATGTCATCATCATCCATATAGCGATATATCACTCAAAGGAAGATCCTTATTACACATAGATAAATCAGAACATGACATGCAGTTCATTATTCAGAGCATCCTGCTGATCATGCTCAACTCAAACCTGAAAGCTGATCGATCAAAGCGACGAAATGTACTCCACCAGGCCATCAAGAGCCAAACTAGCTGCTCCTCCTTCAGCAACACACTCCTTCGCCTGCCCCATCAGTAACCGAGCTCTCTCCCTCGGCCCCTGCGGCCCCAGTTCCCCGACCACCAGCCTTCTGATCATCCTCGCCATGGCCGTCCTCTCCAGCGGCTTCCCGACCTCGAACCCGACGCCCCACTGGTGCGTCACGTACCTCGCGTTCACTATCTGCTCGGCGAAGAACGGCTGCACGAGCATGGGCACCCCTTCGGCTATGGCCTCCACCATGGAGTTCCAGCCGCAGTGCGTCCAGAACCCACCCACCGCCGGGTGCGCCAGGACCTCCCTCTGCGGCGCCCACGCCACGATCTTGCCCCTGTGCCTCACCGTCTCGCGGAGCTCCTCCGGCACCGGCGGCGGCACCTCCTCCTCCTCCGCGTCCACGCCGGCGGCGCCACCGCCGCCACGGACGACGGAGCCGCGGCGGAGCACCCACAGGAACGGCACGCCACTGGCCGCCAGCGCCCACGCCGTCTCCTCGAACACGGCGCGGTCCACGCGCGCCACGCTGCCCATGCTGACGTACAGCACGGACCGCGGCGGCCGCGCGTCCAGCCACGCCAGGCAGCTCCGGTCCGGCGCGTGCTGGAACTGCCCTCGCCCGGCCGCCGGCGCCGGCGGCGCCTGCAGGTGCAGCGGGCCCACCGCGAAGGCCGGGCGGCCCGACAGCTCTCGCCGGACCTTGGCCAGCTCGGCGCCCTCGATGCCCTCGAACGTGTTGAGCACCACGCCCGACGACGACGCCCGCACGGCCTCGGCGTCGAGGGTGATGAAACGGAGCACCGTCTCGTCGTCGCTGCCGTCCACGCGGATCAGGTCGCGCACGCGGAGCGGCTCCAGGCCCGGCACCGCCTCGTCCAGCCGCTCTTCTGCACGCATGCAACAAGAGAAAAACGAGTGACCTGTGTCGGTGCCGGTGGCGCAAGATCAACAGAGTTTGTTCCACGGGAGAAGGGATCAAGGGAAGGAGAAGATCGAACGACGTGCCTTTGATGGGGAGGTAGCCGTCGGCGACGAGCCTTGGCGTGGCGAGCATGCTGAGGAAGGTGGCGGCGCCGTCGGCGCAGAGGGCGAGGGCGGGGACGGCGACACGCGTGGCGGCGCCCAGCATCCTGTACCACTGCCGGTCGACCACCACGCAGGCGACGACGGTAGTAGTACCGCCGCGCGCCGCCAGAAGCTCCTCGGCGAGCGCCGCCTGGAACGGCGCCTCGCAGGCGGCGTTGAGCCGGATCATCTGCTCCACCATGTCGGGGCTGGCGACGACGTCGGCGGGGAGGGTCTCGCGGATGGACACGAAGGTGAGGTCCCGGTGGCACGCCGGGTCCGGCGCGTTGAAGTCGGTGTGGAGCACGGTGACGCCCAGCCCCCGCGCGCGGAGGAGCTCCCCGAGCTGGAGCATCTGGGTGATGTGGCTCCCGAACGGGAACGGGAACATCACAACGCGGCGGCCGGTGGGAGTGGGAGCACGTCCGTCGTCGCCGGCCATCGGTGCTGCTGCTGGTGGTGCTGGATTTCCTGGCTGGGGCTGCTGTCTGAGAAAGATTGGTGTCGGCTGATGACACTGCGTCACTGGCTGGGTTTCATGGCAAGGTTGGCGAGGTGCTACATTGGCAATTGGCACGCAGCCTTACGAGGCATGTGAAGAGAGAAGGTTTGCTTGTACGTGCCGTGTGTGCTGTCATGGCCTTGCAAAATAAACAGAAAGGCGAGCTCTTGCCGCAGGGGATTTAAGCTTAAGAGACAGACGTTCCTTGTTCGGACTTCCAGTCGCACCAAAACTCTCTGCAAAAAAAATCTGCTTTGTTTTGCTTCAAGCCAAGTGTTTGCGTCACAATGTGTTAGAAGTAACACATTTGTCTTTTTTTTTTTTTGATGTAATATGGTGCCAAAAGGATTCATATGCACACTGACGTTTAGAAGTGCGGTGTTGTTTTGTCACCTGTAGGTGTATCCCATTGCAGTTTGTGTTTGTTGTGCATAAGGACACACAATGACATATTTTTCACTGATAATAAGCTTGATGTTTGGTAAGCGAGACAACTTGGCAACGAACAGGACATTCTGCTACTCTTTAGCCCAGGTTGCGCTGCCATGGTCCCAGACCGACGACTTCGCCCTCAACACCAAAGGGCCACCGGGCTTCCAAACAGGCTCAAAAAGTTTCAAGTTTCCTGCCTCTCTATTAATACAATCAATCATGGTAGAATCCAATCCTGCCAAAAATATTTGATTTTTTTTTGTCTCAAATACTTTACACTGTGACCAAAATATTTTGAAGTCAAACTTTGAAACGTTTGACTTTAAGCAACAGTCATATAAGGTCTCTTATTTGTGACTGGAGGGAGTAGCTTATCCTTTCAGTGAGGTTGCACATTTGTGCTGATAAAAGTAAAATTCGTGAGCTGAAACAAAAGGTGCATGTAGAATTTGTACCAAAGCCTCACAAGTAGGTTTCTCCATCATGTCCAAACAATACAATGCTAATAATTTGAGAGATAATTTCTCTCTTGAATTTATCATGTATCACTAGTTTAACTAGTAATCCATCAAACCCTAAAACCAAAATTGTAGAAGTACACCACGAACAAAATTTCATCTCAGTTCACATTTTAGGCTGATTTCCAAGAAGCTGTCCAACTAGATTAGTCACCTGAAGAAGTAATACGGAAACAACAGTGAGAAATTAACTGAATTGAGGGGAAACTTGAAGGCTAATTGAATGTCATTATGGATAATTCTAGTTTCTGCATTGGTAGAGACTACAGCAGAGTGAGACAGAGAGCCTTAGGCATCAAATCTGAGCTATTTATAGTCCAATTTAATATGAAGGCACAGTAAATACTAGATCCATGCAAACAAGTGCAGTTCAAACATATGATGCCATAGCTAGAACATGAAAAATTATATGTAACCAAATTTATTTGCTTCTTAGACATGAATCCCAAAGGAAAAAAGAGTAGTACCTTTTGAGGCTGAAGCAAAGAAACAATAAAAAATTATTTTGCTGTAGAAATCAAGCACTAATGAGGTTGTCTTTTTCAAATAGCACTAGTCGATAAAGATCATTACTCCTTGGTGCTAAAATATGTCCCAGTAACAAGCACAAAAGTGCAATGATGTCTCCAAATTCAGCATTTCACATTTTAAGCTAGTTTATTGTGGACAAACTATCTTTTTTTTCACTAATAAAAGCTGTAAAACTGCCAAAAACAAGATGAACATTCAATACGGAATGGACCAAGAACACAGAAACAAACTTTCCTGCCAATACTTAGAAACACATCGGTCAATGCAGCTGTTCTCTCCCATATTGAGCTCAGCATCCTTGTGCCTAGAGATACAGTGAATACAATCCAAATCAATCACATATAGTTCATGAGTTCGTGTATTTACTGACACCATGGCAATGAATCCAAGAAAGCAAACTTTAATACTGGGAGGTGCTATAGTTGTCTTAAACAGTTTAAATGTATCATATGATTATCTTCATATCACACATTTTCTCCACACCAAGGCACACCCAAATTTCATTACTTGTAACAATGAAATTACAGAGTTTACACAAGAAAGTTTTTAACGATGGTAGCAAACGATTTGCTAGGTGCAAAACATAAAACTACTGGTCAGCAGCATAAGCCAACAAACTTCAGCCAAACCAACACACCCAGCAAAAGGCAGTTACTACAGACAGCACAACACTGGGGGTGCGAAAACAGGCTAATACATCAAGAGGTGCCCACTTAATTACTCATGCCACTTGCTTAACAGAAAATCTTCATACCACACATGGGTTTACAGAAGCACATAAAACATTGATATGATGTACTTCACATATACAAATGCTAATACCACAAAAGGAAAGATGTAGATGTAACAGCAATTTAGAGAAATGCAGAGGATAATGAAAAAATATGTGCTAAATTCAGGTGTACCTCTTCTCGATGCACTTGTCAAAACATGTATGTGTAAGCCTGTAATAGTGAAACAAAGGCCTTGTTTAGTTCACCCCAAAAACCAAAAATTTTTCAAGATTCCTCGTCACATCAAATCTTGCGGCACATGCATGGAGCATTAAATATAGATGAAAACAAAACTAATTGCACAATTTACCTATAAATCACGAGAAGAATCTTTTAAGCCTAGTTACTCAATGATTGAACAATGTTTGTCAAATAAAAACAAAAGTGCTACAGTGTCAAAATCCAAAAAAAATTCGGATCTAAACAAGGCCAAAGATGGAATATCAGATAAACTGGCAGCATAAATTTATCCATTCTATAGTTCAAAGTGTAATGCTTCTTCCAGAAATGACTTCGAATATGATTTTATTTAAGAACAAAAGACAATGTCACATAGAAGACAAATTCCAGTGATATAAATAGAAAACTGAACTTCAGTTGCTGCATCGAAGTTCAGAACTCCTGATCTAGTTTAAGATAGAATCAAAGAAATATCACTCACCGATTGAAAAGGTCAACCCTATACTCCATCTCTTTCTCCGCCAATCCAAACATCTATTGAGATGTATAAAACGAATTATCTCAGAAAAGCTTCAATTGATAATAAAAAATCTGAATGCAATTGTTTACATGTACAAGAAATAACCAGAGAAAAGATAGAATAAAGCATCCCAAGTAAAACAAATTCGAAACTGAATATCAGAAAACTTTGGAGATCAACGGTCATGCTAATTGCTACAAATCTTGCTTGTTCTTAGAATGACAACTATAACTGTATTTCCATTTGTACACACAAATTTAATAGCATACCACCCTGCACATCCACTCATGCTAGCATGCTTAGCTTCTCACCACTTGGAACCATCAGCTGACAAAAATTCCTGAGTAGCGCAGAAATAAATTTCTCTCTTAAAAATTGTACTAGTATAAGGTATGCAGTTATTTGGTCACAATGTGCAATGCTCATCGATGGAAAGGCAAATATGAAGGGGAAAAAATATTCTCTACTTAATATCAGTATAGAAGAATATCCAAGTCCCTAGAATAGTTGTAACTATTCAGTATAACCTAAAGTAATTTAAGTGTAAGGCCATCTAAGCAATATCACAGTTCATTTGACATTGTTCCCCTTTCAAAATTACCCTAAATCTGATGGAAGTCACCTTCCCAATCAACATTCCCAACTCGTATACTTCATTTCTTTAAAATCATAGTCATGCTTTCCTCTTAGTTTATTACAGGCTGACAAATCTAGGCAACACAAGGTGACAAATCGATCTTAAGGCATAAATTTACTTGTCAAACCAACTAATTTGGCATGCTTGTTCGTTCGAGCGAAATAAGAAAATCCTCCTTTCCTCAGAGCACCGTGTACAGCAAAGATATAATTTGAACTCGGGCAAGGTAATCTGCAAACAAGGCGCACACCTGCTCCTTCTGCAAATTGGTCGGCGCAGCACCCGCGGCCATTGCTGCAGCTCACTTCAGAACGCAACAGAGAGCAGACAATCAGGGGATCGGGTCAATCCAAGACCCAAGAAAAACGAGAGCCCAGAACTCAAGGGAGATGAAATAAGAGGGGGACGCGAAGGCAGCACACCTGATTGACCAGCAACAACGCGAGAAGAGGGGCTCGGTGGCGCTGCTGACGGATGCCGCCGGCGGATCGCGGAACGGCCAGCACGACGACAGCAGCTAGGGTTCTGATCGAAGCGGACGCGATGAGCTTTTGCGCGAAGAAGAAATGCGATGTGGGCCTGCAGCCCTTCACGGCCCATAAAACTGCCTCGTCTAAAGTATCTTTTGTTTTTATATTTTAGTAATAAATTCGTTTTCTGGAAAAATATTACCCAAATAAAAATAAAAAATATAGAAATATATAGCCTATTGCCAATTGAAACGGGGGTGATTAAAAATGCATCAATTCGATTGGTTGAATTTCACTTGCAACTGTTTGCACCGCACAGTATTCCCTTATTTGCATAGGGCTTTTTAAGAAAATCATAACTTTTTTTATATGATCTCATATGAAGATAAAATTGTTACAAGTAGCTGCAAGAATCGGGACCTGTTCGCTTGGATGAAAATTCATGACAAAAATACTGTTCGTTGATTGTTGTGAGAGAAAAACATTACTGATAAACTCAAACGAATAGGGAGCAAGAAAGACAAAGAATAGAGGAAGAGTGCTTTTAGTTGTCCACATGCTCATGCCTAGCTGCTGAACCCCCCCTAGGGGAAGAGTGCTTTTAGTTTTCCTTTGGTCACACTCCTCCCCCACCCTTCTTATTTTGTTTTGGGCCTCCCTTTTGCTTGTACATAAACTCTTATTCTCCTTTACTTAATTAAAAGACAGAGCTCCTGTCACTACATTCAAAACAATACGAAGATAAAATTTACGTTAAAATTGTAAAACTTGTCAAGATACTCAATTCAAGTTCCTAGTTCACAGTTTTCTTTTAAAGTCATGTTGGCACCGAAATAATAGATACAATGTATCAAATGCAGATATAAAGATTTGATCAATTATTTTAGCACTAAGATGGATTCAAATGGAAAAAAATGCTACACAAAAGTAGATCTCCTTGAACAATACAAATTTCATATAAAATACGAGGCTATATGCAAAATGTTATGATCTTTTAGATACTACTTAGATAGGGGACTGAATAAATTGATTTTGATTTGTCAACTCACTCATATACATTAAAAATTAGAAATTTTTCATATGAGCATAGGCAGAAACAAAAAATTATATAGAAATTATAGACCTCGTCAAGGTCTAAAATGTTACAAATTTATAGCTCATGACATTTTCATAGAACACTGTCACCATGGCCTACTACATGATCGCCCTTCTATAGTCTAACGCCAACCCTTGAACTTACTACATTTTTCACTTGCCTATAAGAAAAAAACTACTTGTAAACTGCAAAATTACAAGTAGTATCGTTAGCTGAATTGAAACAATCTCAAAAGATGAACATGTTTGCGGCCGCGGACAGAAATCCTAATTTTGGGTTGTTGGCAGCATTGTCTGTTAAAAAGAATTGGCAATATTATACACTGACTGGATATTCATATATTCTACTATCACCCACAAACTACAGCGAGCACCATACAGTTGGTTAAGATCACATCACATCAGCTGTAGTACTGAACTGTGTGTGTGGATAAGCTGCCTGTGGACGCCACGAGCTTCGGGGCCAAATACAAGAGCCAGCGTGAAACACCACAAGAATTCTTGGCCCCAGTACACGCAGCGCACAGCCACACACACGTACACCTACTCCCGCGCGCAGACATGGCATCAGTAGGCTTCGGCACGGTGGCGCCGGCCGTGGCATCGCCGGCGGCCAGGACGACGAGCATGGCGGGGCGCCGCGCACGGTCCTCCACCTTGCACGTCCCCGCCGCGACCAAGGTCGTGACGGCGGCGAAGCAGGGCGGGGAGGAGAAGGGCCTGTTCGACACCATCTTCGGCGCGCTGTACAAGGAGGAGCAGCTGCTGGAGACGGACCCCATCCTGAACAAGGTGGCGGGCGGCAAGGCCCCCGCCGCCCCGGCGCCCAAGAAAGCCGCCGCCGCTCCGCCGGAAGCGAGCGGCGGCAACGGCGGGTTCAGCCTCGGCGGGTTCTTCTCCAAGCCCAAGACCAAGAAAGGGTGAACGTTAGTTAAACTTGAATTGTTTTAAGCTGCTCCTACTTGCTTGCTTGCATGTAAATTGCATACTGATTGTGTGCAGGTTGTTCTCAGCCGCCTCCATTGTAAAGTGCTTACTGCTTGTTATATATAGCATTGATTCAGAAAAGCCACCTATTTTTTTTTTCTGAAACAAAAACATCAAAAAACATCAACGTACGTAACTGTCTAATTCATTCTTTTCAGCTGATTTCTCTCAGTGTTTTTTTTATCACTATAATAAATTTAGCAATTCTGTGATCTGGGACAAGGCTGCTATACCACTACATCCGTTTTTGGCATTTTGGACATTAAAAATATATCATCTATTACCGCATGTTTTTTTAACGTTACTTCTTTGCAAGCATTAATTTTTGGAATTAAATAAAAAATGGGCGGGCATTTCCCCCTTTTCATCGTGCGAATACTGGTGGAAAAGGAACAAAGTAGGCCCACGTATAGTAAGGGCAGTCCCAATGAGATATTTATGGTAGTTTCTATGTGTCTTAATTACAAGGACAACTCAGCAATTTGCTGATGTGGCAAAGAAATTAATGAAGAGAGAGCGTAAAAAAAGGAAGAAACCGTTTCCTCTCCCCAGGAAACGACGTCTTCACGTAGATCAACACACGAAGAAACGATAAAAAATGCATTGGAGAGAAACCACCGGTTTCCATCGTCCTCCTTCGGATCCGCTGTTGCCGCACCAAGCTTCGCGCGCGCTGCAAACCTGCGCTCTGCGGCATTTTGCTCAGCTTCAAGGGGTCGGCGCGTGCGGTCGTGGTGTCCGTGGACGAGTTCATGCCGTGGGCAACTGGGCCAAGCCAACACCGATGCGTTCTGGCAAGAAATCATAACAATTCGTCACTCACCGATCAACCAAGCTACTCGTGTCTCGCCGCTGGCTCGCCCACGGCTCTCGTCTCGTCGGTCCACCTCGCCGCAGGCTCGGTTCGCGCAGGTTCGCACGCGGCAGCGCAAGCTCGACACCGCCTCACCGGTCCACCTCGGCGTGGGCTCGTGCGCACCCGTGTAGGCACGACGCCGACTCGCCGGTCTGCCTTGCCGTGTAGGCTCGCAAGAAGTCGCGCAGGCTAGACGCCGCCTTGCTGCTCCTGTCCTCTTGCGCTGCTTCCATCATCTCGCCGTAACCGCCGCACTTGCTCGTCGTGTGCTAACCCCATGCCGCCTCGCGGCACCTATGTCGCGCTCTTGTCCTCCCGTGCTACTCCCATCTCACTGCCGGCTCGCCGGAGCTGCCTTGTCGCGGGCTCCGCGCGACCGCGCAGGCCAACGCGGACTCGCTGACTCCGCATCCTTGCTCTCTGTATCTAACCACCATATGGTTTATGCACAAACAATCAAGAGACGAGAGAGAGAAATATGATGAATGATTGGTTAATTTTTTTTAACAGTAGAGGAAATTTTGGCACTGGGAAGGATAGTTTCTTGGCACTATATCCTATGTTATAGAAATTGTACTAGTTTTTTTCCATTGGGACTGCCCTAAACAAATTTTCAGAAGATTAGAAATAAAGGAATTCGGCAGTGCGAATTGTCTTCACGAATCAGGCCATGCTCCGGCAACTGCACCAGAATACCAGATGAGGAAGGAGATGTACAGAGGGTATCATACGCTTGACGATATCTTCAGATTCCAAGACCATCAAGAGACGACGGCCACAGATCAAAGCCAGGCTGTGATGGTTCCGTCGTCAAACCTTCACCGTTTGAACTACATTTTAATTTTCCTCACAAAAGACGTGAACTACTACTAGTAGACAAAATAGGTATGTGAAATCATTATTTTTTGTTTCATTGGTAAATAGCAGGCACAAGCACACTATTTCAGAATTCAGACACCACAGAAACCGAAATGAAAAAGCAGGGGAAAAAACGGAGAGAGTACATCTTATTTTGTTCCACCTCTGAATCGAAGTCATGAGAGACAACAATAAAACGATCAGCTCTGAATCTGTTGAATCCTCTTCCTCCTGGAACTGGAGACAATTCGCTGTGGCCTCCACACCCCACAGTCCCACACGTAGTTGTAGTGAGGTGGTAAATGTGATCTCCATGCAACAACTTCCATCCTCCTACAAGGTGTAACATCGTTGCTACCAAACAAGAAATCTCCAATACTCATCTGGGGGCCATCGTTTTGAGCCTTGTCCTGAACAGAACCTGTTTCATAGTCATGAAGAATCACCAAATATTCAGGAGAGACGTCTTGCATTGTTCACTCTTCGGGCATATACCGGCTGCAAACCCTGCCAGAAATCAGCACTTCGATCTCTCTCCGTGGACCGAAGTATTATTGAGCCGCTTGAACTTTTTCACGCTTGCAAGAGCCATGCTCCAGAAATGGGCGGGCGTCGAAATTGGCTTTCAGTAGCTCGGGCAAAATGGTTTGCGGCCAAGAACGACCCGGGCATCTCATGAGCCAAGTCCATGGCCATTGACGCCAATTCCGGGTGGTCTTGTCTCTTGTGTGTCCGTGCTACCGAACGTACGCACCTTGATGAAGTACCAGTACTCTTCTGGTGTGAGGAATTTCACTTGCGTTGTTCCAAACCTTACAATCTTGTCTGATCGACTAGCGACAATCATTTTAGTTCCATCTGCAACATGCTGTTTGCAATCAGAGTACAATTTCCTCCAGACATCTTCATCCATGCATGGCACCGATTAGTTCGATTATCACCAATAATATCCTTGCTTCTCCATTGGCACGGCTACGATGCTTGATTACATCACAGTCACGCTTAGAGTTGCCACTGTTCTCTCATCTCTTGAACCACATTTTCTGAAACACATGATCTGAGAGAAGTGGTCACGCGCACTCTTTCGTGGTTGCAAAACTTGCAAGCGTACTCAATTTGGGTGCTCTTCCCTATCCTCCTCGGGCCAACAATGGGCAGGACACCTGGGTTTCCATCGATGGGAACCTCTTCTTGCAACAGGAATTCCATGATTCTTGCCATCTCCATTCGGCGACCGAACATGCAGTTGCTCAGAATCAGGTACATACTGTAGGGCTGGCGGCACCGGCGAGGGCATCCACTCAAGAACACAACGAGCTCACTCGTATCTCTGATGGCGGCCTCCAGGCAGCCAAGAACTTGTCTGAGCTGCTCTTTTTCGCTTGAGCTGCTGCTGCCGCCGCTGCTGATACCCTCTGTGCATGTCCTTCCTTAGCTGGTCTGTAAATGGATGGGGTGAAAGATGGGCTCACTCGGCATCTGAAGGTGTCAAGCGTTTGATACCCTCTGTACATGTCCTTCCTTAGCTGGTTCAATTGCCGCAGCATGGCCTGGTTGCTGATGTGCCGCTCATCAGCCTCGTCGCCGATGACATGAACCTGGAGGAGAAGCCGCTGTAGGTTGCTCAGCGTCTCCTCTATTGTCGGCGGCGAGGCCAGCTGCCTCGAGCATTTGTCCATCAGGAACGATATGGATCTACTGGTAAGTTCACTCAAAACTGAAGACATGGCCATGTCGAAAACCGAACCTCGCTCCTCTCACCCTGGAACTACTAGCGATGGAAATGAGCTTCTCTGAATGTTTTCGTTATGATTCCCGACCCGAGGCTTATATAGTCCAATCTCCAATGCTTTGAAGAGAGCTTTCAAAGAAATCGAAGTACGGACACCTGACAGAGAGGAAGACATGTCGTTTGTGCATTGGATTAATCGACATGTTTTCGATGCGGACGGGCATGACGTGTCAATTCGGTAGTTTTCCGATAATGGTGCTGGGTTTTGTCGAGGGGCCTGGGAAGAGGAGAAATCGAGAGACAGAGCTGTAGCAAGGACGATGAGATTCACGAGTTCAGAATCTGTAATATCTGTTAACAACTTGTCTTCCTCTCTCGCGCCTTCTCTATCATAGATATCATATTTATTTTTATATTTTTGGTCGGATTTGGATTCGGATACAGAGAGAGCAGAGGAGAAGAGAACCTCGGGCGCCCCCATCCCCGATGAGCTCCCTTCCTCGGGCGCGGATGTGGATTTGCAGGTGAGAGAGGCGAGGGACGGAGGAAGAAAAGAGAGAAAGAGAATAGAGAAGGGAGGAGTATTTTGGACTTTGCTCATCTGCTTGAATGGCTTTTAGTCCCTTGAACCAATCAGAACAGGGGATTAAAGTTTAGTCTTTTTTTAAGCTCTAGTCTCTAGTTCCTTGAACCAAACAAGTCCTAAGTTACCTGAGAAAAAAAGGAGGGAGCCTTGGGCTACCTCACAAAACTTGTTCTTTTAAGGGGGGAAAATTTTTTAGGTTCCTTCTACGGAGGAGGCTGTAGAAGGTTTTGGTTCATGACTTGTTTAGTTTCACTCAAAATCCATTTTTTTTCAAGATTCTCCATCACAATGAATCTTGCGACACATGCATAAAACATTAAATATAGATAAAAATAACTAATTAAATAATTTACCTATAATTTGTGGGAGAAATTTTTTGAGCCTAGTTAGTCCATGGTTAGATAATTGTCTAATACAAATAAAAGTACTATGGTGTCCAAATAAAAAAAATCTAAACAAGGCCTCAGCCGATACATTGGCTGTTTATCTACTTGATTTTCAGTGCTCCGGCAGGCTCTCCATAGTGTCGCATCTACTTTGGGTGGTAACTTTGCATCTCAAATATAGCATGCCCCGAAAACATCATGCAGTACTGCAACCTCACGTCCGCAATAGTGGAGTGGTGGTTTTCTTTCGCTGCTGTCTTTTTCTTTTTTCATTTGATCACTAATAAAACTAGTATAGTGCCCGTGCTAACGCCACGGGTTTATTTTAAGGATGCATGAAAATAATCAAAGGATGATATTTTTTCCATAGTGTAAGTTTTGTGTAATTGTAATCATGTATATAATCTAGAAAACACTCTTGCATAACAAGACCCATGTGCTCAATGGGAGATAAAATTTTTGATAACCGACAAAATGAACAATTATCCAGCACGGCAAGCAACATGCAAGCTTCAGAGTGTATTTGCGAAAAAATATCCATGATCTGAGAAATACAAAATCTGAGAAAATATATCCATGACCAGAGAAATACAAATTTCCATTTTTGAAATACTATTAAGACTCTCACTGGGAAGCAGTTTAACAATGGCAAGCAACATGCAAGCTTCAGAGTGTATTTGAGAAAAAAATATCCATGACCTGAGAAATACAAAATCTGAGAAAATATATCCATGACCAGAGAAATACAAATTTCCGTTTTTGAAATACTATTAATACTCAAGCTGGGAAGCAGTTTAACAATTATTACAATCTACAAAGTCTCAACATCATCTATTTCAAGCCATATTAACGACCATGACAATAATATGATTGATAACCATTGGTGATATATACAGCAAGCACTGGGTAGTGTTCTCGTGAATGAAACATATGGCATGTGAAAAATTACTTTGCATCTGTCAATGTTCTCTGAGGATTTAGTTTTCTACACCATATCAACAAGTCAATAGCCCAACAGGAAATAGGAAGGCCACACCTTCCGGAATCTCTGCTATGATGGCTCCTTTCTTACTTTGATTTCCCTGCAACCAATCACGCACTGAGAATTCTGAACCGAAAATTGAATAGAATTGAATATAAATAGAATCTGACTACAAGCTAATTTGAAGCAAAACCAATCTCTGGAGCAAATAAACGGATCCTAGCTTCCCAAGAATTACACAAGAAAAACCCTTAAAATTGGATTTTACAAAATATATATAGTCAGAAAAGAAATTTTAGACACAAATAAAAATATTTGTTTGACCAATTATGCACATCCGAACATAGGAAACATTCTCAAGCACCACATCCTAACATATGAAATTGTAGGCACATAAATAGAAATATTAATGTTGGTTGTAGGGGGATACTATGACTTATCAGGTGGCTCAGAGGCAAACAACAGAGTAACTACACTTGGTCAGTACATGCAGCATTTTCAAGTTCCATCTCTAATTGCAGATTAAGCTTCATAGTTAAAACCAACTCCTTGTATTTCTTTAAATGATGAAAACACAGGAAGCTTTGAGTTTCTAACATCCTCTCTAATCTACAAAAGCAGTCTTGAGTTCAGAAGTGAGATGCACGCTTAATACTGAAAGGATAGTTAACGAATGATCTTACGAAATACCATGTGATGGGTAGCCACAATAGAAACATTGAGGGCAAGGGATCATTAAAATTTCCAGTATGCAAAAGTGTACACTTCTTAGCATAAGAACTAATATTGAAGCAAATTTGCAATAATTACCATCAAATGTGTATTATATAAATATTCATATTTAGGCACGAAGACAAACATTTCAGATTTATGCATCTTTTAGGTTAAATGAATGAACCACTTTAACTTTGCACTCTAGTAATGTAGCAATTCCAAATATATCTATATGTAGCATACTTAAAAATATAAAGACGATTTGATTATCACTTCAGAACGTCTTATTAGACTCAGCTGCACTTACTTTTTTTTAAGGCAATATGTCACAAAATCTCACAGATACAAGCAACAGGATTGATGAGCACACAAATCCCAGGAGAGCTGAAGCTCTAAAGGTCAAGGAGAAAATAACAGAGATATTTAAATAAAAAACTCAATATAAAATGTTTCAATTGAATCCAATCCCATTCCTCGACTCTATAGTTCCAACACCCCTATTAATTTCTTTGTATGCCGACCCATCTTTGTACCTACTCAAATCCATCTAGTGCATGGCAAATAAAGATATATGGTACTATGTACAAATGAGACTAATTCAACAAAGTCGTTGCATTAGTTTTTATTATAGCATAAAAATGTCAGATTAAAGATAATGAGTTGGCAGAAACCTAAAGTCTACTTTTTTTATACATATACCATTATTCAATCCTATCCATAGTAAACCATGGTGCTGCATTTTGACTTCAACTGCAGCATTTCAAGATTTAATCAACTCATATATGACCACCACGGTCTTAGAGACTGTGTTGTACTGCTGTGCTTATTATGAGATGCACTAAAAAATTTAAAAGTTCAACCTTCTATCTCTGCTAATCTGAATCACGTTGATTCAGTCCATTCATTTGAAAATTTATGCTAATTCATTTAACTTTCAACAAATAATTTATCATCGTTACTAACCAAGAAGCAAAGCTAAAACACATGTCAAATATTGAGGCTGATATTTAACTTACAAGTAATGTGCAGAACATGAATTAATTTTAGGCCAAATAATTAAAAATTTCAAGGGATCTAAAGAATATCAGTGTGCAGTGTACTTGGAGGACGTATCTCGTACTTCATACTGAAGGTGTGTCTCGCCTAGTCACCCTTAATTTGTTGCTCAGCTGCTGCTAGAGATGCAAGTTAATCCATGATTAGAAGTTAGTTCAGCAATGAAATATGGCACACAAAAGGTGCAGTTAATCCACGGTTGGAGAGTTCTCACCTTGCGAGATGACCTCTGAAGGCCTGGGGCAGGCGCGAGCTCTGAACTCCAGGAGAGGCCACGAATGGCACATGCGAGGTCGTCCTCGATATTCAGCGAGCAGGTGGCGTGCGTTACCTCTTTGTGTGTCTGCAGGGGTTCGATCTATGGCAAGGGAGCGCGAGCTCTCCATGAGGTGGCGGGGCACGATCTCCCGTGCCTAGCAAGGGGGCCGGCGGGGCATAGATCCAGGCTGTCATGGCTGGCCGACCGGCGGCGACAAGGGCCCAGGCGGCGGTGTGTGTGGCTCCGACACTACCGCGCAGAGGCGCACCGCGGTAGCCGATGGCGACGTCGAGGCGGTTGTAGTCGAGCGCGAAGAAGTCCGGGTTGCGGACGCGGACCTTGAGCGTGGCGGATATGGTGACGGCGACGGCGGGGCGCACCACGACGGAGACGTGCGCGAGGCGGAGGCGGGCGAGGGAGACGTCCGGGTCGGCGGGCCAGAGGAGGAAGCCCGCGAGCGCGAGGAGGAGGAAGAGCGCGGTGAGGCAGGGGCCGACGCCGCAGCAGCCGCCGCCGCCGCGGAGAGTAGGGCGAAGAGTAGAGATGTAAGGTCGTGATCATACTTTTAATCTGGGCCGTCTAATCTGTATGACATGTGCTGTAAGTCGTTGATCTTGTAGGTGGGATTTGCCTGGAGAAGATTTCAATTATAATAGAGATTAGCAATTCTGTGGTCACAAGGTGCATGCCACCACATCCATTCTTGGCATTTTGTACATTAATATAGTATATGACACCTCATATAGTGTCTACTACCGCGTGGTTTTTTGATGTAGGAGAAGAGTATAGAAATAAAGGCATAAGGAAGTGTGAATTGTCTTCACTACTCGGTTTTCTACTTCCCCTATCTAATACTAGTAATTAATACGTGCTAAAATTGATGTTCTTTCGGGTGATTGTTATTATATATAATCTATACTAAAATTATAGTTTTAGCTTACAGTTTATATACACTATAAGAAATCTTAGGTTCTTGACAACCTGTTATCATCATAAATTCTGTTATATTTGTCATAGCAGTTGTATTTATGACAACTGCATGACGAAAAAACATTCATCAAAGTTCATGTGTGGTAAATCTTGTTTAACGATGACTGCATGTTTTTCCATCATAATTTTTAATGACGTCCTAATTAAAGAGTCATCACTAATTATCTTAAGGCCTGACTAGGCCCATGTACTAAGCAGGTTATTACTGGACCAAATATAATTGTGGGCCTAATTTATTATATGCCAAGCCCATTTACAGAAATGAAATTGACACCAATTTCTAGGACAAATCTATTTGGCATATATTTAGTGTGGCCAGAAACATGCAGCCCATGCAAATTTTTCAGCTTGCACATTCCAGCCGATATATATTTTCAGCCCACTTACAAATACATTTATAATAATAGTTATGATACACCACAAATAAATCATTTATAATAATAATACATATGTATAGGTTTATATTGTTCTTCTAACAACTATACTTTTGCCATCAGCAAGTATTACATTAAAAAAACTTGGCAAATAAAAGAATGTTCAAATAGAAAAATACATTCTTTGGGTATCCAGAGCTTCCCCGTTTGTGCAAGGTCCATACCGCAGCATCACGGACAAATCCAAGAGTGCTATCATGAAACAAAAACACTTATTCAGATCATTTCTGAAACTATCCAAATGCAAACATGCTATCAACATAAGATCTGTATTATACAAGGCTACATAAAAAAAAATCGAATGATAACTGAACACCTATCTTTTGATGTGAATCTCATTACAAGTTATACAAACAGTACTAAACAACTGCAAGTTAACCAAATATTTTTCCCATCGACTCAAAAGTTAATTGTTTCAGGTTAGAAAACATTATCCACGTTGCTACGAGACATTTAAACTTTTATACTAAAAACACACAAGGATCGCACGATAAGGTAATAATACTGTGAAGTTAAATACCGACATTCAAGTAACATTTAATCCAAAAGACAAAGTTTGTGAAATTAACATAGTCATGGAAAGCACGACGTCGAAGGCTTACAAACTCTCTATGGACATTTTTATGATAAATCAACGAATAAGTTTTGTCATATCTCTATACCATCCTATACACAGGTTCCAGTATATATATGTAAATATTAGTGTCTGTCACGTGGTAATATTGAGTCTTGAAAAATCTCTCACAAAACCTTAAATCAAAGTATGTCAGTCACCATATAAATATGTGACTTTAGAACTATTCCATGCAGACATATACTGCAGAATAAGGTATCTACTTTAGTGTTTATGGTAGGATTCACCATCAGCAATATATAGAATATTTAATAGGTATTATTATTGCAAGCGGACGGTAACTTTGATTTAGTTACCCATCTATGTCATATGTAATGTTTTCTTCATAGATGAATTTCCATTGGAAGTTATCCTCGTTCCATCTAGGACTATGTACATTCACCACGGCCTTGTGCTGCAATTAATCAAGAGTTTGTCTGGCATACATCAGCGCTAGTGTATCTTAACATCACTTTTCAACAGTCTAAAGTCAATCATGATAAGCATCTTCTTGTGCTGGTCAAAAACATAAAGCATATATTTGCAAATGTGTAGCCATAGCCAAAAAAACTACAAACATGGTAGCGATTAGAATAATATATAGAAAACAAGTAATAAAACCTAGAGCAAGCGACTTACGTATCTACATTGTGGTAAGTTATATTTCATATTCTCACATACACCAATCAGAACAACAAATTCTTTCACACTATATATTTTATGGTATTCAGGGTTTTGTGTTAAAGTACATATTTTCTAGTAGAGAAGGATATCGAGAGTCAGGATTAGTATAACTTAGCTTATTTTATTTAATTAGAAGAACAACACATGTGATGCTTCATGATACTATTATAGTGTTCTGTATTCTCAAGCTACTTGAAAGCAGACACCTAAGGTGAAACACTTCTCTAAGGTGCCTTGATCGTCCATTTACGCTTGTAGGTTCTTGACACTTAGCGTAATCATGGAGGGATGAAAAACTTTGAACCCAACACCTCCGGCAAAGCATTAGACACATATGATGGTTATCTAATTATAAGAGAGCACACATTATTAGTAAAGTGTAACGACCCAAATTCCACACAATGTGAACAACCAACTGAATCACATATTTGAATTGGTCATCGACCACCCGAGATGCTCATCAATGAGAAGTACAATACTCAATCGTCCTTAAGGACAAACTTCAGCCTGTTAGGATTGCAAGCACAACGTTCACCAAGGGACTTGGTCATTTTAACAAAGACAGAGATTGAAGGACCGTCCGCTAGCACACCGCTCCGTCCGATAAGAGTTAGGACAGAACATAGATAAGTGGAGTTGAGATATTTCTAGGTTGTGGAACCGGTCCCACATGTCAGCACAAGTTGGGATACATCACCAGAAGAAGGATCACTCTCCTACTCACCCTCTCATTCATCCACTCATTTGCAAATATCTCCTCTCTCTACCTCTCAGGAACAAGGATACAGCTAGGCCAATGGATAGGTTAAGGTAGTCGGCAAGTGGTGACAACCTGATCCATCTTCTGTATTCTCCCATGTTTAGGCTTAATTATTGAATCATAGGGCTCTAGACATACTTATCTTTGTCTATTTAACTCTCCTAGTTAGTAGGAGGGCTGTGCCCTAAAGTGCTATCATGTCTCTCCTAGTTACTTGCTAGCTTAGCTATCGGAAAGATAAACACACCTCACTCTCCACCCTAGCTATCTCTTAGAGTAGCTTACCTATAGTAGTTTAGGTAGATCAACCCCTTACTACACTATCGTTCACCCACCTAGGAAATAAACCTAAGGAGCCTAATTCATAGATCTAGTCCTTTATAGATTTGAGGCCTCCCGCGTTCCTGTGAAAAAGATATAAATTTGACACTCGTTGCTCATTGAGCGAAGTGCTATGCAATAGTTTTGTGCGCTTGTAGAATTTTTCAATAGTGATTAAAAAGTATCAACATCTAGTTTTTTTTTCATTTTTCATTTTTTACAGAGAAAGCTAGGATCCATCCTGACTTGCCACGCATGGGGACACAGAGAGAAGTGTTGAAGCCTAGGCATGGGGATGATCCAAACACTACTACACAACTGTTAACCGTGACGGGCATTTTACGTTTACCGCAGCGGGCATTAGCGTCCGCCAAGAATGAAAGGTCACAGTTAATCATGGCCTCACCGTGGCGGGCACCTGTGTCCGCTATGGAAAATGGAATTACCGCAGCGGGCAACATAAGGTATCCGCTGCGGTTAATCCTATTAACCACAACGGGCACCTTATGTTGTCCGTCACGGTTAATGATTTAAAAAAACAAAAAAACCCTGGACAGGCCCGCCGAGCCCATCCAGGTTGTTGCCATTTCATTTTCATTTTCGTATGAGTTGTTGTTGCCATGTAAGTCAAAACGTTTCTTTTATTTTGTGTACAAATGAAGAAAATATAAACTACTACTCCATATGAAACAACATTTGTTTCGTTTTTTGCACTACTGAAAACATAAGAAAATACAACTTTACAGTCAAGTGGGGATGAAAACGGTATGGATATTTTCTGACCGTATTCGAGACCGAATTCGTTTAGAGGGCTTCAGATCTGTCCGTATCCGAGTCCGAATAGTCAACATCCGATACCATATCCGTATCCGAATACCTAAATCGTATATTTATGATGTCGACATCCAGTCGTATCTTATCCGGCATTATTGACATTATCCGTATTCGAATCCGAATCCGACCAGAATTATGAAAACAAATATGATATCAATGATATCCGTCCGTATTCGACCCGTTTTCATCCGTGAGTTTAGTAGTTGACATGAATGATGATTCTGTGTGCTTGTGCGCACGTTTAACAGTGTAACACACACATTACACATAAATTAATTAATGGTGAGTGTCCAACGCAAAGACCCAGATGAATCAATGCAATTAGCACAACTAGTTAACTAATTAATTGAAATTTTATATGGTTGATGGAAAGCCACTGGAAGAACTCTGTTGTTGTTGCTCCTCTGTATGTAATATACAAGCAGAAGAAGTTACGTACTGACTTACTAGCTAGTAGTAAGTTACTCCTCTGTATACTCCATATTCTACAGCTTATATATATTTATATATATTAGTACATATATATAGTACTAGTTAAAACAATGACTAGTAGATTGTAGTAAATGGATGGAAGAAGGATTGTCCATTGGTCATGAAGCGGTGGTTGAGCTCACCGGGCCTAGCCGTCTTCTGCCACATCTGGTCCTTGAGCATCTCGTCGGTGAGTTCGAATGCCCTGAGCTCGTCGGCGGTGTGGTGCACGAGGAGGCCCTTGAACTGGCGGACGGTCCACTTGTACCAGCGCATGAGGAAGACGCGCAGCGTGAAACCGTGGGAGACGAGGACGATGTTCATGTCGCCGGTGGCGGTGGAGCCCGGCGGGTTGAAGCGTCCGATGTCGATGTCGGCGAGCAGGGTTTCCCTGAAGCCGGCGATGCGGTCGTACACGTCCGCCACCGACTCGCTGTTGGGAAAGCGGTAGAAGAAGCGGCTGTAGCTGGCCGGGCTGTGGGTGGAGAGACGAGACGTAGGGAGCGGAGGTCGGAGCGGCGGCTGTCTGCGCGGAGGTGGGCAGAGGGAGGACTTGGACACTCGACAAGCAAACCCTAGCTTCATGTATATATATGACCCTTGCTATCGGGCCGCTGGTGGGCTATTTGGGCTTCGAAATTTACTGTGACGGGCATGATAGGTTGCCCGCTGCGGTAAATTGATTTACCGCAACGGGCATCTTAATACGTTCGCCACGAAAAATTTATATTTTCTGTGGTGGACGTATTAAGATGTCCGCTGCGGTAAATCGATTTACCGCAGCAGGCAAAAGTGTTCGTCGCGGTAAATTAAAAGTGCCCGCTGCGGTAAATCACACGATTTACCGCAGGGGGCAAAAAAACGCCTGTCACGGAGTGAACAGTAGCAACGTCACAGAAGTTCGTTTCTGCAGTAGTGAAAGAACCTTGGCCATCGAATCGAGTTGAAGCCTTTAAGGGTTGATTCTTAGCCATTGGTTTTTGATAAAATGGAATCCTAGGCACAAATTATTTGGTGCACAATGGTAGAGCTGTCTCAGCGGGGAAAGTGTTCTGGAGTGTACCTAGGATAATTTTGAGTGTTCGCTTATAGTAGAGATACATCCACTCTTTTCTTTACTAGCTTACCAGGATAAATTATTTTTTCGACGGAGGTAGGATTCGATCGCTGGTTGTCGTGGGTGTGGGGATGCATATCGAGGGGATGAACATTGAGGCATTTGATAGATATGATGATGGGCATCAGATCAAGTTGAAGCCTAGCTATGAGAGGATTAGGAGCCGTAGATTTTAATAATGTTGGAATTCTAGGTACCATTTTCTTAGTGTACAGTGGTTAGGATGTCTTAGCGTGGGAGATAATTTCTAGGGTGTACATAGGATAGTTTTGAGTGTTCCTTTATAGCAGAGAAGCTAATGGCAGCAATAACTATGAAGTCAATGCAACATTTGAGTGTTGGGCCGGTATCTATGATGCACGGATACTCCATGGGGGTGGCATATCGTGTATCCGGTTCGTATTGGATACTGATACACCACGGATACGCGTGGGATACATATTCAAGTTGTATTCAAAAACCTAGATACATATCTTGCTTATCAGATACAGCTGAACTAAACAGGATATGGCCCAAACACTGAGAGTCAACCTTAGAGGCCCAAGCATGTGAAGCAAAGTGTTGTCCCTAACCTAGCTGCAATCTTTCCTTCATGGTCGCTCGTCATGCTCCAATTCATGTACAAAGTTCCTCTGAGGCGTGACCACCAATTTGTTTTATCAACACAAGATACACATATAATTACTCCTTGAGGATATAGGTTGTTATAAACAAGTTCAACTGAACCCTCCAATTTATATTTGACCAACTTACTAAATCTGTTATTACTAAGTTATTTATAATACTATTATTGCTATTATAAAATATACTAGCTGTATCCCTGTGTCATTGTTTTTAACCAAATGGCATATCCGCGTGTCTGATACGTATCGTATCCATATCCATATCCGGGCAATATAGTCTGGTATGCAGCCCAAATTTGGCAGTTTTTCTATAAACATTTTCTTTCCGGATCCGCGTGTCTGATACGTATCGTATCCATATCCATATCCGAGCAATATAGTCTGGTATGCAGCCCAAATTTGGCAGTTTTTCTATAAACATTTTCTTTCCGGAAGATATTTACGATAAAAATTTTGTGAAAAATAGTAAAGCAGAAAGCAGCAAAACTGCTTCAAATAATTTGATCATTGTATAAATTAAACGGTTATCCTAGCGCTTGGATGTCCGGCGCGCGAGACGCGTCCGGACACTGGTGCCTGCTTCCCGCTTTCATCCGAATCAATTAACATGGTATGTTCCTGCTAGTCTCCTCTGACTCACGAAAATTATTCCTGCTGCCCCGCTCGCATGCTGCTGCTGTTGCCAGCGGGCTTCACGCCCTGCGCTAATTTTCTTGCCGCCCCGCTCGTACGCTGCTGCTGTTGCCAGCAGGCTTCATGTCCTGCGCCGTTCTGTTGCGTGCATGCTACTGCTGCACTTGCTGCTCCCAGTGCCTCAAGTGTGTTGATGTTAATGCTATCCCTACATGTGCATGGGCTCACCCAAGAGAAGACAGGAGCACAAGGCGTTACCCATGTTGACTTCTGCATGCCGTGGGGACCAAGCTTAGTTGTGCAAGAGGTGATGCAGGGGCACCTGGCTCTACGTTACCCATGAGTATCCGTGTGGGGACCAATCCTAGTGGTGCACGGGCACCTGGTTCTACTTCCGTTGGGTGTTGGTCTGCTAGAGCGTGTGGGGAGCAACACTTGCTGCAATAAAATATGTTGAAAATCAGGTGAAACAATTAAAATATACATGTGCAACATATGTGTAATATTACTGCAACATATTTAATATTGAGATGAAATAATTACAATATATGTCTGAAATAGGTGAAACATTTAGAATATACACTTGCAACATACATGATAGCTGCTGCAACATCTACAACATTCGGACTGAAACATGCAACATTCAGATGAAACAGCTGAAACATTTGGAATACACAGTTGCAACGTACATATATAGCCACTGCAACATATATAATATCTAGATGAAACACTTGCAACATACATTTGAAACAGTTAAAACATACACTTGCTACACACGTGTATAGCCAATGAAACACTTGCAACATCCAGATAACAAAATTATAATATACATTGGAACCAGCTGAAATATTTAAAACATACACTTGCGACATAGTATATAGCTACCATTATAAAAAATACAACAACATCCAAATAAAATATAGTACCTACATCTAAAACGTAGGAACAGGCTAGATGCCATGGAAGGAAGAAAAATTTGCACCAACACTCAGAGCGTCCCCATGCTTCCCAAAATAGCTAGTATACAAAGAATTTCATTGTCTATCAAGGAGAGATCAAATAGCTAGAACTTCCAAATAGCTAATGTAGCATGATCTCCTAGAAACACCTCTATAACGTTCCACTGCAGTATTTTTATTTTATTTATTTTTTGCCTTATTTAGCTAGCTATTTATAAATTACTATTACAAACGCCCTCAACTGCCATGTAGATGTGGATCTGCATGCCAGTAGCTTAGGCTCCGTTTGGTTTGCCTTGTTAAATTCACCGCTTGTCACATCGAATATTTGGACACATGCATAGAGTACTAAATATAAATTATTTACGAAACTAAAAAAACAGCTAGAGAGTAATTTGAGAGACGAATCTTTTAAGCCTAACTAGTCTATGATTGGATACTAATTTTTAAATAAGACCAAACTGCTACAGTACGTGTTAAACTTTTAACACCCAAACCAAACATCCCCTTAACTGGATCAGCCAAAGCAGCAACGTGGCAGAGGCAGCTTGGCGTGGCGCAGAAAATAGGAGAGAGAGAGAGAGAGAAGAGCGGCACGACAAGGAGCAGCGAGCAGCAGGCCTAGACGTTAGGTAGGACAGGCATGGCAAGGATGCCTGCGGCCCTAGGCACATGCGGCTAGGTCTGGTGGGCTGGTCCAACCAACAGCAAACACAGCTAGCAGCCTGACCACTCTGTGCCACATGCATACCCAAAGAGCCAGTGGACCCACGCACACGCGCTCTGATGCGGAAGATGGTGCAGATTTCTAACTACATGTCACTTTTTTAGTTATTACTCGTATCACGCGCGAAGATTGGTCCGTTCGGATGGCCAAACGTCCGTAACTAAGCATTACTGTAAATTAAATCAAGCAACTAAGCTTGTGGTAGAAATATTAAATTGTCTAGATACTTTGATTATTGCTAAATAAATAGAGCAACCAAATACGTCAGCAAATATTGCACAGTCTACCAATGAAAAAACACAGAGTAACTCTTATTGAACTAAATTAATGTCCTTCATATATTGAAAGTGCATGTCAAAAGCGTGTACGTAGTGTCAATATTATTTATTTCTCTAAATCGATGAGTGGGCACCATGGCTTCTCCATGAGACGCAACACAATGTCATGGGCAAATTCTTCAACTTGGTGACATTCGGCTTCATCAACAAGCATACAACTTTTGGCACTACAACATAATTGTTTATAGGAGGTGTTTAAAATGCCTTTAAAAGTCATCAAAATGCCTTCAAAAACTTTTTTAGGCATACTTCAAAATGCCATCTATAAACTGGACTCAAAAAAGGTCTTTTGAGGCAATTTTTCAAAATGCCTTTGAATATCAATATACAAAGACATTTTCTAGATGCCTATAATACCTTTTAAAAGCATTTTGTATAAGCCTTCAAACATTGATTGAGGCGTTATAAAAAATGCCTCCAAAACCAACTCATACATATACAAATTTGCTACTAATCAAAACAACAACATCTATCGAGAAATTAACCAATGAAAGAACATGCTAACAGCAGAATTCATTTAACCTTTGCATACACAGTTATATTTGTAACCAAACACAATCAGTAAGGTTAAAAAATAATCAAATGTCTATCTTCAAATGATGATGTTTAGGTCCCCATTCCTGATGCAAGTTTCTTGCTGCCTTTATAAGAGTGTCCACATCACAGCTAATACATACATATGTAATTCTAAATCCATCTAAATATACTATGCCGCCATAGTACTAGCCTCATCAATGTTCAGAAACCAAACTTATGTTAACTCCTGCTTGAAAATAACATGTCCACATCCAGTTGTATACATATATGTTATCCTCAGTTGGCAATTGCTCCTGCTTGAAACCAAACATGTACAAATGAGTGAAGGTATATACACAAGTGTGCGTATTACTGTAATAGGCAGGCGAATGACTATGATTAGGAAAAAGGGTGAATGGAAATGTTTATCAAAGCAGCGGTCAAAGAATTTAATTAAATAGATAATAATTCCAGAATTAGTTGCACTGACACATCTCTATTTGACAAGTGACATGGCCATATTAATTCCAGAATTAGTTACTCAACAAAAAATCTTGTCAACACATCTCTATATGACACAGTAATATAGACAAAGTGCACTGACAGATTAACAATTTCAATGCAAGATTCATTCATAGATTAACTTAGTTTCAAGCACCTAAACTAATCTAGATATGTTTATTAAGAACATCAAGCTTGGCACTCCCAACACCTATTTTTGTCCTACTAGTGAGGAAAACAGAGACCTAATGAAGAGGTTAGAAAGGAAAACTTTGGTCCTCTAGTTCTATCTATATTCTCATCTACGTTACGGATACTTCAGGATAGGCGCGTATCGCGTATCCGATACGTATTGGACACTGATACGTATCCGATACACCGTCGATACATATCTGCGGAGTATCCAAATTTTAATTATTTTTGAAAAAATCAGATACGCTAGGCTGATACGTATCTGTCTCAGGATTCGCGTATCTGCCTTGGTGGATACGGCCCAGCCCAACAACAACCCAATCAAGCACTTATCCCCTCTGTCGCCCTACCCTCACACACGGGCAGATCGCACATGCGGAGCCGCGGACGAATCGCGCCGCCTCCTCTACTCCCCACGCGTCGCGACCCCCGACCCGCCGCCCGCCGGCCACCGACGACGAGCGTCCGCTCGCCGGCGACGAGCAGCTGTCTGAGTTCGACCTTCCGCTTCTCTGCTCTCCCTCTCCGGTGACGAACTCCCATCCGTGACCCTCCCTGGCTTCCCTTCTCTCCATCCGCCGGCAGCAGGCAAGCACCCGTTCGCCGGCGCCAAGCAGACAAGGACCTGTCCGCTCGTCCCTGGTCGCTGGCCGAGCACTGTCCGTCCCTGCTCGCCACTCGCCAAGTCTCCAGCCGCCGGATCGGGGTCGAGCTCCAGTGAGCGGTGAGTGAATCCCCTTCCCCATTCTCGATCTGTTCTATTTCAGTAGTGGAGCTAGAGTTAGTGATCCCTTCCGCCACTCACCAAGTAAAAGAAGAGTATGCAAAGTTCTCTAGTTGTTCTGAAGAGTTTAATGATCCTGACTCTATCCATGATAGATGGGCTGTTTCCTCTATGACTTGGTGGACAAATCATGGACAAGCTGCTCCCATGTTGATGAGTTTGTCCATGAAATTGCTTAGTCAACCAGCCTAATCTTCTTGCTATGAAAGAAATTGGAGCACCTACAGCTTTATCCATAGTGTGAAGAGAAATGCTTTAACTCCAGAGCGTTGAAGATCTGGTCTTTGTGCACACAAATCTGAGGCATCTGTCCAGAAGAAGTGATGCATACAAGACAGGAGAGACAAGGATGTGGGATGTAGGAGTGGACTCTTTTGATTCACTTGGTGGTATTGGCATTCTTGAAGTGGCTGACCTGTCCATTGATGAACCAGAATTGCAAGCTATGACTTTTGGTTTGGATGCTGAGCACGAGCAGCATGATGTAGTGGATGACAACGGGACAACTGAGTAGGGAATAAGACCTTGCTGGCTTGCTGCTGTCTTGCTGCATGTAGGCTGCATGAATTGCAAGCCTGAAGCCTTCTATTAGTTTCCTAAATTTGAGAATTGAGACTACTATATTTGAGACATATTGTTCTATAATAATAGTACTTGCGACCTTATATTGCTATCAACTTTATTGATATCAGCTTTAAATTTAGACCTGCATTATTTTTATTTATTTTTTATTTTTTAATTATTAAACGTATCCACGTATCGGTTTTTTTAGGAAATTGATGTATCCGCGTATCTGTATCCTTCTAGTACCGATACGCGTATCCGTATCCGTGTAACGTAGATTCTCATTGCTAGTTGACCAGTTTTTAACAGACATTCACCAACAATTAGAATGACATATGAAGTAGAAACCTATTCTATAACAGCATCCATAGGTCAAACTACAAGCCTGTGTGTTTTACATATCCATCCAGGGCAAAAAAATGACATGTTTCCTAGAGATGCCAAAACTAGACTGTCATAGTAACATGAATCTTCAGAAATGACAAAGAAGAACAGAAAACTAGAAGCAAGAAATGCTTACTTTTAATTGTACTAACATCGAGACATTGTTATATGTATGTTGCTTTTGTGGCCCTCTACACACTTGGATGATGTAAGTTGCTCTGTTTTTTCTTTACTCACATTCCTCTTTGCTTGATTCTTTTCTAGCAAACCCTGTGAAGCAACTTGTCCTTTGTCCAACCTTGTAGCATCAGCTTTTGATGTCGACCTTTTTGGTCCTGCAGTTCCTATCGTGTTAGGGGTGATTTTGCTAATGGAGCTACAAACCTACAACAGAAATTTTCAGATTTCAAGCCAAATTTAGTAAGTGTCAGTGTTAAAGATAGTGTGCTACCTGCTTAGAGTGCAATGGAGTGCCATGTCTACAAATGACCTGCAGTGTGATTATATCAATGTAAAGTTCAAAGTTTCATCATTATAAATAAACAAATGAATCATTTTAATTCTATAGGAATCATACATTTTGCCGAGGCCATGGTATGCAACGAGCAATAGCACTTCCCAGATTCTGTATCTTCCCATGTGCACGAGGCAATATGGTTGTTTGTTTGTAAACAATACTGACGAGTACCTCAATGTAATCCGCCAATGGTTGACCATCATTAGCTTTAGCTTTCCTATCAGTTTTCTAAACAGTTCCTAGTGCTACCAGCTTTTTACTATTTGGAGATGTCAGACCAATCTCCATACCACACTTTATATTTTCCATATCATCCTACAAAGATTACTATTAACTCTATCATATTCTACTATTTGATTAGAAAATACTAACATGATAAAAGACAACAGTCAGCTTATTAAGTGGTGCCTGAAACTTTCTTAGTTTCTTCAATGGCTCTGGAAGACTTTGTGAAGGTGTCTTGTCCTTGGTATTTCTCAGAAATGTGTGTTGTGCTGTCTCTTTCTTTATTTTTTGCAGAATTTGCATCCTAACATTTCCATTTTCCTAAGGATTGAAGACATTTACAAACTGCATCTAATCAGAAAGTCAACTCAAATGGAGACAATTTACCTCAAATTCTACTCCATGTCTTATTTGAATGTGAAATTGATTCTTGGTTATCATCATCTTGTCATGCAAATGTTGCTCATCTACTGTACCAACCCTTGGACTAGTTTTAACAGAAGAGCACTTTTGGGAGCCTGAAACTTTTTAGTTCACTGTATTGCTGCTGCAACTTAGTTTGATTTGACATTAGTGTTTCACCACATCCCAAAGCTTCTTGTTTTCTTCTTTCACTTCCTGCATTTCAAATAAAGCTTCAGATATGCGAGCAGAGCCCAGACTACCTGCTAACAAGCCTATTTGTCTGGCTTCCTTTAGTTTTTTGAAAGCTGTAATCATCAATTGGTTGTCCATTTTTTCTGGTATGTGTTGCTATATAGAGCTCAGCACGGCCTATTTTTCTTCCTTCCTTTAGTTCCTGTATTAAGAACATTAGGTGGTACCACACAAAGGAAAACAATATGATTAAAGATCAACAAAACTAATGACTCTATAATCAGGAAATACCATTTGATCTAAAACAACTACATTGCTTCTCAATCCAGTGGTGTGCCTTCCATTTAGTTGCAGTGCCCTAGTGGCCTTGTTCTTCTCAGATTTAAGCTAAATAAATAGATTAAGTTGAGGAAAGAAATTAGACAGTATAGCAAGAAAAAACATCATGTTATCAAATGAATTAGGTAGTAATAAATTCCATAGACTACAGAGGCTGCTAGATAATAGTACAAATTTGTTAATTTTTACAAATGTGCAACTCGAAATAATTAATGTAAGCTTGCACAACATACCTGTCCCGCATTTGATGTCGAGTGGTCACCAGCCACTCCCATTGAGGTGCTTACATCAGAGATCTCATTACCCCTAGGTATCAGCCCTTGAACCTAAAAATTCAATGATGTCAAAACAATGTGGTATCCTAATCCAAAGTGGCAAATATTATAGGTACTTACATGGTCTGAAAACCAATTGTGGAAGCTGCTATGATGGGCACGTTCATTTTCACGTTTATTTTTTTTATTTGCAGATAGCTCATTTAGATGTTCTCTACATCAGAATGAAAGGAGAATTAGGCTTCTATATATACTAACTAATATAGAAAGCATGCAAGGGTTAAAGAAGAGGTTACCAACATACTCGACAAATGGAATAATATGAGGATAATTCATCAAGACATATCGGTGAGCTTGGATCCAAGTTATGTAGGACAATTCATAAGCATAAGGCCCTGACAAAGGAAGACCAACTATTTTTAAGTATGGTAGATGGCTTGCTGAGGCACAAGGTTGATTTTTGGTATTTTGCAAATATCGTGAGCAAAATGTCATACTCTCATTGAACTAGTAACCTTCAGCTATTGCTCATTTAGGATGGTTGCGAGTTGTAACCATGGATTTGTACTTAGATAGACATCTCTCAATAGGGTACATGTTCCGATAATGAACTGGTCCAGCAAGCCTTACTTCTGTAGCAAGGTGGATAGTCAAATGGACCATGATATCAAAGAAAGAAGGAGGAAAGACCTTTTCTAATTGGCACAAAATCTCAGGTATCTCTACTTCCTATCTTTCAATCTCACTAACAGAAATAACCTTTGAGTACAATTTCTTAAAGTAATTGCTTAGACGAACGAGCAGCAAGGAAACTCTATCTAGTAAAACTTTGCTAACAACTAAGGGAGCAAATCACACATTATAATATGAAAATTGTGAGTCTTTAACCCAACTAGTCTCTTCTCCTCGATAAGAACCTTATTCTGCAAGTTGGATGCATATCCAGTAGGGAACCTTGCATCTTTTAGAACCTGACAGAACATCCTTTTCTCATGTCGACTCAGAGAATATAGTGCAGAAGGTATGTACTCAATCCATTCCAAATTGTAAGTCGTTTGACTTTTTTAATGTCAAGTTTGACCACTCGTCTTATTCAAAGTTTTGTACAAAATATCACTTTTTTTGTTGTGTATTGGTTTATTAATAAAAGTTCTTCAAGAATAACTTAAATTTGACTATATTTGTATAAATTTTTTGAATAAGACGAGTGGTCAAACTTGAGGTAAAAAAAGTCAAACGACTTACAATTTGGAATGGAGGGAGTATGATTTATTCCCCTCTATCTGTGGGTGAAGATCTGGTCGTATGCCCATTTCCTGGAGGTCAAGGCGAGCATTCAAATTATCCTTTGATCTCTTGTCAACATCAAGAAATGTATTCACTATGTTACCATAGACATTTTTCTCTGTATGCATGACATCAATGTTGTGGCGTACAAGAAGTGTCTTCCAGTATGGCAATTGAAATAAGCAACACCTCTTTTTGAATACTTTTGATAAGTAATTCTCATTAACTTCCTCTGCTTCAGCATTCCTCTTTCTCTTGTTGTTCTTATCCTTTTGTAGTTTTCCAAATACTATTACTATGTCTTGTCATTTTAGATATTTCCTGCCCTGAAAGTTGAACAGGAGGCTCACGAAAGTCTTGGGTACCATCAAATAATCTAGCTTGAAATCTGAACTTGTGATTAGCATCTAAGAATCTATGATGTCCCATATAGCAGGTCTTGTGCCCATGTTTCAACCGAAGTGAGCATGTGTCTACGAGACAATGGGAGCATGCTGCTATACTTTCTCCAGATAATACTCTCTGTCCAAGCCAATCACTTATTGTCCATAGCAGTGCAGCATGTAGGCGAAACTTCTTATTAGAAGATACATCATAAATCATCACACCATGCTTCCATAATTCAAGGAGATCATCAATCACTAACTGCATATAAACATCTATGTCTTTTCCTAGAGCCCTTTTACCCGGGATAAGAACAGATAGAATAAAATTTGATTGCTTCATGCAAACTTATGGAGGAAGGTTGTATGGGATCAAGATGATAGGCCATACACTGTAGGACACATTCATGTTCCCAAAAGGGTTGAAGCCATCTGTTGCCAACCCAAGCCTAACATTTCTAACCTCTGAACTAAACCACCATGCATGGCATCAAAATTCTTCCATGCTGGAGAGTCTGCTGGATGACATAGCAAGCCATCTTTCGTGCAACTTTCGCTATGCCACCTCATGTTATGCGCTGTCTTTGAAGACATGAATAACCTTTGGAGCCTCTTTTTCAGTGGAAAATGCCGAACCACCTTTGTAGGAACTCTGTGGACATGTCTTCCATCAACTCCACCTTTCACACTCTTCCACCTGCTTGATTTACACACTAGACATGAGTTGGCATTGGCATATTCTTTCCTAAACAATATGCAGTCATTTCCGCAAGCGTCAATGGAATGATAACCAATTCCAATAGCCTTCACGAATCTCTTGACCTCATGGAAGTTCTTTGGCAACACCTGACCCTCTGGAAGTGCGTCCTTAATTAAGGGCAGGAGCTCATGAAAAATAACCATTGCTCACCCTCCATCGATTCTTTAAGGTAAGGAGCCTAATGAGAAATTGCAGCTTCGAGAATGTCTTGCAGTCTGATACAACTCTTGGCTCCCATCACGGACCAACTTATAGTATGCTTCAGCATCAATATCATCCTCATCCTCAAATCCCTCTTCTTCCCCTAAAGCACGGGCATCATACGTCTCAAAACCCTTTATTAGCATCTGTTCCATTGGATCAATATATCTCAGCATCGTCGTCTTCTGATTGTGAGTGCAAACTAGGACTCAGTACAGATGACATGGCCTCACCATGATGAATCAATGATGAATATCCATCCATGAACCCAATGCAAATTAAGTGTTCCCGAACATCTTTTGCCTCTAGCCGGTAATTATTTCCACAATCACGAGAAGGACAAGGTATCATATTCTGTTGGGCTGATATGGCAAAGGAAAATTCTATAAAGTCGTAAAGGCCTTCATCATACTCGATTGGCCACCTAAGATACAACGATGAAAATTCAGCTTGCTATGGACATACTTGACACATGAAAAAAAAATAGGAGCAACTTCTAACTAGTATTACCTAGGTGCTCTCATCCACTCCTTGTCCATGATGGCTGCAACACTCTAAATCTCTCCACAGCTATTAGGTTGCCTAGTGCTGAAAAGGTTGAGACAAGGACACCTATTATAACTGAACAAATTTGTATAACTAGCAACATTTATTTAACACAGATCATAGAAAAAATTGACAATACATTTGGAATCAATCGGCATCTCAATAGAGGATTTAGATGATTGGTGACTATGAGGATATACCTGTATTGCCTTGGTAGCCGTAGCAATAAGAAGATGTTTGGTTAGAAACTCATAGAAGCTCGATGCTCGTGGAGGAGCCCTTCAGATCTTGATGGACTCAGCTACTCGGTAGATCAGTGGACGAGGACCTCCTTGTGGGCGAGCTCACGAGCACTCGTCACGCCTCAGACCAGGATGTAGTGGAGGTTGCTGTGCCGCCTGAGCTGCGCCGCCTCCTCACACTGGCTGACAGAGCTGCGCCACCCCCTCCAACCACGCGGCCCGACGCACACGCCGCCTCCCCGCAGCCGCATCGTCCTCCCCGCGACACCCGATGCAGTCGCGCTGCCTACCCACGGTCTCGCTGGCCTCCCTGTGCTGGATCGGAGTCCCTGCGCTGGACCAAGCCGTCTCCCCGCGGTCTCGCTGACGATAGATCGCAACAGGTGAATGGGGAAGAAAACGCGATGAAGCCTAGAGTGTGCCTAGGTTGTCCTTCACGAGATGGGCCTGGGCTGAGAGGGTCAGTTGGTTTAGTGTTTTGTTGCCTACGTTGTCCTTCCTGGCCTGCAGCATTTTTTTCAATTAAAATAAGAGACATAAACCGATGGAGTACTCATATTCTATAAGGTAACAGAGCTACGTACGCAAAGGAAGGCGTTTTAGTAAAAACGCCTCAAATTGTTGCAAGCAATTAAGGCGTTTTTGGTAAAATTCCTCTAAAGATTGAAGTTATTTAAGGCATTTTTTATTTTTGCCTTTTAAAAAATAATTTTAGAGGCATTTGGAGAGAAATGCCTTTATACAACAATAAATTAAAGCACTTTAAATAAAATGCCTTTGGCAAAATGCCTCCTATAGTGGGCTGTGTTGTAGTGTGGATTAGTGCTATATCTGAGAAATTAAATCAATGAATTAAACCAAAAAAACCTCACCTTGAAATGCGTACACCTAATCATATCATATCATGTCATATCATATCATATACTCTTATAAAGCTAAACCCCACTAGATGAATTCTCTCTTCATGCAAGGTGTCCACATTATTCTCCACTAAGTGACACACTAAATGTTCTATCTCTTCATGCAAGGTGTCCACATCATTCCCCACTAAGTAATCCATTAAATATTCTATCTCTTCATGCAAGGTGTCCACATCATTCCCTACTAAGTCCATGTCATCCCATATTAATTACAAAAAATAACCATGTCATCGATATCATGTGAAATACTTTAAATCTTTAATCTATTAACATGCAAGTCATGTACATATACTATTTGTTTCATCATCAATCCCTATATAATGTAACCAAATATTAGTTTTTCTTCTATTAACTTAGCAATTTTTTACTAGATCTAATACAATAAAATACATGCAAGTCAAATTCATATACATATATACATACATAATATATTGAATATCATATAGTAATACTATATATATAATGATTTATTTTTAATAAAATTTCACAGCAACGCACGAGGAATTCACCTACTTACAAATAGAACAGAATACTATTTGGCTGAATTCAGTAGTGGTCACTCCACCTATCATGCACGAGCAAAAAAAATATAATAACTGAAGTTTTAATTAGTAAATAGATATGAGGACATCAGTAATGCAATACCTCTCATATTCATACATGGAGGGCATCTAACATGTGCAACTCTGATGCCGCTTGTCGCCATTCTCATATATGATGCAACAGTTGTGGTTCCATGACGTTTATTATGATGCACTTGTACCTACGAGTTACAAAATTGATTAGCATCGACCAATGATAAAATTTTCAATGTACTACTATTTCTCAGAACTAAACAAGTACCTTTCTTTCATCACCACCACATATCTGCACAAACGCATCCTGAAGTCATCCCTTGCTTGGATATTAGACACATGAACAACTATACCAATGATATCTACAAACAAAAATGAAAGGTATTGATGAAATAGGAGCATGAATAGTTAAGTACATGATTTTTAAATATTAGCTTATGAGATATACCTACAAAAATGGACTCATTCTGAAGTTGTATACATCCTCAATTTTCATAAATGTACGAGGACACCAAGCAATCCAGATAGTTCTCTCGGATGCATTAATCATAGTTTGTGGAGATATAATGACATAGTAGTCAGTACATAAACAGAAAATGTAGCGCAAGTGATCAACATAAGTAGGCGCAAGCCAACTCTCATGAAGTCATAAGCTTCTCCTAGACCAAGCAAATTGTTGCACCTCATGGTTCGATCTCTATAGGCAATTGCTTCCATTTTGGTTCCTATAAGAACAATGTAGCCAACACATAAATAACAATTGTCTGTAGACAAAAAAATTAAACATGGTCTCTGAATGCACTTACTCATCCACCAAAATTACATGCAAATAGCTTTTGCCCTTGTGTTGCCGTACATTGCCTTTCCAAAAAACTATGGCACTCACATCCCATCTCAAAAATACATGTTCCCTTTGCACGTCATGGAATTCAACTCATCTACAATCCTAACTATATCAATCAAAATAATAAAATAGTATCATATGTATTTTATCATTTTGATTGATACGGACGGGATTGTAGATGGGTTGAATTCCATGACATGCAAAGAGAAAACACATGTTTTCGAGATGGATGTGAGTATCATGGTGTTTTGGAAAGACATTGTACAATAGCACACGGGAAAAACCTATTTGCCTATAATTTTGGTGGATGAGCAGATGCATTCAGAGTTTATCTTTTTGGACCATGTCTAAAACTTTTGTCTACAGAAAATTGTTATCTATGTATTGCCTACAATGTTCTTATAGAGAAACAAAATGGAGGCGATTGCCTATGGTGATCAAACCATGAGGTTCAATAGTTTGCTTGGTTTAGGAGAAGCTTATAACTTCATGAGAGTTGGCTTTGTGCCTACTTATGTTGATCACTTGCGCTACATTTTCCATTTATGTGTTGACTACTATGTCGTTCTACCTCCACAAACTATGGTTAATGCATCATAGAGAACTATCTAGATTGCTTTCCTCGTACCTTTATGAAAATCAAGGATGTATACGATCAGGATGAGTCCATTTTTGTAGATATATCTCATATTCCTATATTTAAAATCATGTAGTTAACTTCCATCAATACCTATCGTTTGTGTTTGTAGATGTCATTCGTATGGTTGTGTATATGTCCAATATCCAAGTAAGGAATGACTACATGTAGTGGTGATAAATGAAAGGTACATTTTTAGTTGTAAGAGACAATAGACTAAAAATTTTATCATTGGTCAACGCTAATCAATTTTGTAACTCAAAGGTACGAGTGCATCATAATAAACACCAAAACCACACCTATTGTGTCACATATGGGAATGACAGCAAGCAATATCGGAGTTGCCTACTTTAACTACCCTCCATGTATAAATAAATAGAAGGAGAGGTAATGCATTACTAATGTCCTCCTATCTATTGACTAGTTAAAATATTAGTTATTAATTTTTTTGCTCATGCATGATAGGTGGTGTGACCACTGAATTGAGCCAAATGGTATTTTGTCCAATTTGAAATCAAACATATGCATTTCAAGGTGAGGTTCTTTTAGGGTAATTCTTTGATTTAATTTCTCAAATATAGCACTAATCCAAATTTTTTTATAGGCCTATGCAATCATCTGCTTATTGATGAAGCCAAACGTCATCAGAGGTTGAGCTAGAGGTGTTGATCATCTCTGACGCTGAAGAGGACCCCATGACCATGGACGAATATGAGGAGTTGACTACCCCAACTCCTACACCAGTATCTATTCCTGCCCTCATTGTTGCACCTGTTCCTACTTCTGCACCTGCACCAACATCATCATCAGCTTCTTTATTGATGCCTATGCCACCCCTAGTTGCTCCAGTGGTGCACGATGAGATGGGGTGGACATGTAGGAACTACTTCAAGCAATCCCCCGATGATGCCCCCTATCACACCATGCTCACCAATATGTTGGATGAGTACTACGTGTATCTAGCTGCCACTGACAAGTACTATTGTGCAGAGCACACGCATCCCTAGGAGGCTTCATATTGGAAGACCAATGTGATTGTCACCACTTGGAATGACATCAACAATGCTCATGAGGTAGAGACTACTCATGGACACGTATCCAGGTGGGCTAATGCTTTAGACATCATAGAGGATGCTGCACGGGAGGCGTACATCTACTACCGTGGTCGTCGTTTTGGGGCCATGAAGGAGGATCACTTTAGGTTCCTCCCTTGCAATGATCCTAAGGGAACTTGGGTGGTCCTGGCTCCTCTAGCAGCTGATCTAACTCTAGATATCATAGTGAGACATGTCCATGCCATGAAAGAGGCAGATGGTGCACTCAAGGAAGAGTTGTGTAATGCGCAAAAATCTAAGAAGCATTTCCAGAAGCAAGTTGAGGCCATGCAGTCTCAACTTGGCCAGCCCCCCATCCATAAGAAGGCCTAAAAGTTCACCTTGGTCAACATAAGAAAATTTCTATTATAGGACTCCAAACACTGGCCTTCGCTATTATAGGAATCCAATCGTTGACTTTACAAAAACAAGACTTGAAACATTGGCACTTTGTTTTAGATGACATTTGGTGTATTTCTTGACTTTGGTAATCAAAATAGATGTATTTTGCACCTTCTGGCCTTAAATATCCTTTTGCATGAGCTCAGTGTTTTGTTTCATCTCCCACCGTTTTGTCTGGCCGCCACCACCGACCCAATCCTCGTCGATGCACTACCCATGGAGGAGATGACCTCGCCCCCACAAGATCTACAAGGGTCGTCGGTCGCCTCTGTCCTTACGGTGTGACCCTCAAGCGTGTCTGCCAGTCCTGGCCTAAGCGCTTGTACCCTAGGCACGAAAGCCTATGCCCTCGCTACACTAGCCTCTGGCCCTACTGTGTGGCCTTCAGGCATGGTTGTGATGGCCACCTCTAGCCTGGATAGGCTGGCTGAGGGCATAGCTGCGCCGGTAGTGGAGGGCATGGCCACATCGGGCAGTAGAAGGCCTAGACACAGTAGATGGTCTAGACACAGTAGGTAGAACATGTCCACTGCTCTAGCCCTAGCGAGATTGTTGCTTCCAACCGCTCCTCTTTCGGCAATAGAATGCAATTTTCCTGTTCCTGAAGTGCAAAGGTATATACGTTTTTATGCTTTCTGGTTGTTTTTACCATGATAGTAGTACGTATTTGTTAAAATTGATTTCACTTGTTTAGGTCCAAGTAGATCATGTGGAAAATATGGAAAGTGTTGATTGGGACACGATACAAATAGTGGAGACATGATGACAAAGGTCGTATTGCAATTATGAGTGAGTCGCGGATGTTATTACAAGTGGAAGGAATTGCAAGAGTGACAAGAGAGAATAGAGCTCAAGACCTAATTTTCATTCATCTTTCTCATGCATATATAATGCATCTTGTGACATCAATAGCCTAGAGGTTATGGGAGCCATAAACCTGCCATAAGATCTCATTTAACCTTAGGTTACAAGAAAGAGGACATAAGGGTGAGACTAATATGAGATTAATATTTGTACCACTCTGAAGGCGAGGAAACGGGTGGCTATGACCTGCCTCCGTGTCAGCAGAGACAAATTTAGTTCTAGTTAAATTTAATTGGGACAAAGATAAAAGAACAGGTATTGCGGGTCCATACTTCCATATTTCTTATATTTGCATAAAAATTATGTTAATTACATCTCCAAAGAGAACACCCTTGATTAAGAGTTCCAACATGAGTACATGGAAAAGAAAGATTACATCATATGGCTTCTTATTACAAACTACAAAAGAAAACAAAGTCTTTAGTCTTGTAATCTTGGATGGATACATGCGTGGGTTTGGCATAAACTTAAACATGATGGTTGTCATTTCTTTTAAACATGGCATCTCATTTGTTGAGGAGCTAGCATATACTCCTTATATAATTGACCGCTAGTATGTCAAGCTTTTTTAGTAACCCATAATAACATGCATGTATTTAATTCATGCAAACTTTTGAGAAATCATATTGTTTATTTAAGTCATGACGTCGTTAAGTCTTAACAACTTGACATATAGCCTTTGTTTAATTATTTGGAAATGTATGCATTTAGGTACATGCAATTTGACATATATGCATGCTGACAGAGGGGCATTAATTTATTCAGGTGATAAACATTTATTTGGTGCATTTTATCACGTATGCATGCACGTAATTTGTGTTAAAGACTAGATTTGACTGTCTTACTATACCATGCAAGATCAGGAATTGGCTTGTTTTGACATATATGATGCAGTCATCTTGTATCGCAATATTTTACTTGGCTTAAGGCAGCCCCGGATGTGGCCGTGGCTGACGTGGTTGGTTTTTTTTATCGAAGGAAAGAGCAAGTGCTCATGGCATTATATTTTGCCCTTGGTTAGCATATATGATGTTATTCAATTTGATTTGATTAACGTCTTGTAAGTGCATTTGGCCATTTAGTGGGTTTTGGTGAATTGAATGTCAACACCATTACCCGTAGGTTCCGCGTTTTAGCCCAGAGGCTCTGAGGTCTGCTAGTCCTGCTAGCCCAGGGGAAGCCACTCTAGGGCCATTAACTGGCCAAGGCTCGGCCTCGAGAAGCCGAGCACCAAAACGCCACTGACTCCTCCGAGTTGTGGACGACGACGACGAAGAAGAGGCGGCCTCGAATTTGGTCCGCAAGCCGCGCACCCGCCTAGATGTGGCCTCGGCAGTGGGTGGTTGGCCCACCAGAGATCTGCTCACCGCCCACGCCTCTGCCGAGCAGGCGTGCCCAGACAAGGCCAAAGCAATGGTGGCGGCTGGCCGTGCCAGACGGAGGGTCTTCACGGCGTCGCACAGGAGCTCCAACCTGTAAGTAAAGGAAAAAAAACATGTACATTTGTCATAAAGTCTGAGTTCTAGTGTTTTATACTTGGATGGAATTTTGCAGCGCTGCCTCGGATGTTGACCCAGAACCATACTGGGCTCGGGGCCAACTGATCAGAGCACCATAGGGCAGACCACCTTGGGGCAAGCTACCACAAAGCAGCCTATAGCTCAGCCCGTGGCCACTCGGACAACTGAAGAAATCACCGAGGACCTGGCCCGGGAAGGAGCTGATGCAAACGCCCTGACCAGGAAAGAGGGTACTGCGGCCACTCCCCCACCAAGCAGTGAGGCGAGAGAAGAGGTCAGAGCTCCATCCCCTGCTCGGGTGGAGGAGCCACCGGTCGAGGCTGCTGCACCGGAAGGCACTCCCGACCTTGGTAAGAGGCCAATGATGTCCTCGACCATGGTGGGGAGGAGCGCAGAGGGCTAGGGGACCCAGGCGGACTCCGACAATGAGGTGGGGGAGATCTAGGGGCGTCCCCACGATGGACGCCACCATATCTATGTGTGGCGCCAGCGTGGGGACCACTGGGCTGGCCATGAAGAAATCGTCGAGGTCAAAGAGGCGGAGAGGGTCGAGCGGGCCGCCAAGCGTCTTGTCAACGAGGTTAAGGTAAGCGACCTCACATTTTTGGAAAAATAGTTAGTTTGACCGAAATTTTGTCACACGTTTGTATGTGTTCGCAATCCGTAGGACGCAATGAAAATGGCAAAATATCGTAAAAGATGTTTCGACCAGATTGAAGGAATTGTGGCCGAAAACAAGGCCCTGACATCGGAGGTGGACCGCCTTCGGTTAGAGGCCAAGAAGGAGGCCAAGGAGAAGGCTGCTCAAGAAGAGCGCATGCTGGACCTGACTCGTCGACTAGCCGACAAGGACCGCGAGAAGAAGAGTAAGGCTGGGTGTTGGGACCAGTCTTGATGCATAGTATGCTGGGTTCTTTTGATATAACAATTACTGCTGTAGATTTGGAGGAGGAAATAGAGCGCCTCCGAAAGGAGAAGGACCAGCTCAACCAGGAGTGCGCTCGCATGCTGGAGAACGAGCGAAAGGTCAGAGAGGAGCTGAAGACGAGAAACCGGGAGCTGACTGGTAAGATTAGTTTTGACGCGGCAAGTGTAAATTCTTTTGTTTTCAGAGCTCGGTATTGACTGCTCCCTTTTTTAAACCTTGTCATAGTGCTCAAGGCCAACACGAACAAGCATCTCGAGGACCTGGTCAAGGACCGTGACTCGTGGAAGGGCAATTGTATTCAGATCTAGGTAAACGGAACGTCTTCTGAATATTTGGTCATTGTTCATGACTATGAAACTGGTTTTGATCAGGACTCGGATCAGAGTGAAGGCTCCCAATCCCAGATGAGTATTCGAGATCTCTTATTTGGTAGTAGTAGGTGGTGGTAGTAGTAGCTTCAGACCTCATGGGAGGTTTTGTGTTCTTGCGTGGAGGTCACATATACCACCTCACTACCGCTACATGATGAACTGTGAGGTGCGGAGGCCCGAGCGAGTGGTCTCCGGGAAGAAGCCAATTCAACAGACTGCGAGTTGATCATCTTGTTGTTGTCTCTCGAATCAAAGTGATCTGTTGTCATCTAACATGACTTCGATTTAGTCATGACTACATTTCTATGAACTAAACTCCATATTGGTCAATTGAGTACAGTCTGTTGTATGTCAGAGCTGTATACTAGCATTGATATGTTAGTGTGAAGGTCTCTTCAAAGTAGTACGGTTACAGATTATATGGAACAAATACACTGATTTCTTGACACTGGGAGCATTTGGTAATTAATAACTTTATAAATATATTTAAGTTGACATTGTTTATGTTAGCAAAATGGAATGTACGTGTCTTATTCTTTGTGTCTGTCAGTTTTTTCGCAAAATTAAATTTTATTTCTGATTTATTTAGTGACTTAAAAAGAGCAATTCCGTTTCTAATTTTAGGTAGCTAGCTAGCACAAGAGACATAGGCTATTGTTTTGGTGAGCCTTTGGAAATCAAAGCTCAAGCCGGCAAAATCCTGATTGATGGAGATCAGTTTATGTCACTGCCCTAAATTACAGTTCAATCCATCCTAATCTACATGCCCACCTGAATTGAGATCATCTTTTATGGAGTTTACTCCATAAGAAATCTGAGTTACATGAAAGCACTATTAATTACTGATTTGCTTTTAAAAAATCCACATAGAAGATTTAGAGAGTAATAAACATCACCATGACCAATAAAAATAAAATAATATATTCTTCTAGCAATGTTTAAATATTTGTATTAACTCTAACAATAACAAAAAAAAATATTTACATGAGATCTTCAAGATCATAATGAATTCATGCTAAAAAAATACAACATAATATAAGAAGATTATTAGAAAATAAATGCATTAATTAATATGGAAATGACAACAATAAAATAACTAAAAAAATCATTTGCACTAAATAATTTAAACATAAATACAAAGGCAAAAGTTATAATAAAACACTAGCCACCCATGCCTTTTTTACATAACAAACATAATTGCAATGCCTTCGTGTAGAAAGGTCTTACATCTCCAAGGGTTTTGCATTTGAGTAATTTGTTAAAAAACTCCAAAAGAGGTATCCAACGGTTTTGCATTTGGAGTTTGCAATTTGAGCAACTTGGCAAATGAAGGAGCAAACTTGGCAAAAATGCCAAGCTGTGGACGGCTTTGCAAACCCGATCGCACGAGCAAAGTCACGCGCGAGAAAAGCGCGCGCGCCTGGAGACCTCCTATTTTTATCCTTTGCCAAGTCCAAATGCCAATTCTCTTGGAGATGACCTATTTTTATCCTTTGCATTGCAAACAACAACAAATGCTAAGTCAATTTGTCAAAGCCTTTGGAGATGCTCTTAGTTTGTATTTTTGCCTTTGGCTACCGGTTCCTTAAACTTCCAAGTTTAATGAAAGTTATGATTCCAGATTAAAAAAAGAAAGAAGCAAACGATAGAAAAAGACAGGGAACAAACAAGGTAGGAGAGCTGCTGATTTTTTTTTTTTAAAAAAAAGATGAACAATAAAAACAACTAAGAGCATCTCCAAGATTTCCCTACTTTTTCCTTCTAAAACTTTTAGTTTTACCGCTCTAAAAAAGTAGTATTAGGAGAAAAAATAAGACCATCTCCAAAAGTTTCTAATAATTTTTTTCTAAAAAATTAAATTTAGGTCCCACGACTATTCTCTGCGCCTCCAGTGAAGGACGTCGCCGGTGACCAGTGTTGGGGTCCTCGCCGTTGCGGCGGCGCGCGTACCTGCACGCGGCCATGCCCGCGCACTGCACAGGTCGGATCACGCCACGATCTCCGCCAGGACGTGCACGTCCTCTGGTCCATCGTCATCGACTCGCACCATCACCCGGCTATATCCTCAAGCTCAAGCTCAAGCAGCAATGGCGTACAGTGTGAGAGAGCACCACTGCTAGCTCCCTTGCGTACGCACGTAGGCCTCCCATCCTTTAAAACAAAAACTAATTACACAAAAACTAATTTCACCTTTTAAATCTAGTTAGTTTATAATTAAATAATGTTTGTCAAATAAAAATAAAAATAAAAATGTTACAGTGTCCCAAAACAAAACAAAAAAAATGGAAACTAAACAAGGCCTCAGTATATGGTTTGTCTTTGATCGCTCACGGGCCATTGCCACCGCCTTCGTCCATCTGGCGCACCCGCTGGATCAGGACGGACGTTGTTGTTGCGCGACGACGGCAGCCTGGATGCCGCCGGCCCCGCGTACACGTCCTCGACGCTATGCGCCAAGTTGCCTCCGCCCTCCCTGGGAGCACGCGTGACTGCTCCGCTTCCTTGCCGTTGTGCCAGAGCTTGCAGATGGCCGATGTATGGCGGGAGGAGCGCGTGCAGATGAAGCTCTCCGACGCGGACGCCTGCTGCAGGCGGAGAGCGTTTACGCGGACGCAGATCACGCGTATCTGTATCTTTACGCGTGAGGGCGTCGATTTTTCCCAAGTGCCAAAAAAATTAGGAGCTGATATTAGGAGATACTTTTTTTTTTGCAATCTTCACAAGGTATTTGGACATCTCTAAGAGATTCTCACTCTCTAAATCATCATTTAGAGAGTCATTTGCATAAAAATCGCTTTCTAAATTTTTTTTTTACTTTCCAACAGTTTTACTAAATCGTATGCGCCTCTAGAGAGTCATTCTCATCTTCTATATTTGGCTAGCGAAAAACTCGAAATAGACAATGGCTATATTTGGATGACCATTTAGAGAAGCTATCAAAATTGCTATTGTAGGAAGAAAATACAAAGTCTTCTTGGAGATGCTAGACATCAACAGAGCCCGCACTCGATGTCACCCAACAACTAATCCAACACCATTACCGGATCCAAATCGACACGTCATGCTTGTCCGCAGCTAAAACAATTTTTTTTAAAAGGAGCAAAATCATAATGCTTTCGTGCGCGCAGAAAGGTCTTAGTTTGCACTTTTGCCTTTGGCTGCCAGTTCATTAAACTTCCAAGTATAATGAAAGTTGTGGTTCCATATTATAAAAAGAAACAAGCAAACATAGAGAAGTCAAGGAACGCTCCAATCTATGAACGGAAAACCCAAATCTTATTAAACACTTTGCATTATTTTTCAGAAATGCTATATGACACATGTGTGTTTTGTGGTTTATTGGCACATGACTCTTATTTTTCACATAACAATTTTTTTCCTGGAAATCATTTTTTGGAACAAATTAGGTAGGAGAGCTCTAAGATTATATTTAAAGAAACAAGATAAACAACTAAGAGCTAACAGATAACAATTAAAAACAACTACGCAAGACATTTGGATTAAGACATTAATAACAAAGCCTGCACAACACAGATACACTACTCAACACCATTACAGGATGACAGAATTACCAAAACGTCGTGCTCGTCCGCATCTTGTTGGGAAGATGCTCTCCGCACTCCCCAGCAATACAGTGAATAGGGAACCTTCTCACTCGGTGCCGTGAGAAGTCTGAGTTCCAACGGGCAGCGGGCTCAACAGTAGGTGAATACAATGAATGCTCTCTCTCTATTAATAGCGGCATCGCGCCCCTTATATAGGGCCCGGAAACCGACCCAACGACATTTACATAAATGCCCCGTGACGGTGGGGGAATATTCCAGTATATTCTTTCATCGCAGTCTACCGACCCCAATACACTTGCGTAATTTCACATTGCGAACCCTTCGTTCATCCTTTGACTGGAGCCTCAGCAGGTCGGAGGCTCGGATCCTCCGCCTAGTCGCGGATCCTCCGACGCTTTGGTGTCGGAGGTTCCGCAGCCCGGCTGGTCGGAGGTTGCTCGACCTGGCCACCCCGGGAGTTCCTCCTTAGCCTGGTCCAGTCGGAGGTTCCTTGGCCTGGCTGCGTTCTCCCGCCATCCTCGGACCCGGGAGGGTCGGAGGTTCCAACCTTTCCTCGCTCGTGGACCTCCGCCGGTGTCTCAGTCCCTGCACACACACTGCACGACCAGACGAGTCGTCAACATTAGCATTTCCCGTCGAAGGATATCCTCCGACGTTTCAGGCGTCGGAGGTTCCTCAGGTGAAGGATAACCTCCGACGCTACCAGGGGGAAGGATGCAGCTTTTCCCCAACAGTTCCCCCCTTTTTGGGCTAATGGCACTCCTGCGGTCCATGTGCTCAAAAACATGCTACGCTGCGGAGACTATGAGCATGGTTGCTGCCTTCCCCCCTGGTGCGCAGGATGTGTTTGTTAGCAGATGTTGGATAACTGTTTCTTTTACTAAGTCGTAATTTTTCTTGTTTCTTTATTTTGCCGGGATCCTCCGATCATTGCTGCTATATTAGTCTGGTATCCTACGCGAGTTAGACTGCGGAGGATTGCGGAGGATTTTATTGCCGTTAGAGTTAGCCGTTGGCATTGACGAAGCGCAACGGTGTGGCCGATTCCTCCGCTTATAGCCGTTGGGCGCGGGGAATCGCAACGGCCGCGCGGTCGCAGGCCCCCCCCCCTATAAAAGGGGATGTTGGGGAGCTTTGAGCTCTCACCCCTGCTGCTCATTGCCTGCACACCTTCCTTCGCTACGTCTTTCTCTCTGAGCTGCTCGCGTGCGTTTAGTTCTAAAGTGTTGTCGGAGGTTTTACGGTGGCTCAGCTTCCTTCACCGCGTCCTTCGAGGTCAGATTTTTCTGGTCCTTTGCGCAGTTTCCTTAGCGTGAGGTCTGGAGGTTGGCTGCGGAGGTTTGAGGAGTGGATGCTTGAGGTGGCTGCAGCTCAAGATCTGGAGGAGACGTTGTCTGACGTCGAAGCTTCTGTCGGTGATTTGATCAGTGCGAAGGAGTTTGAGGAGATGGCGGCGATTACTTTTGAGTTCGGGCAGTCGACTGTGAGGGCGGAGGATATCGCTGACATGGTTGAGGCTAGGTTTTTCAAGGAAGGTCGTGCGGAGGCTCCTCCTGCGGGTCAGACGGTGCCTGCGCCTGAAGAGGGGTATGCGGTGGTATTCAGGGACTTCTTCACTTGCGGGCTTCGGATGCCTCCGTATCATTTCCTTCGCGAAGTGATGGAGAGTTTCAACGTGGAGCTGCAGCATTTCAGCCCTAATGGGATACTGACCCTTAGCAAATTTGCCTGGGCGTGCGAATCCTACGGAGCTATGCCCCACATCGACACTTTCTGCTCGTACTTTGAGCTTCAGCGCCAGCCTAAAAAGGTGAAGGATGCCGAAGGTGTTGAGTGCATTGCGCAGTTTGGAAGCTGCGCGTTCATGCCGCGCCGCACAATGCCTGGGCCAAGGTGCGAGATCTCCTACTGCCAAAAGGGGAAGTGGGAGAAGGATTGGATGAGAGCTTGGTTCTACGTGAGGACCCCCGCTGCGTCGAAGACTTTAGATGACGGCAGCGTTGATAAGGTTTATCCTTACGCGTCGCTGATGAAGGAGTTGAAGCCTTTCTCGAAGGTTGATCCTTCGCAGGAGATGTCGGAGGAGCGACTTGCTTGTGATAAGGCGTTTGCGCTGGCATGCCGATACTCCGGAGGTCGGGATTTGGTTGAGGAGATGGTCGCTGCTGACTACTGGCCCCTTGGCCGCAGGACCGATGAGTTCACCATTGAGATGGTGCAAGTCCCTGTGTTTGGTCCTCCGGAAGGTTTGCCGTTTCCCCGGTTTGGCGCGGGTATTCCGGAGGATGAGACCAAGGAGTCCTTCCTTGATTGAGTGGAGGTTTCCACTCGGAGGATCGTCGGGAAGATTTCGGAGAAGGAGTATCTCCAGCGGAGGTCTGCACTGGGCACGATGCCCCGCTTTAACCGAGTGTTTGAGGAATTGGGGATTGAATATGAGGATTACGTTGTTCCTCCGGATGTTTTGTTGGGGTTGGAGAAGAAGAAGGATTCCTCCAAGGCCGTTGCTGCGGCGGAGGCTAGGAAGAGGAAGGGTGGCGGCGCTGTGAAGCAACTTGCTAAGAAGCGCAAGGCGGAGGTTGTGCTAGAGACTCCTGTGGAGTCTTCCTCCGCCCGCTCATCTGGTGCCGAGTCGAACTCGGTAGCTTCTGCACCTGCGGAGGCCGCTGCTGCTGGTGGAGCTCCTGAAGTTGAAGCTTCGCGTGCGGTCTCCTCTGTGCGCGCGCCTTTCGCGTCTCTTCTTGGGGAGGAGTCTTCCGACGCGGAGGCCCCTGGGGCGAGCCCTGCGCGGGAGGCGAATCCTGCAGCGTCTGAGGGTCCGCGCGTTGCTTCGGTTGGCGGAGGGTCTCCGCCTAAGGAGGTTCAGGTGGAGTCCAGCGACGAAGCTGAGTCCGCCTCCGTTCGGAGGATCAGGAGGGCGGAGGCTCCCCTTCGTCCGGCTGGTGACGGTATTAACTCGTTATACATGGGTAATGATTTTTTGTTGGTTATTTTGTTTTTATGCAAGTTTTGATTGACTTGTTCTCATGTTTTTGGTTTATCTTTCAGCGGAAGTTTTTGCTGGGCTGGCTACCGCGGAGGAGATGGCTAAAGGCGCTAGCGTTGCGCAGGAGGGGCTAGCCGTTCCTCCGCCGCGTGAGCCTGCGCCTTCTGCGTTGGCCAACAGGCCTTCGCCTGCTGATGTTCTTGGTCCTGGTGAGTTTCCTCTTTTGGTTTCAATCGGTTTGGTTTGTTTTTGGCATTTTATTCTAAGGTTTGTTTTTGTTATGTGCAGGTGCTTCTGAACCTTCGATCACAGGTTGGACTGATGCCTTGCGCGAGGTTCATTCCTTGGTCGGAGGTTAGTGTTCTGGCCTCCGCCAATGGTTTTTTGTTTCTTATGATGGTTTTTCTTAATTGTTTTTGGTTTACAGATCGTTTTCGTCAGAAGCTTCGCGGCATGGACTTTGACACGCTCCTTCGCGTGCAATATGAGCACCATAGCCTTGTAAGTTTGCGCTTTGTTGTATCTTCCTTCGCGGTTTTTCACTCGGAGGTTTGTTGTAACTATTTATTTTTGAGCAGGGTCACCACATGGCTGCCGCCTTAGAGGAGCGTTGCTCCCGGGAGGTTATCTGCCGTGATGAGGCAATTGGTGTTCTGAAGAAGGAGAACGAGACCTTGGAGGCTGAGAAGGCTCGTCTGTCGGAGGAGGTTAGGGAGTTTTCCTCCGTCAGGAGGGAGGTTGAATCCCTGAAAAAGGAGAGGGATGACTACAAGGCTGGGTCGGAGGCTCTAAGGAAGGAGAAAGATGATGCCGAAGCTTCGGTGGCGGTCCTCCGCACAAGTGTTGCTGAGGCGGGGAGAGTTAGGGACGTAGCCCTGCAGCGAGCTGAGAAGGCGGAGGACATTGCTGAACGCCTTCGCAAAGAGCTTGACGCTGAGCGGACGTCTGCAGCTGAGCTGCAGACTCGCATACAGAAGGCAGAAGCGGAGGCTGCAGCTATTGTCGGGCTCTATGCCGACTCGCTTGCGAAGTTTGGGGGAAGCACCTCTGCTCCTCCGCCCGGCGGCGATGTTGGGGCTGCCCTCGCGTGGCTGAAGTCTCATATCCGCATGCTCCCCGACTTTGTCGGAGGTGCTGTTGATTTTGGGGCTTTGGCCGCGGTTAGCTCCTTCGCTAGGCTTTTGCGCCGCGGAGGTTGCTCTCACGCGGAGGGAGTCGCCAAGGAGGAATTTGCCGCGGCGGAGGACGTTGGCGAAGGGACTCCTTCCCTGCGCAAATCTGTCCGGAACTTTATCAGTTCGTTCTGGATTAGGTTTGGGCGGGATGAGGCGAAGAAAATGGCGGAGGATCGTCGAGCTGAGGTTTGTATTATTTGGTTATTTCTTTTTGTACTTTGCTTCGCTGCTTTGCAATATTAATTAAGATGGGTATTTTGTAGGAGATTGCGAAGAAGAAGGCTAAGGTTGTCAAGGCCGGTCCTTCGCGTCCACCGAGTGAGGCGTGTCCTCCGACCCAGCCTGAAGCGGAGGCCCGTGATACTGGTGCCAAAGCTCCGGAGGGATCTGGTGCCAAGGTTTCAGAGACTCCCGAGGCTCCTGCTCCTCCTCCGCCTCAGGTGTGAGGCTTTTTAGTTTTTAGGTTTTTCTTAGTCTTTTTTGCGTCCAAGCATGTGACGCTTTTTTGTAAGTAAGGTCGGAGGTTGTGTTTTATTTTGTAAAGAATGTTGAAAATATAATATATTGAGTTGTTTTGAGATAAGCCTTTGTTTTACACTTTGATCCTGCGCAGGTCTCTGGCGGAGGACCTGCGCAGGATCGTTTCATTACTCCCCTTTCGTTTTTTTACAAAGGGATTTATGTTTCTGGTGAATTGTGGGAGTATTGGCAAGTTGCCTTCCCTAATATGAGATTGGTGGATATGTTCGAGTTTGTTGGATATGATATTGATGGCGAAGGATCTGGATTTATCCAATCGCTTGCGCGCCGAGGTTCATGGCCTCCGGCTTAGGTGGATGATTTTGTTTTTCTTTTCGTTTATCGTAGGTTTTGGTTATATTTTTTATGACATGATTTGATGTGTTTATGTAGTTGCCATATCCTATCCTTCGCATCTTTGGTGAGAGAGATAGGGTACGCTGGGTGGCGGAGGCTTCTGAGGATGTTGCTGAGCCTTTTCTTCAAGGTTTTCCGGAGGTTCGAAAGCTTCGTTTGGCTTTTTAGTTTTATCCTTCGTTTTTGTTGGATTTGAAGTTGTTATTTTCTGCGCGCAGGTTGTGAATTCCTCTCCGTTGGAAGATCTTCCTTCGAACTTTGTCGAAGGAAGTTACGTTACCCCGGTGACGTTCAAGCGTGGAGATTTGTACGCGAGGGGTTATCTTATTGACTGGTGGCGCCACAAGTATCCTACGCGTAGTCTAGATGACTTAGTTGATTTCCTTGTTCGTGATTACTGTGATGATCTTAGGCTTTTTCCAGATTCGTATGTTAGAATTGTGCGAGGGTCTTAGAACCTTCGGCGTTTTACGGTCGGAGGATGTTTCTCATTTTTTGTTGTAAGCTTGTGTTATGTACATTGTATACGGTTAATAAAGATCAGATATTTTTACCACATGGCCTTCGCACCTTTTAATTTTGACAGCCTTCGCGCTATAATTTGTACGTGACTCATAGATCCTTCGGTTGTTTAGTTGAAGGAGGGTTTGAAAGTTGAACTTGTACAAGCTACCCATAACCTTCGACTTTTTATGGGTCGAAGGTTGATTTTATTCATTTTTTGTAAATGAACTTTTGTAATGATTTCTTCATTGATAATAAAGTTTTTAATTTTGCTACAACCTTCGATCTCATTTTTATTACAACCTTTGCGCTACAGCATTTATATATCGCAACGTTACGGTGGTGTTGATCCTAAGGATCTTTGTGTTGCTGTGGCTTGCTTGTTCTTGATGCTTGTTGTTGCGAAGGAGTTCTTGATTTTTTCTTGCGCGGAGGATCGTTGCTTCTTGGCCTTAGAACCTTCGACTTTATTGGTGCGAAGGATCCTTCGCTGAATTGTGCTATTTTTTTCCTTTGCTCGACTCCCGTGGAGTGTTGTCGAGGAGAACCTTCGGCTGTCTAAGTCGGAGGTTTTGAAGGGATGTTACGAGACTTCGTGCGATACCCTTCAGAGACCTCTGAGTCTGGCTTCCATTGTTTCTGTTGTGGCTGTACACGACTTTGCGGTCGATGTTCATCACAACGCCGCAGTTCTAGTATTACGAAGCTTCGTGCGATACAAACTTTTGTTGCTGTTGTGAGGCTAACTCCTGCTTCCATGGTGGCCTAGGATTTTTGCTTTTTGACTGCTAGGTTTGCACTCGATGATCGGGTCTTTGTATACTGATCCTGATTGAGGGTGGGGGCAGGTTTAGTCTGGTTTTATAGGCTTTCGTGCATTTATTTTATGTACTTAGTTAGGTTAAAATTTATTGCCGGGTTATTGATGGTTGTTGTGGTAGTTGGTTTTGCTGTACCTGACTGAGGGTTATTGTAGTTTCGTTTTAATTTCACACTTTGTTTGTTGGGGGTCTGCTTAGAGTAGCAGGATACCTTCGACCTTATTTTGGTGAAGGTTATGTGAATTTTGTTGAGGTCTGTCTTGTGAATGTTAAACCTCCGCTGCCTTTTGGCAAAAATAATATAGTTCCTGATGCCTGATTTTCCTCAGGTCTTTGTCAGGTTTGAAGGTTTTGTTCCTTCTGGCCATGTTGTGATGCCTGAGGAGGACAGGACTTTTTCACTTTTTGGCTATGTTATCCTTGCTGCCCGGCTCTTGGCTAGGTCTTTTGCTAAGGATTTGGTGTTTTTTCACCTTTGAGGACGTTCCGAGCTTTCTTATCTTTTGGATGAAAGCTGCGGAGGGTCCTTGTGATCACGTGATGTTTTGTCGAATGCTACAGCCTCGTTGCTGGCTGTTTTTCGACTTTTTGGGCTTTGGTTCTGGGGTGGATTCCTCTTTATATTTCAGAGGTTTTTACATAGGTTCTGCCTCGTTAAAAACCTCACCTCCTGGTAGGAGTACCCCTGTGAGGAAAAGAGTGCAGACCTTGGAATGCGAAAAAGTAGAGAAAAAGAAAACAAGCGTATTTAGGGATGTGGATGCCGCCGCTTATTTTGCAGGGGTCATCCTTACACTCAAATGTAAAATCTACGTAGGTTGTCGATGTTCCACGTGTGGGTGGAGGTTCTACCTTCGAGGTCTTTCAGGTAGAAGGATCCCGACCTGCCCGCTTGTATTGCTGTGTAAGGTCCTTCCCACTTGGGTTGCAATTTACCAGCGTTTGGGTGATCTCCTTTTTTCCTGAGCACCAGGTCCCCATTTTGTATGTCTTTTCGTACTACCTTGCGGTCTCTCCAATTCTTGGTTTCTTGTTGATACCTGGTAATGTTCTCCACTGCCTCAAGTCTTATTGATTCTAAGGTTTCCTTGCAGTACTCTTCATCTTCAGCCAACTGCTGCTTCATGGAACGCAGGCTTTGATGCTTGATTTCTTCAGGCAACATTGCCTCTTCCCCATACAAGAGCTTGAATGGAGTGAACCCAGTTGTTCTTGAAACTGTTGTGTTATGTGACCATACAACTCTTGGTAGTTCTTCAACCCATTTCCCCTTGCGTAGGTTGAGTAAGGTCTTGGAGATTGCGGAGAATATTGTTCTGTTTGCTCTCTCCACGGCCCCGTTTGACTCTGGGTGATAAACAGATGCGAAAGCAATTTTGGTTCCTATGTGATGGCAGAATTCCTTGAAACTGTCTGAATCAAACTGCTTCCCGTTGTCAACTGTGAGCAAGCGTGGAACTCCGAATCTGCAGACTATGTTCTGCCAGAAAAATTTCCTGATTGTTTCAGAGGTTATGGTTGCCAGTGGCTTAGCTTCGATCCATCTTGTGAAGTATTCGATGGCCACGACGGCGAATTTGTTTCCCCCCTGGGCAGTTGGCATTGGTCCTACCAGGTCCATTCCCCATCTCTGCAACGGCCATGATGCTGGTATGAGCTGAGTTAGTGCTGAAGGTCCTGACTGAATTGGTGAGAAGGTTTGGCAGGCTTTGCATGTCTTCACTATTTCTTCAGCATCTTTAATGTGAGTTGGCCAGTAGAAGCCTTGTCTTAATGCTTTAGCAGACAACGCGCGAGGTCCGATGTGAGACCCGCACATCCCGGAGTGTATCTCTTGTAGGAGTTCTCTGCCCTCGCTTTGTGATATGCACCTCAGCAAAGGTTGGACTACGCCTTTCTTGTACAGGGTCCCGTCAATGAAGGTGTAATTCCTTGCTCTTGCCTCCATCCTCTTGGCTGTTGCTTCGTCATCTACAGCTGTCTCGCCTTTGAGGCAATCAGCTATTGCCTGCCTCCAATCCTCGCTTTCTGTCAGCAGGACTGAGCGAAAGGCTTTTGGCAACGATTCGGTTGCGGGTGTTGCAACAATCTGGTGGAAGGTTCCTTCTGGCAAGGGGGTGTTGTTGGCTGCTGCTTTGGCTAGCTCGTCTGCCTCGTAGTTTTCGGCTCTTGGAATGTAATGCAGAGTGAATCCCTTGAACCTTCTCTCCAGACCTCTTACGACGGCCAGGTATCTTGCCAGCTCCGGGTTGTGTGCTAGGTATTCCTTCTCCACTTGCCCTGCCACCACTTGGGAGTCTGTTTTGATGAGTAGTGTCTTTGCTCCCGAAGCCTTAGCTTTGTTCAGCCCGAGGATGAGACCTTCATACTCAGCTATGTTGTTTGTTGCTTTGAATTCGAGTCGTATAGCAAACTTTAGTTTGAGTCCAGATGGTGCGATTAGAACGGCTGCCGCTCCTGCTCCCGCTTGACCCCAGGCGCCGTCTGTATACAGCGTCCACGGCTGATCGATTACCTTCTCCTCGTTTTTGTTCGAAGGTGTCCAGTCTGCCATGAAATCAGCCAGGGCTTGAGATTTGATGGAGGTTCTGGGGACATAGGTGATATCAAACTGTGATAGTTCGGCCGCCCATTTTCCTATACGTCCGGAAGCCTCTTTGTTCCTAAGGATATCACCCAGTGGCTGTGAAGTGGGCACTTTAATCTCATGGCTTTGGAAGTAATGCTTGAGCTTCCTTGATGCACACAGGACCGCGTACGCGATTTTTTCTATCTCCGTGTAGTTCAGCTTTGCTCCTGACAGAGCTTCGGATACGTAGTAAACGGGTCTTTGCACCGTTCCCTTAGTGTTGCTTGTCTCGTGCACTAGAACGCCGCTGACAGCGTGCTCGGAGGCAGCCACATACAGTAGTAGTGGAGTGTCTGGCTCGGGCACTGTTACCACCAGGTTGGTTGCAATGTAATTCTTGAGCTGCCTGAAGGCCTCTGATTGTTCCGGACCCCATTCTGTTTTACCTTCTCCTCTCAGCACTTTGAAGAATGGGAGGCTCCGTTCTGCCGATCTTGATATGAATCTGTTGAGGGCTGCTATTCGGCCGGTCAGTCTTTGGACTTCTTTCTTGTTTGAAGGTTCTGCCATTGACATGATTGCTTTTGTCTTGTCTGGGTTAGCTCTAATTCCTTCGGAGCTGATGATATACCCCAGCATTTTTCCCTTGCTGACCCCAAATACACACTTCTCCGGGTTGAGTTTCAGCCCGGCAGATCTAAGGTTGATGAAGGTTTCCTGCAGGTCCTTGATATGATCTTCCTTGCGCTTGCTCATGACGACAACATCGTCGACGTAGGCTATGATGTTCCTCTGTAGCTGACTTCCTAGAACCTTCCCCATCATTCTGGAGAAGGTTGCTCCAGCGTTTTTGAGACCTTCTGGCATTCTGGTGTAGCAATACGTGCCGAATGGGGTCGTGAAGCTTGCCTTTCCTTCGTCTTCTTTTTTGAGCCAAATTTGGTGGTAACCAGAGAAACAGTCCAGCAGTGAGAACCTCTGACAACCAGCTGCTTTGTCCACAGAGGCATCTATCCTTGGCAAGGGGAAGGAGTCTTTGACACAAGCCTTGTTGAGATCTGTAAAATCTATGCACATTCTCATTTTGCCATTTTTCTTGGGGACCAAGACCACATTTGCCAACCATTCCGGGTATATGACTTCTCTGATGACCTTTGCGTCCAGGAGTCTTTGTACCTCTGCCTTCGCGGCTAAGGTTCTTTCTTCAGACATTTTCCTCTGTCTCTGCTTCTTCGGCCTCATTCTCGGATCGATGTCCAGCGAATGCTCTATTATGTCTCTGCTGACTCCTTGTAGGTCAGCGGCACTCCAAGCGAAGATATCTTGGTTCTTTTGCAATACGTCTAGCAATTCGAGTTCCTCCTCTCTACCAAGGGTGGCGGAGATGGTGACCTTCTTATCTGGAACAGCTTCCTGCAGAGGGATACACTTCGTTTCCTCCTGATCAGCCAGGTCTGTTTTCCCCCTTGGCATGTCTGGCGGCTGGGAAGCTTCATGCTGCATAGAGTCTACGGAGTTTATGTTCCGGAAGGACTTGTAGATTGCTTTCTCTATGTTCCTTGCCTCCTTTTGACTTCCGTGAACCGTTATCACTCCGTGCAGAGCTGGGATTTTCATGCACAGGTATCCCATATGAGCGGCCGCATTGAACTTGTTTAAGAATCCTCGCCCGAATATGGCATTATATGGGTAGTGCAAGTCTACCACATCGAAGGTGACGTACTCTGTTCTTGCGTTCTCTGTTGTGCCGAAGGATACGGGCAAGGCGACCTTTCCCAGAGCATGTATCTGCTTTCCTCCGAACCCGATCAAAGGTGACTCCGAAGGTTGGAGTTGGCTTCTGCTGAGCTTCATTTGGTCGAAGGTTCCAGCAAATATTATGTCTGCGGAACTCCCTGAATCCACTAAGATTCTGCTTACTCCCCAACCCGCAACATTTGTTGTTATGACCAAGGCGTCTGTGTGAGGGTAGCTTTCCAATCTTAGATCTTCCTCGGTGAAGGTTATTGGGGTTCTGGACCAATCAGTGCATCTCACTGGCCCTTGAACTGCAACGTTGTTGACGAGCCTGAGGTGATCTTTCTTCTGTTTCTTTGTCTGGAACTCCATTGAGGACCCCCCAGCTATTGGTAAGATCATTCCAATTGTGGGCAGGGGTGTGTGAGGGCCGATCTGATTATCAGGGTGGGGTTCGGTTTTTGGTGGTGGTGGGGCTTGGAGTAGCTGTAGTTGGCTTGGGGGAGGAGGTAGCGACTGCTGGTGGGGTTGCGGGGTTTCGATGTATGTGATATGTGGAGGTCGTGGAGGAACATAGTTTGGTGGAAGGTTGTGGTCCGCGGTTTGCTGGGCTGGGCGCCAAGCTGGTAGGAAACTGGGATAGTAAGCGGAGGCTAGCGCGCTGGGCTGAAGTGGAGCTGGGTGCTGCTGGCTTGAACCTCCGACATATGAATGGTAGAAGGTTTGAGGGAATGTGTGATTTACTTCCCGAGGTTGAGCAACTGGTATCGGAGGTTGCGGAGCTGACCTGCTCTTGATCCTCTCCTGAGTTTCTTTTGCATCTGGGCAATCTCTGGTGGAGTGACCCTTCTCCTCTCCGTGGAAGAAACAATACTGTTTCCGTGGTCGCTGACTTTGATTTTTTCGCCATCCCGCATTTCGACCCCCTCTTCCGGCTTGATTGGATGTGCGTCCCGAGCTTCGTGCTTCCGCTGGTGGACGGTTATTTTCCGGCATGTCATTTTTCGGTTGCTCGATATTCATCATCTGTCCACCAGCCTCTTGCTGTGGCCGGCGTCCATCCTGGCTGAGGTTCTTTTTCTGTGAGTTTCTATCATTGCTCTGCCTCTTCTGAGAGTTTTGGTCTTCCAACCTTTTGCGGTAGTCGTTGTCTGACCTGCAATACTTCTCGAATTCGTGGTACAGCTCGTGCATGGATGCTGGCTTTTCTCTGGCCAAATGAGCCGCGAAGGGCCCTATGCGGAGACCCTTGATGGCCGCTTCAATGGCAACCTCCTCCGGCACGCCGGGTGCTCTTGCCTTAGTCTGTACGAACCTTTGGAAGTACTCCCGCAGTGCCTCTCCCTGACTCTGGCGACACTGGAACAGGTCCGTGGAGGTTAGTGATTCAACTGCGAATCCTTGGAAATTCGCCAAAATCTTGTCTCGAAGGTTCTCCCATGAATAGATTGACCCGGGTCTCAGCATTGAGTACCATGCCAAGGCATCTCCCTCGGCTGCGATCACGAAGGATTTTGCCATCACAGTCTCGTTCCCTCCAGCTGAGGCCACGGCTGCCTCGAAACTCATCAGGAACTGGCGCGGATCGGCCTTTCCGCTGAATTTAGGGAGCGTGATAGGTTTGTAGGTTGTTGGCCAAGGCGAGGTCTGCAATCCTTCGGACAAGGGGGAGCGAAGGTCCAATGCGCCCCGCAGCATGCCACCGTAGTTTGCCGGTTGCACATCTAATGTTGGGCCGGCGCTGGTCAGAACAGCGGGCTGGATTGTCGGCTGAGGTGGAGGTTGCATGCTAAGGATTTCTGCCTGCAGGAGTGAAAGCTGCTGCCTGATCTCGGCCGCTTGCGTCACGGCTACCGCTGCCTCTTGGCTGGCGGCGTAGGCGGCAGCGATCCGATCTCGCTCTTGCTGAAGGTTCTGCAATTGCGTTTGCAGCTGCTGGAGCTCTTGCGTGGCCGTGGGTTGCGCCGGGCCTGCGACAGGAGGAGGTTCCTGGCGTGTCTCCGGCTGCTCGTTCTCTGGCTGCTCGCCCTCAGAACCTTCTCCCTCCACGGTCGCGTACGTGCTCCGCACGGCCCTCCTCGGCCTTCCTCTCCTGGAGGGCTCTGCCCGAGGTCTTGTGGTGCTTGTTCTCTTTCCAGCCATCGCAGGTTATACTTCGATCCCCACGGTGGGCGCCAATGTTGGGAAGATGCTCTCCGCACTCCCCAGCAATACAGTGAATAGGGAACCTTCTCACTCGGTGCCGTGAGAAGTCTGAGTTCCAACGGGCAGCGGGCTCAACAGTAGGTGAATACAATGAATGCTCTCTCTCTATTAATAGCGGCATCGCGCCCCTTATATAGGGCCCGGAAACCGACCCAACGACATTTACATAAATGCCCCGTGACGGTGGGGGAATATTCCAGTATATTCTTTCATCGCAGTCTACCGACCCCAATACACTTGCGTAATTTCACATTGCGAACCCTTCGTTCATCCTTTGACTGGAGCCTCAGCAGGTCGGAGGCTCGGATCCTCCGCCTAGTCGCGGATCCTCCGACGCTTTGGTGTCGGAGGTTCCGCAGCCCGGCTGGTCGGAGGTTGCTCGACCTGGCCACCCCGGGAGTTCCTCCTTAGCCTGGTCCAGTCGGAGGTTCCTTGGCCTGGCTGCGTTCTCCCGCCATCCTCGGACCCGGGAGGGTCGGAGGTTCCAACCTTTCCTCGCTCGTGGACCTCCGCCGGTGTCTCAGTCCCTGCACACACACTGCACGACCAGACGAGTCGTCAACATTAGCATTTCCCGTCGAAGGATATCCTCCGACGTTTCAGGCGTCGGAGGTTCCTCAGGTGAAGGATAACCTCCGACGCTACCAGGGGGAAGGATGCAGCTTTTCCCCAACACATCTAAAACATGTCGATTAATTCAATGCACAAACGACCATGTCTTCTCTCTGTCAGTACTTCGATTTCTACGACATCTCTCTTCAAAACATTGGAGATCGGACTATATATGCCTCAGGTCAGGATTCATAACGAAAACATTCAGACAAGCCCATTTTCTATCGCTAGTTCTAGGGGTGAGGAGGTGAGGTTTTCAACATGGCCATGTTCTTGTCTTCAATTTTGAGTGAATTTACCAGTAGATCCATATCGTTCCTGATCGACAAATGCTTGACGTCGATCTCGCCGCCGACAGTAGAGGAGACGCTGAGCAACCTACAGAGGCTTCTCTGCCGGGTTCATATCATCGTCGACGAGGCCGATGAGCGGCACATCAGTAACCATGCCATGATGCGGCAACTGAGCCAGCTAAGGAAGGAGATGTACAGAGGGTATCACACGCTTGACACCTTCAGATGCCGTGGAGTCCATGAGGAGGAGAACCGAGTGAGCCCATCTTTCACCCCATCCAATTTCAATCCTGCCAAACGCATCCGCTTCAGCAGCAGCGACAGCAGTTCAAGCGAACAAGGTCATCTCCTTGAAGTTCTTGGCTGCCTAGAGGCCGCCATTAGAGATACGAGTGAGCTTGTTTTGTTCTTGAGTGGATATCCTCGCCGGTGCCGCCAGCCCTACAGCATGTACCTGCTTCTGGACAAGTGCATGTTCGGACGCCAAATGGAGATGGAGCAAATCTTGGGCTTCCTGCTACAAGAAGAGGCTCCCATCGACGGAAACCTAGGTGTCTTGCCCATTGTCGGACGGAGGAGAGTAGGGAAGAGCACCCTAATTGAGCACGCTTGCAACAATGAGAGAGTGCGTACACACTTCTGTCGGATCATGTGTTTTCGACGATGTGGTACAAAAGATGAGAGGACAGTGGCGACTCTAAGTGATTGTGATGTAATCAAGCATGGTAGCGGTGCAATTGGAGATGAAAGAATATTGGTTATAATCGAACTAGTTGGTGACATGGATGAAGATGTATGGAGGAAGTTTTACTCCGATTGCAAGCATCATGTTGCAGGTGGCAGTAAAATTATTGTGGCTAGTCGATCGGAGAAGATCTCAAGGTTTGGAACAACGCAACCACTGGAAGTAAAACTCCTCACGCCAGAAGAGCACTGGTACTTCTTCAAGGTGCGTACGTTTGGTAGCACAGACCTAGCAGACCACCCAAAACTGGCGTCAATAGCCATGGACATGGCGAGGGAGACAAACCGGGATTTCTTCTGCGCAAGCGTCGTCAGCGCCCTGCTGAAAGCCAATTTCGACGCCCATTTTTGGAGCATGGCTCTTGCAAGCGTCAAAAAAATCAAGCGGATAAATCCCTTGCTCTATAGAGAGGAGAAAGGCGCTGATTTCTTGCAGGGTTTCAAGCCGATAAATGTCAGAATAGTAAACAAAACATCTGTTGAAAATTTGGTGATCCTTCATGACTATGAAACAGGTTTTGTCCGGGAGACGGCTCAAAATGAAGGCAGCCAGATGACTATTCGAGATCTCTTGTTTGGTAGTAACAATGTTAGACCTCGTGGGAGGTTTGAAGTTGTTGCATGCAGATCACATATACCACCTAACTATAGCTACATGTGGGAGTGTGAGGTGCGGAGGCCACAGCGAATGATCTCCAGGAGAAAGAGAACTCAACAAATTCAGAGCTGATCACCTCTTATTGCTCTCTCCAAAGGAATTGTGTCATCTCACATGACTGATGACTTCAATTCGGAGGTAAAATAAGATGTACTCTCGTTTTTCTTTCCTCCTTTTTCCATTCGGTTTATGTAGTGTCTGAAATTGTGTACTTGTGCCAACAGATGCTATTTACAAAATGAAACAAAAAATAATGTTATTCACATAACTATTTTTATTAGTAGTTAACGTCTTTTGTCAGGGAAATTAATAAGTACTCCCTCTATTCCAAATTATAAGAAGTTTGACTTTTTTGCCCCAAGTTTGACCACTCATCTTATTTTAAAAAGTGGTACAAACATACTAAACCAAGCCATGACGAAAGAGGTGATATTTTGCACAAATTTTTTAATAGAAATGAGTGGTCAAACTTAGTGTTGAAAAAGCCAAACGTCTTATAATTTGGGATGAATTGAGTTGTTCAAATTATGAAGGTTTGGCAAACGCCAAACAAATAAGAGTGGGTACTTTTCACTAAGAGTACTGGACTATGAGTGGAGCAGAATCAGGAGACTTCATCACAGTAGACTAGAATGTACTATATATAGCATGCTCTCTCGTACTGTACCTATCTCTCGCCTGTACACTTTAAGTAAATTGCTGCAAAAAAGGGAAGAAAGGTACCCTCTGTGCGTGCCACCGCGCCGGCACTAGCTGAGGTGAAAGAACGTGCAATGGCCTCATGTTCATGGTCTGGCAGAACTGTTGGTGTGTTGCAGTTGCAGGTGCTCTCCAGTACTTAGCTGCATCGACAGTCTTGTAATCTTTTGTGCTATTGGGTTTTATTGATTGCATCTGCGTAGAACTCTGCTGTGACTGAGCTTCAATGGGGTGTTTCAGAGGTAACACTTCATTGAGGGATTGATATTCTGCAATTTACAGGCAAGGATTTATGACTCGGTGACATATAATTTCAAAGCAGTAAGAACATGGTATGCATTTCGTGATCATTTTCAAAAATATATATATAACCAAAATAATCACCTAGGATTCATAGATAGGATGGGAATTAGAACACCAGAAAATTAACCCTACCCTGAGTACTGTTCCAAGCAGTTTTAAGCTGTTCTAGTCCGTTTTTCTTTAGTCAAGGAACAGTAGGTACCAAAGTTTCTAGGTAATCACATATGCTTTATTGTAAGTGTCAACTACATCATCTCCAAGCATGTACTGCTAACTCCAAGTTGTGCATATCCTCAAATGTACTATGGGTCTAATTGGTTGCCTATATTAGGCCTAGCCTCGATTAGACCTTATGCAGCGCAACCCAAGCTAGCATAAACTTATGTAGTGCTTTGGTGTTTGGTTATCTTACATAAGCAAGCCGCGTCCAATAACATTTTTTTTTAACATTTTATTACACATAGTCATCTTATATGTTCTATTAGAGTTCTCATGTTTGTAGTAAAAGTAGAGAACGTCAAAATACTTCATTTTTGTGTGATCATCGGTTTATGCAAATCTGCATTGTCTAATATAAAAAAAAAATACCTAACGTATTAGCTAATGCTGCATTGGCCTGCTTTGACTTTGCAAGCCTGCATAAGAGCCTGTAGGCAACCAAACAAGGGCAAACTGCACAAGCCTGAACACAGGCTAATAAAGACAACCAATCAAACCCTATATGATTGGCACATACCCTAGTACCTGGCGCTACAGTATGAACAGGCGCGAAGCTAGTGCTAGATTAGCCCTATAGACCAGTCAAGGAACATGTATTATTTCATTGAAATTTACAGTGAATGACCTTAGTGGCAAAAATACTACTATCATAGTACCTTGGCACTAGGGTAGCTCAATCTAGGGAAAATTTGCCCCTGAGCATCAATACATTTGTTGAGCATGTTTGTTGAGCATGTTCCCAATACATACAAGAAACAAATCTTTCCCCTGACAACCTTTTTATCCACGATGATGTTTGGTAGATAGTAAGGATTTATGTACAGATCTTTCCACTGCTATACTTAGCATGAGTGATCTGAGGATGATATAGTCATAAAAAACGGGTCCAACGGCATTGACCCTCGACCCAGGAACGTCGACCCCAACCTGAGTACACAGGGTCATTTTCAACCCCATCATGTATAAACCTCTCGCAAGTAGCATACAACATTCCTTGATCCCATCTGACTTGGGAACAAACCCCAATAATAGAAAGAACACTTTCAAAAGAAAGGGTAAGTCTGATGACAGAAGATAATCCTAGTCCTAGAAAACAAATATCCTCACAATGCTGCCTCTGACAAGAAAAGAAAAGAGGGCATAAGGGTACAACTACAAGTTGCCAGAGAATTAGGCAGTGGAAAAGGTTGATCTCAAGGAGTACCTTAGACGTAGGCAATTGAGGTGGTACCTACATTACACAGCTAGTGAATATTATTAGTTCATTCTTTTCATTCTTTGCACAGGCAGGTATTACCTTAGACGTAGGTAATTGAGGTGGTACCTACATTACACAGCTATTTCATTCTTTGTGTCAGCAGTTAGTACACTGTTTACAGAGTGTTTCTTCAGTACCTAACTTTACAGTAGGGCCTTGTTTAGTTCCGAAAACTTTTTGGTTTTCGGCACTGTAGCACTTTTATTTTTATTTGACAACTATTATCCAATCATGGACTAACTAGACTCAAAAGATTCATCTCGGCTGTGCAATTAGTTTTTATTTTCGTCTATATTTAGTGTTTCATGCATGTGCCGCAAGATTCAATGTGACGGGAAATCTTGAAAAAATTTTGGTTTTTGGGGTGAACTAAAACAAGGCCTAGCAATTGATTTGGTGCTAACACTAGAGAAATCTGGACATTCTTCATTTATTCATTATGTGTAGGCTTAACTTGTTTATTTGTCAATATTTCAGGATTGTACATGGAACACTGATTCTCTAACTTTTTTTTTAAATGAAATTATCATGTGCAATAACATTGATTGCAAATTCTTAAGCATCACACGTAGCTTACCTGCAGATAACTCTATATCTTCTAAATTGTTGTACCATTCAGAATTACTGCATTCTTGAGCACCACAGTTATCCCAGAACGAATGTAATATCCTTCAGCTGTCCTGTCTGCTTCTTGCACATTCTGCATTCGTAAGGGAATATTCTCATCTCAACATCTTACTCTGGAAAAAATGGCAACCAAGAATTTCATAACAATAATATGAACAAAATAACATTTGCAGAACCTAATACCTTAGTTATATGTCGTATTGGCCCCAATTCTACCATGGGTTTTCCTTGCCATCTTTTTTTTTAGCGAAGTAGATTAAGGTCATTTCATTCTAGCAATGTCTTTTTAAGAAGAGATAAGGCTATTTCTAAGCCAAAAAAAGATAGCATATATCACAACTTTTGTAAAGAAATTTGCAACCCAAAAAACATATTTCAGATCAAGTGATAGTTGATTGCAGAATTTTTCTTGCCTCTGCGGTAGGTAGTACATATTCCTAAATGCACAAAAAGCTGGCTTTCTTTGTTCTCTGTAGTTGGTCAAATGAAGAGTCAACCATTGATTCATTATTGCAAGCATGTTCATGCTCAATGTTCATCCTTACCGAGTAATCTTATGGTACCATGCTATGCTCATTTTTAGTTTCTTACAAAGTAATTTTATTTTATCAGTAAATGACTAAGGAAGTGAGCTAGCAGATATTGAAGAGGCTCAAATGTATGGACTTAAAAGGCTTCCATAAAAATTACTTATAGAGGGGGTCATACCTCAGAGTTCATAATGACTACATTCTTCCCAATTCGAGCATTTTTATCAATGATACAGTTCCTGTGTAGACAAAACTCTACTTCAATGGAACATGCATAATACTTATTCAACCAAGTTTATATACAAATACACAATAACCTTATTTTAGTGTTCTCTCCAACACCAACTGGAACTTTTCCAACTGACAGTTCAGATAATCTCTCAACTTCAGTCTGGTAGTAATCTGCCCCCATCATCATGGTGTCCTAAACCAGTTTGTTGTTCATTAATAAACTTGAAAATAAACAAGCAATCCACGAGATTCAACAAGAATAAAAAAAATATCCGTTATCAATACTGGATAACTAGTCGCATTGTAGAGTACAGTTGACAATTAAATAACCATGCACATTTTCCTTCAAAATCAAAATTAACAAAAGGGTACAAAATTGCCACAAAACTAAACAAACAACAGAGTTCATAAATGCTCATGATGCATGGTGATACCACAAATGTGTATGTTATACAAAACAAACATAAATATATGGGCACTGCAGAGTAATAATCTGATGGCTGTGACAACAGATTGGGCTACATAATCTGATGTTTTATTTAGCATTTATACGTTTAATTACCATTGTGAGCATTAAATCTTCCTTAATAAATTTCTGAAGATCAACGATGCAGATTGAATACCAAAGGGTAACATTTCCCCACCTAACACCCACTCCCCCAGGATAGTTTCAGATTTCATTTGCAACTACATAAATCACAAACACTCAATAATTTACCTTGAGCTGCACCCCCAGTTCTAATCTTGAGCGGATACCAATGACAGAGTGCTCAACACTGCACTCGGTTAGAAAGCAGCCATGTGAAATTATAGAGTTCAAAACCTGCACAAAAACAGATATATCAAGCAAGGCTACCAGGTAATGTATTATAAACGAAACAATATATAGGTGGTAAGAGATTCTGACCTTGCAATTTTCTACCTTGGTTGGAGGTAAAAATCTAGGAGATGTAAAAATAGGCTTCACGGGATCATAAAAATAGAAGTTGGGAAACTACAAAATAATAAATAAATTATTATCCTGGCACAGAAAGATTAAGCTGGAAATGATGTCAGCCAAAATGTAAACCTGATCGGTGAGAGCAAGGTTTGCTTCAAAGAAAGACTTTATTGTCCCAATATCTTCCCAGTAACCATCAAACAAATAAGCCTGGAGCAAACAGAAGAACATGTCCTTCAGAATCATGTGTTCATGACAACTACAGTGGGTAACATAAGTTCATGTTGCATTTTGGAGGATTGTAGAGTGTAAATACCTGCACATCATAATCTTTTGCAGCCATTGGAATCACTTCTGAGCCAAAATCATTAGCAGTAGGATAATGCCCTCTAATTAATATGCACAACAAACAAATAACATAAGTGTCATCACCACCAGCTGCATCATAATGTGAATGAAGATGCATGGAGAAATTACAGGAATGTAATAATTCCTGTCTTACAGGTTACAAATCAGAAGAGGTAACAGTTTTGTAACTTGTGGACAATTTCACGTTCGTTGGGAACCACAAAAGAAAAGGCTTAATTAAAAGAAAGCTAGATGTATTGTGGTACACAAGATTGTGAACACAAAATGCCATTGTTGCATTGTTCTTTCATGTAAAGAGGTTTTTTCAAAAAAAAAAAGCCTTACTTAGTGAGTTCGTTCTAATTCTTACCTCAGAAGCTTTCTGAGAACATCTGCCTTAAATACATATATTCCCATTGAAGCCATGTATTTGTATGTACTTGCAAACTCTGGGGATAATCCAAACAATCCCATATCCACTTGCTACATTAACAAGTATGGTAGATTATTTAAAAACCTTTCCACAAAGTAAACAAATCAAACGATAGCATTCGAAATGAAGTTAGGGAAACAGAGGATTCAAATCAAATATGATAGAAAATGATTCAACATAAAAGGAAGCCCATGAACAAAAATGTTAATTATGCAAAAGAAAGGCAACATGTGGTCAATCTATACTTGTCTGAACAAATCATTAAGTAGTTGTTGATTTTGGGGTCAGTGAGAGGGAATGTACCATTGATTTCAAATTTTCACCCTTGGGCTTTTCAAGGAAATCAGTGATGCGACCATTCCTGTCGGCCTTCATCAATCCAAAATCAGATGCTCGACTGCATGTCAATGAGATAAAAAAAACAAATAAAAAGATAGGAATATGTTAGCGTGGGATATGTCAACAGAAAACAAGGCCATTCTAGTTATAAAATGCAAAGCATGAGATATCCAAAGCTTTCCAGCATGAACATTGATGATGGTCATAAACAAGTATGCTCTAGTGAATAAACAGTGCATTACAGTATAGGTAACTAGCTAAGATATCATATTGGCATATTGCTTTGTTAGACAACTGAAGACTAGTTTAATTGCCAAGAAAAAGCAAGAAACAAATTCAAAAGGGACAAAGCTGAATGACCTTTCATCCATAGGAACACACGCAACTGAAATATCAGCACCAGAGTCAACATGCTTCTGCAAAACAGTGTTATAATATATCTTTGTCCAGCAAAGAGAAAATAAGACTGAAACTACAACATCAACTTGGAGCAGATAGGAAACCTGCACAAAGTCCATGTAATCCATCCTATACAGATGATCACCAGACAGAATCAGTATGTTTTCTATACATTTGAGTCTTGCGTCCTTCACAGAATATCAGGAAAAAAGTTAATTGGAGATAGTGACAGCATCCTCTGAAAGGTAGAGCATTACACATGGCCCAGGAAGAACCTCAAAAAGCCAGAGGAACTGCCTGACAGCATCTGCTGTTCCCTGGAACCATTTCTTTCCGGATTCCCCAGCTGTCTGTGTAGCTGCCAGCACCTATCCGATGAGCAAAAATAAAACAGGCAGGAAAACATGGTCACGAGCCCATCACAATGGTAGTATTCCACAATTGATTGACCCTGCTTAGACTCCAGAGTGTACCTCCACAGACCCACCACTGAATCCAACTCCCTCGCCAAAGTTGTATGTCCGTGCGATGTGGCGATTGAGAGACTGGGAATTGAACTGGGTGAGGACGTAGATCTTGTTGATCTTGCTGTTTATGCAGTTGCTCATCGGGATGTCGATGAGCCTGTAGCATCCCCCGACGGGCACCTGAAACGCGAGAGACGACAGCTGAATCACTATTATACAGTAATAACTACCTTCACGGCTCAGTCCGTCAGTCGATTGCAACGGGAATCTGCAACCGCTAATCCCAAGTTTGTACGAACAAGTGAATCACGAATGACGAAACGCGACTTTGTGAGGGGTGGAGATTACCGCGGGCTTGGCTCTGGTCCGCGTGAGCGGGAAGAGGCGCGTACCAGCGCCACCGCCGAGGATGATGGAGGCCACCGTGTCCGGGCTGACGTCCCTCCGCGCCACCGCCGCCGCCTGAGCGCCCGCGTCCGCCTGCTCCTCCTGGCACACAGGCGACAACCCGAAAATGTGATCGACCCGCCGTAGCACGGAACGGCACGGCACCCGCGACACAGAGATCACGCCACGGCGCCACACTTGACACCGGCGTGGCCTAGGCGCCTAGCATGTCCGATTGTTGGAAGCCGGAACCACGCGACGCGGACCGCACGGCAATGCGCGAGCGCAACTGACCTTGATCCCCCGGGGGGCGTCGGCGAGGACGAAGCTGGTTGTGGTGGTGGCGGCGGCCGACAACGCGCGGCGCGGGGCCGCGGCCGGGGGCGAGGCGCGGCGCGCGGGCAGCGGCGCCGCGGGGCTGGCGAGGAAGGCCGCGCTCGCGTGCGGCGCCGCGGGGCACGCCATCGGCCGTGCAGCCGGTGGTACTGTTACGTACGGGAGACGGGGGGGAGGAGGCGCCGCGCGCCGCGCAGGCAGGGGGGAACCGGGAGTCCGGGAGAGCCTCTCTCTCTCTCTCTGTGTCTCTGTCAGTGGGGTTGCAGCTTGGGGTTTTGTAACGGAATGGAGCGGTGTGGGGGAACCGAGAAGAGTGGGGAGGCGCGTGGGGGCACGGGGGTGTTTTCGGATCCCAGCTCGCGGCTCAAGTCACGAGACCTTGGCCGGCCGTTCGGCGGTGACCCGGCTCTGAATGCTTCCTGCTTCCCCACGGTTCCGTTCCACCGCTCACCGCCGGCTTAAAAAAGCCGTCACCCGGCCACCCCCTCGCGCGCGCGCGCGCTCCTAGGCGCTGCATGTTGACATGGTTGTGTGGCTCGCAAGGCCACAGCCCACACACAGCGTCATGCTCATACTCTTGCAAAGCAGATTAGAGTGAACAGGGAACAGCCCACACACAGCGTCATGCTCATACTCTTGCAAAGCAGATTATGAGTGAGACATATAGGCCGGGCGGTGGCAGCAAATACGGCTTGTGTTGCTTCGCTCCTAATCTCTAATTGTAATCCTGATATTGTTTAGTGAATGAAATCCCTATTGTCGCAAAAAGAAAAATAGGCCACAACCCACACATAGCGTCGATCTAGCCATTGATCATTAAATCTTGTAAATCTCTGTTTCGCTCATTTCTCGTGAGTCTTGTTTTTAAGAAAAATGTATGAGCAAGCTCTATTGATTCGCTGAAGAGAAGAGCGAGCAGACATGTAAGATCAGGGATTTCAAAGGGAGAGTGCAGAGTGAGCAGTGAAGCATTTTTGTTTCAATCCTCGTGCACGACTTCTGCCCCCTTGCAGCCCAAGATCATGAGTGCACATCCTCTGCCTGCTGCCTCTTCCTCCCCCGACGCCTCTTGCTTCACATGAATCCTTGGTGATGACTCCACCCTCACCTTCTTGTTGCTCCTCTGGTCGCCAATCTCCATCATCATAGGTGTGGGATGGTGCAGTAGGGTGGGGTGGGGGCGTGAGGTTGTAGTTGTAGACTTGTACTACTCTATTGGAGAACTAAAGATTGAAGAGTGAAAGGCGACGTGAAGAACGAAGGTGAATAACGAGTGAGGATATAAATAGACAGAAACAGAGCAGTCCCTTGTTCACTGACCTACCTCTCTCTCTCTCTCTCTCGACAGCTTTGCTAGTCTTGGCAAACTCTAACTAGGCCTGCCAAAAATCTTTAACCCACGCTCTTACTTGTTACTGCCTTGCTTCATGCACCGTACATGATAAAAAAAATGTTCCTTGTGTAGTTGTGCTACTCCTGCCTTTGGACATTATCGCTAGCCTAGGGCTACTGTTGCCATCTCTATCTCTCTAAGTCATAGCCAAGCTCTAAGTTTTCATTGGGCCACGTCGCCTTTTTTATTAGCCATCTAATTCACGTGCCAACGTCGATTTAGTTGTTGATCCTTAAACCTTTACAAATCCTCACCTTGCTTCGCTCCTTTCTCGCGAGTCTCATTTTTAAGAAAGATATATGAGCAAGCTCCATTGATTTGCCGGGGAAGAAGAACAAGCAGACTTAGAAGATCTGGGAGGGGAGGGTGTAGAGCGAGTATTAGAACATTTCTCTTTCAATCCTCATCGAGCATTTCCTCTTCAATCCTCACCATGACCTCTGCCCTCGCAGCAGCAGACCATGAATGCACATCCTCCGCTTACTGCCTCCTCGTCCCTTGCCGCCTCTTTGCTTCACTTGAATCCTTGGTGATGATTCCACCCTCGCCTTCTTGCCGCTTCTTCGATCACTAGTCTCCATCGTCGTAGGTGCAAGGTGGTACGGGGGAGGGGTGGGATGTGGACGTATGATTGTAGTTGTAGACTTGTGCTACTCTATTGTAGAGTTAGAGATTGGAGAGTGGAAGGTGACATGAAAAACGGAGGTGAGTGACGAGCGAGGATAAAAATAGGCAAGCAGATTAATCATCTACTCACTAACTGTATTTATATCTTACTCGAATTTTGTATAACTATAAAATTAGATTTGAACTTAAAGCTTTGTTATATTGTTTTTCTGAGTAATTTCTAGCGAGGTCAAATCAAAACGAAAAATCTCTTAAAAAAATCAAGACGAAACTTCAGCGCTCACATCAGAGCAGTCAAAAGTCAAAACTTCGGTGATAAAAAAAAAAAGTCAAAACTTCGCAAACCCAAAAATCTCAATCCCGTCACTCCACACGCCAACAAAGCAAACGACCCTACGCGCCACGCGGAAACATCCGTCCTCGCCGACCGCGCTGGGTGCCCCCACGGCCCACCCACCCGGAGGCAGCTGCCCTGCCCAGCTCCCCCTACGAATCTCGATTCCCCCAAACAACATTGCCACCGCCGCCTGGCCTCCCCTCACCTCGCCCCCTCCGCCACGCCGCGAGCCGCCTCCCCAGTCCCCCTAGGGTTCTCGCCGGAGCCGGGGGGCGGCGAGGGAGAGGAGGGAGGGGGATGGAGGGGTGGGCGTCCGCGGCGGCGTACACGGCCGCCGCGCTGGCGTCCGCGGCGGCGGCGACGGTGGTGGCGCTGCGGCTCGTTCACCGGCACCTACTCCACTACGCCGAGCCCACGCACCAGCGCTTCATCGTCCGCATCATCCTCATGGTCCCGGTACGCCCTCCCCTCCCCCCAGAGCGCCCTCCGAGACCCGCTTCTGTATACTACTACTACTGCTACTACTACTAGGCGAATCGTAGCTGTTTACGTCAGCTGTCTTAGCTTTTTCTATATACCTGTGATATGTGGGCGAACTGTGACTTTCCATTTCGAACTGAGATCTTCTGCAGCTGTAGCTGTAGCTATAACGGTTTGTTCATTGATGCTTCTATGCAGCAATAATGACTTACCATGTGTAGCAACCATTTATATATGTGTATACCTGTGTTGCTTATGCATTTATAGATTGCAGCACTGTCTTAGTATTGATAATTGTTTCTTAAATGAAACAAAGGGTCCATGTTTCTGAAGGTTGGTAGTGGTATCTCTGTTTTGGGGAATCATTTTTATGTTTTCTTTTGGATGTATGCCAGCACCTTTCTGAATTTTGTTACTCGCCACTGCAAAAATAACCCTAGTTACTTTTACCGTCGATAGCCTGTTTGGTTTGATCCCAGACAAAGCTGCCTGGCCCAGGCATGAATCCCAGACGTCCAATTTTGGAGGTCTGGGGGCTGAGCTTGCTGCTTGGGCTGGGAGTTGCCTGGAAGGCCTCCAACCAAACACATGTCAGTGAACAGATAGTGTATTCATCTGAAAATGATGCTTGGGACTATTAAACCTTACAGCTCTGTGTGAGTTTAACTGTTTAAGTAATGTGCTGAGCGGAATGGCTTATATTTTCTTTCTGCTCCCTGGCTCAGACATTTTCTTTAGCTCATCTCGTAAACTTAACTTTCTTGTAGTGATCAGAATGAGAAGAAGACATATTATCTCATAAACATGATATTTTCTGTTCTGGATCCTGCATGATCTGTCAGCCACATAACATTAGTTTCAGCTAGTTATATCACAGTGGTTTGGTTATGCTATTTGTGCCATGTCTTTGTTCTCTTTGGTTTGACATAATGCATATGAATCATGGCATCTACCCTCTGTGCATGGAACGTGAACACTTGTCCTAGATAGTTGGTTTCAAGTGTCAGCATCGAATCATATGACTGGATTGAGTTGAATCATTTAATTTTTTTTCATCCTACAGGTGTTTCTGTATCCAGATTTTGTCTTTTCTAACTATCTATAAGAACATTAAATTTCAGGTATATGCAGTGATGTCATTTCTTTCCCTCGTCTTACCACATCAAGCAATCTACTTCAATTCTATTCGAGAAATGTAAGTCAACTACTTATAACTCAAAACCTATTTTATTTTATCCTGTGTCGCCTAATTCACGCTCATATCACTTGGAACATATATGCTCTCATTCACGATGGATAATGATGCCATCATAATGAGAACTAATACAAGAAATAAAACTGCTCTTGTAGCCTCCTTTTTTAGCACTCATCTGGTATAAGTCCTGTGACTTGATGTGGTCCATCACCTTGACAATTGACAAATTGCAGCCCTGAGTGAAATAGTGCTGTTAATGTGAGAAGGGCATGAAGTTGCAACTTTTGTTTATGCCACAGTATTGCTAGCTTTGGTGGCACTTGGTATGCATGCACAAGTTTTGAATGCCCTTGCACTAGAATCATTAAGTAGTCATCTTGAGTACTTGACAATTAATGATACACTACTTGAACCAAAATAAGAATTTAAGTTTCAAAAGAATGTTAACTTTATGTTCGCAAAAAAAGAATTTTAACTCTAAGTCTGCAGCAATGTACTAGTAACGGTATTAGCAATATCCCCACTGATGCTTCTGAAGGATTGGGGCAGGCTTCTTCTAGCACTGCATTACTAAAAGGCCTCCTGGTTTTTTTATGCAAAACCATGGGGGAGTTCCCCACCGTGCCAGTTCCTGCAGATTAATGAAGTGAAGTTCAATTGTGTGAATACTTACCCAATTAGGGATCAAGTAACAGAGAAAGTTGTCATTGAGGCTGTTTTTTTTCGTAACTATGCATGCCTATCGAAAAATCATGATATTAACTTCATGAGCAATGCCATACACTTACAAGTTACAACGATGTTTCCTTTGGCATCTTCGTAGTCCACAAATACATTTATGCAATCAGATTGTTGAGATGTGATCAAATTAGTATTTTATTTTAATAAATCATCAGTGCTGAACTTACCACTTCTAGAAACCTGAGCTAGATACGCATTATCATTTCTAGAAACCTTTATTGCAGCTAGATCCACCATCTAACAACTATGTGATCCAGCCATGTATGTTTCGTGATCTTTTGTGTTGAATTGTCCATCAAATGAAAACTAATGGTAAACTGTTCTTGTACTGATGATATGTGGGGTAACATAGGTGACAGTATTATTGTAACCGTTGCTTTTTTTTCCAGTGTTTATGGGGAGAATTTTCCTGCAGTCTGAAGTAGATAACCTGTTATTTTCCCTCAGTCTGAAGTAGATAGCCTTTTATTTTCCCTCCAGTCTGAAGTAGATAGCCTGTTAGCAAGTTAGTTTGTTTTTGCAAAAATCATTTTGGGCTTTAGACTGTACCACCAAAGGACCCTTATTTATTGCTTATTTGCATCAGTGTTAGAGATTTGGCCACTGGACGGACAAAATATGCCTAGAAAAAAAAGACAATCGTTTGACCATTGTGATCTTACAATTACAAAAATGCCTCACAAGTCTCAACATGTATTTATGATCTTTCTGGCACTCATATATCAGCATAAGAGGTTGTTCTTTTTAGATATTATATTAATATTATTTACACTTAAGCTCAATTGACTTTGTGTAACCTGCTCTGAGTTGAATTGGGTAAAACTAACTGGAGCATGTTGCCCCTTGATTAACACTCTGAACTGTTGAGCTAACAATAACTACTCCCTCCATCCAAGTTATATGACGTTTTGATTTTTCTAGATACATAGCTTTTGGTATGCACTTAGATATATACTATGTCTAGATACAAAGTAAGTGATGTATCTAGAAAAGCCTAAACGCCTTATAATTTGGAATGGAGTACTTGCTAATTCTTTCGTGGCTCCAATAAATGTGAAGTTGCCTAGATCAAAATCTCGAACTGTTGCTATTTTTTATTGAAGTGGATAATTTCGATTTATAATTTGTTTGAAAACATATGCTCCAGATACAGTGATGTATCTTAAATTGGAACCTTTTATTTGGTGCTCATATAACGTGCTGACAGCCATTGTTTAGTGCCCATTTGCATAGGAACTGTAGATTCTTTATTAACTAGTGAGGACTGAAGTCTACCTCTTTCAAGAAAAAGGTTGATTTTTTCTTTCTTTCTTTAAAGACAGCCTTGAACATCTTTGCAAAAATGACCTCAACTATGTTGCAAACAAAATAGTACCCCAGGGCATGGCCATCTGTACTAATGGCACCTGACTTTGGTATCATGAGGTACATTCCTCATAGCACTTTAACAGCATTGGTCATAGTAATACAATCACAAACAAGCTTGATGCCCCAATCTGATCCTTCTTTTCGAAAATGAGGAGGAAGGACAAAATTTAAGTCCTCTTGAAAAGCTTTGCTGGCATGATAATTCACTGTTTTGTGTTATTGTATTTATTTATTTATTTTGTCAAGAGATAATTGATTAGGTGCACTAAAATATTCTTCCTCCTGCTGTGGTTCACGCTGGTTCAAATGTTATGCATCCTGTTGTTTTTTCATTGTTTCTGCAGTTCCCTGACAAATTTGTGCTAATATAAGAGGCACTATATCTAGAATCATGTTTAAACTCGATTCAATTGTGTTTCAGCTATGATGCTTGGGTCATCTACAATTTCTTTTCACTTTGCTTGGCATGGGTTGGAGGTCCTGGTACTGTGGTGGTAAGTTTGAATGGGCAATCTTTGAAACCCTCATGGTTCCTGATGACTTGCTGTTTACCAGCTATTCCTCTAGATGGGTGCGTATTTATCTTTTGTTTGATTAAATGATCAATACAACAATTTATACTTGTCCACATGCTTTAAAAACCTTATCTTATGGACTATGACTTTTGTGTTCCTGACAGGCGTTTTATACGGAGATGTAAACAAGGCTGTCTGCAGTTTGTGATCCTAAAACCAATCTTGGTTGTTATCACCTTCATACTTTACGCAAAAGGAAAATACGAAGATGGAAACTTCAGTGTCAACCAGTCCTATCTATACATTACTATCATCTATACAATCTCATACTCTATGGCATTGTTTGCTCTTGCACTATTCTATGCGGCATGCAGAGATCTACTTCAGCCATATAACCCTGTGCCGAAATTCATCATAATCAAATCAGTTGTGTTTCTAACGTATTGGCAGGTAAAGTCTATTGTAAGGGTTCATTTCTTTCTTTGAATTACTTTTGAGTCCTACTAGCAGCCTGTTCAGATTTCTTACATGGAAGGCAGTTTTGCAAGCAAAATGACCCCATCCAGTATTTGTTGTTAATTAGTGAAATAAATATCCTTTTGTAACATTATGGAAGCTTTTCTCACAGGGTGTGCTGGTTTTCCTTGCTGCAAAATCTGGATTCATAAAAAATGCTGAGAAAGCTGCCTATCTTCAGAATTTTGTGCTATGTGTTGAGATGCTCGTAGCAGCCATTGGGCACCGATTTGCCTTCTCCTACAAGGAATATGCTGGCTCCAATGCCCGCCCTTTTGGTGGTTTTAGGGGAAGCCTTCTTCACGCGATGAAATTCAATGACTTTTATCATGACACTGTACACCAGGTAAATTTGCAATCATTCCCTTCACAGCTCATCCTGGTCTCTGATGCGAAGCATATGCATGATCTCCCTGTATCCCAATTTCTAGAGTGCAGTTTCAACTTTTGTATCAGCTAACTGTTTTCTCCCACATTGCAGTTTGCACCTACGTATCATGAGTATGTGCTCTACAGTAACGAGGGGGAGGATGAACCAACAAAATACAGCCCTAACACTATCGTGACAACTGGAGAGCATCTAGTAGAGCTGGCGGAAGTCACTGTTGTGAGCTCGAAGGCTCCAGGGATGTCAAGTTTATTGCTGAATGAGGCTGATCAGGCAGAAACAATACCCTCTCAAGTCATGGAAGCCAGCACTGCTGCTTCCGTGGAACCATACGACCTCTCAAGCTTCCTCAACGTAGAGTTGTCTGATTACCCTGATCAGGTCCCTGCGATTCCCAATGTAAGAGAACGATGACATGTTGCGGTGTATATTCATGGTGTAAATGGGCGGTAGCGCTGTTGAGCTGATCATAGATTACGGTGTACATAGAAATGTCTCGTGTCGTTTTATTTCATTGTTCATGCATTTGAGTGGCGTGCTCATGTTTTTTCCGTGTGGGTTAAAGATGAGCCAAGCTGACAGATGAATTAGGGGCGTAAGCGGAAATATGCGGTATAACATGTACATTAAATGAGTTGCTTTTGTCAATGAGACGGGTCACGGACTCACGGGTATATGTTGTACTTGGACGTGGTTTCTGTGCTGATGATATTATGAAAAGTTCACATGTAAGCAACATGTTGTGGATTAAATGAATCTGCAAGGTTACACATAGATATGTAAGCAACATGTCCTCATGAGTTCAAATGGTTAATAGTATGACAATTAAATTTCCCTGCTGCTGCAATGGTATACTTCATCTACGAAGGCACTAAGCCGACCTTACAAAATGACTGGTTTATGGCACTTCCTAAATAAATAAAAGAGAATGGTACCTTATAATATGCACCTAAAATTTATACCGAGCTTATTACTATGAGTCGGATTTTATGGGCAGTTGAGGTGATTGGGGAATGGGGACACATTAGAGGATCCTCTCGCCTCCTTTTGAGCCTTTGTTTTAGCTTGCATACATATTGTGAGGTAGCATTTGGGGAGACAAATCGCTGTGTTTATTTAAGCTTTAATATTGTAATAACAAACTGTGAGCTAAAACAAACTCAATACAGTTTACAATTGATATCCCGTTTTGTGGTGGCGCAAATACTGTACAGTGTAACCACAACATGTTACAGACAAATACTACTCAGAAGTGGTTTTTTGATTCGGCCAAAAAAAAAGGGACACGACGTCAACTACTTGAATCAGACACAGGTGCGCTGGCGTCTGATTAACACAATTGTACAATCAAAGTAACTCACTCAATGTCAATGTCAATGGTACTAGTAGTAGAGTAGTAGTTCACGATCATCTGAAACAGGCCAACCTAACCGCATCGGCCATCTCTTGCGAAGGAGTCATCCCGGCAGCTTTCATCTGATACATGACTCTGGTGGCTTCTCTGTACCGTCCGCCGCGAGCATACGCCAAGGCCAGGGCGCTCCAGCAGGCGGTGTCAGGCTTGCCACCGATCGCCCCGAACGCCCTGACGGCATCTGCCAGCCACCCTTGCTTTGCGTACATGTGCACCAGCCCAGAGCCAACGAACTGGTTCGTGTCCACGCCACGCTTGATGGCGTCGGCGTGCACCTGCTGCCCGCAGCAGCACCCTTGGTTCTGTGACTCTGCGAACACCGCGAGGATGCTCGACAGGGAGAAGCTGCTCCTTGGAACGCCGGAGGACGCCATGTCCCTGAAGACGTCGATGGCCTCACTCAGCTGGCCGTCTCGGTGGCAGCATGTGATCAGGCTCGTCCAGGCCGCCTCAGGGACTGGTTCCTGACAGTGGTGCTGCATCATCATCACGAGAACTCGTCGCGCGCTTCTGTGAAGACCGCTGCTCTCGCAGTATAGCTGCACTAGCGAGCTACCAATGTCGCCAAGAATCCTGCCTTTCTTGATGACGAGAGCGTGTACCTGCTCGCCGAGCCGTAGTTCGCCTGCACGAATACATGACCGCAGCACGGCCAGAATGGCATGGGAGCAGCAATCGCCATCCAGGACCAGCGTCCTGTGGCACATGTGGGCGAACAGACGCATTGCTTCATGGTGGAAGCAACCGTCCGAGTAGGCGGACACCATGGTCGCCCACGCCATGCCGTTCCTGTCAGGCATTCCGTCGAACACCCGGCGTGCAGCTTCGATATCCCCACACGCGGCGTATGAGAGCAGCACCCGGTTGGCGACCGGCGACGGAAGTGCATCGGAGGCGCAACACGCGGTCATGTGCGCGTGCACGGAGGCCACCTCCGCTGCGTCGGCGCACTCCCTGAGGAGAGATATGTAGATGTCCTCGTCGGGCGGGATGCCCAGCGCGTCCATCAGGCGGAGCACGTCGCCGGCGCCGGACGAGCACGGATGCGAGTCCGTAGCTTCCGGCGGTGGTTTCTTGGTGCAATCCTTGTCGCTGCTGGTGGTGTCAGTGGCGGTGTTGGTGGGGACGGGGAGCATCGGACGCGAGAGAAGAGGCGGCGGCGTTGGTTTGGCCGGTTTGCTTAGAGCCGGCAACCCTGCCTTATTGGTGGGCATGGCCGGGGTGGCGGCGTTCGCGGAGAGCCGCCGGCCGCGACGAGAGAGACGGGGAGTCGCGGTGGTGGCGCAGAACGGTTTCGCGACGGCGACGGAGCAGCGCGCCATGTGCGAGGTTGGCTGAACCTGAAGCGAAGGTTGGCTTGTTTGTCAATTGGTGTGAATTTTTTGATTACGAAAAAAAGAAGGGCGTCAATGTTTTCAGTTTGTCCCGATGATGTTTTCTAGTCTGGATGTTTCTTTGGGCTCAAAATTGAAAAATATGCCCAACCCGGCCCAAAACTTTAAAATGTTTCCATTTTCTTGATTTATAATCCCAATTCCCAAACCCAAAGGCCACAGTTATAATATTTAACCACTAGTTAGTTTATAACAATATAAAGTGTTAAATACTTCTAAGTGGTTATATTGTATTTGTATAGAAATACTTTATAACATTCAAACTTCATAATTTCCCACCAACATTTAGTTTATGAGCATGAAAAAAATGTACCATGCAATTAGTTGCACTAGATTTTTATTTAGAAATATTTCTATAATGATCAAACTTTTATTGCTATTAATGATTTATTGTACTACCTCCGCACCTGAATAAGCCAATTCCTAGAGTTGTTTAAGTGAAACTTTTTTTAAGTTTAACTGAATTATAGAAAAAAGCACTAGATTTATGAATTCAAATTAGTATTATTGGACATACAATAAAGTTTATTTTCAGAATTTGCTTATTTGGAGTGCGCTTCTAGCATTTGTCCCAAAAAATGTGTATGTAGAGGTATGTACACCTAGTTATAGCAGACCTTTTTATTTTCTCTATTTGCAAAGTGCACTTATAATATGCTAGGTTTTTTTTTTTTGCAAAAGGGAAGGGGACTAATAAATCTTGACACAGTACATCCCGAAATCACATATAAAAATATTTTGAAATAAAAAAACTTATATTTTATCTAGATTATTCTATCGTCTTCTTCCCTAATAGCTTCTCTCGAATGTTGGAGCCAAAGTGCAGTCTTTATACCGAATCCAACGATCAACCCAAAACTTTAGACATATCACAAGATCTAACATTTTGGAACCAGTCCAAAACACGTCTAAATCTCTGAAAGAAAACTAGCAGTTGGATCGTCAGGTATGACATAAGCGGCAGAATCATCAAGACCTTGAAATCCTCTCTGTAACAATTGACAATGAGATCAATGATTCGGAGTCACCGTCTTTGCACCTCTTCCCTTATCCGTTACAAATAAAGGCCACAATTGGTTGCTTGCCGATTAAAATCGACACTTGCAACGGCGACCTCGTTCTAACAATCACCAAAGTCATCGCAGAAAACACAATCACAATAGAAAATTATCTGATTTTACTGAAAAATTTATTTGGATCAAATCCTAACCAACTTGAAATAACTATACGAAAATTAGAGACGAGTCCGCTCCCCTTCTTAACTTCGGAAGATGCGGCCGAAGAGGAAGGAGGAGAGGGGCCCTAGACGCAGCGAGGAGTTGCGCGGTGACAACGGCTTGCCAGACGGAGAGGGGCGTGGCCCTTTTTTCACTCCGCTATAATATGCTAGCTTTTGGTAAAGGTAAACATCAAGTCAAATCATCATATTTTATATTTTAGGATTGAGGAGCAGTCAAAGTGTCGTCTTTAAAACGGCACCAAGTCAAATCACCACTTATATTCTCGAAGGAAGGGATAGTGAATGATGCTAGATCGTCATAATAAAAATTGGCTGACCGTAGCATGCCAACTCTATTTATATGCTTCATGTGTCCACAAAAGAATGCTAATATGAGATTTCTGTAAGTCAAACTACCTTATTTTTACCAAGTTTATACTAAATATTATTAATATTTATGTCTCCAACTAGGTTTACTACAAAATATATTTCATAATTAAGTTGATGGTACTTATTATTTTATATCAATATGTTAATATTCTTTTTATAGCTTGGATCAAACTTTAAATCGTTTGACTTCAAAAAAGTGAGAATTGCATCTTTTTTAGGGCGAAGGACGAAGAGAATATATCATGGAAGTCCATCAGTTTTGTACTTGGTTTCAAATCCATAAGACCCAAGGCGTAACAGTCAGCTGTGGCTGCCTAGATTTTGGATTGTTGACGTGGTCGTGGTATGCTAACTGCTTTGGTACTACCGTGACGTGCTAACTTTTTTTTTTGGAAACAGTGACGTGCTAACTGAAGAGACTTTTTGTGTTACTAGCTAGTTGCCTGGTCATCTCCTGACCAGGTCAGTGAATCTGTGCGTCAGAGTATGCTTGCTGATCACAATAGTCAGATATGGCTAGCCTGCCTACTATGGCCACGAGTTGCCTCTGAATTCTGGTCAGTCCTCAAGACTATTGAACACTTAACAACGGGCCTTGAGACCTCTATTTAAAGCTTCCTCCATCGCCTCATGTTTCTGGAGTTCATCACAACAAAGCTCAACTCACCTGCTTACAACACTTTCTTATTACAATAAATTCTCAGATTAGAACCATTTGTTTACAAAGCTAGCTCCAATGGCGTCCCAAATCGAGAGCCACCGCTCCGGCGCAGAGGTCGTCAGCGGAGATGACGCCATGTGCAGGAAGAAGTCCATGGAGCTGCTGGAAGAGCTGGGCCTCCCCAAGGGTCTCCTTCCAATGGAGGATCTCCAGGAGTTCGGATACAACCGCGCCAGTGGATTCATGTGGCTAGTGCAGAGGAAGAAGAAGGTGGAGCACACATTCAAGAAGATCAAGCAGACCGTGTCGTACGCGTCCGAGGTGACGGCCTTCGCTGAAAAGGGGAAGCTGCGGAAGATCACTGGCGTCAAGACCAAGGAGCTCATGCTATGGCTAAGTGTGGTAGAGGTATATGTTCCCGAGGCATTGCCTGAGAACGTCACCTTTAAAACCGGCACTGGCCTCTCCGACAGCTTCAACGCTGCTGCTTTCGCACTTGGGGAGTAATGCCTAACCAATCTGAGGAGAAATAATGCCAAAGTGCATGATTGTATCATGTATTAGTATGTGTTTCTTTTTCTGTTAGCAAATACTGTTCGTGAAGAAGAGGAGTCTGTTTGTGCAATTTCCTTTTTATCTTTTGAGTTTGTACCTTGTATAGTAGCAAAACGAATTTCACTTTATAAGAAAGCTGTAACTATCTTTTATGTTTATATAAGTAGACCTGTACCAGCTTCATTCTTGCTCTGTTTCTATGGCAGTGTATGTGTGATTTCACTAAATTTATTTTTCGTAATGTGTAAGTTATCAGACTCGATCGCTTCGTATGTACTAGTCTATGAAAACAATATTATGTACAAGTCAATACCTAAAATAATGCTAGTGTGCACACCTGGCAGTACTAAGGCCTCTTTGGTAGAGCTCCTACCGTCTCCAACTTTTCTGACACCACTACTATTTATACATTATTCACGGGAGCTCTTTTCTCCCTCTCCTTTCTCCTTCTCATAGAAACAGCTGAACCGGAGCAGGCAAGAGCTCTATCGAAGAGGCCTAAGTTGATAGACTGTATATCTATTGATTTGTAATTCTTGGGTGAACCCATTCATCTCATTGCCCCTTATGCAGGCTAGCAATTTCTCCGGTCGCTGGTCTCTCAAACAAAGGGGAGAGCCCCTAGTCACTTTTCACTTTTCCTCTGTTGTTTTCTCCTCGCGTCCCCCCCGGTTTGCTTGCATCAACTGCCACCTCTCTGCACATCCTCCGCTGTTGGTCACTACGGGAAGCAGTGACTTCCCCTAGTGTCAAATGCACTCGGGGAAGGCCCAATTGCACTCGGGGAAGTCTTCCCCGAGTGCAACACTCGGGGAAGAGTGTCCGGGGTATCCTAGTGTCAAATGCACTCGGGGAAGGCCCAATTGCACTCGGGGAAGTCTTCCCCGAGTGCAACACTCGGGGAAGAGTGTCCGGGGTATCTCTTTACGGGAAAGACGTCTTCCCCAAGAGCCAAAAATCGTGCACTCGGGGAAGGCTTTCCCGAAAGCCGTCCTGACACTCGGGGAACAGTTGACGTCGTTGGAGAGCAGCCGGCGCCGTTTCCTTCTCTCTTTTTTTTTTTTAAAAAAAAATCTTCCCCGAGTGCAACACTCGGAGAAGACACCCTCTTCCCCGAGCGCCGCAGCCCAGACACTCGGGGAAGACACCCTCTTCCCTGAGCGCAGTAGCCTAAACACTCGGGGAAGACACCCTCTTCCCCGAGCGCCGGAGCCCAAGCACTCGGGGAAGAAACTCTCTTCCCCGAGTGCCACAACACATGCACTCGGGGAAGCCACTCTGGAAATCTTTTTTTTTTAATTTTCCATGTAAACAACAAAGCATATATATATCACAAACCACAAATCAACAGTAATATATCACAAACCACATTTATATATCACAAACGATCAAATTTGTACAAAATTCACATTATATTACAAACTGCATGTTCAAAAGTACACATTATTCCAAGACAAGTTCAATACATAAAAACGACTCCGAAGACGGCTCACGGCGACAGTCCACTGTGCGATGCCGGCGAGGGTTGGGACGCCCCAATGTGCGATCCCGGCAACGGTCCAGGTGGGGATGGCCCGGCGCGCGATGCCTTCGACCCTCCGACATGGTTTGACGATGTCCCTGATTGATGCTGCAAAAAAGAGAGAAGATTGCACGTGAGCAAGCTCAAAGGAGTAAGCAAGTTAACCATTCCTTTCTTGTAGTGTTCTTTACTAATGGGTAATTACATAGTAAAGTAGATAACTCAAAATTGGACGCCTGGGAGATAACTCGTCCTTTTCAAAACCTCCAGGATAACTCATTTAAGCAATTTCTGTTTGCAACATCAAATATTAGTAAAACCATCACTTCCAGAAAAATCAAGCATGAATCCTCATCTCCTATTTGCAATTACATTTTTTTATTTTAGCTTTCAAGTTGAAGTGTTCTCTTAACCAACCAAGTTGAAATTGTGCATTAGCATATTATCAGATACTGTTAAGCAAATATTCTAGATTATTTATTTCCAAAATCTGAAAATTGAACTTTCAGAAACAGAAGTAGTCTAGTATGACTACGAGGTGGGATGAAGCAGAGCATGCATGTGTCTTTTGTTCAGTTCTCATATTCATTATGCAGATATCAGAACTAGCCATTATTTCGTTATTACTCAAATGAACTCCTAAGTGAAAGAATGCACTGGTCTATTTGATTCTTCTTGACCATCCCAAAAATGCATTATTGGAGCATCATAGATTTATAATTTCCTGAACAACAGTTAATTTTACTTACAATAATCACCAGCAGATGATTATGGATCCTATAACATTTCCATCAACCCTAGTAATAGATTGTGTTAGGCATTTGAATCAACATTTGACATTCAAGATAAACAGAAACAAGCTGCCACTGGCTAGGTTGAACGAGATCTACATGCTGCCACTGGCTACTACATGGGTTGAACGAGATCTAGCTTGAAATAGATTGGCGAGAACAAGGTGGGGAAGGAACTCAGACAGATCCACTGACGAGCTTGCTACGGAACCCACCTTCGCTGCCGAGCGCACTTCCTCACCCACTGGCTTGCCCACCGTCCATCTTTTACCTGATAAGTAGAGAGGAACCAAATTTAAGTAGCAAAGCATGTGAAAATAATCAACTGTAGGCATATGCATCCTTCTATTAAGTGAGGAAAGGTAATTAAAGTAGGCATATGATTGATGAATATTTTTTACCTAATCTAGCTGAACAGAAGCAGTTTGATCCTTTTCACCTGCAAGAAAAGGATTCCCTTATATAAGTAGCATATGCTAGCTAATTATTAAAATTCCAAGTTTCTGTGAGCTGCAGACAAAATACATACATTATTCACTTAGATGACCACAAAACCAGTCATTAGAATATATGCTAACATTTAATGCTATATTGCTAGTTGTTAGTGTCGCATGTATTTGAATGATTGGTTATGTTAAAACTGAACCAAGCATTACTAATTCATTCATTCATGTCCATCAAGCACGTCAGCTAGTATCTACATCTCAAGCTTTCCACAAGGCACCACTGCAGTTCTATGGGCAAAAATTGGCAATAACAACAACCAATTATGTTAGCCTACCTGCCCCAAATTTACAACTCATGTCATAACAAATAACCTTGAATAGATTAATTCCCTAGCCAGTATTCAAGCATAGACAAGATTAGTGCCAAAAAATTATTAATTCCCTAGCCAGTATTCAAGCATAGACAAGATTAGTGCCAAAAAAATATTTCAGAGAGCAGAACAGACATTAGCGGACTCAGCCAAAAAATTCAGCTAGGACGGGTATACAAATACCAAACTTAACCGGTCTAGTCATGTATATATATCAATTCTAGTGAGCTACACCCAGCGCGGCTTCTGAAAAATCCAAGCTGCTCTGCTCCCAATCAGCAGCTAGCAATAGATCAGAGAAGACATTAAGGATACGCTAGCACCAAATTCCAGTTGTATTTTAGTTCACACAGATCATGGGAATTGTATTTTAGTTGTCTGCCATTGCAAAAAAAAACTAATAAATCAAGCATGCATCTAGTCCATGGAAAAAATCAATTGCAACCAAATGCAAGAGCAGAGACAATTCCAATTTCATTGAAATCGATGTGTATAGAGTTTCAACTTGCATATGGCAGTGCTCCAACTATTCAATAATAAATTTCAATGCATGTATTGATTCATCCCTAGCAGATCTATGTATTTGAGAAAAAAATGCCTAGCAGATCTGAGAAATAGCAGTAGGGCCTCACCTTCGAATGGGAGCACTGGTGTTCTGGATGAGCTCAAGATGTGTGGACCTGGAGGCGACAGGATGGCTTGGACGGACAAGCTCAGCCCCAGCCAGGGTTGCAGCATAGTCGTAGGCTTGCAGAACTCGCCTCTGGGGTGGGGCAGGGTCGGCGAGCGCTCGGTTTCTCACCTTCGGAGATGGCGTTCTGGATCTCGGCGTTCCTCACCTTCGGAGATGGCGTTCTGGATCTCCTCCAATCACCTCGGCCAGCGGCGGCCGGCGAGCCGGGGAGGGCCACGGCCTCTCTCGTAGCGGGCGAGCAGGGAAGGTCGGCGCGCCGGCTGGCGGTGGTGCGGCCGTGCGGCCGGTCAGATGCCGGAGGACCACGTCGCGAGTGGGGCAAACCCGCAGGGGCGGCCGGCGGGCAGCAGGTGGCCGGGGTACGGAGGGCGGCCGGCTGCCAGCGGCGGCGGCGGCCGCGAGCTCTCGAAGAGGCAGGCGTGTGCGGCGCGTGTGTGTGGATGTGTGTGTGCGGCGCGCGTGTGTGGCTGTGTGCGCGCGCGTGATTGGCCAGCGCATTAGGGCTGTGTGGGCGTGTGTCTTCCCCGAGTGCCGAAGGTATGCACTCGGTAAAGAATTCCTTTTTAATTAATTTTTATTTGTTTTATATTTTTAAATAAAAAGTAAATCCAAAATTTTTTTTGTTGGTTTCATACACAATCTAAGACAATATGTTTGAATATAGAATTTTTTATGACTTTTTGCTATATATTTTAATTTTTTTATGTTGATTTAGATTTTTATCGAAAAAGTTATTTTGAACTGCAGGTACATGAAATATCGAATTTTGGCGCTTGGAAAAATGATATTTATGTTTTTTAGTGTGTTTCGAGGGCGTGTGCAGAGACAAACTTCAATTTTTGAACATGTTCTTCACGAAACATTACCTCGCCAACTTTTTAGAAAAGCAATTTTTAATGATAGAAAATCCAAACGGAGTCCGAAAATCACAAAACTTGTCGAGATGTCGTGTCATCACATGTCGAGACTATGGTAAAAATTTGAGAAAGTTTCGAGCAAATTGTGATGTGCGATGGCCAAAACCTAGACATATCCGCATCTAATCACAAGTGATCACATGTGGAGATGTCTGAGTTTTAGACATCCGACATCGCAACTTGTTCGAAACCTTCTCAATTTTTTACCATAGCCCCTATATGTGATAACATGACACCTAGACAAGTTTCGTGATTTTCGGACTTTATTCGGATTTTATATAATTTTAAAACACTTTTTCTACATGTTGTTCCTCATGTTACGACAACAAGATGCTCGACATTTCATTTGAGCTCCTGGATACGGTCTCAACATATACCAAATATCATGAATATAATTTTTGGAATAAAAAAATTCTATTATTTGATGCATCTGCGGTTCAAATTTGAAGTATGCAAAAGAAATCAACAAAACGAAAAAAACTAATAAAATATACTTAAAAAAGTTAAAATTTTCCTAAATTTGAACAAGAAGTTTTAAATAATGTGGTAAGACCTCAAGAAAAAAAATGGGGCAAAAAAAATAAAAAAATAAAAATTCTTCCCCGAGTGCCAAGCCCACGGCACTCGGGGAAGAGGCGGGGAAGCCAGCCTCTTCCCCGAGAGCCATGTCTTGGCACTCGGGAAAGAGCGTCTTCCCTGAGTGTTAAGCAAGGCACTCGGGGAAGGTTTTTTTTTTCATTTTTAGTTGTAACGGCGCCGGTGGGTTTGGCCGTCAAGTAACACTTTTCTTTCCTGGGCGCGGTTCTTCCCCGAGTGTTGCGCTTGGGGAAGAGGGCCTTCCCCGAGTGCCGCTCTTCCCCGAGTGTCAGGTGCACTACAACACTCGGGGAAGCCTCTCTTCCCCGAGTGCAATTCTTCCCCGAGTGCAACACTCGCGGAAGAATGGCTTCCCCGAGTGTCTGATTTTTGACACTCAGAGAAGCCGGGGAATTTTGCCTCTCCCGTAGTGGGTGGCGGTCCGCTATCAGGTATGGTGCCGTGGGGTGAAACGCACTTCCCCCACCAAGCCGTGCTAGCCATCCAGGTTGGTGAACATTAGCCCCATTTTGTTGTGCTAGAGAGCAAAGGACAGATACAAGAAGAGAGGAGGAGAGAGTGCGCCATTTATGAGTAGGACCCGTATATAAATGGGATGAGCTTTTATCAATCTACTGGGGCACATGTCCCCTATACTATACACTTTAATTTTCTTGATCCCGTATACTTAATTTTAAGGGAAACAAAGAAGCAGATCTGGTGGAATTGCTCTAACAATCGACAAGATGACATGTTGAATCAGTGAAAGAGGCAGCAGCAATTGCCCGCCCAAAGATGCTGAAAAAGGAGGCTGTAAGCTTTGGTTTAGTTCAAGGGGGAGGTGACAGACCAAAGGAATATAAACTTGTTCTTGATTTTCCAACACCAGTAACGAACAATATTTTACTATGTAACATAGAATTTTAATGATAACATGTTTGCTCAAGAACAGTATTGAGTCTATGAAAGTGGAATAATGAATGCCATTATCAAAATGAGTGATCCTACTACCTAAAAGGAAGAAGGTGCTCTTGGTAGACTTGACTTAAAGGTCAAATGATGCTACATTTTAATGAAGAACTTGCATACATTTTTTAACAATGAAAATACGAATCAAGAACAACTATTATAGCAACGGAAAGTTGTAAGGCACTACTAGAAAAAGGAAGCCAATACTTTCATTCATAGAAATATATACAATCATTGCCAGAAATAAGAACATCACCGTTCTGAAAAGCAACAACTCAATTGTCCCATTCTCCTTTCCATCTGTCTCTTTTACTACAACCTTATGAAACAGTTCCAGTCTCTTGCAATTTTTCTAAGTACTTGTGTTCTTTATTAAGATGATAGGAACTACATTCTCTAAGGACACTCACAATGCAGACTCTATCATAGAGTCTAAAGTTATTTATTATCTCGAACAATGTGGACTTAGAGTCTAAATAAGACTCGAAGTCTTATTTTTTCTACCTCTTTCTTCAATAGATATGCTGCCACATCAGCAAAATACCATAAATAATATGTAATTAATTGTCTTGGACTCTGTAATAGAGTCTGCATTGTGAGTGCCCTAAATAGTTCTCTAGTAGAGTTATAGAGATATCCATTAGGCTTTCAAGTGGCTTTGGAAATGCTAAGCACAAGGTTTTTCTTTTGGCTTTTTGTTGAAGGATAGATTAATTATGATAAGAGTAAATTGATGAATATCCAAAGTTAATTGTGTTCTATGCTCCAGTGCTTTTTGAGGAAATTGTTCAAGACAACAATTCTTATACAATGGTTTTGCCCAACATTGCTAGGATAACTTACAAGTTCACAACAATATATAGTCTTAGCCGTTGAATCTTTCCGGGAAGAAGTCATATATGCCCAACAAACATTTGTTGCCACAAATATAAGAGCATATTCCGATCACAATCTAAAATTATAGGCACATGTGTATTCTAATATCTTTCGCCAACATTTAGTTTATCAGCATGAAAAGCGTACCACAATGCATTGGGTTTATAGTTAGAAATACTCTTGAATACTTCCTCCATTCAAGAAAGAATCAATTCCTAGAATCTGTGCCGGTCAAACTTTTTAAGTTTGACTAACTTTATAGAAAAGAGTAAGGTTAAAAAAATTATAGAAAAGAGTAACAACATCTATGACATAAAGTGCACATCTTATGAAAATATATTTTATAATAAATCTAATGATACTAATTTAATACCAAAAATCTTACCCTTTTTCTAAAAAATTGGTCAAAATTTTAAAAAATTTGACTTAGACAACTCTAGAAATTGAGAATCAAACTTTTATTGCCATTAATGCTATATTAACATAAGACATTAACGATCAAGTTGTGCTCTTAAAGATTGCACAAGTCAAACCGTATTTTATGTTTTGGGATTTAGGGAGCAGTTAAAGTACCAAGTCAAATCATGGGTTATATTTTTGGATTTGGGAGGAAGGAGGCAATGAATGATGCAGTATACAAGTTGGCTGACGTATCATGCCAACTGAAGCTTAGAAATTATGCATCCATATGATACGTCAATGAAAATCCAGCAATTTTGTAGGAGTGCTTGGTTTCAGATTCATATAAGACCCAAGGCGTGTCAGTCAGCTGTGGCTGACCAGTTTTTAGATTGTTCGATGTGGTCGTGGCGTGCTAACTGTTTTGGTACTACCGTGGCGTGCTAACTGATGAGACTCTGTCACTAGCTGGTTGTGCATCACTTGACTAGGTCAATCTGTGCGTCCGAGTGTGCTTGCTGGTCAGAGAAGTCAGAAATGGCTAGCCTACGAGGGCCACGAGTTGCCTAGTGGTCAGTCCCAGGCTCCCAGCCCAAGACTATTAACACTTAACAACGGTTCTTGAGACCTCTATATAAACCTTCCTCCATCGCCTCATGATTCATCAGTTCATCACAACTAGCTCAACTCATCCTCTTACTGTCTTACAACGACACATTCTCTTAGAACCACCATTATTTGCTTGCAAAGCTCCAATGGCGTCCCAAATTGAGAGCCACCGCTCCGGCGCAGAGGTCGTCAGCGGAGACGACGCCATGTGCAGGAAGAAGTCTGTGGAGCTGCTGGAAGAGCTCAGCCTCCCCAAGGGTCTCCTTCCCATGGAGGACCTCCAGGAATTCGGGTACAACCGCGCCACAGGATTCATGTGGCTGGTGCAGCGGAAGAAGAAGGTGGAGCACACGTTCAAGAAGATCAAGCAGACCGTGTCCTACGCGTCTGAGGTGACAGCCTTCGTCGAGAAGGGGAAGCTGCGGAAGATCACCGGCGTCAAGACCAAGGAGCTGATGCTATGGTTGAGTGTGGTAGAGGTGTATGTTCCCGAGACATCGCCTGAGAATGTCACCTTTAAGACCGGCACTGGCCTCTCCGATAGCTTCAATGCCGCTGCCTTCGCACTCGGGGAGTAATCTAACTAATGTCGGGGAGAAATAATGCCTGGTGCAGGATCGTATCATATAGTATGTTGTCTTTCTTTCATGTTAGCAACTAATGTTCGTGAAGAATTGGAGTATGTTTGTGCAATTTCGTTTTTTTAGTTTGTACCATGTAATGTTTTTGGCAAAAGGAATTTCGCTTTATAAGAAAGTTGTAACTATCTTTTATGTTTATATATATAAGTGCATATGCACCAGTTTCATTCTTGCTCTGTTTTTTATGGCAGTGGATATCACTGAATTTATTTTCATAATGTGCAAGTTGTCAAACTCGGTCTCGCTTCATATATATTCCCTCTATTCCATAAAGAATGTCATTCTCACTTCCTCAAAAGTAAATTATTAATATTTATAATGCATAATTAATGTCGTTAGATAAATCTTCAGATAAGCCCAGTGCACCTCCTCCTTCCTGGTAGGCATTGTCCTCCTCCCTGATGCCCGTGATGTGGCTTCCTCCTTGATACCCGACATGTGGTCTCTGGCGAGCAGCTTAGACCCCTCTCTCACGTGTGAGCCACGGACTCCACGTAGCCACATGCTGATGCATGGCCTCCTTCCCGACAAGCGATGACATCCTCCCCAATTGATGCCCGATGCACTCCTCCTTGACTGATGCTCAAAGCACCCACTCCCTATAATACCCGTGGCCGCCGACTTGACCGTCGTTGATGTGAGAGACAAGGTGGATCGCCCGAATCGGCTAATGGAGCAGAGACAGTGGCAGAACCAACGAATTTGATTAAGGAGGGCCGAGCAAATATATGACTGTATTTTTTATATGATAAAATATATATAATTATATGTTTGAAAATATTTTAAAAAAATATTACACTATTTCTTACCAAAATTATCATATTTAAACAAAAATAGGTGAAATTGATATTTCTTGTACTATAAATATTAATATTTACATAGGTATTTAAAGGAATGACTAGGCTTGGGGGTAGCCCCTGGTTCTGCCTCTGAGCAGAGAGGATCCTTTGTCCCTCACTTTATTGTCTTAACAATTTTCAATAATGGTCTACTCCAGCAAGGCCCCTACTTGAGTCCCTATAGCTAAATATGGGTGCCCAGACAAAGAGCAACACTCCAGTAGGGCCCCTACTAAAGGCCCCAATTTGGGGTGGGCACCCAAATCTTCCGTGCAGACCCCATTCCTGTTGGCCCAACAGCCCAGCCCCCATCCTACGTGGTGTGGCAATTACCTCATCACACCGAACAAACGCAGCTTCGCCCATCTCCCTCCAGCGTTAATTTTCACTACCGCGCTCCCTCCCTCCACCTCTGACCTCCACCGTTGGGCCTCGCCGCCATCCCTTCCGGTGAGAGTGGCCTCTCCTCGATGAGCGGGAATGTTTGACCCAATGACGGTAGCGAAATGTTTGACCCAATGACGAGTGGGTCCCACATGTCATTGTCTGTCAGTTTGGATTTGGAGGCCTTCATTTAGGTGGTACTGTTGGAGTAGAAGCAAAAATTTTGGGCACCCAAAAGTAAGGGGAGCACCCAAATAAAAAGTAGGGGCTCTGTTTTGGGGCTACTGCTGGAGTTGCTTAGCAACTCCAGCCCAAATCCCTAAATTAAGCCCTTAAATTTTTATTTACATGCTATGATAAAAAAAGTAGGGGCTCAAATTAAGACCCAACTCCAACCCACCTCCTAAACAAGTAGGATAAGGGGTTCTAGATGTGAGGGGCTGAAACTATAATTTAGGAGGGCATGGAAAATGGGAGCCCAAATAGGAGGTGGGTTGGAGTTAGTATTTTTAGACCAAGTCCCTAGATTTAGAATATAGACTTGTTTAGGAGGTGGGTTGGAGTTGCTTTTACAGGCAACAATTTATAAAGGCTCGACGGCCTGTGGGCCACTTTGGGCCCCACCTGTAATACTCTACCCAATTGCATAAATGGATAGTAGTGCGCCATCTTTTACTGAATACACCTTTTTTACTTGACCGCCTTGCCTGGGCCGTTACTCCTCCCCTCGTCGAAGATCTTGCTTGCCCCAAGCAGGTGCAGCTGGGAAATGCCTCCTGATGACATTCTAATCTTCCCATTATGTTTGTGCAATTTCCTTTTTTTTTTTGAGTTTGTACCTTGTAGTATTTTTGGTAAAACGAATTTCACTTTATGAGAAAGCTGTAACTATGTTTTATGTCTATATAAGTGCACGTGCACCAGTTTCATTCTTGCCCTGCTTTTGTGGCAGTGTGATTTCATTGGATTTATTTACATAGGCCTTGTTTAGTTCCGAAAAGTGAAAAGTTTTCGGTACCGTAGCACTTTCGTTTGTTTGTGACAAATATTATCTAATCATGGACTAACTAGGATCAAAAGATTCGTCTCGTGATTTACAGCTAAACTGTGTAATTAGTTTTTATTTTCATCTATATTTAATGTTTCATGCATGTGCCACAAGATTCGATGTGACGGGGAATCTTGAAAACTTTTTGGTTTTCGGGGTGAACTAAACAAGGCCATAATGTGCAAGTTGTCAGACTTGGTCGTTTACTAGTCTATGTACAAGTCAATGCCCGAAAATGCTGAAATAATGCCAGAGTGCGCACCCGGCAGTACTAAGTTAAAAGCTTCCAAGTAACTAAATCTATATCTATCAATTTATATTTCTTGGGTAAACCCATTCATCCCCTTGCCTACTGGGCAGGGCTAGCAATTTCTCTAGTCGCTGGTCCCACACGTAGCAGAGACACACATCAACCTGGCTGTATACTGTCCTGCTGCTTTTATTTGCATGCCAAAATCTGAAGGAGAAAGTTGATGAATGTTTAACGACGTTTCGGCTTATCAATGGTATATATACGTACGTTGCGTGAATTAACTCACTTGAACATAGACTGATGCCCAAACAGAGAACACACATTAATGGTATAGTAATTAACCATCACTTACATGATCTGACACTGATGCCCAAACAGAGAGTCTCACATGATATAATAAGAACCAAGGCGGTTGCACATAATTAACACAGAGAGTCAGAGAGCTAAGAATTTCGCCATGGTGGCCTCTCTACACGCTCTCCCCTGCGCCACGCTCCTCCTCCTCGTCGTCCTCGTCCCACACGCGTGCATGTGCATGGCGGCCTCCAATAAAACGACGCTGCAGGACAGGTGCGAGAGCTACGCCGGCGGCGACCGGAGCAGCTTCGACTACGAGTATTGCGCCTGGACGCTGCAGCGCGCCGACAAGGAGGGCGCCGCCACCGCCGACGCGCTGGGCCTCGCCGTCATCGCGGCGAGGCTCGCCAGGGCGACGGCCAGCACCACGCGTGTGCCAAGATCGCCGCGCTGCTCCGCAACGAGACGGCGCTCCCGCGCGCGGGGAGTACGCCGCTGCCGTGCCCGCGCGCTGTCAGGCCGCGTTCGCGGCTGCACGGCAGGACTCGCCGCTGGCTGACGGCGACTTCGGGCTCGACGACGAGATCGAGTTGGCGATCGCCATGTTGCCGCCGCCACGGCCATCGCCGCCATATCTATAACCGATGTTGATCGCGCTGGCTGTTGCTTTTTTGGGTACGGATTTGAGCAATAAAATCTTTGACAGTATGCGTGTGATGTACTGATGTTATTGATGTACTGATGTTATTGTTCTTACTCCTATTTCTTTGTGCTTCGATCGAAGTGCGTAGAGAGAGCAAATATATAACACAAAAAGAATTAAAAAAAGGAACAGATAATATGCATATATACATTGTCCTGGCATCTCAGATCGAGTTTACTGTAATGTAAGTTTGTAACCGATGAACACATCCATCACGTACGGTTTGCCTATAGCTAGACACATAATAAATCTACATGGTAATAAGCGCAGCAACTCATAGTACTTGATTGATTGAGTTAGTAAATCAACATGAATCAAGCCAAATAGGTGTATTTTCCGACGATGAGAAGGCCTACTAAATTTCCAGAACACCAACGGCTCCATAGACGACGGCCGGAACAACAAGACGACCTAGCAACAATGAGGTCCAAGCCGACGAGCCCGCATACATTGTTACTGAAAAAGTTGCATGTTCGAATGAGAAAACCAGCATCATCACACCAAAAAAAAACTTACGCCACCATTACAGAATCAATCGATCTGTTGCTCACCTGACGACGACGACGACGATGGCGGCGGCACCTCGGCGGTAGTGAACGTAAACTCAGGTGTCAGCGGCGGGAGCGGCTTGCCTGAGCAGTTGCGGGTGATGGACATGAGGACGGATGCGTCGTCGCCGCCGAGGCACGCGGCGGTGACGTTGACCACGGCGCGGGTGTTGTCGTACTCGGGGCCGCCGATGAGCCTGGCGGCGTCGCCGCGCACGACGTGCATGAGGCAGCACGGCTGCTCCGCCACCGTGCGCCTCACCTGGATGCAGCACGGCGTCGGTACCTCGTCCGACCGGTGCTCGATGAAGTCCAGGCACGACAGCAGCCGCTGCAGCGACGGCGCGCATGTCGTCGTCTCATCACTGCCAGGCGCCGCAGCCGCAGCCGCCGTGAATGCTGCGGCGAGCAAGGAGAGGAGGACGACACCGGCGGCGATGATGATGTTGATGACCGGCGCCGACGTCCGCGGCGGCGGCGCCATGCCTTGTGCAGTACGTGTGCGGAAGATAATAGGATGTATGTATATGTATGCGCGTAATGGTCAGTTTGACATACAGTATATATATATATATATATATAGCCGCGGAATATGATCCGGCACCGACACGAGAGAGAGAGGGTACGTATTGGGTTGGGTCGTCTAGTCTCTCGCTATATATCTCGAAGGTGCCCTGTTTTGCGGACTGACACGTGGCAGTCTCAAACGTTAAACTCTAATCCAAAGTACAAAATACAGGGGTTGTCGTCGGATGGCCCAAGTCCAGTTCCAGTTCCACGAGCGAACGTTCGCTCGTTTCGAGCCTAGCGGTTGATCCGACGGGAGCTCAGTCACACACACCACACCACGTGCTTGTCCAATCACGTGGGTGGGTCTCTCGTTTGCAGCAAAAGACACCTCCGACCCACATATGATAAAGATATAGAATTAAATGTGAGAAGACTTTGAATTATGATCAAATTAATATGTGAAAATTATGAAGTTTTTTTTTAAAAAAATTATACGATGTTTTAAAACAAGATAGATAATTCTTACTAAGAATACTTAAGCTAGAAGAGATTAGAATGATAGTAAATTGTGCTTCTTTTACAGTAAGTTAGAAATCATCCAACACCTTTTCAAGTGTCATTATGCCAAAGCATTATGGCATGCTGTATATTTGTATTAGGCATCAAAGCTCCACGTACATGATTTAAATCATCTGTTTAATTCTTGGTCTAAGCAAGGGGTCGATCAAAATATTTGAACTTTGTTATTGACAGGAGCTTCACAGCAGTTTGTTGAGTAATTTGGCTTAGCATGAACGATTTTGTACTACTTGATTTGTACTCTGATGGACTAAGGCCTCTTTGCTAAAGAGGTCCTCTTTGCAGGACCATGGATGACCACTGCACGACTGCACCCCTAGTGTTGGTCTACCAGCTACTCGGGCATGGTGCTGCGGCATGGTTGATTCCGCGTGGGCACGTATGGGTCACATATACCTTATAGTAAATACACCAGAGAGAGTATAGGTACCCTAGAAGGTTACTAACTCTATTATTGTCTCCTCCCATCCTAGGAAAAGGCGAAGACCTCTAGATGCTCAGGACAAGGTTCGCCCGAGATGTCTGTAGACATAAGAACCTGAGCCACATACATATGATTCAAGGAATCAATTGAAGAAGTTCAACCTGAAATTTGGAATGCCCCTAAAGTGAAAACTCTACCTGGAGTTGAGATGGTCCCTGAAGGATTCCATCCTAAAGATGGAAATCTTAAACATTGCCACCTTTTATGTACTCTAATACTTATGTTCCAAAGGCTAAACCTATTGTACCTTATGAAGTATGACATAAAATTGAAGGTTGAAGAAGAGATATAATGAAATTCTTGATACGACCTTCAACTAAACCATCATTTTTTTCACCTTATTTTGTTCTTATCAACAAACAATTCAAAATACCTCGACCTTTTCAGAATAGGTGTAAGTCAAATAGTAACGATTTGAAAACACTTCTTTTCCATTACATATTTTGGAAACCTAAGGGCTGGATTGTATGGATATGGCAATTCAGGATTTCTAGCAGCGCATTTTTTGATGGGCTTCCATCGAATAAAATGTATGATATCTCCCTTCAATTCTTTATGTGGCATATCCAATCAATTAGAATTCAAGTTAAATATCAGTTGGTTATTTGAATTGCGGGGGGGGGGGGGTGGAATACTCATATTATAAGACTTGGTGAAATAATGTCTAGCAAATTAGTCGAATTTGCAAAAGGGAAGAAGCCAAAACTATTCTCCTTTTTAGAAAAATAGATATATCTAGAATCTTTAAAAGGCCATTTAGATGTTGGAATACCATTAATTCAGTAACCCACCATGAGATCAATTTATTAATTGTAGCATCAACACTTGTAGATATGTTTCTAGTATATGCCATATTTTTTATTGTTATATAGTGATATAGTTACATTTTGTAGTTATTGAAATACTCATATTCTTTAATCTTGTTGTATTGGTGAATTTTTTTGTAAGGATTTTGAGCATAGAATTTATATGAATGTTTTCATTGGTCTAGAATAAAGATTTAAATGAAGAAAGAAATCTTAGACTCAAGAAAAAAAGACAAAGACATCTGACATCACTCATCATTGGAGTACATAAGATGATAAACATGCATCCAGTAAGGCAATAACAGCATTGGAGTACATAAAGGCTGCTGCCTTTTGGGCAGTGTAATGGCTACAGTCAGTTTGTAACAGCATATATGGACCTTAATCATTTAATTTGAACTAAACTCTAGGATATTGGATGGATGATGTCACATATATCTAGTTAGTATCTTATTGCAACCCGCTCTAAGATCAATTCATTGTTGCTTCAACACTTGTTGTATGTTCCTAGCATTCTAGTACCTATTTTTTGTTCTCAATAATATAGTCTCACTCCATATTTATTAAAATGCTTATACTCTTTAAAGTATAGTTTTGCATGGCACTCATGAACTTTTGTGAAATTAATTTGGGAATCAAATTTATATGAATGTTTGCTAATATGAGCTTATTACAACCATAATTAGGTGCATAAGAAACAATACAATTGTGTGAAGAAAGACAATATTAGAATCAAGAAAAATACAAAATACATCTGGCATCACTCACGACACCCTTCTCATGAGAACATAAAACGATAAACAACCAGCAAGGCCAGTTAGGTACGCGCGTGTGATCCTCTTTAAAAATGTGTGCTGGCTATAGTAAATTTGTAATGGCATAAAAATGTATGCGTGCTCTGCTTTAAACAACCCAAGAATATTTAGGTAAAACACATCCGAAGGTGGAGACTTTTAGGTGACACGTATTTTACAATTCCTTCGCTCTTTTATAATAATAAGATAAGATATATATAGATAGATAGAATAGATAAGCAGATAGCTAGATAGACAAATAGATAGATATAGATAGATTATGAAGATGGGCCACTAATTACAACCATGACTTAGTGTAGAAGAAACAATTGATTGAAGAAAGAAAATCTTAGGCTCAAGGAAAAGACAAAAGACATCTAACAGCATCATAGCACATTAAGGACGCCATCTGGGCAGTGTATAGTGGCTACAGCCAGTTTGTAACGGCATAAAAATTCTGTGTGCTCCTCTGTAAACCACCCGAGAATATCTGTGTGCTGCTACACAACCTACGCAAGTATATAAGAAGGGTATCCCGTACCTAGTCTCATCTATATCTTCAGCCTGCAGCATAACACTCCGGCCATTCCATCTGAAGGCTGAAATGGGTCTCTCCACCAAACTTTTTGCGGTCCTCCTCCTGCTCCTCATTGGTGGTTATACTGGTATGTCACCATAAATACATGCCGCTAGGTAATGGAGTAGATTGTAAGGCTTCGAATTTTGCAAGATTCTATATATGGAACTATCGCAAGATATTGTGAAGCCACACACACATTAGAACAACGTTTAAATCCATCAAATACATAGATATGGTGGTAACTGACCGACTCCGGCCGCACAAAGTCATCCAAGAAATGTAAATGATTTGATGTTGCTTTGTGTTTGTGTTTGCAGATACGCAGCTGGGACCGGTGACTATGGCACTGGCGAGGAAGTGTGAGTCGCCGAGCCACCGCTTCCAGGGACCCTGCTCCAGAGACGCAAACTGCGCAACCGTTTGCCGGACTGAAGGTTTTACCGGTGGCAAGTGCAAAGGCCTACGCCACCGCTGCTTCTGTACCAAGGACTGCTAGTTGCCTCGCGTCCTGCTCCTGCATGCATATGTATGCATGTCCTGAACGCATCAGGAGAATATGTATGCATTACCAAATGGCAGTAGTACATGAATGAAGTAAATAATGGAACGCGTCTGTTTTGGACCTTGAAGTGTTGAGAGCATCTTCTTTCTTATGAACAAGTGTTGAGAGCTTAAGCCCGTACTTCGGTATTTATTAGTAAACGAACTCTAAAGTCAAATATCTTTGTTCCTCGAACTATTAAAACAGCACGGCGTTGGGTCTGGTCTGGGGTGATGCTATATAAAAAGAGAGAGTATTCTGGCATCACTTTTGACACTGCAACCACTGATGCTAGAGCTTATTAGGAGCTTAGAAACTTGGAGCAAATCAAGTTGAGGAATCCGGCCGCGCCTATCGATTAAGCAAAGAGGAAAATTAAAGATGCAGGGTCCTCTACTCTACTTCGTTCAATACATTGCCTTGTTTATCTTTTTGACTATGTGATGGAACCCAGCAGACAACAGTGGTGCCTATTTCCATGTAGAACGTTTTAGAGCATCTCGACCGGATGTCATTTTTCGTTTATCTTACAATCTAGTATAGAAATTAAGAAAACTGAATTATAGAGTATAGGGGATATGTGCTCTAGCAGATAACTAAGTCTCATCTCCTTTGTCTTGCAAAAAGTCTCATCTCTTGTATACGTAGGACCCGTGGTAAAGAAATCTATCCTCTTGTTTTTCTCTGTTTTCTCATCTGTTGGTGCTACTAGTGGAAAGTCTGCATGCCCACACACTCGTTCGACTTGGTATACCACCCGGTGGAGGTGGCGCGCAGGGCGGCACAAGGCATGGGGTGTGGCATGGGCATATCGCCACTTGGTTGGCCTTGGCCACAGATGTTAGTGAAAGGAGATAAAGAAAGAGAATTGAGAAAATTTGGTAGTTATTCTTCCTTTTTTATGGAGAGATGAAAGGTTTTGAGGAACCAAGAAAAAATTATGGAAGGGGATTGGAAAGAGAATCTATTGGAGCATATTTTCTCTTTATCAATAATTATAGAGAAAGGGATTGTTCCTCACCAGTCACCACTGGTTCTAAATATATCTCCTTGTACCACTTGTTTACTGGCATCATGGTGAAAGTAATTGGTGAGCATCTTCAAAAGACTCTCTATATTCTTCCTAAATGCTAAGAATAGAGATTTTAGTGAAAAACTACTCTCCAATAGCTTATCTAAATGGTCATCCAAATATAGTCATCTTCTATTTTAGATTTTTCGCTAGCTAAATATAGAAGACGAGAATGAATTTCTCGAGTGTGCATGAGATATAAAATAACTGTTGGAGAGTAAAAAGATATAGAAAATAATTTTTATGCAAATGACTCTTTAAATAATAATTTGGAGAGTGAAATTTAGAAAAACTCTTGAAGGTCCTTATCACCACTTATTCGAAACCTGCTGTTCTAAACTCTCGGACCTCATTGGAAAGGCTAGTAGGCGTTTGGAGTCCATTAATGGGCAACCCCCTCTGATATCAATTCATTGTTGCTTCAACACTTGTAGATATATATATATCTGTTGAAATGCTTATATATACATTTAAATATATAGTTTTTCATGGCATTAATGAAGTCTTGTCACTCTTAAACCTGATAATACATGACACGATTAAATTCCGTCATAGATAGCTAAAAAACCATCATGAAACATTAATTGTGATGATTTCAAAAACCATCATGTATGGAGCTTAGCAGTCATGTTTCAGTCCCCGTCCCTGTTCTCGATACGGGAACGAAAACTTGAGATATCATTTTATAACGTGGAAATGAGAACATTCACGTTTTCAGGATGTAGATGTTTCCAGAACGTGAAACATAACAACAGGAATATGGGTCATGTTCCCGTTTCCAGCTAGGCTGCTAAGGTATTGAGTGACATGGATGTTTGCTAATGTGAATGTTTCGGATACTGCCACATGTGAAATTAATTTGGGAATCAAATTTCTAGTAATGTTTGCCAATATGCCCTAACTACAACCATAACTAGGTGTGGAAGAAACAATACAATTGTATGAAGAAAGATTAAATATTAGACTCCAGAAAAAATGGCAAAATACATCTGGCATCACTCATGGCACCCTTCTATTGAGAACATAAAAACAATAAACATCCAGCAAGGCATTAACAACATCGGGTGGCTGCCATTTAATTTGGACACTGCGCTTGCTACAGTAAGTTTGTAATGGCATAAAAATGTATATGTACTTCTCTTTAAACAACCCAAGAATATCTGGACCATAAACTCTAGAATATAATACTGGATGAACGTCACATATATCTAGGATCTTAGACTTAGTGTAGAAGAAACAACTGATTATAAACATGACTTAGTGTGTAGAAGAAACATCTGATTGAAGAAATAAAATCTTAGAGTCAAGAAAAAGACAATACACATCTGACAGTACTCACCACACCCATCTCATGAGGTGCATAGACGAAAAACATGCATTCAGTTTCAGTATGGCTGTAACAGCATCAGAGCACATTAAGGCCGCCATCTTGGCTGTGTATATACTGGCTACAGATAGTTTGTAACGGCATAAAAAATCTGTGTGCTCCTCTGTAGACCACCCAAGAATATCTGTGTGCTGCTACACAACCTACGCAACTATAAGAAGGGTAGTACCCGTACCTAGTCTCATCTATATCTTCAGCCTACAGCATAACAATTGTCCATTCCATCTGAAGGCTGAAATGGGTCTCTCCACCAAGCTTTTTGCGGTCCTCCTCCTGCTCCTCATTGGTGGTTATACTGGTATGTCATGATAAATCCACCAAAATAAATAGTTTTGAACCGGAAACTCTGCTTGTATGTTGAATCATTCAAGAAAATGTACATGATGTGTTGCTTTGTGTTTGTGTTTGCAGAGATGCAGGGACCAGTGACTGTGGCATTGGCGAGGAAGTGCCAGTCGAAGAGCTTCAAATTCAAGGGACCCTGCTCGAGGGACGAAAACTGTGCAACCGTTTGCCTGACAGAAGGTTTTACCAGTGGCAAGTGCAGAGGCCTACGCCGCCGCTGCTTCTGTACCAGGGACTGCTAGTTGCTTTGCGTCCTGCATGCATATGCATGTCCTGAATGGATCAGGAAAATATGTATGCATTACCAAATGGAAGTAGCACATGAATGAAGTAAATAATTGAACGGTTGAGAGCTTAAGCCCGTATTTCGGTATTTATTAGCATATGAACTCTAAATTCAAATATCTTTGTCTTTCAAACTATTAAAACCGGATAACTTAAGCACTCCATAGCGTGGGGTCTGGGGTGATGCTATAAAAAGAGAGAGTATTATTGTGGCATCACTCTTGACACTGCAACCATTGATGCCAGAGCATCCACAATGTGCAAGTGGTGCTAAAAAAAACAGATGCCACGGTGGAAACTAGGCATCGCCCTAGCACAGCTGCAGTGTGTGGAAAGAAAAAGGCATCGTAGCCATTTGTGACTCTTCAATAAAATAATCAGTATATCACTCTTTCTCTCCGAACAAGGTACATTTGTAACAACCCAAAATTTTCACAAATACAAAAAATACCACCTGAATTTTTTTTCTTCTAAAAATAACCCGTGATTGGTGAGTAACATACTAGGACAACCTGTAGCTGCACTAGTGATCCTATTTAATTTGTTTGAGCATATACAATTTAATTCAATGTGTGATTTGGGACTTCTTGGTTTTATGTATTGCTAATAAAATCAACCACTTTTGCTTATTATGAAATTCTTATGTGTTGCCAACCCTTGGCATGGAATCCATAAAACCCTAGACCCCTAGTAGACCACGCCTAACGGCGTATATATGCTTGGCATACATGTATGTGCACATAGAAGCCAAGGTGTAAAAGAAATAGAATTAGAAATGGAAAAGGGCTTGGAAAAAAGGAAGAAAAGAGGAAGAGCATTTGGCCCGAGCAGTAGCTGCGGCCCAGCTCGCAGCCCAGCCTCACGCGCATGCACAACAGCCCAAATGCTGCTCGTGCCAGCCTGCCCCAGCGGCCCACAAGCGCGCACCTCTACGCAAGCAAGCCTAGCTCCGCCCCCGCAGCCCACGAAGCCCTTCCCAGCACGCGGGCACGCTGCAGACGCCGACAACTGGGCCCCGGCTGTCATCCCGAACTCTGGCTCCCTCTGCTTTTCGCCAAAAGCAGGACCCAGGCACCAGCAGTCTCCACGCGGTCCCCCCTTGCACCCAACCATCCGCGATGTGGCCATTTTGAAGCAACGCCTAGATGGACGCCATCTTAGCTACCCTGCATGCCCCATACTCCATTGGTGTCATGACGCAGGTGACGTCGCCATGGGCTTCCCTTGCCATCCACTGATTCCCCAAACCACTTTGACCACCGCACCTCGAATTGGAGGATGCTAGTGAATTTGCAGCCACCCAGCGTTTCCCAAATCCCTAACCAAAGCCTCCAATCGTTGTCCATGTGCCCCATCCCCTCTATCCGCCGTTCGCGCTCGCCATGGCCAAGCTCGCCTATTAGAACCCCGAGCCGATGCCCTAGCCCCTCCTCATCCCCCTACCGCCAGAGCCAACCATGGCAGAGCTATTTCGCTCATTGTAGGATAGTAGAGGAAGAGAGAGGGGCACCAAGCGGTTCGCCTCGCCGAGAGTGGAAGAAGAGCACGAGAACGCCCACCTAGCCGTGCATTGGCACGTGCTCGCCATGGCCATACTCCGCCGTAGCATGGTCTATTCCAAGCTTTTGAGACTAGTGGAGGGCAAAAGGTCGGCGCTTTCACTGTGATGAGGTACACGTTGTGCGCTTGGTAGAGAGGGAGAAAAGTCGACGCTTGATCAGATCCTCGAGGCCGAGCCACCACCGTGGATCTGGAGTACCATGGGCCAAGTGATGGGAGGGCGAGTGGACTCGATCCGCCGTAGACCGCGCGTGTGGTCCACAACCCTCATCGTGTGATCATCATGGACTCGATCCGCCATAGACCAGCCCATAGATTCCTGGCCCATCCGAAGAAAGAGAAGCAGGCCATGGCCCACCTCGGCTTGGGCTGGCCTGCCTGAGCTGGCCGAAACCCCCTTCAGCCGCTGAGATGGGCTGGGTTTGAGCCCAAACCACATCCCCTTTTCTTTTATTTTCTTTTTCCTTTTTCCAAAAATAGTTTTAAGCTTATTTAATTTATATAAAATTCATATGATTTTAGAAAAATATGAAACTAGTACCCAAATTTTTTTAAAATCGAGCTCTACGTCTTAGGCTTATGTATGAGTGCATTTGGATCTTTTGGATTTATGTTGCTTCTTTGTGCTATCTATAAGAGTCATTCATCGCGACTATATATATCAATTTTGGCCCGAAGGAGCTGCCCAGTGAGAAGTATGAACCCAACTACACGGAGGAGCTTGAGGATGCCACGTCCCACCCAACCTCATAGAATCCTACTAGACATGCTATAAATCTAAATGCTAGCGCTTTACTTTTATATAATATTTGAGATAGGTTGTATGGTAGAACTGCTTGTGAACCATTACGTTGTTGTAACTTATTCCCCTGCACACCCGCAGTTAGGATAGATGCTTACGTCTTACTGTTGTGATGCTTGGTGAATAACTATTGGAACTGGATAAGGCACGTGGTGCGATCAAACCTGATAATGAACTTGGGGAGATCTTGACGTGTGTTTTGGGTGTGTGGTGAGGGTTAAGTCGACCGAGCTGGGTTCCATGATGAGTCCGGGGACAAGTCATGCCACGAAATGCTACTTGGGCATTTTCTCGAGAGGTACCTGTGGCAGGTATAGGTTTCAAGGAGAGATTCCAGGATGCAGTATCTTTGTGGGATGATGCCCCGGAATGGGATGTGTTGTTTAGCATGGGGCACCAGAAGTCCCATCGAGCGGGGCAATGGATGACCCCATGAGAAGGTATCATGTTTGATCATCCTAAGGACTGATATTTTTTGTGGACCGGGTCTTAGGAATCCTTGCACCCCCGCTTGCTTTCGTGGGAGGGAGACAGATGTTCGATCGACTAGGGCGGTGCCACTACTACTAGGTTGATAGCGGATAGTGTATGGAGGTACGGGCATAGGACCACACCCTCCTAAGACAGCGTAGTGAGCTTGGGGCCGATACTACGTCTTACAGTCTTAGTAGGCCGGTGGTACTCCGGCATGGCCCTAGTTCTGAGTGGTAGAGTGGCACCGTGTTAGTAAGAAGGCAGCCCGACATCAGCCTAGATGATGTACAACATCGATGATGGTGATCTTGTGGGTGGTGCAAACCTCTGCAGAGTTTCTGGTTGATCGATCGATACATATACCATCTTACGGCTATGGACCTTTCCTAAGTACAGCTTCACTTGACTAGTGAGAGGAGTCATTTCTATCTTTCCTTGGGTTTGGTGTTGGTTTCCAGCGTTGGCTGTTGGGACAAGGTATGAGCGAGAGTCATCCTTGCCGCCTAGAGAGCGAGAGTGTGATGAGAGGGGTGTTGGAGGGGAGAATGTGTGGATGAACTTATTACTAAATTGTGACTTACTCGCATAGAAATCTATAACCACATTATAGGCCCCTTTTGTTATATATCCGTTGCATTCCACCTACCACAAAGCAACAGAAAGCATAGGGTGTGGGAGCCAGTGGCTAGTACAAATCGTACTGATACCTTGAAAACAGGTTCTGAGCCTGAGTATAACTATAAGTGAGACGACTGGGAGTAGTTGTCTCGTTCCTATGCTCAAGATGGAGGAGTTGAAGTCTGCGCTCGTTGCCATCTACATGTTGCAGTCCTAGATGTTGTGTGTGATTCCGCCAAGTGGCAATGTAATAATAAGTAAACCTCTCTGGTGTACCTTTTTTTATTATGCGTATAACTAAGTATAGACTAAAATCTAGATATTATGACGGGATGATCGTCTAGGACTATCGTATTGTATTTCGAATATGGGGATTTCCTTTCATGAAAATCTAGATCATTTCAACACTGCACTGACCAATGGTTGCAGTCTTGCAGAAACCTTACCAACAAATTGGCTTCTTGTTGTGCGGGCAGTGGAGCTTGTACATGCCTCGCTCCTATTCGGGGCATCACTTGAATTTGCCACCGCTGGTTCTAGTGGAAGGAGTGGTGCTCAAATCTTCTCTCTTCTCTCTTAGCTTCACTTCGGTGTGCGAGTAGTGCCTGAAAAAAAACTGGACCTCACCTCAAACAATGGGTGTGGACGTCAGCAGAGGCGAATGCTGGGGCAGGGGTGGACTCCGGGGTAGGGCATGGTCACGGGACGCATGGGCGGACGCTAGACGCTGGGGCGGCAATAGACCGTAGGGTGTGGTTGTCGACACTGGGGTGGCAATAGGATGTAGGGTGAGCATGGCCGGATGCGAGGAAAAAAGGTCGAGCTTCGATTGCTCGGCTGCTGGTGCGTAAAAAATGCCGCAAAAAAAAATCTTGTGGAACCAAAATCTGAATTTTTTTGGAAGTTTGGACACCCTTCCTTTTTTTCAGTGTCTTTTTGGGAGTTATAAAACTACATGTTTTTGAGAAGAAAATATTGGGTACTTTTAGAGATGCTCTTAGATTGGTAGACCAATACGCGAGTGGAAGACAGGCGGTACGTTCAGTGATTTTTTTTCCAAGTGTTAATATTAAGATTTTTTGGTAATGAGCCTTTTCTATTCTTGCAAAAAAAATACTATATTAGTAGGCTTTTTTTGGGAATTCTTGAAGATGCTCTTACAAATTACCTTCAGAATTTTTTTTTGTGTATAATACCACAACTTCTAATCCTTTTTAAATATATTTTTGTTAAAGTAGTATAGACAGTTTATCATGACAGCTTTTAATTTCTACATAAGGTTTGGAAGAAAGAATTGAACAAAGAAAGAAAAAATCTTGCAATCAAGAAAAAGACGAAAATGCATCTGACATCACTCATCAGTCATCATCCTTCTCACGAGGAACCTAATTAAGATGATAAGGCCCTGTTTAGATTGAAGATGAAATTTTTTTGAGTGTCACATCGGATATGTCGGAAGGATGTCGGGAGGGGGTTTTAGAAACTAATAAAAAAATAAATTACATAGCTCGTCAGAAAACTGCAAGACAAATCTATTAAGCAAAATTAATCTGTCATTAGCACATGTGGGTTACTGTAGCACTTAAGGCTAATCATGGAGTAACTAGGCTTAAAAGATTCGTCTCGCGATTTTCAACCAAACTGTGTAATTAGTTTATTTTTTTATATACATTTAATATTCCATGCATGTGTCTAAAGATTCGATGGGATGGATGAAAAAATTTTAGGTGGGATACTAAACAGGGCCTAAATATGCATCCAGTAAGGCAGTCACAACATTGGATCACACATTAAGGCTAGCATTTTCGGCAGTGCACCGACTATAGTCAGTTTGTAACGGCATAAAATAAAAATATGTGTGCTCTTTTATAGATATAGATATGGATATAGATATAGATATAGATAGATATATAGATAGATATAGATAGATTTTTTTTTTTGAAAGAACAGGAGGGGCAGAAGAGCCCCTACTAAAATTATATTAAAAGCAACAGCAGTACAGTACAAAGGCAAGAAAGATGAAAAGAAAAGAAGGCACTAGAGGGAGCTAAAGAATAGATAGATAGATAGATAGATAGATAGATAGATAGATAGATAGATAGATAGATAGATAGATAGATAGATAGATAGATAGATTAAGCACTAATTACAACCATGACTTAATGTAGAAGAAACAATTGGTTAAAGAAAGAAAAACTTAGGCTCGAGAAAAAGACCAAAGACATCTGTAAACCACCCAAGAATGAGTGCTGCTACAACCTACGCAAGTATATAAGAAGGGTACCCGTACCTAGTGTCCTAGTCTCATCTATATCTTCAGCCTGCAGAATAACACTCCATTCCATCTGAAGGATAGAACAATGGGTCTCTCCGCCAAGCTTTTTGCGGTCCTCCTGCTGCTCCTCATTGGTTATAATACAGGTATGTCATAGGAAACACACATGCACATGTGGTGATGCCTAGTAGATTTTAAGCCTTCAATTTTGCAAGATCCTACAGAATCATTGGAAGATGTACATGATGCTGCTTTTGTATATATTTTTTTGGTTGCAGAGACGCAGGGACCAATCACTATGGCATTGGCGAGGAAGTGTGAGTCGCCGAGCCTCAAATTCAGGGGACCCTGCTCGAGAGACGCAAACTGCGCAAGCGTTTGCCTGACTGAAGGTTTTACCGGTGGCGAGTGCAAAGGCCTACGCCACCGCTGCTTCTGTACCAGGGACTGCTAGTTTTCCTCGCGTCCTGCATGCATATGCATGTCCTAATCGGATCAGGAAAATATGTATGGGTTACCAAATGGCAGTATCATGGATGAATTGAATAATGATACAAGTGCATTTTGGACATTGAGCTGTTGAGAGCTCGAGCCTGTATTTATAAGCTTTTGGTTCTCGAACCATTAAAATGGGATAAATTATGCACTGCACAGAGTATGTTAGTCCAGAGTAGATCTGAACAAATATAATGCAAGATTGGATCAGATTCAGAATGGTCTAGAAAAAAATGTTTGGGCAAAAATTGTTAGACCCAGCCTGATCTGACGCTATTTCTCGCGTTTTCCTACTTTCAAATTCAACCTGATGCACTGATGGGTTGGGTTTGGGGGTTTTTTGCGGACGAATCCGATCGGACGGCCCATGAACAGTCTGAAGTTTTGCTATAAAAAGATAGAGTACTCACGCTTGACACAGCAGCCACTGATGTTGATGCTTGAAAACTGGGAGCGAATCAAGTTGAGGAATCAGTGGACATCAGTTAAGCAAAGAAAACCGAAGATAGCATGGTCATGCCTTGGTGGTAATCTTTTTTAGCTTTGCCATGGGACCCAACGGACATAATGGTGCCCATTGGCGGATGCAGGGGGGGCCTGGGGTGGCTGCAGCCCTCCTCTTGGACTCAAAAATCTTTTAATAGGTTTTCCTTTTTTGCAAAAGATTTCATATATTTGATATTTTTCTATATTTATTCTACGAATCTTTATCTTTGAACACTTTGAATCAATATTAAATTATCAATCTTACCTATATCTATTAGTGCACTGCATTGAGCAAGAAAAAAAATTTAGCCTATGTTATTTAGCCCCCCTCTTGATCCGTTTCTGGATCCGCCACTAATGGTGCCCATTTCCATGTGGAAGGCCACAAAGCATCTCCATTAGATGGCATTTTCTCTTTCCTTAAAATTTAGTATAAAAGATTAAGAAAATTGAATTATAAAGTATAGGGTCATGTTCTTCAACAGAAAATCATGCCCCCTTTATACATGAGACTCACGTGTCACTGGTAAAGAAAGCACTCCTCTCGTTTCTCTCTGCAAGCAGAGTCAGCGACATGGGTTGTGGGGCATGGCTTGGCTTGGCTTGGTATCATTGGCTCTAGATTTCGGTGAAAGAAAAAAAAAAGAGGAGATTAAAACAAATGATTGTTGTTCCCTTTTTTAAGGGACAGAGGGAAGGCTTTGATGGATTCAGAACTTTTTGAGAAGAAAGAGATTTGCTGCAGTCTAACTTTTGCTTTCATCCTCTTTATCACTGATTATAAAGAAAGATAATTATTTATGTCTTATTTGCTTGGCTGAAAAGTTATGGCTGTTTGTTAATTTGTTACGAGAGAAAACACTGTTAAATAACTGATAGATTCGGCAGATAAACTTAAGCGAACATGGTATAATATATTTGTTCAATCCGGTGAAGATGCTACATTAGCAGCAACTAAGCAAGGCCTTAGCAACATGGGGCGAGATGATGGGGAGCTTGGCGACACAGGCCGGCGAGATGCCGGCGTGGAGGGGCGACCACACCGGAGAGTTCACAGGTCGTCGTGCCAGGGGACCTATCTGGGCGATGGGAGGCGCACGGGCTGGCTGGGTAAGGCTGCCGCGGATGGGAGGGGAGGTCACGCTAAGCTCCGAGGGAGGGCCGCCACTGGGTCCAGAGTGATGATGATGGAAGTCACGGTCGAGGCCGCTTGAGTCGGGCGTTGGGAGGGAAAGTCCGATCCAGATTTTTGCACGGTGGAGTAGGGGGCCGCAGATTTAAAAGATTGGTCTCGCAAATTACAGGTAAACTGTATAATTATTTATTTTTTATCTATATTTAATACTCTATGTCCAAAGATTCGATGTAAGAGGAAATCTTGAAAATTTTTGAGAAATTTTGAGAACTAAAAAAGACTTAAAAGGTGAAGGGAGAAAGGTAAGGGGCCAACAAAAGTAGAAAATATAGTAGAGAGTCTACCGGAGCTGGTTTTTTAACCCCCACTACTTAAATCTAGAGTAGGGGTCAAGTATGGGACATTGCTAGAGATGCTCTTATATGACGCTTGCAGATGATAAAAAAAAAAGCCAGATTTGGTTGCCTTTGTGTGGCGTTGTATAGCCTTACCAAGCAAGAATATGGAGGAATGATGATGCTTCTTGAGACTCGTGCTGGTGGGTTTTCCTTACCAAAACAAGAGACTCGAAATGGTTTCATGGACGCAAGGAAAAGCTTGTTTGGAGCATCTCTAACAGTTTGTTATTTAGTTTTTTTATCTTAAATTTTTTTAGCAATATAAGAAAAAAAACATTTCTAATAGTTTAGCATCTTCACTTTCTATCTTTTCGAACCTCACAAAAATTTATCCCAAGTGCGCATATATGTGTCGGCCTAGGAGCGCGCCTGAGTTTCTAAGCCCGTCTAGTACGCGGGAAGAAAGACAGGGTTCTAGATGAGAAAATGTGAGAAAGAAAGATTTGGTGGAAGGGTTTAAACGCGTATAGAAACAAATTCAGGTCCCTGATACAAAATATAAGATCAGGTCGTAAATAAAGTGCTCATGAAAAAAAACTTAAGATAGAAACATAAAAAACTCTTGGAGATAACTTATTTTTTCTCCTTATACTAATTTAAAGTTGATAAATATAATATTTTGGAGAATAAAACATGAGAATCTCGTGGGGATGCTCTTAGTCAAGCAAGGCGAGGAGCTAGCAACCAACCGTGGTGCGCTTTGCACTCCTGCTTGCCGCAACCATCTATGGAAGGAGCTGGTGTTGCGTCCTGTGCTCCACCAGGCACCAGTACCGAGGCCTGCTGCTTCACAGACGCCGCTGGACCCTTGTCTCTCTGGCACTATCGTTTCATCCTACTTTTGGTGGGGGTGGAGAAGATATGGATGTGTGCAAGGACTGGAGACTTGGGCCTTCTTTAGTTTCTACAAAATTTAACAAAATTTTTCACATTTCCCATTACGTCGAATATTTAGACGTATGCATAGAGCATTAAATATATATTGAAATAAAAACTAATTACATAGTTCATCTGTAATTTGCGAGACGAATCTTTTGAGTCTAGTTAGTTCATGATTAGACAATATTTATCAAATATAAATAAAAGTGCTACAATATCGATTTTACAAAAAAAAAACTAAACAAGGCCTTGGTGTGCAGTCCTAAAAAATCTATCTCTAAAAATGTATCTATTTTTATGGATGGTTCCGTTAAGAGAACCGTCTTTGAAAATGCTATTTTGAAGTACGGTTACTTATGTCAATCGTCTCTAAAAATGAGTGATTTTCAACCGTCCTTAAAAATAGTTAGAACACAAATAAAATTCATATATTTTTTAAATAAAGTCAGATGAAGATAAGCTTTATATCAAAATTGTAGAGTTCGATGAGAACTAAAACTTTGTAGCTGATATAATTTTTGTTTGAGATTGTTTAGGGTTTAAAATATATAGATTAAGTCTCAAGTTTTGAATTTCAAATTTTTGAAATTTTTAAATGACCTTGGATGGAGAAATGTTCTGTATCAAAGTTGTAGTGCTTGACGGGATCTAAAACTTTATATTTGAAAGTTTTTTCATTTAAGATTATTTATAAATTAAATATTGATTACAAGATTCGTATATATTAGTATAAATAGACAGCTTCCTAGAATTAGACATAAGTGATTGTGTGGCGCAGTGGTTGGGGAAGGTTCGCGCAAGGGAGAGGGTGTTGGTTCGAATCTGGATGTTGGCACTTAATCAAAATAAGTGAAAAATGAATCCTATGAGCTATGGTAAAATGTCTGCTAATTTTTTGGTCTGGATTTTTTTTTTGACCTGGTCTATTTATTAACTCAATTGTTACCGTGTTCCCGTAGGAATCATCCCCAAAGAATATAGTTGTCTATATATGATCAGAAATAAGAGTATAGTAATGTGGTTGGGAAACACTATCCGTGTGTTTGGTTGGAGAGCGGGGCGAGTCGGGTCGGAGCAAACCCATTCCCGTGGCTGTTTGGTTGGAGGATGGGAGGGTTGAGTTGGCTCCAGGGTGGAATATTTCTCTCAGATGCGGGTTGGACCCGTCCGTCAAAATCTGGCGGACGGAGCCGCTCCAGCCGGGTTGGCTCCCACCAAACACCGAAATCCTTCAACCAAACACTGAATAGAGCCGCTCTGTCCTCAATCCTTCAACCAAACACTGAAACGGGTTGGCTCCGTCCCCAAAAGCAGAAGTGCAACCAAACACTGGATGGGTTGACTCCGTCCCCAAAAACTGGGTTGGATCCAACCCAACCCACTCAACCCCCAACCAAACACACGTTATATGTGCCAAATGTCATGAGTTCGAAACCCCAAAGACACTGATTAATTTGTCATAGGCGGTCGCATCACTCGCCTAAACAATGTATGGAGTCTGATTTCAAGATATGATGTATTAGAACATAGGCAAATTTTGCTCCAAGACACTAAAAATGACTTTCCTTTGCTGGTGGACATAGAAAATAGAGTGATTTGGCAGTAGACACCTCTTGTCAAATTTGCTAGTAAACACTACTCCCCATTAAAATATTCATTTCTAGTCTTGGAGGAGAGAGAAGAACGGTGAAAAGTGAAATGTCATTATTGCCCTGCCTCTTTCTTCTTCTTCTCTCCCCCTTTCTATTGGTCATGAGCTCCGACGAGGCCGCGCCCACCTGCACCAACCGCGCCCGGAGAGGCTTCCCCAGCCGGATTGAGCATGAGCTCTGGCGATGCCGCGTCCGCCTGCCATAATTGCGCCCAGAGAGGCCGCGCGAGCCCCGATCGGTCGCACGACCCCCAACTCGACACCGACCTACCATGGCTGGCCACATCCCATCGAGCTGCACACACCCCCGTGCCTCACTCGCACCTCATGTGGCCCCATGGGGCATGCCCACCCCTGGCTCGCTGAGGCCTTGTTACAAGAACATTGCAAGTGCTCCCCACCGTCCCTACGGCCTCTGCCACCACATCCTCCCTCACAGTAGCCAAAGAAACTCGGCCCCACCACGAACGGTGAGATCCACCCCACCACAATGGCACAATTGTGAGACGGGCTCACGACCCGGCCCTACCACCACCGCTGCCCACGCCGCCCTAGAGGCCCTGCTCGGCCCCAGCCCTGATAGTGTCGCCCACAGCCGAAGAGATCGGCTGCCCGTGGCCACAAGTGGGTGCGCTCTCCAATCTCCGCAGCCAACATGTCCCCAACACTAGCAGACCTCCCCCTCCTGGTCACCCGGTGCTTCCCCTATAGGCCTCCATTGGCAAAATCCCGCGCCATGTGCCAACACAGGGAAAAAAAAAGAGAAAAGGGAAAGAGGAAGAAGAATGAGCCAGGGGCAAGAATGACATTTCACCGCTTTCCTCTCTTCTCCAAAGATAGAAATAAATATTTTATTAGATGCGGCGTGCATCATCGAATTTGAGAACATATGACATGATCATTGTATAAATCTTGGAGACCACCATTTTTCTTGTTAATCGATTTACGACTGCCTTTGGAAATGATTGCGAGGATGTTCACACTATCACAGGCACGACTTTAAGAGGGAAGGCCAAAACATTGGCGGTTGTGAACTTCTCGCTCACGTCCACCTGCTCCGCCGACATGCCGTCCGGCAGCTGCCACTCGAACGCGTGCACCAGCGACGCTAGTATAAGTGGCACGACCCGCTCCGCCATGGGCACGCCGGGGCAGAGCCGGCGGCCGGAGCCGAACGGGATGAACTCGAACTGTTTCCCTAGACTGTCCAGCTCCCTGCTCAGGAACCTCTCCGGCACGAACTCGTCGGGCCTCTCCCACGCCGCCGGGTCGCGCATGATGGCCCACGTGTTGAAGATGACCGTACACCCCCTGGGCACCGCGTAGCCGCCGATCTCGACGCCGTCCTCCACGGCCATGTGCGGCAGCATCACGGGCGCCACCGGGTGGAGCCGCATGGCCTCCTTCACGACGGCCTGCAGGTACGGCAGGCTCGCCACGTCGTCCTCGTCGACGGCTCCTTCCTTCTTGCCGCCGACGGCGCCCTTGATCTCGGCGCGTACCTTGGCCATGATGCCCGGGTTGCGGAGGAGCTCCGCCATCGCCCACTCCACGGTGAGCGCCATGGTGTCGCTGCCGGCGGTGAACACGTCGAACAGGACCAAAGTTAGGTTGTCGCGAGTGATCTTGCCCCTGGACTTGAGCTCCACGAGGACATCGAGGAAGTCGCCGTGCCGGTCGTCGCCCTTGGACGTGGAGGCGGAAGCCGCCACGGCCAACCGGCGGTCGATGATGTCGTCCAAGACCTGGAAAATCTTACTGAGGTGCCCGGCCACCCACCGCCGCCATCCCTGGAGGTCGAGCGGCCGGAGGAAGGGGAAGAAGTCGGACACGTTAGGCTTGGCGATGCACTCGATGAGCTCCTCCACGAGCTCCTGCAACGCATGCGCCGACGCGGCGCCCACGTCGACGACGTCGACGGAGAAGAGCGAGCTCGACACGAGGTTGATGACGCCGCCGTACACCGCCTCCTTGACGTCCACCTCCATCCCGGCGCGTCCGCGGAGGTACGCCACCAGGTCCCGCACCTTGCGCTCCCGGACGGCGCGCGTCGCGGCGAGGCTGCGCGGCGAAAAGACGTGCGAGGCCACGACGCCGCGCAGGGTCCGCCAGAGCGGGTCGGAGCTCGGGAGCCAGATCATGGACCGGTCGCAGAAGTTGAGGGCGCGCTTGCCGTCCGGGACGGCGCGCGCCGCGAGGCGCCGGTCGTGCGCCGTGAAGGCCTCCCGGGCGGCGTCGCGGGAGGAGATGACCACGGCCGGGACGAGGCCCAGGTCGAGGCGCATGACGGGGGCGCCGTGCGCGCGGGCCAGGCGCGCTAGCGTGTGGTGGAGGTTGCCCTCGCGCAGGTCCAGGAGGTTGCCGATGAGCGGCAGAGGCCTGGGGCCCGGCGGGCGGCGCCGTCCGGAGCGCGAGCCCCAGCGGCGGCGGCGGTTGGTCATCAGGTAGTAGAGGAGGAGGGAGACGGCGGCGAGCGTCGCCCATGGCCACCAGTAGAGCTCGCGCGCCGCCATCGCTCGTTTCACTCGGGCTAGCTAGATGTGTGTGTGTGCATCTGCTATCTGACTACTCTCTACTCTATAGTCTATATATTGCCTATGTAGGTGCGTGCCTATATGGCGTCACTGTATCTCTACATGAACAAAGGTTTTGTTTAGTTCCAAAAAGTTTTACAAAATAAATATTATAACACTTTCGTTTATATTTGACAAATATTGTTCAATCATAAACTAATTAAGTTTAAAAAGTTTATTTCACAAATTACACACAAGCTGTATAATTAGTTAGTAATTTTATTTATATTTAATTTTTCATATATGTATCGTAAAATTTGATAAGACGAGAAATTTAAAATTTTTGTAAGACTTTTGAGAAGATGCCAAAGTTGCAGAAGATGCCGTAGCAGTGCTCCTCCTCCACTTACGATTGACAACTGACGGCCTGTTTCCAAACTCCGCCGCCAATGTGCCCACTTCCAAAATATTTTGGCCGTTTTTTTATCCTGAAACTAGAAAATTTTCAAGATTTCTTGTCGTATCAAATTTTACGACAATATGGACGAAAACAAAAAACTAATTACACAGTTTGACTATAAATCGCCAGATGAATCTTTTGAGTCAAGTTAGTCAACGATTAGACAATAATTGTCAAATAAAAACAAAAACACTACAGTATCCAAAACCAAAATCAGAACTAAACATTTGCAAAACTTTTCAATATTTTCCGTCACATCGAATCTTGCAGCACATGCATAAAATATTAAATATAGATAAAAAATAACTAATTTTACAGTTTGTATGTAATTTGCAAGACGAATCTTTTAAGCCTACTTAGTCCATGGTTGGACAATATTAATCAAATACAAACGAAAGTACTACAATAACATTTTCCAAAATTTTTCACCAACTAAACAAGACCCAGCTTCTTTGTGGCCCTTTTTATCTAAAAACTTTTGGACACATACATGAAGCATTAAATATAGAATAAAAATAGTTAATTATATAATTTATATGTATTTTGCAAAATCAATTTTTTAAGCCTGATTAGTTCACGATTAGACATTAATTACTATAGCTATAAATGTGCTACCGTACCTAAAACTTTTTTTTGTCAACATTCAACGTCACATCAAATCTTGCGGCACATGCATGGAGCATTAAATATAGATAAAAAATAACTAATTACATAGTTTTCTATAATTTGTGAAACAAATCTTTTAAAACTAATTAGTTTATGATTGGATAATATTTGTAAAATACAAATAAAAATATTACAGTGTCCATTTTATAAAAAAAATATTAATTTGCAACTAAACAAGGTCTAGATCAACTTGCCCAAATCTTCCTAGTCCTAGGTCTTGGCCACTAAAGGGCAGTGTGGGCAGCACCTATTGTTAGTTTCACCATAAAGCTGTGCTCTACCTAGTCCTAAAATGAGTTGGACCCAATAATCTCTCAACACAAGCAGCATCTCGCCTCTGCTATATTCCAGCACTAGCTCAGCTTTTAGCCAGAGTTTCTCGGTTTTTTATGTTACTTTTTTTCAGGGCAAGCCAATACTCTAACACCACTTGAAGCTAACAAATAGCCTTGTTCCGCCGATAAGCCATGACAGCTATCGACTAATTTGTTGTAAGAGAAAAATATTGTTAAATGACTGATAGATTCGACTGATAAGCTCAAACAAATAAGCTGATTAGTGATGATTTGGACATTAGTTGGATAGCTAAAAGTTGGAGCAGCACTGCAGGTGGCGGATTTAGGATTTTAATCATGGGAGTATGGATACAAATAATATAGTTTATCAACATGGACATAACATAATTAGATTATTAAACGATGATAAAAATAGTTGTAAATGTATAGTGTTGAGGCAGTTGTATGAGCTGAGCAGACTAGTAATTGTTTATAACAATATATTATACATGTACATTTTATTAAAGAGTATATATACTAGATGTTTTTTTCAAAAAATTTTGAGAGGACAGCATTACCCCATTCTACTACTGTAGATCCGCCAAGACCTAGGACTAGGAAGATATGGCCGCGTAGTGGTCATTGCATCCAGAAGGCCGCGTAGTGGTCATTGCATCCAGACCTAGGACTAGCTAAGAAGATTCCCAATATTGTGGCGATTCCACCCAGTAGTGGTCATTGCATCCAGAAGGCCAGAAGAAAGATCTGCTAACGAACAAACAAGGAAAAGCAAACATCGTTTGGTAATACTAGGAAATTTCAACCTACTTATAACCGTATAACCGGCAGACCTTCTAGGGCGTTCGTCGGAGTGCGTCGTTTAGATAATTATTAAACTTTTCTTTTAATATAATGATGCATAAAACTTTTGTATATTTGAAAAAAAAAGCACTGGCTCGTGAATGGAAGCTATTTTTGTCTCTTCTCTTCAAATAAACTAGGAAATTGTGGAGCTATTTTTTTTTGGCTTGAACCCAAGGAACTAAAGCCATTTGAAGTCATGTCAAAAATGGTCTAAAATAACATAATTCATAAACGATAACAACACTAATGACAAGGCACAACATTTGTTAGTGGGTTCAAGCTCATCCTCAAAGCAGAAGTTTCCAGTAGCTAGCACCGGTTATTTTGGCCAACCAGCATCCATGGTTTGAGTGCCACCACCTCACACTGCTAATGGGTTGGGTGGAAACGGGTTTTATGGGTTGGGTGCTGGCATGGGGTTATCTGGATGGGTTAGAATAGGTTTCAGTATCTAAAAGATTAGGGTGGTTGGGTTAATAGCAAATACAAGTTGAGATGGGTTGGGAGTTGGGACAGGTACATAGCATCAGCTTCGATGGTCGGAACCCCGCAAGCAACGACGGCGGCGTCGACGTCGTACGAGCCGAACATGATGGTGGTCGAGGACGTCGCCTAACATACCTACAGAGCAGGCTGCCCGTCAACACCACCGATGAGTCCAAGTGGATCTTCGTGCTCAGCACTACCAGGTCGCTCTATGTCGGGCAGAAGCACAAGGGCCACTTCCAGCACTCAGAGCTTCCTCGCCAGCGGCGCCACGCCCGCGGCGGGTAGGCTCGTCGCCAAGGATGGCATGCTCAAGGCCATCTAGCCATACAGGCTACAGCGGCCACTACCTCCCCACAGAGAACTTCAACGAGTTCATTGCCTTCCTGTAGGAGAACAAGGTGGATCTCACATACATCAAGAGGTGCTCCGTGGATGAGATGAGTACCCGTCGCTACTGATGAAAACAAATCAGATACGGACGGATATTACTGATATCGTATTTGTTTTCATATTATACTCGGATTCGGATTCGGACACAGATAGTATCCGGATACAAATACGAATACGATTTGTCTCAGTTATGGATGTGAATAATGAGTTTCGAATACAGTATAAATTGATTTGGAGAATGTCGAATACAAATATCTACTCAGGTATTTAGTAAAAGCAATATATATACATATCATAGGCAAGCAAGCACATTCGTGGCGGCTGAGTGGAGGCGAGAATGAGAGGAAGCACATTCGTGGCGGCTGAGTGGAGGCGAGAATGAGAAGAGAGTGGCCAGTGTGGTTTGGAGCTCAGCTTATATACTAGCCAGCTGCAGCTAGGGTTAAGGATTGGACTTGGGCCATAATGGACAGACTATAATATTTGTGCCAAATTATAGAAATTATGATTTCAGGCAAAAAAAAGGGTAACAAATGAATAAAAAAATATTGTTTGAGGCTCTAAACGAATTCAAATAAAAATATTGTCAACTAAAAATACTCATAATTATTTAGGATCTACAATTTTTATTTTGGTTGTTTTTCCATCCGAGCTCGTTTATTGTTTTTAAAATCCAAATTTCAAATTTAAGAAAATGAAAATATAGTTTTCCTTAACAAGATAGTTTCAAATATAGTTTCATTAATAAGATGGCTTCATATCTTTCCGAGATCTACAATCCTTATTTTGATCATTTTTCCATCCGAGATAGTTGTAGTGACATTGTTCACAAATATTACATATCCCTCTTATAGTTTCATAAACTATGAGAGGAATATATAATATTTATGAACAATGTCACTATAGCTATCTTAGATGGAAAATGACTAAAATAAAGATTGTAGATCTTGATGAGTTGTACAAGATGTTCATGACTTTTCCATCCGAAATCATCTAATGTCTCAAAATGGACAAACTAGATGCCATTTTTTACGATTCAAAATTCAAATACAGGGAATGAAAATTTAGAAACTTTTAGGAAAAAAGTCATCCAATTTGAAGTTCATATGAGGGAGAAAAACTAGTTACAAATTTTAGCTAGAGATTAAAAAGAGAAATCAGAGTTCTTAAACAATCTTGAAATTGAGTTTCGAATAGCATTTTGAAGCACTAAATGATTTCAAATGAAAAAGTTACTAAAAACAAAGTTTTATAACTTTTTGAAATCTACATCTTTTATCTTGGCTATTTCTCCATCTGAGGCCATTTGGGAAAAAATTGAATTTCAGTGCTTAATTTTTATTTTTTAGCATGTATTTGGCCATTCCTTTTGTAGTAGTAAAAACACGGTGTAAGCAATCTTAATTTTTATTATTTGGCATGTTTATCACAGCTTAGATTAAGACAGCATGCATCACTGGATATTTTATATATAATATACCACACACATTACATGATAGGACATAGGAGTACACGACTTAGCAGTTAGCACAAGCTCTTAGAGTCACAGAACTTTTCAAAGTGCCGACGCCGCCGAACGGCCGAAGTGACGAGGGTTGGTCTGTGGCTGTGGGCCTGTGGCGTTTGGGTCTGTGCATCGGACTCAACAAGTTCAGACAAAGCTTTTGTCCCACATCGACTACAGAGAGCGGAGCATGCAGAAAGAAAGCTATAAAATGAGGGATTGAGGAGGTATGCAACAATACTGAAAGACATTCGTTTGTTGGCTGGTATTCAAATATTTTTTTCGGATTATCCAGTACTGAGGATATTAACGATATTACATTCGTATCCGTTATCCGTTTTGAATCCGTTTTACTATCCTTTATCGAAAAAGTTGTGGATATCCGTGTAACTATTGTTAGAAATTTAGACATGTTAATGTTTGATTTAATTCAGAAAATTACATATAATAAAGTGGTGGTATATATATATATATATATATATATATATATATATATATATACACCACCACTTTATTATATATATATATATATATATATATATATATACACGTGTGCAATTTTATCGCTACTCAGATTAGAGATAAACATTGCAAATACTACTGTAGACATACTGAAAATAAAATACAATCGTTTAGGATTGTATCCAGAGGAGGGACCAGTGTCGAAGGCACCGGCGGCTCCATTCGCACTAATCAACATAATGCGTTGCTTGAAGTAGCGGACCACAGTCGATGCAGGAAGATGTTTGCCGTGCAGTCCCGCAAACATCCACCAGGAAGAAGACGAAGTAGTTGGTCTCTTGTCACCACTAGGAAGAAGCTGATCTGAGGTAGTAGGAAGTAGACGATCTCGCCGATTCCAGGTAGCGAGCAGTTGCGGAAGACGCTCTCTAAAAACCTGATTGCCCGCACACCCGAGCAGGTGTCTCGATGCAAGGTGCCGGGTTCCAGAGGCCTGCTCTCTCGATCTCTGTGCGTGCATAGGTTCGGGACGGGGATGAACCAGAGCAACTCGAAGGGAGATGAGAGTAACGGCTCGGCTCGGCGGCGGCGGCGGCGCGCGCGTGTTGCACCCTCTTTCTCTTCCTCAACTTCTCTATAGGAGCTATCAATGGCCGCCTATTTAAGTTGAGTTAACACATGGTCAACAATCAAACCGGTATTAAACCGTTTTCATTATAGCATTTATTATGTGTCTTTGAATTAATCATCAAATAAAATATGGGCTAAAGGCCCACATTATATTCAACAACTATCCAAATTAGTGTTCATATTTGTTCGGTTGAACGGATAGACGAATAAATATTCGTACCACTTTTATCTCTACCTGTCGCTGAAGCGGAAGCAGCAGAGCCAGAGTGCCCGACGACGACGAGAAGGAGGCCGAGCCGGCGGCAGCAGCAGGCGCTGTCATGTCTCATATGCAATGAGCTCCTCCATCATCATATAATCACCTGTGGACTAATCTCCTGTGTATCTCACATTAACACTATTAGTCCACCTAAGTTGTCACTCAATTACCAAAACCAAACAAGTACCTTTCACTCTCCTGCACTCGTAGTCTCCACTCGCCTGTCACCCCTCCTCTCTCCTGACTCGCCTCTGTGGCCCCTAGTGCCAAGTCGTTGACGGTGGCCACCTCCTCACCCGATCACCTCCTACGCTAGGGCCGACTTCCAGTGTGACGTTGGGTCTGCTCTGTGCAGATCTTGCATCGTCCTCCGCAGATCTAGCCTCCTCATCACTCGTCCTCCACGAATCCAGCCAAGTTGGAGCTCCTTGAGGATGGTCGCCAGCCTTTGGAACCAAATATGAGAGATTAGTTGTGCTTTACGGGCCAACTCGGCCTGAAAATCGACCCACCAAGCTGTGCTTGGGACGCAGGCTAGGCACGAGACCTACTGGGGCACGGGCCGCCAGGCACGGAGTGCCTTGTCGGCCCGACCCCCATTAGGCCGTGTCGCCTCGGCCTGGCCCGTTACCCATCTATAGATAGTGTGTTGCACTGAAGCTAGAGTTGACAAATCGAGTTATTAGTAGACGTAGTATTCACCCAGAACCTTGCTGATTGACACAAGATTTTTGCACAGATGCGTGATTCGTGAGAAGATTTACCTTCACCTTTCATTGTTTTTTCTTTTTTCTTTTTTTTTAGAAAATTCACCTTGCATTGTTGTACGTGTTCTATAGCCAGCCCGTTGTTTGTGGGTAAGGATAGAGACGATGCTCCAAATGGATACCCACGGTTCTTCTCTAGTATAATTAAATGAACTAAATAAATAATTTCTTTTCTTATTTTTTATGAGAGAATTATTTCCTTGGCCCTAAAAAAAGTATCTCATAGTTTCTTAGCCTTTTTTGGTCGAACTTAGTTATTTGGCCTAGATTTGAGTTTTGCTTGGCTTTATGACCCTTCCGTTAGTTTGATGAGCTAACAGAGTTAAGTAGTACACGATGGGTTTTCAGATGGCTGAATATCAATAATTTCACAATATGGTCCGCAATAATTTTTTGAAGCATGGGATCACTATTATATAATTTCACAATATGGTCCGCAATATTCAAAAAATTATTGCAAACCATATTATAAAATTATTGATATTAAGCCATTTGATAAAACCCGTACAATGCATATGTAGGCTATTGCTCTTTTTCATTCAGCGACAGGGGAAAAATAGTCATTTCGTTCACTCTGGGCACGAAAAAACCGATAACCGAGAACCGAACCAAAATAACCGGGAACTGAACCGAAATAACCAAACCGGACGGTTTCTGGTTTCAAATTCGGTTCCAGAATCCCAGGAACCGAATTTAGTAATTCGGTTATTTCGGTTCTACCCCTCAGTTAACCGAATTGACCCATAAATAACCGAATTGTGTGCAGCCCATATGTTTAGATTTTTAGACACTAAAAAAATCAGCCATTAGCTGGCCCAATAGCACTCATTCACCCTCAACTCTAGCCACCCGTCACCGTCAGTCCGTCACCCTCACCTAGGCCGCTTCAGCGCTTCCTCCCGAAATGCGTCGCGTCGCAAGCGCTAGGGCGCTAGGTGACTGCCGAAGTGGCGAGTCCAGCGCCGTCGCCGTGCCTCGCCGTCCGGCCATCTCCGGCGGCCCTTCGCCGGTCCGCCCCACGACCTCTCCCCCTCCCCCCTCCGACCATCTCCTCCAGCGGCGGCACCCTACTGCAGCAGCAACGGGCAGCAGCCAAAGCCGCAGCACCCTCCGCCTCCCTCCAACTCCAAGAACGACACTAGGGGTCAGGCACACTCGGCGCTGGACGACAGCAGCCATTGAGGAAGGTGAAAACGGCCACATTAGTTGTGTCTCACAATGTAAGTGATCGATCTGAAGGGTGTATGTGGATTTGTGGGAATAAATTGGGGAATCATTGTTCATAACTTCTCTTCTTCGATCTTTCTTCAGATGTCTGACAAGGACATTGAGCAAGAGGTGAGGGATTGGGAAGAGACCCAGACCCATGCCGACATTGATGAAGGGAATGCTGCTGCTGCTGCTAATGGCGAGGCAGAGAAGGATGATGCTGGTGCTGCAGAGAAGGGGAAGGAGGTCATTGATGTAGAAGCTGAGGATGAAAAGAAGAGGAAACCAATGGCATCCAGATCTACCATGTGGGATCACTTCACCAAAATCTATGACAAAGGTGAGTTGATTAAGGGAAAGTGCAACTATTGCAACAGTGAGATCGCAGCACGACCAACGCTCAATGGTACATCTGCTATGCGTAAGCATTTTAACACTTGTAGAAAGAATCCTCGTAGAGTTAGTGATGATGATAAACAAGGTGTGTTGTCAGTAACTAAAGGTGAAGGCAGTAGTGTTGTCACTTGGAAATTTGATCCAGATTTGCTTAGGTCTGCTTATGCTGAAATGATCATAGAAGATGAGGAGCCTTTTTGTAGAGGGGAGAAGCCTGGTTTTAAAAAATTCATGTCTCTTGCTTGCCCTAGGTTCATTATCCCTTCAAAAAGAACTACACTAGGGACAATGAGCAGTTGTACTTTGAGCAAAAAGAAAAACTTAGAATGTTTTCAGGAACATTGCAATAGAATTTGTCTCACAATCGATGGTTGGACATCACAACAAAATGATAGCTACATGACTGTCACAACCCACTTTATAGATAAAGAATGGTGTCTGCATAAAAAGATAATTAGTTTTTTCAAGGTGAAAGATAAAAAGGGGGATGATATTGGAAAACACTTATAGAAAGTCTTGCTTGATTGGGGCTTGGACAAAGTAATGACAGTAACAGTAGACAATGCTAGTGCAAATGATAGTGGTATTACTTATTTGAGAAGGAAAATGAATAGCTTGAAAACAACCATAGCAGAGGGCAAACATATTCACATGAGATGTGCTGCACACATACTTTATTTGATTGTCCAAGATGGTTTGAAAGAAGTAGATCAGTCCATCAAGCGTGTACGTGCTGCAATTAGATATGTTAGGAGTAGCTCATCAAGGTTGGCCAAGTTTAAAGAGATAGCACAATGGGAGAAAGTGAACAGCAAAGCATTCTTGAACCTTGATGTGTGCACTAGGTCGAACTCCACATATGACATGCTAAAGGCAACTTGCACATATGAAAAAGTGTTTGCATGACTTCTAGAGGAAGATCCATATTATACAATTGAAATGCTTAGTGAAGTTAAACTAGGTATACCAGGTCTTGGAGTTCCTGAAGAGCATGATTGGGATAATGCAAGGAAACTAGCTAAATTTTTAGGGCATTTTGCTGGAATAACAAAACATGTTTCAGCATCATTAAGTGTGACTGCCCACACTTACTTTCATGAGATAGGAGAGATCAATGAATTGGTCAAGGATTGGATGAGTAGTTCTGATGTAATCTAGCATGAAATGGGAAAGAGAATGAAGGACAAGCATGACAAGTATTTGGGGACTTGGCATGAAAATTTAGAAGTGCAAAATGACAAGGGAAAGGGCAAGGGGAAGGAGAAGGAGAAGGAGAAGGAGAAGGAGAAGGAGAAGGAGAAGGAAAATATTAACATAATGATCTTTGTGGTTGCTGTACTTCATCCTAGATTTAAGATGTCTCAGTACATAGAAATAGCAATCAAAGAGATGTATGGTGATGGTGTTGGACAGAAAGTTTGGGCTGCAACTACCAAATGCTTGCAAGAGCTTTTTGAAGAATATAGGAAGAATTGTACTCCTAGTGATGTGCAGCCCCAACAAAGCGAATCACCTCAATCTAAGCAAAGTGGAGAGGATGCTGGGAAGTTTAAGGTTAGGTTGGCAAGGAAGTTGAGGCAGAACACTGGAGCAAGCACTTGCAGTAGAGGCAGGAGGACTAAATTGGATAGATACTTGGCTGAAGAATGTGAAGAAGATACAAAAAAGTTTGATATTTTTGCTTGGTGGAAGGAGCAGTCTAGTAGATTTCCTATATTATCTGAATTGGCCCGTGATGTGCTTGCCATTCCTATATCCACAGTTGTTAGTGAATCAACCTTTAGCACAGGTGGTCGTATTCTAGATGATTTTAGAAGTTCACTCACTCATTTATGATTGAAGCTCTTGCTTGCACTCAAGATTGGCTTAGGAGAACAACTCCCATCAACTTAGTAGAGAATATAGAGGAAATGACCAAATTAGAAGAAGGTAACCATTTATTGTAGCATTCTTTACTATTTGAACAATGAAAAAATATTTATTGTTTCCTTTGTTTGCTGGTTTATATTTTTAGAATTTATTCAAGAATTCAAGGACAAAGCCATTACTGATGCCTATGCTGCCAAGTTACAAATTGAAGGCAGCAAAAGGATGATGGTTACATCCACCAATATGAGCTCACAGCCAAACAAGTCCACCAAAATGAGCAGGTCAACCAATCCAAGCAAGTCTTCAAAGGAAAGCATGAACAAGAAGTAGTGATAAATGACCATGTGAGCTAATTGTATACATATTATTTTTTTTGTCATATACAATTATACATTGTACTCTTATAAACTGCTATTGGTTCAGTTTGCAAAAAATATTTCAGGTTGTTGGAGTTGGACCTGTGAAGGTGCAAATGAGCCTTGGAGTTGGTGGCTGGTGCCTTGGAGACTTGGATTTCTTTCACTTCGGCTGTTGGACTTGGACTTGGACCTCTTATTTGCTTCAATATGTTTGTTGTCTTTGTGTGTGCCTATTCACTGGACCCATTTGCTTTGAAAATGTGTTTGGTGCTGGACTTAATATAGCACTGTGCTTGTTGCTTGGAACTTGGATATTTGAATATGTATGTGTTGACATGTTGTACACTTGTACTGGTGTTTTATGTTGCATTGCGGTTTAAATTGTCCATGTTGAGTGCTTGAAAAAACAGGTAAAATGCTGTCAAAATTTGCAATTCAATGGGTTGTTTCTCTGTTGCTGAAAAACTTCGGTTCCTTTCGATTAGAACCGAAACCGAACTGAAAAAACCGGAACTGAAATGCCTCGGTTCCGCATTCTGGAAGGAACCGATTGGTCCCTGTATCTTAGGGAACCGAATTAGCTAGGGAACCGAATAACCGAAGCATTCGGTTTCGGTTAACCGAACGCCTAGAGTGACTTTTCGTATACTACTTAACACCGTTACCTCGTCAAACTAACGGAAGGGCTATAAAACCAAACAAAACTCGAATCTGCGCCAAATAACTAAGTTCGACAAAAAAGGGCTAAAAAATTAAGAGGCGTTTTTTAAGGCCAAGGAAATGATTCTCTCTTTTCCTTTATTTAGTTTATTTAGTTACACTAGAAAAACTGTGGATATAGGGCCACCTGCATCCTTAGGCCCTGTTTAGTTCCCCACCAAAATTTTTTTCGTCGATCCCATCGAATCTTTGGACACATACATGGAACATTAAATGTACATAAATTACACAGTTTTATTGAAAAACGTGAGACGAATCTTTTAAGCCTAGTTACTCCATGATTAGCCTTAAGTGCTACAGTAACTCACATGTGCTAATGATAGATTAATTATGCTTAATAGATTTGTCTTGTAGTTTCCTAATGAGCTATGTAATTTGTTTTTTTATTAGTTTCTAAAAATCCCTCCCGACATCCTTCCGACACGTCCGATGTGACACCCAAAAAATTTTCATCTCCAATCTAAACAGGGCCTATTATTTGTGGGAAAATGGAAGATGAACCGAGAGGACCCGGATCAACTTCAGGCCATGTTCGGTTCGTAAAAATTTTTGGATTTCGACACTGTAGCACTTTTGTTTTTATTTGACAAACATTATCCAATCATGGAGTAACTAGGTTTAAAAGATTCGTCTCGCGATTTACAGATGAACTGTGCAATTAGTTTTTGTTTTTATGTATATTTAATACATCATACATGTGCCGCAAGATTCGATGTGACGTGAAATCTTGAAAATTTTTAGCAACCAAACAAGGCCTCAGTACTTCCGCCCGCAGAGGCCCAGACCAAAATCTAATTTTCACGTGATGCCCAAACTCCTCTAGTCACACCGTACTTCCGCCCGCAGAGGCGCAGAGCGCATTTGCTCGCTCGCTCTCCGCCGCAGACAGCCTCCGCCGAGCTCATCTGCGGGCGGCTTCTAGGGTTTAAAAATTTCCCCCAAATCCCAGTTCGATATTCATCCTCGTCACCGACCTGCGCCGGCGCCGTCGATCACGGCCATCTCCGGTGTCTGGTAAGCCGCATTTGCCTCCCCATCGCTGCATTTTTTTTTTGCCCCCATCGCATCCCCTTTCATACCTCCATCTCGGTCCCCGATTTTCACAGGTTGCTCTCGTAGGGAGGTATGGAGGGCTGCTCCAAGACTAGCGCCGGCGCGGCGTCCGGCCTCCCAGACGACCCCCTGGTGGAGATCCTCTCCCGCGTCCCTGCGAAGTCCATCTGCCGGTTCAAGTGCGTGTCAAAGGCCTGGCGCGACCTCATCGCGGACCCCGACCACCGTAAGAAGCTCCGCCAAGCCATGCAGGGACTGTTCGTGCAGACGCCCGAGGTCTCCGAGGCTGACAATACTATATTGGACCGTACAAATTTCAGTTTCGTCGACCTGACAGTGGGATCCATGCCTCTGGACATCGACCCTTGCTTCTCCTTCCTGCCGGAAATGACTGGGATCGAGATATACTTCTTGGATTCCTGCAAAGGGCTTCTCCTTTTCGCGCAGCATCAGGAGCCGTCTCACGGATCGGGTGGCTATATCGTGTGCAACCCGACCACAAGGCAATGGTCACCCGTGCTCGCTTGCGACACTCGCCTAGCGTTAAATCACACCTATTTGGCTTTTGATCCGGCGGTATCCTCTCACTTTCAATTGGTTGAGTTCCAGATGCACTATTGGGAAGATGGTGTAGTATCGTTGCATGTTTACTCATCAGAAACTGGGACCTGGAGTCAAAACCAAATTGATGACCAAAGAGAGCAAGGACATTTGGAAGGGTGGCATCATCAATTTACACTAGACACTGTCCATCATCAGTGCGCCTTTGTTAATGGCTTCCTACATTTGATAGTTTGGGGCTCAGATATACAGCACATACTTGCTGTAGATGTACAAGGGAAGGCAAGAAGGATGATCACGGTGCCATTGCCAGATATGACTGATGGGAGGCACGGGGACGCCTTTGTTTGTTATTTAGGTCAATCCCAAGGGCACCTACATTGCATGACTCTAGAGTCTGATAACAAGAAACTATCCACCTGGGTTCTTCAGGATTATGATACACAGGAATGGGTGCTGAAGAACACTATGTGCACTTTGGATGTCTTTGGAGAAAGAGAAATGCCAGACTTTCAAGTGGTTGACATTCATCAAGATTGTAATGTGGTTTTCATTTTTCATCAGTTGAGCCATGAGCTGATAGCATACAACATGGACCGAAAGGAAGCAAGTGTTATCGCCACAATCGAAGATCACAAATTCCGACCCAAATTTGCTCGCTACATTCCCTATTTCTCAGAATCACCGGCTCTCACAAATAAGTACTGAAAGTGTGTGCTCTAGTTATGAGCTAGCCGCTTGGTTAAATTCTAGTAGACTCAGTTGAAATGTTTTGCTTGTGCCTGTAAGTATGCCTTCTTAATTAGTACTGTAAGTCTGTTGAGACATTGGATGTATGCCTTCTCATGCTTTTGATCTAAATTAGTACTGAAGCCTATTGAGACATTTATGTAGTGTGACTTTATGAATGTAGTTATATTAATGAATGTTGTTGCACAAGTTGAACAATTTCGATTTTTGGTGATAAGTTTTATGATTAGCATGTTTTTTTTCATGGCTGTGTTAATAAGCAATTATTACTGTGAATTTAGTTTGTTTGGTTGTGTGTTTATTTATGTCAATCAACTCAAAGTTATCTTCCATGTTTTGCTAATGTGCATGTATGGAATGGTTTCAAATTGATGCCTTGCGGTTACATCAAAAGTTTAGAATCAAAAAGTCTTATTTATGTTGGAGAGGTAGTCTCTTTGGAGGAAACTTACACAGTTTCAAATGTAATATGTGCAATTAATTGTCATGTGGACATGCCAACATCAGTTGTATTGTTGCTAGAGGCATTCACTTTGATCCAACTGGATCTGCCTGGAAGAAAGGTTAATTCTCTCCAAGAGAAGTACATTGTTGGCACTTGCCTACTCTGGTTCCCAGGCGCTTGGGGCGATGCCTTCTCATCGACCTGTGGCCCTTCGCTGCAACAGCTGTGTCTCTTCTACACTCAAGGGGTGTCCAAACTCACTATCTGCTCAGGCTCTCTTGTAAGTATGCATTTGCATACTGTGCAAGGGTTGCAGCTGCTCACTATCGTGTCTCCAATGTTGATAGACCTACGAATTTTAAATGCTTCTTTGAGAGGCAGCCAGTGGTTGGCATCGTTGCTCCTAGTCTGCAAACGATCGATGGGCTGATAAATATGATCCAAGCTAGGTCCAGCTTGGTGAGCTGGCACAGCTATGGATACTATCAACCTTATGGTTTGCAGATTGCCTGAGCGTCAGTACAATTGGGGCATTGTGATGTTATTGTGGCGCTTTTGGAAGATCCCTGTTCTTTTCATTACGATCATCTATCCAAATGTGAGTATACTGTATACGCCCTGTTATAATGCATTTGAAACATTTCTTTATTTAAATATTGCTATAAGTACAAATAACTGTAAGTTTGTAACAAAACTACTTTGGAGTACTAGGTATTACTAGATATTGTTGTAATCAAGCAACTGACTAAATAAAATGACTGGTGAAAGGACCTTCAGTTGTAGGTACACATGTACAGCTCATTATTGTAACACTTGACCATACATACATGGGCATGAATGCAACCATTGGATGTATGCATGACTATTTCATCTGGCAAGGCAAACAAATGAGTTGTGTGTGTGTGTGTGGGGGGGGGGGGGGGGGCGCTTTTGGATCCCACCTCAAGCTAGAAGCTACAAGACTCTCACATTCTTTAGCTAATTTATAGAACAGAAAAACATATAAAGCTGTGTAACTGTCATTGAATGTAAAACTTTATCAGGAATCAGTAGTTGAGAAGAGTAAGCTCACCCCATTTCTTATATAAAATTCTTGCTCAATTTGTTTTTCTGAACTTTCACATTCGCAGGATTATTGAGGTTGTTCATTTGAGGTAGATCCTATTATGGGTCATGTTTAGTCTTCCTTTATTTTAATTTTTAATAAAATTTTATGTGCCAAGGCACCTTCCTGAATGATTGTATTACTTCAAGCTCATTTTATCAGTTGTTCCGATCGATGCACTGGTATAGTTGTAATATTCAGTCAAGGACATGAATTCAGGAGTGGATTGTAGTTTTATTGCGGGTCATGTTTAACTCTGTTAAGGCCCAAACTGGGTGAGTGTATATGTATAGTTATCAAGAACTAGCTGTGATTCTTTTTTTTTTTTGAAGAAAACTAGCTGTGATTCTTTACCAGAGGCATCTTCTGCGTCATTCTGCAAAACATGTCTGAAGTAGTTTGCCTGTGTTTTGTAACAGTCATTCGTTGTGAGAAAATCAGTTATCCTAGAGAGTTGCTTTACTTCTTGCCTTATGAAATTTTATTGTGGCCATTTACGAATTTGCAGGAGATGGTTTACTACCAGTACTTGATGAAAGCCCTAACCTTGCTCCCGGTTGAGAACTTACACCTGCACTTAGCAACATCTGGACATGCCGTTATCTCTTGTGTATTCCATTTCCTCACGATTTTCACCAGTACAAGAAGGCTATTTCTGCAGATAAGTGTCAGGTATGCTTCACTTTATCGACTATTGAATACTTTGGTTGCTTGTAAGGCGTTGGAAGATTTCATTTGGTGTGCTGATGCTTGACCAATGGTGATACTTCAGGAGTTAGTTTGCTACACATAGACATACTTTTCTATTTTTCTTCATGGTTTGTTTCTAGAAGATATATACTCTAGCAGCTGTACATGAATCCAAAAAATACAATGAAAAGCTGCAACTCTACTTTGGGTCCTAATTAATTGCCAGCGTAGATGTTGCTCACTGGCGTCAGGTTTCAAACTGATGGTATGTTTTACAGAGTCTAGTACTTACGCTGATGGTACTTCTCAATGTTCTCATGGGTGCCATGTTAAAGGCTCTGTTGAAACCCTAAGAAGCAAAATTCATCAACTATATGCTATTTGCAATTGGCATATATTTGTGTAATTTTGTGTAATTTTTTTTTCTGCAATTCTCTCTATACATGGCATGAATTCATTGCTGCAATTGGCTAACACCAAAGGATATCTCATTCTTATGCAAATTTTCCATATGTTGTTCAGACTTCCACTTTCCACTTTCTTATGCTTTTTTTATTGTCAATGGCCATTGAAAAGTTTATTGAGAAGTTAGCCCATCTTATGTCTATGCTCCTCATCTCAGGAACAAACTGCTTGTTCACTGTTTTTTTTTTTGACATCATTGTTCGCTGGGTTGTATTTGTCATCATCCGCAAGACTGGAAAACTGAGGAGCTCTGCTTGAATTCTCTCCAGGAGTTGCATATTTGTGGATTGTGAGCGGTGCAGATCATGATCTTGCATTTGTGAAACGACTATTGGGATGGCAGCCAGTGCTCAAAACAGTTACTATAAATTTTGATCCTTCAGCCGATGAGGAGCTCAGAGCTATATATTGTAATGCTCGTGAAGGAACAAAACTCGAGGATGTAAGCGCACAGCTACACGTAGTTAATTCTTAGCAACTGATTCGTCCGAGGAGTTGCATATTTGTGGATTGTGAGCGGTGCAGATCATGATCTTGCATTTGTGAAACGACTGTTGGGATGGCAGCCAGTGCTCAAAACAGTTACTATAAATTTTGATCCTTCAGCCGATGACGAGCTCAGAGCTATATATTGTAATGCTCGTGAAGGAACAAAACTCGAGGATGTAAGCGCACAACATCATCTTAGTCCTGAACTTACATATTCTGAAAATTTTCATGTGGATAAGGTTGGAATCACCATATTTTTGGACTAAGTGTACATTTACCCACATCTCATGATTTAGGAAACTGGGATAAATGTTTTATTATCTATAGAAATAGGGAGAGGTTAATCTATTTTTTTCTATTTGTTTGGCAATATGTCTAAACTGCTCGTCGTTCTTTGTCAGAGAGAAATGGAAACTTTGCTGGAGAATCAGGATACTGCCTATGAGAAGTCTGGCCATGGAAAAGAAAAAAAGCACAACCAGTATCAGGTAACTATGTCCAACTATTTGTTCCATGGTAAAGAACTGATGTCTCAAAAGAAAGTATGCGCTTGTCATTTTGTGGGGAAGTATTCTAAAACTAAATGATAGTATGGAAAAGAAGTTCTGATTTCTGTTAGAATTAATTGCTCCTTATTGTAATCTCCTAGCTATTTGTGCAGGCGCCAGCTATACTGGCCCTTTCTCACTGCTGGCCCCTTGGGCCATCCCTCTCCCTCTCTCCTATATAAATGTAATCCCTCCTGTAATCTATTCATTCAGATATTCAATCCCAGCCTGTTTGGCTTCTATCATGGTATCAGTCTAATCGTATCCTCTGCTTCCGCTCTTTTCCCGTCGCCCAGCCCAGACCCGCGCGCGCCTCCCAGGCCGCCGCGCTCAGGCCACGACGGCCACCGCGCGCCCTCTTCTGGCCGCCGCGCGTCCACCATGGCTGCTCCCTCCTCCTCCGACGTCTCCGGCCCCGGCACCTCGGCTGCCGCCGCCGCGGCCAAACTGCGCGACGAGGCGCTCGCCACCGCCAAAGCTCTGGAGATCGAGGCCGCCTCCCTGCGCGACTCCAACCAGGCGCGCAGCGCCCAACTCAAGGAGGAGGCGGACCTCCTCACGTCTGCCGCCGCCGCCCAGGAGCGGGTCCGCGCGGCTGCCGCCGCCCTGGACCTGGAGCGCGAGCAGGCCGACCTGCTGGAGCAGCAGACCGCGGCCCTCCGCGCGCGGCTCCACCCCGAGCATCCCCACGACGACGACTCGGAGGGTGACGGCCACTTCATCTCCACGGAGACTGCGGCTGTTGCTCATCTTCATAGCCAGGCAGCCGCTGTGCAGAACATCAAGAATCTCATCCCAATTGTTCTTGATCTGCAAGCCTCTAATTACTCCAAATGGCGTGGTTACATCCTGCTCATCCTTGGCCGGTTTGCTCTGAAGGACCACGTCCTCAGCGACACCATCCACCCCCACGATGCCGCATGGTCCCGCATGGACTGTGTCGTCGTCTCATGGATCTTCAACACCATTGCCCCTGACCTCCTTGACGTCGTCCACGAGCGTGACGGCATCATTGCTCGGGCGGCGTGGCTCGGCCTCGAACAACAGTTCTTCAACAACCGGGAATCACGGGCCATGCTCCTCGACGCGGAATTCCGCACTCTCTGCCAGGGTGCTCTCTCTGTTGATGAATATTGTCGCAAGATGAAGAACATGGCAGACGCGCTCGCCGACCTTGGTGAACCCGTCCTGGACCGGACTCTGGTGCTGAATGTGCTGCGCGGCCTAAACGAACGTTTTCAGTTCATGTCACAGCTCGTCACGCGGCAGAAGCCCTTCCCATCCTTCGGAGATGTCCGTGCTGATCTGAGGCTGGCTGAACTCAACATGGCGTCACCTTCAGCTCCGCCCTCGGCCCTCGTCACCGCGCCATCCAGTAAGCCGTCTACTCCGTCCCCTGCTCCTCAGCGCCCTCCACAACCTGCTAGGGGACAGCAGCTCGGCCACACCACTGCTCCTCCACGCCTTCCTCAGGCTGCTGGGGGACAGCAGTCCGGCAACGGCAATAACCGCGGACGACGTCGCCGCGGTGGACGCGGTCAAGGAGGCGCTCCAGCCAGCAATCAAGCTGGACCACCGAATGGCCACCAGTGGCCATCCTTCTTCAACCCATGGACCGGGTCCATCCAGATGTGGCCCGGGTCCAACCCAGGTGGCTCTCGTGGTCCTCCTCCACCGCCTCATCAAGCTCTCATGGCCGGGGTGCCCCCAGGCTACTTCGCTCCTCAGCCAGTTCCAGGGGCATACTACCAGGCGCCCCAGCAGGCGCCCACCTCCACCTGGTCGCCATCACCATGGACTACTGAGGGCCTCGCCAACGCCTTCAGCACTGTCAGCCTCAATCCGCCGCCCAGCAACTCGGATTGGGTCTTTGACTCAGGTGCTTCCTCCCACATAGCCGGTACTCCTGGTATGGTCACTATGTCTCCAACCTCCTCTTTTCCTTCTTCAATTGTTGTGGGAAATGGCGCCACTCTTCCGGTTGTTGGCACCGGCTACTCCACCCTCCCTGGCCCATTTCGCCTCAACAATGTTCTCATTGCACCTGACATTATTAGAAATCTCTTGTCAATTCGACAATTCACCACTGATAATCTTGTTTCTGTCGAGTTTGACCCTCTTGGTGTTTCTGTGAAGGATCTCCGTACCAGGAACCTCCTCCTTCGTTGTGACAGCTCGGGACCCCTCTACACCTTGCAGCTCCCGACATCGCCATCCGGTTCCTGTGCTCTCGTGGCCACTCCCTCCTTCACTACTTGGCACCATCGGCTCGGTCATCCGGGGAAGGCTACTCTTCAGACTCTTGCCAAGTCATCCGCCATCATCTGTAGCAAGCCCAACGATGACACTCTCTGCCATGCTTGCCAGCTTGGGCGTCATGTCCGCTTGCCCTTTTCCAATTCCCTGTCTCGTGCAACAAAAAATCTTGATTTAATACATTGTGATTTGTGGACTTCACCAATCATTAGTGTATCCGGTTTCAAATTTTATCTAGTAATTATTGATGACTGCTCGCATTTTGTTTGGACCTTCCCGCTCAAACTAAAGTCTGACACCTTTATTACTCTCTCCAATTTTTTTGCCTATGTGCTCACCCAATTTGGTTGCACCATCAAGTCTGTACAGTGTGACAATGGGCGCGAATTTGACAACTCTGCGTCTCGGGCTTTCTTTTCTGCCAAAGGTGTCACCCTTCGCATGTCATGCCCCTACACCTCACAGCAAAATGGCAAAGCCGAGCGCATGCTTCGCACTGTCAACAACGTCACCCGCACCTTGCTTTTCCAAGCATCCATGCCTCCCACTTACTGGGCTGATGCTCTTGCCACAGCCACTCTCCTCATCAATCGCCTCCCAACCAAGACACTGAACATGAGCACTCCCTTCTTTGCTCTCTATGGCACTCTCCCTTCCTACCACGACCTTCGTGTTTTCGGGAGCACCTGCTACCCCAACCTCACCGCCACCACCCCACACAAGCTCGCTCCACGATCTTCCTTGTGCGTCTTTATTGGCTATTCTCCTGACCACAAGGGGTATCGATGTCTTGACCTCACTACAAACCGCGTCATCATCTCACGACACGTTGTCTTCGACGAAACCACGTTCCCTTTCTCCCTCCGTCGACCTTCGCCACCTCCACATGAGCTCGATTTTCTAACTAACGACGATTCTTCGTCAGTTTTACTTCCACCTGCAGATACTTCGTGGGCTGCTGGCCTTCTGCCAGCCCGCATGCCCTCCCAGCCGGTGTCCACCTTGGGCGCACCGTCCCTCAGGCAGCCTTCGTCAGGCTTCGTGCCTCGGCCGCTAGGCTCCTCTCCAGCTCGACCTGTACAGGTGCCCATGCAGCCCTCAGCACAGGCGCCTCGTCCGTCGGCGCCCATGACACCCCCTGCAGAGGCGCCCCCGGCGCCCATGGTGCCCTCTACAGAGGCATCTCCGGCGCCTCCGGCGACCTCTACTCCGGTGCCCACGGGTCCTCCTGTACAGGCACCTGTTGCGGCACCCTCCTTCAACAAACCACCGGTCATCCATGTCTACACCAGGCGTCCACCCGCCTCCAGCACACCACCGGCGTCCGCTACTAAGCCACCTCCTCGACGCTCCAGCATGATTCCTTCACCACCGCGTTTCGTCAAGAATGACCCTCCACTTCCAACAGGAGCTATCCCCATCCCGCCAGTCGCCAACACTCATGGCATGGCGACTCGTGGGAAGTCCGGTTACCGGCAGCCGCGCCTGCAGCCGCGCCTCGCGCTACACACTGAGGCGCTGTCCCCTCTGCCACGCTCCTGTCGTGACGCCCTCGCCGACCCACAATGGCGTCGGGCCATGGAAGAGGAGTATGCTGCCCTACAAGACAGCAACACTTGGGAGCTTGTTCCCCGTCCTGCCAAGGCGAATGTGGTCACTGGCAAATGGATCTTCAAGCATAAGTTTCATGCAGATGGTTCCCTGGACAGATACAAGGCTCGCTGGGTCCTTCGCGGGTTCACTCAACGTCCCGGTGTTGATTACGACGAGACATTCAGCCCCGTCGTCAAACCTGCTACCGTCCGGACTGTCCTCACCTTGGCTCATTCCTTGGACTGGCCCATCCATCAACTTGATGTGAAGAACGCCTTTCTTCATGGGACTTTGTCAGAGACTGTGTACTGCTGCCAGCCCACTGGTTTTGCTGATCCTGCACTTCCTGGACATGTCTGCAAACTCAACAAATCCCTTTATGGCCTCAAGCAAGCGCCGCGTGCATGGTACAGCCGGTTTGCCTCCTTCCTGCTGTCTCTAGGCTTCAGTGAAGCAAAGTCAGACACATCCCTTTTCATTTATCGCCGTGGCACTGAGACAGTTTACCTGCTGCTGTATGTTGACGACATAGTCCTCACTGCCTCCTCCATACAGCTCTTACACCGTGTGATTGCGGCACTCAAGAAAGAATTCGCCATGAAGGACCTTGGCCCTCTCCATCATTTTCTTGGTGTGGCTGTCCAGCGCCACAAGGACCAACTCACTTTGTCACAACGTCAGTACACCTTGGACATCCTTGCTCGCCATGGGATGAGCGACTGCAAACCTTGCACTACTCCTGTTGACACATGTGCCAAAGTTTCTGCAGATGCTGGTCCTGCTGTTGCTGATCCCACAGCCTATCGCAGTCTTGCAGGCGCGCTCCAGTACCTAACTTTCACCCGACCTGACATTGCGTACGCCGTGCAGCAGATCTGCCTCCACATGCATGATCCTAGAGAAGCTCATCTTGTGGCTGCCAAGCGGATCCTTCGGTACCTTCAGGGCACTCTCCACTTTGGTCTGATCATCCCTCGGTCTGCTCCAACACAACTTGTGGTATACACTGATGCAGATTGGGCTGGATGCCCTAATACACGACGCTCCACCTCTGGATACGCTGTTTTTCTTGGTGGCAGCCTCGTCTCCTGGTCATCCAAGAGGCAGCCCACCGTTTCTCGGTCAAGCGCCGAGGCCGAGTACCGGGCTGTGGCAAATGGCGTTGCTGAGGTTTTATGGCTACAGCAGCTTCTACAGGAACTGCACCACCCTCTGCAGTCTGCCTCCATCGTCTACTGCGACAACGTCAGCGCCGTTTACCTCTCCTCCAACCCCATTCAGCATCAGCGCACCAAGCATGTGGAAATCGACCTCCATTTCGTCCGGGAACGCGTCGCTATTGGTGCTGTTCGTGTGCTTCACGTCCCCACCACCTCACAATTCGCAGATGTCTTCACCAAAGGACTTTCGTCTTCTGTGTTCATGGATTTTCGCTCCAATCTGAACGTTCGTTCCACCGAAGTTCCGACTGCGGGGGGGTGTTAGAATTAATTGCTCCTTATTGTAATCTCCTAGCTATTTGTGCAGGCGCCAGCTATACTGGCCCTTTCTCACTGCTGGCCCCTTGGGCCATCCCTCTCCCTCTCTCCTATATAAATGTAATCCCTCCTGTAATCTATTCATTCAGATATTCAATCCCAGCCTGTTTGGCTTCTATCAATTTCATTGTTAGATATCAGCACTTGTAGCCTTATTTTATCTGTCTTGTCAAGGCTTTTTTTCCCCTCATCTGCAGGCATACATTGAAGCCTTGTGCAGATGATTGCAGAAGAGAAGAGGATTCTGACATGCACTTGGCATAATAAAATTATGCACAGCAAGCAGTATAACATGTCTAGAAGTAGAGGATGAATATGATTTTGTTGATGCTCCCACTAAAAAGGACAGAAAAAAGAGCAACGAGGCATATGACGAGACCAGAAGCACTATTACACATGTTGACTCAGAAGGAGTGCTGTTTGTATTGCTTTGAGAACCCATCCAGGCCAAAACATGTGGTTGTTGCTATTGGAAACTTCACTTGATGCTGCCGCAGTTTGAGCCTGTTGTCCCTGGTCATTGCATTATTCTCCCATTACAGGTGGGTTGTGCTGGTCCTGTTGCATTTGGACGAAATCAAGCTTTCTTTAAGAACCAACCAGCTGCTACTTGTTTACTTGTTTGTGCTTTTGAATAGGCTATTTTCTGGAATATTCGTAGGCTAGGGGAGCTTAAAGGGACGCGTCATTGGGTCATACTGAGGACTTGTTTGGCACAGCTCAACTTCACTAGTGAAGCTGTTTTTTTAAAAAATATCTTCATGAGTGACTTTCTAGATGAAGCTGAGCTGTTTTGGAAAAAATGTTTGGCAAAATAGCTTCACCAACTACTTCATGTATAGTTGAGAGAGAAATGAGGGAGAAGCTGAATAAGCTACTTTTTTCCAGCTTCATTCAACTTATGTCTTTGTGAGAGGAGAGAAAAAACAACTTCATTCATAAAGTTGTTTTGGAAATAAGTGTTTGGAAAAAAAAAACAGCTCACAACAACTCATGAAGCTGTTGTGAGCTGTATCAAACATGACCTGAATAGGAGAGCCATGGCTGGTTGCATACGAATGCTCCATTCTTGGGCCTGGCAGGCCGAGGTAAGGGGAGAGGGAGGAGAGGTTTATGGCTGATCCGTGATGATACGGTGGAGAAAAGGGCAGGAAATGGGCTGCCGGTGGGGTTCGGCCTGGAGGGAAAATTGAGACGAAAGAAAGGGCCCTTTGGCGAGACTTAAGATAGGGTGGAATTTGGCCCAATCATGAATTTGGATAAAATATTGTTCGAGGAATTTTTCAAAGATACAAACTGATAGACTGTGAAGGCAGTTTAAGAAGAGGATACAATTCCCTATATGCCATAGAAAAAAGATGGTCGAGCTGTATGTACCATTGAAAAGTTTGTTGGGACTCCTATATCAGCATTTAAATTTTTCTTTCCCTTGGTGTCATACTTTCGTCAAATGGCTAGGGGTGGTCATTATTTGGTGCCAGCTTGGGTCGGGTATGGCAGATGGGCACACAAATGGACCCGGGATTGGGGCTAGCCTGTTCGCTTGGTTGGTAAGCTAGTACTGTTTACTGATACTGCTGAATAGTTGGTAGATTCAGCTGCCTCAAACGAACAAGTTGTGACTATCCGCTAACGGCTTATAGGCGACGAGTTGGGTCTTGATGCATGGGCTAGTTGGGGAGTGGTACAGGACTTGTAGGGGTTGAGGGGCCGGCGGGGATGAGGGTGCACACCAGGGATGAGATGCATTGGTGGCAGCCCGTCAAAAGCACGACCGATGGAGGGTGCACGGAGCACAGCAGATGTGATAACATACTCCATAGAAATCATTCTACATTTTACATAAGCTTGCACCAAACATCAGAACAACTAGCTTGTTCGCTTGAGATTATCAGCTGAATCTGCTAGCCATTCAAATGTATTTTTTCTTAGAACAAAGAAGCCAACAGTACTTTCTATCATGATTTATTAATCAAACGAACAAGCTTAGCCCTGGCTTGCTGCAACACACGCCAACACTCCTGTTCCTCCCGACGAAACAGTTGATTTCCTAGGGCTGCTATTACAAATGGACCCGAGGAAGCATATATTTTCCTAGGAATTTTAGACCGTAGGAAAACAAAATAAACCAGAGGGAAATTCGTTGTAGTGTTTATAGAAAAACAGTGAGCGTGTAAGTACATTAATTATTTATTATCTTGATGGTACATTTATTTGAGCTTGTAAGTGTCTTATAAATATCTGGATAAGTACAACACTAACGGATAAAGCTAAAGTATCTTATAAATATCTGGATATAGTCTACTCCTTACCCTTATAATTGTATACCACTGCCTCTCTCACAATTTACTGTATATTAACAGTAATAGATACTATGATCCTATGAACAGTACACCCATTAAGTACAACACTAACGGATTGGATCCAGTGAACAGTGTAACTGTTATCCTCTAGTGAACAATACTCCTACACCCGTAATGCTAAATAGTAACGGATCCAATTAATAGTGCGTACCCGTTGTGTTTAACGGTAATGGATTCAATAAACAGTACACACCCGTTAGTATTTTCTAATGGATCCTAACCCGCGCAGTTGCATGGGGATCCCGGCCAGTCTCTACCCCTAAAAAGCCGATACAGGGACGTCAACACCACTTCAACGTGCCTCCTTCCGCGTGCCCCTCCCACTCCAGCGAACTGCGCCGACAGGTGGGCCCCACGCGCTCACATCTCACACGCAAGACACCCCCGACCCTCAACCCTGGCACGCGCCCCGCGATGACGCCGTCGTAGGTGGGCTGGCCGAAGGAGGCCGGCTTCGAGGGGTCGGAGAGGGAAGCCATGGCGCGGACCTTAGACGGCCGGGGCGCGTCGGCGTCGAGGTCCATGGAGTCCGTGGCCGCCGCATCGGCCTCCTCGCGGCGCTTGCGCTTGCCGCGCTCGCCGCCGAGACCCTCATCCAGGTAGCGGAAATTGAGGTGGAAGGCCATGGGGAACCGGTCGGGTGCTTGGTGGTGGCGCGATTTGGGAGGACAAGCGAGGAGGCGGCGGCGGCGGGTTTGCGATGGGACCGCTCGCTCCCAAACTTTCCCTGCGTGGTGGAGCCAGACGCCCGCTTCCCCAGGCGTGCGCCTTCAATCGCCTCAGCACCACTTCCTCCTCCCTCCTCACTTTCCCTCAGCGCCGCGGTCGCCCACGCCACCGCCTACTATTCCTCTCGTCCGCTCGTCTCTCCGCGTCTACCAAGCCATCCTCACCTGCGCTCGTCTACGCCACCGCCTCCTCACTCCCTACCCTTGCCCGTGTCGAGAAGGAGAAGGCCCGTCGACGCTGCTGCTCCCTGCCCACGCCATGGAGGCTGGCTACTGCAACCGCAAGAAGACAGACGACGAGGTGAGGATCCGCTCTGGCTATCCACCCACCCACACAGATCTCGCCCTGAGCCCGCTTGATTTGCTTGCCTGAAAGGGGACAAATTCGAAAAATCTGAGAACTAATCAGTACAATGTGACGGGCGAGAACTCAACAGTCAGCTCCAGATTTGTGAGGCAACAACTTACCTGGACGCAGACGCTGCGACGGGAGGAGGAAGGGTGCTCCGGCCGCCGCGGCTCCCTAGGAATCATCATCACCACGTGAGGCCGGGCAGCGGGGATGGTAGTGGTGGGCTCCCTGGGGACGGGCAACAGCTAGCTAGCGCGTGCCGAGTCGTGGCCGCACCGGCCGCGGTCGGCGGAGCACGCGCGGGGTTCCAGGTGGAGAGGGCAGGTGTGCTCCGCTGCTCGGACTCTCCCCTGCCGGTGCCGGTGCCGGTGCCGATGCCGATGCCGACGTCGCCTCGCTACTGCTGGCTTTTTGCTCGCTCTCTGCAGGCTCACACCGCCCGCGCGCACCAAATATCCTGCTTCCTTGCTAACCGAGTGGGGGGCGGGGCAGGCGACTTGCGAGTTGGGGGAGGGTAGCGAGCACGTCGTCTTTGCGTGCGACTGCGAGGGGCGCGTGTTATTTTCTCGGAAGCCTCGGGAACGACCGACTTCCTTTGGGCGTGGATTATTCCCGATGAGAGTCTCCAGCATGGATGTTTTTCTGCAAAAGTGAATTTTGGCCTCGCCCGGTTTGCAGTTTTGCACACGGCATCGTACTGTACGGAGGGAGTTCTGTCTGGGAGTTGCTACGAACGGATCATATCTGCTCACAATTACAAAATGAGTGGTAGAACATAGACTCTTCAAAAATATAGGCTTGTGCAGGTGTATATTTTTTTGCAAGCTATTTCTGTAAGTGTTGGACGAGAGGGTATATTTCTAATTAGTTGTTGGTTCAATGCCAGATCAATATTGTTCGCATAAAAAATTTCATTAAGAGGAAAATGATAACATATATGTAGCATGGTGAGTCCATCGTAACTACACCCACTCTTACACTAGCAGTATCTGATATCTCAATTCTCAATTTTACAGAGTTGTCTTCTCAATTTGCTGTTTTCAAAGAATTTTGAAACATATATAAAGTCTTCATCCTAGAAGATTGACCATATGTAAACCGAAATTCATAGAATGGTAGTAAACGGGGATTGTATAGTTCATTATATATTGATCAATAGTTCAATCTCACTCCTAAAAAGATCAAACAGGAGACGCCAACACGACTTCAATGTGCCTCCAAGCTTCTGCGTGCCCCTCCCGCTCCAGCGAACTGCGCCGACCCCCAACCCCATCGTGCCCGACCTTCAGGAGGCGCTACCGCGGCACCGGCACCGCGAGATGGTAGCGTCTGCCTGTAGCAGCGTGACGGTGAGAGAGCGGGTGCCCGAGCCAAACTTGAGCACGACGTCTCCAGCACGGCAGGCGTTGGCGAGACGCAGTGAGTCACCGGGGTGGGCCAGGGCAGGCGGCGGCCAAGAAAAAAAGTATATATTGATAATACATATGGCGAATTGATGATTTTTTTAGAAATTATGCTTTTTTATTTGCAAGTGGATCAGAATAGTATGTTAGTATATATATATTTTGATTTGGCAGAGTTTTTTATATTATCGTACATTGAAATTTTACTTCCGTAGCAACGCACGGATATATGCTAGTTGCTAGTATATAATTTGGTCACCCGGCCCGCTCTAACTACGAAGTGACGTATCGCCCACACCTCTGCTCAGGTCCTCCCGTAGCTTCCTCGTGCAAGCATCACCTACCCAAGATGCTTTGACGATTGATGACGTACGTGTCAACATGAGCCAGCACATGGTTCTTATCTTGTTATTTATCCATTGGAAGGGCAAGTGATAGGCTCAAGTGTAAAGACATCACGTGCTCCCTTCATGCTAAAAAATAAAATCATTTTGTGAAGTAACATGGTCTCCAAAGCATTTCTTCTTATTTTTATAAAAAATATTTATCAAAAAGTGATATATACATATTTTATGAAAATATTTTTCAAGATAAATTGATTCATATAGTTTTCACATTTCTAAACTCAACAACTTAAAAAGTTATTCATGACTTATTTTTTGAATGTTTGGCCTAAATATTGCTTGACTAAATTTACATAAAAAGATATTAACAGTCATAATACAAATTAAACAGCATTAGTCAAGCTAGATTGACCGATATGGATCCCATAATTACATTCACCTGTAAACAAAGAGAGTACACAAACACAACCATGATATGCTACAAAACTTGCATCAGCTTCAACGTTAAGAGGGTCAATGGCCTCCACTATTAGTGAATTCAAGTCATTTCGGATTGATATATTTGGAAAGTTTTTTTTTCTCTCTCTCTCCCTTGACAATGGTCAGGCTTGTTCGTTTAATCTTATCAGTTGAATCAACCAATAATTTAATAATATTTTTCTCTTATAATAAATTAGTTAATAGTATTTTCTGTCACGATTTATCAGACAAATGAACATTGAATGATGAGTTAAAGACGATTTGCCTAGACGAAAGCAGGCAACGAGGAATATGTGCAGCAAGCTCCAACGAGGCTGGCGATCATGGCTGGCGTGGCGTCCCCAGCGTTACCGACGATGATCCCCAGGGATTAATTAGAAGAGCACACGAAGACCATGTGAATGCGTGCCCCCGGGCGGTGGTCGGCGCCGGCGACGGACGGGAGTACTTAGCCCATACGGCACAGAGTTCGGTCCCCCGGGCGGGCGTACCAGCCGAACGACAGTAGGTAGGCGTGCCAAAACAGATCACACACACTCGTGACTTTCCGTTGCGCTGCAAAAACGTGCAAGAGCAAGGCATCTTCGATGAAAACGGATCAAATAAGAACGAATATTATTGATATCGTATATTTTCTTCATACCTAGGGCTTGTTTAGTTCACCCTAAAAACCAAAAAGTTTTCAAGATTTTCCGTCACATCGAATTTTGTGGCACATGCATGAAACATTAAATATAGACGAAAACAAAAATTAATTACACAGTTTAGCTGTAAATCACGAGACGAATCTTTTGATCCTAGTCAGTCCATGATTGGATAATATTTGTCACAAACAAACGAAAGTGCTACAGTACCGAAAACTTTTTACTTTTCGGAAGTAAACAAGGCCCTATCTATAAAGGAAATCGTTTAGGATAATGATGTGGTCTTCAAAACCTAACTTTGGCTCTTTATTTTTTTAAAAAATATTTATCAAAAAGTGGTATATGTATACTTTTGTGAAAGTATTTTTTAAGACAAATCTATTTATATGGTTTTTACATTTTCAAATTGAACAACTTAAAAGTTATTCATGATTTATATTTTCAATATCTGACTTAAATCTTGTCCAAAACGACTTTCTTTATGGGTATAGAGGGAGTATTTGTTTTTATATTTCTGATCAGATTTAGATTTTAGTACGGATGACATTAACCGTATCAGATAAAATATAATTAGATATAATTAGTACGGATAACATTATAAATATACGATTTAAGTATTTGAATACAGATAGAACATCAAATATTAAATATTTAGACACGGATATATCATTTTCATCCCTGCCCCGTGCTCGTGCTGTCGTGCACATGGCTGACCATCCCATCCCCTCTGCCCCGTGCACCATGTCCACCCACCTCATGCATGTCCGTGGGGACAGGGTGGCAGTGACCTTGGGTGACGCCCAGCAGAGTCGGAGTCGACCGCCCCGGCCCCGGCCCCGGCCTCCTTATTTAGACGACACCCCCACCCCCCACCCGACCCGATCGGCGGCGGGAGAAGAGCACGACACGAGACGCCACCGCCATCCACCGCGGCCGAGCCGACCAGGGAATCTTTGGCACCGTCGCGTCTCGCGTCGTCGCCCCCACCCCGTTTCTCTCTCGCTCAAAAGTTGCTGGAGCCGTCGTCGTCTCTCTCTCTCTCCGACCACCAGCCATGGATGAGGCGCAAGGTACGTCTCTCTCTCTCTCTCTCTCTCTCTCTCGTCGTGATGAGAGGTACTGTACGCTGGTAGCAGTAAGTAACCGATTCGGTGGCGGCCTGTGGCCACGTAAGCTTCGGCTGTTGATGTATCGCGGGCCTCGATCGAATTCCATCTCTGTTCTTGTTTCTGTTTCGGGGGGTTTCGAGGGAGCAGGAGGATGGATGTGTGGTCTGTCGTTGGGCGGTGGGGGTTGATTGGAGCGGATTCTGGTGCCAATGGGGGGCATCTTTTCCTCGAGTAGGCTCTGGTCGATCGGTTCTTTTCTCGATCCTGTTCCAGGGAGGGCATGAATTTTACCACCTATCATGTTGATGACAGAGTAGAATCCTAGCTAGCGACGCGTTCTAGCCTCGATTTTTCTTACCATCTTACCATATCTTGCGTATGAAAAATGCGCACTAGCTGATTACTTGCTGCTTCTGCGAATCACGTGGGGTGAGACTGAGTGATTCTTGAACGCCTGTCGTAAATAAGTCGGACCTGTTTCTGTGGAGTTTGGGCATTGGGCAGGGTTGTTGCAACAACTCAGTTGCCTACTACTTTGCCTGGGTCACCTTTGCCCGTCAGATTCCAATCAGATTGCTCATCACAAACTTGGAATTTTACCGTTTAAGGGTTGGTGGATGCACACGCATGTGCTTAGCAACGATGTCTGTGTTATTATTGTACTAGAGCTTTTCAGATACAGATCCACGTGTCAGATGCGTTCCCATGCTTCTCTTGTGCTGTTTCCTGACCTGTCGCTTTGGAAGGTCCGTCAGTCTGTACTCTGTTTGTTGCTCTACTGAATTTATATCAGGCATGACATCATGCAACAATTTTTCTTCTTTCTCTAAACTACAGCAAGCAAAGCAGCCAGACCATAGCGGTTGGATCCATGCTACTATTAATTAATCTTGTCTCTCATGCCCGCTCATTCCACATATGTCCTGCCACCACGGCACATGCCAAAATACATATATAAGATAGGCATCAAATGACAAGAAACGGTACTGGTATTTGTCTCCACAAGTAAAATTCTACACTGGGTCATGCAGTGCAGACGGAGGACCGGCCTTCTTCTAGGACTAGGACATTCTGGTATCTGACACAAAATTGACTCTTTTTAAGATAATGGCAACGAGGTTCCAGCCTAGAAGTGGGGAGGTGATTTAGTGTTTGCCACGAATGAATTGATGTCTGAAATGCAACTGAGGATCTGTTGTCTCCAAGTTCAGCCAAAGTATTTGTTTCATTTGAATGTACAAGTCAGAACTGTATGTCAGGAATTGAAATTTATGTCTTTGCTTCAAAAGGAACCTACATTATTTTTCGCAGCTACATCTTTTCTTGCCTGCCAACCTGATTTCTTTGTGGTTCGATACAAGTTTAAGGGCGAAGTAATCTGCTGAAATTTGTCGTTAATTAGTTGTATATATAATCAATATTTGAAGACCAGTTTCTTCTGATAAACCATGACCTCAATCTTAATGTATGTGCTTTTCAACTACTGCAGTTGTGGAGTCAAAGGATGGAACCATCTCAGTTGCTTCTGCATTTGCTGGTCATCAGGAAGGTGAGAGCATTTCTGTGGTAATAATTACTTTTCGTAATTCCCTTTAGTTGCACAGCTTTACTTACTGACAGAAGGTTAACATTGACATTGACCAACGATCTCTATGGTCACAGTTTCGCCATTTGGTGAAATTTGCTTTTATGTAACGTAACCACAGCAATAAAACTGATCTAAGACATGCATTTTGGTGAATTTTGTAGCTGTGCAAGACAGGGATCACAAATTCTTGACAAAAGCAGTGGAAGAGGCATATCGAGGAGTCGATAATGGCGATGGAGGTCCATTTGGAGCAGTTGTAGTCCGTAATGATGAAGTAGTAGTTAGCTGCCATAACATGGTTCTGAAGCACACTGACCCTACTGCGCACGCTGAAGTAACTGCAATTAGGGAGGTAAATTACTTGAAGGCTACCATTAGCAGTTGCTCTCAGTAAAATTATCATTACTTTGATCTCTTTCTGTAATCTTTCTGGCAGTTAATTGCATTATTTTCTATGTGTTTGATGATCACCATATGTCCATATTTTTAGGCTTGCAAAAAGCTTGGGAAAATTGAGCTCTCTGACTGCGAAATTTACGCGTCCTGTGAGCCATGCCCAATGTGCTTCGGTGCAGTTCATCTCTCCAGAATCAAGGTTCATACTTTACTGTTTTGATGATTACCTAAACTGATAGGCGCACCTAGACATTATTGAGGGACTGTTTAGTTTCCAAAAATTTTGCAAAATCTTTCAAGATTCTACGTCACATCGAATCTTGCAGCCAAAAAAGAACTAATTGCATAGTTCGCCTGTAATTTGTGAGACGAATCTTTTGAGCCTAGTTAGTCCATGGTTGAACAATAATTGTCAAATACAAACGAAAATGCTACGGTAACACTTTACAAAAAAGTTCACGAACAAAACAGCCCCTGAGTGTTGTCTAACATTCCTACCCAACGCAGAGGCTGGTTTATGGAGCCAAGGCAGAGGCTGCCATCGCCATTGGATTCGACGACTTCATCGCAGATGCTCTGAGAGGCACTGGGTTCTACCAGAAGGCCAACATGGAGATCAAGAAGGCCGACGGCAACGGTGCGCTGATCGCTGAGCAGGTCTTTGAAAAGACTAAGGAGAAGTTCCGGATGTACTGATGCTTAGCAGAAGAGGAGATTTCAGATTTGTACAATGCTCACCCAGAAGGACAATGAATAATACAGTTGCCAAAATGTCCATTCTTTCGGAAAAAATATCTCGATTCCATTGTTTAACATTCTGATGATGATGCATGGATTTGTTGTAAACAGTAAACAGACACAAGATTGTTCTTTGCTGTAACTTAATGTGCAGTTAATGGAATTTACTTTCCCCCTCTCTGATGGTGCCTTTTAGCACATTGTTAAATTCGAGTACAAGGTCCCTTTTTTCTGATGTTTCATGTTTCCAGGGTGCCATTGTAGATTGTTGAGAACTGTGTCAGAACTCAGAAGATTCCGCTTGCAGGTTTACCTGATTGATGTATTTTGGGGTCTGTTTGGTTCCTTCTGTTTTTTTTAACACTTATCACATTAAATGTTTAGACACATGTAAGAAATACTAAATATAGACTTTGACATCCCAAATCAATGTTTATTTAATTGTATTTTTCAAAGTTTCACATTTCTCTATAGGTATTTTGGAGTGGATTGCTATGTGCACCTCCAACTCCACGAATAGAGCATCTAAACAAGTTTTGTGGTAGAAAATACATAAATAGAGAGAGTCAAGATAATAAATATTGATTAGGCAAATTTTGCTCAGGGACACTGTTAAATTATGTAATATACGGTCAACTCCAAAATTTGCCAGTACTATTATAAAATTATGGTTCTTTACTGCTAGACATTGCAGCTATTAAAATATCTATTTCCCAAGTTGGGAGATAGAAAGGGCGGTTAATAGACTTGATTGCCCCTGCAAGTCTTCTTCCACCCGGCTTCTTCTCTCCCATTCCCCTATCCTCCTCCTCAATAACAGCCACCCCGAGCACCATGCGCGCATGCCGCTCCCACACCTTCTCTCCTTAATTGACCTCCTCCGCTGACCGTTGATGTTCTCCGGCCGCCACAATGCCACCCTGCCTCTCGCTCTAATGGAGAACTGCCGCGTGGAGCTGCTCTTAGGCTATGCCGAGAGCCATGGATGGGCAGAGACCTTTCATTCGTCCATTATCATATGAGCGGCTCAGGGGAAAGCTCACATGGATGGACAAATCCATGGAGTTTAGTTTTTCCATTAATGGCAGAAGGATGGAGAAGAGGCTGCCGAGGTAGAAGATCGTAGGGGGCAATATGGTCTATTCACCTCCTTTTCCCTCTCCCAAATTACGAAAATGAATATTCTAAGAGCCGTGGTGTCCTGAAACAAAGAACCACACGATTGTATAATAGTACTGGGCATATTTTAAAGTAAGCGGTATCCATCAGCATATTACACAATTGATCGGTGTCTCTAAGTATAATTTACCTAACAATAACAATAATGTATCTAGAAAAAAAATTCAGAACGTCTCATATAATTTTAAATGGATAGAGTAATAGTAAATCAATCCCTGGGCAACCACTTTGAGGTGGCTAGTAGCGTGAGACATGTGTCTGAGCTTAAATGTCCAATATGAAAACTGAGCCGCCAGTGAATAATTTATTCCACTTGGAAGATTGGGCCTGTTTAGATTGAGGATAAAAATTTTTTGGGTGTCACATCGGATGTGTCGGAAGGATGTCGGGAGGGGTTTTTAAAAACTAATAAAAAAACAAATTACATAGCTCGTCAGGAAACTGCAAGACAAATTTATTAAGCATAATTAATCTGTCATTAGCATATGTGGGTTACTGTAGCACTTAAGGCTAATTATGGAGTAACTAGGCTTAAAAGATTCGTCTCGCGATTCTCAACTAAACTGTGTAATTAGTTCATTTTTTTATCTACATTTAATGTTCCATGCATGTGTCTAAAGATTCGATGGGATGGATGAAAAAATTTGGATGCCAAAGAAGCACCAAACACAATCGCGACAGCGAGCAAGGCCTTTAAAGACATGTAGTAGTAGTACATTCTCTCTTCTTTTTCTCCCAATGAGTACTTAATAGTTAATACAGGCATGTTCCTCGCGGACGATCATCCCAATTATTTAACACAAGGAGAACTGGACTGGAGATAGCGACCCCAACCGGGAAGGTCACAGGCACACGGATCACCACCATTTCATCATCACCGGCTCCACCGTCTTCACCGGCGCCGGCCACGCCTCCGTCCCCATTGCCTCTTGCTCAGCTTCTCCGTCCCAGCTCCTGCTACCGCCATCCATGGAGGCGCCTCAGGGTATGTATTTTCTTCCGCTCTCTTCCCCTACTACACTACTACTAGCAAATAGTTTCCCTGTTTCCCATGAATTGGGGATATCGTCTCTAGTAAGCTTTGATTCAGTCCGTGAGCTTTAGTCCACTGGAGTTGGCTTTCATGAACATGAAGTGCGGGGAGAAGCCCTGTCCGTGATGAGATCTGTTGGGGATTGGCCGATTAGGACTTGAGCACGGTTCTTTGAGTTGGACACTTGACCTGAACGAACTGATGAAGGTCAATACAGGTTTCTTGGAACTGAAAGTGATGGTCGGAGTAGTGATATAGATTCCCAATCCATCGATCTGATACCTTCCTAGTCGCTGAAATAAGTTCTATCCGTTGGTCGGAGGCCCACATTTTGCCTATGGTTCGGTTTTTTTTATTTTTCAGCATTCGGATAATCCACATCCTACACAATGTAGTTCAGGACAGGCCTCCAGGCTGCAAATCCCACCACACACACACACACAGCAAGCCTTTGAGCTTCACGAGGGATTGACTTGGTTGTCCACTGTCCTGCATTCTCAGCTCGAACAAGTAAGCAATGCTTCCCAGGATCAACCACTTGATTCTGTTAGTAATCCTTTTGTAGTCTGTTACATAGCATAGCATGTTTGTTATTCTGTTCTGCATGCACACGAGGGCCGGCTTGTGGTGCCCGTGTGCGTAGGAGGTAGTGGACGAGATTAGCTCGCCATGAACCTGAGCATGCAAGCCATGGCCGGCTGTTACGGCGCATGGGGATGGACGTGCGCATCCTGCGTGATCGTGCGGCCGTGGCTTGTGCTGCTCTGCTTTGTAATTCCAATAAATAAGAGTCGAATACATCAGAAAACGCTGCCGCGATTTGCAGCACAAAAACTCTGTGTTCCAGTGTTCGTGTGTGTTCTTGTTCCCTCACCTCTGCTCGTGTCCTCGCCGCCGGTGTGCACCGACGTCCGGTGACTGACAAGTGGCATCAGAGCTAGGATCGATCGAGCTCCGCGACGATCATGTCGTCACCGCCGCCGAAGAGCACAAAGGAGAAGGGCGACGGTTCCAGCGGCAAGTCCCCGACGCGCTCACGCTCCCCACGGCGTCGCTCCCCGCGGCGTCGCTCTCGTCGCGGTGACCACAGCCGCTCAGTGACCCGCGACGCACGCCGTCCGTGGGAGATCGTCGTCGAGCGCATCGTCCGCGAGGGGGGCAGCGTTGGCAACTGGCCGCAGCTGACACGGACCAACTACCATGAGTGGTCACTCCGCATGAAGTTGAAGCTGCAGGCGCGCCACCTCTGGGACGCCATCGAGTTCGACGACGTCGAGTTCGACGACGACCGCAGCGCCCTCGACGCCATCTGCAGCGCTGTCCCCGGCGACATGGTGCCCGCGCTCGCCACGAAGGAGACGGCCAAGGAGGCTTGGGAGACCATCAGGACGCTCCGCATCGGGGACGAACGCGTGCGGACGGCCACGGCGCAGTCCCTCCGCGCCGAGTACGAGAACATCGCGCTCCGTGAAGGCGAGGCCATCGAGGACTTCTCCCTGCGCCTCACCGGGATCGTGCAGCGCCTTGCGACACTCGGCGACCCCGAGCCCGAGGCCAAAGTGGTGGCCAAATACCTCCGCGTCGCCCGCGCACGCTACAAGCAGCTGGTAATTTCAATTGAGACCTTGCTTGACATCTCTCAGCTATCCATTGAGGAGGTCACGGGAAGGCTCAAGGCGGCCGACGACGTCGAGCCTACACCAGCGCACACTGCGGGCGGTAAGCTGCTCCTTACGGAGGAGCAGTGGATCGAGAGGTACAAGAAGAAGGACCAAGAGTCCAGTCGCGGCGGCTCCACCTCCGGCGGCCGTGGCAAGCAGCGCGGCAGAGGCCGCGGTCGTGGCTCCGGCGGCTCCAGTCGAGGACCTCCACCAGATGAGCCTTGCCCGCGCTGTGGCAAGAAGGGGCATTGGGCCCGCGACTGCCGCAGCAAGAAGAAGGAGGAGCCCGCTCAGCAGGCCCATGTGGCCCAAGAGGAAGAGGCCACCCTGATGCTAGCCATCGGTGCGGCCCAGGAGGAGTCCCTCGTCTCCACTCCGCCGCCCTCGCCACGCTCCACCGAGCCGCCGCCGCCGCAATCCGTGGCGCTCCCCGAGCTCCACGTCGTGGAGAAGAAGGTCCACGCCGAGCTCAGCGACGAGGCGGACCGGGACCCGTCGCGCTGGATCCTGGACACTGGCGCATCGAATCATATGTCCGGATCCCGCGCCGCCTTCGCCGACATCGACACCGGCGTCACCGGCTCCGTCCGATTCGGGGATGGCTCCGTCGCGCGCATCGAGGGCATCGGCACGGTGCTCTTCCAATGCAAGAACGGGGAGCATCGCGCGCTCGCCAACGTCTACTTCCTCCCGCGCCTTACCGCCAACATCATCTCCGTCGGACAGCTGGATGAAGGCGGGTACCAGGTGCTGGTGGAACACGGCGTGATGCGGGTGCGTGACGAAGACCGGCGACTCCTCGCCAAGATCCCACGGAGTCCCGGGCGGCTGTACACCCTCGACGTCACCATCGCGCGCCCTGTGTGCTTGGCGGCACGCACTGACGACGACGCCTGGCGATGGCACGCGCGGTTCGGCCACATCCACTTCGCCGCGCTGCGCAAGATGGGACGCGAGGAGCTCGTCCGCGGCCTGCCAGTCATCGACCAAGTCCAGCAGGTCTGTGAGGCCTGCCTCGCCGGCAAGCAGAAGAGGGCGCCGTTTCCCCAGAAGATGCTCAGGCGTTCCACGGAGCCGCTCCAGCTCCTCCATGGAGACATCTGCGGTCCAATCACGCCGGCGACACCGAGTGGTAACAGATACTTCCTACTGCTGGTCGATGATTATTCACGTTTTATGTGGATCTCCCTGCTGCCGACCAAGGATGCCGCGGCCAACGCCATCAAGAACATCCAGGCCGCGGCGGAACGCAAGAGTGGCAAGAAGGTGGTGACGCTGCGCACAGACCGTGGTGGAGAATTCGCCGCCGCTGACTTCGTCGACTACTGCGCTCAACTCGGCGTCCACAGGCAACTCACGGCGCCGTACACACCTCAACAAAACGGCGTCGTGGAGCGGCGCAATCAGACCGTCGTGGGCACGGCCAGAAGCATGATGAAGGCCAAGGCTCTCCCTGGGGTGTTCTGGGGGGAGGCTGTGACGACGACAGTCTACCTGCTGAACAGGTCTTCGTCCAAGGCGATCGGCGGCAAGACTCCTTACCAGCTTTGGAACGGGAGCACGCCGTCGGTCCAGCACCTCAGGACGTTCGGCTGCATCGCCCACGTGAAAGTGAACACGCCTCACCTCAAGAAGCTAGAGGACCGCAGCCGGCGCATGGTGTTTGTCGGCTACGAACCGGGGTCCAAGGCTTATCGAGCCTACGATCCCTCGACGCGCCGAGTCCACATCAGCCGCGATGTGGTGTTCGATGAGGCGGCGCAGTGGGCGTGGTCAGCAACGGACCACAACGAGCCTGGAGACTTCAACATTGAAGAGTCGACGCCGCAGGAGCTCCCTGTGATCACCACCACCAGAACGACTACGGCTTATGCTCCTGCATCGAGCTCCGCTTCACCGACTCCCTCAAGCGTGCACGCGTCTCCTGTCGGCCCCGACCCAGCATCGCCGTCAAGCCTCGCGACACAGCCCCAGGTCCAGTTCGCATCTCCACCGGTATCCGGGGCTGACGAGCATCTCGACGCCGATCACGACGACGACGCACCCCTGCGTTTTCGGCGCCTCGACAACGTGCTTGGACAGGCTGACACGCCTGGTCTTGCACACCGCGAGCTGGAGGAACGCTTGCTGTTGGCCAGTGACGCTGAGCCGACATCCTTCGAGGAGGCGATGCGCCACGAGTGCTGGCGCCTTGCAATGCTTGACGAAATGACCTCCATCGAGGCCAGCGGTACATGGAACCTGGTGGAGCTGCCGGCGCGTGCAAAGCCCATCGGCCTCAAGTGGGTGTACAAGGTCAAAAAGGACGCCTCCGGCATCGTCACCAAGCACAAGGCTCGCCTCGTCGCCAAGGGGTACGTGCAGCGGCAGGGCATCGACTATGACGAAGTCTTCGCCCCTGTTGCTCGGCTGGAGTCTGTTCGGCTCCTGCTAGCTCACGCCGCCTGTCAAGGCTGGGCTGTCCATCACATGGACGTGAAGTCCGCGTTCTTGAACGGCGTGCTCCAGGAGGAGGTGTACGTCGCACAGCCCCCCGGCTTCGTTCTGCGTGGGCAAGAGAACAAGGTCCTGCGCCTCATCAAGGCCCTGTACGGGCTACGCCAAGCGCCGAGGGCGTGGTACGCCAAGCTCGACAAGTCCCTCATCGGACTTGGGTTTCGGAGGAGCCCCTCTGAGCACGCCGTCTATCTGCGCGGAGCCGGTGCACGCCGGCTGGTGGTGGGGGTCTATGTCGATGACCTCATCATCGCCGGCGGCAACCAGGTCGACATCGACACCTTCAAGGGACAGATGAAAGCCACTTTCAAGATGAGCGACTTGGGCCTGCTCCACTACTACCTTGGTCTGGAGGTGTCTCAGACTGAGGCTGGCATCACCATCTGCCAGAGTTCTTACGCTGCCAAGATCCTAGAGACAGCAGGCCTGACAGGGTGCAATCCCAGCGCAACGCCGATGGAGCCTCGCCTGAAGTTGAGCAAGGTGAGCTCAGCCCCAGCCATCGACTCATCCATGTATCGCAGTGTGGTGGGCTCGCTGCGGTATTTGGTGAACTCAAGACCGGACTTGACGTACTCGGTGGGCTACATCAGCCGATTCATGGAGAATCCGACCACCGAACACCTGGCAGCCATGAAGCGAGTGCTGCGATACGTTGCGGGCACTCTGCACTTCGGCTGCTGCTACAAGAGGAAGAAGAATCCCCAGCTGGTCGGCTACAGCGACAGTGACATGGCTGGGGACATTGACACGCGCAAGAGTACCTCAGGTATCCTCTTCTTCCTCGGCGACAACACCATCACCTGGCAGTCACAGAAGCAGAAGATTGTGGCACTGTCCTCCTGCGAAGCGGAGTACATTGCAGCGACGACAGCAGCTTGCCAGGGGGTATGGCTGGCGCGGCTGCTTGCTGAACTCAAGAGCGAGCAGGCTGACGCCGTCACTTTGAGGATCGACAACGAGTCCGCCATCGCACTCAGCAAGAATCCCGTCTTCCATGATCGCAGTAAGCACATTGATGTTCGTTATCATTACATTCGTGAGTGTGTTGAGGAAGACAGGGTGAAACTCCAGTCCATCGGGACGGAGGAGCAGCTGGCGGACATTCTTACCAAAGCACTGGGGCGTGAACGCTTTTGCGAGTTACGTTCCAGAATTGGTGTCGTTTGTGTACAGGGACTACACAAGGATTAGGAGGAGAATTTGTTAGTAATCCTTTTGTAGTCTGTTACATAGCATAGCATGTTTGTTATTCTGTTCTGCATGCACACGAGGGCCGGCTTGTGGTGCCCGTGTGCGTAGGAGGTAGTGGACGAGATTAGCTCGCCATGAACCTGAGCATGCAAGCCATGGCCGGCTGTTACGGCGCATGGGGATGGACGTGCGCATCCTGCGTGATCGTGCGGCCGTGGCTTGTGCTGCTCTGCTTTGTAATTCCAATAAATAAGAGTCGAATACATCAGAAAACGCTGCCGCGATTTGCAGCACAAAAACTCTGTGTTCCAGTGTTCGTGTGTGTTCTTGTTCCCTCACCTCTGCTCGTGTCCTCGCCGCCGGTGTGCACCGACGTCCGGTGACTGACAGATTCAACCAGAGATTCTTGCGGGTCCTTCAGCTCTTGCAATTTTGAGGTGAATTCCATTTTTCTTATCTGTTGGGCAGAGCATGAGCACACCCCACCCTTGGATCATAACCATAATTTTCAGCAACAAAGATTATATATTTTACATCCTTCCAACCTACATTCCGAAAGCACATGCAATTTCTCAGTTTCCAGATCCCCAACGTGGCAGTAGCCAAAAAAAAAGTTAACAAAAGTAAACTTCTTATCACTTCGCCAAGTTGTCCAGGCCCCAGACAAGAAATCCTGTCCACGAGGTCTAGCAAAACCGAGGAGATAAAGCTCCAAATCTGCTTATCAGCTAGCAGTTGAAGAACAAATGGTGAACAGACTCTCTTTCACAACAAAACAGGATAAAATGATCCTTTTATTATCTCCCTTCCTCTCACCCCAGGTTATCCCCAGTTAGCAGTTAGGAGGTTGTTGTTACCAAACAGCCAGAGTAAAAAGTGAACTCTGAGAGGTTTTTAAGCTGTCAAACTGCAGGAACTGGAACGGAATAAGTTTCAAATTGATCACCCTCTATAATGGTTGGGAAGAATAGAGATCACTAGATTCAAATTGCCATACTAATGCATCTTCTGATCATAAGAATCTGTCAGTTCGGTTATATACTCGGTCACTGTTGAAAGAGTGTCTCTGGCTTGGGATTTGTCTTATCAGCAGCAGCAAGCCAAGAAGAGCGGGACTACAAGTTCATCTTGAAAGCCGTGGACGAAGCTTACCGGGCAGTTGAGTGCGACGGCGGGTACCCCTTCGGGGCAGTCATCGTGCATGGTGACGAAGAGGTGGTCAGCAGCCACAACTTGGTCCGGAAGGACACTGATCCATCGGCGCATGCTGAAGTCGCCGCCATAAGACAGGTAGTCCTAGTTTGCATTTTAAACCTGTGTTATATTAGGCCTTGTTTAGATCCAAAAAATTTTTGGATTTTGACACTATAGCACTTTCGTTTTTATTTGACAAACATTATCCAATCATGAAGCAACTAGGCTTAAAAGATTCGTCTCGTGATTTACATGTAAACTGTGCAATTAGTTATCTTTTTTATCTATATTTAATGTTTCATGCATGTGCCGCAAGATTCAATGTGATGGGAAATCTTGTAAAGTTTTGGGTTTTTGGATGTATCTAAACAAGGCCTTAATCTAGTTCCTTCCATGCTCACAATGTTGTACTCTTAATCTCTCTCGGCATTTCAGGCTTGCAAGAAACTAGGGAAAATCAACCTCTCCGACTGCGAAATCTACACGTCCTGTGAGCCATGCCCGATGTGCTTGGGGCTCATTCGCCTATCCAAGATAAAGGTTCTTCTTCCATTTCTTGACTAGAAACATATATATATAGAGGTGAAGATGATGATTGTTCACACTTTTGTTTCGTTGATGCATCCTGCAACTACACAGAAGGTGGTGTATGGAGCCAAGTCGGAGGTTGCTGCTGCTGCTGGGCTCAATGGCATCCTCCCAGATGTCTTTATAGAGTACTATCAGAAATCCGGCATAGAGATGGTGGATGGTTGTCAGTTGTTACTTGTGGAAGCCAAAGGAATGGTGCCATTTCCAAGCTTTTGTTGCCTGTGGGACGTTCAGATTTAGACATTTCATATGCCTGGAGACCGGAATAAATTCCCTTTTTCTGAAAAAAAATGCATCACATGGTTTGTTATATCAGTACGTTATTTCTTTTTAACGTCAGCCTTGAGCTGTGTGACTCTGTAATAATAATACACGATGCTATATGAAAAAACTGGAAGGTTTTCTATTTACTAAACAAATGCAAACCCATGGTTTATCAAACAGATCTCCTTCCCCGATAAATTGCCTGTATTGCGAGAGTTGATGCTACTTTGTTGCTCGATCTACCAGATTGCATTTTTTTTTTTCTGAACAAACTGAACTGACGGTCGCCTGATGCTTTTCAGTCTGATTCCATTTCCAACAGATTCCATTTGTTCCTGCTATATACTGCTGCTTGTGCCTTTTCTTGTCTCGCAGAGGATCATGTTGGCCTGAAGACATCTCAGTTCGTCAATGATCACGAGTAAGAACTCTATAACGTTTCTCCGGCTCTCAAGAAGATTGTAACAGCGTCAGATACTCAGAAGTCAGATTCCATCGGCGACGATGACGGACGAGAATTAGCCCTGATTGCAGTAGAGGAAGGCAACCAGAGTCACCACTTGCACTTTTCAACCTTTTGATGCATTTTCTCTTTACCGTTATGTGTTCTCCCTAAGCATCTCCAAGGGTTTGCATAATTGACTTCATTTGTTGTTGTTTGCAAACTCCCAAAACAAAATGCAAAGTCTAAAAATAGACCATCTCCAAAGGTTTCGTATAATTGACTTGGCGGCGGACGGCGGCGCGTAGAGGGAGTTTCTGCGCGATGGAGTTGGTCGTGATCGGCAGCTGACGACGACGCGTGGAGGGAGTTTCTGCGCCATGGTGTTGCTCGCGATCGGCAGTGGACGGCGGCGCGTGGGAAGGGAGTTTCTGCGCGATGGAGTCGGTCGCGATCGGCAGCGGACGACGGCGCGTGGAGGGCCGGTGCTCGCGATAGAGTCCCTCACGACTTCAATCAGCTGCGGACGGCGACGCGTGGAGGGCCGGGGGTTTTTGTCGCGATCGATGGAGCATATATGGCGCGAAGAAAAGTCCGGATCGCGCGAGCGACTGGGAGACGCGCGCGATCGGGCTTTTGCCAAGCCGTCCGCGACTTGGCAATTATACCAAGTTTGCTCTCTCATTTGCCAAGTTGCTCAAAATACAAACTCAAAATGCAAAACCGTTGGATACCTCATTTTGCGATTTTTTGCAAATTACAAGAATGCAAACCCCAAATGCAAAACCATTGAGATGCTCAAGAATGGGGATGATATTCCAAATGGATACGGTTTTTCTCTGGTCTAATTTAATAAACTAAATAGACAATTCTTTCTCTCATTTTTTCATTTAGTTCATTAAGTCAGACTAAGAAAGAACCGTGGGTATCTATTTGGAGCACTATCTCATCCTTAAATCTCCCCTATCATTCATAAAGCATGCATCGGTAAAATAAAAAAAAAAGAAAAGAAAAGAAAAGAAGTACAACGTGTGAATGACTTATAGAATCATAGAGACAGGCTATTGTTTTCAAAACAAATAAGTGAACGCATGCAATTGACGAGTTGGCGAATTTTGTCGTGTGGAGGGAGAAAACAACGAATTATGAAGAAGAGAAATGTCAACTTTGATGACAACAATGTAAAGACTAAGTATATCCACACATACTAACCACTCCAGGCTATAGCTAAACCAATTTGAATCCTTATCGTGCGTCGCTCGGCACACACATCCTCTAGTTTTGCAAAAAACATTTAGTATAATGGTAATTATTTGATAATATAAATGTTTTTGTCTTTTTATATAAGTTTACAAAAATGCTTATTTACAAGCGCACCTGCGTCGCTCAGCACACTCACCCTCTCTATCGTCTGATGCACTCTCACACGCCCACACCTGCTTCTTCTCCAACTCCAGTGCCGGCAGTGACGACTCTTCCTCTTTTCTTCCCTAACTCCAGTGGACTTAAAAAAGAAGGGGCTTGAGAGAGACAAGCCAGCCAAGAGGTTGGATGGTTGGATGGCGGGAAGGCGATGTTAGGGTCCTGGCAGTGGAGGTGGCTGGACTAGGTTAGGCAAGAGCGCCCATGGTCATCGCAGAGCTTCGATGAGAGGGAGAAGGGGAAGAAATAGACCACCACGGGTGAGCTCCGACCATGGATGTCTTCACCTGCCCCTAGTTTTCGCCAGAGCTCAGCGACCGCGGCCCCTAGCTTGCCTGTAGTACCTGCCATCTTCCCCTCCCCCTCCTTCCGTGGTAAGCTCCGACCATGGATGTCTTCACCTTGACCTGGTCCGGCTACCTCCTCCGCTGCTACGACCCTAGGCCACCCTTTTATTGTACCCACTATTTGGCCGGTCGGTCTCTTCTAAATCCAATGGAGTTAGGGAAGAAGAAAGGGAGTGTCAAGTAGAGAGAGACCGCCGCCGCTGCCGTCATGTTCTTCGTCTCTAGTGTGGTCGAGCGCGGGCGCAGTACATTGGAGGAAGAGCATGGGAAGGCTGGTGACTTATGCTCAGGGGCGTCCGCAATGGTGTTCAAATCGCTAGCTATTTGATCTCTAGGAAGAATATTATTGGCTCTCAATGGCAATTTGCAAGTAGTTAGCTTAAGAAGTTGCTAGCTATTAGAAAGTCGCTAGCTACTGTGGAGAGTATTGTGAGAGAGTTATTTCTAGAAGATCGTGCTAGATTAGCTATTTATGAGTTGCTAGCTATTTGATCTCTCTCGATAGCTAATGAGAGTGCTACTTTTTTATTATTTTTATATGCTATCTCGCTAGCTATTTGTAAAGTGCTATTGAGAGCCAATAGAATTTCTTCTAGCTAGCTATTTGATAACCATTGCGGATGACCATATGCAATTGCAAAATTTTCAGGTAACTGTTGTATATTATTTGTATTTAAGTCCAGAAGGGTTGGCTGTGCTTCGGAAAAAAATATTAAAAATTGCTCAAGGCAATCGGCCCTAATCCCCGTTGCTTTATGCTTTGACCACGCTGACATTCCTCTATCCATTTTCGTTCTGGTCCCCCTCGGCGGCGCCATGATTGACGCTGCTTTGCTCCCACACTTCCACCTCCACTTCCCCTTCGTCCTTCCATTCCCTCGCGTAGTCCCTGCAGCTGCCGGCCGGCGTCCTACCACCTTCGAGACGGAAGGCCGTCCCGCGGGCGCGACGAGCCGAGAGGGGTTTCGCCGTCCGATAAGAGGGTCACCTCACCTCTTGCTCTGCTCTGCCCCCTCCTCCGGTGAGCGAAGCTCGCCACTGACTCTGCTCGCGCTCTTCGTTGGTCTTGTGGCGTTAATAACACGCGGCTCCTGCAGGTGTTGTCTGTCTTCTTCGGGGTCTCCCACTGGCGGCGCTGTTGTTCTGATGGGAATTCAGTAACCGCTGGATGAGGAAAGGAGTGAATGCTCAGCTCAAGCAGGAAGATGAGTAGATCCGCGACTGTAAGGGGGGCAATAATTTCCTATTGGGTATCTGGATCGGGATTGCGTTTCAGTTTTTGGCATTTCCTTGCTTTGCTAGAGAATTGCTCCGCCGTCACCTCCTTTCCTGAATGGGGGCATGGGGGGATTTAATTGGGCTCTAGGAGTGCTCGGTTGTGTAGTCTTAGATTTTTGTGGGAAAGGAACCAAATGATCTAGTAACCCTAAGCATGATTTGGTAGTTCCTTGAAACTACAACCCACCATAGGGAGCAGGGAGGGCAGACTTGCTATGTGTTTCATGCCTGAACTGCGAACATGGAAAAAAAAACACCAACGTGCTACAAGTTAGCCTGAAAATGAGCTAACATAGTTGCCATCCTTCTTTTTCTCTTTTTCCTATGTAATGTAACTATGAATGAACTTGAAAACAAAACAAGCCTGCCCTGAAAGCTGAAAACAAGCATCCGCTCATGAATTGTTTGGTTTTTGCTCAGTCTTCCATGGAAACGGCATAATGCAGATCCAGCATATTCAGTTATTCACGCAGATCATTAAGAATGGAAGAAACTTCAGTTTTAAGGCTATTGACACGGTCTCTTCGAATTTTGTGTAGATTTTTCAGGTTCTTTTGGTTTTCACAACCATTGTTGCTCAGACCCAATGGGCTAGTGTATGGGGCATGTACTGCGAGGACTTGACAGCAAGTGTAGAGAGGCCACACAGTGCCTCAATAACGGATTTTGGTGCTGTTGGAGATGGTGCGACTCTTAACACGAAAGCATTTCAGAATGCACTCTTCTACCTCAATTCATTTGCGAAGAAGGGCGGAGCGCAGCTGTTTGTGCCTGCTGGAAGGTGGCTGACCGGGAGTTTTAGTCTAATCAGCCATCTCACACTCTCACTGGACAAGGACGCAGTAATTCTTGGATCAACAGTAAGATGATTTCACAAATGGTTTGTAGGCAATAATTTAATTACTTTAAGTAGAGTTACTTCTGTTTTGCCTCATCACTATAACTTCAAACCTTCGACATCTTTTTCGTACAGTTCTCACCTATCAAAAATAAAAGCATGTAGAATCACCTGTACATATTAACAATAAGTAATAATAACAGTAATCATATGTTTACTGTAATTACATCTCATATTTTGATGAGTACATTTCTACTGAAACAACAGTGCAGCCACCGTCACAGTGTCCTTATGAGGATATTTGCAGGACTCCTCTGACTGGCCAGTTATTGATGCTCTTCCATCCTATGGGCGTGGTAGAGAACTACCCGGTAAAAGACATCAAAGTTTAATATTTGGATCCAATCTTACTGATGTAATAATAACTGGTAAGTGTTTTAGTTGCATCAAGCACTTCATATGGCTAGCCTTTTAATCTTCTGGTGCATGACAAGCTATAGATCATGCTCTTTTCAGGTTCCAATGGCACCATTGATGGCCAAGGTGCAGTTTGGTGGGACTGGTTTCACAACCACACATTGAATTATACTAGACCACCGCTTGTTGAACTGATGTACTCTACCAGAGTAGTTATTTCCAACCTAACCTTCATAAATTCACCATTTTGGAATATCCATCCAGTATACTGCAGGTTCCCTTTTGAGCATTCCTCTCTGTCATTTATTACTGAAGCAACGTTTCAATCGCAATGATAATTTTATCATTTAGACTGTTTTTTCCCGGATGAACAGCCAAGTCCTGGCCCAGCATCTCACGATCCTAGCACCTATCAGTTCACCAAACACCGATGGCATTGATCCAGGTGTGCTTTATTGGGATGCTATGGCTCACTGAATTCTTTCTTTAAATGAATAGTTGCTTTAGTTTATGCCCTGTTTGCTCCATTTAGCAGTTGGCCCTGCACTTTCTAAAAAAAATAGATCAACATCATGAAAAATTGCAAGACTTTGTTCTGGCTTGAAAGGAACAAACTAAATCTGACCTAGGACAAAATTTAAGTAGCTATTTGAAATATAGAGTACATGATGCTGTATGTTCAGTACTCGAGGTAGTCATCAGATATGTGCTTAAGTTATATGAATCCTAATTAAGTGAAAGACCATAGTTATTGCATAAATTTTTTCAAAAATTTAACATGTTGTTTCTTGATGTATGACACCAGTATTTCTAGTCAGACTCATTTTGTCAACGTTGAGGTCCTGAACTGTGTGTTTTTCTTTTAAATTTTTATTTTATTTTTCCTGTCACCATGTCTGGGACTAATCACTAATGCAACTTGAAACCCATCCAGACTCATCTACAAACGTTTGCATTGAAGATTGTTACATCAGAAATGGCGATGACATTGTTGTCATCAAGAGTGGGTGGGATGAGTATGGCATCTCTTTTGCTCATCCTAGCTCCAACATTAGCATCCGCAACATCACAGGACAGACAAGGAACAGCGCTGGGCTCGCCTTTGGAAGCGAGATGTCAGGTGGTATATCAGACGTTCGAGCAGAGGGCATCCGGATCGTCAACTCAGTGCATGGGATCAGAATCAAGACAGCCCCAGGGCGCGGAGGATACGTGAAGAACGTGTATGTAGCCGATGTGAGCTTTGACAACGTTTCCATAGCCATCAGGATCACTGGAAACTACGGTGAACACCCTGATGATAGGTACAACAAGAGTGCACTTCCCACCATAAGCAACATAACTATCAAGGATGTTGTGGGTGTCAACATTGGTGTTGCAGGAATGTTGCAGGGCATCCCAGGGGATAACTTCAGCAATATTTGCTTATCAAATGTGTCTCTCAGTGTCAGATCTACAGATCCATGGAATTGTTCACTCGTCGAAGGGTATTCGAACTCTGTGTCACCAGAGGTATGCGAGCAACTAAGAACCAGTCCAGGGCCCGGACAAATTTGCTACGGCAGTAATTATCCAGCCGCTGCAGCACAGCCACAGCCACAGCCACAGCCGCTGCAGAAATCAAGTGCTAGCCGGCTGGTAAATCCTTTCCTTTCGATAAGTTGGTTTCTATGTAGGTAACCTTGAGTATATCTACTTGATCATTTTTCCCCCTCGTCCCTGCAGCTTGGTAATTTTAATTTTATGGAAATCAGTATCATGTACTACTATTGTTGTTTCAAAGCCTCTTTGTTGGGGCATGTAGGTACTGATTATTACTCGGAAATGAAATAAATTTGTTTGACTTGAACAATTCTGTTGAAACACATCAAGTTCAACCGTGTGTTCCAGTTGGTCTTGAGTTTGGTAACCTGGGATTACCGTCTCATTCTGTGTGGCTTCAAAACTCTGTTCCTCTTAATGAAAAACGCGCTTTGGCGTGGTCGGAAAAAAACACACATCAAGTTCTGTGTTGGATTATCCTTGTAATATACGGACCTTCTTGTAATATACGGGTGCTGGCCTTCAACTTATTTTATGTACCATATAACTTTGGTTTCTCGACGCAAACAAACTTCCAGGTTCATTTAGTTAAGGCAAAATTCCATTACAAGACCGTGCAGCATTTTATTTTGTACAATAAGTTCCTCTGCTGCAATTTAGTTGATTGGTATTCTTGTGCTATCTATTTACTATGTGCTTTCAAGCACTAAAAAGTTGAATTTATATTTATTATTAGTCTGTTTACTATGTGCTCCACTCGTCATCACGCCAACGTATGCTCGTGATCTCGATGGCGCATGGTCACGGATTCTATTTGCACATTTACCTACTATTAACATTTCATATAGGAGGTCCATTCAAAAAAAATTCTGTGATTCTCTTTAAACAAATCTCATACCAGGCAAAAGCAGTGGCGCTGGCAGGAAACGGATAGGAAAGCAGAGTTTGCCAGACACGAGACGGAGCAGCTATTTGCCCGAAACAAGACCCTAGCGATACCTAGAACAGTAAACAGGCACGAATGTTCTCTAAACGAAAACGGCAAAACGACGCTGCAGTCCACGTGCGTCACGAAACCTATGCTTTCGCAGGATCACATTTAACGTAAGAATGGGAGATATCAGTTGTGAGCAAACATCTTCCTTGTCCAGTGCTATCAGTTCTAATAATGGGAAAAAAAAAACGCTACAGCAACCCAAACTATCCCTCGGCTTATTAGCAATGCTCTATGCAGTAACTTGTCGATGATCACAGAAAAAAGAGAAGTTCATAGTGGGAGAGTTGATAAATCCAGGCCAGCGGCTCCAAGTTCGGTGGCCACAACATCATCATCCTCACCATCTAGAGCTCGTCCTGCAAATCGGGCATTCATCACATCAGGTAGTGTCAGGACATAGACAGGAACACGATAAATGCTTGGTTAGGAACGAGAAAACTTTGCACGGATTGAGTATCTTACGTGCTTCTCATCATCAGAGTCGTCCTTGCTATCCTCGGCATCAGAGTCAGCCTTGTCCTCGTCTGCCTTCTCATCGTCTTCCTCATCCTGAGATAGATGTACAATTTAGATCATTTATAAACCGCATAGGAAACAAAATGGTCCAGGAAGAATAAGATAGATGCAATGCTGACCTCTAGGTCGTCATCCTCATCATCACCACCCTTGGCGGCTTCCTGTTAACAAGAGATTCATAATCAGTGACACGCAAACCTCCAACAGAAAAAGCACAACCGTTGCGACTCAGAAAGATCGAGTTCAGACACCCAGCATTAGTAATCAGCTGTTGACATGTAAAAACTAAACAGTTAAACTCATATATTGTACTATAATTTACTATAGTCTGATTTAGGGTTAATGATAGTGATGCTCTGCCCGCACAAGTTTTATCCGTTAAAACTCACATGCGCTCAGGACTGATTATTAGTTCATTCAGTTTCAACCAAAGGAAACAAATCCCAAAGTCAACATGAACCAGGATGCATGACAATGACACAGCATACAGCTACGCCCAATAGATCATGACAAGACACTTATGCATACACCTGTCACAAATACACTATATGGTGTTGAAATATACCTCTTCTTCCTTCTTTTTCTCAGCCGCATCGAAAGCAGCCTTCTCTGCCTGTTAAGACCCATCATTAGTTCACGCATGCATGAATCAACCACGAGTTATTGAGAGATATTACAACGAGGAAATGCATACCTCCTTGTGCTTGCCCCAGGTCTCCTCTGCGAAAGTCTTGGCCAACGCAGGGTCATCAGTGATGATGAAGTTGTCAAACAAAGTGCCTGATTTAACCTGTACATAGAAAAAACAATAGGCTTAACCAACTGTGATGTCTTTCTGAACAAGAGAAAGGAAGATCCTACTATCCAACACCAACCTGCCACAGCTCAATGCCAATGTACTTCAGGCTGTCAAATGCATAGATGTATGGATCATCCTTGAAATCTGTAAAGCACAGGAATTAGATTCAGTACTAATAACCCAATAGCCAAACAGTAGCAGATACAAGGTTCAATTTCAGGGGAACATACCTGGATTGTCAATCATAGGTGCCTTCCATTTACCCTGGTAGTTCGGGTTCTTGATTTTCTGGCAAATGAAGCAAATGCTGTCAGATATCAGAATATTTATTACTGTCAGCTTGTATTTAGTTAAAGGAACCGTCATACCTTTTGCTTCCATGGTCCCTTGTATTCTGGGTTTGGAATGGTAGGGGCAGTCCATTCACCATCTTCCTCATCATCCCAGTCCTCAGGCTGCAATGCACATTTCAGAATTTATAAACCCATGCTATTCATCCTATGACACAGACTACATAATAAAGAACCACATATAAGTACCTTCTTAGCATCAGGGTCAGGAATTTCCTTGGGAATATCATCATAGCCCTGGAGTAAAAGGGAACAAGGCAATGAGATGTATTGTTCAAACAAAATTAAGTAAACTACTAGTGACTACAGGAGTAGCAAATATCCCATTAGGTATTATTATACAATAGAAGCTCTTAAATTCTGGTCACGTAAGATGTTTTTACCAATGACAAAAATTAGGCATATGGATAAAAAAACTACCTCAGGCTTCTTGTCCTCAGGGTCAGGAATGTACTCCTTGTCATCCCAGTCCTCAGGCTGCAATCATCAACACATAAACCTCAATTATTTCCGAACATGTGCAAGCAAAGAAATTCAGACACAATAATAAATATTAAAGTCTTTACCTTCTTAGCCTCTGGGTCCTTGATTTGCTTAGGGGGCAGAATATCCCAGTGCTCGTAGATGCTGCCAGTTTGCTTCTCTTCGTTATCAATGAGAATGCTGTATGTTGCATCAGGGCGGATAATCAAAGTGTAAACATGAGTCAACTGATCAGTCTCACAAGGCACATCCTTCTTGATCAAGTGGTTCTTGCCATCCTTGGTCAGGATAGTGTGAACCTTCTTGGTGCTGTACCCACAGATATCTGGTCCAAACATAATGCTGCAGTACAGAAGAACAAAGTTAACTACAAGTACAAGATCAGATATGATAGGGAGAAAGAGTATATTCAAAGGCTATATACCTGTAAGGTGTGTCCCCACCAAATTTCTTCTGGTCTACATCACCACCCAGCAATTTGACATAACCACCACCGCAGTCAAGCTTCTGCTCGTGCTTCACAGAGAATTGCAGCACCAGGGTCTTATCCTTGCTGCTGAACTCAGGGTACTCAGCTGAAATAGCATAGAACCTGTAGTCCTCAGAGGTCTGAATACCTGCAACAAGAAACATGTTCAGTCAGTAACTAATAAACTGAAACCACCAATCTTCTTCTGATGTTTTGGAATTTACCTTTGTCCTCGGCATCTCCATTCCATTTCCCAGAGGTGTGGTTCCATTCACCGGCCATGTTCTCGTCCTTCTTCCACTCAGACTTGACCCACCGACTTTCCCAGCCATCTGGCCATGCATCACAACAATGCAAAATGTCACATCAAAATTAGAAAAAAAAAATGCTTCGCGGTATACAAAATTGACAGTCAGTATTTAGAGATCCTATAATTCCTAATGTGGATCACCTGCTGGTCCAAACTGAATCTGGAGGAGAACAGAGAACTACTGCACGACATGTTCCTAATCAACGAGGAATTAACACGAACACAAATAATAAGGCACAGATTGGCATTTGTACCTCCTAAACAAACATCAACCACATGAGTCCCAGATCAAATTATGTTTAGGTCAAGGATACGAAAACAGTACAAAATCTGATCCACCTCGGCAGACATGCTATAAGATTCGAGGCCGAATTTGAATTACTGACATTGGGCGACACTGCTATGACTGAAACTACCACACGACAATTCAGAGCCGCAAGATCCAAAGCCCCAGGCTGCGTGACTGAAGTACTCAACACCATAAATAGCCACTACTAGATCCTGCGAGCAAACCCCTAACACTAAATAGCCACTACTAGATCCTGCGAGCAAACCCCTATCACTACCAGTATCATCACACACTGACACACTACACACCGGCTAAATCGCGTAAACTAGCCAAATTAACACCCCACAGGTCCGTCAAAATTAACGCCTACCATTTCACACGCACTGCATTGGTGCCCCAAGACATGAGGCGCATCGCAGAACAGGGTTGGGATCAAGGGAATTAATATTTTTTGAACCAAAAAAAACAAAAGGATCAAGGGAATTAATTAATCACCTTCGAACTTCTCCTGGAAGAAGACCTCGCCGGCGACGGCGGCGACAGAGGCGAGCGCGAGGAGTGCCGCGACGGCGTACGAAGGGCCCCTGCGGATCGCCATCCAGGTGGAAACCTTGTCCAAGCTTCCGATCCGATCTCAGCCCCGGCCGGCCACCCGGGGTCGTGTTGTATTTATCGGTCGCTGCGGAGAGCTCCAGCCGGGGGGGTGGGTTTAGGGTTTCCGCTCTCTGACGGCTGGGGCCGGTGGAGGTGAGCGTAGGTGCGGCTGCCACAGTGGCGGGTGTGGGCCATGGCGTCCGGCCAATGGGAGGCTAGCTTGCGGTGGTCCGGCCAGTGGGGAGTCGACGCGTGGCGGATTCGACGTGTTTGGGAGGTCCGGGTAGGTCGCCCGTGCGGTGCGTGCAACGGGAGCTGGAAATAGTAAAAAAAAACAAAAATGAGGACGGGTGACATCGGAGTATCGGACGGGATTTTCTAGGATATCTGTTCCCGGTTTTCTGTGACTGCTTTTGCCTGGTATAGAAGTTGTTTTTAACCAGTATTTTTCTTTCTTAGTTTATTTCCATCAAAAATCTAATTTTTTCAAGATTTCTCGTCACATCGAATTTTTAGAGTCATATATAAAGTATTAAGGTCCTGTTTGGTTCCCCTTACTAAATTTTAGCTAGCTAAACTTTAGTCACTTTAGTAGCTAAAGTTCCAAACACACTGACTAAAAGGAGCTAAAATAGTTTAGTCTCATTAGTCACCCAAGAGTAGCTAAAATAATTTTAGCTAGCTAAAATTTAGCAATGGGAACCAAACAGACTCTAAATATAGACAAAAATAAAAACTAATTGCACAGTTTGGTCGGAATTGACGAGACAAATCTTTTGAGCCTAGTTAGTCCATGCTTAGACAATAATTACCACAAACAAACGAAAGTGCTACAGTGTCGCGAATTTTTTTTTGTTCAGCAACTTTCAAGGCGTTTAGTTCACTTAAAAATCAAAAAATTTTCAAAATTTCCCGTCACATCGAATCTTACGGCACATGCATAAAATATTAAATATAGTTAAAAACAAAAACAAATTACACAATTTATCTGTAAATCGCGAGATGAATCTTTTGATCCTAGTTAGTCCATAACTGGACAATATTTGCCACAAACAAACGAAAGTGCTATAGTGTCTCGAATCAAAAAATTTTGGAAAACTAAACAAGGCCTCCCTGTTCAGCTGGCCGAAAAAAAAAGTTGCTAAATAATACTATACTGATTGATTATGACAAAAAAATATTGTTTCGAAAGGCAGTCCTGGGATGACATTTTTATGAAGTATTGCTCTCTCCGTTCAAAAACAAATATAATTATAGGTTATATGCCAGCTAAAATGATTCACGTTTAACTAAGTTTCTAATAAAAAAATTCACACTTATCACTCTAAATCAATTTATTAAGAAAATAGATTTCATAATTAGTCTAATAATATTTACTAATATCATAAATACTAATATTTTTTATCTATAATTAGTCAAATTAATATACCAAAATATGATTTTGTATTAGAATTGCATTGTTTCTAGGATGGAGCATGTGTAATACCGGTGGACAGACCAAGGAAAATTGGGTATGTTTGCTTTGAAGCCTTGCAAACCTGCCTAGCTCAGCGTGCTTCACCAGGTGTTTTGATTCTGAGAGCATGGCCGCCTGGTTCCTTTAGCCATGACAGAAAGTATCATTGACTAATTTGTTATGAGAGAAAAAAACATATCCAATTATATATAAATATTCTCTACCAATTACATCTCTTTATGTCTTGGTTCTCATGTAGACATGGTTTCTAACTTAGACGTAGTTTCTATGATTTTTGCTCTCTCTCTCTCTCTCTAATAACTATCTTGCCACATCAGCAAAACGCTTAGATGACAATATAATTAACATTCATAGAAACTATGGTGATTTTTGCACTAGGAGTGTCCTTAGAGAAAAAGGTGTTACACAAGCATAATTATGAGTACATATTTTTTAAATGAGCTAGGCAAGAGATGTCAGTTATTATTAAAAAGAAGATGAACCTAAACTATGTAAATATAACAGAATGATGAGACTACAAAAAGTTGGGCAACCACAACAACTAACAATAACTAAAACCATCGGAGACAACATCAGCCGGTTGCATTGAGACATCAAAATGATCTACACAACAAAGTCACACCAAAAAGTATAACTTAGCACACATGAAAGCACAACACATGCTAGTAGTACACATGAAAATGAAACACAAAATCCTAATTTTGTTGTGGTGGAGCGATGATTCAGTGGTTTAGGTTCATCTCATTCAAAGTCCTTGAGATAGATTTTTCTAAGCAAACTACTTTGATTTCACATCTTAGACAACACTGTCCACCGCATCCCTCTCTTCGCCTTTGATTTCCTTCAACCTCCTCCTCCTCTCTCCATCTTTGATTTCCTTCAACCTCCTCATCAGTGTTGCAGGAGTGCACTATCTTCGTGGAATACCTGAACAGCGGCATGGTCGACGTGGTCACGCTCCCTCTTGTATGCCCCGCGCCAGCGCTCGTGTTAGGATGGATGGGCTCCACGGCGCCTTCAAGTTTGGTCGCCTGGTGTCCATGGAACATATTTAATCATCCAAAAGAGATTTGGGAAAATTTTGTATTTGAGGCTTGTTTCTCGGAATTATAGAAAAATGAATTCACAAAAGCAAGATTTTGATGTCTTTCTCAGCCTCATCGTTCATCAAAATAGTTTCAGATTTCAAATATAAAAAGGCATGATTCAATGCTCGTCTGATATCTTTCTAATGAGTTCTCACGCTCCTCTGATTCTAAAATTTTTATTGGGCCAGATCCCTATGCTAGTTTAGGTTGGTTTTCGTGTTGTGCTACAACATTTTCACTTAAATCTTCTTGATTTGTCTATAGGTTTAACCCTTACCTACTTGACATTCATCTAATTCTAAATTTCTTTTATTTTTGCTTAGATATTTCTTAATCTATTTAGAACTTGTTTGTTTGAGCTTTTATCTGGATTTTACCGGACAAAAGTTAGAAGGTCAAACAAACAACCCAACTAGGTTGGCTTTGAAAAGTTAGCTTATGAGAAAATGAACTAAAAGTTGAAGAGCATGTTTTGAAGAGATTTTTTTACTTTTTGTTGTGCTGCGAAGCTCATAAGGTATTAAAAAGGCCAAAAGCCAGAAAAGCCAGCTCTTGAGCTAAAAGCCATTGCATCTCAAATAAACGAGCCTAAGGGTTTAGCCTGCCTGGAATCTGCCATGTGACTTGCCACGACTTATTTAGCATGTTCCAACCATGGTAAACTTTTTCTCAATTAGTGCAAAGGTAAGGTATGCACACAAGAGCGATTGTGATCATGTCCCCGATCTAGGTCACCATCTCCGGCGATCTGGATCAGCAACACCAGCGGCCACTTAGGTCTCGGCGTCCACGCCACACTGCCGATCTCTCATCAGTACCAGACACCACATACCGCCGGTTAGCCATCCAGGCGCCGTTGACTACAGAGTTTCCCCTAGGTTAAGCGTCACTTAGTTTCCTAGATTGGGATGACTTTTGTGGCTGCACCATTCAACGTGTAGGTTTCCACTATCGTTCTATCCTCTCCTCTAGATCACATGGCATCCTCAAGAGATGGAAGTATGGGGAGGGGCTTAAACCCTACCTCCAATGTTACTGATCTACTGCGCTGGCTAAACCTCACGGAGGATGAAGAAGTTGTGGCAGATTTCAGTGATGAGGACGTTGAAAAAGAGGATCCCCCGTGTGAAGAATGGGCACTGGTGGGGAAGGTTATCTCACCGTCGGTGGTTCACGTGAACACTGTCTGATCAGCGTGAAGCCGGCGTGGGGCAACCCTGTTGGTGTCAAATTACGGGCGATCGAACAGAAAGGAGATAACCTGTTCATGGTGGAGTTTGGAAGTAAGGGCCACATGGAGAGGGTTCTGATAGGAACTCCATGGATGGTTGGTCGCCATGCTGTCATTATAAAAACTTATGATGAGAAGCTTAGTGCTTCAAAAATCTGTTTTGACCACTTGGAGATGTGGGTCCATATATTGAACCTGCCGCTCGGATGGATGAACCAGTAAAGGGGATTCCGGGCAATGTGTCTGATCGGCCAGGTGGTGAAGATGGATGTGGACATGGATGGTAAGGCTAGCGGGGTGTTCCTACATGCCCGTGTGGCCGTAGAAAATTTTAAACCATTGAGGCGAGGAGTGCTTTTGCGCATGAGCAAGGCTGAGGAGCCACGATGGTTCTAGGTTCAATATGAAAAGCTTCCTTTTTACTGTTTTTGTTGTGGTGTGATAGGCCACTCAGAGATGGAATGCTTGAATCCAGTGCCCCGTAATGAGCATGGAAAATTATTGTATGACATTCAGCTCAGGACGCTAGAAGAGAAAAAAAGGCATGTGCAGTCTTTCACTGGGGTAGCTACTAAGTCCTTCGGGAGTGGTTCTTCCTTGGTCTCTAAGACCTCGAAGACAAAACACACAAGATCCAAGGATGCTTGTACATCCCTAGGTGATGATGGATCTTGCCATTCTTCAGAGATGATGGGGGACATAGAAGAACAGGAGGTCTAGTCACCGCTCAAGAAGCAGCCTGGTGCTGTAGTGATGGAGAAGGGAATGGTAGGCAAAGGGGCTAGCAGGCAGCTCGATGTGCAGGAGGATGACACCAATTGTCACCTACCTATAAAGAGGAAATCTAAGGTGACTAGACTGGCCACACAAAATCCAGACCTGATTACTCCATTGGACAGGTCTAATGCTATTGTACCAATTGGTTTGGTGAACTCGAGGGTGGACTAGCTAGATAGTGGTGCGGAGAACAGTGGAGATAGCATGATAGAGATGTTGAAGAAGCAAAAGAGAGGCAATACCAACAATACAAAATCAACGGCGGCTGCAGGTAGCAGCCCCCACCGGGCGCCATGAAAATCTTAGCTCTGAACTGCCAGGGCCTAGGGCAGCCCAAGGCAGTTTAGGAACTCCGTAGCTTGGTACAACATCGCCCTTGGTTGGTCTTCTTGTCATAGACGTGATTTTTCTCTGATCGAGTGGACGGATTGAAGATATCACTAGGCTTTCCAAACAGCCTAGGTGTGGGAAGTTTTGGACGAGGTGGAGGGCTGGCACTTCTTTGGTCACGTGATGTTGATGTGAGGCTACAGAGCTATGATAAGCTACATATCGATGTAGTGATCGTTGATCTAGTGTCAAGGCTAGACCTTTAGAGATTTACAGGTTTCTATGGTGAGGCGAGAAGGGAGGTGAGATATAGGAGTTGGGACTATTTGGATTTCCTGAGCACTTAGAGTGAGCTTCCCTGGCTTTGTGCTGGGGATTTCAATGAGGTGCTAGAGGCAAACGAACAGTTTGGTGTGCAAACAAGGCCAGAGAGGCAAATGGAGGGCTTTAGGGGTGCGGTGCAAGCTTGTGGTTTCATGAACCTGGGCTACATCGTACTACCTTACACTTGGGATAACAGACAGCAAGATGGCAACAACGTGAAGGTTTGGTTGGATAGGGGTTTTGCAACTGTAGACTTTCTTAACCTTTATATAGATGTGAAAGTCTGGCATGTCCAGACCACGGAATCGGATCATTGTTGCTTAGTTCTCGAATGCTTCAAAAATCACTGAGGAAGAAAAAGGAGGCAGTGCTTTCGATATGAGAATATGTGGCGTCGTGACCCTACATATATTCAAGCGGTGGAGTCAGCTTAGAGCAGTATGGTAGGGGATGCTACTCTTGGTCAACTTTTGGAACACCTCAACAGTGTGGGACGCTCGCTGATTGGGTGGGATCGCTCCACCTTTGGTTCAGTGCGGAAATGCCTGGGGCAACTTAGGAAAGATCTTGAGCTGATGAGAGGCCAGTCCATTGGTTCAGGATCAACTCAAGATGAGCGCCGAGTGATGTCGGAGATCTTTGAACTATTATCTAGGGATGAAACCATGGAGAAGCAACGCTCAGGAGTAAATTGGTTGCGTGAAGGGGATCGAAGTACATCCTTCTTCCAAGCAAAATCGAAGGAGAGAGCTAAGACAAACCAAATTTCCTTGCTGAAAAACAATGTTGGTGATGTGGTGACTGAACAAGAGGAGTTGGAAAAGGTGGCAAAAGATTTCTATGTCAACCTATTCACAGCTCAGGAGGCCCTGGATAATGATCATGTGCCGATGAAGGTTACTCAGCAGATGAATGAAGAGCTGATCAAACCGTTCACGACAATTGAAGTGGAAAGGGCACTGTTCATGATGGAAGCTAATAAGGCTCCCGGCCCTAATGGATTTACAGCAGGCTTCTATCAACACCATTGGAAATTACTGGGACCGCGTATCACGAACGTTGTTCTTAATTTTCTACATGGAGGTGAGATGCCACCCGAGGTGAACATGACAACCATAGTGCTTATATCGAAGGTAAAGAACCCACAAGAGATGAAAGAATTCAGAGCTATTTCTCTGTGGAATGTTTTATACAAGCTTTGCTCGGAGGTTCTTGCCAACTGTGTGAAGGTGTATCTTGATGAGATTGTGTTAGAGGAGCAAAGTGCCTTCATGCTAGGGAGACTCATCACAGATAATGTGTTGATTGCATATGAATGTACCCATTATTTGCAGCGAAGAAAAGGCAAATCAGGTGCCTGTGCTATAGAACTTGATATGGCTAAAGCCTATGACCGAGTGGAATGGGAATACACATGCTGAAGCTGGGATTCCACAACACTTTTGTGTCTGTGATTATGAGGTGTGTGAGGTTAGTTTCTATGTCCATTCGGGTTAATGGAGCGTTATCAGATCATTTCAGCCTGAGAAGGGGAATTCGACAGGGAGATCCGATATCCCCCTATTTGTTTCTTCTATGTGCTAAGGGTTTGTCTTCTTTGCTGAGGAATTTGGGGCTAGTGTTCCTATACAGAGGAGTGCGCGTGGGTGTCCATGCCCCCTGGATCTCACACTTACTCTTTGCGGATGATTGCATTGTCTTTTCAGAAGTGTCGCAGCGAGGGGCTTTGCGCCTACAGCAGATTTTGGATATCTACAACCAGGGGTCAAGAAAATTAGTGAACCGATACAAGTCTGCGGTGTTCTTTAGCCGTAACTGCACTGATGTCATGAAAGAAGAGGTACGATAGACTTTGAACATTGACAAAGTAGCTTTGGCTGAAAAATACTTAGGCCTTCCTACAACTCTAGGACGGTCTACTTCTGAAGCTTTTGAATTTTTGCCAAACCGAGTAAGAGGGCTAATAGGAACTTGGAGCGGAAGGGAAGCTAGCAACGCTGGTCGAGAGGTACTTCTAAAGTCGGTTGCCCAGGCTGTGCCCACATACTCCATGAGTTGCTTTCTATTGTCAAAGACAACATGTAAGAAAATAAAAACACCTATTTCCAATTACTGGTGGGGTGGCTTGGCGGATAGCAAGAAAATTCATTGGTAGAGCTAGGACTACCTCACATACCCTAAAGCTTTGGGTGGAATGGGGTTTTGAGATCTACAGAATTTTAACAAAGCAATGCTGGGCAAGCAGGGGTGGAGACTGATGACTAATCCTGAAAGTTTGTGTGCTAGAGTTTTAAAAGGGAGATACTATCATGATGACTAATTTCTCACAAGCACAAGGAAGAAGCATTCAAGTCACACCTAGCGTGCCATTCTAGCAGGAAGGGAGGTCCTAAGGCAGGGACTGATAAAGAGAGTTGGCAATGGAAACTCTATAAATATTTGGAATGATCGATGGATACCAAATCACTTTGGAGCAAAACCTCTTACTCCTAGGGAGGGTCAACCGGTGGCTTTGTTTGCAGATCTTATCTTACCAAGCGGTCAATGGAGGGAGAATTGTATCCAACAATAGTTCTACCAGTGGATGCTAATGCTATACTTAGTATTCCAATTCGACCACATGTTGAAGATTTTTGGGCTTGGGAGCTTGAGAAGTACGGCATCTACTCCGTTCGGTCGGCATACACATTGCTTGATATGGCAAGAATCAGAGACACTGTGAAACATGGTGCAGGGGGATCAAGATACGTCATGTGGAAGAAGATATGGAGCTTGAAAGTCCCACCGAAGGTTAAAGTGTTTTGGTGGCAAGTGCTGCATGAATTTTTACCAGTTTAGAAAATCCTTCACCGTAGACACATGGAGCCGATCGCAAACTGTGAGGTCTGCGGGGTCAAAGAGGAGACGATCAGGCATGCACTTTTGGAGTGCACGGTGGCCCGGTTATTTTGGGACCATTTCAAGGTACTCACAGAAACAAAAATCCCACGCCTACTCCATGCAACCTGGGCAAGGGACATTCTATGGGGATATGCTAATTCTGATGATGAGAGTGCTATGATTATCATTGGGATGTACTCACTTTGGATGCAGTGCAATAAAAGGAAACATGGGGAGCAAGAAAAGCCAATCAGAATATTTGTGAAATGGACAGTTAATACGCCCTTTGACCTTTGGCAACTCTCGCGCCCACAAGTGATAGTTGCAGAGAACGAGGATGAACCGCACTGGGAAACATCGTCAACAGGATGGATGAAATGCAACATCGATGGTGCTTTCTATGGAAACTAGAGGAAGGGAGCTACTGGTTTTGTAATACGTGATGAAACTGGAGGCTTCGTGAGAGCAGGGGCTCAGTGGTATGATCACGGCTAAAATCCCTAGTTTGGTTTTGGATAATTGATGAAACCCTAGTACTAACCTCTATACTAAGTGTGTGTAGACTTAATGACGTTGGTACATGCTAAGTGATGGAGCAAGAAATGATCATGGTGATGATGGTGATGACCACAAGATGATCAAGTGCTCAACTTGGAAAAGAAGAAAGAGAAAAACAAAACCCTATGGAGTTCAAGGCAAAGGTATTGCTTAGGGTTTTAGTTTTGGTGATCAAGACACCATAGAGGGTGTGATCACATTTAGGATAGATAGTCGTACTATAAAGAGGGGAATTCTTTGGCTAAGCGGTTATCAAGTGCCACTAGGTGTCATTGTTCATGTGCATGTATTTAGAACCTAGTGAGCTAACTTAACTCCTTCATAGAAAATGATTGTGAAAATGCTAACACACATGCACTTATTGGTACACATTTGGTGGTGTTGGCACACTTTGAGAAGGAGGTGGAGGTTGAAGGGTAGAGAGGGGTTTGGGTTCCTCTCTCCCTCCCACCGAGCTTGCGAGGCGGGATTCGGTGTTTTTGAGAAAATGAAGTACATATTATCTATTGCGCTAGTGGGAAGTTTGGATAAGTTGCGGGAAACACTCACCGGACGCTGGCCGTGGAGGCACCGGACGCGGAGCGTGCGCGTCCGGTGTGCGGTCAATGCCTAGCTCTGTTGGAGTTAGGCACCGGACACAGGGTAACTCTTGTTCATGCATCCGGTGCTGCCTGACTTCTGCAAGTGACTCTGACTCAGAGCACCGGGCGCTCAGGGCACATCCGGTGGCTTGGGTCTAGTGCCCCTGAGTGTTTTGCAGTGCTCTCTAGGTAAGGGACCGGACGCTCAGGGTGCGTTCGGTGGCCCCGTGCGTTTGCAGACCTCTCTGCACATGTGACCGGTGTGCACCAGACGCGTCCGGTGCTAACTTGAGCGCGTCCAGTGGTTCATTCTTGACCGTTGGAGATCAACGCGCGTAGTTCAAAAGGTTGACACATGGCTTCTTCTGGTGCACCGGACGTAGGGTGTGTGCGTCTGGTGGTCACTGGCTGTGCATCCGGTGGCCTCGTGTTTTGCCTAGTGAAGGAGCCAACGGCTCTATTTGTTTGAGGGGCTTATAAATACGTGTTGGCCGGCTTGGGGCTCACTCTCTTGGCATTTTAGCATACTTGACATCCTTGTGAGCCTAAGCAAACACCTGTTACTCATCTCCTTTATAGACTAATCATCTTTGTGAGATTGAGAGTGATTCTAAGTGCATTTGCTTGAGTGATTGCATCTAGTGGCACTTGGGGATCAATTTGGCTGCAGTTTTCTTGTTACTCTTGGTGGTTGCCGCTACCTAGACGGCTTGGTGCAGCGGAGGAGCATTGGCACGAGTTGGTGATTGTTCGTGGCCATCTCCTAGTGATTGTGAGGGGTTTGTGCCTACCCTGGCGGAGAGCCAAAGGCAACTCTAGTGGATTGCGTGTGTCATTGAGCTACCTCACTTGTGGGTAGGTTCTTGCGGTGTCCCAGTGAGGACGAGGTTTGTGCTACACCTCTTAGCCGCCGAACCACTAAGTGTTGGTCGACACAACGGGGACGTAGCATGTCGGCAAGCACGTGAACCTTGGAAGAAAAATCGGTGTCTCAATTGTGATTGATTGGTATTCTCCCAGTGCTTGATTGTTCATATATTGGTGATTTATTCATCCTCTACACGGCGGTATAAATATCTCTTCTTCACAATTTACTTACCGCAAAGTAGTGTAACTATTTTAGTTGCTAGTCTTGTCGTGTGTAGCATAGTTCACTAGTGTAGCTTGTAGTGACATAGCTCTTGTGTGCTTAGTGATTATATCAACTAGAATTGTTGGATAGGTGGCTTGCAAACACCCCTCTAGAGCTAGAGCAAAAAGTTTCGCTTTGTTATTTACTAACCTCTTACTTTAGTGAGTTTGTAGAATTTTTAAATAGGCTATTCACCCCCCTATAGCCATATTAGGACCTTTAAACGGCCTCGATGCTCTCACTATGGAGGCTCTTGCTTATCGTGATGGCTTGATCCTGGCACAACAAACAGGGGCTTCATAGATCTGGCTTGAGACCGATTGTCAAGAGTTGGTGCACCTGTGACAAGCGGGAGAAAATCAGAGATCACACGTTGCAACACTTCTGAGGGAGATTAGGGGGCTGAGCTTGAGCTTTCAAGATTTTAAGTTTTCGTTCGTCAGCAGGAAATGTAATAGTGTAGCTCATGTGCTAGCTAAGCAGGTCACGGGTGATGCAAGGTCCGGATGGTGGCAAGTTTGCCCGGATTGCATTGTTAACCTGGTGTCTGCAGATTGTAACCCCGTTCCATCCTATTGAATGAATCCTCGAGTAAAAAAAATCGTGGTAAACTCAACATTAAGTTATCTGCTACTACGGAAATCCAAAAGCCTAGAGAAATCATTCAGTGTATTGCAACCGTTATCAACTCAATATCTAGTTATCTATAACTACAAAAATCCAAAAGCCTAGAGAAATTCGTTTTTTATAGACGTATACACTCATATATGTATGCATTCACCCTTATGATTGGATGCACATACACTCTACCCTTATGAGCATCTCGTTGTTGACCGACACGACACTTATCACTGAAAAAACAACACCATTAAATTTAAAAATAAATCCAAGAAATAAAAACAATCATATTATTAAGTCGACTTGAAAAGAGGTAGAAGGTTCCACCATAAAGGAACCTAATAAGGACCGAAAAGATGGGAAAGAAACCAGGGACCAATTGCCATACTACAAAGTAAAAAGATAGGTAAGAAACTAGAGACTAGACTACAAAATAAAAAAAGGACTAGACTGCAAAACCTTAAAAAAAATTGGACCACTTCTCAAATTATGCGTGTCATCCTTGCGCAGGGGCATGCTAATCTTCTCTGTACGTTGTTCCAATTTAAGAAGGTGTCTCCGAGGAGACAAGTAGGAATACGCTTGGGCTTATAATCTAGCGATTTTGTAGTTAGCTGGTTGAGGTGGTGCTATTGCTAATAAATAAACTCAGCTCGCAGCGGGCCTAAAACCGGAGACGGACCCCAACATGGAAGCGCCTAGTGTTGGCAATGGGTAAATCCCCATTGGGTATGAACTTCCTAGACTCATCCCCGTGACAACAATATGACACCACGGGTATCCTCATATATAGTGGTGGGTAGGGGAATTTCCCCAAACTTATACCCAGGTGGGTAAATTAGACCTGACGGGTCACCCATACCCGCCAAACATCAGCAATTCACAAGCACCAGTCACGTAGTAGCAATTCACAAGCATCGTCACATAGTCATTCACAAGCATCGTCACATAGCCACCTCACCATATACTTAGCAAATAGCAACATAATAATTTCTGCTGCAACCACTAGTCACAGCACCATAATAGTTCATTGTTCATACAAATCACGTAGTATAGAGTAGTACTTTGCTAGCACTACATAGGGTTTCAGTGTATGGGCTGCCGGTGGACTGGTGGCTTGTGGGATTCTTTAGTTTTGGGCTGGGTATTTTTCACCCATGGGTAAATGGGTATGGGGACTACTAGAACGTCCCCATACCCGCGTACCCAATGGGTGAAGGGTTTGCTCCGTTTGTGTACCCATGGGTACTGGTTTCACTCCACATTAGTACCCTAATAGAGTAAATACCCATCGGGTCGCGGGTCGTGGGCCCCATTAACATATTTAGAAGGGCCCACTCGATGGCTGAGACTAAACTCTATGGGCCTTACCACGTGGCTGCCCAAGTGGGCCCGACGAAAAAGGGGATCTCCTACACGACCTCCTCCCGAGCACCAGGAATCGTACCACGTCAACTTAGGCCTTGATGGCCTCGTTTAGTTGTAATTTTTTTGACATGATATTGTACTATTTTTATTTGTATTTGATCAATATTATCTAACTATAAAATAACTAAACTCAAAAAGTTTATCTTGTACTATATAATTAATTATTTTTTATCTATATTTAATATTTTATGCATGTATCAATCCAATGTAAGTAGAAATCTTAAATTTTTTTGTAATTTTCTTGGGAATTAAACAAGACCTAGGTCTCAAAATTTTGGAATATGGCTATTGTAATATTTTTATTTGAATTTTATAATTATTATCCAATTATAAACTAAGATTTAAAGAATTATGTCATAAATTATAAATAAATTATACAATTAATTATTTTTTTATCTGTATTTAATATTCTGTCTAAGATTTAATATGGCGAAAAACCTTAAAAATGTGTAGAAACTAAACAAGACCACAGTTGTAGAGCTCGCCGACGTGGATGGAGGCGCAGCACGTAAAGCCGTCGGCGCCACCGTTACGCTGCTGCTTGCTGGACTGGACAGGACACAGGACGTGCGGACTTGACTTCCTGGACTGGACGTGCACGTCCCCGGTGCAGTGCGATGTGGCAATTCGGTCGATTTGACGAAGCACATGCTTCACCGGCGAAAGCTTGTGAGGCCCACCCAAAAAATTTTCATCATCACGTTGAATCTTTGATACATGCATAAAACATTAAATATAAATAAAAAAATAAACTAATTACACAGTTTAGTTAAAAATTACGAGACGAATCTTTTAAGCATAGTTAGTCTATGATTAGCCTTAAGTGCTACAGACCCACATGTGGTAATGATAGATTAATTATACTTAATAGATTTGTCTTGCAGTTTCCTGACGAGCTATGTAATTTGTTTTTTGTTAGTTTCTAAAAACCCTTCCTGACATCCTTTCGACATATCCGATGTGACTTTCAAAAATTTTTCATCTCTAATCTAAACAGGCCCTGACTGCCCGTGTGCTGCTCGTTGCTGACACCATCGTCGTTGAACCAAAGACGTAAAACTTTTCAAGTTTCCCGTCACATCGAATCTTGCGGCATATACATTGAACATTAAATATAATAAAAAACAAAAACTAATTATACAATTTGCCTGTAAATCACGAGATGAATCTTTTGAATCTAGTTAGGCCTTTTTTAGTTCGCGATTTTCTTTTGGATTTGACTACTGTAGCACTTTCGTTTTTATTTGACAATTATTATCTAATCATGGACTAACCAGACTCAAAATATTTGTCTCGTAAATTACAGGTGAACTGTGCAATTAGTTATCTTTTTTATCTATATTTAGTGCTCCATGTATTTGCCGCAAGATTTGATGTGACGAAGAATCTTGAAAAATTTTGAAAACTAAACAAGGCCTTAGTCCATGATTGGACAATAATTAACAAATAAAAATGAAAATGCTAGTGAAAATCCAAAAATTTTAGAAACTAAACAAAGCCTTTTCTTAACGAACGGAGAATTATTAGTGATAATATTAATAAAGAAAGGCTCAGACTACCAAACGATGATCTCAAAAACAAGTTACAGGTGCAAACAACAACATGACGACTAAAACAACTTTGCAACAAGAGCACACACTAACAAAGTTACGATAGCACCAACCCCAACAAAGTGAAGCCAACCTCTAACGAAAAATCCCCGTCAACAGGTCCTAGAAAGCACGGCCTTTTAAACCCAAGGTTTAAGAAGGTCTATTAGGGCCTTGTTTAGTTCCCAGAAAATTTTACAAAATTTTTCACATTCTCCATCACATCGAATCTTTAGACGCATGCATGAAGTATTAGATATAGACGAAAATAAAAACTAATTGCACAGTTTAGTCGGAATTGACGAGACGAATCTTTTGAGTCTAGTTAGTCTATAATTGAACAATATTTGTCAAATACAAACGAAAGTGTTACAGTGTCCATTTTCCAAAATTTTTGGAACTAAACAAGGCCTAGTAACAATTCTCGTAGATGGTCTGTATAGTCAAACGTGGTTTTTTTTTCTGTTAAGGGCACATGCTACCATTCTCCTACCTATTAGATTTTTATTGAAAAGTGTGTAAACACACATCTCAATGCAGTTTCGTATTAAGATGTGTGTTTGCAAACTTTTCAATGAGAATCCAATGGATAGAAGAGTTAGAGCATATGCCCTCAAAGGCAAAAAAAACTTTACCCTGCGTAGTCTTGAATTGCTCTTTTGTTGAACTTCTCGTCCTTTCTAACAACACCCAAATCTTTAGACCACTCGGTCGAGCAAAGACGGGCATCACCTTTGATGAAGTAACGATGTGTCATAGGACTTATGCCTAAATCTTAGATAGCTTCCTTCTCATTAGATGTGTCCTCCACCAGAACATTCTTAATGAACATGACTGCCTAGGACTTATGCCTAAATCTTAGATAGCTTCCTTCTCATTAGATGTGTCCTCCACCAGAACATCCTTGATGAACATGACTGCCTATTGGACCATCTGATCCGTTAACTGAACAAAGGTGGTCTTTGAAGGCATTTTGATGATATGCTCTATGACCATCTTTTGGTGGATACCTGTGTCGCACATCTTTGTAGCCACCTCACGAAAAATAGAATCATTCTTTGTATTAATTTGTATCTTCTTGTTACCTAGCCACCTTGTCTGATGCTTCCTACTAGAACCCATTGCAGCCACCCGAGGAGAATCCTCCCCCTGTTGCTCCTAGGTAAGCACCACCCACTCCTTTAGTAGGAGCTTGCCATATCTATGGTCATTTGTCCCGACATCGTGCACCAGTCTTCCCCGCCTTGAGCTGCTTTGTTAAGTCCTCAATCGTGAGCTCCTCTATACCGAGCAGAGTCGAGGGCAATCTGTGCATACTTGGACGACACTGCACATATATAGATTCTTGGCTCCTTGATTGTGTCGCCAAGAGCGACGAGTTGGGATATTAGCAATTCATACACAACACGAAGTCCACAATCACCGCAACATCTCATGGAATGTGATGGACTTGCACTCCCGCTTGTCGCGCCTTCGCCCTACACATGAGGTTGGAGTCGACCCACATGGTGCTAAGGCTATCTGAAGCCAGCTTCGCGGTATCCTTGCTTTTCAGGTCCAGACGTATATACTCGGATAAAGAATAGCCTCCATCACGTGCCGATTCAAAACCTTGTATATGGTGCCGGTTTCCACCACGCGCTATGTGCCTTGAGCTTGGAAGATCACCTTTAGGAGCACCACCCACTCACTATAGTTTGTGTGTCTGAGCATTTTGGTATGACATATATGTTCCCAACCTCCCTTGTCATCCTCTACACCATGATTGATTGGCGCATATCTTGCTTCTAAAAAAGTCAAACATTTTTAAGTTTAAATAGTAATATTGAAAATAGTATCAATATTGTATCTCTAAATAAGTTTATTATAAAAAATAAATTCTATGCTCAATCTAATGATTAAGAGCGGGCGCATGATAGAGGTGGAAGGAGGGATTTGTAAAAGTGTGATTAAGAGCGGGCGGTTAAGTGCAAAATTACCCAATCTCTCCGCGCCTCTTAGATCAACATCCTGTGGTCCAGATTAGAGTTTTCACAGTTTGCACTAGATCCGTTGCCCATTATGAATACTAACACTAATACATAGTTATATTATATGTTTTGATCAAACTTTTAAAAATTAACTCTCCAAAAAGTGAGACATACATTACTTTGTGAAAGAGAGAGTATGAGAAAGGGATATGTTTTACAATGAAAAAAAGGTCAAAAACATCAAGGACAAATAATTCAAAAATAAATTAAAAGAACAGACGCTCCATTAGAGCATCTCCAACCATTATACATTTGAAGTTATGCATTTTAGGCAAATTGTAAACCCCCAAATAAAAATGGCAAGACTAAAATCGGGTGATCTCCAACCGTTATGCAAAATGCCAAGTCCATCATCTTTTTTTTTTCTTGGAAATTTTGTTTCGCGGCACTCCTTCCCGCGCGGCCAATCGATCCCGCGCCAAACAGCCCGCCGTCGTCTCCCGTTCACCAATTCCCACGCCAAACAGCCGCGTAGTACCGATAGTGAGCTGCGCTGTTCGTCGTACCGATCGCAGTACCGATCTCCCGTTCAGTCGTTCACCGTACCAGTTCGTCGTTTGTTGGTCATCAGTTCGTCGTCGTATAGGTTCGCCCCTTGGCTCCAGTAACGATCTCCATCAGGTCCAGAAACGCGCGCGTGAAGCTGGCGAAGGAGGACGCGCGATGCTTCTCCTATCGCGTGAAGTGGTGGCGGCGTGAAGGGAAACCGCGCGAAGAGAAGAAAAAAGCCCGCGAGGTGGAACCGAGAATCCCGTGATCTCTATTTGCATAGCGGGACTCCTTTGGCATATATGCCAAGTTTCCCCCTCCAAATGCATAGCTATGTAAAATGCATAGTCCAAATGCATAACGATTGGAGGGGTTTTTTTTGGAGTTTTATGCATTTTGGTAAATGCCAAGTCCATTTGCATAATGGTTGGAGTTGCTCTTATTTATAGAAAAGATTGCACACTCTCTGACGTACGTGTGAACCGCAATCGCAAGAGACACCATCATCTGTCCGTAACCTGCAACTCTCAAATCAAACGCTTGAGTAGGGATGAAGATAACATCGGGTGATTTGTCTGTCCAACACTTTCTTGAACTGCATCGTCGTCGTCGACTCGATGTCGCTCATGAAGACACCATCATCTGTCCATACAAAGATGGCATTGCTCTCCTCGTCGAACCCGCTTATCCCTAGTGGTAATGGCAGTGGCAGCAGCATCGTCGTCTGCGCATGCTCCTCCAACTTCACTGGAAGAACCTTCTCCAGCTGAACTGTCCTGCACAGCACCCATTTCTTCGCAGCAGCAGCATCGTCGTCGTCGTCGTCGTCGTCGCTAAGCTCTGCCTCCCTCTCCCAGAACTCGATGCTACGCCGAGACAAAACGGCCAGACAAAAGCGGCGGCCATGGCCATCGCCGTCGCCAGCTGCCGGCAGGATCCAAGACCTGAAATCCAGATTGATCCACGGCACCTGCACGTCTGGTCGGCCTGGAGGCACGTCCGGCGGACGCGGCCGTTGCTCGATCATGGAGAGCCTCCGTCTTCCCAGATCGAAGCGGACGATCTCGCCGTCGAAGAGAAACCAGTAGATGGCGTTGCCGACAAGGCTGCTAGGTTGAAGCAGCGGGATCACAGGAGACGGAGGAACCACGGCGGCGTCGGAATCGGAACTGGCCCAGGCGCCTGACTCCGACGAGTAAACGGAGGCGGTCAGTCTAGTCTCGTAGTCATGGGCGAGCAGCGCGACGACGAGGAACGCGCGGCGGTCGGCGCCGCCGCCCGCGACAGAGACCACCGTCGAGGCGACGAGGTACGCTCCCTCGTGCTGTAGGATGCCGACGCGGCGGCGGCTCCGGTGCCCGGTGGTCACGGGGTCGACCACTATGAACTCGCTGGCGAACTCCTCCTCGCCGCCTCGGCAGCAGAGGACGAGCCCGTGGCGGCAGCAGTGTACTCCCCAGTGGTATTGGAAGTCGGGCTCGCCGCACCACCGGTCCCGCCAGAAGCGGGAGGGCGGGAGCCGGTCCGGCGGCTCCTGGGTAGGGAAGAAGAGGCCGCTGCGCATGATGAAGCCGTGGAGCGGAGGCGTCCGGCGGTGGAACGCGCGGAATCGGCGGACGAACCGCGGGTCGGTGACGAGGCGGCGCCAGCGCTTGCACACGAGGCCCACGCGCGGGAGCGTCGAGGGCTGCGGTGGGAGACGGAGGAGGAACTCCGCCAGAAGGTCGTCGTCCTCCAGCGCCGGCGCCGGCGACGCCGAGGTGGGCTGGAGCTGGAGGCGTTTCATCGAGTGGGATTGGGATTTGGGCCGCCCGCGTGGGCCAATAAATACAAGTTCGCTCCTCCGTGTTTGTATGAAGCTTCCACAGCAAGCTAATCCAGCCATTTTTCATCGTGCAGCTTCCACGGCAAGCTAATCAGAAAACACAAACTAGACGACGGCTACGACCTTCCCCCGAGCATCGTTTTTAATATCTCTAGGCCTTGTTTAGTTTACCCCGAAAAGCAAAAACTTTTCAAGATTCTCCGTCATATCAAATCTTGCAACACATGCATGAAGCATTAGATATAGATAAAAATAAAAACTAATTGCACAGTTTGCCTGTAAATCACGAGATGAATCTTTTGAGCCTATTTAATCCATAATTGAATAATATTTGTCAAATAAAAACGAAAATGCTACGGTGCTAAAATCCGAAAAAATTTCGGAACTAAACAAGGCCCTACTATAATTCACCAATTAAAACTATATTAGGGCCTTGTTTAGTTCACACCGAAAACTAAAAAGTTTTCAAGATTTCCTGTCACATCGAATCTTTCAACACATGCGTGAAACATTAAATATAGACGAAAATAAAAACTAATTATACAGTTTACCTGTAAATCACGAGATGAATCTTTTGATTCTAGTTAGTCCATAATTGGACAATATTTGCCACAAACAAACGAAAGTGCTATATACCGAAATTCAAAAACTTTTCGAAACTAAACAAGGCCTAGAGATACATTTAAGATTGAGACAGCTCAACCATTATGCACCAAAGAACCAAAGAAATTGTAGCCATAATTTTGACACCATTAAAATCAATGGTTGGTGATGCTCTCTCAAAGTCTTCAACTTTAATCTAAAGGTCAGGGTTATTTGGATCATGTCAGGCTTCAACGCACACAGCACTGCCCCGCATGCCCCTCAATCCCTCGCACGTCGCACCCCATCTGCGGCCACGGATCGAATCCCAGCGCCTCGCAATAAAACAATTTATAACTGAGGCCTTGTTTACTTCTTTAAAAATTTTGCAAAATTTTTCAGTTTCTCCGTCACATCGAATCTTTAGACGTATGCATGGAGTATTAAATATAGATGAAAATAAAGACTAATTACACAGTTTGGTCGGAATTGACGAGACGAATCTTTTGAATCTAGTTAGTCCATAATTGAACAATATTTATCAAATACAAACGAAAGTGCTACTATTCCTATTTTGCAAAATTTTTTGAAACTAAACAAGGCCTGAGTATATACTACGCCCCAAAACAAAGAAAAAAAAACAAAAACAAAAAACGCCACCACCACGAGTCCACGACCATGAACCACGCGCTCCCTACTGACGAAAACGCTGGCTCCATCTTCCCAGTGGCCAAGCCCGTGTTTAGTTTCCAAATAATTTAAAGATTCTTCATCACATCGAATCTTACGGTTCATGCATAGAGTATTAAGGCCTTGTTCAGTTTGGAAAATTTTTTGGTTTTCGCTACTGTAGCACTTTCGTTTGTTTGTGACAAATATTGTCCAATCATAGACTAACTAGACTCAAAAGATTCATCTTGCGAATTACAGGTAAACTGTGTAATTAGTATTTGTTTTTGTCTACATTTAATATTTCATACATGTGTTACAAGATTCGATGTGACGGTGAATCTTGAAATTTTTTGGAAACTAAACAAGGCCTAAATATAGATAAAAATAAAAACTAATTGCACAGTTTGTCGTAAATCACGAGATGAATCTTTTAAACTTAATTAATCCATAATTAGATAATATTTATAAAATAAAAATGAAAATGCTGCCGTACCAGAAAAACCCCAAAATTTTAGGAACTGAACAAGGCCCAAGTGTTCGGAGATGCAAACAGGAAGCGCACTTGCTAACACAAGTCATCGTCCAATGAGCGCATTTGCTAACACAAGTCATCGTCCAAAGGGGGACCGTGGCACCGGCCACACCAGAAAACCCCTACGGTCCCCAGTTTACAGCTATGAACCTGATGAACACACTTAGGCCTTGTTTAGATCCAAAAACTTTTTGGATTTTGATACTGTAGCATTTTCGTTTTTATTTTACAAATATTGTCTAATCATGGAGCAAGTAGGCTTAAAAGATTCGTCTCGTGATTTACAGAGAAACTGTGCAATTAGTTATCTTTTTTTATCTCTATTTAATGTTCCATGCATATGCCGCAAGATTCGATGTGATGGAGAATCTTGTAAAGTTTTGGGTGCATCTAAACAAGGTCTAAGGCCTTGTTTAGTTCACCCCGAAATCCAAAAAGTTTTCAAGATTTCCCGTCACATCGAATCTTGCGACACATGCATGAAGCATTAAATATAAACAAAAACAAAAACTAATTACACAGTTTGTCTGTAAATCGTGAGACGAATCTTTTGATCCTAGTTAGTTTATAATTGGACAATATTTGTCAAATAAAAACGAAAATGCTACAGTAGCGAATTCTGAAATTTTTTTCGGAACTAAACAAGGCCTAAAACTCACCAAGATTCAGGTGCAACTATACAATAACCGCAGCACAAAGCCACAAACGGCATAAAAATTGCTACAATGCTTTAACAGAAAGCATTGCTTGTAGCAGCTCTGACATTCCACCTGTAGCAAAAAGGAAGTTGAGTGTACATACAGAACTGACCAGGTAAACCAATTGTTTACTTCCACTCAAAAACCCAAAAATTTTCAAGATTCCCCGTCACATCGAATCTTTAGACACATACATGAAGTAATATTAAACATAGACAAAAATAAAAACTAATTGCACAGTTTGGTTGAAATTTACGAGACAAATCTTTTGAGTCTAGTTAATCTATAGCTAGACAATAATTACCACAAACAAACGAAAGTGTTACAATGTCACGAAGTTTTTTCAACAAGAAACAAGGCCCAATCAGAAATTGTCATTCTAAAGCGCACTGGGTCCATCCAACAGTAATTGCTTATCAGAAAGTACTAGAATAAGTGAATTCAGTGTTTATCAGAACACAATGGTAAACTTTGTCTTTATCAAAACATTGATCTGCAGGAAGCACTAGTAAAACACACTGGCAAATTGTCTTTATCGAGACACTAGTAAAACACAATGGCAAACTTTATCTTTATCGGAACATGGATCTACAAGAAACTCAGAAACCTTGACCAGCAACCTATGGTTCAACCTTCATCACCTCCTCCCATTGCCCATCTGACCCTTCCTTCCAGAGGGTTATGTTGTTCTCACCAGCGGCTATGGACAATATGTTCCCAGTCAAGGACCAGGACACCCTCCAGACAGGGGCACCAAAGTCACGCATGAGCTTTCCCTCCCACTTGTCTCCATCCTTTGCCTTGGTCCAGATGACAACCTTCCCGTCTTGTGAACCGCTGGCAATGGTAGACTTGGCCAATCCCAAAACTGGTGCCCACGCGACATCCCTCACACAATCCGTGTGCATGTCAGAGATAAGAGCACCCTCCAGCTTCCAGCTACCATCGTTGAATCCCCAGACCTTAACGACAGAGTCAAACCCTCCTGAGACGAGCTTGTAAACAAGCTCCCCTGCACCAGCTAGTGAAGCTGTTGCAGGAGCCCAGGATATGGCAGTCGCACCAACAGGATGTGCTCGCTCAATGGTTGAAGTATCCCAACCCCCGTCGGCTCGCATCGTCAAGATGGATATTCTGCCACCAGAAGATGCACATGCAAGGCACAGGCCAACCTCATATGGAGCCCAAGCAATGGAGTTGACAGATGCCTTTTGGTCACTGAACACATGGGCTTGAGACCAATTGCCCCGTGCATCCTCCTTCCAAATAATGACACGACCATCATAACTGCAGGATGCAAGGATAGCACCATACTTTGGATGGGCCCAAGCAACACGCCACACAGGACCACAGTGGCCACTAAGCGTTGCAAGGACCTGGGATGGGGCATTTGCTGCACCAATGTTGACGATCTTCACGGTAGAGTCTGAGGAAGCAGTGGCAAGGCGCTTGCCATAGTAGTCAATGGCAGAATCATGGACAATGTCCTTGTGATCCAACTCTATCTTCTTTGATGACATGTTTCTAAACTGAACTATGCTGCTGCCTTGTTCACAAGTCTGCATGCAATTAAATTAAATCATCAGTATAAATTCAAAAGCATAACTTGTTAAACTGACAATTGGACAAATTAAATCACAATTGCATGAAGGATAGGGAGCTTGGTGCTAACATCAGTAACAAATTTCTAGTCTAGTTTAAATAAATAAGCAAGCTTAGCATCAACTCTGAAAACCAGCAAATACTGCTATCAGGAAAAAAAAATGTTCATGAACCATGACCTAATAACATAAACCTTGAGTGAAATAAATAATTTATCAGATATAGAAAGATCCTGTGAAAATGCAATTCACATGAAAAAAGGGGTTCTGAAGCTGCTTTTGTCAATACAAATAAACAGGTTTTTTGGAATAATCTACCATAAGCTAGCCTCGTACACAATATGTAGAGATAGCATGGGATCAAGAAGTGGCACCATGATGAGCTAAAATAAGACTAAGAGACCTTGCACAGTTGAACATCAAAATATCAAATGTAAGCATGTTCAGGGCAACACAACAAACACAAAACAATTGGATAGGTTGGAGTGACAGAAGTAGCTTCCTTTCACAACTGTAGCAACATTACGTTAAAAAAAACAACTGTAACAACATCAAAACAACAAATTAATGATTGCATATTTAGCACTTTCCTCTTTTTGTTTCATACCTCACTAGATCCTACAGCAGGGCAAAGCAGAGCGGGGACATTGCTTGTGTTAAACAGAAACATGAACAGTATGATTGGATCCTTATGAAGTCTAAAGTTGAAACATTCAATAGCAAGGTGAGGCGTTTTGAAGAACCAATACAAATTATCATGCATGGAAAACAAGCTTTCGCACAGCCTATCCGCACAAGGTGGCCAGCAGGATCTAAACAAGCAATCATGGTTGCTATCAACCAGACTGTTCGGCTATGGCTCAACACCCAATGAGTTGTTACTGATCACATATATGAGGCTATTAATGTTTGCCATGTTCCATGCAACAAACTTTTGGTCCCCCATAATTCCTTGAAGAGGTAGATTCTATTGTCTAACATGAAGTTGGGGTTAGGATTACTGGGGATTGGGGAATAACTAAAAACTACAAATAGGCTGTAGAGCTCATACTGCAGTTCAATATTTTCATGTTATTAGGTGTAACCAACAGATCACCTTGTTCCTTCCTAATCCTACATAACCCCTATTGTCGGGTCTCCTTTACCCAGGTAACCAAGCATGGTAAACTGAAACCCCAAGCAGAAGCAATGACAAAACAAACATGTCGCTATTTCATGATCATTGTCCAGCTTACTTAGAGCAAATTTACAAAAATAAAATCACAAGTATAATTGTCCTAATCTTGACTGTAAGGGATATACATCTCAGACACATACTGTCAAGTTCACAAATTGTACTGCATATGCTGAATCAGGTAAGTTTACAATTGCATGCAACATTCAAGATGCACCTGTGTCGTTGCTTTTTTTGTCTAACGTTTTTAAAATGTACAAAACTCCAACTGAATAATGTACTATGAACTAGCAAGTACCTACACGAGGAGAGATATATGATTTTCAAGCTTTGCTATTTTATACAACCACTAAACAATCAATCCTGTCATATAGTTAGAAACATTTACCACTAAACCATTAATGATGTGGCCTGTACATCAGGACCTGATCAGTACCCTCAAGAACTCATGTAGGAGTAGATGAGATGAACTCTTGAAAAAACTTGATAGAGTACTAGTAGCACCTAACAAGGAATAGTCATGGATGGACTTGTAAATGGGTGAATCTTCAGTTATCCATAAAGTTGACTACTACTACTCACACATCGAAGTTTTTTTCCGCTGCGCTTCACAATTCCTCTTTCCCCCAAACTGATTTATGCTTCACAATTCGGGACTATAGTTGCTTTGATGTGCAAGTAACTATAATTGAGAGTGGGTGGACTTTGGTATATTTTCCTCTTCATTCAGAAATTCATGTTTCTTCAGGAACCAATAACTCGTGTTTATAATCTCGCTGGTTCCAGGTGCTAGGGCCTCCTTACCTTGTATAGGAGGATGCTGATGCTGAGGGACAGCAGCAGCACCGAGGATGAGGGAGAGCGTCGCCGGTATGGGAGATGGACAGAGAGAGGGCCAAGGCCGCCCGCCGAGATCCAGATGCGGTCGCCTCTTCTGCCGCTGTCCCTCCGTGACTCCGATCCAAATACCGTGCCGTCAACCGAACGCACGCTAAGGCCACTGACAACCAGATGGCGGACTCAACGTGACGAACAAGGGTTTCAACCCCCCACAAATCATCATGAAAACTAAACCCACACCAGCGCAAACAGAACTAATCCACACAAGCGCAAACAGAGTGCTGAAGATCAGATCAGATCAGATCCTCCCCACCACAGTACGATTCCTCTATCTAGGGTTCTGCAGCCGCAAGGAGAAGATCCCACAGAAGGAAACGAACAAGCAGTCAGTCACGGAAGGGTAGCGATTCCATACCAGCAGAGGGAAGGAGACGAGGTCAGAACGGCGGATCTCCGCCGCTCGCCGACACGGAGGGAGGACGCCAGAGGGTGCCTGCCTGAGACGAGGTGGAAAGCTCCCTCCCCGCCGCTCGCCGGCACGGAGGGACGAGGACGCCGGTGGGCGTTGGCGTGAGATGCGAGAGAGGTGGGGGAGCGGTGGCCGGATCGGGGAGATCAACGCGGAGGAGGGGGTGCGGCGTGCGGGCCGAGAGCCTGCGTACAAAGGATGAGGACGGCGGGCTCGATCGGCCGACTACTCAACTGGGTTGGGCTGAGCCGGATGTACCATGGGCCAGGGCCAGGGATGGATTGGAATTTGGAAATATCCTCACCGTACAAATACAAGCACATTTTCTAAATATAAAAACTACAAGCCTCACAAAACTTATACTTGATCAATCAATTTTAGAAGCACCATGTGTCATCGTAAAATGAAATATAAGAATCGCAAAGATAAACAACTATAATACCGGATAGTAGACACGAACACTAATACTCTCTTTGTCTCTAAAAGAATAGATTCCTACCGTTCTCTTAAGTCAATAATTTTAAACTTTGACTAAATTTTTAGAAAATTAAAGTTAAGATTTATATATCAAATTAGTATTATTAGATTTATCATAGAATATTTTTTATAAGGTACTCATTTTATGACATAGATGATGTTATTCTTTTTATTAAAGTTAGTCAAACTCTAAAAAAATGACTGACATGAATTATAGAAATTGATTTATTTGGAGACAGAGGGAGTATATTGCGTTCTTCCTAAAAATAATATAATACGGTGATAGGCACAATGTTTGTAACTTCATACTAACAATAGTACATTGCCTTTCAAAATGGGTGGAAAACGCTATGTTCCTACAGTATCTACACACCCTAAAATTAAAAGCACAACAACACAGAAAAATGGCTTATCCTAGGAGCTCTCAATTTATAGAGATAGGGGGAAAATGACCTCAACCTTAGCACTTGAGCCTTTTGGGTTGGGATCATCAAATTTCCAATTCTCCCTATCTCTCGACATAGTGATATGTATTCCTCCTTAATCATTGATCTCATCCTTTATCTTGCTTTGTATACAATCTCTCCTTTGTCATCTGCTAAACAAAAAGGCATATACAGATAGAGTTGTTTGCAACAAAGATATTCATTGTGAGGAGTATATTACCACTGATTCACATATGAGACATGATATATGATGTTTTGAATCGAGTTCAAACTCCCCCTTTGTCATCCATTTCCATGATTTTATCATGATGTTGATGGATTGTATTTTTTGTGTTCATATGTAGATGTATGGTGTCCCCATGGAGTGTCCATGTTATTGCCTAGTGATGGCTGATGATGTGATATGGGATGTCACCTGATGAGGCTCTATCCTGATCTAGGATCCTTGTAGCACACGGCAAGTCAACATGTCTCTGAGTCTTAGACTAGTTTAAATTGGTATTAGGTGACATTGCTATGGTTTTTGCTATGTGGTGGCATGGCCTGCATGTCATCTCATTCGTATGATATCCTTGTGTTCATCTTTCGTCCAATAGGAGCATATCTAATATTGATGCCTAGGTATTTTTTAGAACAACTTCAACAAAACAATATGTATATATTAGATACTCCCTCCATATACAAAAAGAAGGTCGTTTAGAACATGATTTAGCATACCAAGGAGTGATTAATTATGGTGAAGTTTTTTCTGTTTGCCCCTAATAAATACAGATTCACGTGCATCCTTTTCGAAAAAGTTTCACAGACCAACTGGCTAGCACCTTGAGGTGGGAAGCTGGCGAGCAACGTTCGACTCCCCTGGACACTTTTCGCTGTGGAGCCTGAGCGCGTATATTTACGTTGTTGGCGCCTTTTTTCGGCTGTAGGAGGTTCTGGCGCTTTTTTTTCTTTTTTTTCGGCTGGCGGTGCAGAAGTTTGGGCTACCAAAGGAGTATTTATGCGCTTGCATACTGCTCCCGTCCGTGCATTTGCTTCTTGCATGCTGACCTTGCTGCTTTTCTTCTAATCCTTCCACTCCGCTAAACACAATGGCAACGGCGGCGTTTGATCTCAACGAAGAACCTCCGTTGGAGCATGACAACGGTATTGCTATCTGTTCTTTTCTTGTCCATTTATTTGCTATACGGTGCTATCTCTTTCTCTCAATCGTTTCTCATATCAGAAGGACTATTGTCACAGGATTTGATTTAAACCTGCCGTTAGATGAATTTGGTGCAGTCGACTTTGATTATCTACAAAACCATGCTGGTATGTAGCCGTTATTTATTCCATGTCTGTTTGTTTATCCATGATATTTCTTCTATATTATTTAATTTTTTCCATGTATTTTGCTATATATAGAACATGCCTTGAGTAATAGAAGATTTATGTTTGTTTTTTTTTCACTATAAATAGATCCTGCTCCCGTGCAACCAAACCAACGAAGGAAAGACATGTCCGAAGAAGTCAGAAAGCAAGTTTATCAAACTTTGTTGTTAAGAAGCAAGAATGGGAAGCTAGGCAAGTCAGATACAAAAGTTGTGGCTGCTCAGTTTGGTGTACATCTTCGTCAAGTTCAGCGCCTGTGGAAGCAAGGTAAAACAGCACTTGCAAATAACATTCCGGTTGATGTTGGTAGTCGTAAGAAGGGAACAGTTGGCCGTAAGCCATCTATGTCTACTGCTGATTTGGAAGTTTTGCGTAGCATTCCTTACAAAGAAAGAATGACCATTGAAGATGTGTGTGCTAAACTTAACATGAGCAAATGGGCTATTCAAAGGTATTTGAAAAAAGGATTTCTTAGGCGCCACTCTAGTAGCATCAAACCGTATCTCACGCAAGCTAACAAGAAGGCTAGATTAAAGTGGTGTGTTGAAATGGTGAAGAGGGATTTGCTAGCCGACCCAAGGTTCAAAGATTTGTATGGCTTTGTGTTCATTGATGAAAAGTGGTTCTATCTCTATCAAAAATCTGAAAAATATTATTTACTACCCGATGAAGATGAGCCCCATCGGACTTGTAAGAACAAGAACTACATCCCTAGGCTTATGTTCTTGTGTGTTGTTGCTCGGCCAAGGTTTAGGAATGGGAATTGTACATTTGATGGTAGGATTGGTTGTTTTCCACTTGTTCGGTATGAACCGACTATGAGAGGTAATGGGTGAACCGGACGTGTCCGTGGAGACTTGGTTATGAAGCCCATAACTTCGATCACAAGAGATGTGATTAGAGATTTCATGATCAACAAAGTGTTACCTGCCATCCGAGCCAAATGGCCAAGAGAAGATGTGAGCAAACCAATCTTCATTCAACAAGATAATGCACCTACGCATTTGAAATTGGATGACCCGGATTTTTGTGAGGCCGCTAAGCAAGAAGGATTTGATATTCGCCTAATTTGTCAACCACCAAATTCTCCAGATTTCAACATCTTGACTTGGGTTTTTTTCGAGCTATTCAAGCAATTCAATACAAGAAGAATGAAAAATCAATAGAAGCTCTAGTCCCAACGGTACAACAGGTAATTTGATCAAATCGTTCACACATGTTTCATTGTCTCATCAACTACAAAAGTGCTCGTTCATTCATTTGTTCCACATTTGTTTTGTAGGCATTCATAGAGTACTCGGCACACAAAACTAATCGAATATTTGTAACACTGCAAAGTGTTTACATTGAAGCTATGAAGGTGAAAGGATGCAACAAGTTCAAAATTCCTCACTGAAAGCCCTAGTTTGGTTTTGGATAATTGATGAAACCCTAGTACTAACCTCTATGCTAAGTGTGTGTAGACTTAATGAGGTTGGTACATGCCAAGTGATGGAGCAAGTGATGATCATGGTGATGATGGTGATGACCACAAGATGATCAAGTGCTCAACTTTGAAAAGAAGAAAGAGAAAAACAAAACCCTATGGAGATCAAGGCAAAGGTATTACTTAGGGTTTTGGCTTTGGTGATCAAGACACCATAGAGGGTGTGATCACATTTAGGATAGATAGTCGTACTATAAAGAGGGGAATTCTTTGGCTAAGCGGTTATCAAGTGCCACTAGGTGTCATTGTTCATGTGCATGCATTTAGAACCTAGTGAGCTAACTTAACTCCTTCAAAGAAAATGATTGTGAAAATGCTAACACACGTGCACTTGTTGGTACACACGTTGTGGTGTTGGCACACTTTGAGAAGGAGGTGGAGTTTGAAGGGTAAAGAGAGGATTCGGCGCTTTTCGAGAAAATGAAGTGCATATTTTCTATTGCGCCGGTGGGAAAATTGGAGGAGTCGCGGGAGTGTTTCTCGCTAAGAAACACTCACCGGACGCTGGCTTCTGGAGCACCGGACGCTGCGTCTGAGCGTCCGGTGCAGACAGTGCCTGGCCCAGCTAGGGTAAGGCACCGGACGACAGGCACCGGACGCAGGCCTGTGCGTCCGGTGGTTAGCGTCCGGTGTGCGGGCGTTTTGCGACCCTCTCTGCGCATGGGTCCGGTGAGCACCGGACGCTACCGGTGCTTAGCGTCCGGTGACCCGCAGGTTTGCGGATCTCTCTGCGCATGAGTCCGGTGTGCATTGCTCAGCGTCCGGTGCACTGCAGATGACCGTTAGATTCTGACACGAGAGTTTCAAAAGGCGACACGTGGCTGACGTTGGAGCACCGGACGCAGGTGTTGAGCATCCGGTGCCCCTTTAAGAGCGTCCGGTGACCCCGAGTTTTGCCCAGTAAAAGAGCCAACGGCTCTATTTGTTTGAGGAGCTATATATACATGTTTGGCCAGCTTAGGGCTCACTCTCTTGGCATTCTAACATACTTGACATCCTTGTGAGCCTAAGCAAACACCTCTCACTCATCTCCTTCATAGATTATACATCTTTGTGAGATTGGGAGTGATTCCAAGTGCATTTGCTTGAGTGATTGCATCTAGTGGCACTTGGGGATCGATTTGGCTACGGTTTTCTTGTTACTCTTGGTGGTTGCCGCCACCTAGACGGCTTGGAGCAGCGGAGGAGCTTTGGCACGAGTTGGTGATTGTTCGTGGCCATCTTCCGGTGATTGTGAGAGGTCTTGTACCTTCCCCGGCGGAGAGCCAAAAGGTAACTCTAGTAAAGTGCTCGTGTCATTGAGCTACCTCACTTGTGGGTAGGTTCTTGTGGTGTCCTAGTGTGGACGAGGTTTGTGCTACACCTCTTAGCCACCGAACCACCAAGTGTTGGTCGACACAACGGGGACGTAGCGTGCCGGCAAGCACGTGAACCTCGGGAGAAAAATTGTGTGTCTCCATTGTGATTGTTCATTGGATTTCTCCCGGTGATTGGACTTCATATTATTGATTGGTTCATCCCCTCTACGCGGCGGTATAAAGTTTAAACCTTCTCTTTTACATTCCCGCAAACTAGAGTAGCTTACTTACTTGTATAGAAACTTTAGGTAGCTTTCTAGTGTAAGTAGTAACATAGCTCTTGTGTGCCTAGTGATTATATCAACTAGAATTGTTGGATAGGTGGCTTGCAAACACCCCATTAGAGCTAGAGCAAAAAGCTTCGCTTTGTTATTTACTAACCTCTTGCTCTAGTGTTTTTGTAGAATTTTTAAGTAGGCTATTCACCCCCCCCTCTAGCCATATTAGGACCTTTCACTCACATGGGTAAAAATACACTAGAAAGAGAAGACCGACTGCCAGATTCTCTCCCTTGTGAACCATCTTCGCTTCATGAAGCCAAAGCTACTCTTGCTGCACCAAATAATTAGAGTAATGCTAGTTAGCTTAATTAGTAGAGATATCCTTGTAAAAGTTAATGAGAACTCAAGCTTTTTATCTTACTGTTGGTTTGGCGTCGTCCTCTTTCGCGATGGCTGCGGCTTTGGCGTCGTCCTCCTTCACGGCTGCTGCAGCTTTGGCGTCGGCCTTCGCAGTTGCTAGCTCGTTGAGCATGTTGATCACGTGTTCAGGTAACACGATAGAATTTCCACGCACCACGAGATTGTTCAGATCGGGAATGAAAAGCTCGCAGTCGAACTCGTCTTGGTCGTACAGCCAGGCACCGATTCTATACTCTCTGTGGACGAGACCGCAGCGAGAACATGGCCAAAACAGCGAGTGCGCACGATCCCATGATTCGCGGTTCTCATGAACGCGATGACAGCGAGGGCATAGAAAAGCTCCCGGCGGCAAGGTTTCCGGCACCATCTCAGAGTCCGTCGCGACGAAGTCCGGCACCATCTCCGAGTCCAGCACGATGGAGTCCGGCACCTCTTGCGATGTGATGGAGTCTGGCACAGACTCGAACAGTGAATCTGGGGCGATCTCCCTGGCCGGCGAGCGGCGCGGCGAGCATGAGCACGAGCGGCTCGAGCGAGATGAAGCCATGCACGCGACGGACCGGCGAGCGCGAGTGGCGGCGCGGCGAGCACGCCGGCGAGCACGCTAGGTTGGAGCCTGGCGAGTTAGCGGCGAGTACTATCGATCGAGAGCGAGGACTGTCGAGTGGAGCTGTGATGCGAGCAGCGCTTCGAGTCCTTTTAACAAAGCGAACAGGCAACGACTGGGCAAGTGGGCGGCGTAGATGACAATCGAGGCGAGTAATTAACTGGCATGCGATAATCGAAGAGGCCGGGGCAAAGAAGTCCAAATCACCAGCTATGGCTCCACGACGTCGTTTTTTCCGCAAACTGCCGAAGTGGCTAGTAAGTATACATTATATGTTAGGTGTGCTTTGTTTTATTCATTTTTTGTCATTCACTTATCAAAACCCATAGCACACCACACTCCATCAGGCCTCATGCATTTAAGTTGTCATTCACCCATCGCCTAATAGAAACTCAAGGCTTCATGTACATCCATAGCTCCTCCTTCGCCCTTGGTCCTCTCCTCTTTCGAATCTCAATTCCCAACAAGGGCATAGCCACATAAAACTTAGACGCCACCACACCAGATGGCAGGCATGCAACCGATAGTCAAAAAAATCATGGCTCAAGAGGATTTGTCATGTCCTACACAAGGGTGCCCATGCGCTAGGTGAGGCTGGGCCGCTAGGGTGCACCAACCACAATGCATCTCATTGCTCGATTCTACTCGGTGCCTCACCTGTCCCATTAGACATCATGTTTGACGTTCGAGCACCACTTTGCCCGTGAAGACATAACCTATTATATGACTCACCTGTCATGACTCAACATAACCTGTCATAGGACTCTATGAGGTCAGAACGGCGGATCTCCGCCGCTCGCCGACACGGAGGGAGGACGCCAGAGGGTGCCTTCCTGAGACGAGGTGGAAAGCTCCCTCCCCGCCGCTCGCCGGCACGAAGGGACGAGGACGCCGGTGGGCGTTGGCGTGAGATGCGAGAGAGGTGGGGGAGCGGTGGCCGGATCGGGGAGATCAACGCGGGGGAGGGGGTGCGGCGTGCGGGCCGAGAGCGGAGAGCCTACGTACAAAGGATGAGGACGGCGGGCTCGATCGGCCGACTACTCAACTGGGTTGGGCTGAGCCGGATGTACCATGGGCCAGGGCCAGGGATGGATTGGAAATATCCTCACCGTACAAATACAAGCACACATTTATTTCTAGATGAAAACTACAAGCCTCACAAAACTTATACTTGATCAATCAATTTTAGAAGCACCATGTGTCATCATAAAATGAAATATACGAATCGCAAAGATAAACAACTATAATACCGGATAGTAGACGCGAACACTAATACTCCCTTTGTCTCTAAAAAAAAATTAGATTCCTACCATTGTCTTATGTCAAAATTTTTAAACTTTGACTAAATTTTTAGAAAATCAAAATTAAGATTTATAGTATCAAATTAGTATTATTAGATTTACCATAGAATATTTTTTCATAAGGTGCTCATTTTATGACATAGATGTTATTCGTTTTTATTAAAGTTAGTCAAACTTTAAAAAAAATGACCGACATGAATTATAGAAATTGATTTATTTAGAGACAGAGGGAGTATATTGTGTTCTTCCTAAAAATAATATAATATGGTGATAGGCATAATGTCTGTAACTTCATACCTTTCAAAATGGGTGGAAAACACTATGTTCCTACAATATCTACACACCCTAAAATTAAAGCACAACGACACAGAAAAATGGCCTATCCTAGGAGTTTTCAATTTATAGAGATAGGGGGAAAATGACCTCAACCTTAGCACTTGAGCCTTTTGGTTTTGATTGTGCTCCCCCTATGTCCATGGAATCATCAAATTTCCAATTCTCCCTATCTCTGGACATAGTGATATGTATTCCTCCTTAATCATGATCTCATCCTCTATCTTGCTTTGTATACAATCTCTCCTTTGTCATCTGCTAATCAAAAAGGCATATACAAAGAGAGTTGTTTGCAACAAAGATATTCATTCTGAGGAGTATATTACCACTAATTCACATATGAGACATGATATAGGATGTTTTGAATTGAGTTCAAACTCCCCCTTTGTCATCCATTTCCATGATTTTATCATGATGTTGATGGATTGTATTTTTTGTGTTCATATGTAGATGTATGGTGTCCCCATGGAGTGTCCATGTTTTTTTTTTGAAACTAGTGATGGCTGATGATGTGATATGGGATGTCACCTGATGAGGCTCTATCCTGATCTAGGATCCTTGTAGCACACGACAAGTCAACATGTCTTTGAGTCATATCTCATCTTTATCAATTAGGTTATGCCCATCTTTATCAATCAGGTTATGCCTTTCTTGGTGATATATAGGGTCTATATCTTTAGCAGGCTTATGCCAAAACATTTTGAAAACTAGGTAGAACCTAAGCAAAGGAGCGGGTGGAGGGGCCATATCAAAACATGACTATCGTATCTCAGTTACCAATTTTGGCCCCTTAGACTAGTTTAAATTGGTATTAGGTGACATTGTTATGGTTTTTGCTATGAGGTGGCATGGCCTGCATGTCATCTCATTCGTATGATATCCTTTTGTTCATCTTTCGTCCAATAGGGGCAGATCTAATATTGATGCCTAGGTATTTTTTAGAACAACTTCAACAAAACAATATGTAGTATATATTAGATAAGTATACATTATATGTTAGATGTGCTTTGTTTTATTTATTTTTTGTCATTCACTTATCGAAACCCATAGCACACCACACTCCATCAGGCCTCATGCATTTAAGTTGTCATTCACCCATCGCCTAATAGAAACTCAAGGCTTCATATACATCCATAGCTCCTCCTTTGCCCTTGGTCCTCTCCTCTTTCGAATCTCCATTCCCAACAAGGGCATAGCCACATAAAACTTAGACGCCACCACACCAGATGGCAGGCATGCAACCGATAGTAAAAAATCATGGCTCAAGAGGATTCGTCATGTCCTACACAAGGGTGCCCATGCGCTAGGTGAGGCTGGGCCGCTAGGGTGCACCAACCACAATGCAGCTCATTGCTCGATTCTACTCGGTGCCTCACCTGTCCCATTAGACATCATGTTCGACGTTCGAGCACCACTTTGCCCGTGAAGACATAACCTATTATATGACTCACCTGTCATGACTCAACATAACCTTGTCATAGGACTCTATGAGGGTGCCAACCCCCAGCTTGGTTTCACCTTAGATGGCACCAGAACATGCTGGTTTCACCTTAGATGGGATCAGAACCAAATGGATTTGATAGTCGGCACCAATTTTAGACAGTATGGATTTGATAGCCGGCACCAATTTTAGACAGTATCCAAATGTTTGAGTAAATTACGCAAGAGTTGGGAGAGAGTACTCACTCCTTGCTTCCACTTTCCAAGATACGAGCTTTGGAAATGGAGGGTGCCCACACGATTTAACGTAAAATGACATCTATAACCACCGTAAAAATCTTCATTTTTGTCGCTAGATTTTGCAAGAGCCTCAGAGGTCACCTTTCGAGGAACAGAAATACAGAAACTAATCATCGCTCTAATAGCACCAAATATTCTGGGTCTTAGATGAAAACATTTAACACAAGGTGAAATTGAATGATGAGCAATGTGTTCTCAGGTCTATAAGTTTAAAAAATTTATAACCATCAGTTTCTGTTTTACAGATCTCCATAATGTTTACTCTCAAAAGTTTACCTACATCAAAAGAATTATTGCAGAAGTTACAAATTAGCTGTCTGGCTTGAACTACTGAACCATACCAAAAAAGTTCAGAGAAGCGCTATGTTACGCGATCAACAACATAGTGTTACAGGTAGCCCGGCTCAGCCAACAACATATAACATACTAATAATAAAGACAATTTACAGCGAGATGCAGCCATCTCGTGTCATCTCAATGCTGTGTTGTAGTGGGTGAGAAAGAATCGGAAGTCTGGATGGTACACTTGGCGATGGCGTAGCCAGTCATCTGCTGTCTGCATCAACGAAGCTGCAAGCTGCTGCTCCTCAGGCCTATTTGAGGACCAAATAGAGCTCTTCAATTTGTATGATGCCAGTCCAAAGACGGGCAATGTTAGTTTACCAGCGGCGTTCATACAGCAATTAAGGCCCCCAAAACTGGGGCATGCTGGTGTGCTGGGATCCGTATCTGTGAAAAAGGAATCTAGCTATCAAATGAACTGAAGAATGGAAGCTCATACAGCAACAAAGAATGAGGGGAGTTTATCTGGTGCAAGAAAAGACTAGATACCAGCAAAAGATGGAACATACCCTTGGAAGGTGTTGATAAGTAATGAAATGTCAAGAAACATGCATCCAAATCCTTGAGTGTTGGTCCAGTTGGGATTCTATAGATAGGGTACCTGCAATTGTGTAGAGTCATAGCAAAACTTCAGTTACAGTACTGCTCTAAAACTTTTACAAAAGTTATTTAACTGAAATTTAGCAAGTACCCCTTTGTAATCAGTCAATATGAAGTGCACCCTCTATTTGAACCACAGTACAAGGATGACAATTCTTGTTATATAGAAACTTATAAGCACTAGTAACTAATAACAAGCACAACAACTGTGACATGAGGTCTCACAAAACTGTTGGCAGTGCAATGAACACAAATTAATTTGGTATCATAAAGTTGAGAATTAGTTATGTAAACACTTAAAATGGTAAAGTTGGAAGTTTGCCCTATAAGAAATGGAATAGTCAAAAGATTAGACATCAACCAAAAAGGAGCAGCACACTTCAGAGATGCTACCACTCAAAAGATTGCACTGTAAATGATGTCAGAGAATCCAAGAGCATTATAGACATACCATGCAACAGACATCCAACTGGTTGGCAGGAGGTCACAACTTCTGAATGTCTTCAAATCTGGAAATTTACTTGCAAGAACTGATACCTGAATTGAAATTTAGAGTAAAGTGTCAACAAATAACGTGTCTAGTCATTTCATTTGACATATGAAATAAAGGCTTGCCTTGTCTGTTAAAGGCTCTCTACCAAATGGTGGATCCGTCTCAAGATATTCAAAAATTGGACGAGTTGATGGTGAGTGCATTTCATCACCATCCCTTTGAAAGCCACCGTCCAATCGACATGTTGCTTCCCCGGTTGAGCTTCTTAATCGGTCAGCATCAGTTTCACTGCTACCTTCACTGCTAGTATCCATAGATTCCCCATCACTTTCCTCCCAAGGATGCCTTAATTAAGCGAGAAAATTAACTAAGACAGTGTTACGAGCTATGAAAACTGCAGAACCAAGAAAAGAACAACCATAATGGGAAAAAAAGCCTTTAGACAATCCATGCTGATTTCTTTGAGTTTTGATGCTTATTTTGATGTCCTTATGTAGAACTAGGTTCCACGCAATGAACAATACACAGCTAAAAGACTTGCAAATCCTAGTGACCTGTGGGTTGTAAGGCTACAACAAAACACACAGCTACAAATCATACAGGTAAAATAAACTAGATTTCTCAAAGTTCTAGAAAAGGTGCTGTTTGCATTATTAGGAAATATCAAGAGTCAGCAAAAGGACTAAGTTACATCCCCTCTTTCTGCTCTAGGCTCCAATAATGTGATAATTCAATCAACTCATGTACAATGGATGAGTGACTGTCAAATCCAATGACAACTTACCTCTTTAGAAAAAGTGTCATCTATCCTGATGGTAGTTTCTATAAGTACACTTTCATCCCCACTGAAGTAATAAGACATTAAGACATATCCTAAAGAACACATTTATTCATGGGCAATCTAAAGCTAACCCAATAAACGGAACAACAAAATGCCTAAGTGGTTTTGGGTAGAAGAGGAGGTTCCTTGCTCCCATTGCATTGTTCTTACAATGATTTTAGTCCTAGAATCATGTTGGACAACCAAGTTAAACATGATATGATCAATCGAGTTCAAGAAAAGTAAGATCAGATGAGCAACAGATCAATCAACCACAACTGAATTAATCCAAGGAACTCCTCAATACAAGAAGGGTCTCATGAGTCAAGGAAGAATAATATCAAAACCAGATTCACGACCACATACAGAAAGTGAATAGATGAGTTGCATCTCAGTATTCAATTTCCATTGGCAATTTAACCAGATGAAAGACTCTTATACTGAGCAGTCGAATTTCATGGAGCGTCACACACATGAATAACAAACAAAAAGATGTATTGGCAACTATGAAATAACCTGACTACAAAATCACTTGGGAGACAAACCAGGGAAAAGCTGTACACATTCTTTTTAGATCAAATATTTACTCCCTCAAGTGCTCAATAGACAATATGCAGTTTTATATTACATTACATGGAATCAGAAAAACAAAGCTTAGTTAGTGTCATTCATCAACAGGATTTTCTAGACTCAATCAGAAAGGAAAGGATTTTCTAAACTGAAACCATTTTTTATTGTTCAATAAGTATAAGGGCCTGTTTGGATCCGCTGCTCTAAACTTTAGAGCTGAAGTCCCAAACAAGTGATCTAAAGCTAGCTCTAAACTTTAGCCCACCTCACATTAGAGCTTTAGAGTTCAAAACTGAGCTAAAGTGCTCTAACATTTTTAGATCTCCATTTAAAATCCAATAGGCCAATCGATCTGCTGCCTACCAGAAGGCCCTATCCTGTCACATCAGAATACCTTTTTAATAGCTGAAATGCGAACAGTAGAAGAAAATAAAATTTTACCAACCCTCTGATATTAAACTCTAGTCACAAAAAAACTGAAGCATTCAAATTTCCTGGACTTTCTTAAGCAAGTTAATCCTTTGTATGATGCAAAATTTTGAGATGTAAATGAATCTAAACAGAATGGAATATTTTGGTTGTCAAGATGGTCAAAAGGTAACAGCACAATGCATACAAGCCATAAGAAAATGCAGTCTCCTCGCTACAGAATACAGATAAAAAAGCAATGCATGAAGGTTCAAGTTCATAACTAATTTCAAGGATTCAGAAGCCATGAGATTATTTCCTTCCGTTTCACATTTATAAAGAAGGCTATTGAAGAACAGAAAATTGTATCTGACAAAAAATAAAGAACATAAAACAAATGTTGATCTTATACACTATCTTACCTGGTCCTTGATGAAAGCTTTGAAGGGTCCACATACAGCTGTATACCAGAAAGGTACGGCACATAATACTGAATCACAGATTCACTTCCACTTAAGACAAGGGGGACACCAGCCCCGTAAAAGCTCCACTCCTTGAAAGCCTCCCAGAGATCTCCAAGGCAGAAATATGGTCGAGAATTCGTAACATCAGCAATCCTCCATCCCCTCATGCTGGTCTGGATAAATGCATCATCATTTATCATAAAACAAATCAAACCGAGGAAAAAAGAACTCAAAAGCAACATATTCAATAAATCTCACAAAAAAACTCCGTTTTCTATGATGAATATAAATTGTCCCTCTCCTGGAAGCAGGACTGCTGGCCTGACCATAAAATAAGGCTACTGATTATATTCTTTTTGGCACTAAGTGCTTCCCAACTGGCTTGCCCAGGGAAAGAACCTAGGTTGGCTGACTCACATGACTGCAACATCAACATTGGGAACTCATCCCAACCTTTGAGCTAACAGTTCTTTGTTTGAAGAAAAGGGTTTCTACATCAGTGCAGTTGATATTGATCGCTCTAGCAACACTTTCCAATTGTGTACTAGGTAAAAAACTTTTTAAAAAAATCACCAACAGTAACACACTCATGCAGCACAGATATATAAAACAAGTTGGCATAAATATATGAAAAAATGGAATATTCTCTAATCTAATTCTCCAATCGTTGATGTGTAACTTGGCACTAGAGAAAAGCAAAGTTTCTTCACAGCTACGGGTCCCAAACTTTCCCCAATCACAATGATTGACAGCAGCAATACGAATTTGGCACCACCAGTCGAAAATCTAACAATCAGCAGCAGTTTTCGCCGCAATGATTCTAGCAGCCATAGACGTTTCGTCGCAGTCAAACCAAGCACCGACGCGCAACGCAACCGGTGCAAGGAAAGCCAGGCACGCAACTTAAAATTCCACCGAAAGAGGAACAAGAATCTGCGGAGCCAGACCTTGGGCAAGTAGTGCACGGGCACAGATGGCGTGGTGGAGCTGAGGAACCTGTCGAGATTCCCCGCCTCATCCAGCGCCGCCGCGGGGGGAGCGGCGGTGACCGCATCCGCCGCCTTGGCGGTGGAGGCCGGCGGCGGCGCGGACACGGGCCGCGGCTTGGAGGGCGCGTCGGCGGCCCGCCTCTCGGGCTCGTTGACCGGGGCGGGCGTGGGCGTCTCGGCCGGTGGCGTCTTCTGCTGCCTGGCGGCGGCGGCGGCGGCGGCCCTGGGCGTGAGCGTCCCCGCCGCTGTTGACGGGGACGACGGACGCTGCTGCCCCTGCCCCTGGGCCAGGCCCTTGAGCCGCTGCAGCTGCTCCTCCTGCTGCTGGCGGCGCACGTGGGGCGGGCTGTAGAACCGGTCGACGACGCCACCACCGACGCCGCGCGAGGAGGAGGAGGAGGAGGAGGAGGCGCCGGATGGGCCGGCCATGGCGGAGGGGCGGCGGAGGTGGGGCTAGGGTTTATTGCTCCCGTGGCGCGGGGGCCGGGGGCGGAGACCGCGAGGAGAGGGGACGGGAGGGGAGGGGCGGGCACGGGCAGGCGGGGTAGGGTTTTGGTGGGCGCTATTTTGGGGGGGGCGGCGGGAAGATCTGGAAGTGGAGGAGGCGCCGTCGTGGCGGGCGACAGCAGCAGCGAACCAAGGAGAGGGAGGAGCCGAGAGAGAGAGAGAGAGAGAGAGAGAGAGAGAGGTTTCCGTTCCGTTTGCCGGTTGGGTTTCCACTTCGCGTCGCGTCTCCTCTCTCTCCTGCTACTCCCGTTCCGTTCCGTTGCAGTTCTCTGGTCTGGTTGGTTGATTCCCTCCGTGCAGTGCACACCGGTCTGCCCGTGTGTGTGTGTCTATTGTCTTGTCTCCGGATCTCAGCTTTCGGCTCTGCTGCTACGGGCACCCAGCAAAGTTGCATCTACGGGCACTCGGTTTTTGATAAAGTGTCACCGATTTTATTTTTCTTAAGGCCTGTTTAGATTGGGAACGAAAATTTTTTTGGTTGTCACATCGGATGTGTCGGAAGGATGTCGGGAGGGGTTTTTAGAAACTAATAAAAAAACAAATTACATAACTCGTCAGGAAACTGCAAGACAAATTTATTAAGCATAATTAATCTGTCATTAGCATATGTGGGTTACTGTAGCACTTAAGGCTAATCATGGAGTAACTAGGCTTAAAAGATTCGTCTCGCGATTCTTAACTAAACTGTGTAATTAGTTTATTTTTTTATCTACATTTAATGTTCCATGCATGTGTCCAAAGATTCGATGGGATGGATGAAAAAATTTTGGGTAGGGAACTGAACAGGGCCTAGGCCTTGGTTAGTAAAATTTTCGCGACACTGTAGCACTTTTGTTTTTTTGGTAATTATTGTCTAACTATGGACTAACTAGGCTTAAAAGATTCGTCTCGGCAATTTTGACCAAACTGTGTAATTAATTTTTATTTTCGTTTATATTTTAATACTCCATGCATGCGTCTAAAGATTCGATGTGACAGGGAATCTTGAAAATTTTTGAGTTTTTGGGTGAAACTAAACAAGGCCTCGAAACCCATGTAAAGTAAAAGAAAACTAAAAATTGAGACTATCAAATGTTTAGTTTGAGAAATCTAATCATTCTAGATGAGATGATGCATCATGAATCCATTACTCAAATTTAGTCGAATAACTTTATTCTCTATACTACTACTAACTATTACTTATCTTTTAAGAAATGAGATGATGACATATCAACTTATTCTGTTCCACGACTTAGAGAGAAAGATGGTAGACCAGCTCATTCTGCAAACAAACACCCTATAAGTTTCCGGTAAAGTAACTTTTTCCTTTCTCAAGCAACCGAGCATGCGAAAAGCAGTGTAACATTCACTACTAACTTTTACCAAGTTAACAAATTAAGCTGTGAGCTCAATATATACTTTGATGCTCTTCTATGCTGGATTCTAATAAACATAAAAATAAAATAGGGCTATTTTTAAACGACCTAGTGCGTATTTCTTGATAAGCATCCTCATCCTAATTATCACATCATAAAACCTTATTTGCAGAACTAAATGTTGAGAGTTGCAAGGTTCGGCATTGGATTCAGGGTTTATTTGATCTATTTTCGTAGCTAACCACGCTAAGCAGTGGCGTGCCGCAAGTGAGGTGGACAAATTGTCCGCCACACTTTTGGCGAACTACAAAGCAAACATCAACTACAACATTGCAGCACTTTGGAAGTTAGCGTGGCGAGTTTTGAATACGATCCAAATGTGCCCTTAATGATTCCATGATTCTAAAATGGTACTCCCTCCGTTCCAAAAATATAGGGAGAAATATAAAGATTTATGTCATAAAATAGGTACACTATGAAAATATAACTAACAAAGAATCTAATGATACTTGGTTGGTACCAAAAATGTTATTATTTTGCTATATAAATTTGGTCAAACTTGAAAAACTTTGACTCTCCAAGATTCTTGGAATGACTTATAATTTGGGACGGAGGGAGTACCATTTTTTTCATGCTAGTAGTGATAATATAAATAAATAGCACATCGTGATTTCATGAGTAGTTTAATTTAGCCAAGATTTCACGAGTAGTTTTTTAGAGATTGGCCGTTTTACATATCTCAATTATTTATTTTAGTTTATTTCACGGTATTTAAGACTATCTTCAACAACTCAAACCAAAACTTGCCATGTCCAACAACCAACGCAAAAAAGAATAGCCCTCGATTTTGGCCTGCATCGATGCTGAGCCAAGCTCTGCCAACCGCTACTTACCGCACCGGCGGTGCGCGTGTCCTCTCCCCAACGTCGGTGTGGTCCCCTTGCCCACTAGCTCCATGCGTCCTCCTTCCCAGCTACTCATCCTTCACCGGTGCTCGCGGTGCCCTCTTCTCTTATAGTCATGTGCGGGCGGGTCCGGTTGATTGGGCGTGGCGGCAACCCTTTCCCACGCGGGTTCGGCCATGACGTCCGCTCGTCTCCCCTGTCAGAGCCAGCTACGTCGCCTCTCCTATCCTCTCCAGCTACCGCATCGATGTGAATTCTCTCATGGTCTGGCGATCGTGCGATTCGCCCAACGAGAATGACCTCCACGACGGCGACATTGACCCGAGCGCACAACCAACACGATCGCGCTCGTTCATCATGAGGTTGTGATCCGGCACCCGTCGCATCTCAGGTGGGTAGGCCTTCTCCTCCACGACGCTTGAGATTTGGGTCTAGAAGAGAGAGACGACGCTTCCTTTGTGTTCTCTCTTTCCTTCAACGCAAAATAGGTTCTTTGTATTGCCTACTCTCTTTGACATGTTTTTTTTTTTCTATGAACCACATATTTTGGGTATGGGTAGCATGATGCCTAGCTTGTTAGAGACACTCTAATTCTGGTACTTGGAACTTGAGACCACAACATTCAGTTTCAATCACTTTGTTTTCCGGCTTAAACATTTTGTTGGTTTCATTATTGGTTATCGGATAATTATATTGACCTGTATCGGTCAAAGAACAATTGAGCAGGTGTTGACATGTAATACGAATATAAATAAATTGTCAGATCGGGGCCGAGTACTGCCAACACTTGGAAGGAAAAATGATGAAATTGCTGGGAGTAGATAGAGGATAAGGTCTCCAGCCGGGCGATAACCCATAGCAGGCCATAGTGGCTGGAGAGCCTTTTTTTTTTTCTCCTCCGATCTCCAAGGCAAAGCGAGTAAAGATTATCTCATAATCTGGCATGACCCATCCACGCGACGTGGCCGTCCACGCTGTCTGCTCCTGATCCTGATCGAACGGCGCTGAGGGCCGCCCCCTCCCTCGCGTGCGGAATTTTTCTACTGGGGCGTGGCGGATATTCACCGGGGCAGCGGCCGGCAACTGCTTTGTGCGGTTGTGTGCCGGTGCCCTCGCTCCCAAGTCCCAACCGAAGTTGGTCCTCACTGAAAAGTGGATCCCATGCTATGGGTGCACCGTGCACGCCATGCAGTTTGGACGGTGTGGACCTCCCGCGTGACGCACGCACGTGCCGCCGGCGACAGTCAGACAGCCACCCGTACGGACCCCCCCGGCCGGTCGCGGTGAAATGTTCCATCCAGGTCCGCGCGGGCGACTGGTAAGTGGGCCCCACCGGACAGGAACAGATTGGATCTGGGTCAACTGAGCTGCTGACCGGACCCGTTCCGCGTCGACAGTCAACGATGAGGAGTTTGGGCTGTTTAGGGCCCCCAGCTTCCGATTGACTGGGCTCAGAGGAAACACACGGCCCACAAAGCTAAAAGTACGTGCCCATTAGTATTTAGCACGTATGTCATTGCCGTATAAAAATAAAAAATATTTATTCCTAAAAAATCCGTTTTAAAGTAGCGCTACATACTATGCTGTAGTAAGTATCATCACCGAGGCAAAAAAATTTCGCGACACTTTAGTACTTTTATTTGTTTGTGATAATTATTATTTAACTATAGACTAACTAGACTCAAAAGATTCGTCTCGTAAATTCCGACCAAATTGTGTAATTAGTTTTTATTTTTATTTATATATTTATATATAATACTCTATGCATGCGTCTAAAGATTCGATGTGACGGGGAGTTTTAAAAAATTTTATGTTTTTGGAATGGAAATAAATAAGGGCCTCGTTTAGTTCACCCAAAAACCAAAAAGTTTTCAAAATTTCCCATCACATCGAATTTTTCGGCACATGCATAAAGCATTAAATATAGACAAAAATAAAAACTAATTGCACAATTTACCTGTAAATCGCGAGACGAATCTTTTGATCCTAGTTAGTTCATAATTGGAAAATATTTGCCACAAACAAACGAAAGTGCTAAACTAGCGAAATCCAAACTCTTTTCGTATCTAAACAAGACCAAGCCCATCATCATCAAACAAAACAACAACAACAGCAGCAGCAACAAAAAATGTTCAAAAACAGGCCTACAGTAAGCTGATAAGCTGAAGCAAAAACCATTAGGCATCTACTGCTCGACATCTTGGCTATCGGATGGCCGCTTGTTAAGGGAACAAAGACAAATAAACGCTAAGATCAGCTCCAGTGTTGGCCATAAGCCCATAATCGAACCGTGGGAAAAAAAAAATGCGAGCCAAGCAAGGCCATGTTTAGTTGCCAAAAAATTTTACAAAATATTTCAGCCCGTCACATCGAATCTTTAGACGTATGCATGGAGTATTAAATATAAATAAAAATAAAAACTAATTACACAATTTGGTCGAAATTGACGGGACGAATCTTTTGAGCCTAGTTAGTCCATAATTAAACAATATTTATCAAATACAAACGAAAATGCTACCGTGTTGATTTTCCAAAACTTTTTGGAACTAAACAAGGCCCAAAGGTAAAATTGCACTGTGTAGATGGTTCGTACCAGAGGAAGAAAATAAATATTTCCTTTGATGAAGAAAATAAACTCGTGAAAATTATCAGTTTAAACCCTAGATAATATGTTTTCATATTTTCCTTTGAGTCTAAAGTTCTAATAAAATTTGACGTTATCGACCGTCAACATGTATCATGAGCAGACCCTTCCCAGCCAGCTAAGACATAAGTGAATTTGAGATCAAAGTCCACAACAATCATGACATTCTGTGTGGGCTCCTTTTTCCTACCCCTGAAAGCTTGCTGCATGTTCCTAGTAACTCTAGCAAGCACATGAGTGCTATCAATGGCACCAATGCAGTCCTATAAACTATACCAGTGAGATACAAGTGCATCCAATGAATATTAACAAATAATGAACCCAAGGTAAATAATTACCTTTAAATATGGATTCCATCTAGGGCTCCCAAGGATCTTTGGAGGAGTGGCTGTGCTAGGTGGCCTAATCACCTCTTTCCAAAGCTAACCAATAGCATTCAACACCACATAAAAATGCTTGTGCACTGTCTCTATGGATCTCCTAAAAGAGTGCCTTACCACCCTAAACCTTTGGTTGTGACCAACCACATGGAGGAACATGGCTACTTGTTCCTTAACAGACACCCCCTCCCTATCTGTCACCAACGACCTCTACCTAAGCACATCACAGAGAGTAAAAAAGGTGCTCTTCTCATCCTAAGCCAAGGGGTTAAGGGGTCAGGTCAGTATCAGATTCTGAACTTTTCCTTTTAAGCCTAGTGCTTACAAAAAACACCATCACAATTGTCATATCAGCAGCCTGCCTACGCATCATGTCACGACGCAAAGAGGGATTCATCTACATGAATGACAGATAAGAACAGTTTAGCTAATCATACCCTGCTATGCATCAACATGCTTGCAACATGAATCAAGAACAATATGAAATGTACATGGCTACAAAATAAAGGCCTCCCAGTGCACACTAAAGACTACATCATCGACCATAGATTGCAACTGACAAATCAACCAAACAGATCACAACTCACACATAGCATCTCACACACCTAAAAAAATAGCAGCTCACATATCTACCCTAAATAGAGCAGATACACAAGTAAAAAATCGACTTGAAAGCAAACCCTCGCAGATTGAACATCATACAATATAACACAAAAGATATCAGATTTCACCTTCGCCTCGGGGTCCTTTCACCAGAGAGGAAGAAGATTTGGAAGTAGAGGTTGCAGATCGGACCAGAGAGGAAGTAGAGATTGCAGATCAGATGGAGAGGAAGAAGAACGTGACGAAGAGGAAGAAGACCACCACCTCAGAGTACCCGCAGCAGCACACCAGCACACACAACCAACGGCAAAGGAGCTCACCACCGGCCGCCGGAGGACACCACCAACACCACGCAGAAACCCGCCGCCACCGGTCACTCACGAGAAAGAAGTGGATTGAGCTAGGAGAGGAGAAGGAACGGATTAAGATCATGGTGGGTCTTCGGTATAGAGGAGGGAAATAGGGAGAGTGTGAAATAGCGCTAGGACGTTTCACCTTCCCACGTGAGCCCGCCGCGGCCACCCCGAGCCCCGCCATCCGCGCTCAAAATCGCCAACCGAGCCCCGCGCGCAGCCGACCTCTAGGGAAACAAAATCTAGTGGCGTCGCTCGGAAGCCAGGCGGAGAGAGGATTTTAGTCCCTCCAAGCCTGGCTGCACACTGGGCTAAGTGCGCAAACACACGCACTTGCAGTCTACGGGCGCAAAGCCCAGCCGAGCCACCCTCACAAACACGCCCCTTGCATGTGCAGCGCGCCCTACGTAGCACCACAGGGTGTGCACATAGTACATGCGCCTATCCCTCTAGGGATGAACATCAGCTTCTTTGGGTGTCATGCCACTTGCCGTACTTCTCGGCCATGCCGCATGGCCTGCCCCTGGCTCACTCGTTTGCACGCCGCTTGGCTCATGCATTGCCTCACCCCGCCACCTTGCCAACGTGCTGCCACAATCGGACCCACCCCGAAGCCGTGGACTCGTCAGAAGCCTAACTTGGGTTCTCAATTTCTGATGCGGGTGGGGTGAGCAGGAAAGAGATAAGGATAAGGGACAATCTTGTCTTTTCTCCTCCTTTTCCATGGGGTTTTCTTTTTTGAAAATAATGTTTATTTCACCCTTAACTAAAGGACACCAAGACCTTGTTTAGTTCCGAAAAGTGAAAAGATTTCGGTACCGTAGCACTTTCGTTTGTTTGTGACAAATATTATCCAATCATAGACTAACTAGGATCAAAAGATTCGTCTCGTGATTTACAGCTAAACTGTGTAATTAGTTTTTATTTTCGTCTATATTTAATGTTTCATGCATATGACACAAGATTTGATGTGACGGGGAATCTTGAAATTTTTTTGGTTTTCAGAGTGAACTAAACAAGGCCCAAAACCAGGGGAAACAAAGGTTTCATTTCAAAATTGCAAGAACAAAATATTAAATTGCTAGACAAGGACAATAATATTGTTCTTCCTAATAAGTTTATTTATAGTGAAAATTACATCAACAAATTAGTGGTGTAAATATTTATCTGTTAGATTAGAAAAGGATCAATGCTTTAGAAAACCATAATAAAATAATTATTATTTACTTTTTTTTGGTTACAAGAAAAAAATGGAAGGTACTCCATTTCCTTTTATATATAAGAGATAAAAGAAAAAAAGTCCGATAGAAAAAACGGATGCAGGCAAAAAAAATGCCGAAGCTTTTATGTTTAAAAGAAAAAAATAAATGAAGATATTTGTTTCGTTCTTGCTCAAAAGGGGTCATTTTAACAAAAAGACACTTTACTAAATCAGAATTGCGGTGGAGATGCCAATTGTTGTTTTTGCAACAAGGAAACAATCCAACACTTTTTTTTATTATTGTCATGTGTTCAAGTTACATTTGGTTTACAATTACCAACTAATATTTCTGATTTTTAGGAGGCATGGTTGCAACAAGTAGACAATAACAGTCTCAAGATTGTGTGGGAGAAAGTACAATTTTTTTGGTCAATTTGGCTGTGCAAAAATGACATGATCTTTGACAACAAAAGATTACATACTTACTAGTAGGTTATTTTGATGAGCACTCATTGGATGCGCTTATGGGCCATTCCTCAGAAAATGTGCGACGTACCGACTTTGAGATGTGCATGTCGAATATTAGAGACGGTGGCAATGGAGATTTTTGGCAAAGAATGGATGGTTATCTTCTAATAGACTTCATGTTTAGTTGGCGGCTATTGTTTTCTATGTCGCTCTTTGAGAGCATGTTGTTTTTAGTCTATGTAAGTATTTTTAATAATGAATGATCGTGTGCATAAGGTTTTCGAAAGAAATGACAATGTGATACTAAAATAAATTCTATTTTTTCCAAAAAAAAAAGCTCCACGAGCCGATGCGTAGGTTAGTGGCAGCGAACTCTATTCTTTTTTGGCTTTCTTTAAATCATATGGTTCGATGTGATATTGGAGCTGCCCTAAGATAATCTCTAACATTGAAGATATAATAATTGCAGTCTACTATAATGCTCTATATGTCAGGCCATCCGCGGGAGACGAAGGTCTTGTTTAAATCCAGGGTAGTCCGGTAGAAACCACAATTTCCATAAAAACCTACGCAAACTATGGTAAAAATATTATCTAAATTTATCAAAAAAATCACACATGTAGATGATATAGATGATACACAATATTATAAAATATCTTATCTAAACTCGAGTTCTTTTGTGAGATATAAAAATAATAAATTTCTAACAAATTTTATGGACAACTTTCTGGCTTGAAATTTGTTATTTTTGTATCTCACAAACAATTCGAGTTTAGACAAGACATTTTACAAGGTTGTGTATCATCATATCATCTACATGTGTGATTTTTTTTTATGAATTTAGACGACTTTTTTCCGTGGTTTGCACGGGTTTCCAGGAAAGTTGTGGTTTCCACCAGATATATAAAATATTGAGTGTCACATCGGCTGTAACATCAAGGCGTCACATGGAAATATTCAAATAGTAAAAATAAAACAAATTACAGAAGTCCTCAGTACTTCACGAGACAAATTTATTAAGCCTAATTAATCTATTATTAGAACATGTTTACTATAGTTTTACTGTAGCACCACATTGTAAAATCATGGACTGATTAGGTTTAAAAGATTCGTCTCGTAAAATAGTTATAATATGTGTAATAAGTTATTTTTTTAATCTATATTTAATACCCTATGCATGTATCAGAGGGCAGAACTAAATAAGGCTGGTTTCGGCAGCTAACCTCATGTCTTGGTTATTATATAATAATTGTCAAACATATGTTCAGTTCAACCATGGTTGTAATTTTATGAGTGAGCATCAACTGCACAATTTTCATTCCGAAATAATTTTCCATCAAGTTCGGAAGTGCAACTCGGGCCAGTTGCATCTAGTAGAGCATGCATGTATCTACCAATCCAGTACCGAAACTGTACTTCGTGACGGTCGGGCAACATCACGACCGCCCGACTCCCACACCTGCACTCGACCCCGTGCTTCCCGGTGACCCTGTGCCCACGACGAGCTCCTCCCTCTCTCCCCTCTGGTGGCGGCGGTGCTGGCAAGGTAGGCCTCTTTCTCCTCCTCCCGGATCTGTGAGCATTGAAGACGAATACAACAATGACGATGGCTAGGTCGCCAGAGAAGGAGAAGAAACCAACTCTAGTGGCTATAGAAGGGCCCGACCAGGGAAGGCATGTAGGCTAGACGGTGGTGGAAAAGAGGTCGAGCGGTTTAGGGGCCCTGGCGGCATGGTACTGGTGGTCGGGCCAGGGAGGGGCGCGGGCGCCATAGCCATAGCTGGAGCTCGGTGTTGCGGGCGAGCATGACCATGGCAGAGCTCTGGTGAGAGAGGGGAGGGGAAGAAGGCGGGTTCCATGGCTGGGGGTGACGACGAGGAGGAGGAAGGCGAGGTCGAGGACGACGCGGGATGTTCGAGGCAGGGCGGTGGGGGTGAGAACGAGACGTAGGAAGCAACCGATGCGGGGAGGAAGCGCGTGACCCGTCACAACTTAACTTCCTCCAATTTAGTGTATATAGTTATGTGTCTATAAAACATAGGGAACAAACAGAGCTGAAGTGTAGTGTCGACTCTTTTTTATTTAATTTAACAAACAAACATTACCATTTTGTTTACACCAGCAAATTATGTTACAATGCCATTCCCACATAGAGAGACATCCAAACGAAAAGAGAACACGTGCATGCATCATCTCCTGTCATTTTTCACACAACTGCAACGCCAACATATGTGACAATGCACTTCGCACTGAAACCTTTGAATGCTTTGTTTCCCACAACACATGCATGAAACGGACAAGACCACTGTTGAATTTTAGACGGGAACGACGACATCACGCGGAGTCGCCACAAGGTGCAGCTGGTTGCGTCTCTTGGCCGTCGCTCCAAATACCGTCTCCATGTCGAGCTCCTCCGGCGGCATCATCGTCTTCCCCCCCGGCAGGCTCCAGTCGAAGTAGTAGAGTAGCCTCGCCACGACGAGCTCCAGCGTGGCCATCCCGAAGGCGGAGCCAGGGCACATCCTCCTCCCGCTGCCGAACGGCAGGTACTGGAACTCCTCGGTGCCCTTGTAGTCGGCGGCGGCGGCGGCGACGCTGCTGGTCTCGAACCTCGTCGGCCTGAACTCCTCGGCGTCGTCGCCCCAGTACTCGGGGCTTCTCGCCATCGCCCACGCGTTGATCACCACCCTGCAGCCTTGGGCGACCTCGAAGCCGCCGATGTCGCAGGTGTTCCGGCAGATGCGGGGCAGGAGGAGGGGAACGGATGGGTGAAGCCTCAGTGTCTCCTTGATCACCAGCCTCGTGTAGTGTAGCCCGTCCATGTGAGACTCGTGATGCTGTGGGATGATGTTGTTGAAGGCTGTCTGAACCTCAGCTTGTGCCTTCGCCATGGCCTCTGGATGTCTGATTAGCTCCGACATGACCCACTCGGCAGCGGACGAAATTGTCTCTGTCCCTGCTATGAATAAATCCTACACATGCACAATTTGATAGAAAAACAAACAGCCATCAAAATGATATATATATAGATCAGGTACCCCCTATGTTTGCTGCTTGGAGAAAAAACCGAGCAGGACTTAGACTTACCACTATGATGGCCTTGATGTTTGCGTTGCCGAAGGGGAAGGCCAACTCGTGGTTGTCCCGGACCCTCAGCATGATGCTCAGAAGGTTATCTCCTGCAGCTGCCGACTCGTCCTTCCGCTTCCACCTCGCCTCGCACTCGTCGATGATCTTGTCGAACAGCTCATCGAGCTGCCGGTGCGCCCTCCACAGCCGGCGTCTCGTCCCGGTGAGGACGTCGACGAACCCCAGCGACGGGAAGAGGTCCGAGACGCAGAAACCCAAGCTGTGGCTCAGCGCCACGGCGACCGCCGACAGGAACTGCTCCTTGCGCTCGGCGCTGCAGCCGTCGCCGAAGGTCGCCAGCCCCGTGATGGAGTTGGTGCACGACACGAGCATCCCGCCGAGGTTCCCAGCAGCTTCCTTGTCGCCGGCGTTGGCGGCGGCGCGGATCTGCGCGACCAGGGACATGGTCTCGCCGTCCCTGACGGGGGCCAGCTGCCTGACCTTGCGCGCGCTGAGGAGCTCCACCACGCAGAGCTTGCGCAGCTCGCGCCAGTAGTCGCCGTAGGGCGCGAAGGCGAGGTCCAGGTTGCCGTAGCAGAAGATCTCCGAGGACACGAGGCTCGGCCGCGACGCGAAGCTGAGGTCGTTGCGCTGGAGAACCTCCTGCGCCGCGGCCGGCGAGGAGACCACCACGGTGTCCACCTGCCCCAGCCGCAGGAGCATCACCGGCCCGTGCCTCGCGGCGAGGTCACGGAGCGCGGCCTGTGGCTGCGAGGTGGCCATGTGGTGGATGCTGCCCACCAAGGGGAACGACCATGGACCCGGCGGCCGCCTCTTCTTGGAGCTGGAGTTGCTTCTCAGGGTCAGGGATGATAACAGGATCAGCAGTAGTGGAACGAGGAACAGCAAGACGGTCAGGGCGGAGGTTCCGCTGATCTGCTCCATGATTGCTGAATAGGAGGATCACACAAACTGTGGCGTTTCTTGGAGAAGAACAATAAAACGGCCAAGTCGTCACAAGGGCAGGTAGCATATATCTCCGATCATCTCGTAGCCGTCCTAGTTGACACTCGTATAAACAAAGTCACAGACGCAGAACTATACTGAAATAATACTAGATGCGTACTCCTCCACTGTGTGATTAAAAAAAAAGAGAGTTGGCTTCCTCTAACCTACGTATCGGGCTTGTGGGAGTTCAATTTTTTAAGAAAAAAAAGTAATTTCATTAGTCTTTGCGTAAGTTATGCACTCAGTGTCTCAGTCATTCATTATTAAAGAAAAGCACATCGAGACTAAAAACAACTTGCTCTCAAAGAGCGACATTAAAAAAAATAGCCACTAACTAAACATCCAAGTCTATTAAGTACTCCTTTCATTTCAGCGGCGAAGGCATGAATATTTTGTAGGTGTAGCGGATTTATAAAGGTTAAAAAAAAACATGTATATATAACTATCAATTATGAAAGGATAGAATTTTAGTTTCTGAAAGATAGTGTTTATAGAATTCTAATTTCTGATTTTTAAAAATACATTTCTATCACATGTCTCTTCTTTTTGGTTGCCATCTACAGTTGAAGTAGTTGTAGACCTGCAGCCTGCAGGCTGTATGGCTTATGGTGCTACCACTGGCGTGGCAGAGTGGCCGCGTCGAACTCGTGAGTTGCGCCGCCGTCTGCCGACCACCGCCTTGAGTTCTCGGCTTCTCGCTGGCGCCACCGTCGGCACGCCACGCGTTGATCGATGAGATCAGAATAGAGAATACTCCTCCGTCCACGAAAGAGTCAATTTCTAGAGTTTTCCTAAGTCAAACTTTTTAAACTTTGACCAAATTTCTAGAAAAAAATGTTAAGATTTATGGTATCAAATTAGTATCATTAGATTCATCATAAAATATATTTTTATATAATATGCATTTTATATTATATATGTTGTTATTCTTTTCTATAAAATTAGTTAAATTTTAAAAAATTTGACTAACACGAATCATAGGAATTGATTCTTGGACAGAGGTAAAGGAGTACGAAGAGAAGAGACGACGCGAGGAGGCTTCAAATTTGAACCGCCTTCCCTTGGTGCCTTCTGCTAAATTGGTAATCGACGCCACGAGGCCGGAGGCCCAACTCATCATCAAGCGGAGGCGAAGCCCATCAGGCCTATTAGCTTCCCTCCGTAGTGTATGTGTATGTGTATGTATGACGCCGGCCTATTTTCTTTCCTCCGTAGTGTATGTATGACCATATATACACGTATGTATTTCAAATAACATATACTAGTGTATATATATATATATATATATATATATATATATATATATATTCAGTTTTCTTAGGTATATGGCGGCCTTGCCTAGCCACATACTTGCCTCCGCCACTGTCTGTCCTATAAAAGAAAACGTTATGAGATCCATGCAAGTTAAACTTTTAACTTTAACTAATTTTGTAGCAAACACATGTAATATTTATATCTTTAATAAGTTTACTATAAAATTATATTTAACTTTTATCTAATTATACTAATTATATAATATAACTATTAATATTTTTAGTATATATAAGTTTTTAAAAAATGATTTCTTGCGAGAATGATTTCTATTTTAGGACAGAAGAAGTAGTAAAGAATATTTTTTTTGACAATATAAATAGGGCTATTGTCATATTTGGGGAGCTTGAGAAAAACAGAGGAGGAGCTCTGTTCGTTCCCTCTGTTTTACTCAATAGTGGCAGTTTATGGCTACTTGGTGTCTAGGACTCGGGAGGCTTCAAAAATTTGGAGAAACCCATCTGCCCTAGGTGCTTCAAGGTTAGTATATTGATCTTCACTTCATTTTAATTAGGTTTAGTTCCATTCCATGGCGACTAATCTTGAAGGAGACAATTTACAAATGAGTGTAATTTCCTTGTTGCAGACATATATGAAAATTGATTACATCAAGATCTAGCACATATATCATCTTCATTTCATTTATATGGTGTAGTGATTAGAGAACACAACTTGCTGGAGAGTGCTGGACTATCCAGTGCTCAAAGGAGACAAGAAGTGGGGTTCCGGTGACACCGACTACTTCTTGAGATGTACATGCTATATGGTCTGATGCTTATAAATGTTTTCATGCCAGATCATCCTATGAGTACAATCAAATTGAGTTGTTGGAGAAACAACTTGTTTGAGTGGCCGAGGCTATATACTCCATTGGTTGGATTTTTCAAGGCAATTAACACTTTACATGGCATAGAAGGCACCCAAGAGGTAAAAGTGAATACCAATGCAATTAGCACAAGATTAAGGAGTGATTAGTGCTAGTTTAGGGGAGATGTAGGGAGAGAGAGAGAGAGAGTTTCTATGTGATTAGCTGAGACAAGGATCAAGGAGTGATCCAACCATGTACTCAGTAATCTTGGTGCTTACTAGTACCTTGGTCGCACTTTCTTATGAACTATCCAATTCAATGTGGATTGTAGCCTAACTAGAGATAACCTTATGCGCTCGCGACTGCTCATAGGACTCGAAAGTCTTTAGTAGCCCAGCGCCACTACCGCTTGTCCTTCTTTCTCCTCTGCCTCACCGTCCTTGCTGGCAGCAAGAAGAGGCAGACCCGGTCCTCCACATAGTCCCCATATTTGTTTTATCAGAGGCGGTTATATTGCCACAACTGTCCTTGAAGAAAACATCTTTAAGAACCATTGAATTGTAGCAACCACCCCTGCTAATAAATTTTTAGGGATAGTTCATGTATTGTGACCGCCCCTGAAAAAGTATTTTTAAAGGCGGTTATTGTAATGGAACCGCCCCTAAAAAGTCATTTTCAGAGATGGTTTGCCTACCTCAACTGCCCCTGAAAATGCATTATCAAAGGCAGTTCTCCTAAGGCAACCGCCTCTGAACATAGCATTATTAGAGATGTTTCTCCTAATGGAACTGCTCCTAAAATGTATTTTCAGGAGCAGTAAGAAGCTCGAGATGCCAATCTTCACTGTCAGTGGCATTGCAGCGGCTATTCTAACCGCCTTGAAAACCTGTTTTAGCTGTCACTAAAGAAGATTCCTGTAGTATGTAAGTTTTAGTTTTTTCCATTAGTTATAGCTATTTTAAGTTTTAATTTGTTTCCCTCTAGTTATAGCTGTATGGTGGTGTCTCCTTGTTGAACATCATCGCTGCTCTAGGCACCGCTTGCGTCATCTTTAACCTGAACTGGTCGTCCTCAACGACAATGATGATAAGGGCTTCAATAAATTGAATGGGTAACAACTTGTTCTAGAAAAATTGGTTTAGACCGGTTTTGTCTAAAATGTGCTATAACGGTTAGTTTTTATGGCAGAGCTATTTATGCCCTCTCCCACAACCCTTGGAGGGTTGCTGATGCTTCCCAAACTTCTCTAACATTAGAAAAGCATTATGAGAGCTCCTAATTCACCCTTTTTGAATTTTGAGTGTTATTTGTCGTATCCATTGAATTGAAGAGCTATATTTGAGCTTTTTTGTGAGCTTGTGTGAGCAATAGAGAGCTGAGCAAAGTCTTGAGCACATTGTGATAGTGTCAAATTCTTGGAGAATCGCTCATAGATGGATAGGCATTGCCGACGAGTAGCCAAGTTTTTGGAGTGCCACAACAAGTTTGTGCGGACTGTGATCTTGCCCCCGAAGAGAAAAGATCATCTAGTGGAGCACACAAAGAGGTTGAAAGAAATCCAGATAGAGTTGAAAGAAATCCGGACATGTTATGTTTTAGGTACATAAAAGGAAGCATCACCATATACATTTGACTCTTCATTTATAGAGCATGGATTACAACATAAACAAAAAATGTAGAAATTGAATGCATACACTCTATGAACCACAAAGTGGTTTAAACCAATGCTAGTCCACATACAACTAGTGACAATAGTACAATCCTCCTAAACATAACAGTTTGATTAAAGCTATTACATATATATATCCATATGTTTGCTTGTAGCTTGTAACTGAGATATATGTGAAAATAAAACTTGTTGTGTGATCACCTAGATCATTTAGGACTTGGAGATTTATTCAACATTGTCAGCTGTTCTCGTATGTTTGGATCGAGGTTCACTTGACATATCTTGAAATCAGAATTTATATAAGCTATGGACATCCGTTCCTTAGACTCATATATAAGTATGAGCCATGAACTTGGACCATATAGAGAACATAGAGTATTATGAAAGGGGTATTGCGGGGCACAAAATAAAGATGGATAGAGAAAATCCTTTTCTTCTCTTTCACGCACGTGCACGACTGCACTGCTGGGGCCATTGGGAAACTTTTGATTTGTGTAGTTACCCTATGCTTCATAAAAGGATGCATCATGAGTTTATCCTATGAATTTTTGGTGAAATCAACTCATTTGCTATATATATATATACTAATTACTGCATTAGCTTATGCGAGGAATAAAGTGGTGATGGATCAACTTATTTCATTCCACAAATCAAATTCAAAAAGAAAGGAGTGAAACATCGATGGATCACCTTTTTTCTTGAAATCAAACACACCATGGCAAGTTAAAAATAGGGGAAATTGATAGAAAGATGTGCCAAGATGTCGGTGTCGAGTCAAAGCCTGAAGCTTCTTGTAGCTAAATGTGGCTGGCGGCCTAGGGAGTTTTTTTTACAACAAACAAATTTATTGATTAGCAACAACGTGCTGCGAGTATAGTTACATCATTTAGGTCTACAGATTGCAGAGCTTGAACAACAGAGCATTGTGAGAAACAATGTTCAAAAGAGCAAAGAGTCTCTAAGTGGGAGGCTTGAGAGTTTAGTGCTTGGCTCGCTAGCACGTTTGCCGTTGTATTATGGTTCCTGCTTATCTTGAATACTTGAGATGACATAGTTCTGGTGTGGCTGAGAAAGGTTTGAGTGAATGGCTTAATCCTCCAGTCGGGTGGTGTGGAACAATCTACTTTGGTGAGGAACTACACTAGTTGTTCACAATCTGATAGGAAGCTATAGCCATTGATATTCAATCTGTGTATGACTATGACTGCAAGTGCAAGGCTTGCCGCCTCAGCCATAAGCACAGAGGTGCATGTCACCATTCTAGATTTGATGTAGATAGTCTGAACATGTTGTGCCTGGGGATTTAGAATGAAAATGCCAAGTCCAGCCATCCTTGGCTGTGGATCAGATTGATCTGGTGTAATAGATGCATCAAAATAGCATCTAGTGCCTTGTAAAAGAGCTGGTATGGCAATGTTGTACCTATTCCTCATGTGTATCTGAATGAAGGAAAAAGTCATACCTGATGGAGCATGCACTGGATGTAGTGGATGTTGAGAGTGTTGAGAATTCATTTGGATAGTGTCTCTATGCTGGGAAGTATCTACTTCCTGATTTGATGTCCCTGCATTTGATCTTTGCAAACCTTGGCTTGTAAGGGTGAGACTAGTTGCAGCAGCCCTGTTCGACATGGTTGAAGCCTATGGTAGAATTGCTTGGATGTGAGTATTTATATGAGCAGCTACTGCATTATGTACCTGCATCGGGGTTAAAATTTTGTGGTGAAAAAGTCTATCATTTCTAGCCTTCCAGATGTACCAGAAGGTTACTAAAGTTCTGCAAAAAAGGTTACCAGAAGTTTAAGTGGAAATGAGACTTTGTATGATTAACTGGATACCATCTTGTTGTTGAGGGAGATTATCAGTTGGTATTGGAGGAGAGAAGGAGGACCATACCACTCGTGGGAGGTGACAATGAAAGAAAAGGTGGGCATCATCTTCAATAGCACCACAAGCACAACAATGTTCATCAATGTGATTGGAATACCTAGCAGTTCTATCAGCAGTGGATATAGCTCAACGAATGAGTCGCTAGGTGAAGGCTTTAATAAGTGATGGAAATTCCTTGGTTTTCCAAGCACGCCTCAGGATATGATTGGTATGTGGGAGGATGCTCCTAGAACCTTGTTGGGGTAGTTGGATGTAGTTTTGAGTACCTAGATGCCTATAGATTTCCTTCGTGGTGCAGATGCCATTCTTGGCAGGAGTCCAATGAAGGGTATCTTGCTGAGGGGAAGGAACAGGTCGAACTGAGGTGATGGCCTGTACTACTTCATTATCAAAGGTATTGGTCAAAAGATGTAGATTCCAAGTTTGAGAATTGGGGAACTAGAGGTCAGAGATAGTGGTTGACGGAGGATTAGTCGTGACTGGTAGAAAGAGATGATCATGGATGAATTCCCAAATTAGGCACCATGGAGTGGACCAGATTGAGTTACCTGCATGTATCTGAAAAATGATGGTGTTGCATAGTTCTTTCTTGACCTGCATGATAGAAGACCAGAAAATGGACCTTGGTCCAGAAGTGTTAGTTGTCCAAAAGGAGGAGTTGTGAAAGTATTTAGCTTTGAGAATAGCACTAAGAAGAGGATTCTTGTTATTAGCAATGTCATAGGTTGTATGAATAATAAGACTCCTGTTCACTGTGTAGAGGTCCATGTTTCCTAAACCTCCATTGTCTTTGCTTTGGCAGATATCCTCCCATGCATTGTCTTTGCTTTGGCAGATATCCTCCCATGATCTAAATGCAATAGGGGAGGTAGGGTTGTCCTCCTATACTCCTGTCCACTGGAACCTTCTGATTATCGCTGTTATCTGCTCTACAAAAGTCTTAGAGAAAAGGACCATGGACATGTAGTAAACAGGAATAAAGGACAGGACAGATTGAATGTAAGTGAGTCTCCCTACATGGTTAAGTTTGTTGGCCTTTACAAAAGTTAGCTATGCGTTGAATTTATTAATGATAAATTCATAAGCTTTGTTCCTATCATTATGGTTGAAAATGATAGGGGGACCAAGGTGCATGGTGTTGTTAAGAGATCAAGAACATGGAAAATGTTTTTAACAGAGTTTCTCACATTTGTAGGGACATTCCTGCTAAAAGTAATAGTTGATTTATGTAAATTAGGTACCTGACTTGATCTATTGTAGAAATTGTTGAGGATGGTATTGATGGTAGTAGCTTCCTGTTTCGTTACTTGTCCACATAGGATGAGATTGTCTGCAAAAAGAAGTGAGTATAGAGGAGGGTAACCAGGCCCCAAAGTATCCCCGGTTAAGTTAGAGTTATGTAACTCATGTTGGAGGGAGATGGATAGTTCATTGGTAGCAACCACAAAAAGGTAAGGCGATAAGGGGCATCCTTGGCGAACACCACAGTTAGGGAAGAGACTTTCAGAGGCCTCACCATTGACAAGGATGGAGAAGGTCGGTGTAGAGATGCAAGCATGGATTAGACGAATGAAGTGGTTGTGGAGCCCAAGACGGCGGAGAGTAGAAGCTATGAAATTCCACTCGAGTCGATCAAATGCTTTGGCTAAATCAAGTTTGAGAAGAAAAGCCTGTTGTTGCCAATTCTTTAGAGTGAAAGAGTGAATGATTTCCAGCGTGACAACGATGTTAGAAGAGATATGTCTGATTTTAATAAAAGCTGCCTGAGAATGATCAATGAAATGAGGAAGGTGAGGTTTGAGCCTGTCAGCAAGGGATTTTGAGATAATTTTGTAAACTACATTGTATAGACTAATAGGCCTAAAGTCCTAAGGAGTAATGGGCTGCATTTTTTTTGGTATTAACGTGATAAAAGTTTGGTTAATCTCTGGTTGCATGAAGGCTATGGTATAGAAATCAGTTACCAGAGCATGGACGTCTTTGGAAATCTATGGCCAAACATTTTTATAGAATGCTGTGTTGAGGCCATCAGGTCCTGAGGAGGCATTTCTTCTCATGTTCTTGACAATATTGTGGAGTTCTTGTACTGACAGTAGTGATGTAGTGTAGAGGATTGTTTCTTGTCTTGCCGATACTTGTTGTATATCAATATGATTTTCTGGGGGGGGGTCGAGCTGAGGTATCATCATCTAGGTACCTGCAAGAGGTTGTTGGGAGGAAGTAGCATTAACATTAGTGAGATTAGGAGTGTGAGAAGAGAAGATATTTTGGAAATAAGCTAATAGGGTAGCCATTAATTGTTCCTAGGTGGTTGAGTCGGTGCCATCTGAATTTTAGAGGTAGGTGATCCTATTCTTTCTTGTTCTCTTGGCTATTGCTTGGTGGAAGTAGGAGGTGTTACGATCCCCATGTACAACCTAGATCTTTTTTGCCCTCTGTTGGTGGTATTCCTCATCTTTGGCAGTAGTTAATGGTGTTGCTCAGTGAGTTGCACTTGGAGATTGAAGTCCTGGTACTGAGGAGGTTTGGTTTGCTCTTGTAGTAGTTGATCCTCTACAGTAGCTAATTGATTAGTGAGCCTTGGCTTTGTCCTGCGACATTTTCGCAGATCAGAAGCTAGATATTTGGTTTTTTGATAGAACGGTCTACTTATAGATCGCTGCCAGCTGTTCTTTGCCACTAGTTCATATTCTTGTTCGATGAGCCACCAATTTTCAAAACAACAAGGTTTGTTAGTTTGTTGCCTAGTAGAATTGAGAATTGTGAGAATGGGTGCATGGTCGCTGTGAAGCATCAACAAAGATACACCGTCGTCCAAGGATAGGTAGTGCACCACTCGGCATTGGCCAGGCTACTATCGAGGTGCTGGAAGGTTGGCTCGATAGTGAAACGCTTGTTGGTCCTAGTGTATGCCGAGCCACTGTAGCCAAAATCAATGAAACCACACTGCTTGACCTAATCACAAAAAGCATTAATACGCCTAAGATCAGGCCTACCAGGACCTAATTTTTCATTAGCATTCATTATATCATTCATGTCTCCCATACAAAATATAGGCAAGCTTCCTTTAGTAACAACGAAATCAAGCACTTGCGACCAAATGGTAGATGTGTTGTGGTGATGAGGATCACCATAGATATAAACTAGTCCAAACTGGTTGTCAAGATTATTATTACACAAGGCAAAAATATAGTTAGGAGACTGGTCAACTATGTTAGTATTAACATCTTGTTTCCCAATTAACCAAAGGCCTCTAGACTGGCCTTGTGCCGGAATAACAGTAGCATCAACAACATTAAATTGAGTAATGAAAGAAGTATGAGAAATGGATGAGTTTCGTGTTTCAGAGATGAAGCAAACCTGGGCTTTGGTGGATGTGAGTAGGCGGGTGAGGTGCGCCATTTTAGAGTTGCGTAGGGATCCACCCGATCCCCGACAGTTCCAGGCAAGGAATGTCATGGTGCCTGTGACGCCCTTGCAGCTATCGTCAAAGCCTGTTGTAGTTCGTAGTCATGCAATTAGTGAGGAAGGCTGCGGGGCAGTGTCCCAACTCCACCATCGTCGCCACCCTGCCTTGGATTTGGAACGTGGTTCGCAGATCCGCCGGCGCTACATTGTGAGGCGGAAGCAAACCAATTGCTAACCAGGGAACGGAGGAGCAATGACAAATCCAGCCAAAGAAGAGAAGACCAACTCTAAGGAGGAAGAGTATGGGTTGGATTTGGAGCTGGATGCAAGCAAGTTGGTAGATCAAGTTGATTTAGCGGAAGGAACTGATACCGCGTAGATCAAATGCAGATTGGTACACGGGACATGGATCAGAAGGATTGGGATAGATTATAGTGAGGGGAATCGAGGATTTGGGAGGATTGAGTGATCATAGAGAGATAACTTATGACATATCGCCCAGTACTACTCAAAGCTTCCACCGAACGACGTCCGCGACCTAGGGAGTTGGGGCTGTGCTGTCCACGACACGTGTGGGTGTCTGATCGATCTGATCCATCCACCCACAGGCCACAGTCTCCTTTAGGCCTTGTTTAGTTCTCAAAGGGTGTGTTTGGTTGGGTCTCCTAGGCTAGCTTTCGGTTTAGCTGGGCCAACATTGGATTGTTTGGTTGGCTGGCCAGCCTACTTAGCCAGGCTCTAGGAAGCCAAAAGTGCACCCCTTGCCAGGCCCAGATTGAATCACCAGGTTGATGTTTCTTTTGGAGCCAGGCTACGCTCAGCCTTCTTCGTGTGTCTCCTCACCGCCCCAACTCCGCCCTACTCGGCCTCTCCATCCTATCCCTCCTCCTCCACCGCCGCTCTCCTCCACGCGTGCCCCTTTTCCCCCATCGTCGCACATGACGCAGGCAGAGTCCGAGCAGGAGGTGGCGCTGTCGCCCCCAAACTCCCCCCAACTTCGCCTTCTCCTCCCCCACATCCCATGGTGCCCGCCGCGACCGTCACCGGTGCCGAGGACTCTAACCGTTTCGCATCACATGCCATCCACCCACAGAAGCTGCAGGAGCTCGCAGCGCTCCGCTCCTCCTCGAGAGGCGGCGATGGCGGTGGCCGCCCCTTCTTTGTGGCCTTCTGCGTCGTTGTCATGCCGCTCTTCGCCGTGGCACGCCGGTCCACTAGATCCAACCATGTTGCTCGCTTCCCATCCCGGTGACTGGACGAGGATGACGAGGAGGATGTGGCAGTGATGGTGGTGGCGGAGGCCCTAGATGTTCTCTCCCTCACTCTCCCCACCGTCAAGCCCAATAGGGGGCGCCCGCGCCACATGGAAGGTGGCGGAGGCCCTAGATCTCCCATTCACCGCCTCCTGCCTCCGCTCCGCTGGCGCTCCCACCGCCGCCGCAAGCGTGCTGCATGGTCAGCCACACCACTGTCGGTGTCCCCGCCCTTACCGCACGCGCCGTCGCACCACCACGTGCTGGCACCGGTGCGCAGCAGCCCCAAGCCCCCAACCACTATCCTACTTCGTGACAGTGAGGAGGAGGAAAACTAGGTGACCTCCATGCTCACCTTGCTCGAGGAAATATCTGAAAGAGGGTAATCCTACCAATTAAGAGAAGAGGTAACTCTATCTCAAGAAATTAGGCAACCAAACATACTCTAAGGCTAGCCAGACTGATATAGTACATGCAACCAAACAAGTTGGCTAGCTAGGGACAGGCTTGTACTAGCCAGACTTAGTTTGGCTAGCCAGGCTTATCTAGGAAATGAACCAAACACACCCAAAAGGTTTTGCTAAAATTTTAGATTCTTCATCATATCGAATCTTGCGGCACATACATAGAGTATCAAATATAGAAAAAAATAAAAACTAATTATACAGTTTATCTATAATTTGTGAGACGAATCTTTTGAGCCTAGTTATTCCATAATTGGATAATATTTATCAAATACAAACGAAAGCGCTACAGTATTCAAAATCCTAAAATTTGGACAACTGAACAAGGCCTAGTTGGAGAGTGAAAAAATTTGGGTGTCACATTGGATGTTTCATAAGATGTTGGAAGGAGTATTTGAATACTAATAAAAAAATAAATTACATAGCTCATATGGAACCTGTGAGATGAATTTATTAAGCCTAATTAATCCGTCATTAGCAGTTATGGCTAATTATAGACTAATTAGACTCAAGAGATGACAATTACTGTGTACTACTAGCTAGTTTTCTAGTATGAATTTAGGTAAAGATGGCAATGGGTACTTAATACCTGAATCCGATGGATTTTTCTGTATTAGGGTAAGTGTAGGGTCGAGATGGCGAACTAGAGGGGGGGTGAATAGTCCTTTCTAAAAAACTTAACACGCCGGCTAACCGAAACAAATGCGGAATCGAAACTATCGGTCTAGCCAAGACTACACCCCTCTATCTAAGTTCTCTAGCACCTTGTAAAAGATCCTAAACAAGCAAACAAGGTGCTACCTTAGCAAGAGCTCGCCTAACCAATTCTAGGAGCAAGGTCACACAAACCTATGCCACTAGTACTTTGCAAAACGGGGAGCTCCTACACAACTAGTAAGCAAAAGCACAAAGCTCCTAAGCTCACTAGCAATGCTCAATAACAAGGCAACCAATGCCAAATTAGAGAGCGCAAATTACTTAGCTACACAAACTAAGCAATGTGACTAACAAGGTTACACAAACCAAATTAGTCACGCAAGGAGAACTACTTCTAGCTACACAAGCTAACTAATTACAAGAGCAACTACACAAGCACAAGTATATGAATGTAAAAACAAGCTTGTGTTAGGGACTTGCAAACCAACGGGAAGAACAATGTTGACACGATGATTTTCTCCCGAGGTTCACTTGGTTGCCACCAAGCTACGTCCCCGTTGAGACAAGCTCCAAGGTTGCCGCCGGTCCTCTTGCTAGTGGTGACCCGCAAGTCACACTCTCCCACTTGGAGTGCTTGCCACAAGCTCTAGCACTTGACCCGGCCGGACCACTTGTCGCCCTTCGCGTCTCGCTCTACTAGAGTTGCTCTTCGCGATCCCCGCGGGGTGAGCACCATACCCCTCACAAATCCTCCTCCGGAGCACCGCACAATCTTCTCGCGTGCTTCAAACGGAGTCACAATCCACCAAACCGTCTAGGTGATGGCAATCACCAAGAGTAACAAGAAATCTCCAATCATAAAGATTTCCTAGTGCCACCAAATGCAAATCACGAATGCACACACTAGGCTCTTACTCCCTCACTCAAAATAGCACCAAGCATGAGAGGGAGAGGAAAGGGAAAAGGTGGATCTTCAACCTCTCATCCACACCCACAAAGGGCTCTCAATCTCTCTAAGAAATTTCAGCTCAAATCCATGGGAGAGAGAGAGGAGAGGAGGAACCCTAACTTGCTTGCCCTCCTAAAGTGAGAAAATGGGGAGAGAAGTGAGGAGGAAGAGGGCAGCAGCAGCCCCAAATACCTCAGCTCGCGCTCCCAACGGTCAGATTCAGCCTCGCAAGAAATTCCAGTGCGGGTAGGAAATAATTCCAGGCAAACACACATTTGACCGTTGGCGCGGGTGAACTCCAGTTTTGAAAAAATTTCCAGTGCGGGGCAGCTAAAATTCCAACCGACCCCTCTCTGTTGCAAGCACAAATATTAGAATATCCAGATAGGGCAGTGAATAAAAACGATCGACCCCTTGCTGTTTGGGCATGACTACTAGCTCGGTTTTCCATCTCAAAACCCCTTTTTAAGTTGCTAACTTTCCCACGAAGTACCAAAAACAATTGAGCACTTAAGTTAGCATTTTCACAAATAATTTTTAGGGCTTTCTCAAGTATTCTCACCACGTCACTAAGCGCAATGTAAATGCAAAAGAGACTCACACTTAGTGGCACTAGATAACCATTGTAATTAAAGATTTCCCCTCTTTATAGTACGGTTATCTATCCTAAATCTGGTCAATCACTTCTCTACTCAACTTAGACCGGTGAAATGAAATGCCCTATAGGTTATACCTTTGCCTTGCGTATTTCATTCCATCTCCTTCGATGTTGATGCAACACATGCACCAACCAATCACAAATGATATGATCCACTTCATATCATCACATGACCGTATTGGTTCATCGATCTTGACCTCACTTGCTCTTCACCATTGCCTTGGTCCATCGGCGCCAAGTCTTGCTCAAGCTTCACCGTCACACGCGGTCCCTCGCTTCAAAGCCTCTAACTTGCCCTTCACACTTGCAACTAGTCCATCGAGCCAAGCCTCATCTTGATCTTCTCCACCTTGGTCACATGACTCCATGTCATGTCTCATATGCAATGAGTTCCTTTATCATCACATATCCACCTATGGACTAATCTCATGTATATCTCACATAAAAACTATTAGTCCACCTAAGTTGTCACTCAATTACCAAAACCAAACAAGGACCTTTCAGTAAGGATATAGGTCAATTTCGTTACCCGTAAGTTTGTTAGTGGGGTAAACGCTAGACCCAACAGGTTTATAAGCATGGGTCTGAATGTGTAGTACCCAAACCTACAAACTCATGGATTTTTTAAACCCAGTTCACCATATCATCATATAATAAAATTAGAGTACACGAAATATGAAATGCAAGAAAAAATAAACAAAACAAAGAACATGTATGCTCTATACGTTTCTTTAGCAGAAGCTCCTTATATGAAAGATACAGTTAACTAATGGGCCTTAGTGCATGTATTCAGTCTATCCGGACTCAAGGATATGACGGGTGTTAGCACTAAGCATTAGCAGGTTATGACCGAGTGCATACTAGAGCTTAGTGTTTCTGTTACAACTCTCAAACGTCTATTGCAAAAGCACAATAACACACAACATGAATCCTACCTCGCCAAGTGATTCACTTTAAGTATTTTGATACGCTATAAAGTAGACGTGCTCACTTGACTAGATGACCATCTTGTGGTGTGCCGTGATGGGCACGGGCAACCCGTTAATTACCCGTGACCCGATAAGTATAGATTTAAGCATAAAATTAAACCCGTGACAGGTCATGAGTTTTTTACTGGGCATATTTATGTTCATGGGCATGGGTTTAGAAAAACCCAATGGGTTTTTACACGTTGCCATCTTTAAATTCAGGTTTTGTTTAGTTCCTATTTTTTTTATTTTGGGTACCGTAGCACTTTTGCTTTTATTTGGTAATTGTTGTCTAATTATGGACTAACTAGACTCAAAAGATTTATCTCGTGATTTACAGACAAACTATGTAATTAGTTTTATTTTTTAAATATTTAATGCTCTATACATGTGTTACAAAATTCGATGTAACGGAAAATTTTAAAAAAAAATTGGTTTTTAGGTGAACTATAAACAAGGCTTGAAACTAGAGAAAGTTTCGTCCGCTGCGATGATGAAATTGTTGCAATACAGGAGCTAGGCCTTATCCAGTTGATAATTTTTTTTATTTGCGCTAATTATTGTCTAATTATAGACTAATAACTAGGTTCAAAAGATTTATCTCATAGTTTATAGATAAACTATATAATAAATTATTTTTATATTTATATTTAATATTTTATACATAATTCAATAACAAAGAATATTAAAAAGTTTTAGAAGGCCTTAGGTCTTGTTTAGTTCACCCCAAAAACCAAAAAAACTTTTTAAGATTTTCTAATACATCGAATCTTACGGCACATGTATAGAGTATTAAATATAAATGAAAACAAAAACTAATTACACGGTTTGTCTGTAAATCACGACATGAATCTTTTAAAGCTAGTTACTCTATAATTAAATAATATTTGTCAAATAAAAACAAAATTACTACGATATTAAAATCTAAAATTTTTTTGATCTAAACTAGCATGCCCACTGACCCTACATGGCCTTTACGCAATGAACGGGGCAGATCCGATATTTGGCCCGCAGATCGAGGCCACCGTCGTCGTAGCTAGCGCGCATGTGGGACACGCTCTCCCATGCCGCATCACGCAGACCTCGCCACGCATATAGCTAGCAGCAGGCATCCGGACGTGCTACTAGCTGACTACCACCCCACCCCCGGCCAGGCCAGAGCGAGCCCATCGAGCTAGCACTAGCAGGTACAGCCAGCATCTCTCCACGCTCTCATGTCGCCCCCACCGCACGCGCTCCTGCTCCTCCTCCTCCTGCTGCTCGCCTCGCCGCTGCCGCGCCTGGCCGCGGGGGACGACCGCCCCATCGTGCAGCAGTTCTACTACTACTCCCCTCCACCGCCGTCCACTCCTCCCGGTGGCGGCGGCGGCGGCTACGGCGCCTACCCGCCGCCGCCGCCGGCGTCGACGACGACGACGACGACCGGGCCGCCGCCGGGGAAGAACAACAACAGCGCGCCGGGGGGGCGCGGCCCGTACGCGTTCCTGTCCGGCTCCGAGGCGCCCCGACGAGTAGCGCCGCTCCAGCTGCCGCCGCTTGTCGTCTGCGCCGCCGTAGCCGCCGCGCTGGCTCTTGCATACTAGCTTCTAGCCGCTTGACCTTCTGCGAGAGCTAGCATCGCTGGTTGTTGTCATATTATTATGTGTAAGCTGCTCTCAATTTGTGCTGATGGAGTCATATGTTTATTTATGTGGATGCGTTTTATTTTATATATGCACATTTTATATAAAGTAGAAAAGAAATTTGGGGATGCATATTTATATATGAGCTTTGTATACTTCCAGCTGAAAAGGTTTTATCAACTCATTTTTGTTTCATACACAAAATTTTCGAGTTTCCATATCTCTCTCCTGCTCTGTTACACTCTCTGCCCCTATTTAGAACACGAAAACTTTTAACCCAAGTTTTCCAAACTAAGGCCGATGTTTACCAGTTGTGTGTGATTTGGCATTTTCATTAAAACATTCTTTTATTAAAATCTCAAAAGCTATACATCAAGTTGGTATAAAGCCCTTTAGCGCTATACCTAACAAGAGCTTCACTTCACATATTACTTCATGTGAATGTGACTTTTTTTTAAATTTATTTTGGAAGAAGCGTCCGCAAGTCACAAGATTCTTCATGTGAATAGGTGCATGTGCGGCTGCCGAGATCAAGCTCATAACCTTAGCACCTCACATATTGCTTTTTTTTTTGAAACTCACATATTGCTAAGGCTATCTCCAACAGAGCTGACCCAAATACAAGACGTATCTCATCGTTTGGGTCACGCGCAGTGGAAGAAGAAGATAGCCAAAATCGTCGAACTCCAACAGCAGACGCAAAAGGGTCCCCAGCGTTGTCGTTCCTCCCCACCAAGCCCCGCCCGCTCCCTCCCTCGCCGAGCGCCGCACGCCTCCCTCCCCACCGAGTGCCATCACCCACCTCCCTCCCTCGCAGCGCGCCGCCTGCCTCCTTCCCCACCGAGCACCATTGCCCCCCACCCTCGCCGTCGTCGTCCACGAGCAGATCTGGCAGCGCCGCCCTCTCCCTCCCTCGCCGAGCGCTGCACGCCTCCCTCCCCATAGAGCGCCATCACCGACCTCCCTCCCTTGCCGAGCGTCGCCTGCCTTCTTCCCCACCGAGCACCATTGCCCGCCTCCCTCGCCGTCGTCGTCCACGAGCAGATCTGGCAGCGTCGTCCGCCTCCCTCCCTGCCTCGCCGTCGTCAGGCCCGCGGCCCGCCTGCCTTGACGTTGTTGTCCGCGGCCGCAAAACTCCTGCTAGCAGAGTACAGGTAGGAGAAGAGAAGGGAGATGGAGGAGGACCTCGGCGCTGGAGATATGCGTCGTGCACGGAGGCGACTCAAAATTGCCTTCTGCTTCGCTGGGTACGCAAAATGGGGGCTGCGTTTGCATCTTCTGTTGGAGGCATGTTTCTTACAGGCAAACCACTGTGTAGGACGCATTTTGCGTTTGCGTCGCGTTTTGCCCACTCTGTTGGAGACAGTCTTACTGATAAAGATACACGCCTACTATGATATATAAAAATTTATCTAATCTATCACGGTACATAATAACAAGAGCAATTTTTCTAGAATTTTTGTAACAATATCCACAAATAATACAGCTAAGATAATTTCTTTCTAATAAAATACACCAGTGCTTGCTCAACCAAAAAAAGCTAATAACCCTTGCAATAATATAGCTAGCAATATTAGGTGACAAGTGAACAGGTGCTGTTCACTTCTACAGCCAAATAGCAGATCAGTATTCAGATCTCTCAACAATGGTAACTAACGTATATTTAGGCCCTTTTTGTTTAACCGTGGTAAAGTTTGACTCCAGTCATATTGAATATTTGGATATATTTATGAAGTACTAAATATAGGTTATTTACAAAACTAAAAACACAGAAAGAAAGTAATTTACGAGACAAATCTTTTAAGTTTAATTAGTATATGATTATATACTAATTACCAAATAAGACGAAAATACTATAGTATCTGTTAAACTTTAACACCCAACTAATTAAACACCCCTTTAATCAACCAGCAAAGCACAGCACGACCTCATGTATTCATCATGTTCAATCGGCCAAACATTAGATCAACGTTGGAATAACACAAATAATCCTAATCATTTTATTGACCAAACAATTAGATCTGGATTCGGCTTAATGGACACAATCCAAAACCTACATAACTTCTTTCAACGGTAGCCACGATGAACCATAAGATGAAGATTTTTATAGAAATCCTGGATGCACCCAAGATGAAACACAACCACAATTTACTAATTGTCTCCTAGTGCTTTGACTAATGATAGTATTTTTGTCGGGTACCATAAACCGGAATATCCGGATTAGGAGGGAAAAACGACAAAAGAAGATCTTAAGGTTAACACAACCCATCCCCTCTTGGTCCAGTGGGAAAGTCGGGTGGAGCACAATCCACGACTCGCCCGAGCTCCAGCCTCGAGCGCAACCAGCGACTCGCCCGAGCCTTGGTCTCGGGCGCAACCAGCGCCTCGCCCGAGCCTAGGCCTCGAGCGCAGTCAGCGCCTCGCTGGAGCCCCGATCTCGAGCGTAATCAACGCCTCGCCCGAGCCCCTGTCTCGGCGCTAGGCTTCCTACGCACGACGACTGTACTGCGGACACGACGTGGACCATGCCTTCGCCCATGCTGCGGCAAAGAATAACCTCTTCTATTCTAATAACTCTTGCCCCTGTTACGCCTTACCTCCGTCACCGTGAGTGCGGTAGGACGAAGGATAGGATAAGGAGATATTAAATCACGACACTATTGCCACAACCCAACAATCACCTATCCAACGTGCAGGACAAGGGATGAGGCCTCGGGAAAAGCTGCCACGACCCAGCCCAGCAAGGCGTTACAGGGCAGAACATGGAGATCTACAGTACGACGGACGACCCCCACGATCAACAGGGACGACCATACCACTGCCATTACTCCGAGGACGCGATGACAAGTAACTACAGTCTGGACGCTGTAATCTCACTATGCACTGGAGTAGGAACTCAGACTTACCTCTGTAAAAATCTGCTTCCCCTTGAGGCTATAAAAGGAGAGGCAGGGCACCGTCTAAAGGCAGGTCGAACACACTCAACATAACAACCAACCCACAAACCACAACACTCCAAAGAACTCACACGAGGACTCTGTCACCTACAAAGCCGAGACCTGGGATTCCCTCACTCTCTCGCAACTAGCTTGTATCCCCTACTATAAGCACTTCAGATGCAAGATAATACAGGATCCAACCCTCTCACTGGACGTAGGGCATCGATTGGCCCGAACAAGTATAAATCCCTTGTGTTCTTCTTGCATCACCATGTGAGTTTGGGGACACGCAGACTCGTTACTCGTCAGTATCTGCATCACGTGTCCTGACACCGACAATTTTATACTAATACTTAAAAATATTATGAGAATTCCACGATTTTGGATCGCGCTCAATCCTCAATCTGAACGGATTGGCAGGGCATGAGAGGAGACGTCCAACCATGACTCCAGGACTAGACACGACGAGTCCGACCAGCACACACGTGACCACACCGGAACGAAACTTTTTTTTTTAATTTAACATGCTAGCTAGCTACTACTTTAGCCAAAAGGAAATATTAAAATAATATATGCAGCAACATTGCTAATCGCCTTGCTAATCAATTAACCAAATAATAAAATTCAGTATTCAGATTGGGCGGCCCTTTATTTCCACGTGCATGGTCTCCGTATTGACATATTTCCTTGGCTGCCCTTTTCTTCTCTTTTCCAAGCAATAAAGCACCTCTAAAAAATATATTTGATGATAGGCCAGCGCTAGTAAATTTCTCCATATTTTTACCATATTTCTCGTCAAAATAAATAGCTCCAAATTGAAGACATGATGATATTAAAGAATTACCGGCTGCTATATTTAAATTATCGCTAGACATGTCCCCATAAACATCTTGAGGAGTTATGGGCTCATCACTTACGTACTATTGTGCAGTAGAATCACTTGTTATTGAATGGATGTATTCACATTATTGAATATTGTAATACCAAAATTTGTATTTTGAACAGTAAATCAAAGTCTGAAAACTTAGAAACAGAATTTCTGGATGACTACAAAGCCGAGTACCACAGCTTTATTAGTTTAGGTCATTTCTCAATATTATTTTTAAAAAGATATATATTTAATTTTAAATTATGATTTTTTAAAAAATTCTTTAAATAGTTTTAAATGAAAAAAATCATCAACTAAAAAGTTGTAGGCCCCATTAAATATAATTTTGATATAAGATCTATCTTCACCCAACTTAATTTGAAAAATTTATAATTTTTACTATCCTCCACCTATTTTTAGTGGTGAACCAATACTAAGAGATGGCTAGAATAAATATATTTCTATAAGCGTCTGGAAAGTCTAGCTACCTCTAAAAATATCAGGATTAGCTTGCTAAACGTCTTTAAAAATAGCATGTATTTCTAGAGGTGGTTGGAACTAAAACTTTATTTGCTATGGAGCCATATTTAGAGGTGGATTTTGCTTATAAATGGCCAAACAGGTCTGCCGTGATAGGTTGGCATGGGCCTATTCCGAAAAAGCATGACATGGCCTTGACACGAACATTAAGCCCATGTTAGGGCCGGTATGGGCAGGACACAAATTTTCGGCCGATATGAATGGCCCAATCCTTTCTATGAATGGGCTCAAGGAATTTAGGACTATTGGATATAGTTAAGAGAATATATAGAGTGTGTTTGGTTCCCTGACTTAGGGGCTAGCCAGGCTTGCATAATGCAACTTGGACCTGTTTGGTTGCCTGTATGGCCTGCTAGCCAGGCTTGGACAAGCCCATTTCGTACGGATTACTTGGCTTCCTAGAAACGGCCAGATCGGTCGTTCTAGCGGAGCCAGGCTCCGTCTCGCGCTGGCCTCTGCTCCTCTCACCTCCGGTGCCCTTGCGTTGCCTTGCCCGCCCACATCTCCGCATCTCGGCGCCCTCACCGCCCCCAGCCCAATCCCGGCAACCTTGCCTTGCCTTGCCTTGCCCGCATCTCCCGTCGCGGTGGCCTAGCCTTGCCCGCATCTCCCCTCGAGCGCCTGTCCCTCGCGGTGGCATGCAGGCGGGCGGCTACGGTGGGCAGTTGCGGCGGCGGCTCCGCCCACCGGCGAGCGGCTGCGCACACGACGCACCCCTAGGCGAAGGCACGACGCACCCCCTACGCTATCCGCCCTTCACCGCCCCCGTCGCGGAAGCGCAGCAGACCACACCGACGGCGCGGGGCCAGGCCGAGGACGCCACCGCCGGGTTGGCCGGGAACGAGATGGCGGTGCTCCTCGATCTACTATTCGGTGGCCAAGGCACGGCGCACCCCTAGGCGAAGGCACGCCACACCCCTTGCGCCATCCGCCCTTCACCGCCCCCGCCGCGGAGGCGCCGCGGACCGCACCGGCGGTGCGGGGCCAGGCCGAGGCCGCCGCCGGGTGGGCCGGGAATGAGACGATGGTGCTCCTTGATCTGCTATTCGGTCGCCTCTCTTTGCCTCCCCATAGCTCCTCGGGCGGTGGCGGCTCTTGCATGTCCTCCAGCAATGGCGCCCGCGTGCCGAATCGGTCTGGAGAACGCCGCCGAATCGGACACCTCCGTCGCCTAGAGAAGATGAAGGTAAGCTCACCATGGCAAAGAAGAGGTCACTGCACTAGAACTAGTTGGCAACCAAACAAGATCTAGCCAGACCAGGCTTGTTTAGACACAACAACCAAACAAGTGCTGGTTGCATAACTAATACTGGCTACAGCTAGCCTGGCCTAATTTTGCTAGCCAGACTTGGTAGAGAAATGAACCAAACACACACATAAAATATCCCAAAATCTTATTACTCTCTTCGTCCAAAAAAGAGTTATTTTTATTTCCCAAAAAGTCAACAACTTTTAACTTTAATTAAATATATTTAAAAAATATAAATATTTATGGTACATATTAATATCATTATGTAGATCATCAAATATATATACTTTCATATAACAAACTTATCTGAAGATATAAATATTGTATGTATTTTTTATAAATCTAATTATGTTGAGAAAGTTTGGTCAGCGCGATTTCCATAGCGACTTTTTTAGGGGTGGAGGAAGCAGCTCCCAAACATTAGCTCCCTGTCCGGCCATCTCATCCCATAATCCCGCTAGACACGTGCTCCTGATCCTGTGTAAAGTTGAGCATGCAGCCCGCGGGCCAAAGGCACGGCCCAAAGCACGGTCACTTGGCCCGGCCCGAGCACGGCACGGCCCGATCCTAACTGGGCCCGGGCCGGTCCGAAGCACGTTGCGGGCCGTGCTTGGGCCGACCCCTCGGCCCGCTGGGCGGCACGGCACGGTGTCGGCACGGTATCAGGAAATTTGTGAAACTTGAAATATCAGGTTCTATGACTTGTCAAACTTGTGACTTTTGGCAATTAAAATATGATTAAAGAGTATATTGTGTTATGTGAATTGTGAAGTATTAATGTATGTGACTTGAATGTAATGTATTTATGCTTTGTTAAATTCTGTATTAAATTTGGTGTTTTTCATATATCGGACCATGGGCCGGCCCGAAGGACTATTGGGCCTCGTGCCTTTCGGGCCGGTCCGGCACGAAAATCGGCCCAGGGGCCGTGCCTGGGCTGTCAGGCAGGCACGATGGCATGTGGAGACACGGCTCGGTGGCACGCGGGCCATACGGGCCCGTGCCGGGCCGTGCAGGGCCGGCCCATTGCTCATCCTTAATCCTGTGTGGGTGTGGCGGTGCGACGGCCTCAACACGGGAGGTGCGAGGCACTGCATGAACTTGGACCGGCACGGTGGCAGGGGCGAAGCCACGTTCACTTTGCCTAGTGCCGCGGCACCAATGTAAGGAAAAAATATTACCACTAACTAGATAAAATAAAATTTTACCATGTACTACTACCAAATTATATATATATATTTTCTAAGTGCATCACCATAAATTTAGAGATGGTTTTACCTCTGGGCACGGGTTCGATGGACCGCCGTGTCCATGGCTTGGCACGTTACGACACCGTTAATTATACTACATATAGAGCCTGTGGTTTATCTTCTTTTCTTGAGCTAGCCTTGACAAGTGTAAAACCCTGGCTTACCAATTTTTAGCCACTGATCTATGCAACCCAAGGAAACGGAGACACCCTTGCGGATCGGAAGGCTCACCATCTGTCCCGGCACGGCAGGGACATGATTCTTCATCTCTCCCCTAGAGCAGCGGCAAGCCATGCATGCATTGGCCATGGAGAAAACCATCGATCGCTTGCAAAGAGCACACGAAGAAGGTTAGATATATAGCATGTATATAAAGCCCGTGCAGGTGGCAGCCTTCCCCTCACCACCGTCGCCAACGCCAAGAACCACAACACAGACCACACAGGGAGGACGACGAAGGCGACCGCGCCGGCGCGACGCGCCATGGCCATGGCTCGCTCCGTGGCGCACCTCTTCTTTCTCCTCCTCCTCGTCTCCACCGCGCCCGCCGTGCGTACCATCCCCGACGCCGCCGCCGCCGCCGCCGGCGGAAACAACAATAACATCCAGGAGGCGTGCAGCAGGACGCTGTTCCCCAAGGTGTGCGTGCAGGCGCTCAAGGACAACCCGGAGTGCCAGGGCGGCGGCCCCGCCGTCACGCCGCGCCGCCTCGCGGAGCTGCTGGTGTACGTCTCCGCCGAGGTGGGCATGACGGTGGCGGCGTTCGCGCACCACGAGCTCAACGGCATCAAGGACGACGTGCTGTACAAGTGCCTCGACACCTGCTCCGAGGACATCGAGGAGGCCGTGGCGCACCTCAGCGCGCTCTCCCGCGACTTCTCCGACGCCAAGTTCCTCGAGGTCAAGTCCTGGCTGTCCTCCACGCTCGGGGGCACCTCCACCTGCGAGGACGCCTGCAAGGACGCCCCCGTCAGCGACATCAAGAACGCCTGCGTCACCAAGAGCTTCGAGTTCGAGAAGCTCCTGCGCGTCACGCTCGACCTCATCACCGAGGCTTCCGGCTCCATGTCCGCCGCTGAGGTCGCCCTGCCGCCCTCCGGCGGCGGCGCCAGCGCGCCGTCGTCGTACGACGCGGCGGCGCCGTCGTCCGGAGGTTACGGCCCGTCCGCTGGTGGCGCCCCCGCCAGCGGATCACCGGCACCGGCCCCGGGGAAGAGTACTGCTTCCGACGACGCGGACGCGACTGCATGATCGAACGACGCACACGCACGCCTTATGTGACAAGGATTTTGTTCTTTCCATCCCACAAATTTCCATAAGTATGCCAGTTTAGAATTAGAGTTATTTGGAGGGTCGAGCTGCATATAATTGTTAATTGATGCAAATATAATGAGGCCAGAAAATGGCACATAGGCCTTAGCTGAGTGTGTTTTGTTATTATTATTACTACTTTTTGATGGGATGGGTTGAAGGATTCGATGTAGCATTGATGTTTTCTTTTGCGAAAAATGTAACATTCATGTTAGCTATGTTACTTTGACATGTTGCAGCAGTAAAGCCATCATCTATTTTTTTTTTCTTCTAAAAACATATAATGCACTTCCATTCCAAATTAAAACATTAACTGTTACTTAGATTGTGTAGTTTATTGTTTGGAAAAACATAAGGTGATAATTGGAAAAATAATATCAAACAATTAAGTGTACTTTCATCATCAAACTACTTTTATTCAGACAACAGCTACTGGTCGAAGATTCCAATTAGATTTAGGCCGTGTTTGGCACGTCTTCACTTTGAAGCTATTTTTTGAGGCTTCAGCTCCATAAACAGCTCTATCGGTGGAGTTGGAGCCATTTTGGTAAACGGTTTAGCAAAACAGCTCTTTTCTTAAAATGTGCTCTCATAGAATGTCAGGTAGGATGAGGTGAAGCCGGAAGAAGCCATTATTTTTGGCTTCTTCACACCCAAAGCTCTCTAAGAGCACGTTTTTAAGGGCTTCATTGGTGGAGCCATTCTATTTTACCCTGTTTGGTACAAAATGGCTCCAAACAGCTTCTGAAGCCGTTGGAGAAGCCATGCCAAACGGAGCCTTAAAATGTGTGCATATCATTAGAAAAAGAAATGTACCACAAAAAAAAGGATCAGAGGGTGTGTTCGTTTTTTTAAAAAAAAGCTAGAGGAGTCGGGGGCCCTACAACGAATATATGAAAAAAAGTGAAAATAAGAAGTAGACAACAAATAACACCAGATTTTGTATCCATTGACCAAAAATAACAACTAAACTTTTTCTTTTAAGGGAAGAAATAATTATATTAAAGCTTTAACATAGTACTTAATCCATTCCAAATTGTAAGTCGTTTGACTTTTTTAATATCATGTTTGACCACTCGTCTTATTCAAAGTTTTGTACAAAATATCACTTTTTTGTTGTGTATTGGTTTATTAATAAAAGTTTCTTCAAAAATGACTTAAATTTGACTATATTTGCACAATTTTTTTGAATAAGACGAGTGGTCAAACTTAGGGTAAAAAAGTCAAACGACTTACAATTTGGGATGGAGGGAGTATATCCCAAGTTACACATGAAAAAAAAACTGAAATAAAAAATATACAATACTTTATCTAAATCTTTTCGTCGTCTTCTTTTATAGTGGCTTGCTTCGATGCAGTCAATGTACTAGATGGACAGAGCCTTGTTGAACATGTACAAAGTATGCTTCTTATGCCGAATTCAACAATCAACCTGAAAGCATTGGACATATCGTAAGATCCAATGTTCCGAAACCAGTCTAAAACATATCTAAATCGATAAAAGAATATCGACAGTATAAACGAACATCGGTAATTGCATCGTTGGGTACAACTTAGGATGCAGATATGTCACCTCAATTCTTGATTTTTATTTTTGTGCCCATTGACAATGAGATCAATGACCCAAGTAATTTTCCTCATTGGGAGTGCCCAGAATCACCAATCCCCATATAGATAACGGCCATAAATTGGTCACCTATTGATGAAATTGATGCCTGCAGTGGCGATCCTGTCGTGGCAATCACCAAAGTCATTGCAGGTAATAAGAACCCAACCAATACGACAAAAGAGAGATGGATTCCCTCTTCTTCTTTCCATTGTCAAGCTCATCGAAGAGGGGCCTAGACAACAACAATGGCGACAAGGAGCAAAGTATGGTTTCCTATTAGCGCAATGGCAGCTTTCCAAATATAACCTAATGTTTGCAAAATCTCTAAACTTATGCCAAGCCATGTTGTTTGTCCCACGACAAGCTAGGTAAGCGGGGCGCCTTATGCAAGCCTAGGTCAGTTGCCCTTCAAGGGATTGGCCAGGCTCGACTGATTTGAGCTTACCAAAGTCGGCGTTACCTAACCAAGAGGTCATGGCGACATCCCGCACAAAAACAGACACTAAATGGAACCCAAAAGCCCTGGCTTGGCCAAGCGAACAATCCAGAATAGGGAAGATCTCTCACCGCCATCTTGAGGATCGCTTGGTAGGGTCCGGGTCTCATGGGATCTTGTTAAGTACATAATAGAGGTTTACCTAATCACCTATATTAGCACCATAACAGTACAATTAACCTCCTTACTGATTCTCAACCAGCCAAGGGCTCAAGAACTATACCGGTGACACACACTTGGAACACACCATCTTGAATAGTGTAGGGCCTTAGTGAGGAGCTACATGCAAGGCAAGCACAACCATGCCTCCCTGCATGAGGGCTTGAGAGCACTCTTGACCTTGGGTGGCCTCAATTGACCTGCGAATGCGTGGAACCACGACCTCCCAAAAGCGCCATCCCAAGCAACTGTTCACTCGAGGCAACTGAATTAGGGAATCTCGCTCCAGGTCCTGAAAGGGGCTAAGAGATTGACACGCGGGCAAAGCTGCAGGGCATCAGAGCTTGCCAGAAACACTCTCGCACAACTCAGGGTCACGTCCAGTTGGTGACACAACATGACAAAGACACTCCTAATATGATGCACACCTTAGGAGGTGACTGGAACCACATTGTGCCCTACTGTAGCTCCCTTTGACTCTATCAACCTCTGTCCGCACTCTCTCGTAGGACTTCCAAGTCTAACCTTGGTCCATGCCCTCATTAGAAGCCCACTGAAGCACAATCAGCGTATACTTAAGCTTTATGGTGTATGTCTTACTGCATACCATCGAGGGAAAGCCCTTCATTGCCATTGTGTGCTTGAACCCTCAATGTAGATTCAAATGGGAATCCATAACCTCTCGTCATCACCCTTTTGTCGTGATGCTTCGCTCAACAATGGGAAGTCCCGTGTGATCGGAGCACATGACGAAGGTGGCAAGTTGCAATTCACATTTTGGTCAGTGGCGGGAGGGGCAGTGCGAGCAACATCTCCTCGCCGTATGCGCGATGTTTGGCGGCGGCCTCATAAAATCTGATAGATAAATGTATAGATGAGGTACCCATGCATAGCAAAGTACATTGTTGTTTATCTTCTTAAATTCAGTACTTTTTTTAAAAAAGTTCTGGGCAAAGCGAGAAGTAGGGAGAAACGTTCTTAATTCAGTAATTTATTGGGATAAGAAATATATTTAGTATATCTGCTGGAGAAATATAATCATGGGATAAGAAAATGTGCAAGGGCAAGCAATTCCTATATATGGAGTATCTACTCCTTCATTGTCTCTCTGAGACTCTATAGTATACGTGGCACAAATTTGGCTATGTCGATCGATGTAAATAAATAAAGAAGAGAAAAAAAACTGATGAAACAAGAATTTGAGCCACGCATAACCACCCAAGAAACCGGGGACACTTGTCGTAGACGGGGGCACATGGAAGGCTCAGCATGTGTTTCGGATGGCACACGCGTTCCACTTGTCGTCTCTTCACCTAAGCCCTAAAACGGCGGTATGCCAGACACGCAATGGCGTCGTGTGGCCCCTCGACGCCTTGAGCTCACAATGCGCACACACATATATATAGCCATGCACTCACCACCACCCTCTCAATCAATTTGTGACCAGTCACACCACCACCACCACCACCTTTACCACCGGGAGAGAAACGCGAGCAACCAGCGATCGCCATGGCTCGCTCTGTCTCCGTCGTCGTCGTCCTCCTCCTCTCCGTCCTCGTCTCCGCCGCGTCCGCCGCACGGACCGTGGGCGACACCGTGCAGGACGCGTGCAGCAAGACGCAGTTCCCCAAGATCTGCGTCGACAGCCTCGCGGCGAAGCCGGAGAGCCAGAAGGCGACCCCGCGGAAGCTGGCGGAGCTGTTCGTGAACATCGCCGCCGAGAAAGGGTCCGGGATGGCCACGTTCGTGCACGGCAAGTACAACAACGACGCCAAGGACAGCGCCCTGTTCAAGTGCTACGACAGCTGCTCCGACGACGTGGAGGAGGCGGTGGCGCACCTCAACGGGCTCGTCCGGGAGCCCACCGACGCCAAGTTCCTGGAGCTCAAGTCGTGGCTCTCCTCCACGCTCGGCGGCACCTCCACCTGCGAGGACGCCTGCAAGGACGCGCCCAAGAGCGGCGACAAGGACGCCGTCGTCAACTTCAGCCTCGACTTCGAGAAGCTGCAGCGCGTCACGCTGGACCTCATCACCGAGGCGTCCGGCTCCATGTCCGCCGGCATCGCACTGCCGCCGTCCGACGCCGGGGCGCCCAGCTCCTACGACGCGGCCGCGCCGTCGTCGTCCGGAGGAGGCTCAGCGGACGCCCCCGCCGGCGCTGATGCCGGCGCCGGCGCCGGCTCCGAGGGCCCTGCTGCCGCCAGCGGCCCGTCGTCTGGTGGTGACGCGCCGGCGGACGGCGGCAGTGCCGCCAGCGGGCCGGCCGCTGCTGATGCTCCGGCGGCGGCGGGGGCGGCGTCATCATCCGACGGGCCCTCTGGCGCACCAGCGCCATCGTCGTCTGATTCGGCCTCTGGCGCACCAGGACCGTCGTCTGATGGTGGGTCGTCCAGCGCTCCGGCGCCAGCGGGCGGCGACGACGACGACGATGCCGATTCCGACGACGGGTCAGCTTGAGCGTACGTGAGCGATGATGACGCGCGGGTTTGCTTGGATCATTAGGTGCCTACTCCAAGACGATCGACGATCCCCTTCTTCCCATTGCATTTTTTTTTGCCGTCCGGCCGTTTTCCTCTTGACAATGTATAATGATAATAACAGTGGATGATCGATCCTACGTACTTACGTACGTATTTATAGCTAGATGAAGGTGTCTGTGTAGTGACCCATCCATAGACGATGATGCTGACAGATCGCACGCAGTCTCCTTAGTCGGCTGATCCATTATAACATTAATGATATCAAGTCTTTCATGTTTTTTTATTACATTTATTTATGGCAATCAAACTAATGATCGATGCCCTGTCTTCTATCTTGTGATATGTATATATGTGTCCTTATAAAAAAAATTGTAATATAAACATATGTTATGTATTCGTTGCAACAAGTACAATGAGACTCTCAAAGATTTATTCAACAATCGCGTCAAAGAAACAGTACCGGTATCTCTATGCTGGGTATACAATCCTAAACGCAAGCTGTAATTGTGCAGCTCCACCAGGTTCGTGCACACGGCAACATCCTTCCTTCTCCGTCCTATCATCCAACCATTTTTAGACCGAAGACCCAAACAGAGTCAGTCTAGCAACCATCACAAACCAGATCGAGCAACTCCAACAGTTTGCTAAAACTTACTTGACAAATCTATAGTTTTGCCAAATCTCAAAATCAAATGCCAAGTGAAAAAAGAAACATTCTCCAACAGTTTGCTATTTGGGTTTGGTAAAAGAATTTGGCATCCTACGATTTTTGTCAAAACCACAAAATTGAGCCTCCAACAAGTTGGCAAAACTAGTTGGCAAATTGTGATACACGTAATGCCAAGCGATGGAGGACTTGGCATATTTGCCAAGTGAAGAGGAAATTTTGCCAAGCTCACGAAATTGACAAGTAGTTTTGCCAACTTGTTGGAGGCCGTTTTTTGTGGTTTTGGCAAAAATTCTAGGATGCCAAGTACTTTTAGCAAACTGTTGGAGTTGCTCTTATAAGTTTGGTGTTACACGAGCCATACTTGATGGCAATTTTTTTTTCTCATTACATGATTTCTCCTTGTTAAGAATTCCTCAATTAGAGTATTAATGGGCTCATATCGTATATGTCTTAGAGGCTATCATATATATATATATATATATATATATATATATATATATATATATATATATATATATATATATATATATATATATATATATATATCCTGAGAGCTACATCTACATAAAGAGACTATATGTATACCTATAATGACTAACGAAGAGATGACTCCCTCACACACTTGTCTTGCTCCTTTGAATTCTTGTACCATGTTCTTGAGGATTGGGTAAGGGAAACAAGATCTCATCTATAACTTCTATATACGACTCTTTCTTAAAATCAGGGACGAGGAAACAGATCTGGCAATCCGTAAATAGGTCGATTCTCAACACTCTTATATGTTTCCCTGATCCTTTGTCACCTTTCCTAAATAACACCCTTGTTTTATTGTTATCAATGTCAGAGCAACTCCAAAAGACTATAATATCCTTTCTAGTTGCTAGAAATAAAGATTTTGGTAAAAAAAAAATCCTCTAACCATTTCTTTACTTGCTTATCTAATACAGCCATCTTCTATTATTGATTCCTAATTTTTTGGTAGCCAAAGATACAAAATGAGAATGACTCTATAGTGTACACACAAGATATAGAAAAACTGTTGAACAGCGAAATATATATAGATAGCGGTTTTATGAATATGGCTCTTTAAATAATGATTCAGAGAGTGAATTTTATTTTAGAAAAACTCTTGGAGATGCTCTCAACTTTAAGTATGAAGGACCAATGGCAGGAAGATGCTTTTAGGGCTTTATTCAGTAAGTTTTATAAGGAGACATAAAACTTTGTACAATTTATATACATGCTATAGTTGGGAGTATTAAGGTCACCTTCACAATTATTTATCGTACTTAGAGCATCTCCAAAGGCTTTGGCAAATTGAAGAGGAAATATATAGTACATATATCCAGTATTTTTATTTTTTTTAGATATGGTGGCCGTCAAGGCTCGCAGATACTTGGCTCCGCCCTGAGCTGAGGATTGAAGGTATCCAGTTTCACAATTTTCTACTAAAACCAAGTGCAGCAGCTGGCACTTCCAGGACCAGGAGGTAGTGCCAACTTATATAGTGTTAAAAAGGCTTTGAGATGTCTAGCTTGATATATAGAGTCGCTCCCTAGTGTTCAATCCTGGGTTTGTCTGATGTTTGTTCCAGTTTCACATGTTTGCCGACTAAAAAATCATAGCTAAAAATACTGTTAGTTGATTTATTAAGAGAGAAAAATAGTGTTGAATAGCTGTCATTCGGCAGATAAGCTTAAGCGAATAGAGGACGCGGGCACGGTGCCCACGGATACCACTTTGGATTAATTAGCCTTAATAAATTTGTCTTGCAGTTTTTAGACGAGTTATGTAGTTATTTTTTATTAGTATCCGAATACCACTTCCAATATCCTAAACATTCGATATGACACTTAAAATTTTTTCACTGCAAAATAAACAAGGCCTATGTACTGCAACTAGGAGTCGAAAAGGTGTTGGATCATAGGTCCTGCAGGACACCAAGCATGGCGCGTCGCGGCCTGCACATGGCCTCAAGAGGAGCCGCCCTCGGCAGCATGAGCCCGGCAGCCCCTTCGGCCATGTCAACCTGGTCGTCGCCGACCCTGTCCCAGTCGAAGCACTGGACGAGGGTCCCCAGAACCAAGCCCAGCGTCCGCAGCGCGAGCGTCTCGCCGGGGCACTTGCGCCTTCCCAACCCGAACGGGATCATGAGCGCCTCTGCCGCCGCCGCCGGCGTCGCAGCTCCGCCTCCGCCGCCCTCGAACCGCTCCGGCCTGAACGCGGCCGGGTCTGCCCACGCCGCCGGGTCCCTATGGATGGCGTAGGCGTTCACGAGCAGCATCGTCCCTCGCGGGACGTGGTGGCCGCCGACCGAGCAGTCTACGGTGGACTCGTGCGGCACCAGCAGCGGCACGGCGGGGTACAGCCGGAGCGCCTCGGTGACGACGCACTGCAGGTACCCGAGGCGCGGCACGTCGGCGGCGCTGAGCAGCCGGGAGCTCCCCACGGAGGCGTCTATCTCCGCCTGCGCTTTCCTCAGGATCTCCGGGTGGTTCAGCAGCAGCGACATGGCCCATTCCGCCGCCGTCGCTGTCGTCTCCGTTCCGGCACTGAACATGCTCTGCAAACCAGCGTGGCAGAGGTCAGAGGATGACTTGATCGACGCTCATGTCGAACAAACGGCAATGACAAGAAGACGGAAGCCGCACTGACCGAGCACAGAGACATGATCACGGTGTCGGTGTATATCTCCGGCTCTGACTTCTGCAACGAGAGCAGCACGGCGATCATGCTCTCCTCCTCGCGGAGGCCGTCGTCGTCAAGCTCAAGCCTCCGCCGCTCGGCGTCGACGAGCCTCTGCAGGAACGCGTCTCTTCTCCTCACCGCGGCCATGATCTTTCTCTTCACCCCGAAGACATCGAACCGCCGCAGCAACGGGAAATAGTCCCACGTGTTGGCCGCGCCGACCAACGACGCCATGACGTCGAGCGTCTGCTTGAACTCGTTGGCCTCCGGCGTCATGTCCGCGTCCGCGTCGTCGTCCTCGTCGCGCGTCGACGTCCTGTTGTTGGTCGTCCCCGCGATGGTCTCCATCAGGGCGCCGAGGATGAGGCCGAACAGCCTCCGCTTGAGCTCCACTCTGGCGGCGCCACCGGGGGCGGGGGCCGCGGCGGCGGCACGGTGCAACCTGCGCACCGCCGCGCGCACCTCGGCGGCGATGGCGCCGGACATGATACGGCCGACGCGGCGCGCGGACAGGAGGTGCACCGTGGCCACGCGCCGGAGGTCGCGCCAGTAGGCGCCGTACGCGCACGTCGGGAGCGTGGTGCCGCCGAAGGTGACGAGGTCCAGCGCGGCGAACCGCGGGCGGGTCGCGAAGCACAGGTCGCGCTCGGTGAAGCACTCCCTGGCGCGCGCCGCGGAGGTGACCACCACGGCGTCTCGAGAGCCCAGGCGGAGCGAGAGCACCTCCGGGCCGTGGCGCGCGGCGAGGCGCGCCAGCGCGGCGTGGACCGGCTTCCGGAGGAGGTGGAGGTGGCCGAGGACCGGGATGGAAGGAGGGCTCGGCGGTTTATGCTCGCCATTCATCTTGCTGCTGCGACGGCGACCAAGGAGGATGTAGAGCGACGCGGCGACGAGGAAGGAGAGGACGGCGACGTAGACTTCCATGAAATCAGATTATCAGTCAGAAAAAAAGTAAACTGGAAATTAACAATTTGTCTCTCTTGCTATTCCTTTGCCGCGTTTGTTGTACAGTGTAGTCATCAGTAGGTAGTTTGTCAGCTGATGAGAGGAATCTGAGCTGAAAAGATGCTTATTTGGATCCAGACAGGGCATCCACATAGATACACTCATCATATACCAACAGCAAGTGAGGACAGGCGCTGGTTATCGAGTATCAAAGATGCCCTTGTAGCATCCTCCGCAACCAGCCAAAGCAGAGCCTATTCTGCAGTCACAAGGATGCAAGAAATGAGCACAGTAAAAACCAAAAAAAATACAGTGTTGTTTACAGAGCCATTGTTGGCGCTGTTGAGCTTCATGTATAATCATACTGACAGAGACTAAGTATAAGTACTCAATCAGAGACTGACAGGCAGACAAGAACTCAAACACAGAGAGGCACTGAAGCTGAAGCAGCAGTGCCCAAAAGACTGAGAGAAGACATCGATCGAGGATTCGAGAGATGGCCGCCGCGACGGCGTTGGAGGGCGTGAGCGTGACCCACCGGACGCTGGACGTGAACGGCATCAAGATCCACGTCGCCGAGGCCGGCTCCGGCACCGGCACGGCCGTGCTGTTCCTGCACGGCTTCCTGGAGCTGTGGCACTCGTGGCACCACCAGCTGCGGTCCCTGTCCGCGCTTGGCTACCGCTGCCTAGCCCCCGACCTCCGCGGCTACGGCGACTCCACGGCGCCGCCGTCGCCGTCCTCCTACACGGCGTTCCACCTCGTGGGCGACGTGGTGGCGCTCCTCGACGCGCTCGCCCTGCCGCGGGCGTACGTCGTCGGCCAGGGCTGGGGCGCGCTCCTGGCGTGGCACCTCGCCACGTTCCGCCCCGACAGGGTGCGCGCGCTCGTCACCATGAGCGTCGCCTTCATGCCCCGCAACCCGGCCGTGCGGCCGCTGGAGCTGTTCCGCCGCCTCTACGGCGACGGCTACTACTTGCTCCGGCTGCAGGAGCCTGGCGCCATGGAGGCCGAGTTCGCGAGGATGGACACCCGGTTCATCTTCAGGAAGATCCTCACCACCCGCGACACCGGCGCCATCTCGCTGTCGCCGGAGTGGTGGGGGCCGCAGGACCAGGACATCCCGCTGCCGCCGTGGCTCACCGAGGAGTACGTCGACCGACTCGCCGCCAAGTTCGACGAGACCGGGTTCGCCGGCGCCATGAACTTCTACCGCTGCCTCGACCTGTAAGAACAAATCCCTTTCACTGACGATTAACAATCTTAGACAAAGTGTGCTAATCTGTCGTGTGGTGTAGGAATTGGGAGCTGACGGCGCCATGGACAGGGGCGAAGGTGGCCGTGCCGACCAAGTACATCGCCGGCGAGCATGCCATGTCGTACAACTACACGGGGGTGCAGGAGTACATACACAAGGGCGGGCTCAAGGGCGACGTGCCGGGGCTGGAGGAGGTGGCCGTCATCGCGGGCGCCGCGCACTTCATCCACCTCGAGAAGCCCGAGGAGGTCACCGAGCACATCTACCAATTCATCAAAAAGTTCTGAGAGTGTGGCTGTTTGTTCATCAGGAACTCGTTCCGGAAGATATCATTTTAGGCCTTGTTTAGTTCCAAAAAATTTTGTAAAATTTTTCAGATTTCCCGTCACATCGAATCTTTAGACGCATGCATGGAGTATTAAATATAGATGAAAATAAAAACTAATTGCACAGTTTGGTCAGAATTGACGAGATGAATCTTTTAAGCCTAGTTAGTCCATGATTAAACAATATTTGTCAAATACAAACAAAAATGCTACAGTGTCGATTTCTCAAAAATTTCGGAAATAAACAAGGCCTAGCATAGCAGCCCTGCGAATCATGCGTTTGTGAAATTTGAATTTTAGGTTTTGGGAATTTCCGTGGCCGATGTTCGGTGACTTCTCTTCACGTGAACTGCAAAGAGAAAGAGGAGACATATAATAAGTTAAATGCTAGAAAATCTTCAATTAATCACCCTTCAACATTGGATCACCTAAAGTGTATGATCTTTTTTAAATCTCTGGAACATTCAAACATATATCTCGATAATAATTTAACACTAAAAAGCCTAAGATTGTATCATCTACCAGGTAAAGCTCTTCACCTCACTCATCCCGTCATCGCTTCTGTAAGACCTTGTTTGAATGTACATGTATCAACATCAATCTACAACCTTGTTTGAATGTACATGTATCAACATCAATCTGCAACCTTGTTTGAATGTACATGTATCAACATCAATCTGCAGCTCCGTGGTTGTTCGCTGGTCTGAAAAGTCATGGCTGAAATGTTGACTGATTTATTGTGTGAGGAAAACACTCCTGGCTGGCAGAAAAAGTACAACCGATAAGACAACTACTACTCTACCGTCCACCTGTATAACACTCCAAAATTTTTAATTTTGGATTGTTATTAGAAAATACTAAATTAAATAAGGATTTAAAATTTTTCTAAAATATTCCAAGATTTATTTAATTATTGAATTCCAAAAAGAGAGAAAATGTGGAATTTTTAAATTTTTATAAAGATAAGTGGAGGGTGTTTTGTTTTGTTTTTGTGTGCTCTGTGCCCTAGCTTTATTTGGTTTGTGTGAAAAAAAAATATGAATTATAAAATTTCTAGTGAGCCTCGTTTAGGTCCTTTCGGTTTTCGAAAAAAATAAAACAAAACTCCAAAAGTCATATTTGAAAATTAATTTATATTTGAGTGGAAAAATAATTTAAAAATATGTTATTAAGAAAATATGCTTTGTTTCTAAAAGTAGTAAAGAAAATAATTCTTAAAATAACCTAAGTTAATAAATCAAAATTTTGGTTTTTAAAGGTGGTGAAGAATTTGGTTCAAAGTCTTTTTGGAATAAAAAGAAAAAAATGGTTTTCTTCCTTTGTGGGCCGGCTCCTCTCTCTCTCGGCCCACCTCCTCCCTCCTCTCTCTCCTGCGTGGGCCGCGCTAGCCCAGCCCAGCAGCGCCGCGCCCCCTCCCCCCTGCCGCCTGAGTCGCTGATCGGCCGGGCCCGCGTGTCAGCCGCAGCGGCCTTTCCCCGCGCGCTGCCCTCTCCCACCTGCTGCCGCTGACGGGTGGGCCCCGCGAGTGGGACCCACCTGTCATCCCCGACCTCCGGCCGTTTCGGAGTCGACCGCAACAACCGGCCCCGACGTCCGCGCCGCGCGCGAATCGAGGATCGCCGAGCCACCCCAGCCTATAAAACAGACGCCGCAGCCGCCCGCGCCCCCTCCTAGAACCCTAGTTTCCTTCCCGCGTCGCGAAACCCTAGGAACCAAGCACCGCCGCCATTGCCGCCGACTTGAAGCTTCGGCCGCCGTCGAATCTTCGTTTCCGCTGTGTCTCCGGCAACGAGGACCGCCCCCCGAGCTTCGCGTTGAGGTGAGGAATCCGCCGGTGCCCTTCCCGCTCGTTCTCTCTCTCTCAGTCACGTGCGCGACCTCGCCGGAGTGAGCCACCGCCGCCGAACCGCCTCGCCGCGTAGACCGCTCCCTTCCCGGCCCTCTCACGCGCAGCCGTCGCGCGCATCGGCCTCGCCGCGACCCGCGCTGCACGCCCGTGCCCTCGGCACGGCCCCTCGTGCCCCGTAGTGCAGCCATGGCGAGCTGGAGCACCGCGGCCATGGCGCCGCCGCCGCGGACCACGCCGCCGCCGTGCGCGAGCCCCGCCCGGCTCCCCGGTCCACGGTGGACCGGTGGACCCGCGCCCCCGCACGCGGTCCACGGCCCCCGCCCTGGACCGGCCCTATCCCGCAGCGCCACGTGGCCAGCAGGGCTGGCCACACCGCACTGCTCTGGCCGTTTTGCAAAAAGCCCCCTGTGGTTTTCAGTAATCAACCCGCGATCCACTATAGTTCAAAAATATTTCGAATTAGGTCCTGTTTTTAGCCGTTTAGCCCCTGGATCCATTGGTTTTTATAGATTAAGTCCAAAAGGCTTTTAAAAATCAGTTTAAATTATTTAAAATACGAAAAATGGTTTGGTTTATTCACAGTTTTGCCACTGACATAGTTTTGGCCATAGAATCCACGTTTTAACTCCGATTGAGTCCGTTCTTATCACGTTAGTTTCGTATCGTCGTAAACTACGCTTTGGCAGTAATAGTTACCTCGTTTGACCATTTAGATTTTCACCATAAATACAAAATAATTAATGACTAACTAAATGCCCTTTTAATCTACAAAGTACAATTTAGGTTTACACTTTGGTATATTCTTTTATAATCTAATATCAACTTTGTTAATGTTAACCTAAGTATTTATTAACTATGACTCTTTTAGTTAAACATAAATTATATAATTAATTTGTTTAATATTTATTTAATGAATTTTTGATTAAAAGCAACTTAGGTTTATAATTTGATCTTTTGTAAATAAATAAATGCCCATGTTATTAATATCAACCTTAATTTTTCTTTATTAATTATAACTTGATTAGTTTAAACATGATATATAATCACTTGATTAGTTGCTTTAATATATGCTATATTTCAAAAACTATAAATGCTTAATTGGCTTCAGTGGTGTATAGTTTTTTATAAATAAAATACGACCAGCGTGTAGTCGTCTTCTTCGTTACACTTCGAACCTCGAAAGTCGTGTCCGATTAACTATAGCTCCGTTCTCAATCGTTCTTGCGTTGTCTCGATCGTAGCATCAAGCCGTGTCGTTTAGTGCGCTCTTTCTAAGCTTTGCTTTTGATTGATGCTTGTTCTTAGTCGTGATTGTTTGTTTGTCTGTTTGTGTTGCTTGTTTGCTACGAGTAGAAGAAGCGTGGTTTGTCAACGGTGAAGACCAGGAGCTAAGGACCGACAGTCGAAGCAGAAGTTGGAGATCAGAAGAAAGAAGCCAAAGAATTCTGAGCAGATATACACTGGGAATAAAGGCAAGTGCAGGCACCCTTTGATCATATTGTACCTATGAACTTTAAATACATTTACTTTCCATTGCATGTGTCTTAATATTGCAAACCCTAAGGACATGACTAGTCTTCTACTATATTCCTTGTATGCCTGGGTTTATACATGGGTAGTATAGTGAACAGTAGATATGCTTAGTTGCTCTACTCATCTAATCTATATAATAATAAAAATAATGATCTTGCTTAATAAATTCTTCAATGATGATTAATGATTAAATGGTGAACAATGGTCACTTCGGTGATGGAGATGTTGCGGTGCTTGCGAGCATCGTGTTTTGGTTGAGGACAGGGGGAGCGGGTACTGTTGGTGGTCCGGTTTGCCGGGCGTACCCGTCTCTGCTCTCCGTAAGGACTTAGTCAGGGAGCGGTCCTCTGGGACTTACAGTGCAGCTCCAAGCTATATGGCTCTGGCTTGACTAATTATCAGAACCTCCGCTGGTAGGGTGTTACTTTCCGGGTAGGCGTAAGGAAGTAGCTTGGGTATTCATATTAAGAGGTCGGTCAGTTCGGGGTCCCATTGCTATGGGCACGGCTGCCGCGCGCCCCGGCAAAAACTTACGAGTGGCATCCTATTAGTTGGACCCTGTGAAAGGTCTCGTAGTGAAACCCTGCCTGCTCACCTTGGTAGTGTTTTGGGGAGTCGCGACTCCGGGCGAATGGGAATCACGACTTGGAGTGAACGTGCACACCTCTGCAGAGTGTAAAAATGATATATCAGCCGTGCTCACGGTCACGAGCGGCCCAGACCCTCACTTGATGAGCAAATTGGATTCACTGGATACTTGGAGATGGAACTTGGCGAGGTTGCTACCTCGTGTTTTGGCGGAATGGCTATTCCGCGTTGGCAGGATTGCTATCCTGTGTTAATAATTGGGGTTAATCCCTAGACTACTACAATTATTAGGATAGTCATTTAAAAGATGCTAATTACTACTTGCACTAATTAAGGGTTGGGTTTATGCTACTCATAATTAGTAATAGGTTGTTCTTATAATAGTCATAATTAAAAGTGATCAACTAAAATGCTACCGCAGTCAAACCAAGACAGCTTTACCTTGTTTTAAGCCTTGCATGTCATTACTTTCCGTCTATGCTTGCTGAGTTCGACATGAACTCACCCTTGCTATTTTCCCCCACACCTCAGTGTGTAGTAAAGTGCTGCTCAGAAGAAGGATAAAGATATCGTGAAGTTTTCTAGAAGTATATCAGAAGTGCTTGGCGTACGGAGCCCCCAGTCAACCGTCCCTGAGAAGATTGGAGCCTAAGAAGTTTAGCTACTGTTTCCGCGTACTCTGATGATTGTAAGTGTTAATATAAATATATTTTCCGCTATATATAACATTGTTTTTGATATTTCTATTCTTTGTTGTATGTGTGGACTTTCTGGGCACACATATGACGACTCTGGTCTTATTTTAAAAGCCAGGGTGTGACAATCTGCGTGTTATGTATGTATGGCGACGAGAAGAGGAACTCCTGGCAAGAATAGTTAGGAACGGAGGGTTCCAATAGGTAAGAAGAGAGATTTTTAGTTGAGATTGTGCCAGAGAGAGAACAATAGAGAAGGGATAGAAAGATTTAGAAATAGTTTGAGGTTTCTAATGCAAAATTCTTATTAATATTACAAAATATATAATAAATCTTATAAACCCCAAAAATACTCACCAACTCTGCCAATGCAAGACAACGATGTCATAGACATAAAAACCATAGCCAATCGCACAAGCATTGTATAAATCACCAAAGCAAGAGAGCCACAGAACCAACATAAGGAGATCCACTAATCACCATCATTGATGAAAAGCGATCAAAAGAAAAACTTTATTTGATAAAAACTAAACTACTAGATCTACTAGAGGGGTGGATTCCTGCTCTCTCTTCCTAGTACTAGCTTGAGGGAGGGGGTGTTAAAAAGCTCAAAATTTGTTTGAGGGATTCAACAGATGATGTGGGCCATTTTTTAAATCAAAATAACAGAGAGTATGATGTTTGACATATTTTCATTTGTTTGAACATCTTATATAGTTTTTTTAATGTTATACTCCACTCATTTCAAATTATAAGACATTTTGACATAACATATATCTAAGTACATACCTAAAGCAATGAATCTAAAAGAAAAAGGCCGAAACATAATATAATTTAAAATGGAGGTAGTACATTGTTATGTAGAAAGTATATACCCGCTTTGCTTGCTTTCTAGTACAACCAATCATATATAATATAATATACACATTATTACTTGTTTATTTAAAAAGGTACTCAACCAGTTAGTTTTGTTTTCAAGAGATTGGTTAACCCGCGTATCTGTATCTACATGATACAATACCATACATACTCAAACCGAGGGAAAGCACAGCACTAGAGCTATTGAGTATTTGTTATTAGACTAAAAATATAACTTTAAACTAGGTTGGATTCCTCAGAAGCACCTACGAGATTCCTTTCACGTGTTCCAAATCCACGTTTTTAAGAACATCTCCGGAAGTTTTCAAAATCCACTCTCAATCTTGATTTTTTGGCGAGATTGAAAAAACTATTCTCCAACAACTCTCTATATAACTCCCAAGAGAATCTATTCAATTGCGCAGAAATATACAAATCAATATGCTAATTTGAAGGTGAATGAGATGGAGAAGAAGTAGGACAAGTTTGGTTTCTGATATAAAATTGTTTTCTATTATTTAGAGCTAGTATTTAAAAATTAATAAAAACCAAATAAATATACTTACAGTTTTTTAGCCGTTTAAAAAACTCAATGATTTACCGATTGTTTTTTTAAAACTATTAGAGATGCTATTACTGTATTATACACAGAGAAAAACCCTATAAGAAAGAGATAATATTTTTTAATTACGTGTGGACGTAGGAGTACATGCTCCAGCCACCGAATAGTCAAAACACAAAACTGAATTCCTTTCCAAAAAAAAAAAAACACAAAATGCTGCTCCCATGGTTCGAGTGCTACTGGACCTGCCTCGCTGGAAACTGTCCAAGGCACGCCACTTCAGCACGTGACGTCGGCTCGGCACATGCCCGCGCTGCAGAGGCTCGCCGCGCCGCCGCCGCCGCCGGCGGCCCCGTCCGCACGACGCAGGTCGCTGACCCTGCCACCGCCGCCACGTCTCCCACACTGCTCCTCCTCCTGGAACAGCCGGAGGCGCTCGCCGCTGCGGCCCTCGGCTACCGACGCCGGAGCGCCCCGCGGAGGCCCGCTCCCGGAGCCAGAGGAAGTCGACCAGCTCCTCCTCACCGCCCTCCGCGCCGCTCGCATCCGCGACGAGGAGTCTCGCCGCTCAGGTATATACCTGGCGATTTTTGTCGTGTTGTTGCTTTGATTGACTTTACGATTTGGGGTAGTACTCCTGAACTGTTGCGCGCCACCTGTTCGACGAATCGTGGAGAAACTATAATTGCTCATCATGTGCTGCCTACAATCGTGATTCTCTTTCACTTCGACAGAGCGAAACATCGGTGGATTGCATGCTATTTTGACGGTCATTGTGAACTCATTTAAAAAGAGAAAAGAGAATGGAACAATGTGGTGGTCAGGTTTAATACTTGATAGGAACTCGGACTACATGTTTTGAGAGATTATCCAGTTATGCTCGCAGGTTGTATATGACCTGGCGGAAGTGGAAAACTTCTGAGTGTATTATTGTAATGTCACTGTGGATACTGGAATCCTAGATTTTTGTGATTCTTTTGGTTCAAACAAGGCGGCTTAGGGTTTACAGATTCCTATAAAAACATATGGCAGCTTAGCTTAAACAGAGAATATATAGGAACATGTCTATATTAGTACACAGTTGTCTTCTGTTGTTGTCCTGTTACTTATTTTCTAGTAGATCGATATTTGTGTTTTGTTGTCAGACTGCCATTTTCACATTGTTTGCTGTTTCAGCAGAATGTGTTGGTTTATTGTGCTGCAAAATTTTAGGAACAGAAATTGTTCTTATGTTTTTTTAAGGTTGAGCATGTTTTAATAACAGCTGAGGTACAAACTTGATTAGCAAAATATTTACCTGTGCAGATGGCTTAGTGCAACTTTTGTTATGTGCTTTGACTTCATTTTCTAGTCATGTATTCACATTGAAAGATGTTAAAATTTCTCATGAGTCATGAGGTAAATGTTGATGACATATCTGCTAATGTTTGAACCATGCCGTACTCTTTTCCTTGGAAAGCTTTGATAATAATCACTAAAAAGTAAGCTTCTTTTGCTTTAGATATTTTCTATGTTAGTTGCAATGTAATTTAACAAAGTTATGCTTGCAGATCCTCTTTTCATTGATCCATATGCTGCCGTTCTTCTTTCACATGATGTGGCACATCATGATATGGGTTATCTAGATTCACAGGCAGTGCCTTGGCAAGATCATTATAGGCTAACAACCAGATATATTGATGACAAAATACAGAATTTGATCAATAATTCAGAAGATATTAGACAGGTAAATTTAAGTAAATGTTGTGCTAAACTCTTTCCTTCCAACTGGTTGGGAATATGTTATCTCATTCCTTATAGATTGTTCTGTTGACAGATGGAATGGACACTCGTCCGTACAGGCTGAACTGGCCAAGGTTGTCTGTTATATATGATGTGTCACCAGGAAAAGTATTCACTGCAGCAACTCAGCAGCTCAGAGGTGTAGTAAAGACTTATCAGTCACAAGTTTCTTCTTTTTGTTTGTTTCGAAGAATAGATGATAGGGCTTCCTTACCATGTTTATGCTATAGTTCAACAAAACATATGTATTTTCCATTTACTTTCCACAATATGCCACCATTAGTGCCTGAACCTATCTAGTCTGGTCAGTTTCAGTTGAGGCACTACTAATAATTTGTTGGCTGGATTTTGAGCCCTCAAATATAAAATTTTTTCAAGCTCTTCTATCCTTCAAAAAATAAATGTAGTAATGAAAAAATATAGCTTTTCATCACAAATGTCAATTATTTAAAACAATTGTAGTAGTAACCAAAATGTAACAACCTCATTCCCTGTATACCCCTAATAATTTCTTGTGCTATGCCTCACTGACATATTGGGCTGTTTATTCGAAAACATATTGGGCTCATAATGAACCTATTCAGTGGCATATGAATGATTTTCTTACTTCTCTAAGGAAAACTTATAGAGCTTTAGTAATGATTGCCAAGAACTCATGTGCATTTATGTTTCTTATGGGTCACAGGAACTGGAGCGAAAGTGTCGCGAAATTGTGTCTTGCTTCATACTTCTTTGGAATCCCATGATTTACAGGCGGGGTTGAGCAAAAGTGGTTTCAATGGGAATAGGCTCAGCTTGTGGGTACTGCAGGTAACTAGCTTAACTTGTAAGCATGCTAAATTTTCAGTTTGTTTCCTTATCATCTTATTCAATTCTATCCAGAAAAAAACATATTTAAATAAGTGAATTTACAAATGTTTTCATTGGCCTTGAGCACAACAGCAGTTCAGTTATGGTATATATGAATGTTAGTGCAGTCAGTAACAACAGCTTGATAGTCTTCTTTTTCTAAAATGAAGTTGTATTGGCATTGCAGGGTTTACCTCTGTCCACAACCACAAGTTTGGAAAATCTCTTGTTTGTCATAAGCAATTTAGCAATGAAAGGAAGTATCTTCATAGGAGAACTGCCCCATTTTCCAGACTGTAAAGCACCAATGGACATGGTTGATTAAATATATATGTCAAAATCACATATGATCTTTTAAATGCGTTGTCAATAACTGTTTCCCTGTATGTTGTTTTGCAGGGCTTGGAACAGGACAATCTGGAAAAGCTTTTCTTTACTCATGGCTTTCGAATCAGCTTTGTGCAATATGACAATGTTGCAAAGGGTATTGGATTAGATCTAGCTACTCCATGGGAACAATGTGGCAGAATGCTTTTTGTTGCAGAACAGCTGCGGCTTTCAGATGCACAGGTGAGCCAATGAATAACTTCTGCTTGATATTTTTTTTTTCGCTACAGTAATTTTGAAGATGATCTGAGAAGATCTTGGGATCATTATCATGGCCATGATCTCAAATTCCTTTGTCAGAATATGTCTTGGTAGAGGGACTTCTTACTGATTTCTGGTAGACACCATGACATCTAAATCCAAATATTTCCTAAAATGTCAATCTGGCATGCGCCTAGAACTATCTGTAACTTTTTTGCCAAGAAGAGCCAGACAAAAAAGTGCAGGTTTTACACTTTTACCTTTAGATGACCTATGTTTAGTTATCACCGTCGAATCTGTATGAAATATATTACCGACAGTACATATAAGTACCCTTGCATAAGAAAACATGTACATGTAAATAAATCATTGAGGACCATTGTGTGTTGATTTGAAGCGATTTAGACTGTAAGAGGAAAAGGGACAGATACTAAAAGTTTTGTCAAAAACCCACTCCACTAATGTTAGTAGATCACTCACTGCTCTGTATGGTGAGAGCTCTGTAAAGAAATTTTATTATTAATCTGACCACCAGGGCCCAGCTGGAATTTCTGGTAGGCGGTCATTGCTAGCTAGTTCCAAGTGGCCTTTGAAATGTCAAAAAGGCTATCCAGTTGTAATCTTTTGTGTAGTTGGCAAGCCAAGAGATCAAATCCTTGCATCAAGTCTGTCCCTAGAAAAGAAAACACACATGTGAAACAAATTCATTAGTGAATCTCCAGTAGATTGCTAGCTCAGAAATAGCAACTGGTGCAACTTCTCGCCGTATCAATGTCCCAGAGACCCTGAAGGAAGATTTGGATTGCTGCTTCTCACCACCTGTAAACATCATTAGAACCTCACCAAGTATCTTTCCAACAAATCCTTCTAGCAATATCATCCTTAGGTTTGGAATAATGCAGGCCCCGTAACATTCTCTGGTGGCGCTTTGAAAATTCGTTTGAATATCATTTTTTCCTGTCATTGGTAGACGGAGAGCTTCCGGATTCATTTTGGAAGAATGGAGGAGGATGCTGACGAAGAAGGGTTTGAGGAACTCTAGTTAGTTCCGTGGCATTTGGATTGAACGATAAGCCTTGATTGCAGTTTGGGCTTGTGCAGAGACCGCCGGCATGGATTCTGAATAGAGCTGGTAAATGCAAGACCATGCTTGTACCTAATCCGTGCCAGCTTCCTTCTTGGAACGCAGAAGAATCAATGGAAGTGCCTATTGTTCATTTTTCATTTCACATGTTCTGTAACGCTTTTGTATTGTTGGAGTAAACGCGTGACTGAACTGAACCTTTTTATCGTTCTCTTCCCTGAATATTTCCAAGTGACCCCACCCCAGCTGTGGCGGCCTTGTGCATGATAGAGTATGGCTTTTGTATTTGGTGCAAAAAGAACAGAAAACATAGGCACGGCATGTGTCGGAGCATATTTATTGGAATATATATTTATGCATGATATCGAGCAAGCCACAACAAAGAAATAAAAAAAAAATTCCGTTGCCGGGACTCGAACCCGGGTCTCTCGGGTGAGAGCCGAGTATCCTAACCAGCTAGACTACAACGGACTGTTGCATTACATTTCCAAGAACCAAATCAATTTTTCAGTCCGTCTGCCATCCAAGATTGTGAGTGCGTTGCTTACCGTTTGTTTCAAGCCAAAGGTTTGGCAGCCAAAACAACTTTACTGTCTGTTTCGAGCCAAATATTTGATAGCCAAAATAACTTGTAATCTAACGGAGGAAAGGAAGTTGCTGAATTTTTTTTGTCAACAATCTTAGACCACCAAATTGTACAATTAAAGGGACAACTTATATGAATTAATTCATATTTTTTTCTAAATTCAAACAATAGTAAAATTACGCATTTCTTGAACAATAACAATACAAAAAAATCAAGCACCTAAAATATAGATAAGTGGGGTAATAAAGAGCTAATGTAGATGTTGCAAGAACATTATATTAAGAAAAAGCGAACAATAACATGGATATATATAGGTGTGTTACGTCACACAAGAAACATTAATAGTTAATATATATGTGAGCATAATTAGGGAGGGTTTGGATCAGAGAGTTAATTATTAACTCATGATTTTGGATACCAATTAGAAAGCCTAAATATGAGCTAATTACTGCTAAACTAGAGCCTAGAGGAATGCATGGCCAATCTCAGTCTTGAGTTGCTGACAGCTAGCCTAGCGCACCAACTTGCCCAAAGTACTAGGTAGGTTAAACTCAAGTGGCCATTACTGTTTTATTCTTTCATGATATGTCTGTGTATATATATCCCAGTCTAACACCAAGTGGTCAAGTTGATAAGGCTTGCAATTTTACAACCAGCTAGTGTGCATAACGAATCATTTCGTGCAGGTGTTACTGATGATCGAGTGCACCCTCACCAGGTAACACAGATTCATGACATGGCATGTGGGGTGGCTTGCATCCACATTGTCATGAGCTCACTATATAGCTTGTTTGACGCATGTTACGGATACACACACATGCGTTCACACATACATTGACATGGCTCCATCACTTGTTAATAATTTGGCTTTTTGTGCAAAGTCAAACCCATTATTACTTGGTTCAGTTAACTATCCCATAATATAGATCGAGCTCCTAATAAGAAGTAGCAAGCTGTATATATATCGTTCTGCGTCTGCATCTCGGATTCCGTCGACCTAGCTGACAGATCGAGCTCAATAAGCGACCATTTCTTATGGTTGACACAGCCATCTCATTGGGAGATATATATATATATATATACATGGGACGTAACTTTACAACGTAGCTAACTAAGATGCATATGTGAACACAGTTCTCTCTTGTCATTTCAGATGAGTTCGTTCGTAATGCATGCACTTCACTAGAAGTACCTGGGAAATGTGAAATTTTATTACTAACGATCGAGCTAATTAAGTGAGATTCTTCCGTTTTCAGGAGTGGATGATGTGAAACCATGTGGTATGACTCAAATACAGAGTCAACCCTATTTTGGATAGGAATTTTCTTGATATTTATTTAAGTCCAATTTTTTTTCCGGTGTTAATTTAGGCATCATCAATGACAGCAACAGCCTAGTGGAGTGGCCTTGAATTTCTGATTTTGCGTGTGCTAGCTTGGATTTTACTACTATAGGAAAACTTAACCATGACAGGCTTTTTGCATTTACCGTGACGGTTTTCGCAATCGTCTCTGTCATAAGGTCACGGTTAATCGTGGCTTAATTGAGGAGGATTAGTGATCACATCATTGTTTCATAAACACACATCATTCATATATTTGTAACCCTTTTTTCTTGTCGCTCCAGTTTTTGATCCCCTCGAACTTCGGATCTAGAGCTAACTCGCTTTCCTTGTTGAAGAATGTTCGACCTTTATGTTCGTCCTCGCACTGACAAACTTACAATCTTACATATGTCTGGTACTGTTTGTCTAAATTCTAGATCGACTTATCCCTTTTCCACCAACCTTGTGCTTTCTTGAGCTACCGCCAGCTAATGCTGTTACTGTTTTAGGTTATTAGTTCTTGGATTTTGAGTACTCTTTTCCACTCAGTGTAGACCCCTTTTGTGTTGTTGGGATTTCCATATACCGTCCACTCACCGGTACATGGAGCAGTTTTAGCTGTGGTTCTAAAAATAAATTCATAATATTTTCAAATGTTGTTACTGATTTTTAAAATGCTAATAAAAAGGACATCAAGGAGAAATTAAACATAAACCATCATTTATCAAATGGTTTTCTAAGAAGCAAAAATTACCTTCGAAGCCTTTTTTAAGAAACTAGATCTCCATCAAACCGGCCATGTTAACTACAGGGAATTGTTCAACTCTAATTAACACCAGAGGCAGACTATATGGACGGATCTCAACATTTCTGTCTCGCCAAGAGGTAAATACATTCTTGTATATATTGCATTGTTGATCATGAACGATCTCACCCAGATGGAAAACAAAGCAAAAAAAATCATCCAAAAAATATAGTAGATTTATCATTGGATCACAAACTACATTGATTTTTTTTCATGTGGTTATTTGGTGTATATACCCAATTTTATGTTAGAACTTGTCCGGATGAACGAAGTATATATATACCAAAATGAATTATTGCTTGCCTTTTTAAGTATTTGGTGTAATATTGAGCATATCCAAGAGTACCCAATATTTTCTTAATATAAACATAGAGTTTTGCAACTCCCAAAAAAGTATTGGGTTGAATAAAGAAGGTCATCTCCAAGAGTTTCTAATCCACTCTTAAAATATAGAAGATAATTTTACATCAGAAATCCTATGCTAAATTATCCTAACTACTTTTATATATTTTTCTCTCTTTTACATTTGCATCGAGAATCTTTTTTCACTCTTTATTCTTTTCCACGCCCTTCCACCTTTAGATTGGTTGACACATGAGCGGTGAAAGAAATATGTGCCACTTAGAGTATGTGGATCTTTACGTGCAAGAGGGATTTTTTTCCCCCCGTTCCTAAAAGATCGATCGGGAGATAAGTTTGAGAGATATTGGAGATGAATTTTTTTCATTCTTCCTACAATTCATGGATTAGGAAGAATTATTGGGTACTTAGAGACAAAAGGTTTGACGTTGGACTTAATCATCCTGCTGGCTAATGATATGCACCCGCGAACGTTTCTTGTTACATTTTGAGCTATGCATCGTCATTATTGTTTGATGGGTCCAACACAGCAATTCAGGTCAACGTATAGGGGCCAGGAGGCCATTATAAATAGACCAAGAAGATCCAACTTTGTTTACCACAACCCAAACCATTTTGACATCCCTCTCGAACAAGAATAAACGAACCGAGAGGGGCGGTAGAGCAGCACACAAACCATCCGAAGAAGTAGCTGGCCTGAATCGTCATGGCCGGAGGAGGAGGAGGAGACGCAGTCGGCGGTGGCGGCGCGACCGAGATAACACTGGAGTACACTCCCACATGGATCGTCGCCTCCGTTTGCTCCGTCATCGTCGCCATTTCCCTGCTCTTCGAACGGATGCTCCACCGCCTTGGCAAGGTGAAGCACCCATTTAGGCCTTGTTTGGATGTAGTCGGATTCGCATCAATCCACATATGTTGGAGTGGATTGGAGTGGAACTTAAATTAAATTCCACTCCAATTCACTCCAATACATATGGATTGAGGTGAATCCGACAACATCCAAACAAGGCCTTAGAGATTTGTGACAGTTCATCCCCTACAGCATATTGTGTACATAACTACATATATATATATATATATACCAAACCATTTTTATACATGCATGAACAGAGGCTACTGAGAAAAAGTAGGAAGACCCAGTACGAGGCCCTCCTAAAGATCCAGAAAGGTTAGACACCACCACACCACATGCTTCTCTCTCAATCTCGATCTCGACCTCAATCGATTCTGACAGTCCTGTTCGTGGCAATGATGAATGAAATATACAATGGACGATGCAGAGCTGATGCTACTGGGGTTCATATCGCTGATGCTCGGCGTGTTCCAGAGCGCCACGCAGAAGATATGCGTCAAGGAGAGCGTCATGCGCCACCTTCTCCCCTGCCGGCTGCCATCGTCGGTGAGTGCCGGCAGCGCCAAGTTCGCCGGCGCTCTGGGTGGCGCAAGGAGACTCCTGTCTGGAGGAGGTGCCGTCGATGACTACTGCCTGAGGAAGGTACGTTCTAGAGACCACAGACCAGACCTTGGATGACCATGCCGCAGGCTCCAAACTGTTCAGAGCACGGCCTAGAAGAGGGTGTGTGTGTCCCCTATGACCATGCCTCTAAGCAAGCTAGAGCATGCAAGATCACTAGATGGACTGATAATTAGATAGTACTCCATCTTCCAAATTATAAGGCGTTCTAACCTTTCTATAGCTATATATAATTTTGCACAATAATTCCAATATAGAAACCATCGAGCACGTTTTAATTAGATAAGTGATAGTAATAGATGGTAGGGGAGCCTCATACATACCGATGCATTTGCGCCAGTAATTAATTATAATTATGAGGTGAAGACCAGGAATAGTCAATGCGAGCAGTTAGATGTAGTAGTTGATTGGATGGAAAAGATGGACTTATGTAGACAATTAGTGTGTGCCAATGACTATCACTTATTTCTTAGTGAGTGCTATAGTGTTGGAAAAATTGCATGTTTAAAACAATTATCACTACACCACAACCTTTAAACAGCGATGGACAATCCGTTGTTATAAGGGGTGTACACCAATGGACAGTCCGTTGCTAAAGGCTATAGCGACGGACCGCTGCCGTTGCTATTAAAGCCGTCGTTGTATGTATACAGCGACGGACATCATATTTAGCGACGGACAGTTCGACAGTCCAACCTTTAGCAACAGACAACCTGTTAGAGCTTTTAGCAACGGGCAATCCATCGCAATAAGAACTTTTAGCAACGGACAGTCCATCGAGCTCAATTAAATAGGTAAAAAAATAAAAGCTGCTCTATACGTATAGCCGATGATCAAACATTAGCCATACCTTGGTTCACATACACAAAAGTGATGACATTCAAAAGTGATCAAATTATCCATACATTGATTCTTGTATCGACCCAGTACATTATATATGTAATGTCACTTAATATGGAACTAGTCAAAACATGATGAGTATGAATTTGCAGCAACAAGAGGCAAAGGTGATCTGCCAGGGTCTTATATACATGTCACTTGCTAATTATATACAATAGTCGCTTGCTAATTACCAATTTCATATTACATGTCCCGCCAACATACTCCAAGTAAACCTACTTGCTACCCGAACTAAGATAAGAAGCTCATGTAACTGGTTATCCAAAAGAGAGAGACTAGCACCTAAATCAGCTTCGAGTGGCAAATCATCCACCAACTTGCTAACTAGCACCATAGCAAACCCTGAAACCAAAACCAAACATGCAATTAGTAACATGTTTAGGCAAAGTTACTATGCTTCATTTTTTGTTAAATTAATTGGATCTTAAATAATGAGTTTTCCATATCTTTGAAGCTTACTTATGTGTTGAGCAAGTCAATTCATGTAGTAAATAGATGCTCCATAGAAACCTAGTCAATTAACACTTGTGCTACCCGAGCTAATGTTGCGGTACAGACATATACAAATTAGATCTCATTGTATCTCTTGTTTTGACTTGTTTACACTATGGTTCAACGAGATAGTTTAGATGAATCAAAAATGAAAAAAAAAATTATCACAGCTATCTCAAGGTCAAGTCATTTTTTGCCTACTAACTGTACATGTGCCACCAGCTCCTATCTCAAGTTTCCAGGAAGCTTTTTCTCACTGAAAATATGCAAATGCAGCCCATGTAAAGGAAAATAAACTATGATTTATTGCAACAGTGTGTATCACATAGTCTATGTATCACAAAATAGTTTATATATCACAGATCTACATAAGATTGTTGAATTGAATATTGAACTGCATAAATCAATCTTTTATGTGCTAGCAATTGACAAAAACCTGACTACAACTTTAGAGCAATGCAACTCACCACAAATAGGTACTGTGAGCTCCGTGGTTGCCTCTGCTAGCTCCCTACATATTGGACAAAAACAATCTGAGCACAAATAGGTAAATTCATATAAGCTCATGTTGAAATAATAAGTATTTATTTTTAACTTTGCATAAATAGATGGTCTCTTGTGCAAGGACTTGTTAAGTATTGCTAGTGCTATTCTTAATTTGTAAAACTAAACATGTTACACGTTTCTCTGTGAAACCTGAAATTCCTTGAGGCAAGTGATCAGCATATTTATTTCCTACTAAAATCTGAAATGAAGGGCACTGTGTTGGGTTCAAGAGGCATCACTCACTCATAATCACTCAATCGCAGCCCCTGCTGTGAACTTTCTGTAATCAGTTTAAACACATTTGACTCTTTCTACCTTACTCCATCACTGAAAATCATTTAAATGCAAATAGAAAAAGATATGGACTGAATTAATCACAGAAACAAATATAAACAGTTTCAGTTAGCAGTGCTATCACAGTCAAACAGTAGATGCATTTGAAACTTGATCTGTGGCTATGTTACACTCTAAAAACTTTAAACATCTAACATGTTGAAACTGTGAGACATTGAGGGCTCCCTATCCTAGCCTAGCCTATTTTCTTGTTGCATGCCGCAGTGGAAACAACGCTTCCTATCCTAGCCTGTGCACTTATTCCAACATTGAGAGAAGCACTGCTATCAACATGGTAAACAAAGGAACAAAAGACTGTACATAAATCTCTATCTACCCGTCGATCCCTCCTACTCATATATGCCAATTCATGATTCACGAAGAAAAAATGGGGGAAAACACAAAGGGTAAGCAGACAAGTTTTCTTCTATAGATATGTTAATTACCCACACATATAGAAGCAGCAGTAGCATTAGAACTGCACAGACATTAGACAACCATGATCAAAACTACAACTGGTTAAGTGATAAACTATGTTTATTGGATTTTCTTAGACTTCGGAACATGCTCACCTCACAAACACAATGCAGAAGCAGCCTCTGGAATCGGTCCTGGACCAGCATTAGCACTTCATTTCAGCATATATGTTCAAGGCACTAGCCTCCTCGGAGCCAAATTTATATTCCTACATGACCACAAAATGAATTATGTTACAGAATAGCCTGAGATACAGCTGTAAAGTAATTTAAATCATAGCGAGATGGTCAAAGTAAATGCTGCTGAATAATTCTAATCACAAAAGCCCACTAAATTATAAGGCAATTATCGACTGAAAAATTGAAGACTGCAATTATGATTTTGCTAAATTATGCATCTACTCTGATGAGGTAACTGTACACTGTCAGAATCCATGAAACAGAGTAACAACTAAGAAGAGGTACTGAAGATATACATTCGGAATTAGTGTTAAACCTGCACGGAGATCTCCTCAGCTGCGAACTGCTTGCCGATCGCACGCCACCCGCAGCGGGCGCCACCGGCGGCCGCGGCCGCCGTAGACCGCGGCGGAGATGGAGGGCTGGCTCCGGCGGGGGCCCTGGTTGTGCGCCGCGAAGAATGGGATCGAGTTGGGGAAGGTCGTGGTCGCCATGCCCGACAACGGTGCGAGGAGAGGTCGGTCGTCTGAACAAGTCGGAGTTCGCGAAACCCTAAGGAGGGAGATGGATGAAGAAGGGTGGATTGGAGTGTGCAGGGTCCCCCGACCTTGCATCTCGAGGGGGAGGGAGCGCGAAGGATGGGCATGGAGGAGGAGGGCACCCGCAGCCACGCGCCTGCTCGCATCGGCCGTCGCGGCATCGGGACAGAGACTGAGAGGGAGAGATCGATGGGGAGGAGGCGAGCGGCGGCTGGGCGTGGGGGGGGAGAAAGAAGGCTGCGTGTGTTTTTTTTTTGACCGGCCCGATTGAGAGTTAGGGTTAGAATCTTTGCCGATGGCCACGTGAGAGAAGGGATCGGGATAGAGAGAGAGCCGAGGGAGGGAGGCTTCGTGAGAAAGACGTCGGATGGAAAAACACGTACATCTTGTCCTTATTTTTTTTACTTTCTTTTTTATTTTCTTTTTTATCATTTTTTCTTCTTTTCCTTTTTAATGGTATACAAACTGTGATATCAATATACTATATGGCACTTTTTTAGTGGTAAACCATGAATATCAATGTCCAAGACTTATCTAAGGTTTATCTTAATTAATTTAAGCCACTGCTTGGAATTTGATCATACACATAAATTAAATCCATAATTTGTGACACTATTTAATCATTCATCACAAATTATTATCAGTTAAGGTACAAAATGTCACAGAATAGAGCTTTTTCGATTGTTTCTTATAGCGTCACTTAGGGTATTCCTGCGGTAACTTTGGGTTTACAGGTCGTTTTGGGCCAAATTTTTTGAGGGAGTAGCCCAAAAACATTGCATAAATGCATAATTTGTTTAGCAACGGACATTCTGACTCTGTTATTGATATATAGCGACTGATCGTTCAATGCAAAATCAAAATATGTTTAGCAACGGACCATCCATCGTTGTATTCGATTTTAGCGACGGACAATCTATGGATAATCTTTAGCAACAGACCATTCAATGCTAATTTTTATCTTTAGCAACAGACATCAGTTGTTGTTTTAGTGTTGTGGTGTAGTGTATGGACCTTAATACTATATATATGTTCATGCTTTAATCTTTCTAATCGGTTCCGCTCTCAAGTTACACTCTGACAACCATCCAATTGTCTTGTATTACGTTGTTTACAACTATAAAATTACATTAATGGAAGAGTATGTTAAGTTATAAATCTAAAAATATCCATTTTTGTATTATTAAATTTATAAATCACTAATCAAATTATTGACTATAGAGTTTAGATATAGATATACATGCACGTATTATAAGCTGGGATGATGGAGGAGGTAATTTCTTATACCATCAAAATATGGTACAAACCAACCATTTTTACATTGACCAACAATACCTTAGAATGAAATATGGTTGGACTTGTTGGTTGACTTTATGTTTAATTTCATTGTCTCCAGATGTGTATATGTTGTCCAAAGCATCAGAGATTTATTTCTAGTGGTGTTATTATTAGAAAACCAAAATAGAAATTTTAGCTAATTTAGAACTATTTCACTAGGTTAAACAAAGCATACCATTCTAGATGTACGTTACTCATTTGCAGTAACATACATATTATTTCACGTTCCCTTACTATATTATTTAAGGTCCTTGCAGCCATCTTGTTATTGTACGACTTAAGTATGCTCATTTGAACAGGGCAAAGTTCCAATTCTTTCACTTGAAGCATTGCATCAATTGGACATATTTATCTTCAACTTAGCAGTTACACATGTGGTTCTCAGTGTTCTTACTTTTGTCGTTGGAGTTGCACAGGTACTGAAACTTGAAGTTTGTATCTATAAACGACCTTATATTACTTTTCCTTAAATATTGGATGCTATTGTCATGTAGACAAAAAACTGGAGGCATTGGGAAGGAAAGATCCAACAGAATGATGATAGTGGTAAGCTAAACACATACTTTCAAGTTTTTGAGGTTTAACACAACTTCATGGTTTCACTTATATAAATTCTTCAATTGCCACACGTTTTGGCAAACCATTTTAGGTACTCAAACAATCAAACATGTTCAAGAATTCAAGTTTGTCCGAGATCACTTTAAAGGGCAAGGAATACGTTGGAAGATTTTTGGCTGGATGGTATATTATAATCAACTTGCATTTTTAAATGTTAAATAAAAAAGTTTCATTGATTCTTTTGTCACATCAATTGTATTAAAACTAGTTCATCTTTCATTTCAGAGGTCTTTCTTCAAGCAATTCTATGGGTCACTCACTGAGGAGGACTACATAGCCATGCGACTTGGCTTCATTGAGGTAGATAGCACATACTTTTATCAACCAAACACTTAACCTATTCTCTAGTATTATCATATTATGAAAAAATATACAAATATAGTTAGTGATCACTTTTTGGTAGAAACACTGCAGGGGAAACCCAAAATTCAATTTCTACAACTACATGATTAGAGCATTTGAGGCAGATTACAAGAAAGTCGTTGGTATAAGGTACTAAAATATTATTGTCAAAACTCACATGTTCATACAATAAATTTGTATTTATAGTGTTCCCATTGATTAGTTAATGCCAATTTTTTTTCTTATGCAGTTGGTACCTTTGGGCTTTGCTAATGGTATTCTTGCTGCTGAATGTTCATGGTATAATTTCTAGGACAATAAAGAATATTGTTTAAATTTTTTAAGCTCAATAATAGAATGTTGCATCTATTTGTATATTGGCCGCATTGCTATATATTTTGGAATCATAGCTGCAATTTTATTTATTTAGCACAATTGTATTTATATACTCTGGATGCAAAAATTAATAATGCTACTCTTTTGTTGATATTATTATAGGATGGTATGTCTACACATGGTTATCATTGGTCCCTTTCATTGTAAGTAAACAACATTCATTATTAAAGTAAAGATTTACATATATCCACATCTTTCCAGAATCCATAATATTATATAATTGTAAAAATATAAATTTCCATAGGTTTCATAGTGTTTTTACAACAATGAACTATAGTATATAGATTACCATTAAAAGCTAAAATTATTGCCTATTTATTTTATATTATTATTTGCAGCTGCTACTTGTGATTGGATGTAAGATGGAGCATGTTATTACTGAGATGGCTGTTGAGGTTGCACAGAAACATACAGCAATAGAAGGGGACGTGGTCGTTGCTCCATCAGATGATTTTTTTTGGTTCCATAGGCCTAAAGTGGTCCTCTATTTGATCCACTTCATTCTATTTCAGATAGCGTTTGAGATTGCATTTTTCTTCTGGTTGTTGGTAAGAACACAAAGCTAGTACCTCACCATGCACCGTGAAACATATATTGTTTGTAACAATGTTACATCGAGATAGATTTGAACATATGGGACCACACACTTATGATTACAACTGACAATGATGGGAAGGACTCCTAAAACATATACGTAGACTATAGGATGCTTTGTCTTGTATCTAGTGTACAGCGACACACAATTTTACAATCCCAAACTAGCTAGTTTGTCTTTTAATCACATGAATAAAAAATTGTCTCATTTTACTCCCTAGAACAATTTAAATTGGTCCAATTGACCACTAATTGATTTTTCCCTTTTGTTTTTCTATGCACAAGTTAAATTTAAAATTAAAAGTTTTTGGGTGGCAGAGAAGATCACATGTTATGTTAGGAAATACTTAAAAAAATTTCATGCATTATTGTATTTTTTAAAGTAGTACCATATGATCCTAGCCAAGTAATTATGAAGTTACTAGAAAGTGTATACAAGGTAAAAAAATAATATTTGGCTGTTTATTAGGTTAGTTTGAATAGTTTATTTGGGTAACAAAAGAAGATAACATTTATAATGGGGCTCACACTAAAAAAATAATTGTTTGGCTAGTAAATAGACTTTATCGTCTTTTTCTTTGTCAGAAAAACTAGGTGAGTTCATAAAAGAAGAAAAAACAAGGTGAGTTTCCCACAAAATGCTTTGATAAGGTAAGAAAGAAAAGAGTCTATACAAAGAGGCCACATAGAAGAAGACTAAAAATTATTAGCCCATAACATGGTTTGATAAGAAAATAAAAGGCAAAGTTTGTACAAAGAGGCCACAAGAAGACTAAAAATAACTTACCTAACAGAGACTAGCACAAGGCAAAAACAGAAAACTAGGACTAAAAGACTATTTAGGAACAATTACAATTTTAAGACATATGGCACACAATCAAACAATCACATCTGGTTATCTCTAGTTTTTTTATTTACTTTAAGACATACTCCCTCTGTTTTGGCTTTCTAGGTATACAACATTTGTTATGCTCCTAGGTACTATGATATGTCTAGATATGTAACAAAAGCTTTGTACCTAAAAAAGCCAAAACAACTCATAATTTGGAATAGAGAGAGTATATACTTGTTTAGCCTAACCAAATGGTAAGTAAAAACTACAACTAACGCCTAACATTCGACAACTCTTGCAGGTAGCATACGGGTATGAATCATGCATTATGGGAAAGCACGCACATGCTATTACTCGACTTGTATTAAGGTATGGATTAATCTCCTATTAGCAACAATATTACATGAGAATACAATATAGGGAACAAGGAACTCATTTTATATATTTATCTGCTTTCAGTATTGCCAGTCGAATCTTATGTGGTTACAGCACCCTACCTCTCTATGTGATTGTCTCCCATGTAAGTCCATTAACTTTAGGAAACAAAACACATTATTTTCACTCATTTTATTGATATACTATGAGTTGTCCCTAGAAGTTACACCAAGAGTTCTTAAACATTGCATAAAATGGTTCAGTAATGTTAGCATGCATGGTTAGAAAATATGACGCAATAAATCAATATTCCTAGGTAACCTAATTTTTTAATATTGTTCAAGAATATATGTGCCACCTATGAGTTAAGGAGATTGACATTAAAATCATGTTGACTTATATGTATATATACATCTTTTGTTTAACCAACCATACTTGTGTTTACAACAACATTTACTAATATATGTGTTGTATTATCACATATCAACATTATAGGAACAACCATACTTATTGCTAGAATTGTGATTCATTATTTCTAGGTTCGCCTATTTCAAATAACCTTGGTACCTCTTGGTTTTATGATGGAGTGGGGATTCCTCCCTATTTAGGGTTTATTTGTGAATAGAACTAAAGTATAAGTGATAGGGATAATAAACATATTATATTGCATGCCCGTAGAAGCTATAAGTGTCAAACAAGATCACAATATTAATAAGGAACTTAGACAATACTATTATGAAAAAGAGGTAGGATATGAAATTTTGAATTGCCCATCCAAACCAAGTTGCCTTCTTTTAGATGTGACTTGAACTATACTATAACACACATCTTGTTGATCCTCATATGGCCTCCAACTCTAGCTTATAGCATGCAAGAACCATCTGCAAAACTCAAATACACATATATGACTCTAAAGTGAGAACTACCATAATGGATATAGATGATGCTATTTGCACAAAAACACGTCACACATGCCCCACACAAGACATATTGCATGGGAGGTCTCATGGTGAGCGTGATTTGCAAGATACATTACCGAGATTTCTTTAAGCCCAACTGCCCACACAACCATGAGAGACTTGTCAGATTGAGCAATAGCAATGGGCTACCCTAGGCTAGCCTGATTGCCCCTAGGACTTTGTGTTCATTGTCATAATGAAGTAGATGGCAATGAAGAATAAGAAGCACAATACTAGGATAGATAAAAAATAGTAGATGCAAATAATATAGTAGATTGATTAGTTCGATTGAATATTGTTAATTGGCCATCATCCTCTCATATTTATAGGGGCTAGTTTTTCCCAAGTAACTAGAAAATCTGAATTCCAAACTAGACATAACTCAACTTTTCTATAAAAGATACTTCTTTCCTTCCTTCCCAATCATGGTTGCATGGACAGAGATGCCAACGTACAATTCAAACTCCATATTCTCTCCTTCCTGTGATACATCAACTCATGCCATATTGATATTCTAAAGTTCACATGTCCTCAGTGTGTGGCATATTTCTCTGTTAACCCCAGATAATATTTTACCTGAGCATAAAAAGTTTCTTGTGATCTCTAGAAGGTGTAGACAATCCTATTAGTACCTTCAAACATGTTTGATGTCACTTGCAACTTCATGTCTCTTGACCACCCTATTGCACTTGCCAATTGATTTGACCATCTCATTATACTATTGATTGCTCTGACAGCCTTATTGTATTGTTGATTGATCCAACCGCATGAATTTCTCACTGAGTGGTTCGAGTGCATTGCACATTGGCCTGGATATATTCGTACCAGCTGTGGGTGACTAACCCAAGTAAAATTTTTGACTTGCCTGAGTACATCTTTGTCATCAACAAGTATACATTTAGCCCTCTGACTGAGCTAGCACATGTTCTCAGCTAACCATGCCAAGTATGCCTTTAGCCAAACAAGTTGAATGAACAAATGAACTTGTCCAACTAAGTTAGTTTCTAGTAAAAAGTACTTGGCCAACCAAATCGAGTAAATTTATGCACTCAACCAACCAATCCCTTTAGATAGATAGTGCAAGTGTGGGTGCATACTACCCATACTTGTCAACCCATGGGTATTATATACCCATACGAAAGGGCATGACTCACAAGTTTGCACTTTCTTATATATCTTCTCTCTAGCTCTATTGACAACCTGAGATCTAGAGATGGGGGGCACCTTGGCTCATCCTCCTCCAATCTCCCACCATGAGTAGTAGTGCCATGTGAGGCTTCTCTCATCTAGATTTGCTCCCATCCTGATGCTCATGTTGTCCTCATACTTGGTGAAGAAGCAAGTGAACTCTTGCTCAATCATAGATCATGAGGGATTAGACATCTGGGCTACTTTGGATGGCAGCCAATAGCCCCTTTTGTACTTGTGATTTGCTTATTTATTACTTCAGTTTGTGAAAGCTTTGATCTATGTTGATTTACTATTGCTAGTAGCTACTAGATATCAAATTGTTATTGCTACAAATAAAATAGTTACTTGTTGTGATGTTTGTGACTACTGGTTCTGCTCTAGATATTAGTGGATGTCCTATTGGGTGCGGCTTACCCATCAAGTATAGTTACCCATGTGGGTGTAGTTATGTGTAAATTTCTGTACATGTGTGCATATTTGGGTATTTTAGTAGGTAGGATTACTTCTGATGGGGTGAACGTATGGAATAGCACTATGTACCCATCACCATCATCAACATCAACAACAACAACAACCTTATGGAGTATTATTGCACTACACTAACAACAACACATCAACAGAGAATGCACAAGCAACAACAATGATATACATTAACAATAATAAAGTGAAATTTTATTATTTACAAAACCAATATAACTCAAACCAACCATAACCATAAACATAAACTCCAAAACAAGGGCAAAATGGAAAGATCTAGAAAAGACCATCATGGACAGCAAGGGGAAACATTAAATTGATGGCAAAACTGATAGAAGAGATGGGGCCTAACCAGTTTTGGGAAGAACATGCACGGTGATAATAGATGCAAGTCCTAATTCCTATTCTCCTACTTCCTTATTATGTTTCTTTCTCCTATTCAAGTATAGAGAGAATGGGTTGTGCCTAGGGCAACAACTAGCATGGGAGGGAGATACATAGAGAGAAAATAAAAATAGAAAAAAACTTAACAACAATTATGATTTGATAGTGGGGATTGCTGAACTGCAGATTAACAATGCTTGACACTGCACCATGATGGGAGCCTTAACGTATTCTCAATTAAAGAGGGATCTACTAAGCACACTACCTTCTTTCGCCTCCCCTTTTGTTCTCTTATGATTTCCATTATTGTTCAATTGATTTGGGTACACTAGCCACTAGCAACCTAGACAACACACTAGCATGAATTGGAAGCCCTACCAAAATTTGTATTATGCAATTCTATTTGCATGTCGCAGATGTTAGGGTTAGCTTTGAATATGGTAACTATTTAAGGAATAAGTAGCCTAATAAAATTTGTAATTTTTGTCATGTTATTTGTTGCACAAACCCAGAAATGAAATCTATTGAGGAATGAAGGAAAAGTATTCTTTTTTGTCATTGATGTGTTCAACTATTAAAGCCATCATCAATCTCAAAAGTTTTTTCTCTCTCTACGTTTGTTTTAGAATATGCTACTAATGAATGTTATTTTTGTTTGTTCCCTACTAATAAAGATGGGAAGTTCATTCAACAAAGCAATATTTGATGATAATGTATCTGAAGACCTTGCCAACTGGGCTCAAAGTGCTAGAAGGCGTAACAAAAGGAACAAAACAAATGTTGATGCAGCCAACTCGTCTATTGATGAGAGACATGGTGGTGTGGTTCAAATGACAAATGCATGAAATTAGTTGAATCTTTGCTTCACAAGTACATTTTCTTTTTGGTGACCTCTTTGGTGATCTAGAGGTCAAATTTAGAGTTGTAATTATATATACTTTGTTTCTCTTTAAGTGATTTTACTTTGTTTCGTGTGCTAGAATCGTGTTGAGATCTCTCAACAAGATGGTATGTGCAAACTAATTATCTTTCAAGTGTGCTAGTTTCCATGTTTGGTAATATTTTATCACGTTTCAAATGGTTAACTCTTTTGTTGATTTTAGTAGTATTTTACACGAGTTTAGCCAAAACCCAATTAGTTTCATGCAATTTAGAGTGTTTCAGCATGATTTTAGAAAGGAAGCTCTATGAATGTCTTGTTTGTGAAGTTCTAGGTAGGATTGGGATGACTTGGCATCTTTATGAACCTAATGAGGAGATAGTACCTATATGTACCACAAGTGCACATGTAAACCAATGTGTCATACCACATGGAAAAAGCAGCCAACTTTAAAAGTGGTTTCGCACTCATATGCTCTAAACCATGCACTACCCACAAAGTCAATACAAACCAGATCACAAGAGATTTTTCAGCCCACATAAAAAATAAGCCAAAATATGGAGATCATAAAATACCCACAAAAAATATGCCAAAATATGGAGTCATAGACATAGGTATTGGTAGTAGCGTCAAACTCTCTCTCTCTCTCTCTCTCTCTTTGGATGCAAATCAACCATCTATTTCCATGTGATTTATGTTTGGCAGTGGTTGGTTAGGGTGATTATGACATTGTCTGCATGCATTCTTAAGTTCATCTCTAAGGTCGTTGATGTCAGAGTTGTGAAGTTGCCACTAGAGACATGGATCTAATTTTCAAAGATCATGATAACATTAGAGAAATAGTTGATAAGTTGGTGAGTGTGTAGGGAAGCATATCCGTCGACTTATCATATTTATATAACAAGTAATCGATCACTCCATCCTTATAGTCCAAAGATATGCCACACTTTCATATCTTAGTCCAAAAGCTATATTGCATGCATGACTCATTCTGCTACCTAACAACAATGAAGAGGTCTACCACCACATTTACTAGCAATAAGTTGAACCAAAATGATTTGAACCAAAAATTAGGATGGTGCCTTTTATTTTATTTATTTGAATGTTCATTGCAAATTGTCATTTTATCTCTGAGTGCCTATCTTTAACCAGATCTTAGATGAAAAGGACAATAGACCCATTGTGGGTTTTGGTGAAATGGTTAAAACCCCACCATAATAGTCTAATATGAAGTTTGGTTGAGCCTTGAGTATGAATTATAGACTAATTCATAGACAAATTCATATAAGAAAGAGAGAAGATCTCTAGACCTAGATATAAATATGTGGAATAATATTTGTGCTAGCCTTACATAAGTTTTGGCATAGATAGTTGCCTCTTCTCTACCAGCATTTTCCTAAAATAAAACATCATTAGTTTGGTTCGTCGATCCTAAAAAAAGATAAAAAGCAAAGTTTTCCCTTTGAGTTTGAGCAAAAAAATAAAAATGCAAGAAAAATTTGCAACCCCTACCTACACGCCTTTATCAACATTGTTTTTTTAACTGGAAGAACTAGAGCTAACTATGAGACTTTGGCCTATCCGAACACATACTTCGAGAAAAGATTTATGCATGTTTGTTGTTGGGTGCAACAAGATCTAGTTGGTAAGGATAAAATATCCTTTCATTCATATTTATATGGTTTTCTTGAATTGATGATAATAGAAGAGTCCTCTTCATCATTCTTTATGAATGGACTATTCTATTTGTATAGATATGATAGAGGGGCCTATCCAATCCCCTTTTATCCACTACTTCAAGGTCTAGCATTTGAGGTTGTAACTAGGCCCAAAAGGCATCATAGATTTATGCTACATATATATAGCCGCATAGGTCATTCACATAAAAGAAAATTTATTACAATCCAAAAAATACTTTATCCATATATGCACCATTGCCAAATAAAGCCAACAGAGAGATCAAAGACAACAAATCAACAAAGTCTCTTATGTCTTAGTTCACCAAAAAGGTCTCATCATATGTGACCATTATTGGTGCAACATAATATCTATAAGCGATGGCTAATCCTTGTTGGATGTGGATTTGGAAAGAAGTTAGGGAAGCTTTTTTATGTCAACAAAACTATCTCCAACTTTATATCGAGTTCACACCCAACAAGGGTAGCAATTGTAATAGTCTAAGAATGCATGCCAACATAAATATGCATTGTTTTAATTAATATAGACTAAGTAGTTTAGTTATTGAAGGTTGACCAGCTTTAAACAGAGGCCAAAATTTTGATGCTTTGATTTTTTGCTCAAATGGATAAACTGAGACTACCAATGTGTAGGGCTTGGTGAAACCTTACTATTTGACTACTCATGTGCTTTGGTTAGAGTTCGGATCATGAAGCTTTGGGTGTTAGGAAATAAATTTGTGGCTATTGATGGTGCAACATAAGCATGAGATAGAGTACATAGAGGATATTGGTGGCTTGCTTGTGTGGTTGTGCAATCTTCCTATAGGGGTGGCAACTGTTGACGGTAGTTAAAGTATACTATGAACCGTCAACCTTTCTCATATAAATAATGAATATGCTAGAGTAAGGAGGTTATTACTAATAGTTTCCACAAGTTTTAATGAATTTATATTTTTCACAAGGATATTTCAGAAAACATACAAAGAAGGATAAAAACATCAAAAAGGATTAAACTTCTGCGATGAAACATACATTAGAATACTCTAGAAGACAACACGTCGAAGCAGAGCCCAAGAGGAGGAGTCCTAGGGCCAACCGGCCCTAAGCTCTTGTCGGCCGGCCTAGGCCAGGACTCTTTCGCCTCCTTCTACAAGACTCTTCCACCTCCTTCTAAGATGCATCTTAGCCATCTTTTAAGGTCAGTTTGATCCAAGGGTTCATGGTAATTCTCCTGGGTTATATAATGAAGCCTGCATCCCCTAGAGTCAAGTCAGATCCTTAGAGCTGAAGAGACAAAAACCCTAATTCATATGTCAACCAGGATCTAGGCCAGCAATCAAGAAGATTAGTCCTCCATAGGATCTAGTCTTGTAAGTAGAGATAGAGAGATAGACTGAGAGAGTAGAGTTCTAGAGGAGTTCCAGCCTGTCGGTGCTTTATTCTAGGGACCAAGTTCCTCTTGGAGCTTTCTTTTGAGATTCTCTAGGAATCAACTTCTGATTTAAGTAAGTAATTGTTTATATCATTCTTCCAGTTTGCAACTCTACTTTAAGTACTTTGATCTTGGTAGCTCCTTGATTGAAGTAGTATATCATAGTGTAAGCATGGTGCTTAGACTAAGTTTACTTGTATTTGCCCCTATTTTCTGGATTATATTGTAGTTCACGAAGGTGACTTTATAGCTTCATTGTTCCTTTGTAGTCCACTTCCTATTAATAGGATTTGGTAGGCCTGTGATGCTTATATAGAAGAAACTCTGATTTTGTTCTTTATAAGACATTGTCCGCGATAGAACGATAGAAGGCAAGCTTACAGGGATTGGAATTAAATAGACCTTAGAGATCTCCTTTATTCTCCATGTTATCTGAACTTGGTTGTGAAGTTGGGTTAAGCATAGAACTTGAAATCATCATTACCTACTGTTCCTTTGGGTTCGATATTAAAACTAGATTAATCTTGGTGAAGTACTACAACGGTGTAATATCTGTGCGTTTGTGGATATCTGTATTTACATGTGTGCATTTAATTTATACCAACAACAACCAATGTTTGTTTGATTTATGAACTCTCCAAAAGATATATGATCAAATGAGTTTGTATGGATTGAATACAGGGCTGAAAACATATATAAAATATTATATTAGGAGAGCCATACTAATTTAACTGTAAACCTCTTCTTTAGATTCTCTTTTTATATAACATGAGGACACATCAATATATCTATAGCAAACCATCTATCTCTATCTCTAGTGGCAACAACATTTTTGTTGCAAATAAATAAATGTTGTAGTTGTTGGTTTGTGATTTTTTTCCAAGATATGGTTGTATGACTTGAATTCCATGCATGCTTGTAGTTATACTAGTTCTACTAATTAAAGCTCCATTTCCCTATAATATGTCTTTTAGTATCTTGTATCTTTTATTATCTTTGATGTGCGAGCTCTAGGGGAAAAACATCCATACATGGAAAGTTTATAGTGGTTTGTAGTCTACATTTTCTTAAAAATTACTTGTGTGTCATTCTAAGCAATAAATTTGGTAGAGAATAGGAAATTCAAATAATTTATGCTAATTTCCATGTTATTGTTGTGAAATGTAATGATGCTAACACCATACCACTGACTACATATTGTTGTCTACAAGATATACTAATAATTGTTCTTGTTGATTGAGCATAAAGACTACATATATTATATGAGAAGAATAGATATTCCTTCAAAATTATGACTATGTATTTGTAATGAGAGCATGTAATGTAAGGTATGTCAACTTTAGAAACATTTTGGAACATAGAGGTAGAATTTCTAACAAATTTACACCATAGCCTAGTCATGCAAAAGCAATGGTAGAAACACATCCTGATAAATGATGGCTAGATCGTGTCCCATTGCACGGACATCGCATGATCTAATCACATATGGTTAGTATCGTAGCTAATAAATTGTGTTACCACATCGAGGTGACCAAACTTGTTATTACAATATTGATAGGTAAAATGAAGCAGTTTCACATCCTTTGTGTTCAATACTCCATCTATCCCAAATTAAATCAATTTCTAAAGATGTACTAAGTTATTCTTAGTGGATAGTTTCATGGCCTTATTTCAAAGACTACCACATCATGTAAAATAAAATAAAACTTGGATAGAACATCCATTCTCAATGCATAGTTTTATTATATTTTTTTTACCGAAGTCAGCAAGGAAAACCTCAGCCTACTTTTTTTTATTTTTTTATAATGCAGACTTATTTAAATTCGCTCCCACAGGGAGTCGAACCCAGGTCTGCTGGTGCTACTTAGGTGCTCTAACCACTAGGCTAGAGGCCCTTTCACATAGTTTCATTATATTGCTTCATGGTATTTAACTTCATGACCCATATAGAGTTGGTAATCATACCAAGAGATGAAACTCATTTCTCTATCTTTTTGAAATTGCTTCAATGTCATAAAAAATGTCTACATGCAGCCTATTAAATGCAAATGAATCTCACCTGACGCTAGCACTGAGACTGGCCAAAGTTAAACTATTTAAATTTTGACTAAATTTATAGAAAAGAGTATAAATATTTATGCCACCAAAGCAATCACTATATACCTCAAGAATGCACTTATTTGGTGTCATAGATATTGTTATATTTTTCTATAAAGTTGTTCAAGATTAGTTTGACTTTAGGTGATTTTAGAAATTGATTTATTTTGGGACGAAGGAAGTACTCTTTCCGTTCTAAATTATATGTTGCTTTGACTTGTTTGGTATATAGATTTTGCTATGTATTTAGACATACGTACCAAAAAAGTCAAATGAACTTAGTCTTGTTTGCTTGTCTGAAAAGACATGGCTCAAAGTATTGTTCGTTGATTTATTGTGAGAAGAAAAAAAACATTGTTGAATGATTGATAGATTCAGAAGACAAGCTCAAGCAAACAAGCTATTATAATTTGGAACGGAGAGAGTAGATCATATTAGTACTATGCTCTCCTACCACCCTCTCTCTCCTCCACCCCTCCCAAAAAAATAAATTATATAAAAAATGTGTATGTGTTTCCAGATTTTTATATCAATAATTACCCAACAAACTATGTTTTATGAAATGGATATCATATCACCGAAATAGTTCTTAAATTATGGTTATATATGATTTTATTTGTTGGTACAAATATTACAGTTTGCAAGACAAAGAGTCAAAGTTTTAGTTATGTCGACAATGTATCTAGTTAAACACATGCGGTGAAGTTAGTTGATGGCACAACATCGGGGATGAAAACAGTATGGATATTTTCCGACCGTATTCAAGACCAAATTTGTTTAGAGGGGTTCAGATGTGTCCGTATCCGAGTCCAAATATTCAATATCTGATACCATATCCGTATCCGAATACTTAAATCATATATTTATGATGTCGACATTTAATTCAATCTCATCTGACATGGTTGACATTATTCGTATTCGAATCCGAATCCGACCAGAAATATGAAAATAAATATGATATTAGTGATATCCATCCATATCCGATCCGTTTTCATCCCTACACACTTACACACCATACCCATATGTAGTTGAGCTTGACCCTGCCATGGCCACACCGTGGTGACCTGCAGGCTGCAGGGTGCGGAACGTGTAGCCTTTGGCTTTGCTGCCTTTGTTTACACTGTTCCACCATGGTCGTTCTCGTTCAATGCAACTGCTACTCCTACGGTTGTGGAACCTGGAGGCCGTGGTGCATGGTACGGTTGTGGTGGTCAAGAGACAAATCATGGAAAGCCATACTATAATAAGCATGAGATAGAGTAGTGGATATTGCATTGGTGGCTTGCTTGCGCGGTTGTGCAATCTTGCTATAGGGGTCGCAATGAATGTATTTGTTTGATTTGTGAACTCTCTCCATAGATATGATCAAATGAATTTGCATACAGGGTTAAAACATATTAGGAGAGCCACCCACATTTAATTATAAACCTTTTTTTAGACTATCTTTTTGTATATAAGTTGAAGATATGTCAACACATCTATAGCGGACCATCATGTAGTAGTTGTTGGTTTATGATTTTCTTTTCCGAAGATATGGTTGTATGACTTAAATTCCATGCATGCTTGCAGGTATATACTAGCTCTACTAATTATAGCATTGTTTCTTATAATATGTCTTTTAGTATCTTGCGTCTCTTTGTTATCCTTGATGTGCAAGCTCCAGAAAACAAATCCATACATGGAGAGTTTATACTGATATCTAGTCTACATTTTCTTAAACATTACTTGTGTGTCGTTCAATTCTAAGCAATAGATTTGATAGGGAATAGGAATTCCAATAACTAATGATAGTTCCATGTAATTTTTTTGGTGAAATGATGCTATCACTACTGACTACATATTGTTGTCTACAAGATATACTAATAACTGTTCTTGTTGATTGAGCATAAAGACTATATATGTTTACATGAGGAGAACACATATTCCTACAAAACTATGAGGGCACTCACAATGCAGACTCTATCATAGAGTCTAAAGTTATTTATTACCTCGAACAATGTGGACTTGGAGTCTAAATAAGACTTGGAGTCTTATTTTTTCTACCTCTTTCTTCAATAAATATGCTGCCACATCAGCAAAATACCATAAATAATATGTAATTAATTGTCTTGGAATCTGTAATAGAGTCTTGCATTGTGAGTGTCCTGACTATATGCATCTGTAACGAGAACATGTAGTGTAAGGTATATGTCAACTTAAACATTTCAGAACATAGGGGTAGCATTTCTAACATATCTACACCCTAGCCTAGCTAGTCATGCAAAAGCGATGGTATAGAAGCACATCCTAAATGACGGCTCTGGATCGTGTCCCATTGCACGAACATCGCATGTTCCAATCACATAGGGTTAGTATCGTAGCTAATAAAATATGTTACCGCATTGAGGTGAGCAAACTTGTTATGACGACGACATTGGTAGGTAAAACAAAGCTGGTTTCAACCCGTTTGTATTTAATACTCCCTCGGTCTCAATGTAAATCAACTTCTAGAGTTGTGTTAGTTGATATAGTCTCGTGGCATTTGTTTCTAATATTACCACATCATGCAAAATAAAATGAAACTTGGATCAAATGTTCATTCTCAATACATAGTTCATTTTATTGCTTCATGTAGAGTTGGTAGTCGTGCCAAAAGAGTCTCATCTAGATAAAACTCACTTCTTTTGTCTCTTCTTAAAACCATTCCCATGTCATAAAAATAGTTATGCGGTAGCCTATTAAATGCATATAAAACTCACATAACACTCCCAACTGAGACTAGCCAAAGTCAAACTATATTTACTTTGACTAAATTTATAGAAAAAAGTAAAAAACAATATTTATGACACCAAAGTAGTAGCACTAGATATACATATCGCCATGAATGCAATTATATGGTGTTACAGATATTGTTACCCTTTCCTACCAAGTTGGTCAAACTTAAGATAATTTGAGTTTAGGTGATTCTTGAAATTGATTGCTAGCTTGTGGCGGCTGTGTGACTTGCATTGTGTCTGCAACCTGGCCTGCAGACGACGATGATATGATGATAAACTAAACTAAATTAAATTATAAATTAAATGTGCCACAACAGCTAACTATGGCCATGGTCATATGGTCAGACGAAGGATATCCAGAATGCTGCGATTGCAGGCCGAGGATACACTGAAACTGAAAACAATTAATTAAGCCGATGGCACCCTACAACGCTGCACTTGACGCGGCGCAGCCCTTGTACATGTATCCTTCTCCTCCCCCTATATATACATATATATATATATATATATATACCTGCTGGGCTGGCTCTTGCTGCATTGGTCGCCGCCGCTTCCTTTGGGTGCTGCCTGCTATATCTATCTATCTCTCCATCTATCTGTCTTACAAAGTCAGAAGAACAAGCAGCACCTGCCACCTACACAAACGACATTCTCTCGATCTGCAGGTCTCTGTTAGACTGCTACTGCATATATACACCTGCCATCCATCCGATCAGATTCCGGCCGAGGTCAGCTATCCAGAAAACAAACAAACATGGTGATCCATCCTCTGCTGACTCGGAGCAACCTCGTCCGTCGTCATCTCTGAACAAGAGAAGAGGCTGACGATTCATTCGCAATCATCCCAAGTTCAGTCCCGGGCCATTATCGATCGATCGACCTGCAGGCTCCTCCAAGAAAAGCCTGATTGCTGCATCGATCAGGGATGGCTGTAAGTGTCATATATATTCGCACGCGTTTCCATTCCATTATCGATTCGTTTACAATACCTACTCTATTCCCTCGATATGATATGCATGTAAATCGATGCGCAGGAGGGTAGCTGGACTCCGACTGCTGAGCTGCCTCTGCAACAGGGGACACCGGGTGGCGAGGTGGAGGAGCATGGCGGCGGCAGTGCTGCTGCTGCTGCAGCGACGACGGCGACGGCGGCGGCGACGACGGACGGGTCGGTGGGCTGGAACGGCAAGCCGTGCCGCAGAGACAGGTCAGGCGGATGGTTCGCCGGCTTCCTCATGCTCGGTAAGTCAACGCGTAACGGTAGATTAGCAGGTGTACTGCTTCATTAGTTATCTTTCACACAGTTTTAATTACTGAGACTGACAGTATGGTGATGGGAAACTGACGAACCCTCCTGTGTTGTGGCAGCCAACCAGGCGCTGGTGACGTTCGCGGTCAACTGCGTGGGGATCAACCTGGTGACGTTCATGTCGGTGGTGATGCGGCTGGACAACGCCAACGCCGCCAACAAGGCGTCCAACTGGAACGGCACCACCTACGTCTTCTCCATCATCGGCGCCATCGTCAGCGACTCCTACTGGGGCAGATACAAGGCCTGCACCATCTTCCAGCTCATCTTCGTCGCTGTACGTACCATACGTCGTCGTAGTAGTTTGCATTCTCTGCTACCTGTCATGTCATACACACATGCATGGATATGGCTGCTGCATGCTGACACTGTACACTACTGTACTGTACATCATCAGGGACTGGTGGAGCTGGCCGTGGCCTGCCACGTGTTCCTGGACAAGTCGTGCCACTTCGGCGACGGCGGGGGCCGGCAGGAGCACTGCAAGCCGCCGACGACGGTGCAGGCCGCCGTCTTCTACATCTCCATCTACCAGATCGCGCTGGGGAACGGGGCGTACCAGCCGGCGGTGACCACGTTCGGCGCCGACCAGTTCGACGAGACCGACGCCCGGGAGCGGAAATCCAAGTCCGCCTTCTTCGGCTACTTCTTCGTCGCCAACAACCTCGGCGGCATCCTCGCCGTCACCGCGCTGGCCTACATGGAGGACAAGGGCGAGTGGGTGCAGGCGTTCTGGATCGCCACCGCCGCCGCCCTGCTCGGGTACCTCCTCTTCGCCGTCGGGACGCTCAGGTACAGGCACTTCCTCGCCACCGGCAACGCCCTCGTCAGCGTCTGCCAGGTCGTTGTCGCCGCCGTAAGGAACAGGCGTGTCAGAGCTCCGGTGAGAGAGCAAGATCTGTACGACCCCGACGCTGCCGATGGAGGTCACGTCGAGACGGGGGTCAGGAAGATGGTGCACACACCAGAGTACAGGTACATACTATATATGACTGCAGATCAAGTTTATATATATATTTATATATATACATATATATATGTTTCATTCTTCTCTTGGTTTTCAATCATCGATCAGGTGTTTGGACAAGGCAGCGGTGATTAAAGATCCAGCATCTGGCCTCCAACTCCAAGTGCGACCAGCAGATCATGAGCCCAATCCATGGAGGCTCTGCACAATAAAGCAAGTGGAAGAACTCAAGTGCATCCTGCGGCTAGTCCCAATCTGGCTCTGCAGCATCCTCTTCTCCACGTCCTACTCGCAGATGACGTCGGTGTTCATCGAGCAGGCGCAGGCCATGGACGACTCCCTGTGGAAGCTCACCATCCCTCCCGCCGGCATGGACGTCTTCGAGATACTGGGCGTCACGGCCTTCGTCTTCATCTACCGCTTCTGCATCGTCAAGGTCATGACCAAGGTATCGCACGAGCCGACGGAGCTCCAGAGGATGGGGACGGGGCTCGTCATCTCCACCGCCGCCATGATCACCTCCGGCGTGGTGGAGCAGCAGAGGCTGATGCGCGCCACGGGAGGCGTCGGCGTCGGCGTCGACGCGTCCAGCACTCTCAGCATCCTCTGGCAGATCCCGCAGTACCTGCTGATCGGAGCCTCCGAGGTGTTCATGTATGTCACCATGACGGAGTTCTTCAACGACCAGCTCCCGGAAGGCCTGAGGAGCCTCGGCAGCGCCATGAGCGTCGCCTCCATGTCGGCCGGGAGCTTCGCGAGCAGCCTTCTTGTCACTCTGGTGATGACCATCACCTGTAGAGGTGGCCGGCCTGGATGGATACCTCAGGATCTCAACAAGGGTCATGTGGACTGGTTCTTCTACCTCATAGCAGCGCTTAATGCCGTGGATCTCTTGGCGTTCGTGGTGTTTGCCAAGAGGTATAGGCCGGCTCCGGTGGTCATACATGGAGCAGATGAAAATGGAAATGGTGTCGAGAAGGGCCAAGATGGGGAGGAATGCATTTGAATATGTTTATGTCAAGGGAGTCAGGTTATTAGTTAATTAAATTAGGCCTTGTTTGGATGCACTCTAATCCACCCTAATTCTCGCAAACCACTGTGGAATTGTGGATTGGACTGCATTCAAACGAGACCTTAGTTAGATGTCATTTGGCTTTCGTTTTTCTTGCAGGGTTGCAGTTGTTATAGCCCACTCTTCTAGCTAGCATGCATGGTTGCTTGTACCAGAGTCATGTAGTCCTGCATGGATGGTCCTATTTAATTGTTAAAACTGTTGACAAGAATAATTTGCTTGCACAAACACATGCACTGCTACTATAAAGGCATGGTGACCAAAGATATCTCGACAATGCTTGAGGTCTTCGTGACCTTCCAATGAAGGCATGGTGGCCTTCCAGATGGCGACCATCAGTTCGCGGTGTGGAGTGGCATCGTATTAGTGTGTGGGGAATGAGGAGACCCCCCCCCCCCCCTCCCTTATGTGGAGAAACTCCATTGTATACAGAGTCCAAGTGTGATCGAAAGAGCCAGGTGACGGTAGTGAAACTTCGTGACTCATGGCACTTTGTCTTTGGTTGGTGGATGACTTGTTTGGTGAATCCAACACCATGATCGGGAGAGACTTAGTGACAGGGAGCATACCTCTGTGGAGCTTCAATGTTGACTAGGGTTGCTATTTGACAATCGAGATATGGGATATATCATCGTCAAGAGTTTGCCCTCTCTACCTTAAGATCCTTACTTACCATGTTTATTGCTTTTGCTTTGCTTGTATGACCTCTACCATACTAGATTAGCTATAGGCAAGTTGATAGGATTGTCTCGAAGTTGCAAAACGCTTTTGGGTTGAGCACAAGTTAGAGCACACTAGAAGTGCATATCTTGGTAGAATAGTTTATGGTTTTTGCTAGCGGTGGTATAAATTGAGCCCTAGGATTTAAGTTTGAAATTAGTCACCGAATTCAAATCCCCTCCCTCTTGGGTTCTCACGGGACCTTTCACTCCTTTGTGATACTTGGCTCAAGAAAGGTCAATAGCTTTCAATTCAGGTCCTCAACTGCCTTGCGTTCAAAATTGGGGTCGCATTCCTCTTGTGCATTGCAACCTAGCTTCCAAGTTTTTTCATCAAAACAATCCTTTTTAGACTAGCATCAAGTTTCTTTCGTCCTTATGCCCTATGCTTTGATGTGAAATTGCAGAAGCCGCAACATTATCCTTATGCTCTTACTAACTATAGTGGGGTCTCAAGTGGTTTGTAACTGATCTAAGGAGATAGGTTTTGTTTGAATTATACATAGCTTCCAATCCAGTGCTTAGCTAGCTAGCTAGCTAATTGTGAAACAGTAGCAGTCCGGCTACAAACCGACTGACTTATTATATTACATCCTTCAAGCCATAATGTGTAGGCCTAACCTAAGCCAGACATGACCAATTAACGGGCATGCAGCTTGGGTTGCAGACTCATCCAAGCCTCCAAGAGTCCAAGGCCATAGAATTGCATTGGGTCCAATCCATGAAATGGAATCTACAATGTTTGGTTTGTGCTCAACTTAGCAGCATGGGAGGCAATATAAGCCTGATATAGCTACAAGGGTAAGGTTTATTTTGCCCTTGAGAGCATGTGCCCTGTTTTAAGAAGTGTGCAAACACACATCTTAATGGAAAACTGCTTTGAGATGTGTGTTTGCACATTTCTCAAAGCAAATCCAATAGGTAGGAGAGTGAGGGCATGTGCCCCTAAGGGCAAAAAAACCCTTCTCATCATCATTAGTTCATTTGTGGCCACCCAACACCGATGAAGCATATGGAGAGCCGAGATTTTGTGTGCTCGTGCAGGAAAGTCCTATAGGGTGGGATCAAGAGGACGATGCTTGCCCCCCTGCACACCGAAGAAGAGTGACATGATGCTTTGTACGAGTGACCTTGAGGGTGGGGGTGGCTACATTATTGTGTGCACATGTGCGTGTGCATAGAAAGAGCAAGAGGTGTGCTGAGGAAGAGAATCAATGGCTTTGGATGATAAATAAAATAAAAATAAAAATAAAAGGTTTTAGTATTACACTTGAGCGTTGAAAATTAAACCACATGAAAAATAGTTTGTCTGTTCACTCTGTACCCAAAAACCATGCACTCGAACACTAGACGACATGCCAATCGGAAGGCTCACATCGATCTTATATTAGCTTATGGTTCTTGTCTATATTTGTTCGTCTGGATTCCCGCATATATCCTGATTCCATTCTCATTCATGGCTATCCTAATCCTGTTCCTTTTTTTTTTAGATAAAGGATAGTTATATCCGGCTTCATCTATCGACAGATAGAATCAGGCCAATTATTATAAAGTTTTGCCCACAGGCCAACACACCACTAAAGAAAGGTATAACTTAAAGCAAAAAAAAACCCAGAATAAAGCTGGTTAAGAAGAGGTAATAAATCTAGTTGAGAGCCATCCACTCGAACTGAAGAATTTTAAGGCTGACGTCTCAAGATACTGCCCCGTTGAAACCAGCTCATTCCGTAAAGCTTCACATCGCTGCAACTGTGCCCACTGTCGAAACCAGTGAGTTCCCCTGAAAAGTACCTGCAAAAAAGATTTTGGTCTACTTTTATCAAAAATCACCTCGTTTCTCGTTAACCACACCGTCCACGTAAGTGCTGCAGCTGCTATCAATAACAATGCATTTAGATTTTTATTACCTCTTTTGGACCATGTATTGAAAAGGTCATATAAACTTAAGGGGGGTGATATGCCAAACAACATATGTACCGCCCGCCACAAAAACTTGGCATAAAAACAGTCCAAAAAAAGGTGTTGAATGGTTTCTAGGGAGTGACAGAAGGCGCACGTCTAACAATGTTATCTTTAGTTAATAACACACCTTTTTTCAGGTACCACAAAAAAATTATTTTTGTGGGAACTTTAATTTGCCAAATATCTTGTGAGACTGTGATGCCATTGTTAATTAACGCAGCATACATGGATTTTATAGAGAAGCTTCTAGATGAATGTAACGCCCAGACAAAAATATCCCTTTCTTCATGTAAGTTCAGGTCCTGTAAAGAATTAACAATTCTCAGCCAATCCCTTAGGTTTGCACCCACCAAATTTCGGCGAAAAGAAATATTTAGTGGGGATGAACTAAGTACTTGTGCCACAGAATCTTGTTTTCTTCTTACAATATTGAACAACGCTGGGAATCTATCTTTTAGAGGTTTGTTTCCCACCCAAGTATCAAACCAAAATCGGGTTTGTGACCCGTCTTTCACCTTGAATGAGCCAAACCCCATAAAGATGTCTTTAACATTCATTAGACTTTTCCAAAAGTGTGAGTGTGTAGGTTTTTTAACACAGCTTCCTAGGGTCTTATCTTTTATATATTTATTCCTCAAAAGTTGATCAATCAAATAAAAAAAAGAGACGGTTAACGGGTTTTATTGGTCGCTTTCTTCTCTACGCCCAAGTAAGTTCGTGTTGGGCGTGGTCTAGGCACATATCGACATATATAGATGTCCACAGGCAGCCACAACTAATGTCTGGCACAATCGTAGTTGTGGTTGTTTGCTAAACATTTGGCGTGTGTTGGTAACTGAATCATCAGGGAGATGTCCCCTAATCTTTATTTCCTTTTTTTCTGGCGCAAAGTGTCGCTAAGAGTATCTCCAAGAGATCTTCATATTTCTTCCTCAAAATATGGTGTTTGTCAACTTCTAAATTAGTATGAGGAGGAAAAAAACTATCTCCAAGAGTTTTCTATATTTTTATCAAGTTTTTTCTCAGCACTTTTTCCTATGGCTCAGTCTCATGTTTTGTATCTGGAACCTTAAATTTATTTCTCAACACATTTAAACCCTTCCACCGGATCTTTCTCTCTTTTATTTTTCTCACCTAGGATCCTATCCTTCTCCCTTTTTACTAGACAAGCCAGGAAACTCCGAATACACACTCCTATGCAGCATTCGGAGGCTATGCTCGGATGAACTTTTGCGAGGTTGAAAAAGATGGAGAGGAAAGATGCTAAACTATTGGAGAGGGTTTTTTTAACTTTACCAAAAAAATTAAGGATGGAAAATCGAATGGGAAATTGTTTAAGATGCTCTATGTTTGGGAACTAAACGTACTTTAGACGCCGGACTGGGAAAGCAGCAGAACGGAGAAATCAAAAAGACAATGAACTAAACGCACGGAACACGTAGTACAAGCGGCAAGGTCTAGTAGAGTAAGACAGATACGTAGCACAAGAATCCGTTGTAGTCTAGCTGGTTAGGATACTCGGCTCTCACCCGAGAGACCCGGGTTCGAGTCCCGGCAACGGAAATTTTTTTGCTTTTCTGATTGCTTTTTTGTTTCAGCTAATAAAAAGATGTCTAACATACTCCTACGAATCAATGAAGTCCTGACAAGCAATCCCAGATTCAAAAGCATTATGTTTCTTTTTTATATAATCAGCAGAAACGCTATTCCATATTAGGTTTCTTTTCCGAACTTAAAATAGCTGTAATTTGTCCAAGCTACGAATTCTGCAATCGCCATATGCAAAATGTTTTTGTTACCAGAAAAGCTATTTCCATTTTATGTTTCGTCATCGAACTTGAAATATAGAGATTTACACTGCGAAACACAGCTATGGCGTCCTCATACAAACCTTCATCTTGGAGGGAACCATTCCAAAGAGCATTTGACTCAAGCACATTATTCAGAGCTCCTCTGCAGCCAAGGCTTCCAAGCAGCAGAGATTTTTGTTTCTACACTGCCTACTGGGATATCTAGCGGATAATCAAAATCAATCATACACGAAGTTTGATGTCCTGCCGTTTCTTGAAATGATAACAAGACGTTCCCCACATTTTTCCTTGGAAGAGTGAACGCATTAACTTCTAAGAAAGAATTGCATCATTCGGAGCAATAGATTTTTTTTGTAGCAATTGTATATTTGATATGGGTATTGAAAAGGGCAACATATCGTTACGCTTTAATGTTAAATCACAGATCCCTTGTCAAAAAAAAAAAGTTAAATCACAGATCAAAGTGGTCATGTGATTAATCGAGTCACACATAATCATCTACCTGACTCAACTCAAAATATTGGTGAAGACCCTCTAAAAGATAAAGAATGAAAAAGAAAACACAACGAACATGACACATTTACTCTCCATTTAATTTAGCATTTATAATATGCCGTAAGTTTCTAGAACAATAACACTTCATTATTAAAACATATCAGCACTTCAAATACATAAGCAATTAAAAAGAACATCTCTAATTTCTTTCCAAAAAATCATAAATAAGTTAATTACTCAAACCAGAAGTGATAGAATAATTGAACACCTCCCCCCAACCTGAAAGAGTTACTCATATTCCAAAAGGAGTGTAAACATTGCATTCGAGTAGTCAAACAATCTCAAATTTAACCAAACATATCAAAAAATGAAACAAATATTTATTATTATGCATGTTAATAATCATTAGATCAATTGTGTACTATATTTTCATAATAACCATATTTGGAGATATAAATGTTGATACTATTTTTTATAAAACCTAGTCAAACTTGAGTTTGATTGACTCCTTAAAAAGAGAGGTTTACATTCTTTTAGGAATGGAGGGAGTAATAACTGGACTGCTAAAGAAACTATGGTTTCCAAAGTTGAAACCCAAATGGCAGACAATGGTGGCAGAAACATGCCACCTGATCAAACAAAAGAAGAAACATGCCACCTGATCAAACAAAAGAAGAAACATGCCACCTGATCAATCAAAACAAGAAACATGCCACCTGATCAAACAAAAGACATGCACAAACAAATTGTGGAAAGAAGCAACAAAACAAAGTAACAAACTATAGCTGCAATCTTGCATATTTGGTTATCAGCAACATTTATCTCAACTCCAGGATATTTTCTGGTCAGCAAGTTACCAATCTCAATTTTTATCATCACATACTGATGCAAACTTCAACTCCAGTCATCTCATCTTGTGCTTGGGAAAGAAGAAAATTTCACCAAGTGCACAGATTAAAATGACACCAGGAGGAGCACATCATTATACGATTTGGCTAACTTTCATCATTCCAGTTTGAAAATAAACTTAAAAAAGAAAAATTGGACAGGGTAACATAAAAAAAATGACACATTCTTCCTTCAGAAGGAAAAAAAAAGGCATCATTCTTGATGGCCAAAGATAAAGGCACTCACTAACATAACAGGGATAATATCTGAACAGAAAAAAGGAACTTAGTTTCTACAGTAACTCTATGACCGAGATAAAAGAATTAGAAATATCAGGACGAACCAATTCTTGTTATCTTCATAACAAGTTAAATGTAGGAAAATTGAGGGCTCACAATTATTGGAACTTGGAAGTTAATAAATTTTCAGATTGAGGCCTAGCCAATTACAGTTTTTTTTCCAACACACAGGTGTATCATTATATTAAGAAGAGAAGCTAACTACACAGTTACCTGTCTTGATGTTTCATTTAAATTTTTGAATCAGCATGCTGAACCAGGGGTTTTTTGACATATCTGGAGAACAATCCTCCAGTTGGCAAATATGAAGGTACCAAGTAGCATTGGAGCAAGACACTGATTGACTGATATTATTTCACTAGTTGCCCAGCTGATAATAGGAGATCCAGACCTTCTGTCCATTGGAAGAAATGCCTGACAGTGTTCTCACCAAATCCTAGAGCACTATCTCAATACTGAATCACAATAATGTCAAAACTTCTTATTCTCAACCAGTCAAACAGTACAAACTATACAAGCCAGATCAATTTGGCTGACGGTGTGGTAAGTCCTGTGCTAACCCAAGCATCATATCATACAAATAAATAATGCCAATACTGTCAAAATAGCACCCAGTGAAGCTAGATTTTATAACGATCTAGAAGCATGCTGGGACTTAGCAATCTCTCTCAAAACTGCACCTACAACAGCAGCCTGTTCAAGACATTCAGCTTTGTTCAAAGCATCTAGAAGACTGATGCATGCCTTTACATTAATTCTACATCCTTTTAATCGAGTTTCTTCAAATACATGATATGCCTCAATTGCTCTATTTGCATGGCTCATTCCTTCTATAAGAGCATTGAAGCTTGCAGCATCAGGGGTTCCACCATTGGCCTTAAACCTCTCAAAGAGACTGCAAGCATCTGTTATGTTCCCTACCTTTGCAAGCCCAGCAATCATTGTTGTGTAAGTCACAACATTAGGGACCAATCCCTGTTTTTGCATTTCTTGCCAGAACACAAAAGCCTTATTGTACTTCTGTACGCGGCAAAGGCCATTTATAAGAATACTGTATGTGTAAGTGTTTGGGGAACATTTCATTTCCTTCATTGACTGGAAACAAATAAGTGCTTCATTGATTTCTTCAGCTTTCACTAAAGCATCCATAAGGCTGTTCCATGTGTAAACATTTGGTGTCAAACCCTTCTTCATCATCTCTTCTAGTATTAAATAAGCTTCATCTATCCTACCAACCTTTCCAAACCCATCGATGAGAGAGCTATACACAATAACATTCAATTCTATTCCTTTTGATTTTGCTTCCTCAAAAAGCATGTAAGCTTCATCTAACCTATCAATCTTAGCTAAACCATCAATAATTGATCCATATGTGGCAACTGTAGGAGGTACACGTTTTACCTTCATCTCCTCAAGAACTTCATAAGCCTTGTCCAACTTTCCAGATTTGCAGAACCCATCAACAACAGCATTATAAGCCCGAGCATCAAGAGCAAAACCTTGCTGCTTCATGGCATGGAAAATGCTGGAAGTTTCCCTAGCCTGGCCAGCTTTTGTGAGACCATGAATCAAAATGGAATAACTTCGGACATCAGGAAGAAAGCCATAACCCTTGATATCCTCAAATATCGCCCTTCCCTTTTCAACATCACCAGCCTTGAAAACACAATCCATGTATGTATTCAGTAGGGTAAGATCAGGCTGGCATCCTCGACGATTCATCTCTTTGAAGATTTTGTGCCCATCTTCTTTCCTCCCATGCATGAAGAAATTCCTTATCAAGGATGTATAAACCACAGGATTAGCATTATGGCCTGTATCTAGCATGTTCTCAAATAACCTATAAGCGTCATCAACATTTCCTTTCTTTCCTAATCCGTCAATAAGAGAACAATAAGTCACAGAATTAGGATTGCAACCTCTCTGACTTGCAGTTTCAAACATCTCATAGGCCGGCTCAAACTTCTTTGCCTTGCAGAGCCTATCAACCATTATATTCACTGTCAACAAGTTAGGGAACAAACCAGCATGTTCCATCTCATCCCGTATCATATAGGCCTCCTCAACCTTTCCAGCCATGCAAAGCATATCAATGATGATGTTATATGTCGAGGAATTTGGCTCTGCATCCTTCTTCATGGCCTCAAACAAGGTCAGTGCCTCATCAACTTTCCTCTTCTTCCCAAGGCAAGTGAGAATCGAATTAAATGACACAACGGATGGAATACAACCCCTCTCCTTTAACTGATCAAGAAGCTTATAGGCATTCTCAAACTGGCCTGCAGACCCATAACCCATGATCATTGTATTATACGCATACGCACAAGGCACAGCTCTTTCTGTCTCCATCTGACCAAACAGCTCCTCAGCCTCACTCAGCCTCCCTGCCTTGCACAACACCCAGATCATGCTCGTATACGATACATCATCTGGCTTCAGCCCTTGCGACTTCAACTCATGGAAGAACTTCCAGGCCATGTCCACATTCCCAGCCTTTCCGAAACAATCAATGCACACATTGTACAGCACAATGTCAGGCTCGAGGCAGCTCCCCTTCACCTCGTCGACCAGTGCCAGGGCTCCCTCGACGCGCCCCTCACGGGCCAAAGCCCGCACCAGTGTCGTGAACAGCGGCACGCCCACCTCGTACCCGACCTCCTGCATCTGCCGCAGCAGCTCCAGCGCGCGTTCAGGCTGCCTGGCTTCCGCCATTGCGCCGATCAGCACAGTGTAAGCCGAGAACGCTGGGCGGAACTTGAGCCGCCTCATGGCGGCAATCACGCGCTCGGCGTCGTCGAGGCGGCGGGTGCGGACGAGCGCCGAGACAAGGTCCGCGCAGGCGGGGTTGGGAACGCCGTACCCAAGGACGCTCATCTCCTCGAGGACTTTCTCCATGGCTGCGAGGTCGTGGGAGAGGAACGGGAGGACGGCGTTGTAGGCGTCGGCGGGGAGCGGGTGCGGGGAGGCGGCGGAGGAGGCGAGGAAGAAGGGAGCGGCGAGGGAGGGGTTCCTGAGGGTCCGTAGGACGGGTATGACGGCGTCGGCGGCGGAGGCGGAGGCAGCGGAGAGGGAGGAGGAGACGGCGCCGGCAAGGTCCGGCGTCCAGGATGGTGCGGCGGAGAGGAGGCGGAGGAGCTCGGTGGCGAGAGTGTTGGGGTGGTGCGGTGGTGGTGGGGGTGAGGGTGGTGATGTTGAGGAGAGGTAACGCCCGATGCGGAGAACGGTGGAGGCGACGAGGAGCGGGCGGCGAACCGCCGGTGTCCGCAGCGCCGCCGCCGCCGCCATGGAGAGGGGTTTGGTAAAACCCTAGCTGGGATACAAGGCGGGCTTGCCCATTTGGGCCCTTGCGGGGCTGCGGAGGAAATGGCCGGTTTGTTCGGAATTCAGATGGACCTTGTCTCTTTCCCGTTGAGCCGTTGGTCAGATGGACTTAAATATTGGGATTTTTTAGATTCTCGCCATTACAATTTTCCAACTTTTGAAAAACGTCATTACAATTCATCTTATTGGAGATTTACCATTACTATTCTGCTCCTCCCTCATCCTTGCCCTTTTCTACGTTTGGAGCATAGTTAGGCCCACCTGCAGGTTATGTATTTGTGTATTGCCCTGTATTACCCCTGTACGAGAGGATAAGGCATCGCAACCTCGTTCTTTTTCTTCGCTCCCGTTCTTCTTCCGCACGCCCGCAGCACCGGCCGCCCTCGTCCTTTCCTTGTTCTTCCTCCTCTATCGCACGCTCGTCGCCGACGCACGCGCCACTGCAGATGAGTGGAAGTCAGGTTAGGGGAGCAGCAGCGCCTGGCTCCAGCTCGACGGATTGGGGGATCCAGAGCCCGTTGCTGCACCCACTGGTAGAGTGCCCAGATTGCCGAGTCCAGTTGGTTCGAATCAGAAGCAAACAACGGGACACTTATGGCCAGACCTTCATCAAGTGCCCAAACAACATCAAAGTAAGTCAATTTGTGTTCAATTTCTAGTTTCTTGGGTTTTTCTTCATGCAGCTAGGGCTTTGTGGGATGCAGGGTGACCCAACAACATGTGGCATCATCATGTCCGAGGCACAGTATGATGCATTCTTGCTCAACCTAGAGCAGCAGCAGAATCGGTCGAAGAAGGTGAGCCATTTGAGTTCAGGAGAAGGTGGGCATGGGTCTGTCGATCTAATTTTGGGCCTGAAGCAAGAACTCAATGAAATGAAGCAGAAACTTGACAGTGTTGTGACTGATCTTTGGGTGGTGAAGACGCAAGTTCAGAAGATCAAAACTGACTATGTTGTTATAGCAGCAGTCTGTGTAGGTGTAGCTATTGGTTGTCTTATGAGTAAACTTTGAAAGTAGCGAATTGTATGCAATGTAGCATCTGTTGGTCTTAGTTGTTGTAAATTTTCATTATCTCTTGAATGTACCAGTGCCTGAAGATGATGAATGGAATATGAAAGTGTTCCCAAAAAATTTGTGTGAAAATTCAGATTATTTCCTTAAATTCATGTGCAATGTACCATACTGGATGACTCACGGCAAATTGATCAAGTGCCCATTATGGAATTTGGCATCACCTGCAATGTACCTAGTTCAAAGTACATTTCAGCTTGTTCAAGTACTCTGCATTACAGGCATGTAACTCGGCATCCAGTTCAAAGGCCATGAAAGGCATCCATCTAAACTATGCATTACAGGCATCCAGAAATTCATCAATTCAGCTTGTTCTAGTTTTCAAGCATTACAACCAACTAAACATTAACAAAAGCATTTCACAAAATAGCTCCACATTCACCATCTGGTTCACTGTCCATCTTCAACAAATAGCTCCTTGAGGCTTCTAACAACCTTTGGTGGAGGAGCAGCTGCATCCTTCTTCTGCTTCTTCTTCAAGGGTGTTTTTTTCTTCTTAGGAGTTTTCTTCTTCTTTGCTGCCTTCTTTTTGTTCCCCTTAGATGGTCCAGCATCATCATCTATCTTCTTCCTGTATATATAATTTTTTCAGTAAATAACAGTAAATAATTCAACTAAGCATAATTGAACTAAAATGCATATAAATAGTAAACCTTTTATTTGTTGTAGCAGTTTCACCATCCTCTCCAACCATCTCAAGCTTGCATGTCTTTTCAAAGTGTCCAAAACCTCCACACCGTTTGCATCTCACTTTCTTTTTATTAGCATTTTTTTCTAGACAACCCCTTTGCCTTTGCACCTTTGGCCGACCTGGTGGTCTTCCCAGCAAAGGTGGGTAAACCTTGAACCCAAGATTAACCTCTGGCCACTAGGACCTATCTGTCATTGGTTCAACTCTGCCTTCATATGCAGCTCTAAACCGTGCAACTGAGTAATACTCATGCACAAAGTCAGCTATCTGCATACCTCTGTTAGAAAGTATCCATGCCAAGGCATGCTTGCATGGCTTCCCAGTTATCTGCCACTCCTTGCATGAGCACTTATGGTTTTTCAGATCCACTGTGTTCCTTTTCTGCTTGTTCCATTCATCAAGCAAGGTTACTTCTGCAAAGTCCTCATCACTGACTGACACCTTGATCACGTTCAGATTTTTGCTTATAAGATTCAGTTCCTTCAAAACACTTGGTAAGATTCCATCTCCCCATTGTTGTGCAATCTTCTTTCTGATGTACCTTTTCTCCATTATGAGCTCCCTTATCCTATCAACTAGCTCATGGATATGAAGGCCTTTCAAGTGCTTGATCTGAGAATTGAAACTCTCAGACACATTATTAGTTAAATAGTCACATTTACTTTCCTCAGAGAAGCCACTTCTGTACCATATCCTACTATGATGCTCTTCAAGGTAGTCAATTGCCTGTGGAGCAAACTCAAAAATTCTCTTCATATGCCACCTAAACATATACTCAGTGTAGCTTTTGGCTGCAGGATACAGGTGGTCAGTGAATACATCCCCGGAGTAGTGTTTCATGAAGTTGCTGTACATGTGCCTCATGCACTCCCTATTTTCAGCTTGTGGAAAAACAGCCCCTACTGCTTTCTCTAATCCTTTACAGGCATCTGAACATAAGACTAGTCCTGGTGGGTCTCCTATGACTTTGTGCAAATTCTCAAGGAACCACTTCCAGTTATCCTCAGTCTCTGAGTCAAATACAGCATATGCTATATGGTACAACCAGTTATGCCCATCAACACCAGTTGCTGAAGCCAACTGTCCAGTGTACTTTCCATGCAAAAAAGATGCATCTACTCCTATGAATGGTCTACAACCAGCTAGGAATCCATCAATGCATGGCTTCAAAGCAACAAAAACCCTCTTGAACCTATTCTTTTTACCAATCTTGTCTAACTCTATTTTTACAAGACTTCCAGGTGAACTTTGTTCAAGTTGAGCAGCCCAATTAAAAAGAAGTTGGAAGCTTTCCTCATACTTACCATGAATTTGATCCAAGGCTACCGTTAAACCAGACCAAGCTTTTGAGTACTTCAGTTTTATACCAAAGTCACTCTCCAATTTGTCTTTTGCATCCTTTGCTCTCTTTGTTGGGTTCTTCTTAACCCAATCTCCAAGCCTATCTGCACACCAACCCTGAGAAGCCATTTTTCCTTCTATAAGCTTGGTACTAGGACAATCGTGGTCTGCAGGAAGTGATTTGATCTACAGAAAGATAGATAGATATTTATTTCCAAATATGTGCATGGTGCAATAATTGAACAGCACAGAAAAATAACAGTGTGTACCTGTATTGTTTTCTTGTCAAAAATGGTGGAAGCATGAATTCTCCAAGGACAGCCCTCAGCAGCACACTTTGCTATGAATCTTGTCTTGTCTGTCTTGTAACCAACAGCAAACTCAAATCCAGTCTTCACTGCATAGTGCCTTATTGCTTTTCTGAATGTAACGATATCAGGAAACAACTCCCCCTTCACTATTTTGGGATTCTCAGGATCATGCAGTACATGGACCTCCAAAGGGTCATCATCATCCACCTCTGCCTCAACATGGACAAAATCATCAGATGGTGCAGTAGAAGCATAAGTGTTAGCATTGTCAGTTGGCTGTGCAAACTGAGGAGCAGGTGGCACTGTATCATACATGCCCTCATCATCAACTCCCACATATTCTTCGGCATTATCAAACATATCAGGCTCCCTATTTGGCTCTAATTCATGCACTGCCTCTGGATTTTCAGGAGCAACACTAGTGGGTTGATTAGGCATGCTAACAATTGGCTCTAACTGAACATCTGCATCAGTAGGAGGAACCACACAGAGAGGCTCCAGTGCATCAAACTCAGGTTCCCCACAAACTGCCCTATCAAATACTCCTACTATAATCTGGCAATTCATCTCCTCCTTATACATTTCAAACAAATCAACCATTTGTATCTCATCAACCAATCTGGCATCCTCCATTAATCTTTTGTCATAGAACCAAACAGTGGGTGTCTGGTCAGTGCTCAGATTCAATTCAGTTGCCAGACTTTTCAACAGCAAGTCAAGGGTCAACGACCCATACTCCACATCCCACTTAAAGACATGGCCTTTCGTGTATGATTTCCTACCAGACATGTCTTTGAAAGCAAAACCTTCAACTTTAACCTCTAGCGCAAACATCCCATCCCTACCATGTAGTAAATTGAACCCCCAATCAAAGTGTATACATGCAAAAATTACCAAGCAAATCAACCTTAATCCCCAACTATGATGACCAAATAAAGACAAATAAGGAGAAAAGGTACCTGCTTCCTCTGTCCTCCATCGTCGCCGCACCAGTGCGACGAGGAGGCACGAACGACCCCGACGATGCCATCAGGGCGCCTCCATCAACTACAGCCAACGCGCAACGGTGGCTAGGGTGTATAGCCTGACACCAATCGCCGGCGCCAGCCTCCAATCGCCACAACCCGACACCAATCGCCGCCCACCGGACTACTGCTAGGGTTCGTCACGGGAGAACGAGGAAGAACACGGGGAGGGAGAGAGAAGAACGGAAGAGGCAGTTTCACTTGACTTATCCACATAGCAAGGGGCAATACGGGGCAATACACAAATACATGACCTGCAGGTGGGCCTAGCTATGCTCCAAACGTAGAAAAGGGCAAGGATGAGGGAGAAGCAGAATAGTAATGGCAAATCTCCAATAAGGTGAATTGTAATGGCGTTTTTCAAAAGTTGGAAAATTGTAATGGCGAGAATCCAAAAAACCCTAAATATTGTTATTTTAGATTTAATTTTTTTCCGAAAGGTTTCCTTTTAACAAAAACAAGCGGATGTATTCCCTCTGTTTAAATTATAAGTTATTTTTACCATTGATGTATAATTTTTTTATTTATGTAAACATATGTTATATCTAGATACATAGGGTCTGTTTGGTAAGTTTTATGAGCTGTTGTGAGCTTTTTTTTATGTCAAACCCTCTTTTCCAAAACAGCTTTATGGGTGAAGCTATTTTTTTTTCTACTCTCACAAAAATATAAGTTGGAATGAAGCTAAAAAAAATTAGCTTATCCTAGCTCTCTTCTCAATTTCTTTCTTTCATTCATGCATGAAACTGTTGGTGAAGTTGTTTTGTCAAACAATTTTTCTAAAACAGCTCAGGTTTACCTAGAAAGTTGCTCATAAATTCTAAAAAATTAACTTCACTAGTAAAGCTGAATTATGCCAAACAGACCCATAACAAAATTGATATACCAAAAAAATGAAGCAACCTATAATTGGAGAGAGTACCTAACCAACTGAAGCGTTAATAAAAACATAAATGAGAGAATCAGATCATCTTATAATTAAAACCGTTACTTAACCAAACAATGTACTCCAACTCAAAACTCAGTCCAGCATTAAAGGGTTATTCAAAAGAACATAGCCCAATGGACTTGAATGAAGTTCTCCTTATCATCAATCAGACCATTACAACGTTTCTGATAAGCCATGCTATTATTTAGCAAATGGATAAGCACCTATTATTTAATAACAATGCTAAGTTATTTTTATTGCCTCCCTATTTGTACTAGCGACTAAAAAGGCCTTCGACATTCAGTATGGATCCTAATTTTAGCACAGTATGTACTGCTCTAAAAAAATAGCATAATTACATGAAAAAGATATATTGAATAGATTCCAACTTGTAACAAAAACAGCGTAAATTGTTACCATGTCACTTTCATTTGGCTAAGCTATGCTTACTTAAAACAACCTATTTCTTGAAAAAATAATTTTCAAAGGTATTGTTAGAGGCCATATTTTCCAATAGACCTTTTAAAATAATTTGTTTGGGAGCCATTGTTCAAATTAAACCTTCCTAGACTTACAAATTGATCCTTCATTTTCGTAAGACTAGTTCAAAAATATGGATTACTAGCCTTTATCTGTATACGAGTTAAAGTTATGTCTTTGATGTATTTGTTTCTCAAGAAACATTGCAAAATTCTACCTGCATTAGAGAAGTTTAAATCATTATTTACTTGCTAAACACTCACTTTGCAAGTCTAGATTTCATATACTGAGACCTCCTTATACTTTTGGTTGGCGTAAAGTCAACCATTTTGTCGATCATGTTGATTTTATATACTTCATCTTTCTGCTACAAAAACTAAATCTATAATACTCAACTTTCTTTAACGTTCCCCTAAGGGATCTCTGTGGCATGAACATAGGTATGTTAAATAGAAGAGAGTTAATCAACATTAGCATTCTGTTCACCGAAAGCGATTTCTCTTTCTAGCTAGACAATTTTTTTCTCAATTCTTTCCTCAATAACCTTCCAATCTTTGCTATTTAGTTTTCTCAAGTTCATTGATATGCCAGAATAGCGGAAAGGATAAATACCAATTTGACAACCAAACATAACATTGCACCTAACATTTTTTCCTTGTCGAAATCAAATGATTTCACTTTTGCAAAAGTTTATCTAAAGTCTAGACATTTTCTCAAGCGTGCAAAGTAACAACTTCATGTTCTTTGCTTGTTCTACATTATGGTCTCACCATATCATGTGCATATGCAAGATAGATAAGTCATCCACTATTTAAATGTGGTTTTATGCCCTTCACTTACGCATCCTCCTTGGCTCTAGAAATAATGACCGTGAACACATATCTACCACAAATTTAAACAACATAGTAGACAATGGATCATATTGTTGCCTTAGGCTTTTTTCTGTTTGGAGGCAACGGCCAATTTATTCATTCACTTTTATTCCTATATTGCCACCCAAACAAAAAACCTCAACCTAGTTACATCAAAGTACAGTATGTGAGAAACTTTTCAATCTCAAAATTTTCTCGAGAAAATTATATTTCACTTTATCATATGTTTTCTCAAATTCAAACCATATCATTTTATGAGTTAAATTATATATCTAGTGGACATTTATGTTAGCAAGACATCAACCGAAAGAATGAAGTATCCCTATGCTATCTTACTATTGCCTCCACTTTTAACTTGACTAATATGATCACTTACCAATTATTGCCTCCACTTTTAACTTGACTTAATATGATCACTTACCACTGTCGTTTTAATACATAATAGAGCAATCGTGGTCCTTTAGGAGAACCTAATCTTTGTAACTACCTTGCAACTTCTTTAGCAAACCTTGAATTTCTTCAACACATGTGGAAACCAAAACAATATATTGAAGATGTCGGTGTCTAGACCCGCGGTCTAGATACTAACAAGGAATCTTGTGTTTATGTGCACTCAATCCAAATGGTGATGCAAGAAGAAATACACATGGTTTATACTGGTTTAGGCCTAGAATGCCCTACGTCTAGTGGGAGGAGAGATTTGTATTATCCTGCACCCGGGGTACTTGTAGTAGGAGTTACAAGAGCGTTGTGAGAGAAGGAGTGTGTCCCAGGTCTCGGCTTTAGGTGTGGAGTGTGAAACTCAGTTTGTGTTTTTGATGTGTTTAGTTGTGGTGATCTGTGTTGGTTTGCCCTCGAATGAGACCCTCCCTCCCCTTTTATAGTTCCAAGGGAAGGTAGGGGTACATGTTTTCGTGTTATGACATCATGGTGTTGATCGAGGCGTGGATCAAGGTATGGTGTCGTATGGGACGGCAAGACCGTGGTTGCGGTATGGATGCTCCTGTTGCTGACTTGCTGTATTGTTCGTGCCAAGCCATGCTGATGTCGTGGACAAGACGCTTGTGCCTATATCTACCATGTCGATCCATGTTCCTCATATGATTTATCCTCTGAGGCCTCTTCCCCATAATCTGCATCCAGGAGATCTAACGGGTTCGTGACTGCAGTGGTTGGGATTAACATTGCCCTTTCCACTTTACTGGCTCGTACGCATAGTGACAAGGGACAGGTGCTACAGTGACAGGAGTTGACAGAACAGTACGCGCCATGCCTTGCTCTGTTTGGCGTGGTGCAGATGTGAGGACGTGCCCCACGTCCCATCCGTCGTACGGCAGCGCTTTACTAGGAAGAGGACGCCCGAGCCTGGGCTCGGTCGAGGCGGAAATCGTCTGAGGCTTAGCCTCGGGCGAGATGGAAGTCTGCCGAGGCTTGGCCTCGAGCGAGACAGAAACCGTCTGAGGCTTGGCCTCGGATGAGATGAAATAGCTCTGGTTTTGTTCGAGGCCCAGCTCGGTTTTTATGGAGATGTTTTTGGGCAGCCCAACTATCCTTTTTGCAAAGCTGGGTATTTGGGCCTTCGCCTTTTTCTTGTTTTGTTTAAAAAAGGAGATCTAGGTTGTTATGATCTCAGTTTGGGTACCCTGGTTTATGGTACCTGACCCAGAAGATATGCTCATTTACATAGTTTTTTTATTGTTGATTTTGATAAGAGAAAACAACATTTCTAATTTGTTGGAATTATTCTTAAAATGAGATGTATCATTTCACAAATAAAAGAAATAAAATTGTGTAAATCTTCAAAGATTTATGTGTAAATGTTTAGGCCTTGTTTAGTGGAGCTCTGGCCGGCTCTAGCTCTTACTTGCATTGTAGTAACTAGTACTCCGTCGGTACATGAATTAGTTGTCCTTTACAATATGATTGTGCTTACCAAAGAGTGATTAATTAGAATATTTTTTCTCCTTTGCCCTTATTAAATAACGCTGCAGGTGTCACCTTTACAACAATCTTTGTGTAGCTCAAGTGGCTAGTTCTCTCCGGTCCAAGGCTGGAGGTTGACGGACACACTTTTTTATGGTCATGAAGTCGAAGCTAGGGGCATTCGTGTCCAAACTTACCCTGCAAGCGTACGTCATCCTTTGCGAAAACGGACCAAGAGCCCAGAACGATAACTAAAATGAGAGAGTAAGAAGTTGTTTTTCTCTTTTTTCTCTCAAAACAAACTAGGACCCTATGAATCACTATATTTTGCCTTCACCAGCTCTGATTTATTTGAGCGCCATAGTAGAGAACCAGAGTCATGCTAAATGGGCCTTGTTCATAATGTGGAACATATGAAAAGCAACATCCACATATTTCTCACCAACTTGCTTTAGCATTGTTACAAATATTTTAGATTTAGGCCTTGTTTAGTTTCCAAAATGTTTTTAAAATTTCTTGTTACATTAAATCTTACGACACATGCATAGAACATTAAATATAGATAAATAAAATAACTAATTGCACAGTTTACCTGTAATTTGCGAGACAAATCTTTTGAGTCTAATTAGTCTATAATTGGACAATAGTTATCAAATACAAACGAAGGTGCTACAGTAATAAAATCTAAACTTTTTCACCAACTAAACAAGGCCTTGTTTAGTTTATCCTGAAATCCAAAAAGTTTTCAAGATTCCCTGTCACATCGAATCTTGCGGCTCATGCATGAAGCATTAAATATAGACGAAAATAAAAACTAATCACACAGTTTGACTGTAAATCACGAGACGAATCTTTTGACCGTAGTTAGTCTATGATTGAACAATATTTACCACAAACAAACGAAAGTGCTACAGTTCCGAAAACTTTTCAGTTTTCGAAACTAAACAAGGCCTTAGTAAAAAAAATTATTGATGGCATCTATAGTTAAAAAAATAAAAATTGACTGATAAGCCATACTTTTCTGCCGGACAACAGTATTTTTCTCTTATAATAAATTAGCCAACAATAATTTTAGCTATAACTTTTCAAACCAGCGCAGAGGGCAATTAACCCTCCTAAAAGAAGCTTGTCGTAAATAATGGCAAAGCAAGGGGTAAAGAGAGAAGCAACCAATAATAATGTCAGGAATGCACGAGAGCGCAAAAAAGCGACCAGAAAAGACGGCCGGACGCTGGCAAAGTGGCAACGCACGCATTCCTACTCCAAGCATTGACAGGCACGCAGGCGGCGCCGTTCGGCACTGCACACTCACGAGCTCGCGCTGGAGAGTGGATACTCTCCCCCAGCACCAAGAAACTACGAAATCGCCCCCACCACCATCTTCCCTCGGGTCCCTCTTTCCTGATCTTGCCAAGAATCCAAGATCCGCCTGCGATACCGAGCGGTCCTGTCTTGATCCGATGGGAGGGAAGGATGCGGGGGAGGGCGGCGGCAAGGCGGAGTGGCTGATCTACGCCTTCGTGGCGCGCGGCACCGCGGTGCTGGCGGAGTACACGGAGTTCACCGGCAACTTCCCCGCCATCGCTGCGCAGTGCCTGCAGCGGCTACCCGCCGGATCGTCCTCCGCCGCCAGCACCGGCCCTGACGGCCGCGGCGGCGCGCCGGTACGGTTCAGCTACGCCTGCGACGGGCACACATTCAACTTCCTCCTGCATCGCGGCTACGGTGAGATACGATGTGATCAATCGATGCCCTTTAAGCCTTTTGCTTTTGCATCAGCGATGCTCTAGTAGAAATAGGAAGTGCAATGGGGGCCCAAGGATTCTACTAATTTGTTGGGCCTTTTTAGTTGTGCTAAAAATGATAGTGGCAAAGCACCGATGTTGATTGCTGCAGCTTGTACCACATAAGCAAAGATAAGTAACCGAGCTCGGGATTCTTTGCAATTGGATTGCAAGATCACCCCCATAAAGGCATCACCAATCTTTATGGCAACACACATACCAGACTGAAACTATAACAGTTCAACAGCAATGTTGTTATCACCAAGAGCCTAAACTCCTTTGACATGTGTGACCATGTATCTTGAACTATGCATTGTTGTGGATCTTGGAGATCTGGCTACAGGCCTACAACTTAACTGCTATTGATGACATGATGATGATAATCTGTATATTCATGGTGACACCTTTGCTCTTTGGACATTTTGTAGCCTATTGTGTAGTTGCGAAGGAATCCGTTCCAAAGAATGTCTCAGTGGCATTTCTTGAGAGGTTAAAAGATGACTTCATGAAGAGATACGGTGGTGGTAAAGCTGATACAGCTCTTGCAAAAAGTCTAAATAAAGAATATGGGTATGTCTTATTATAATAAGTGCTGCTGAGAATGCATAGAATGTTTTATTCCTTTTTTTCTGAAAATTGAGCTTTTCATCAATGCAGACCAGTTATAAAGCAGCACATTCAGTATGTTCTTGATCATTCAGAGGAACTAGATAAAACATTAAAAGTGCAAGCCCAAGTTTCAGAAGTTAAAAATATCATGTTAGACAACATAGAAAAGGTATGTTATAGCTCATCTTGTACGAGAGCATATGCTGTTTTGTTGTTATTGGTTGATGTGTATTGGAGCACCTGAAAGAACATAGAACAGGGCCAGGGTTCAATGATTAATGTGTGCTATCCTTGGTTGATGATATAGGTGCCACATAGACGAAGTTATGGATAGAGCTCATGGACAGAAATTGATTTCCATTTCTGCAAAGAAAAAAAGAGGCAGTATTGGAGTGTCACATTAATAGAGATAACTTCTTAATTGCATACATAACAATCAAAGAATGCATCGTTCATACAAGGATTTGTTTTTTTGTTTTTTGTTTTTTTTTGCAATGAATGTGAAGGAAATTATATGCCTGGTTAGGTGTACAGTTTATCGTTTTCTCAATTTTTTATTAGGTACCCCTTTTTTAGATGTTACTTGATTTCATATGCAATAAAAGTAGTTGACGTTAGTAGGTAAATGAATTACATTTGTACATCTCCTCAGATTTAATTTGACCGTGCATGCCTAATTCCTAACTTCCCATGAGTTGTTTCGTGCGTACATGATTTTCAATTGATAAAATAAAGTTTAATGCTAGAAGCATAATAATAATTAGTAGATTACACAATAGTATGATGGTTATCATGCTTGCCTTAGTTATACGTCAGACATGCCATGCACACATCATTAATAGGAAATGGTAGTGTTTGTGCAAGTTGAGTGTGCTGCATGAGAATCACCAACTTGTTCTTACGACTGGTATGGACGTTGTAAACTTGTAATAATCATAGAAACAATGTGTTTTCTATAGTGTTACCATAGTTCTACTTATTTGTTGAATTCCACCATCACTTAAGCATTCATTTTACTGTTAGCTTGAATTGGCAATCCCTTATAATTTCGTCATTTCTGCCCCTTGTATTTTTAGACTTTGGGCCGTGGAGAAAAGTTGAGTGAACTCCAAGACAAGACTTCTGATCTACATAGTCAGGTACATGATCCCTTATCAACATACCACTTCTGTGCTTATTTTCCTTCTATAATGGACCTGCGTCACATGTATGTAATTCAGGCCCAGGAGTTCAAAAAACAGGGGGTGAAGATTCGTAGGAAGACATGGCTGCAGAACATGAAAATTAAGTTGGTGATTCTTGGAATCCTTTTGCTCCTTGTAATCATAGTCTGGGTTTCTGTTTGTCAAGGCTTTGACTGCACCAAGCATGAAACATAGTAAGAGTGGTACAACACTACTATAGTTCTAGCTTGAAGTTGCGATGGATGTGAATTTGTTCTGGTGAAGTCAAGTGTACCTCGTATGCTTTGGCTCTCTAGTTTCATTCCGCCGGACAATTATTACGGTACAAATATAAATCTGAGTTGGTCTTATTGCACGCCTGAGGTGTACTCGCAACGTAAGACTGGCTTGATATGAATAGCTGAATTCGCTAGAATCTAGCACAAAATGCATATCCACCACTCATTTTTTGCTCACCCTGTTTACATGTAGGGCGAACATACAAGAGTTGATGTTCATTCTGTGGTACTGCAGTTAATTAGGGTTATCTCGCTGGTACTGCTCCAAGATAGTGTTGGGTTATAACAAACAGAAATAGAAGTGTACCCCCCCCCCCCCCTCAGTGGAGGGCACCTTTTTTTTGAAATGACAGTACCACACTAGTGTATTTCTTTTTTTTTTAAGAGACATCCATTGCCTCAATTTTTTTTATTTGATCCGCCACTAGATTGTCAAAAACAAGGGTCGTCATGTGAGTGCATTATCGATCACCATCGCCAACCTTGCCTTTGCCTAGGAGGGCCAGACATCTGAATGTTTGATCAGTCTGTCCCTAACCAGCATCAGTACAGAAAAACATCCAGACACAAGTCGGCAGACAAGAACTGCAAATCTGTATTCACCACTCATCATTGTACATGAATGGTGTCTCTGATGACTTATTAAGTAAAAAATGGTTGGATCACATGTTTGGTTGTCCCTTCAGGCCTTAATGTATACACGATCAATACCATGTCTAGAGAGGATGGCACTATTCATAATTTGTATGGTAAATCTGGTGGAAGACCATCACAAACACCCTCTTGATATACAAGTATGGACTACAGTGAGCAGAGCTCAGTAAAACAGAAATCCAAAGGTGATGCCTAATCTGTTCTATAATCTCAAGGTACACTACAGTAAATAGAACAAAACTCAATCCAGTACATTCCCTCTCAGTTCCCACAATTTCACCATGCCATCATCGCTCGCGGATGCCAATAACCTTGGGTCCTAGAAATTAATGAGAAAATAAGTATCTCTATCCAAAATTAAGGTCAGAATATTATGCACAGCAAAAGAGAAACACACAAGGTAGATAGTAATCTTCATTGCATCAGCTAAACAAATCAAAGACTATTTTGTTCCTAATTCCCAGACAATACCCGCCAGCTAAACAGAGACTGTTTTGTTGTGAATTCTCAGAAGTTACCTGAGGACACCATCGCACAGAGTTTATGTCCATAACATGTGCCTTCTCTTTCTTTAATATTAATCTGTATGAGGGCCTCTCAACCTGCACGACCGAGATTACATTCAGTATACTTTGTGCAAAACACAAAACATTATATTCTCTTTATTAAAACAAATATATATATATATATATATATATATATATATATATATATATATATATATTCTCTTTTTATCCTTTTTTAAAAATAATTTCACAGCCGCATGAGTGAAAGCTTTACAAGCTGCTATCAGCTTTTGCAAACGAAAAATGCCATTACAGTACTCCAAAATAATAATCAAACATTTTTGGGGGAAATAAGAGCCATACATCATTGCTGGTTGATGCAAACTGATTACTAAATTTTGATTACGTGTCCTTTCCAAAGGTTATGTGTGCTTTCCAAAATTGTAAACACTAAACAGCTCACAGCCCTTTATTAAAAGGGAAGGTTGAATACTAAATTTGATTAGAACATTGTACTTCATAATTATAACAAATATATATAATTGAACAGGGCCACCTAAACACACCATATAAGGACTGGAATCATGAAAACATAAATGTGCAATGGATGAACAACATACCATGGTACTCTTCTCCTCAGTAAAAAGGCAGATTGCATCGTCACCCGCACCACTAGCTATAATATCCTCGCTGTCATGTACAAGGAACAAGGAAATGCCAAAGCAGAATATAAGAGACAGTTCCACCACCAAAATCAGCGAACAAATAACTAGATACAATTGTCACAAAATGAGAAGTAAACTATCTGTTAGATGACTCCACCAAGCAATAGATGCTGTGGACTTAAAAGTGTGGTCACATAAGAACCTTATAACAATACGGTGATGATACTTTGAAGCTATAAACAGAGATGGTCTGATTCAGGCAGAAATCTTTCAACAGCATAGGGATTCAGGCAAAAGTGATATAAGCTGCTTTTGTTGGATTTTGGCCATTGTCTAATAAAAGTCTAGATATGTGAAATAACAAAGTATATCAACAAAAATACAACAGGGCACAATTTGTAGAACAGTGGCAATTCTCACAACTAGAAGCCAGAGCTAATATGAGAGAATTCATAAGTTGAGAGACTCTCCTTGCATCTTATCTTAAATGACAAACTTGCCTAAGAATTTCATTTTGGGGGCTGAGAATTCAACTGACCTTGACCAATGGGCTGAAAAAATCGTTCGTCCATGATATCCTGTGAGAGTAGAAAGGTGTTGCCTGAAAAATCAAATAACAACTATTCTGTTTAGGAGGTGCAGTGAAGAAGGCTGAAAGACTGCATCTATCTTGACGGAGGTCACTCAATAGCAATTAATTGTCAAGATTGCCTGAAAGATACTATACACTATCAAGAGAACTACAGCAGTTAGTACTTAAGTCAATCCATAGACATTAAGTGTAGCATATTAGGAAGTATTTCTCAGCCTGTCAACTTCAGACAATTTGAAAGGACAATACAAGAGAAACACTTCTCTGTAAAGAGAAGCTACATGCTAGTTAGTTCTGCATTTGCAAGAGGACAAGACAAATAGAAAATGCAAAGTCTTGATGCACAAAAGTAGCATTAATAGATGGCAAAAGGACATTAATATATTTGATACATAGTGGTATAGTAGATGTTCAACGACTGGTGAAGGAATTGTAACTACAAGTTCCTTTACAGCCTAAGCTTCTGGACACAGCTTTGCAATTCCTGGGTTACCAAATACATAAAAGTCTTGAAGGATGTCATTCATGCAGAGAACACAATCCTTAAAAGAAAACTAACGTCTTACCAAGATTCATGGCCTTCGCCAGTTTTTGGTTGAGACAAATCAGCGCTGGTGTCCCATATCTTTAACGTTTGGTCATCACTGAATAACAGATGTATGACATTAGTAACTACTCTAGGGAAAACCCCAGCAAAAGAGAATCATTAATGAAAGAACAGTCAAACAAACCTGCATGTGACCATCCTATCACCTTTAAAGTTAAAGGATAATGCCCACACTGTTGATGAATGACCACTGGAATTAAGAAAAATTTGACCTATCAAACATCGCAATAATGCAAGTGGTAAAACACTGAAACTAGAATGAAAACTTTGTGTTCTGTTATAAGCCAAAGAACATTAATTCAGTACCGAACTGTCATGAACAATGAATAAAACCATAAAATTATGTAATGCTTATATATTTAATATTTAGTAAGGGTGGCACGTATTGATCTCAATAAGGAACCATATGGAAAACGACCCTAAATTAACTGCAAAATCACACAAACAAATTGTTAATCACATGGAATCCATGATGGTGACTCAGCAAAGTGAGAACAGGGGAAAGAAGCAGGTCAAATAACTAGAGGAGACACTGATTCAAAAAATGCAGGACCAAAATACCAAAGGTGGGTTTCTTTCACACACAAAAGTTTTAGTCTAAATAGAATCAACAACAATGCACCGCATAAGAAATAAAATGGGACAAAATCCATGCATCATATCTTTTCATATCATAGATAAAAAGGACCAGAGAACCTGGAACGTAGTAGTTTGGATGTGAAGTCATGATGTAATAAGCAAGGCAAGAAGAAAGGCAATAGATCAAAGAGCACTTTACCAGTTATTGGCTTCAGTTAATGTCTGCACACAGTGCCACTCGTCGTCTCCGTCATCAGCCCAGACCTGCATCATACAAGCTGCCATATGAACCAATTCAATAGCAGCAGAATTAAGAGGCTCCACCTTTCTTCTTCCTGCCACTAAGTAATAGCGTCCCAAAATAGCAAAACAAACTTGCTCATGGAAGAACTTGAACCACAATACATCAGATAAGTGAATGCAATCGCACAATGGATGCATCTGTTCAGAGTTGGACATGGTCATACCCTGATGGTATTATCATAGCTGACGGAGACCAAAATGTCGAGGACCGGGTGCCACTGCACCATCTTGACGTCCTGCGTGTGGCCCGTCAGCACCGAGGCACACTCGAACTCGTTCCCTGGCAGCACCTCCCATATCCACGCCGTCTTGTCCCGGCTGCACGTTGCGAGCAGCGACCCGGACGGGCTCCACGACACGCTCTTCACCTCGTTCTCATGCCCCTGCACGCCCAGAGAACAATAGAGGTCAACATCCACATCAAGCGCACCAAGTCGTGGCGACACCAATAATGATTCTTGTCAAGCTTAGCAAACTCAACTCCAGCGTGGCGACGCACTCAAAGTCGCCGCCCTTGTACTCCCACACCGCTGTGGTGGCGTCGAAGCTTCCCGTGGCCAGCATCTTCCCGTTGGGGGACCAGGCGCAGGACCTCACCGTGCGGTTGTGCGTGTCTTCCAGCACATCCTGCCCGAACCAAGCCGACGGACGAAATTAAGCTACGAGACGCATCAAACCAACCCGTAGCTCTGAACCAAACGGAACAGGGCTTCGGCTTCGGGGGAGAGGAGGGAGGGTGGGCGTTAGTTACCGAGCACTGCCAGGCGCCGTCGGGGGCGCGCTTCCAGATCCGGACGGTCTTGTCGCCGCTGCAGGAGGCGAGGACGGGGCCGGAGCCGGGGCCCGGGGCGGGGTTCCAGGCGAGCGCCCACACGCGGTCGCCGTGGCCCGTCAGGCGGTGGGCCTCGCGCAGCTCCGACGCGCCGCCGTCCATGGCTGGGCCTCCGGCGAGTCAGCGGCGCCCCTAGGGTTTCGGGGGGGCTACGGCGTACGGTCACTCGGAGGAGCGGCGGCGGAGAGGAGAGGAGAGGAGAGGGGAGGGGCAGGTGAGGTCAAACCGTCAGTAGGCGGCGAGGCCTGGTGTGGGGCCGAGGGGAAGTGTGACGGCACTAGGCCGGCCTGTGGGGTAACATACACGACATTTGATTTTTCACGGAAATCAAACATCAATAAAAGTTGCCTTGTTTAGTTCTATTTTTTTAAATAAACACAATAACACTTTTGTTTGTATTTGATAAATATTCAAAGACTAAATAGACTTAAAAAATCATCTCATAAATTACAGTTAACTGTGTAATTAGTTATTTCTTTTATTTATATTTAATGTTCTATGTATGTGCCACAAGGTTCAATGTGACAGAGAATTTGAAAAATTTTATAATTTTTTTTGAACTAAACAAGAGCTTAGGGTAGGTTTAGTTCTAAAAAAAATTCAAGATTCTCCATCACATCGAATCTTTGGACGCATATATGGAGTATTAAATATAGACAAAAACAAAAATAATTTTACAATTTGCATGTAATTTGTGAGATGAATCTTTTGAACCTAGTTAGTCTATAGTTGGACAATAATTTTCAAATACAAATGAAAATTCTATAGTAGCCAAAATCAAATATTTTCACGAACTAAACAAGGCCTTAATATGGAAAAATGTTCATTTTTCTCGCTCAATTTTTACAAAAGTCCGCTTTTCCTATTTAAACTCCAAAACCGGTCAAACCACCTTCTTAACTTTTGAAACACTTTATCTCCTTGGTCCGGTTATAAACGGTTTTGAAGGCGGTTTTGTCTTTTCTTTTCTTTTTGTTAAATCTTTGAAAAATCATAGTAAATCACAGAAAAAATAGAAAAATAGAAAATCCAATTTTAGTAGACTCCACGTGAGCAGATCTACACAATAAACATATAATATGGTATGCTTTAGTACAAAGTTTTTATTGTAGATTTTGATCTATTATTTTCTATAATTAATTAAAATAATTTATAACCACAGTTTCTGTATTCCAATTGTGGTAAACCTTTTTATTGTGCCTAATTATTGTATGCTTAAGTAGTAGTAAAAAATTCATACTCATTATTACAGAATTATTTAGGGTCTATGTTTGTTAAATCTAAATAAATCTATAATTAAGTTATACATTATCTAATGAGTATGTTCAAGCATACAATAATTAGGTTATCTTAAAAATTTTACCACAGTCGGACCATAGAAATTGTAGTTATAAATTATTGATAGAAAAGAATAGATCAAAAGGGTACAACAAAAACTTATACTAGACCATATTATATGTTCACTGTATAGATCTACTCATGTGGAGTTCAACAAAATTGAATTTTCTATTTTATAATTTTTATGATCTACTATGATTTTTTCAAAGATTCAGCTAAAATAAAGAAAAAGACAAAACCACCTTTAATATTGTTTATAACCGGATCATGGAGGTAAAATGCACGGTTTCAAAAATAGAGGGAGACGGTTTGTTCGGTTTTGGAGGAAAGGAAAGAAAAAACAGATTTTCACAAAAGTTGCGAGATAAAAAGTAAACTTTTTTTCCTTTTAATATTACTGGAATCATACTCAAGTCCACGGCATGCGTCTTCGCCTGTCTCCTTTTGTTTATGATAAGACACCGACAAATAGGGCTGTTTGATAGCCATGGCCACATTACGTGAAGCTAAAGTTAGTCCAAACTAGCTATGAATAACTAGTTAGTTAGCTAACAATAACTGTAGTAGAAAACTGGCTACAAAATTAGCTCATGTACTAGTCCTGTTTGAATGTACTGAAAACTGATAGACAATACTCTATTTTTTGATATATCCGTTTGCTCATTATTTAGTCACTAACTCTTTCGTTTCCTTTTCTAATTGGCTATGTTGGTCTTTTCTTCTATTGATAAATTGATGTATGCTGTTTTTTATGCAAATATTGTTAAGGGTCCTTCTATAACATAGAAATTCAATAAGAATTATATAGAAAATCATAATGATCAATTTATTTTATGCATGAATGAAAAACAAGAAACAAGAAAAAAAATCCTTCATACCAAAGAAGGTCTTGCTCTTCTTTGAGAGTTTCATCTTCATCTATACCAATTAAGCACTCTCTTCATTTTAAACTATAAGTCATTTTGCTTTTTCTAGGAATCTAGCTGTAACGATTTACAATTTGGAATAAAGAGAGTACCTGTCATTGCTCTCAATATATGATTCTATATAAATATGCCATGCAGTTATGAAAAATTGTTTTATTATTCTTTATAGTTTACTTCTCTTCTTCGTCCCACCTACATTTTCGTAATCCTGGGAATTTGATTATTCAATAATAATTCATTCTTATATTGTACCATTTAGAGATTGAGCCAGAAATTATACGTAGGGGACCGACCAAAAAAATCAACTTGTAAAAGCTAAGTGTAGCTTAACTGATTAGGCTTTTCACGGTGATTGTCTGAGTTAATTCATCGATTGGACATAATTGCTCGCCCTTTTCTTATATGTATTCTAGAATCTAAGATCCTATTTCTTTTAGTGGTATGTGACATGCCAATTGAAGCAAGACTCTATGGTGACCTCATAAATCTTAAGAGATACCAGTTTAGTCTTTGCGAAGGTGTTCGTAGGGATGATTTTATTATCTAAATGTATTTTCTATAATTTTATTATCTACTCCCTCAATGTCATAAAAAGTGTTGCTATGTAATTTGTGTTGACCTTAAGTTTGACTATGTTTTTTAAAAAATATTAGTAATATTTATATCTCGATATAAGTTTATTATAAAAATATATTTAATGATGTATCTCATAATATTAATTATGTACTATAAATATTAATATTTTCTTTTATATATTTCGTTAAATTTAAAAATATTTGACTTTGCAAATGAGAATGACACTTTTTATTAAGCGAAGGAGTAGAAGATATTTATAGTCAAATATAATAATTTTGTTATATTCTTTCATTAAATATAGATAAAATTTACATGATTATACTAGTAAAAAAATATTTTCATATGTGGAGGGCCTTGGCTCCGCCACTAGCTTAGCTCTAGGCTTACATAAAGACCACCGACTAGTGTATGTTTCCAGGGACCATCCATTCCCACAAAAACATTATAATATTAACTCTGTAATGTCGATCATTTGTTTTCTTTCATCCAATAAACATCAACACTTGCGTAAGCAGAATTAGCATAAAATTTAAGTAACGGTCTATTACTGATAAATCTCTACAGCTACACAAATGCATATTTTCTTTGAAAACCTAGAATTTGAGTGGGGGCACGTGCCCTCTGCTCCTTGTGTACTAGGTTGGCCCGTGAAGACATGTCCTGGTGTGAGAAAGACTCCTATCGACCATATTTCTTTCTTTAGTTTCAACTCTAGTTTAACCTGTAATCCAGTAAACCTAAACCCCAGTTAAGGATACCAAAGGGTATATTTGCTAGATTAGCCACCTTCCATGCCAATCATCTCAGTCGGAGAGAGAATAAATCTACAAATATTTTTGCTAACTAAATATGAAATAAAATATTCCATAACTAAATGGTTTGTAAAACGAAGGTTCAAAAATTATAAATTGTGCAAAGAACTCTTTCACTCTACTACATTACATGTAGGATTTTGTGGTGCATGATTAGTAGACAATTGTTTTATCTCTGACACTTGGGCCTTGTTTAGATCTAAAAAGTTTTTAATTTTGACACTATAGCATTTTCGTTTTTATTTGACAAACATTGTCCAATCATGGAGTAACTAGGTTTAAAAGATCCGTCTCGCGATTTACAGGTAAACTATGCAATTAATTTCTATTTTTATCTATATTTAATGCTCCATGCATATGCCACAAGATTCGATATGACGGGGAATCTTGCGGCATATAATTTGGTATTTTTTTTGGTTTTGGGTATTGTAGCATTTCATTTGTATTTGATAATTATTGTCCAAACATAGACTAATTAGGCTCAAAAGATTCGTATCGCAAATTACAGAAAAAACTGTGCAATTAGTTATGCTTTTTTTATCTATATATTTAATGCTCCATGCATGTGCGACAAGATTTGATGTGATGGAGAATCTTGAAAAGTTTTTAGATTTTGGGGTGAACTAAACAAGGTCTGAGTAGTACTCTATCCATACCAATAAAGAAAGTCATTTTAAACAAGATTTAAGTCAAACATTGAGAATATAAATCATGAATAACTTTTAAGTTGTTGAATTTAGAAATGTGAATGGAAACCATATTAATAGATTTGTCTTGAAAAATACTTTCATAAAAGTTTACATATATTTTTTTTGATAAATATTTTTTTATAAAAACAAGGAGTTAAAGTTAGACTTTGAACGATTTCGTTTATGGGTAGGGAGATGGATACGGAGGGAGGGAGTAGTAGTCAAGAAGATGGTTAAATTGGCTTTCGCTGACCTGGACCCTACGAATTTGTCCTTGGGCCTTCCCAAGCGGAAACGGTGGCCCATTCCAAATAATATGCCAGTTTCCCGTTCTCACCCAGCGGGCCCCACGCCCCAGCGACACACGCTCTGCTGCCTCCCTTCCGTTCTTCGGGACGGAGACGAAGAGAGTAGGAGGAACAGCAGCAGACAGACACAGACAGTAACCGCTGGAGCCTCCGTTTTCGTGGCGCCCAAGGAAGCAGTAGACCGTAGCCGCCAAGTTTCCCTGCGGCCAGCCAGGCACGCTCCACTTCGCATATAACCGCCGCCAGCTTGCCTTCCATATATATAACCGCCGCCGCGGCCCGGCCCCGCCCCGCCCCTTGCGCTCCCATCCCAAAACCCCCCGCCACCAATCGCAGCCGCACCCCAAGCTCTCGCAAGTCGTCGCAACCCGCCGCGTCCGCGTCCGCGTCGCGCTCGTCCGAGATGAAGTTCGCCGCCGCGTACCTGCTGGCGTGCCTGGGCGCGGAACAAGCCGCCGCCGCCGCCAACACTGAGGAGGGGGCCGCGCCCGCGCCCGCGCTCCCGCCGACCAAGGACGACGTGCGACGCATCCTGGGCTCCGTCGGCGCCGAGGTGGAGGAGGACCGCCTCGACCTGCTCTTCGCGCTCATGGACGGCAAGGACGTCGCCGACCTCATCGCCGCGGGTAGGGAGCAGCTCGCCTACGCGCCGTCAGGAGCAGCCACTGCCGTGGCCGTGGGCGCCGCTCCCGCCGCCGCAGCTGCCGAGGCCGAGGAGGAGGCGGCCAAGAAGGAGGCGGCCAAGAAGAAGGAGGAGGAAGAGGAGGAGGAGGATGACGACGCCCTCTTCAACCTCTTCGACTGATCGCGTGTCCGTATGTGGATCCATCCATGTTCATCCTCGCCCTTCCTTCCTGCTTGGTACTCTGAGCCCTTCCTTCCTGCTTGGTACTCCGATGGTAGCATACCGTAGACTGGTAGTAGCAGTAGATCTATGCTGGGGTTTGCCGTCTAGATCGAGATGGATCCACCTGTGTTTTTGATGCCCAGAGTTTTGGGGGCCGGATTATGGATCTTGCTGATCGGAGATTGATGATCTGAGTCTGTTCTAATCAATTTCAGTACGTGATACATGCATGCTTCAAGTGATGCTACCCCGTGAACTCACACTGTTTTCCAAAACTTGAAGTGAACTTTCTCTTTTCTTTCTTTTTTTCTTTCCTCTTGGACAGTGAACCCTCATTTTTCTTGCCTCTTTTCATTGAACTAGCATATACCCGTGCGTTGGTACGGAAATAAAATTTCAATGCACAATAATATAAAAAATTATACCGAGTCAAAATATATAGACTAACATACTATTCTGATCCACTTGCAAATAAAAAAGCACAATTTCTAAAAAAATCATATCGCCATATGTATTATCAATATGTACTTTTTTATTTTTTCTTGGCCGCCGCCAGCCCTGGCCCACCCCGGTGATTCACTGCGTCTCGCCAACGCCCGCCGCGCCGGAGACGTCGTGCTCGAGTTTGGCCCGGGCACCCGCTTGCTCACCGTCACGCTGCTACAGGCAGACGCTACCATCTCCACTGTCGAGAAGGTTTATAACATTTGCTTTGCGTGTTGTTTCCATAGCTGGGCTGTGTGTTAAGTGCCGGTTGCTGAAACTTATAGAGACCTCCTGAAACGAATTGGAATTGTGTGAAATGGTTCAACGTGTTTGGGTGAAGAAAGTGGGTGATGCAATACTATCATTGATGAGTCAATAACTGCGAGTTCTCCATTGTCAGTTAGTAATGTTGTAACATCGCTAAATAAATTAGAGAATATTGTATATATATTACGCGAACATCACTAAATACATCATAGAACATCATCTGTATATTACACGAACATCGCAAAAAGCACCATAAAACATCATCATGATAGCATATGAACATAACATCTCATAAAATATAAAAATTTAAAATTAAACATTTAATAAATAAATAATTAAGTAATATAAAATATAAAATAAAAATAACTATAAAATACATAAAGACAAAGATAAAAAGAGTAAAGAAAGAAAGGAAAAATAATAAAATATAAAAAATGAAATAAGACAAACAATTAATTAATTATAGTAAAATCAAAAAAGATATATAAAAATGAAGGGAATAATGTAAGATAAAAAATAAACAAAAAATACAAATACAAATAAATAATTAAAGTACGAGCAAAAATAAAATAAGATAAATAAAGATATAAAAGTTACAAAGAAAAATAAAAAAATCACATGAAACAAAATAAATAAATTAAAATAAATTAACAAAAGGAAATAAAAAATAATAAGAAAAGGAAATGAAAGAAACAAAAGGAAATAAAAGAAATATACAAAATAAAAAGAATAATAAAAAATCAAATAAAACAAAAGGAAAAAATGAAGCACGGAAAGAAAAAAGAGATAGGAAAAGAAAGGAAAAGAGAAAGAAAAAAAGAAGGAAATGAGAAAATATGAAAAAAAGAAGAATAAAGTTGAAAAAGATAAGAAAACTTACGTACACGAGAAGAATAAGAAAAATGATAAAAGAAAGAGAAAAGAAAACAAGAAAAAAGAAAAAAGAAAGAGAAAAGAAAACTTACCTATACGTAATGCTGCAATTCGCGCCAGAGCTCAGTTCAGCTGTAATTCCCGCCCAAGCTCAGTTCCCGCGAGCGTTGCGTGTGAGATGTGAGCGTGTGGAGCCATCTATCTGTCGGCGCAGTTCGCTAGAGCGGAAGGAGCACGCGGAAGCTAGGAGGCACGTTGAAATGGTGTTGACGTCTCCTGTTTTATCTTTTTAGGAGTGAGATTTTGTTTTTTATTAGGTTGATCGGATATCACGTTGGAATTGTTGGCAGCAATTTCATTATAGATGTTAAGATTAAGAAATTGATGGTTCGGCGATATAATGTTGCGTCACAACAAACAACTAGGTATTATTCAGATTTTAGGCAGTTTTTCGTTCAGCAAAAGAATCTAGACAGTTTTGCAGGCGGAGGCATAAAAAAATACTCCATATTTCTGCAGCGTTTTTTTTATAAAATTAAAATATCTTCAATAACCACTTTCCACTTAGGATTCAACTGAATGTATGGACGTTTCATACAATTTTCATCATATTTGGCAAAGTCCCTCCAAATAGGATCAGATTTGATTTGAATCATGTTTCAGAATCAGAACTCACCTTGATGTTCTAGGAAACACAAGGGTTACAGCCAACAGAAACGTGATGTTCCATTTGATTCAACATAGATATGGGATTCTGTTCCATTTGATTCAACATAGATATGGGATTGTTCATTGCAGATGATATGGTGCATTGCTGTTTGATCCTGTAAACGATGTTTGTTCGTGATGAATGATGATTCGACTTTAACAATACAGTCAGAGTTCTCTTGAGCCTGTGAATAATCAGAGTGTTTAAAACAGAGCCACCACCAGTTTCTTATGACATCTATACGGAGTATAATGAAATTGCTTTGCTGCCAACAATTCCAACATTATATCCGAGCAAACCTATTCCAACATTATATCCGAGCAAACCTAATAAAGATCTAAAGAGGCAAGAAAAAAAAAAGTGCACATCGTTTTGGATAACAGTGTGATTTAATGATGGTTCGGCAATATAATGTCAGTCAAAAGCTCTGTTTCCGGTATATTCAGATTTTAGGCAGTTTTTCATCCAACAAAAGATCTCGGCAGTTTCACAGTTGTGGAAACATTAAAAAAAACTCCGTATTTCTGCATTGTTCTTTAAAATATCTTCAACAACCAGGTTTCACCTAGAGTCCCCTCCAAATATGATCAACTTTGAATCATGTTTCAGAACTCAAACATGATGTTCAAGAAGTTAAATAGATACGTGCTGATATGCAGTTTTATCACTAAGGATTAGGATTCTAGAAAACATACTGTAGTAGTTTGTTACTGGTAGTAGTAGCAGCCAATAAGAGCATGTTTGATACATGACTATTTGCTTGTTACTAGATGGGTTAAAAATTAGCCCAAATTGAATTAACTACCAACTAGTTAAAGACTTGTTTAAAAAATTAACTCACATATTAGCCCGCTGGCAGGAGCTAATTTAAGCTCCTTTTTAGCTAGCTATAGGAATTAGCCCTTGGTTTATATACGTGGTTCAATGGCTGGGTTGCCGGATTGATCTTATTCATTGGAGAAATATCTAGTCTGTTCTATTCAGTTTCACTAATGCATGCTTTTCAGTTTTATATATGGAAGATGTTTTGGCACATTATTCTACAAAATTGCGATCCCAACTGCTACGTATGTGTTAGTCTTATGATGAAGTTCTGCTACGAACGACGTGTTAGCTATTAGCATTAGCTAAGCCCCATGTTTGTTCATGATTGATTTTGCGGAGTTCACTGTTCACCAAAAATTGGATTATCCTAGTATTTCATTTCATTTGTTCAACGAAATCCAACGCAACTGGATATTCATATTACCCAATGAAATCCAAATCCAATTAGATCTTGAATCCATTACCACGTATATCCACAACTGTGTGTGTCTGATTCTCTCCACATACGGCCCCACGACGCCTTGTTCGTTTGACTGATTTGTTGTGAAAGAAAAATTATTTCTGAATGGCTGACAGATTCGGCTGATAAGCTCAAACAAACACATTCAAGTTGGGCTGCCTCGTTGCCGCGGCACAACCAATTCGATTTCCGTCAACGGACTGTGCTAATATGGCAAGATCCGAGGGAATGGTATGGTCCTATCATCCTGGATATAAGAAGAAAATATAGAGCTTTGCCAACATGAAAGAAGGCTATTGAATTTTGATGCACATCGGTTTGCTAAGAGTTCTATTACCTTAGACGTAGGCATGTGTGGTTCATCTCTCCTCCAATTAGAGTTTGTAAATAATTGGTGATCGAGCCCTGTTTTCTCAAAAAAAAACTGTATTTGAAAGGAGAATGGTACATGTAGGAACATATTGCTTGTTGAGTGTGGACTCGTTCCACTAAGCTAGAGTTACCACCATTTTGAACCATACTCGTTCTGTTAAAAGTAAGACTAACGTGTCTGCTAGAGGCTGCAAAGAAATATATGCCCTTGCCATGAATGGTCATATAAGGGCACGTACAACAGGTCCCTTTGTGCCGTCTCTATGCCATTATTTTTTTGAGTTCTGTCAAAAGTAAGACTAACGTGTCTGCTAGAGGCTGCAAAGAAATATATGCCCTTGCCATGAATGGTCATATAAGGGCACGTACAACAGGTCCCTTTGTGCCGTCTCTATGCCATTATTTTTTTGTAGAAAGACCCCCAACAGAGTCAAGAGACAGTGAGGTCGTCGTCTCGCGAGAGGATGACCCTAGCTCGCACTCCGAGAAGAAATTTTCGCCTAAAGTATTCAAAGGATAAGCATGTACAACGCGCTGAGCCAGTGAGTAAGGAAGAGCATGTGAAGTGCAGAGTGCCATACATCTTTTAGTTTCTACAAACTATAGTGGAGAGAGAAAACAACAAAGAGCTACTATACTAGGATATGCTAAAAAGTTATTGTAATCATGTTGCTCTTATTTATCTTTGATACATTTTCTATCAAATAGCCATAGAATAGTATACAAATATTTATTTATAGTTGATCATAACTACATGCGGAGTATTAAACAACGTAGAGACAAAACCTCATCTGTGGGTTGTATGGTCAGTCTTTATATTTGTCTGTATGATAAATTCGATGTGCTTAGAGACAAATCCCCGTCTATGGGTTGTACATGCCCTAATCCATACCCTTTTGCATATCTGGACATAAAAGATGGCAAGATATGCACCGGCCCTCCAAACTCATTAATCTAGGTATCAATGTGCAACATTCTTTTCCCTTAGTTCAATTCAAACCATTCTAAAAGTTAGTCATCAGTTCAAATCTCAATCTCAATAGAAGCATCGTCCAATGACTACAGTAAGCTCAATCCTAAATCTTATTTTAAACCAAATTCAATCTCTAGTTACAAAAGGCAAAGAGCTTACACAATATCTTAAGGAAGTAATTCAATCATTGACGGAGAAGCCTCCCAAGTCACTTGTTGAAGCTTGCCCCCCGCCTGCACAACTCACCACGTCACCCACCTACACAGACTATGAGACTACCATCGCTCGATTCCCCTGCCCCGCCAGCCGATGGCGGGTCGTGAGAGCAAGTATTATGGTGGGCTGTAAGCTGGCTAAATGCTGATGTGGAAGAGAGAAGGGAGGAGAGAGAGGAGAAGCAGGCTGTAAGCTTACAGCCAGCTTAGACACAAAAACCAAGAAACTTTGTGAGAGAGATAAATGGGTCATGTATTAATAGTGAATAGCTAACTATTGTATGGGTGGGCTGGGATAGGGATGAAAACGGATCGGATACGAACGGATATCATTGATATCGTATTTGTTTTCATATTTTTGGTCGGATTCGGATTCGAATACGGATAATCTCAATCATGTCGGATAAGATACGATTGGATGTCGACATCATAAATATATGATTTAAATATTCGGATACAGATACGGTATCGGATGTTGAATATTCGGACTCGGATACGGACAGATTTGAACCCCTCTAAACGAATTCAGTCTCGAATACGGTCGGAAAATATCCATACCGTTTTCATCCCTAGGCTGGGAGAAGGCTGTAAAAAACCTTACAGCCAGCAAGTTGGCTGTATTATTAAACTTGCTCTGATGCTATCCCACGACGCCTCTCACCCAGACACACCGCTCGATGTGGATAAGAGGAAGTTGTGGCCCGTGGAGGGTAAGACATGGGTATTAAAGTTATATATTTCGGCTTTCCATTTTCATTTCTTTGCTTTTTTCCTTTTCCATTAAGGCCTTGTTTAGTTCCACCCAAAATATCAAAATTTTTCAAGATTCCTCGTCACATCGAATCTTTAGACGCATGCATGGAGTATTAAATATAGACAAAAATAAAAACTAATTACACAGTTTGGTCAAAATTGACGAGACGAATCTTTTGAGCCTAGTTAATCCATGGTTGGACAACAATTATCACAAACAAACGAAAGTGCTACAGTGTCGCGAAATTTTTCACTTCGGGAACTAAACAAGGCCTAAGTTGGTTCAAGTGATGCTATTTAAAATTGGAGGAGAGGAAAATTTGTAATTCAAAAAATGAGGACAAATCTGCAAAGTCTAAAAAGAAGGCGGTAAACATGTAGTTGTTGGTCAAAATGAGGGCTTAAACATAGTTTGCCACAACATGTTTTAGAAAATATAAATATTCATAATACTAAACAATACTTATCACACAAAATTAGAACTCCACTTGACGTTACGCAGCTACGATTTCCACTTGTGCTTTGTGCGTCTGGATCGAAGATTCAAAATGAAGTGGATTATTTATTTCTCTATACAGAGTGCTGACGCGACGCAAGTACGCAACTACCAAAACGCGGTGCTCGCCACCGCGTTGTCACCGCGTGCATGCGGATCGACGCGGACGTTGCTGTCCACCACTGCTCCATCTCGCATCTTTTACTTTTTGCTTGCTATGATGTACTATTATGACTTTGTTTTGTTCGCCATATTTTTTTAAAGCCTGTTTAGATTGAAGATGAAAATTTTTTGGATGTCACATCGGATATGTCGGAAGGATGTCGGGAGGGGTTTTTAGAAATTAATAAAAAAATAAATTACATAACTCGTCGGGAAACTGCAAGACGAATCTATTAATTATAATTAATCTGTCATTAGCACATGTGGGTTATTGTAGCACTTAAGGCTAATTATGGACTAACTAGGCTTAAAAGATTCGTCTCGCGATTTTCAACCAAACTGTGTAATTAGTTTATTTTTTATTTACATTTAATGTTTCATGCATGTGTCCAAAGATTCGATGGGAAGGATGAAAATTTTTTGGTGGGAAACTAAAGAGAGCTTTAGATGTGAGTACTGTAGCATTTATTTTATTTAGTAATTACTTCCTCCGTCTACGAAAGAATCAATTTCTAAAATCCGTACCAGTTATTTTTTTAAGTTTGACTAACTTTATAGAAAAGAGTAACAATATCTACGACGAATCTAATGATACTAATTTGATACTATAAATTTTAATATTTTTTCTAGAAATTTGGTCATTTTCGACGTATGTGTTTAAAAATTCAAAACGATATGATGATATTTTTTTTAGAAAGTAAACAGGGCCAATTGTTTGTCGCGATGAGTAAATTAAAGACGCTAAAGAGATGTTAGGTACGGTCATTCTTAAAATCAGGCAGGCAGAAAACTGCACACGACACGAGCCTATTCACTTTTCTAAAATGTCATAGTTAAAAGTACTTTTTACTGATTTGTTATGAGCTAACAGATTCGGTAGACAAGTTCATAAACATCAACTAGTACCGTAGGTCAGGTAAAAAAAAAGGCCTACTCCATATTCTTCAATATCGGTTCTTTAGAAATTGCAGGACTGCCTAAAATGAAGAGTACAAAACATAGAATTACAGTGCCTTAACACGTTGAATACTATACAATGGAAAATTACAATACAATGGAAAAGCAAAGGAAAGTCACGGAAATAATGACAGCTTATTCGATGTTTTTTTAAATTACACAGTAGAGAACACAAACACACATAACACACAGATACTCACCCCTATGAACACATGTACACAAATCCTATTTTTATGAACACCTCGGAAGGACTGAGCCGACACATCTTGAGATTCATGAAATTATTAGACGCCTCGCTATCAACAGGGATGTCGTCTACAACTGAAATTAAGCATAGCGTCATTAAATCGTATAATAAATCTAGCAGATCTTGAGATTCACAAAGTCATCATAGTCATCATAAGCAGAGATGTTGCTTACCACTGAAAGCATAACACTATTAAATTCTGAAACAAATCAAGAAAAATACGAACACACGTGCCAAGTCGAGAACTTAAACTTAGGTGATAGGTTTCACTACAAGAAACCTAAACAACCGATCTATGATCAATATTCGTGGTTTATTTCGATGTTGAGTGCATAAAAAAATAGGAATCAGAAGATGTAGATACAGAGCATTTCCAATATACTAGACCTTCATGCTACAAGTACTCTAAAATCTAGGCCCTAAATCTCGATAAGAATGAACTGATTCGCGTGAAATTGCTATACTATTTCTATGAAATTCCTGCGTTCCGTATTGAAGGAGCCCCACGTGGAACGAGCCATTGCAATGAAATTTCATATGATTCAAAAGGGGTTAATTCTGTCCCAAGACCGACACAATAATTTTCCATATAGAATTCTAAATTCTAATCATTTGATATTCTTACATTTCTATATCACTATAGAATTAGGATGTAATAATGACCACTAAACTAATAAAAATGAAGTCTTCGTAGTTCATTAACAATTCCACAACGATGTAGAAGCCAAATTAGACTGTAGAACATGGGTTGCTAGTTGATTTCCTCTTTTATCGACATCCATGGATCATATATTATGTCATCGCATTTCTCACGAATATCATTTATATATAAGACCAAAGGTTTAGTGACATTATATTGTTCTACTGGTAAACGATTGTCGCCTTGATAGCAAGACGTCCGTATTAACTTTATCAATCTTAAAATATATTGTCCTAGTCTTTTGAAGGTGTTTATAGGAGTGAACACGTGTGTCTATGTGTCCATATAGGGGTTAGTTTCAGTGCATGCATGAGTGTCTGTATTTAGTTCTGTGATAAAAAAAAACCTCTATTTCACCTTTTTTATTTCTTTTTGGCAAACCGGATTTGATTTGTAAGCATATAATCCGTGGGATTAGTATATGTAACGAGTTATAAAGACCACTACTCAAAAGCCATGGTCATAACTACATTGAAGTTTCAGATTGACCCAAGGACCTTAATTAACGTTTGATCTAAAAGTATACAAAAGGTTTTACACAGTTTTTTCTAACTTTTACGCGAACATCACGGATAATACATGTACACTATTCTTTCATCCCTGGAACAAGTACTACATAATAACTACATATAAGCAACTTATATTGTATATCCCATCCACATGTGACCACTAAATATTAGTCTAAAATATTTGTCTATGGTCTATATATATATATATATATATATATATATATATATATATATATATATATATATATATATATATATATATATATATATATATAGACACACTTAGATAAAACCTAGCCCCATTGGCTGATGCAAGTCAAGTCAAGTCAATCTCTAAAAGTCTCGAGTTGCAATATATATATATGCTACATCGTCGATCTATATATATATATGCTAATTATGCACGCACATATCCGATCCGATCCATCCCAGAACAACGCAACCGCAAAAGTGAGGCAGTCGCATTGACGCCCTCGCTCGCTCGCTCTCTAGGTCAATCCCTTGTAGCTATAGGTACTTTCCACTTCCAGCAAGCAGCACTGCACCATCATCGTCCATGGGGGCGTTCGACGACTGCTGCGACGACTGCTGCTGCTACAGCTGGAAGGACTTCTGGTGGTGCGTCCTCTGCCTCGCCATCCTCGCCGTCATTGCCGTCATCGTCATCCTCGTCGTCGCGTTCGGCTTCGTCCGCCACGTCGACGTCTCCATCGACGACGCCTCCCTCACCCGCCTCGCGCTCGTCGCCGCCGGCACGCCGAACGCAACGACGACGACGGCGACGGCGACGGCGCTCGCGTACAACCTCTCGCTGACGCTGACCATCCGCAACCCGAACTGGGCCATGAGCATGACGACAACCGAGCCGCTGGAGGCGACGTACAGCTTCGACGGCCAGCAGTTCGACCGCGTGAGGCTCGCCGACGAGGGCGACGAGCACCCCGCCGGCAAGACCAGGGTGTACAGGCTCACGACGGGCTCCGATGGCGCGCTCGTCTCGCTGGGCAACGCCGGCGTCGCCGAGTTCAGGAAGGAGAACGCCACGGGCGTCTTCGAGGTGGAGGTGGCCGTCAAGGGCGAGGTGAAGTACACGGCGCGCGTCACCAAGTGCGCCGTGAGGCCACCTGCCCGCTCAAGCTGCAGCTCGCGCCGCCGGGGCAGGCGCCGGCGGCGCTCGTGTTCCAGAAGGTCAAGTGCAAGCTCGCCAAAGCGGAGAAGAACTGCTAGCGTGGCGGGCAACGGCCTTGGGGTGGGGTGTATCTTCAGATGGTGTCATCATCAATAAATAAATTGCAAGAAGTGGGGAATGCCGGCAGTTAGGGTTATCCACACTACAGGGAACGGGTTCTTTGCTGACAGCTTGAAGCTGTCGACGAAGAGAGTAACCCTGTCGGCGAAGACTTTGCCGACAGCATTTCTCTGAGTCTGTCGGCGAAGAGCTGTCGGCGAAGCTCTAGTCAGCGAAGCCCACTTTGCCGACAGGCATGGACGGACTGTCGGCGTTGTTTCACCGACAGCTACGTGTCCTGTCGGCGAAGGACACAACGTCGTTAAGACGGTTGCCGTCTTCTTCGCCGACAGCTTGGAACAGCTGTTGGCAAAGGGCTAATCTTTGCCGATAGTATTGCGTCGGCTGTCGGCAAAGTCTTTGCCGACAGCTTGCTATGCTGTCGGCAAAGGGCTGCCCTTTGCCGACAGCAGGTGTTTGCGCTGGGAAAATACCCAGCTTTGCCGACAGCTGTGGCATATGCTGTCGGCAAAGCTGGGCAAATTTTTTCTTTTCTTTTTGCTGATTTCTTGCATTTAAACCACATTTATCATATAGAACCACATTCGGAATGTCTGGGTTTTGAGCATCCGACACCACAAATTGCTCTAAACTTTTTGAAATTTTTATCATAGGCTCCACATGAGATAACATGACACCCCGACAAGTTTTGTGATTTTCCGACTTCGTTTGGATTTTATATAATTAAAAAATACCTCTACCACGTCGCGAAAGTGTTGTTCCGTGGACGAGGACTTCAAACTTTGGGGTGAGCTTCTGCACACGGCCTCAAAATACAATCTCCAAAGTGAATATCATTTCTTGAATGGCTAAGTTTCAATATTTCATGCACCTGCAGTTCAAACTTGGAATTTTCGAGAAAATTCAAGGAAACAGAAGAAATCAACAAAATATAGCCAAAAGTTATAAAAAGTTTCCAAATTGGAACATGTGCTTGTAAACAATATAGCTAGACAACCTAAAAAGTTTGAAGTCAAAATTCCAAAAAAGTGCAAAATCTTTGCCGACAGCTGTGACAAAGCTGTCGGCAAAGAGCTGTCTTTGCCGACAGCAGTAGATGCTGTCGGCAAAGCACTGTTCCCTTTGCCGACAGCCTGACGTCAGTGCTGTCGGCGAAGCAAACGACGGCGGCACCGTTTGACCCCACCTAAACTTCGCCGACAGGGCTTCTTTGCCGACAACAGGGCTGTCGGCAAAGAACGGATTCGCCGACAACTTTCCTTCGCCGACAGCCAGGAGACTTAGAGCTGTCGGCGAAGAATACTTTCCCGACAGCGGACTTTGCCTATCGGCAAAGAAGTTCTTCGCCGACAACTCAGGTCCCGGCTGTCGGGAAAAGGCTGAGCTGTCGGCGAATTTCGTTTTTCCCGTAGTGCCAAGTGTACAGCCTGCTTTTAGTCTCTATCGCACGAGCTAAGCCAAAAGCTAGCTCAATTAATTTTAAGCTTTTGTTAACTTTTGGCTGAAGAAAATAACGATGTAATAGGCCTGAGCATGGCACCTGTTGCAAGATCAAGGTGACAAGGTAGCACCGTGGATCATTGTTCGTTCGATCAATCTACTTTTAACGAGAAATCAAGTACAAACTCCAAGGACCGGAGGAAGAAGGTTGCTAACGGGTGCAACTGTGTGTAAGGCTAAGAGCTAGAAAAATTGTCGCTTTTTACGTCTTGGTTGTTGGTGTTAATTTCAATGTGTTGGAGGTCATCCTGTGGTATGATTAATATGCACTATGGAGTATTATAATGGTTGTTGGCGTTCATAATGATTTTTAAGCCTATATAGAGAACAACTGAGTGATTTATGGATAATCATGCTTAGTTGATGATACTGCTTTTGGGTGAGATTGGAGTTCACCTAGTGCATTTGTATTGGCAATTTGCATCTAATGGCCTAGTGACTTGTTGAAGCTATGGGATGCTTATGACTCTTGGTGGTTCGTGGCACATAGATTGCTTGGAGCAATTGGAGTTCCGTTGAAACACTCAATTGGATATTGTGAGGTGATTGCAACATCAATTGTGAGTGGCTCTAGTGACTTATTGAAGCTGCGAGATTCATGTTACGCTTGGTGGTTGTTGCCAGCTAGATGGTTTGGAACGGCTAGAGTTCTAATGAAGCACTCAATTTGAGACTATAAGGTGCTTGAAATATCGACTGTGATCATCCCTGTTGACTATGGTGAAGTGCAACTCTAGCAGAATTGAGGCTATCGGTGTACCTTGTGATTGGTTGCCTTACACGCTAGCACTCATGTCAGAACCAATCTTCGAGGCTTGTTGAGCTAGTAGGGGAGTGACACTCTTTGGACACACCTCAATGTGGAGTAAGTGCGGCGCTGCTGGCAAGCAACCGAATCTACGGAGAAAAAAAATCTTATATCATCATCTTTGTCTTCCCTTGTGGTTTGCAATATCTACATTTGCTCTTTCTCTGTGTTTTCTTAGCTTGTGTAGGTCTTTAGCTCTCTAGCTTGCTTGTTTGATTATGTAGTTGTTCTTGTTGCTAGCGTACCCAAGTAGTTGCTAGTGTTTCTTTCGAGTAGCCCTTGTGTAGTTGAGTAGCTAGTTGTTCACTAGATTTTTTAGGGTTATCTTGTTTGGCTTGCTAGTCTCAGTGTTTGTAGTGGTTATTAGGGCTCATATTAGGGTTATTCTGTTCGCTTATCTGAAAGTCATAGCTGAAAGTATTGTTCGTTGATTTATTGTGAGAGAAAATACTGCTAGCCGGTAGAAAAAGTATGGCTTATAAGGGAAGTGAACTGGGCCGCTTATGCCTATTTATGTTTGTACCTTGTGAAAACTTTTTAGTAGACTAGTCACCTCCTTTAACATCAATCGATCTTCACTTTTATGTTTCACAATTTCTCTCTTATCCCCACTCACTACTAAAGAATTGATCTTACCCAACAAGAGCTTCTTTGTATAGAGGTGGCTCAGTTTCTAACAGCTTCTACAGTGACATCCAAACTAAGCTCTAATAACACATTTGTATAGAGGCGGCTCTACTTTTAGCCATCTCTAAAAATCGATTTGTACATGCGACTGTAATTTAGAGCCGCATCTAAAAATAGGGGCTACATAGTAAAATTCGGCCTTTTCATATGACTTCGGATGGAGAGCGACCAAATAAAAGTTGTAGATCTCAAAGAGTTAAGCAACTTTGTAGTTGACAACTTTTTCATTTGAAATCATCCATGCAATGAAAATTACATTAGAATTTCTCACATTTGAATTCAAATTTCCAAACATCCTTGGATGGAGAAACAACCAAAACCAAAGTTGTAGACCTCGAAATACAACTTTCTAGTTGATAAATTTTTCATTTGAATTCATTTAGAGTCTCAAATACTCATTTTAAAATTAGACGAAGATAAAATAAAGAGGACGAATATCCTAAATGGACAATATTATCTTATGGGTGGAGTGGTTAGGGCAGAAACACACGAGCCCTGCAGTCGCCACACGCATGTGGCTACCTAGCTAGCGAGGCCTCGTTAATTTTTTTCTATTTTTTGGGCCAAGATTTGTGATTTTTGAGCCGCAATTTGTAGACATGTCTTGAAATATAGTATCTCTACAAATCAATTTCTAAAGATAGCTCCTCTTTTCAGCACTTGTCCTAAAAAAATCCGATTTATAGAGGTGGTCAATGATTTATAAAGGTGGAAAAGTAATGCACATACTAGTCGCTTTATAGAGTCATCCTAGCCATCTCTAATGTGTTTTTAGTAGTGATCGTGCCACGTCAATTTGTCCTAGTGCGTGGCATGTCTTGAATAAGTATGTTATTATTTATAGTGTATGGAAACTCGTACGTTGGGATATGACCTTAACAGTCAGGGAATGGGAACGTGGCCATGTTCCGAGAACATCGTTCTGATTTGTGGAACGGGAACATAACGGAACACCGTCTCAAAATTTAGTGGAATGTGACCCTGGTGAGTTAGGGGCACCCACGAACATCAACTTGTCCTTGCTGCTTGCCACAAGAACTCTGCCGCAACGCAGAGAGCGAGGAACCAGGGAAGAAGCAAGGACGGAGAGCGAGAAGAAGGCTGGATGGGGTCAGGGGGGTGGCGACGGGCGAGCATGGGCGACGGCGATTTCTTGTAAGTTTGCCTGGAGTCCTGGACACTAAATGAGCTTTAGTGTTTAGTGGTGGACGATTACCATGCAACGGTCCAATGAATAAAACAAAAAAAAGAAACAATTGGCAAAAAAAGTAGATGCTGCAAGGATTTGAACTCTAGATGTTGCATTATCAAATCAAACAAATCTAGATTGCATGGACCAACCAACTTGTCCCCTACACATTACTATTTAATTGGTACATGTTTTAGTACTTGAAGGGAGGAGTCGAGGCTGTATACCCTCCATGTTCCACCATTTTGAAGTGTATATCGTATCACGTACCCTATTCCCGTACCACGTTCCATTCGTTCTATGAACTTAACTGGTAAGGATATGACTTCTACTACTTAAACAATGCGTACCCGCCGCCTAGACCAAAAGAGGTAAAAAATAAAAGATAACAGGCAGAGATTTGTCCATTGTCAACATGCGGAATCGCATTGCAATAACTAGGTTTGTTCACAGCAAGAAAGTTTGTGAAACAGGAATACATTGCTGCATTGTTTAAATCTCATGTGAAGAACTCTTGTTCAAACATTTGCCATCGAAAACAATGAATAATGTGAAAGGCGAAACACACACACACACACACACACACACAGAGAGAGAGAGAGAGAGAGAGAGAGAGAGAGAGAGAGAGAGAGTTCAACACACAGTTCAACTCAATTGCAACAAGGACCAATAAGAGGGGGACAGGATGAGTAAAACACAGCACATGAGCTCCAAATCAAAATCAATGCATTTGCAAACCAATATAATCATCATCTCTAGCAGTACTTGTCGTCGGACTTGGCGAGCTCGCAGTCGACTTTCTGGAACACGACGGACGTTGCCCCCGGCGCGGCGAGCTGCAGCTTGAGTGGGCAGGTGGCCTCGATCTTGCACTTGGTCTTGCGCAGCGTGTACTTGAACTTCCCCGTCACCGCCACCTCCACCTCGAACACCCCCGTGGCGTTCTCCTTCCTGAACTCGGCCTCGCCGGCGTTGCCGAGCGCCACGCCGCGGGCCTCCGAGCTCGACGCCAGGTGGTACACCACCGTCTTCCGGGGACCCTGCTTGTCGCCCTTGTCGGCGACGTGCACGCGCTCGAACGGCTGCCCGTCGAAGCTGTACGCGGCCTCCAGCGGCTTGTCGTGCTTGATGCCGATGGCCCAGTTCGGGTTGCGCACGGTCAGCGCCAGCGTGAGGTTGTAGGCGAGCGCCGTCGTGGGCGTGGTCACCAGCGCGAACCGGGTGAGCGACGCGTCCTCCACGCGGATCCTGACGTGGCGGAGAGGCCCGCCGAAGATGACGATGACGATGACGACGCCGGCGATGACGATGAGGCCGATGACGACGGCGAGACAGATGAGCCAGTCCTTGACATTGTCCCAGCACTCGCCGCAGCAGCCACACATGGTTGCCTCGCCGTCGCCGTCGCCACGCGGTTGATGAGGCGGCGTTCTTGCTTCAGATGTAGGAAGGAGGCTGTACTGCTTGGAGTTTGCATCGGTTTGAGTTGGGATCGAATTTGAGGTCGATCCGGCAGGTAATGAGATGATGATGCGTTGAGAAAGGAGCAAGTAAAGAATAATAGACATAGCTTTATTTAGTAGATCTGTATAATCTTGGTCCTCGTCATTGTTTTTACATTTCAATACAGCTAGTTGGCCCAGGGCTTATCTGGACGGCGCTTTAATTTTTTGTTGCGCGCACATGGAGACGCTGGAGAGCATCTGCCGGGCAACTCGGCTCCACAAAACTTGTGGAGCAGCTCGAAAAAAACTAAAATTTATGGAGTAACTCTTTAGATGTTCTCACAACTCATCTATTTTGCTCGAAGTGCGTTGAGCTGAAATCATTGAACTAGAAAATATGGAGCAGAGCAGTCCTAAACACCCCCTAAGATTAGAACATAATACCATCATTTTGTCTGAGTCAACTAGATTAAGGGTGGAACAGTACAATGGCCAATTGTGATCCTGAGTCTTAAGTTCAATGGGCATGCACTCACAATTCGAATATCGGAACATGTACTGAAGACAATAGTGCACACACGGATTTTTTTTAAAAAAAAAGCCTTTTGAATCATAGGCTTCGTCGACACTTCAACCACTACCACACAGAACACGTAAATAGCTATCAAACTAACATTGTTGGTTGATTTGGAACCAGTAGTGAATATGTGAACTTTTACTGCCGGTTTGTGGCTACAACCAGCACTGATATACAACATACTATCACTCTGGTTATAGCCATGAATCAAAGTCCACGTATCAATGTCGGTTTATGGATTCAATAGGAGTGATAGGCTACTATTTTGCACAAAAAGATTCATAATTTTTCATATGAGGTCGGATAAGATAAACTTTATATCAAAATTGGATAGTTCAAAGAGATCTAAAACTTTATAATTGACAATTTTTAATTTGAGAATGTTTATATGTCCAAATATTCAGTATAAGTTCTCGAATTAGTTTTGAGATAGTTAACAATGTCGAATAGAGACAAAGTCAATATTAGAGTTAGTACTGCACTACAACTTTACAATTAACAACTTTTTTCATTTAAGATCATTTAGAGTATGAAATATCTAAAAGTAATATAAGGTTGGTAAATGTGTAGCCAAAAAAATAAAATAAAATGAAGGAAGAGAGACAACGGGGACAATCGAGAGTTAAGGGTTCAGTCTCATGCGGTCAATGAGCCAATCTCTTGAATGAAATGAGATGCATTCGAGTAGGAGAAGGGAGCACTCCCCCATTTGAAAGCAAAGTTAGACATCCATCTAGCTCTATGTTCGCCATTCCTACTCCGATCCTAATTCGTGCCCACTCCTCAAATTTACCTCCGAAACCTTAGATTCACCATCGTTGTACCCTATCTTACACCACCACTCTAGCGCAGATAGATTTTGATATGGATGATTTTGTCATCGATACCATGGTCGCCACTTGAACTGGGGTTTGCCATACGCATGGTTGAGGAGTAAATGAGTAATCGAATGAGAGAGGGAGGGGTGATTGTGAGTCAAGGGTTAAGTTTAATTTTTCAATGAGCAAACCACTCAAGGGCAATATGATCATTTCCCATCAATTTCATCATACATCAGGTCGAACATGTCGTGCCAACCAAGAAGAAGCCAATCGAAGTGGTATATGGCGTATAAAACCAGAAGCCAAAGGAGATTGTTTCATTTATTAGAAAATAATATTCAACTAAGAAAGAAAGAATGTTCTTTTAAAAATGTTTTAGTTGGGAAAAAATAAATTTTGTTGTGTGGGGATGAACAAATCCTTAATGAGAAAAAAATGTTTAGGATAATTTTTTTATGAATTTAGTTATTTTATAAAATTATTTTCTAGCAGCATGTGAGTTATTTTAAGACTTAAGATTTTAGTTATTTTATATGTATATAAGTAGGAATGCGAGTCATGTTATTCATGAATCTACAAAAATTAAGAGGCCCTTTGAAATGCAATAACTCTACAAGAATTATTTATTTTCAAAAAAACAATAAATGAAAAAAATCGCTGTTCCAAAGGAGTCCTAAAACTAAAACTATTTGTGATTTTAGGTACAAGTACAACCTCCGAATCCATGGACTGAGGGAGTATATAGCATGCCACAGTAGGAAAAACAAAATTGTTTATTTATTTATCTGAAAAATTATAGCTAAAATTACTATTTGTTGATTTATCGACATATAAGTAAAACGAAAAGGAAGCTCAACAATTTACTACTACTACTAGTGCACAAATGTACAAGTGTACAACCAGCAAGTCACTGTGGAGGCAGTAAGGAAAGACGGTTCTTTTATTGTCAGGGCAAGACAGAAATTACCCACCAAATCTCCAGTTCCCCATCTCCATTCCGCGGCGGATCTCTTCTCTTCTCCCTCCATCGCCACCGGAGCGCAAGATTTGCTCCGCCTCCGCCATGTGCTGCTTCGACGACTGCTGCTGCGGCTGCTACGACTCGTTCTGCGACCGGTGCTGCTCCTGCATCTCGTACGACACGCGGGAGACCATCTTCGGCCTCTGCATCTGCTTCCTCGTGCTCGCCGCCGTCGTCCTCTTCGTCGTGCTCCTGGCCGCCTACGGCTTCATCCGCCACGTGGAGGTCGCCGTCGAGGCCGCCTCGCTGACCAGGTTCGCCCTCGTGACGACCCCGGCCACCGCGTTCGCCTACAACCTCTCCCTCACGCTCACCGTCCGCAACCGGAACTGGGCCATGAGCATCAAGAACACCGAGCCGCTGGAGGCCGACTACAGCTTCGACGGCCAGCGGTTCGACCGCGTCAAGCTCGCCGGCGAGGGGGACGTCCACCCGGCCGGCAAGACACGGGTGTACCACCTCGACTCCGGCGCGGGCGCCGCGTACGTGGCGCTCGGGAACGCCGGCGTCGCCGAGTTCGGGAAGGAGAACGCCACGGGGCTGTTCCAGGTGGAGGTGGCGCTCGCCGGCGAGGTCAGGTACCAGGCCCACTTCACCAAGTGCAAGCTGGCCGCGACGTGCCCGCTCAAGCTGCAGCTCGCGACGCCCGGGACGCCGGCCGTCGTCTTCCAGAAGGTCAAGTGCAAGCTCGCCAAGCCCGACAAGAACTGCTAGCTTAGCTAGCCAGCCGGCCGAATGGCGAGTGTTGTTGGATTTATTTTTAAGAGATGAGCTAGTGATTGACGATTGCGCTGGATTTGGTAAAAATTTGTAGCAAGGAGCACAGTAATTTGTTTGAATTGGAATTGTTGGTAAATTTGTGGCTAGTTTGTTGGAATTTGTACCGAGCATCCTGTTTGATTGGAGGCGAGTTTGTGTAATTCTTGAGTCGTTTGTGAACAGGATTTCACAAACTGGATAGGATGTGGAGAGAGTTTCTCTCTATCCGGGAGTTCAGAAGATTTGTGTCTCGAAATCTTGCTCACCTTTTCACTTAAACCTGTTCTCGATTAACAGAGCACAGAGAACAGTAAAAATGTAAACGGCGTGCTAAACGGACTTGGTGGGCGAGCACTGGACGGCCTGGTACATCTTGAATTCACAGTAAAATGTAAACGGAGTTGAAAAAAAAAATTGAACTATCCATATGAATGCATCTCTAGTGTTAAGGCTTTGTTTAGTTCCAAAAAATTTCAAGATTTTTCGTCACATCAAATCTTGCAGCACATGCATGGAGTATTAAATTTAGATGAAAACAAAAACCAATTACACAGTTTGTCTGTAAATCGTAAGATGAATCTTTTGACCCTAATTAGTCTATGATTGGACAATATTTGCCACAAACAAACGAAAGTGCTACAGTACCCAAAAGCTAAAATTTTTGCAAACTAAACAAGGCCTAAGTACTAGACTAGATGAGACATGTAATCATACAGAACATGCTTGGGGTCTTTTTTAGAAAAATACTACAGAACATGCTTGGTACCCTGGCAGTTCATCCGTCCGTGGCCGTCCCCACTCCCCAGGCCCTCTAGTGCCAAGCCTTGACCGACCTGAGTCAAGTCAACGTCTTCTTCCATCAAATACCCAACAGCAGAGCTGCCTTGTCTCACTCCCTAACCACCGGTACTTTGAAGCTATGACTCACCGCCTTTGTCGTGCTTTCCTAGGCTTCCATGTTCGTGCGCCTTGTTGAATCTACCCCCATGTCCATGCACTTTTTTGCTTGTTGTTGGTGATGAGGACCAAAAAGAGAGAAACGGGAGGGGTAGCAGCAACGAGAATGTCAAACTTGCAATGGCGGCTATCCTCTACCAAAGACTAGAAGCCACTCGTGCGCTGCTCCATGGTGATGGACAAGCAATAACATGATAAGGGAGGAGTTTGTCTCCTCGATTTTTTGACGGGTGCCTTGAATGTGAGGGTTATATTCCTCTTAGAGTATCTCCGTTGGATCCCCATTTCCTTTTTCCTTAAAATATAGCATAGAGGGGACTGAAAAAACTGAATTGTAAAACATGTGAAGATATGAGTTCTATTAGACTGTGAAAGCCCCTATCCCCTTTATATGTGGGAACACATGTCCGCAATTCTCTCTCTCTCTCTCTCTCTCTCTCTCTCTCTCTCTCTCTCTCTCTCTCTCTCTCTCTCTCTCTCTCTCTCTCTCTCGCTCGCTCTCGCCTCTTCTCTTCTCTCACTCCCTGTCTCTCTTGTTGCTGATAGATCGAAGTAGGTGTGGGCCGCATGGTACGTGCACAGGCATGAAACTACAAGCATTACTCGACAATGGCTGCCCATCGGTGCGGTGATAGCTAACCGGCCTACTTGTGCACATGGCAATGGATGCTAGTTCGACATAGGACAAGGCGTGGCCGTGGCATGGGCATGGGCATGGCTTGGCAATGGCTGCCTGCATGCCCTGCGTGTGTGTGGCGAGGCACGGCGGCGGCTACTCGCCTAGGCTAGTGCCGCGCAACACGACAATAGCATAAGTGTGGGGCCCGAGACGTCAGTGAGAGGGGAAGGAACAAAAAGAGATTGTGAGAGATTGTTGGTTGTTCCCCTCTCTTCATGGGATTGAGGGATTGATTTTCTTAATTAAAAATATCAAGAAAAAAAGATTGAAAAGGGGATCTATTGAAGATTTTTTTACTACAATCCCTTCTATCACTAGTTATATATGTAAAGTGTATCGTGTGGATATGTTCCTTGGCATGAATCCCCCACATCCAACAATAGTAAAAATGAGATTGATCGCCGATGAAAAAGAGAGATAAAAGATCGATCCATCCCAACTCTAATCATCCTTAAACAAAACATAAGTTCACCTTGACTAAGCATACATAAAAGAATAAGAAAATTATCACATCAAACTAGTATTATTTTGGACTCATTATAAAATACATTTTAATTATCTATATCAATAGGAGTGTAAATGCCATGGATAATATCAATGTGAGACTTGAAACGGAGTTTGGAAATAATTGGACCCAACGTAGTAATCGTGGCTGAAATTTAAAATGAAATGGAAATAAATAAATTTTGAAAAAAAAATCTGAGTTCCTAGTGGTTAGAGCGTGCATAGAATTTTTGAACAAACATGTAATGTGCGTTCACCGTGGGACGTAACGTATTTTCGTTTCGGTTACACGTCTTTGAATCCCTATACCATCGTGGGCTAAACTCAGCCATTTGAGGGTGTTTGTAAATCTCATTTCCCGTAGTAAAATTAATATGACTGCTTGAAAAGTATCAGGTGAATGTACTTGGTGTGAATTCTTCAGCATTCTCTATGTTTTGGGAACTAAAAGAAGGACTAGGTGAATTCTCATAGTAAACTAAGGCCTTGTTCAGTTTTTAAAAAATTTTAGTTTCGGGTATTATAGTATTTTTGTTTTTATTTGACAAATATCCAATCATAGAATAATTAAGCTCAAAAGATTCATCTCATGATTTACAGGCAAACTGTACAATTAGTTTTTGTTTTCATCAATATTTAATGCTTTATGCAAGTACCGCAAGATTTGATGTGACGAAAAATCTTAAAAAGTTTTAAATTTTTGAGGTGAACTAAACAAGGCCTAAGCCAGGGTGTTGTATTTCTCAATTCTCATAGTCAAATATCTCCAGCATTCTTTCAGTACGTGTACGGTGTACCTCTTCCGGTTCTCGTAGAACTGTCATTCTGGGGAGAGAAAAGGTAAGGCCTCTTGTTTAGTTGCGACTATAGCATTTTTGTTTATTTGTGATAAATATTGTCTAACTATAGACTAACTAGTCTTAAAAAATTTGTCTCGTAAATTACAGATAAACTGTGCAATTAGTTTTTATTTTCGTCTATATTTAATACTTCATGCATGTGCCACAAGATTTGATGTGACGGGGAATCTTGAAAAGTTTTTAAATTTGAGAGGGAACTAAACAAGGCCTTTGGGACCTCTCTCGCCGATGGGGAACTCTCATTGTCTTTTTTTAAAAAAAATTATTATTTTTATTTTGAGATGCACATTGTCATTGGTTGATGGGATCTCTCACGCTGGCTGGTTTGGTTTACCGTGTGTTGACGGCGTTTTCTCCTTGGTCAAGTCAACCTCTCTTGTCTTGCATCAAAGATCCAACAACAGGGAGGAGAGGAGAGGAACCCGGGAGCTGCCCTGTCTCGCCATCCCTCGCTCGCCACCAGCAATTCAGCACCCAAAGCCGACGCCGACGCCGACGCCGACGCCGGTCGCCGGTCGCCGGTCGCCGGCGAAACATGGGGAATAAGCTGAGCGAGTGCTGGGACGACTGCTGCTACAAGTGGGACGAGTGGAAGTACTGCCTGCTCTGCGTGGCCATCGTGGCCGGCGTCGTCCTCCTCGCCGTGCTCCTCGCCGCCTACGGCTTCGTCCGCCACCTCGACATCTCCGTCGACGACGCCTCCCTGACGCGGTTCGAGCTCTCGACCTCGCCGGTGACGTCGCTGTCGTACAACCTCCCTCTCCCTCACCCTGGTGATCCGCAACCCGAACTGGGCGATGGCGCTCAAGAACACCAAGCCGCTGGAGGCGCAGTACAAGTTCGACGACCAGGCGTTCGACCGGTTCCAGCTCGCCGACAAGGGCGGCAAGCACCCCGCCGGGAAGACCCGCGTGTACCACCTGTCCCCCGCCGGCACCACCAGGGCCGTCATGCTCGGGAACGCCGGCGAGGCCGAGTTCCGCAAGGAGAACGCCACGGGGACGTTCCAGGTCGAGGTGGCCGTCGCCGGGGAGGTCCGGTACACGGCGCGATACACCAAGTGCAAGGTCGAGGCGTCGTGCCCGCTCAAGCTGCAGCTCGCGCCGCCGCCGGGGACGGCGGCGGCCGCCGTCGTGTTCCAGAAGGTCAAGTGCAAGCTCGCCGAGCCGGAGAAGAACTGCTAGCACGTAGCTGGACTTGCATTATTGCGTTCTGCTTGCTGTGTGCTGCTGTGCTGCGTTAATCAGGATTTCTAGTGTGTGTCAGCGTGTGTGTTTTGCAATTTATGCGAATGTGATTTTTGTTTCAGCTCAGTTTGTCTGATACTATAAATTTTCTATAGCATTTTGTTTATTTCGTCACCTTTTGTTTACATACATTTGTTCTTGCACATGGAATTAGCGAACGAGAGTCTGAACAGAGGCACATTGATCTTACACTGGAAATGGCAGGGCCGAAGTGACCGCGGATAGCAACTAGAGCATGTTTGTTTGAGCTTATGAGCCGACTGTTAATCATTTATAACAAATCAGCTAAGCTAACAGTACTCTCTACTATAATTTAACAGCCAAACAAACAAGGTGGATGACGAGTCGTCGCAATGCTCGCCGGCGGCGGTTGACGCCACGCCGGCCGGCGAGCCGGGAGTCCGTGATCGGCTGAAGGTTCTTTTCTTGCGCACAAGGGCGCCTTGTTCGTGTCACGTAAGCTCTATTTACTTGGAAGCGGGGACAGGAATCGCAAAACACTCTTTCAGAATACGAAGAATATTTGATCAAAAGGAAAAGAATACAAAGAATATAAAAAAAGAGGACAGAAATTGCGAATAAAAGAATGGAATGGGACACAAGTCACTTGCAGCAGGTCACGGGAAAAGACAGGCACGCGACACGACAACGGCTAGTTGGCACATGGTAACGCACTAACGCGTAATGTTTGAGAGATGCTTTGTCAGTAGACCTTTCGATTGGCCAATCCGAGTGAGGATTTGAATAAGAAAATTACCTCTGGAATACAACCCGTCCAGCAGCTTATGTCTTGTTTAGTTCCAAAACTTTTTACAAAATAGACATTATAGACAAATTTTCTATAACTAAAAGCAACTCCAGCCCAAACTCCTACTAGATCCCTATTCTAAATTTAGCGGCTTGAGAAAAAAAATTCACTCTGAGTCTCCTATTTGTGCTCTCATTTTAGATGTCCTTCCAAATTTTAGTTTTGAGTTCCCAGCAACAGAGGACCCTACCGACGCCGCCCCGCCCGTCCGTCCCGTTCCCTCCCTCACCGACCCCACCTGACCTCCCGCGCGGGAGATCTGCCCGCTCGCCCTATGGCGCCGTCACGGCTGCTCATGCGGGGGATCCAGCTCACCATAGCCGTCGCCTCCCGACGCGACCCGCACCAGCGCTCAGATCCAGCTCACCATGGCCACCGCCTCTCCGGGCCCAAGCTCGTCACCATGGCCGCCACCTCCCATATCCCGAGCTCGCCCGCCCAGATCCAAAGAGCCGGGGCTGGGGACAAGGTCGACGTTGCGACGAACGGGGTGGAAAAGGAGACGGAGCCCACGACGCTGCGACGAACATGATGTAGACCTCGCCCGGAGGCTCCGCGTTTCACCCGGGGGTTCTGTGTCTCCAGCAGCACCTGCAGACAGCCAGGGCGGCCAGCAGCGCGCGAGCGGGCGCCGGAGCAGGCGGCGGCGCAGCGCGCCTGAGGCGCTCCGGAGCAAACTTACTCTTTGACGAGCTCCACGAGGACGACTTCCTCTTCGACGTCGCGGCGTCGTAGCTCGACGCGGCCCGGAGCCCGAGCCATGGAGCGCCGTCGGGGCACCTCGTCCTCCTGGTCGTGCTGGCGCTGCACGAGGGGGACAAGAGGCTCCTGGTCCGCTCGCCGCGCTCTCCTCCTCCTCCACTCGCCGGCGGTGGGCGGCAGCAGGTGGGTGGCAGGCGTGCTCTTCCGGGAGTGGATAGGGTGTTGGGCTGGAGTTGAAGCGAATTTTGGATCCCTATTGTATGCAGGACACCATGCAAATGAAAAAAGGCTCAATTTGCATGTTGGTCTAGAGTTGCTCTAAAAAGAACCAAAGTAAGACTATTTTTTTTATGCGACATTCTCTCGTTCCGTCCGTCCGCTTCGTCGTGCGATCCCTCCCGCTTCCGCACGGTGGAAAAAAGGAAAGCACTGCTCGCTCCGTCATTGCCTCCGTGCGACAAGGAAAGCCTGCGATATCCTCGCTTGTGCGGTCTCCCCTCCCTCAGCGACGATCCCGCATCCCGCCCACCCTGCACCACGCTCACCTGGCCTCGTGAAACCCTGCCCCCGCACCTCTTCGTCTTCCGCCGCGCGACCGCTGTCCCGAAATCACGTCATCTGCTCTAAAATCCAAATCCCCTCGTCCTCCGGCCCCCATCACCGGATGAGCTACCCGCGGACGCGCCGCCGCCATTGGAGGATGGGCCGTCCGAACTCCACCGCCGTACGTGCTGTTGCCTCGACGCTGCAGGACGCTCTAGCTGCTGCCACCGCCGACCACCGCGGGACGCGCCGCTGCCTCGATGTTGGATGCTCTGCCGCCTCCACAAACTAACCCGCTGCTAATAGTTAGATCCAAATGAGAACATTGAGGGCTTTATTTCCCCTAAAATATTTTATTGCTACTTGCAACACTACTCGGATTAGCTATCAGCACGAGAACACATCTGGGCAGGGCTGATCCCTTCAGTAATGTCTTACAATTTTTACCATGCTCATTTTTGTTTAGTTATGTACTGTAGAGCCGGTGTTGCCGTCCCAGTGTCCCAGCAAAGCAAAAGTTGGAGCCTTCTTCAAAGATGGAAGCAACCAGGAAGGTTCGCTTCAGATCCATTGTTGAGAATAGGGTGAGTGAGGTATGTAAGTTTTTCTTCACCTTTTATCATTCCTTCTAATCTTAACAAAAAAATCAATATGCTTTAAACACCCACCATTGTTTTCTGTGTGTGGCTCACCATTTAGAGACGGCTTGCATTATGTGCTTACCAATAATTTGCTTCGGTCCCCACATTATATTTGCTGAAATAGTTGTATTTATGATGTTTAGAAATTTACTTGATTTGTTGACTAAATAAAAATGATGAAATTCAGGGGTACCAAACATCAATTGTTGCTTGCCAAATTGTCAAACTACTCTGACCATTCTAACTGTTGATTTATTTCATTAAGATTTTAATTATCAAACATATCTTTTGCTAATCTAAATTTTCTGTTACCATTGCTGAAGAGGTAAGTTGACTCCATTGGTTTAGAAAACTTCCTTTGTTATATGTCTGCAGTAGAGAAGTCTACACGTTGTATTAGGCCATCTATTAGCCTGAAGTTAAGAGTTTAGATCATATTTTTTATATTAATTAATAAAATGATGTAATATAATAACACAATTGGCCAGCTGCTCTGACATGTAATACTTGTATTTTTGTTGTGACTCTTCAGCTTCTAAACCCTTTATCTGTCCTTTCCGTTTGCTTGTAGAAGCAACTAAATTTACTTGAATTTTGGGTGAATTTGAAACATGATCTAATTTACAATGCAGCAAGCGTATCTCCCCGCATGCAGAAACCAAGCTTTATTAAGTATTTTCACTGTTCTATAGTTTTAGTTGGCTTGAATATATGGTACCTAATCATCCTCTAATAAGAAAATCAATTAAAGTTTGCAACGGTGATAGCTTGATATACAACGTTCATTGTCAAGTGATAAGTGTTTAATCTCCTATACAACTAATAAAAAGAACAAAACAAAGACAATAGAATGGTCTGTGCCACTGTAGCTGTACGGAACTGCAAATTTGTATCTTCAGATGTAGCTAATGTTTATGCTTTAGTTCTGTGTTCCTGCAAAGTTTGTATAAGAGCAATGTTTGTGCTCGATTTTGGACCATTGAGATTTGCAGCCACAATGTTCCATACTACCTGCTTTACCATTTGGTCATGTGAATTTGTCAGTAACATCTAATTCTGTTTGTAATGCTCGCTAAATTTTATCTCACAGAAGGGGTCAAAGTCATTTTGGCGATCTTAACCTCGGCCCTACTTTTTCAGGGACGGCCTACACATTAGCATCCATAGTTTTAGTTAAATTAGTTAATTGAACTGTGTCTTCTTGCCACACCACTTAATTTATTCAAATACAACTTCATTCATCGATCAAATCCTAGATGTCGTGTTTTATGGGCAGCAAAGATGAACAAAGAACTAATTATTCATGATTTTTTAATTTGGTTATTCCATAATGGAAACAGCGACACACCTTTATATATTTGAATATTAACATTTGAATTGTTTGAGTTATCTAAATATGTTGTGTCCGAATATTGTCAGATACAATTGTTTGTTGTAGTGCATTGATTCTCCTGACATGATCTGCTGACAGCATATGAATTCTTGTAGTCTTTGTTTCTTAGCTGAACATTCTTCAAAGTTGATACTTCAAGTCATTTGTACAAGACATTCTGCTCAAAATTATTAGTTTAGTCCTGATTCATTTTGGTTAAAGTAAATTTGTGTTCTGATATCATTAGATTAAAAGCATACTATTCTAGAGCGATCCCTGATTCCTGATGCAAAGTGGACGAATGTTTTTCCTTGATAATTTGTCTTGTTACCTATGAATTCATACCTGCACTTATGTATCAATATGAAGTAAAACCATATTCTTATTGTTTTAATTCACCATGGCATTGACAGAAGGAAGCTCCCGTACTCCTCTTGGTGGCCCTGCCCTGCCATGCCATAGGTACTGCTGCCCTCCACCCCCACCCCGCCATGGGCGGATCTAGGGGTATTCCCCAGTATTTCTGGGAATACCCAACTATTTTGGTACACTTTTATGTAGATATGTATATATACTTATATATATGAGTATAATATTATAATCTATAGTATTTTCCCACATCTAAGCTCAAAACATGTAAAAAACTAGTCTTTCAATTAGAAGTCTAGATTCTAGAAACTAATACTGATTTGCAGTGTTATTTGTTATATTTTAAGTTTATGGATTACACTTTTTTTTATGACATGGAAGTGGGAATATCCAAGTTTCAAATCCTAGCTCCGCCACTGCACCCCACCTGCCTTTCCCCTTCGTCCCTTTCAACTACAATGAGATCGGGTTGTTATCTTGGCTATGCGTTGGGGTAGCTGGATCTGGTGTTGCTACAGTCGGGTTCATTCAGTGCTCACGCACACCACACGCACAATGAGCGTACGGGTGCTTGCGCCAACTTGACCACTAACTGTTGGTTCGCCTTCAGCGAAGCACGCATGGGAGCACACGTGGAGCTCGCTAGCGCCACGGATGGTAATGGCAAGCCCGTGACTGTAGATGGCCGCAGCGGCTCATCTAGCCCCATCCTGAGCCTGTTTACCCCAGCCACTAGCCATCCTTGTCTCCTAGAGGATTGTTTTAGCCTCCGTGCTGGCACCTATGCCTGCGATGGATGAGCAGGTGGTGGTCTCTATTAGAGTCATTCTTGTGTTGGTAATTCTCATTCTTGTAGTTCTGTTGCTTATGCTCTTATCTAGGTCGTTTTGGCAGTCTGCAGCAGCGGCGGTCACCATGGTCTATTGCAAATGCATCCAGTTCAGCTATGTGGTTGTGCCCAGCCAACTACAAGTTCCATTATTTTCTTCTCTGTTGCAAATGCATCCATGTGCAGCTATGTGGCTATGCCCTGCCAACTACAAGTTCTATTATTTTTTTCTATGTTGCAAATGCATCAATGTGCAGCTATGTGGCTATGTCTTGCCAACTGCAAGTTCCATTATTTTCTTCTCTATGCTTTCTGATTCATGCTTTCCACAGTTTCAACGAAGGTTGCATATAGTTTGTAGTTAAAGTGATATGGAGGTAGTTGCTGAATGGCTCCATTACTATACTGGTTTTTCAATTGTGGTCCTCCCTCTTCAATTGGATTAGTGAGGATGTAAAAAAAGAGTGGAGGCACTCGACAAGCTCGTTGAACTGGTCAATCACAGGCTCATTGTATTTTAGGAGGGATTCAGCACTATAACTGTACAATTGGTGGAGTACCACACAGCCTGACTCAGGTTGGTACACTGTTTTGCAGTATATGGCTGCAGTGAATGTACGTAGTCCTGAATGGTGAGTAGCTTTGTTGCAATTTCTGACTTATGATGGCCCCATTACAGTATGCTAGAACTATAGAATTACAAGTATTTCGTATCGAGTTAAATAATTGCCTACATCTCACCGAGCTACTAATTGCAGATACTAATGGAACAATGTTTCAAAGCGTCAATGGCATACTAAACTGGATCATAATTCAATACTAGGGACGTACGGTTGAAGGCAATGTTATTATCTAAAATATAAAAAAGGGTGGTCTTGGTATACCAGTCATGTACGAAACAAACCGGTAATTTAAAGAGATGGTTAGTTCTAAAAGGTTGCAGAATAAATTGATCTTATTATGGTGACATGAACTTTTATGTGCGTATGCACAAATATACAATACTATAAATGCATTCCTTGATGCTTGCAAACTATCAATGAGAATTTTAGCCATGCACAAAATTCAATTTGTAATATTCGCATAATCACTTTTTGTAATAATACAATATGTTTATGCTCAAATTATTACGGTATTATTTGTTCCAGTTGCAATGCACGAAAAGGTCTATACAATAGAATTGGTGAGCCTGCAGCATAGTGCTCTTCATGACTGTTTTAATTTCACAAACTTTGTCTTTTGGATTAAATATCACTTTAATGTCTGATTAGTTTTACAGTGTTATTATCTTATCGTGCGATCCGTATGTTTTGAGTATAAAAGTTTATTTGTCCCATAGCAACGCATGGGCACACTACCTAGTTAGGTTTAAAAGATTCATCTCGCAAATTATAGATAAATTATACAATTAGTTATTTTTTAATCTATATTTAGTGCTACATACATGTGCCGCAAAATTTGATGTGACGAGGAATTTAAAAAATTTGCAATTTTTTTCAAAGTAAACATGGCCTTATTAGCTAGGTACCATTTGCAAATGGCCTACGCAATTGAAGGTTTACTTGTGCTCACATGGCCTTTGAATTTTTGTTCATCTCATCCTAAAAGTGGTTAGCAAAACACGAGACACAACCCACTTGCACATTCTTGCTAGGTTGGTAATACTGACCGCCTCTTTAAATTGGAAGCACAATAAAGACAAAACACAAAAATTGGTGAAATATGCTACTCTTAAGTCATTTTCAATGGGAGTTTTATGACAAAATTTTCAACACATCCATATTTTGGAAAACAGTACATAGAAGTTTCATGGGGATGAAACTCTCTCTACTCCTATAAAACTCTTATCATCTCTCTCTTTATTAATATAGCGCCACATCAGCATATTTAATGTGCATGAAACTTAATGAAACCCCTATTGAGACTGACCTTACTTATCGTTAATCGCTAAGGCAACTTCAGGAGCCTCTATATATCCTTCTTTATCGATACAAATAGAAATTTTAGTGAAAAAACTATATGGCCAAGTTAGGTCTTGTTTAGTTCACCCTAAAAACAAAAACTTTTCAAGATTTCCTGTCACAATGAATCTTACAATGAAAACAAAAACTAATTGTACAGTTTGCCTGTAAACCGTGAGACGAATCTTTTAAGCCTAGTTACTCCATGATTAGACAATGTTTGTCAAATAAAAACGAAAATGCCACGGTGTCAAAATCTAAAAACTTTTTAGATCTAAACAAAGCCTTATTTAATTAGATCTTCAAATATTGACATGCTTTATTTCAGATTTTGGCTAGCCAAAGATGGAGAGCCAAAGATGAAGAGTAGAATTTACTCTTTGGAGTGCGCACAAAATATAGGAAATCTGTGAAAGGGTGGAGAGACATAGAGAGCGACTTTTTATTCAAATGGCTCTACAAATAATGATTTAAGGAGTAAGAAGTTAAAAAAAGGACTCTTGAAGATACTTGCAAAGCTTATTTTGTTGCACTAGTCCATCAAACTCATTTTCATTCATGGACCATGGTTTAGTAATTTTCATGGAAGTAAGTGTTATAAATTTATAGATAAACTTAGGGCCAATAGCTAATCCAAATTGCATGGATTTACTCTCTCTCTCTCTCTCTCTCAATTGTTTATTTTTTGGCACGGTACTTGTGTAGATTTTTTTTTGTTTGGTTGTAACAAAAGGTAGTTAACAATGACTAGTCAATTAAGCATGTTCGCTTGTCTAAAAAGTCATGGCTGAAAATACTATTCACTTATTTATTATAGAGAAAAATATTATTTAATAGCTGACAGATTCAGCAGATAAGCTTAACCAAATAGGACCAAATATACTTTTCAAACACTGCCGTAGTTTCCTCACTGTTTGTTGACATGTGTACTGGTCAGCCCATGATGTCCAACCAGTTACTGGCCTATATCCATCAATTCCATGGGAACTTTCTCGAGGTAGATCAGAGGGATGATGTTCCTAAACAAAAAAAAAAAGAAAAAACCGAGGGATAATGTCCAATGGGCTGCTAGTCCATATCCCCATCCATCAAAGCTGGCCTAAATGATACAAGCAAGAAATGCTGTCAGACAGAACAACATTCTTAAGCCCGTTGTTATGTTATTGCAGGCCAGTCCACAGAAAGCTCCATGAGATCCATCTTTTCTTCAGAAAATATATATCTACTTCACAATATGTGTGACTTATGTCAAGCAATAACATATGCTACATACTCCCTCCGTTCCTTGTATCATAATTTGTTTTTCTATCTTGTCTGTACGGTCAGAGACTGTCTTATGAAGGTCCATACTTGCTATATAATATTTAACTATAAATATTCTCGGGGACACAAGTTGAGAAGGAGCACAATGAGGCAACATGCCTGAACTGAACAGTTCATCAGCCAACTTTTAATCTGATGAATGCATTCACAGGTCAAATGCAAAAATCAGAGACTGCATATAATTTACCCATTGAGGGAAGAAAGAATGGTAAGGTAACTTTTCCAGGTGAATTAGTAGCCGCGACCTAAAGCACATTACAAATTACAATTCTCTACAGGCTTACCAGGGGGGAGGAAATCCACTAGTCGGCGAGTGTCAGATATACAATACAGTGAATTCAAGTATTCAGAGGGCTGTTTTGCTCTTCGGCAGCTGTACTAGCATCGTGGAATCATGTATGCATTGGATCATCGTCTATTCTCATCTTCGATGATCTCATGTCCCTCGACTTCACTTACTTCTGTGGCGGCAGCAGCAGCAGCAGCAGCAGTAACAGCATGGACAGTGTTATTGCTACCGCGACAGTGCAGTAGCTGGCGCTGAAGGCTCTCGATAAGCTGGTTAAGCTGTTGAATATTTTTCTCCTGAGATAATATAATCTGCAGATGTCATGTAAATTTTGTATCAGGAAAAAAACTGAATATCTAGGCATGAAGGTTAACAAAACCATGCCCTCAAGAAATAAACGTGGACCAAAAGGCAGATAAAGGACTGATTTCCCAATTACAGGGCATCACATGGTTAAGTGTTGCACATATCATATTTTGCAAACTAAATGGAAGTGCTTCTTCAGAAATCAGGTATTCTACAACAAGAATCAAGTTGTCAAGTACAAATTCTGGAATATAATTTTTATGACTTTAAAGCATGAGATTGATTGCAACGATCTGACTCGAAGGTAGGGTCTCAGTTTGGTAGAATCCAAATATTTGGTAGGAGCAGGAACAAATTTTTCATATGATGCTATCAAATTCTAACCGTTCTGGTGATCTTCTATGAAAAGTAACTTGCATATGTCAAACTAATGTGATACTTGACTTTTCATTTGTTCATGTTCCATCCTATGATATTTACTCTAAAATATATTTCTGAAAACAAAACATAAGTTGGAGAAGCAGTTTTCTAATAAATACATTATTGATGAAATAGATGATACTCCCAAGTCACAAATAAGTGGCAATTTCCTGTGTGCAATCAAAGTGCCTAATTTTTTACCATCAGTACCTCATATTATGATGGAACATTTCAAAATCCTGAGTATCATTGCATTAGTACCGATTTAGGTTGTACATACAAAGTTCGTCAAAACAAAACCATGTATGTACGTACAAAGTTCAGTAAACCTGCATAAATACTGATGCATTTTTTTTTCTCTCGAACAGGTAGGAGAACTGTGTATCATTGCATTAATAGGATAAGAGAAACATACAACACACCAGCACACCTCCTTTCCATGATGTTTCAGTAATAAAAAAATGTAAAATTTGTCCTAGATGAAGAAACAAAACTGACAAGCTTTCAATCTGATATTTTTCATGATGTTATAAAAGGACCATTTGGGTTTTTCCAATCATAATATCAAAGATGAGTGAAATCAAAATTGTCAGATTACTTGGCTTTATGTACCTTATATACATGATTTTTCATGGAAATTGTTTGAAGCACTGCAACATGTTGGATTATTGTGTTTTTGCATGGGAATGCTGGATCCTCTGGCCCAAAGCTACTTCCTATATTAGATATTACATTACACGATTATGCAATTTGCAATTCATAAGTGCTCCAATCTGGTTCAGGATTTGAGATTTGGACAATTTCAGTTTAGCAGGTTCGACAACTCCAAAATTATAAATCAGATTGAAGAACAGCACTTGTGGATCTTAATGAAACATATTTAACATAAACAATTCATTGTTCCCAAGAAGGATCATCTGTTAGCATCAATTAAATGACTAATGACCAACTAATTATAATGTACATGATTACTAGGCATGAGTTCCTGTAACATGCTTTCCACGGTTAGGAACATTAACATGAATGGATATCATCATTTATTGTTTGCAAAGAAATATGGGAGTACACAAACACTATATTTGGCAAGGTGATACTCCAACGTATCACCAGAATCATGTTTAATTACAGTGCACCCATAAACCTCATCACCTGGAACCTAAATGAATTTAATATGCCTAGCAAGAAAGCCAAAGGCAATCAGCTCAAAAACCTCACTACAGTGCCAAACTTTTTTATTTGCAAAAATCAGGATACAGGGCATTTTATTTATCTGAACCTCATATTTGGATTTCTAAAACTATTATACTCTATGGCATGATTACAAGTTAAAACAACTTATTCCCCTCTAGACATATAGTATATAGGACAAACTCCAGAGTGGCAGTTTAAATTAATTCATCTGCACTTTGCAAAAGTATATTGACAATCATCTAGGTATTACACAATGTGCATTATCCACAGAATAAAAAACAGATCTACACATATTACCACTAGATCCATTTTCTCCAAACGCACAGCTGTGAACTTTAGAAAAGTACTCAAAGTTCATTTATCGAAACCATGTTAGAGCAAATGCACTTTTGCAAAAATTGAAAATAGAAGGGGCAGAAAAGCAAACAAAAAGATTCATCCATGACCCATTATACATAACACAAGTTTGCACACATACTTTTGCATATAAATCTGCACTTGTCTTTTCCATACAGTACATATTCACATGTTTATGCAAATTATTGTCGATGCTACATGGCACATGCACGAATATGTTCTGCATCAATGATTTTTACCAATTCATATTTTTGGAAGGATGCCCATGAGGCCATGCACAAACTGTGACAAGTGGACATGATATTCTGCAGGAAATCTGTATTACATAGTACACGGTGTAGTAGGGGTGGAACTGCCTAATTAAACCAGTTACTGGAAACAACTAAACCTACTTACTTGATTTTCCAAAAATATTCCCATTTGTTCAAAAGGTTATCTATGGACCTAAAGCTGAAGTCAAAAGATGCAATAATTGATTGCTATACAACTCTTATCTTGATTTAGCTCCACTCAGGCATGGACCCAAAATGTGCTGTTATTAATAAACATGCATTACATTACAAGCTTAGGCCTTGTGATGCTTTGAACACACCAACAATTCCCTTTTGGTGATATAAAGTGCATGATTATTCCTGTATCTCTGTTATTTTTTATGAACTCACCAAAATGCTTAACTCTTGCCTTACTAACTCCTAGGGTTCTTTACCAGATAGTTGGATCTGAAAACTGGCCAAAATTTGATCAGCTATTGCTATTTTAGACAATTAATCAATGTAGTTGCCAATTAAAGTATGAATTGTCACTCTCATAGTATCATATTGTCAGTGACTGTATCCACAAGGTCAGCTCGCAACTAGAAACTATGCTCCCAAACCATTCCAGAATTAGGTGGACAAATGCTTGCCATACATAACTGTTCCAGAAATAGGTATGCAAATGTGTGCATTACATACGTATTTCCTGTCACTGACTTTGTGGATATGTATATCATTCCAGAATTGACAGTCACTGCCCTTGTGGAGGACTCATGATGCAAAAGATTACAAGGACTCATGATATATGATGTAAGGAAGCATCACGGATTTCCTTTAAGCGATAAATTTGGCAGTTGCTGGAAAGAACTGGTTTGGTGAAGATTTGCACATTCTATGTATTCATTTTTGTGTGTAAATAGTTATACAGGCTCAACAATGCACTCCCCAGTTAAAAAAGCTTCTAAACTAATATCCACCTTTTAGCTTACTGAAAACAGAAATCAACTTATTGTTAACTAAACATAACTATCTATAGACAGGTTCTCAATATCCCTAACAACCATCTTGAAAGACCAAAATCAATTAAAGAAACAGCAGAATTTATCTAGTTCCCAGTTAATGGCGATTCCAATTTCAACATGTACCTAAATCTAGTTCAGATGTCACTGCCACAAGATTTCTTCGGTAGAGGAAAAGGGACAACATCACAACAAGCATAATAACAGCTGCTATAATTTAATAAATCACGAATGCAACTAGACTCCACAGAACAACTACTAAAGAGGAAGTGGAGCAGATTTGGCAAGAACCTTTTCCTTGACAGCGTCCTCCCTGGCGAGCAGCTGCTGCCGGCGGCGGGCGGCGGCCGGGTTGGCGTCCGCGGCCTCCCCGATCTGCTGCTTCCACTCGAACTGCGACGTGATGACGAGCACGAGCAGAAGGAAGACGAGCACCAACGGCCTCGTATTCATCCCCGCACCACCAGCCGATCCCCAAATCAGAAAAAAAAAACCAGTCTCCGCCTCCGCGTAAAGAACCTAGCCACCCACAGAAAGAACGCGGTAAGGAGTCAACAAGTGGAGGCGGACGCCGGACGTGGTCGGGGAGACGAACTAGACTTGTCGGGGAGAACCAGGAAGGGTTAATTACCAAGAGAAGCCCCGGATCTCCGGCGGTCAGGTCAGGGCTGCGGCGGACGGCGCGAGGAGAGGCGGCGGCTGCAGGTGCTGCTGGGAGAGCTGCCTAGGGGTAGTGGGAGACGGCAGCTGGGGCTACGGTGGAGGAGCACCGTGGAGGGAGAAGGGATACAGAGGGGAGGGGAGGAAGCGCGTGGAATCGCGTTACAGGAGAGGAGACCGAGACGAGTTCTTGGTGAGGAAGGGATGCTGGTGAACGAACGTGCTGGCAGAGGGTCGAAGAAAGTCAGCTGAGAGCAGCTCACCTTCACGGCAGTCAGTCAGCACAAAAATACTACTCCCAGGCCTGCAATGACATACTCCCTCCGTCCCTAAAAACATGTGAATCTCACTTTTCAAGGCCAGATTAGCAGACATGTGAAATTACGATTATGCCCCTCCTGCACCCTTCAGACCCCACGTCAGACCACGAACACAGTCATCCTGTCTGGAGTGTTCTTTAGAAGTACAGGGATTCACACGTATACAGGTGGAGCAATGGCAGCCACACAACAATATTTAAATATGGAGACAAATGTGCCACAGTTTGGTGGAACAATCCTGTCCACACATTTCAAATTTCAAAGTGCCGCCAATTTCACAGCCTATATAAAACAGCCATCGCTACACTAGTTGCTTCCATTTCCTCTTGCTTTTGTTTCCTCCTCCCTCACCGTGCCTTCACTGCTTCTATTTTCTCCTCACTTTGCAATATTTCCATCTTCCATTACATAGTGGCAGCTATGGGTTTTAATCTGAATGCAGAACCACCAGATCAAGAAGGGGCATTACTAGACCTCAAGGAGCCACCAGACAGAGGAACCTTCCAAATCCATGGTGCCTTACCAGACTTGAATGACGAAGAATCCATACAAATTGGTGAAGCACAACAAACCCAGCTTGCAGGAGGGCAACTAGGAAATAATCCAGATAAGATGTCTCATAACTTCATCTCCACAAGTAGTATGAGTGCAAGAATCAAATTTTACCTATGCAACTATGCTGACCTTGCTTCCTTGCATGCTGATGATGCAGATCATCAACCAAATGTGCGAGGGCAGGCCATACTAGACCTCAATGTGCCACCTACTGGTGATGACTGCCAAGCAGATGAAGATGCCACCTTTGGTGTTCCTACAGACCAAGATTATTTTGATCTCAATTTACAAGCTTCTACCCAATATGAAGAAATGCAAGACAGTATGATCACAGACATATGCTAGTCTTCTATGTTTTTCATAATTATGCACAAAATTTTGATTTACTGAGATTATATAGAGGTCACACGTGACTTTAAAATGACTTACTGCATTAATGTTTAGTAGGACACATCACTTTCTTATACAATTATCAGGACCTATCAGGCTCTAATTAATCGATAATATTAAGTTGTTTTCATGATGTGAATGGCCAATGTGCACTAAACAATTACCCTTGGGATTTGTAGTCAATGATTCCTTTGTAGCGGCCATGGAGGACGACATGCACATGTATGAAGTGGACAATGTCTTCAACCAACAGGTCATGCGTGGCTCAGCCACCGAGGATGGACATGCAACTGCAAATATTCGCAACAGGTCAAAAGATCTTACTCCAACTCAAAGACAACAAATATATGAAGCTTTGCTTGAGAGAAGTGTCAACGGAAAACTAAGGAAAAACAGTACAAATATGGTTGCCGAATTATTCAATGTCCATCGATCAGCGGTGTGGCGGATTTGGAAGCGTGCAAAGCTATGTCGTGATAGTGGAATACCAGTGGATATCAGTTCTAGAAAGCCCAAGAATTCCGGCCGAAAAAAGGTTCAAGTTGACCTATCACAAGTTCCAACAATTCCACTGCGCAGAAGGTCAACTATAAGATCTTTGGCTGAAGCTCTAGGTACAAACAAAAGCACATTACATAGGTTGTTCAAACAAGGACTGTTAAGACGACACTCTAACACAATAAAGCCATATTTAACGGAAGCGAACAAAAAGGAAAGATTATCGTGGTGTATTTCAATGCTAGATCCAAGTACATTGCAAACTGAACCAAAGTTCCGTGAAATGGACAACATCATCCACCTAGATGAGAAGTGGTACAACGCCACAAAAAAGAACATGACTTGTTACTTGCATCCAGACGAGGATGAGCCTCACAGGACTGTCTGCAACAAGAATGCCATTGGAAAGGTGATGTTCTTAACTGCAGTTTCTAAGCCTCGGTTCGATGACAAAGGTAATTGCACATTTGATGGCAAGTTAGGCATCTGGCCTTTTATAAGAAAGGTAGCCAAACCTACATGCTTCATACCAATTAGTTTATGTTATGTGTTCGCAAAGGTAACTTGTGTGGCATTATGTGTAGGAACCCGCCAAAAGGAGAAGTGGTAACAGACCAAGGGGGACACTCATCACCAAGACAATGAAGGTTTACAGGGATACTATGAGATCGTACCTAATTGGTAAAGTCCTACAAGCCATCAAAACTCGTTGGCCTCGAGAAGATGCAGGGAGAACTATTTGGATTCAATAGGATAATGCTAGAACTCATGTCCCGGTTGATGATGAAGACTTTGCAAGAGCAGCAGCCCATACTGGGTTTGACATCCGCCTCATCAACCAACCTCCTAATTCCCCTGATATGAATGTCTTAGATCTAGGATTTTTTGCTTCTCTTCAATCAAAGACAGATACAACAACTTCTAGAAATTTGGATGAATTGATTGCAAATGTCGAGAACGAATTCCAAAATTATGATGTAAATGATCTGAGAAATGTGTTCCTCACATTACAAGGCTGTTTGATTGAGGTGATGAAAGCTGGTGGAGGGAACAAATACAGGATCCCTCACATGAACAAAGAAAGGCTAGAGGCCCTAGGAGTACTTCCCAGATCCCTAAATTGTGATCGTCATCTATATGAGAGTGTGATGGAGTCCTTGGTTACCTAGTTGCTCTAGGATTATGTAGTATAGTCATTTTGCTCCGATGTGACGCTACTGTCATGCATGGCAGTGTAAACTGTAATATCAATGTGGTTCTGTATGAGCAATGCATTGATACTTGCTATGATGGTTTGGCTTAAATTTGAAGCCATTCTTTTTTTATAATCTCATACGTACTCAGCTAGGCCCACCTCCTATAATTTTTATAAACCCAAAAGCACACAAGTGTACATACACTACGATAATGTCGACTCATATTGTAATTGTGGCATTGACTTAAGTGCAACCAAAAATCATTTTTCAGTAAACTGCACTGCAGGAATCTAATTCAAGTAGTCACAAAAATTGTCAGGCCTTCCAATGTTATGTAAATCTCAATCCATTATTTTATTAAGATAAACCACCTATTATCCATCATCGTTGCTACAAGGAACTAGCATTGGTACAAGTATTTTGGCTTATTGAAATCAAAAGCACACAATCGCAAAAGCACACAATCGCAACACATAAAGATTATTTCAATATCACATACCAAGATGACATCTGGGGATCTTGCAGTGACGAGCGCCCGCCTCCACCATGCGTAGCTTCCGACCATCATCGCCGCTGCCTACCTTCGCGCGCCTTCGAGCGAACAGCAGACGGGGAAGGAGCGTGAGCCTGTGGAGGATCTAGAGGGGGGCAAGCGAAGGGGCGGAGCCGCGGAGGTGAGGCGAGGGATTCTTTGAGTCATCTGGGTTTTTTTTTTTTTTGCCACAAAAGGCGGATGTTGTGGACGAGAACCACCGGCAGATGGATAAGGTGGTGCGGCATGCGGTTATTTTTTTTATTCTGTGGGCCCCACATAAAAGCTGACAGACACCTAAATTTACATTTTTTTTGAGACACAATTTGAATGCTAGAATTTCATGTTTTTAGGGACGGAGGGAGTAAAAACATAATTAAATAGCCATAGATATTGTTGAGAGGACATTCTTGCAGTGTATATAAAATTAGTATCATTAGATAGATATTTAAATCTAATTTTTGAATAAATTTATTTAAAGTTAGAAATATACGTCTAAAGATTTTATGTGACGGGGAATCTGAAAAATTTTGCAAAATTTTTTAGGAACTAAACAAGGCCCAACACCCTAGACTACTGATGTTGTCCATGCAAACGCAGCCTAACCCCTCTCTCTCCACACATACACACTATGGCTGGCCTTGTTTAAATTTAAAAACTTTTTAGATTTTAACACTGTAGTAATTTTGTTTTTATTTAATAAAAATTATCTAATTATAAAGTAACTAGGCTTAAAAGATTCGTATCGTGATTTACAGGTAAACTGTATAATTAGTGCAATTTAAAGATAATAATTACACAAATTAACGAAAGTGCCACCAGAGAACGCAGAGAAAGTAGGGGGTGGGCTGTTTTGTCAGACAGGGAGCACCCCGCCATGATGCGTGGCGGGGTTGCATCCCGCCATGATGCGTGGCGGGGTACTCTTTACCACGTATCCCGCCACGTGTTAGCCACGTCAGCAGGGTCCAAACGGCCTAGTTTTAAAAATATTTTCATAAACGGATCACATTTGCCCCGCCATGCATGGCGGCGGGTCCAAACGGCCTAGTTTTAAAAATATTTTCATAAACGGATCTGGGCTAAAAATAAAAAAAATTCTATCAAAAACATATATAAAATAAAAACAGAAAAGACATGGTAGAACATATGAAACATAACCAGAATAAATATGCGCAACAAAATATACACACTACTGCAACATGTACGAACAGAAAGACGAAACACAGCAGGAAGATGAACGGATCATACCCTTCCATGCGCTCCGATGATCCCGATCCTTGACCAATTTCCATGATGTAGAGGATGAAGACGATCTTTCCACCAAGAAGAAGAAATCCGCCCGAACTGGCTTGAGGAAGACGAACAACGGCGGTGGATTGGACAGTCGCGTAGTTGCTCCCCAAAATTCTAATTGTCGATCCCTCGTGCAAGGTCTCGAACGGCAAGAGCTTCGGAGGCGCCTGCCCTCTCGCTCCTCCGTGCGCGCGGAGTTACGAGATGATGATTCCTTCTTTGCAACAAGATTGTGTTCTGAGTTGTGTGTTGTGTGTACAAGACCAAATGCTCATGTCCTCTTTATAGCCTTGCGGCAGAAGAGGAGGAGAGGAAGGGATGGCAGCCGAAGAGACAGCAATTGGTGAGTTAAACACGGAGTTGAAACTCCTGTAATTAGTGAGTGCTAAAACTTAACACACCACGTCACTACACCGCATATCTGTCTGCTTGGCTCCGCTCGCCTCGCCATGTCTGGTACAACTCGTATTATTCACAATTACATACCATAGAGTTTATTTGATTTATTAAATTTAATTGAGCCTAGCTCCAAATAAATCAACAATCCCCACCGGTAAAGCCGCGGAAGAAGACGACCTTGAATCCACGCGCCCACACCCCTCTGAGCTACGCGGCTGCTCACCGCCCGCTGCAAAAGAGCCACCGGGCTCTACAGCTATGGCTCCTAACGAGGGCGTGCAGAGGATAGGGTCGCCGGCTAGAAACGAGATGGGGGGTATTCTAGACATTTTAACTAGCCGGATCCTTATGTCAGGGTGATCAAGCTGTTGAAAACTAAAGCATGTGATGAAAATGGTGTGGGTCGATCGTGACCCTGTAGTACCCTCTTAATTATCTTTGGGGTCGATCTGCCCCCGAACCGGTTGATGTGTTTTGAAGGATGGTCCGTGTCTGTGTGCAGCATTTCACCGTGTACCGCTGGCCATCCGACACGTATGTTGCGAAGGGGTGATTGGAACTGCTCCATAAACTCCGTCGTGGAGCGGCTCCATAAAAAACTGGAGTTCGTGGAGTATCTCTTTAGGTGCTCTCACAACTCTACCTTTTTTTTCGAACTGAGTACGTGGAGCTGAAACCGTTTGGCTAAAAAACATAGAGCGCACCAATCCCAAATACCCGAAACAACACATCCAAACAAGAAATCACGTCGTCGTTCACCGGCGAAACACGGCAAAAATTATGAATGTTTGCTTGATTGAGTAGTGGCATCAACAATTAATGAAGGTTATGAAATACATGCGATTTAATTTCCGAAGAAAATCACTGTAAACATATGTAAAGTATATGCATGCGATTTAGGCCTTCTTTAGTTCCAAAATTTTTTACAAAATAGATATGTAAAATATATGCATGTGATTTAGTCCTTGTTTAGTTCCAAAAGTTTATGAAAAATAGACACTATAGCAATTTCGTTTGTATTGACAAATATTGTCTAATCATAAACTAACTAGGATTCGTCTCGTAAATTACAGATAAATTGTACAATTAGTTATTTTTATCTATATTTAATACTCAGCCGTAAGATTCGATGCGACGGAGAATCAGAAAAATTTTGCAATTTTTTTTTGAACTAAACAAGGCCTTACTCATTTATTGAACTTGTCGAAAACGCAAGGATACATATACACGGAATTAAACTAACAAGTTGCGTCTAGATAAGAAATACGAAAAATAAAAAAGTTGTTGGAGGATGCTAAGACCAACAACTGACTTGTCATGATTCCGTCTCGCCCAAAGTAATAATAATGTCATCAAGAGGCAATTTGAAAATGACACAGGCTAAAAGTGTGGGCCCGGGCATGCTTAACGCCAAGGCTAATCCCGTACGCGAATGGCAGGTACTGTAGCTCCATGACTCGGCCGGCCCTCTCGAAACCCGCGGAAAAAACTCCCGGCCGTTCGATCCACTTCACCACGTGACTGAGGAAGAAGAAGAAGAAGCAGCCGTCTCTCTGCCGAGCTTTTTGGAAATCTAGCATTATGAAAAGTGGGCTTCGGAGATATACCATCCCGCAACGGGGCTTCGCCAGTTTACCATTATGAAACGCGACACAATCGCTAGAATGCCATTGGATGGATTTTGGAGCCTTCTATTCCCCTTCTACCCCTGCCTTCTTGTATATCCTTTCACGGAGCAGCCTCTGGAACGGAACGGCTTAGAAACGGATCGAGCGTGGGCGTGCTCGGTCCTCTCCGACGCCGAGCTCCCCACGGCCAGCACCCACGACGAGCCCCCACAGCCACCTCCCCCGCGCCTTGGCCGCCTACTCCCCCACGACCACCTGCTCCGCGCGTCTGTCTGTTCTGCGCGCCCGGCCACCAAGCATCGCCTGCAACTGCGTTGTCCGCTCACCCGCCATGGCCAGCCCTAGCTCGCCGTGGCGCGATAGCAGCGCCTCGACGTCGGTGCTCCCTGCCATGGAGCATAGCACCGCAGCGACGCCCTCAAGGCACAGCAAGTATTCAATACCGAGAAGCCGAAGGATTTCAAACAATGAACTCCCTCTCATTCATTGTGAGCACTGTAAGTGTCGGCTTCTCAAGGTCCTTACAGCGAAGACGCCCAAGAACTACGACCGACGGTTCTATGTTTGTCCAACTCGAACGGTGAGAACAAATAGCTGCAAATTTCTATGTGATTATGTGATTTGGTAACTTGATTGGTTTATATTTATTTTGACGGCAGAGAGATGGTGGTGGATGTCAATTCTGGGAATGGGAAGAAGGATATGAACAATACTTGGTTGACAATAAATTGGTGCCTCCAGATTATCAACCTGTTTTTGAGTCTACCAAGTTGCCGCAACAAGTGTCAATTATCGACAACAAGCCGAACCGTGGAGAATCGAGACAGAAAGAACAAGTGAAGCTGCTTAGGGAGATAGTATTGTTGCTCAAATGTTTGCTTTTAATTTGTGGACTTGTGTTAGTTAGCATTATGTATGCAATTATCAAGAGTGGTTGAATCTTGTGTATTTGTTATCTAAATGAATCAATGAATGAATGGAAATGCGTTTGTAGTGTTTTATCTCTGTTTGTGCCAAGCCGCTTGTTTATTTTCAGTTGTTGGCAAGACTGAGTTATTTCAGGATGCTGCAGAGTAGTCGCTCTATAGGGCTGGGGCGTTTTTCATCACAGATAGACACTGACCAGGCAAGAAAAAAAGATGGGTACAACAAGTGAGCAGAAAATAAAAGGATTCACAAACACGTGACCATAAATTCTGGGATGGCCAAAGTTAACAGAAAGATACAGGTTCAAATGACACATGTTCCTCATAGTAAGATACAGCTTCACAAACATAGGTTCATACAAGATACAGGTTAACAAACATAGCTTTATTCTGCAAACATGTTGCTCAGCTTGTTTTCGTCTTCCTTGAGATCAGCTTCTTCGGTGTCGTTTTCTTCTTTATTGGAGTTCTTCGAGTGGTCCTGGATGGCTCATCAGTAGGCTGGACATATGTTTCCATGGTCAGATTGGTGGAGCTGGTTTCTACAAGTGACATTTCTGGAGCAAATGGGACAATAGCTGATTGCTCAGCTTGCTCATCTTGCACTGCTTCCTTAGATTGCTCAACTTGTGCATCTTGCACTGCTTGCTCAGATTGCTTCTTTGTCCTTTTTGTTGGGATTTTAGCATTTGGCCCATATTTAGTAGTATTTTTTCTGGGCTTCCTTTTCCTGCATGGTGGAAAACAATAAATAAACACTTGAAATAACATGGTGCAACCAGTCCATAAATAAAATGAAAAACAAAAGATGCTACCTTTTTTTTGTCCCATTAAGCTTGCACTTGTAGCTAGTTTCTCCATGACCCAATTCACCACACCCCTTGCACTTTCTTTTTCCCATGATTAGTTGCCTCTTTCCCTGAGCAGCTTCCTGGGCTTCCAATTCTGCATCCTTATCAACTTGATTGGCAGCATCCTTTGCATCTTTTTTGCTCATGCCACCTTTTCCCCCCTCCAAACATCCTTTGATTCTCAGTTTTCTGGGCTTTCCAGCAGGTCTTTTACCCAATGGTGCCTTAACAGGAAATTCAAGCTCAACTTCAGGCCACTGGGTCTTATCTGGAAGAGGCTCTATGAGTCTCTTATAAGCATTCTTGAACCTCTCCACTGAGTAATAATCATGAACAAAGTCTTCCATCTTGACATTAATACTTTGTTGTGCTGTTATGAGGCACAAGGCATGCTGACAAAGTTTTCCAGTGTGCTGCCACTGAAGACATGTACATTCATGCAAATGTGATTTGACAACATGCCTATTGTGTGTGCTAGTTGTGTCATGTATCTCTACAGCAAAAGGACCTGCCTTGACAACGGTTAGGTTTCCTAGACCCCTAGTCCTTGCTTTCAATTGTTGTAGTACTGTTGGTAGGATCTTTCCATTAAGCTTCTCTGAAATTGCACGTCTCTTGTTCCATAGTGTCATTATCATCTCTCTAATCTTGTCAGCAAGCTCAACTATAGGTAGGTCTTTCCAATCTCTGATCCAATTATTGAAGCTCTCAGCAAGGTTGTTGGTAACATAATCACACTTGATATCAGGGTTAAAGGCACTTCTCATCCATAACAAGTTGTGATAGTTTTCAAGCCATTCCAATATTTGAGGGCTACCTGTAACTACTTGGTCGAAGAAATATTTGAAAACTCTAGGCCTATATGTTCTTGCTGCAGGATACATCTTTGAATATGTGTCTCCTCCAAATCTTTTAATAAAATTCTGCATTAGATGCCTAAAGCATTCTCTATGTTCAGCTTGAGGAAACACATTTTTGACAGCTTTTTCTAACCCTTTGCATGCATCAGTGCAAATAGCAAGTACTGGTAGGTGTCCTATGGCCTTATGCAGCTGAGTCATAAACCATGTCCAGTTATCTATTGTCTCACCATCTATGAAACCAAAAGCAAGTGGATACATCCAATTATGACCATCTATAGCATTAGCTGCAGCCATATGCCCATTCCATCTACCATTAAGTGATGTTGAGTCGATGCTAACATAAGGTCTACAACCCTCTAAAAAACCCTCAATGCAAGGACTTAATGCACAAAAAAATCTATGGAAATACAATTCTCCATCTACCTCCTTTATGTCAATTTCAATTATACTTCCAGGTGATCGCTGCAGTACCTCTGCCCTCCAATTGAACAACATTTGGAAGCTTTGTCGCCAGCTGCCAAACAACTCATCCATGGCCATTTGTCTTCCCTTCCAGACTGTGTCATAGTGAATCTCACAGTTGTGCTCATCTTCTAGCAGATCCTTCATTCTTTTCGTGCCTATGGTGGAATCCTTCTTGAGGTGATGGATGGCCTTTGATGCCACCCAGCCACTTGATGGAATGGTGGTCCTCCTCCTTGCGCTAGAAGTACATGTATGTCTTTTAATCAAAGCTGTAACCTGCAACATTCCAATAGCCAAATATTAGATATTTCCAAACAAAAAATGGTGACATACAGTTAGCAAATAGTTATACACCTTCACAGTCGACCCATCAGGTTGTCTTCGGCCATTAATATGCCATGGACAATCATCATCTTTGCAATCAGCAATGTACCTATTTTTATCTGTTGCGACTAAGCGGTATTCAAACTCCTCATTTATTGCAAATTGTTTCATGGCCAATCTAAACTCCTTCATGTTTGGATACACAGTGCCAATATCCATACAAGGCTTGTTAGGATCATAACCATAAAGTCCTTCCCCTGGCACATGATCATCAACCGGAATTGCAGCACCAGTTGTGTCAATATCAATATCAGTAGTTATATTTACAGCTATGTTGTCCCTCTCTGCAGCGGCTTCCGCCTCGGTCTCACTAGGCTTATCATGCCTATGATCGTCATCAATTCTCAAACCCAAAAAATTGAACAATTGATCCTCATTAAGTATATCTAGCACACCCTCACCCTCTTCATCAACTGTACTTTCAATATGCAGTCTGTCCCAATTAACAGCTCCATAACACTCTATAGACTGTGAACTAACAAGTAAATCGCATGCTTGCTGTGAACTGCCAAGCACATCTCCAATTTCTTCTACTGCATCTACACTATCCTCAGGCTCTGGATCGAGCCTGGTAAAATTAGAAAAATTATACCGTGTTAGGAATCATTGGGGTGTTTTGGTTTCCCAAACTGAGTTAGAGGAATACAAACATTGGGAGAAAGAGAAATCATACCGAATAAAATCACTCCATCTGCAGTCCATGGGGAAGGTCACTGCATAGCAGTTCACGGAGATGCAGATGTAGGTGCAGCTTGGAAGAGCAGCAACAGCGTGGGATGGGAAGCTGAACGGGGGGAGCTGACCGGGGGGAGGGGGCGCTCGCCGTGCGGAGCCGCTCGCCAGGGACAGCAGCACCCACTCGCCACAAGCTCCTCGCTCGATCCGTTCTGGGTGGAAGTAATCTGTGCCTCCGTTCCGTCCCAGTGCAGCTCGTGAAAGGATATACAAGAAGACAGGGGTAGAAGGGGAATAGAAGGCTCCAAAATCCATCCAATGGCATTCTAGCGATTGTGTCGCGTTTCATAATGATAAACTGGCGAAGCCCCGTCGCGGGATGGTATATCTCCGAAGCCTACTTTTCATAGTGCTAGATTTCCAAAAAGCTCCTCTCTGCCCGACTCCGACTCCAACTCCGACTCCGACTCCCCGCAAGTGATCTCCTTCCTCCACCTTCGCCGGCCGTTGCCACTGGCCGGGTGATCTTCATTCTTCCACTCCCACCATGGCCGCCGCCGCCACCGCCACCGCCACCGCCGTCTCTTCCTCCACTTTCCCCCTCCTCCTCCTACTACCGCTCCTGCTCTGCTCCTGCTCGCACCTCACCCTCGCCTCGGCAGAAGAGGCGGCGCCGGCGTCGGCGGCGGCGGAGCTCCTGGGAGAGGCGCGCGCGCCGGGGTTCGCGGAGTGGCTGCGCGGCGTGCGGCGGCGCATCCACGAGCGGCCCGAGCTGGCCTTCCAGGAGCACCGGACAAGCGAGCTCGTGCGGGCCGAGCTCGACGCCATCGGCGTCCCCTACACGTGGCCCGTCGCCCAGACCGGCGTCGTGGCCACCATCGTCGGCGCCGCCGCCGCCGACGGCCCCGTCGTCGCGCTCCGGGCCGACATGGACGCGCTCCCCGTGCAGGTCCGTGCCCGTCTCTTGTTCCGGTTTGTTGCCCGCAGATCTTTCGGCGGCGCCGACAAAATCTTGCACGACACGCTTGGTTGTTCCGCCCCCAGTTCGCACAATCCCACGTGGGATTCGATGCCCAAGGGTTTATTTAATTTAATTTGAGCATTAAATACATCCGGTTGTGATTTTTTTTTGGCTGGTTCTGATGATTCTCTCAAATGCGAAGATTTTGTGTACAAGATGATGCTTCGGTTGATTCTGTGTAGGATGCTAGTACTTCGTTCACTCAAAATAAATACTTCTATAACTGTCTTCTTGTCAAAAAAAAAAAAAAACTTCTAAAACTGTCCTTAGTCAAACTATTTTAAATTTGGTTAAATCTATATAAAAATAATATATATGACACTGAATATACAATAATTCTTTTTATGATGTTCTAACTTTTATATTCTCTTTTTTTACAAAGTTGATCAAACCTAAGATAGTTTAATTTTATTTTAGTTTGAAAGGGTGCTATGTTATTATAATTGTGTTTTCATCCAATTCATCCCAAACCTTATATTAATGGACAACAAAATTTTTCACATGAGAACAGTGTTGTTGTACATATATGATATATGTTACATGGTTACATCACTGAATGTATTTTCTTATGGTTATGATGTTATTCGTATATAATCATAAATTTGTAATAGTGTTTCAGGGAATTTACAAGTCAAAATTGAGTTTCAGAAGCCAGTTAAATGAAATCACGCTTTCTTATTTCAAATAAAGGGAGTATATTAATTTAGGACCCAACTAGCAGTTGGAGGATACTTTAAGTTTAGAGTATATGCACCAACTTCTTAAAAAATACTTGCCAAATTACGGATTATACCAATTGGGCAAATTGAGTAGGGAGCTAACTTTTTACCCCTTTTAATAATTTATAATGTTTGGTTGCTAAAAATCAATTCCGCTACCCAGCCTCCTGCTGCTGCCCAGTCGTAGAGAGCTCCCAGCTTTGCTGGGGGAGGGGCGCTGGGGTGGAGGCCGCAAGCAGGAGGGGGGAAAATAACACAAGAGGAACGATGCACAATGCGAAATGCATGCACATATCTGGGATTTGAAGGAGAGGTTTACCAAATGTTTAGCTTTAGGGAGTTCAAATCAAAACTGTTGGATGATCATTTTTTCCTTTTTGTCAAACACACACACACACACACAAATTCTGGAGCTTTTGGAAATGCTCGTCTATCTTATCTTGTCCTATCTGTATGCCACATTCTCTTTATCTCGCTAGTTTGTTGATATTTCTGTTATCTATCACTGTCACAAGGAGCCAAGCTACACAAGTAACTGCAACAACAAAACCAGATTTTTGTCAAGGATATTGCTTTCTTGGCCATTCATGTTAATTGGACATATGAGAACATTGAGAAATTTGGTAGAGGGTAATAGTATGGCACAGCTTCCACATGTGAAAGCAAAATATCAATCTTGTAATGATTTTTTAAAAGAAATCAGTTTGTTGTTGTTGTAATCTAAAACGCAGAGATCAGATCAACAAGGAGAAAATGGAAAATAATTATTCAACATTGATATATATGGTTTGCATCGTCCAAACTGGCACCATAACTTAGATATGCCTTATAAATTAAAGCTAGTACAAACTCTTTCTTTACTTTGCACATTCTTCAATTACCATTTGGGAAAAAAAATACTTACCCTGTTATAGCATCGCTTTTTGGCAGGAGTTGGTGGATTGGGAACACAAGAGCCAGGAAAGTGGGAAAATGCATGCTTGCGGACATGATGCACACACAACAATGCTTCTGGGGGCTGCTAGGATACTTCAAGATCGCAAGAATGACCTAAAGGTACAGCTTAACCAGTCAATTCAATAGATCAATATAATAATTCCATGATTCTATATTGTTTATGTTCTTTCTTGATCATCAGGGCACTGTAAAGCTTATATTCCAGCCGGCAGAGGAGGGTCAGGGTGGTGCATATTATGTGTTACAGGAAGGTGTTCTTGACGATGTGTCAGCCATATTTGGCTTGCATGTTGACCCAGCCCTTCCTGTAGGTGTTGTTTCATCTAGGCCAGGACCCTTTGCAGCAACATCAGGTCGATTCCTAGCAACGGTTACTGGTAAAGGTGGGCATGCTGCAATGCCCCATGATTCCATCGACCCTGTTGTAGCTGCAGCCACTACTATCGTCAGCCTTCAACAAATTATCGCTCGGGAAATAGATCCCCTGCAGGGTGCAGTATGTTTTCTGCTTAACTATACTTTTGTACTAGTATTTTTCGTTTACTGTAAAATTTGAACTTTTTGGTAAAATTGTCTACATATGTTAAAAGATTGTTGGTTCCTCCTTCACTGAATATTTCAGGTTGTATCCATCACTTTTATGAAAGGAGGAGAAGCTTACAATGTTATTCCAGAGTCTGTGGCCTTTGGTGGCACCTTGAGGAGCATGACAAATGAAGGTTTATCATATCTCAAGAAGAGGATCAAAGAGGTAAACTCCTCTTCATTACCTAAACTTCATAGTTTCAGTTTTTTTTACTAATATGTAGTACTATCTATAAATGTTTCTATGGAAGATCGTAGAAGGACAGTCACTGGTACATCATTGCACTGCCTCTGTGGACTTCATGGAGGACACGATGAGGACATATCCGGCTGTGATCAATGATGAAAGGATGTATGCTCACGCAAAGGAAGTGGCTGAGAGCCTCCTTGGGGACAAGAACGTCAAGCTTGGTCCCCAGGTAATGGGTGCAGAGGATTTCGGGTTCTATGCGCAGAGAATGGCGGGCGCCTTCTTCACCATTGGAGTTGGCAACAAAAGCACCATGGAGACAATCCATTCCACTCACTCACCCTACTTTGTGATCGATGAGGATGTGCTTCCCATCGGAGCTGCGTTCCATGCCGGTGTGGCAATTGAATATGTGAAGAAGAATCATGCATCAATCTAAACTGAATAATTGGAAAAACAAAAGCCTTGTTTGAATAGTTTGGGCATTCTCCAGTTATGCTTTTCTGAATTGTGGTGGGTGGAGGGAGGGTTGAATTTTAGCACAAGATAAATTTAAAGTTTTCAGATTAACGTATCATCACCCCAACTAAACTCTGACAAAGCCTTGGATCTGTACAAGACTGTTTGATAGAGAATGGAACTAAAACCACAAACTGAATTAATTGACTAACCGAAGCAGTAAAAATAATCATACAAAAAATTCGTTGGACATCCATACGATATCTGGGCTCATTGTTCCGTGTGGGTGGCGTTGATCTAATCAGGACCATATTTATGCTCTCCCACAATGGGCCCAAAACAGAAAATTTTTTTTATATACTAATGCGAGTATGCGACAGATATCGCTCTCGTTTCTGTCAATACTCAATAGAAACAAAACAGTCCTAAGTCTGCGACGACTTTTAAGTTACATTTGTCGCTAAACTGAAGTGCTCTGACAATAAAATCCATAAAACACTAATCAATGTATTTGGGGTCTTGTGTGTGAAATATATAAATAAACAAAAATACAAAAACTGTGTTAGAATGCAATTTTTATGTTTAGGACAAGGCACTTTTTTAAAAATTTTAATTATATTTATAGAAAAATAATATTAATATTTTGTTACGTTTTCAATAAGAGAAATAACGGCAATGCAGACTCTAATACTAAATGTTTCTAGCAAGGAAGGTTACAATTATTGTTGTTGTTGGACTAGAATTGAGTAGTAGCAAGAACAAGATAACGAATACATAGGAATTTGGGAATATTTTTTTTGACAATCATAGGAATTTGGGAATAGGTTCTGTTATTAAGCATTGCCGGCTGACCTTTACATCTCGGCCCGCTACCAGCCTAATTTCAGCCCATGACACAACACGACCCGCGCAATTATTTATACACCGTCCCCTAAAAAAAAAAGTTATACACCGTCAAGGCATCAACCACTCGTCTCATACATTCTAACACATTTTTTTCTCAAGAAAAAACATACTAACATATTTAGATCACGAACTATATGATAAAAAGACACTACATAATTAATATAATATAATTTATTTGGTATTATAAATATAATTATTTTTATATACATTTAGTTAAATTTAAAATCGTTTGACTCCTCTAGAAATAAGGGCATATATGGATACACATGGCTAGTTACTAGTTGGGCTAAAAATTAACCCTAAATTAAATATTGTTGGTTAACTAATTGGCTAACAAATAGTTAAAAACTTGCCTAAGACATTAGCCCACCTATTAGGGCTTGTTCAGATTTCTCCCTCTAAAATTTAGAGCTTAAGTCTTCAAACAAATGTAGCTCTAAACTTTAGTTCACATCACATTAAAGGTTCACTGAGCTAAAGTGCTCTAAAATTTTTAAAACTCTAAAGTTTATTTAGAGGGGATCCAACAAGCTCTTATCGCTACTGCTTGATACAATAGAGCTAATTTATGTTAGTTTTTAGTTAGCTATGAGTTAGCCCTTGATCCATCAGACCCTAGGAATTGCAATTCCATCCCAACAGACCCTAGAAATTGTAACAGAGTGAGAAACAAAAAAAGAGTATCTCTCCACTTCTCGAGGCAACTGTAGTGTACAAAGTGGCCGTACTACCGCGGCCTACCGACCGTCTGCTGTGTCCCATTGACCATTGTCCAACACTCACAACGAAGAAAACGTGAGCACAAGTCTCGTGGCGCTCGCGTCCATGGCTCAGTCGTCGTCGTCTGCTTCTCGCCGCCGCCGCCTCCTGCTCGCCGTGGTCCTCGTCACTCACCTGGCGTCGTCTGCCGTCTCCGCCCCAGCGACGACGACTACTCTCGCCGACGGCGGCGGCCTTCTAAGCGCGGCCCGTGCGCCAGGGTTTGCGGCGTGGATGCGCGGCCTCCGGCGCCGCATCCACCAGCACCCGGAGCTGGCGTTCCAGGAGCACCGCACCAGCGAGCTGGTGCGCGCGGAGCTCGACAAGCTCGGCGTCCCCTACGCCTGGCCCGTCGCCCGGACAGGCGTCGTGGCCACCATCACCGGCGGCCGCGGTGTCGGTCGCCCCGTCGTCGTCGCTCTCCGAGCTGACATGGACGCGCTGCCCGTTCAGGTTAGCGTTGAACTACTCGCTTGCTACGGTTGCTACTGCGCTCTCTTTTGGCTCTTCATTTGAACATCAGGTAATGATCAGAGTTGTCAAGTGTTCAATGCTTCGTTGCAGTAAAAGTTAATTTGTTTTCACTGAACTGATGAAGATTCATGCGTTAATTTATTCAAGTATGGAGATCCTCAGATCTGTAAACATAATTGAGGATCGAATGCGAATGTGATGGTTGCTATATAATAGTACGGAAACTTGTGAAGTTTTTTAGGCACGATGATGAATGTTGGTTCGGCGTATGATGACGTATATGTCGCAATCCATTGCATAATTGTCATTATCTGGGAGATATGTCATTGCTACCAACTGCTCCTATTTTTTGTCCGATAGAGAACTCCTGAAAGGTAGGGAGACAACTACAGGGAGGCCTACTGATGAGTCATGAGTGATGAATCCCAACTCCCAACTCCCAACATGCATTAGAGACCTACTGTGTGATATTAGTCATCATTGTGTATTTGCTTGCATTCTTTAACGCCCAGTTTAAGTAGTCAAAATGACGCCACACATGATGTAAATACTAAGAATGAAAAAGACATGGAACAACAAACACATCTGATGAGTCATTTTTTGGCCACATCTTGCACGGCATTAAAGTGTCAGACAAATCAAATATATGGCGTACATTATACGAACGAAAACGATAGTAAAATTTACGCTTTGGGTAGAAGTTAACAATGTTTACTGAAAGCACCATACTATGTCAGTGATTGCACCACAAGGGTTCTAATAACAGGTTGCATGCTGCTATTGTGTGTCTGTTTTCTTGAAAATGGTAGATAATGTCGTCCTTCGGCAGGAAATGGTAGACTGGGAATACAAGAGTAAGGAAGATGGCAAGATGCATGCTTGTGGACATGACGCTCATGTCACGATGCTTCTTGGAGCTGCTAAGCTACTTCAATCTCGGAAGGATGACCTGAAGGTAATTTCGCAACTAAAGTTATGATGAAATTAAAGTCACTGTTGAATATCGTAATTAGGAACAGTACTACCATACTGTAGACTTGTAGTTGCTCACTTGTCAATGTTCTTTCTTAGTAAAAATTATTGTTAAACGAGTTTGATGCTTGACGGGTCATAAATTATGGTGAATTCATATGTCATTCATCTTCAGGGTACAATAAAGCTTGTGTTCCAGCCAGCAGAAGAGGGGTATGCTGGGGCCTATTTCGTTGTGAAAGAAGGTGACCTGGACGACGTCTCGGCCATCTTCGGCTTGCACGTCATCCCAGAACTTCCAGTAGGCGTTGTCGCATCGCGGCCAGGACCTTTCCTTTCAGCAGCAGCTCGGTTCATGGCGACGCTCACCGGAAAAGGCGGGCATGCCGGCGGCCCTCACGACACCATTGATCCTGTGATCGCTGCGTCCTCTGCCGTCCTCAGCCTCCAACAACTCGTGTCCCGGGAAACTGATCCTCTTGACGCTGCTGTATGCACATGATCATCAGCTTGATTAACATCCATATGATTGTTCATTATTTATTTTTGTAGCTAGCAGTTCCTCTGAAAAATGATCGATTTATCATCTCATCTGTGTTGCTAACTAACTTTCAGGTGGTATCTGTCACAATGCTGAAAGGAGGTGATGCTTTCAATGTCATCCCTGAATCCGTGACAATTGGTGGCACCTTCAGAAGCATGACAGATAAAGGTTTATCATTTCTCATGAAGAGGGTCAAAGAGGTAAATGAAAACACCATTTCCTCCCATCTGGATTCTCAGTTTCTATCTATAATGGATATTCCTTCCCCCACCAACTGACAATGCAAAGGGACAACATGATGTTTGTATGAAATTGAAGATCATTGAAGCACAAGCCGCCGTGAACCGCTGCACCGCCACCGTCGACTTCCTGGAGGAGGATCTCCGGCCATACCCGACCACCGTCAACGATGAAAGGATGTATGCGCATGCCAAGCAAGTTGCTGAGGGCATGCTTGGGAAAGCCAACGTCAAGATTGCTCCCCAGACTATGGGCGGCGAGGACTTTGCATTCTACGCGCAGAGGGCAGCGGGCGCCTTCTTCTTGATCGGCGTCGGCAACGAGACCACCATGGAGAGGGTGCGTCCGGTGCACTCGCCGTACTTCGTCATGGATGAGGACGCCCTTCCTATTGGAGCGGCATTCCATGCTGCCGTGGCAGTTGAATATCTGAACAAAAACCAGTGCACCTGATTCCTGAAAGTAAGGAGCAGTTTTGGTCGGATCAAGGTGCTGGATGGATTCCTGGAAAAAGGAAATGCAGATTCTCTTAGTGTTAGTGTGCCATATATCAAACTGGAATGAAAAGATGAGGATACACACGAATGTTGTAAAGTGTAATGCATATCTGTCGAAATTTGCTGCATCATGCGCAGTAATTACCATGTTCTTCACCGTCTTTATTTTGTGAGTAGGTAAAGAACTTTGTCAGGATTACAAAACTTCTTAACCAATAAAACTCAGAAATAAATTGGAACCATTTCGAACATCAACTTGCCGTACTTACCAAAGCCAGAAAAATTTGCAAACGCCAACGTCCTATAGTAGATAATTTTATATCAGGAATCCTATACTATTTCTAAATAATTCTAACAATTTTTGTATAATTTTTATGTATATTTGCATTGAGAACCCTTTTCTACTCTTTTCCCCTCACACCTTTAGACCTTTAGATTGGACGACTGATATGTGTGTGGTAGACGCATGGATATATCTGCACCTTTGGTGTTTTTTAAGTGCCAAAAGATTAGGAGGTGAGATTGGAAACTCGATATGAATATTTCTATTCTTGTCCAAAATCCTAGAATGGAAAACTTTATTGGGAACTCTTGGAGATGCTCTATGCTTTGGTTTTAGAAGATCAGAGGTGTTTGGATGCATTAATGTAATTTAAAAGTTTAGTGTTCTTGAAACAGTAAGTTTTTTTTGAAGTTTTAGAAACTTCAGACTTTGTTCTTCTAAATTACTGTTTTGCAAGCCTTTCTAAAATACTAAAAGACAGAACATGTAATGACGATCTTGTTTTCGAGGTTCTTAAAATATGAGCTAGGTGCCAGAGATGGACGAGTGGCGGTGACAATGGTGACACCGGCACTGTATGACAAAAAAGTCCCCTAATGTGGCACTAGGACTAAAAAAGTTTTTATTTTTTAGACATACTTATTGAAAACCGTTTGATAATGAGGTTATGTTTTCTTTTCCAATATATATATATTTTTTGGAAATATTCCAAAACAAGGTTTTAGCGGCGCCTCAACTTGAAAGGATCGCTTAAACTTAGCCACAGAACCGCCAAATACTGTATTTTCTGAAGATATTTTGGAAAGTAGCTTTCCAAGTATCAAAAAGTAGTTTTCCAAAATTCCAGTACCAAAGAGAGAACAAAAACTATGGTTTGGAGAGAAAACAAACCCGGCATCCTCACTTGCCTGCAGGCCGATGCGCTATCTCACTGATTGTAACAGGTGCACGCGCGTTTCAGCCGTCGCTCCCGGCACGTCGCCACTCGGCACTCGCCGCTCACCGCAGCCATGGCCCCGCCGCCGCGGCCTCTCCTCGCTACTTCCCTCCTCTCCCTCCTCCTCCTCGTCCTACTGCACGGCCACTCGCCGCGCGCCGCCGCGGCGGCGGCGGTTTCGCCGTCGTCTCTCGGTGACGACCTCCTGGGCGCGGCCGGCGCGCCGGGTTTCGCGGCGTGGCTGCGCGGCCTGCGGCGTCGCATCCACGAGCGCCCCGAGCTCGCCTTCCAGGAGCACCGCACCAGCGAGCTCGTCCGCGCCGAGCTCGACGCGATCGGGGTGCCGTACGCGTGGCCCGTCGCGCAGACGGGCGTCGTGGCGACCATCGCCCCCGGCGGCGGCGGCAGAGCCAGCGATGGGCCGGTCGTCGCGCTCCGGGCGGACATGGACGCGCTACCCTTGCAGGTCCGTATGCCTTCTCGATCGTGTGAGTTGGTTGGTTGGATCGAGCACGTGTTTCGCATCGGTTCCTGCATGTTTCTTCTCTTGCAGAAAGTTCGAATTTTTCTGTTGTGTTATCATAGCATGTGGCAGCTCAAGGGTGCTTATCTCCTACCATCCAAAAGACCTCTAAGATTTGTGCTGCAGCACACTTTTTGTTGTGTTCAGCATTTTTTTTCTCAAGTATTTTGCACTTTTTTCTACTGCACATATCTCAAGGTTGTTTAGATGACCGAGCATGTAGAGGCTAGAAAAACGTGTTGGTCTTATATATCTAACTATTTTCGTCTGTTTGTGTTGTACTCCTGTTTGGTTCATTTCCAAAACATTTGAGCAAATAGCACAAAAATTCAATGTTCTAAATTCATATCGTACCTCTGTTTAAAAGAACAGACGCAAGCAATTCGACTGAACTCATGAGAAGTCAACCTTCTATAGCAATAATCTATCTTCGATGGTGCCTGCCTTCATGTCTATTTGGTTGCTTCTTGACAAGTTTTTTTTTTGTTTTTGTTTTTTTGGCATCTCTGCCGTCCTCTGTTGTCCTCTCCGTTGCACTGGGATGCCTTGTGATGATAACACCAACGACGACTTTAGAGATCCGTCCAACAAACTAATGACACCAACGAAACAGCATGCATGCCATTATATTCATTATCAAAACAATTCATGGGTTTGCTAGTTAAAGTAGAAGAATCACGGGCTTGTCTATCTATACCTAATTATAATAAAAAGATAAAATTTCAGCTTATTTTTTTGTTTGTCCATTTTTTGGTCCCTCTCTTTCTCTAACTCTGATTTTTCCTGTTCTCAGGATCTTTATTTTTCATTTCTATTTTTCAGTATGTCTATTATTTGGTCCCTCTCCCTCTAACTATGATTTTTCTTGTTCTCGGGATCTTTATTATTAGAGCATCTCTAAGGGTTTTGCATTTGAGGTTTGCATTTGAGTAATTTGCCAAAAAGCTCCAAAAGGGGTATCCAACGGTTTTGCATTTTGGAGTTTACAATTTGGGCAACTTGACAAATGACGGAGCAAACTTGGCAAAAATGCCAAGTTGTAGACGGCTTTGCAAACCTGATCGCGCGTGCAAAGTCACACGCAAGGAAAGCGCGCGCGCCTGGAGACCTCCTATTTTTATCCTTTGCCAAGTCCAAATGCCAATTTCTTTGGAGATGGCCTATTTTTATCCTTTGCATTTTGTTATGGAAGTTTGCAAACAACAACAAATGCCAAGTCAATTTGCCAAAGCCTTTGGAGATGCTCTATGTCTGATGGGCCCACTTATATTTTCTATATTATTTTGATAGTTGGCTCTTTGTTTGGAAATAAAGATGATAACAAATAAGTTGTTGATATGATTTTGAATAGGAATGGAACCTATTCTTAATAAAATCAAGATCAGTGAATGGTCCAACTAATCAACTTAGAAGTGTATTTTGTACAAGATCCCCTCCTTGATCCGGAGCCAGTCTTATATTTTGGCTTGCAGACCCCAAGTTTATCTATTGGGCAGTTTGTTATCCAATGCAATTTAAATAAACATGGCTGCGAGTTACACACATGTTACGACACAATTCCTGACAAGGGCTACCATATAGAAAATTGAGAGAGCTCTTGTGTCATACTCCCTCCGGCCAATTTTATCTGACGTAGGTTAGACTGACACGGTCTTCTAGATTACATTTTGACCATTCATTTACTTTATATTATATTATTTATGCTTATAAACTTATAATCATTGGATAGTATAATTCTTTACAAATCTAATTATATAAAATTTGTGTTATAATAGTTAATAATTATTAGTCTAATTAATGGTTAAAGTTTTAAAAGTTTGAATCTTGATATACGTGTGCATCCTTTTTTTTTCCGTCCACTCATCTAACTATCTGGACGGTGGAGAGTTTCTTCCGTTCCACTTTTTTTTTCTTACTTCATGTGGACTTATGAACCAAACACATATATGAGTTAAAACAATTTGCGCCTAGCGATGACGATGCAGGGTCCGACTCTAATACATATTGGATTGTGCCCTCCATATTGCATATATGACCCGGACTCATGAAATATGAATACAAGTTAGAAGAACTTGCGTCTAGCGTTGATACAGAATCGGATTTCTATACACTTTGGGTTCCGTTGCAAAGTACGAGCACATTGGTAGTTAAATATAAGGTTCTTTTTGATCGAGGCCACTGTAATTCTTCGAGTTTTGAGAAACACTATTACAATTCGCCTAAGATTTGCCATTACAATTTCATCTCTTCCCCGTCCATGCCATTTTCTACGGATGCCGTGTACAAGACCCACTATCAGGCAAGTATATGTACAACAAGACATACAAACGTCAAGTACCCTGGCTCCTCCGTTTGAACGAGCCTCCGTCAGAAGTAGCGCTCCACTCCCGTCGCTCTTTTGCATGCAGGCCGCCGTGGGCGAGAGCTGCCGCTCCCCCATGGTTCAGGTTACCGTTGAATGAAAATTTATCGGACCCCAGGGATAGAAACGGATTTCGTGAATTTCGGCGATTTTCGACAAATTTCAGTCTAAAAAATAGTCAAACCTATTTGAATTTCCATATGAGATTGGACAAAATTAACCCAAATTTTGAACAATAAATCTGATGATCTTTAATCTCCAACAGAAGATGCATTGTTGTATTGCAAAGTTGTATTGCTGCAAACATGGGCCATATAGGGTTGGTTGGGCTGAAAATAAATTCAAACTGAGCCGAAATTGAAAGGCTGGTATGGGCTTTTACAGGACCTTGGCGATAGAAACGAATTTCGCCAAAATTCTGAAATGCGTCCCCCATGTGCGCAGACCACCACGTGCGAGCGCCACCGCTCTGCTCATACACAACGCAAGTCACCGTGGGTGAGTGCTCGTCTGCTGCGGGTGCGCTCGCACGGTCTGATGGAGGAGACGGCAACATGACGTCCGTATACCTTGCTGTACACATACATGCCAGACAATGGGCCCTTATACGCGGTAGTCATAGAAAATGACATGGATGAATGATAGATGAAATTAAAATGGCAGATTTCAGAATAGACAAATTGTAATGGCGCTTCTCAAAACTCATAGAACTGTAATAGCCTCAATCCAAAAAACCCGTTCGACTGAGACAAGTAATTATTCGCTCTTCTGTTTGCAAAATGAATCTGTTCATCAGCTTGAAACTGTCTCTCTTTGACCAATTGCTTTTCGACGATTCATTTGGCAGGAATTGGTAGACTGGGAACACAAGAGCAAGGAAAGTGGAAAGATGCATGCTTGTGGACATGATGCTCACACAACGATGCTTCTTGGGGCAGCTAAATTGCTTCATGCTCGGAAGGATGATTTGAAGGTACTGTATAAAAAAGCTGCACTTGTGAGCTCGAGTCCTGTACCTTCCTTGGACTGGAGTGACAATTATATATGCCTGCAGATATGTGATTACTTAGAGTTCGTTAAGTAAAAATAAGACAGGTTTGATGTCCTTCATTGTTTTTGCCCTTTTACTCGATCAAACACTTATTAGCAAACTGCTTGTTTTTTCCTTTTTCTTTGTATTTTCTAGGGTACTGTGAGGCTTATCTTCCAGCCAGGAGAAGAAGGTCACGCTGGCGCTTATCATGTTATCAAAGAAGGTGTCCTGGACGATGTGTCAGCCATTTTCGGCTTGCATGTTGATCCAAGACTTCCTGTAGGCACCGTTTCCTCCAGACCAGGGCCATTTCTAGCAGCATCAGGTAGATTTTTGGTGACGATCAATGGAAAAGGCGGACATGCTGCAGGGCCCCAGGATGCTGTGGATCCCATTGTTGCAGCATCCTCTGCCATCGTCAGCCTTCAGATGCTTGTTGCCCGGGAAATTGATCCTCTGCAGGCTGCAGTATGTGATCACAGAATTATTGTGACTTTGCAGCCTATCTTTCTTTAAAAGAAAAAATGAATCAGAAGGGAGAGCTGCCAATTATATTAAAAACAAGAAGCCTAGGCTGGGCAGTACAATGAATCAACAAATCCGGATGTTGCTCTAATAATAGCATGATCTCCTCTTTGTTGTCACCGCAGGTGGTCTCGGTGACGTTCATGAAAGGAGGTGATGCTCACAATGTCATTCCGGAGAAAGTATCCTTCGGTGGTACCTTCAGGAGCTTGACAACAGAAGGCTTTTCGTATCTTATGAAGAGGATCAAAGAGGTAAGCAATGAAGGAAGCACTCTATTTCTCCATCAATCTGTAGTGGATCGATGAATCCAAATTTACATTTTATCTACTGCGCTTAAAACAGCAAGAAAATGATATCTTTATACTTCTTTCAAAGATCATAGAAGCTCAAGCCACCGTCCACCGCTGCACCGCCGTCATCGACTTCATGGAGGAGGAGCTCCGTCCATATCCAGCAACTGTAAACGATGAAGGGATGTACCATCACGCCAGAGAAGTGGCGGAGACCATGCTTGGGCAGGAGAACGTGAGGGTAGGCGCCCAATTAATGGGCGCTGAGGATTTTTCCTTCTATGCGCAGAAATTTGCAGGGGCGTTCTTCTTTATTGGAGTCCGCAACAAGAGCATGGAGGCAATGTATCCCCTGCACTCCCCTTACTTTGTGATTGATGAGGATGTGCTCCCTGTAGGAGCTGCCTTCCACGCTGCAGTAGCGATGGAGTACCTGATCAAACATACAGCCGCGGCAAACTGAACTGCTCGCTGAACTGTGATAGATTGCTTCCCTGCTTGTAAGGATTATGATAGTGAACCTCATGTTTTACAAATAATTGTAGTTTCGCCTTGCTCTGTACGTCAATTGCCTATATATGGGTTTCAGCATAATTTAATCATCATATATAAACTTTAATTTACAACTTATTCGTAGTACAAAATTTGAGAACTTTGATCAGATATTGCTAAAAGCGTCATGTATTTGTGAATGGAGGGAGTAATCTTAGCTGTCAGAGTCCCCCTCCTGCAAAAACTTGTGGCTCTAGCCGTTAGGTAGGGGACTTTATTGCCGATTGGTGGCTCCAACTAGGACTAATCCCACATTTAGTCTCGGGCCCGAATATGATCGGGACTAAAGCTAAAATCTGATACAAACCGAAAATCTGTTCTCTCTATGTTATGCACGGCATTCAGTATACGCGCCGTCGGCCCAATAGTGGTTAGAAGGGGGCCTGCGGCAGCTAGGGGAAATTTACCCAATTATTAGCAATTTATTAGTAATTGTTCAGCATTTACTATTAGGAGGACTATATATTGTAAAAGACTCCTTTTTGGGAAATTAAGCAGAAACATATTATTATTTTCGGCTTCCTGAAGGGAGCCGGGAGTTTCTCTTGCCCTAGCTGTGTCTTCCCCTTCCCCGTGCTCCTCCTCTCTCGACTATGGCGCCAGGGCGCCGTCGCTGAGCTGTCCGCCTAGTGCCACCACCCTCTCACCTGTACAACCTGCGCAGCGTGTCTAGTAGGATCCGTAATCCTATCAACCTGGTATCAGCAGACTCAGGTTCGATGTCGACTCCGCTGCCGACGCCTCCCTGTCGACATTTTCTCAGTCGCCGCCAGCACCTTCGTTGACTCATGTCTCCGATGGGATGTCGGCCGTGGTAACCCCTCTGACCATGGAGTCCCTCGGCGCCAAGGTGGATCAGATCGCCACCGTCGTGACTTCCATGCAGTCGGCGTGGGCTGGTGTGCTGCAGACGCCCGCGCCGCCGCCGTTCCCACCGCCGTCGGCATCCACCATGGCTGCGCCCGCGGCGTCCTTCTCCTACGGGATGCCGCACAGCGGACCGATGCCGCTCCACCACCTGCAGTGGCCACCCTCGTTGTCGCCCCTGCCGGAGTGGCTGCGCGCCCAGATAGCGGCCTCAGCGCCGTCGTCCTCAACGATCACCACAGCGTTCCCATCTACACACACACCGCCAGCAACGCTACCGGCCTCCGTGCTTCCTCCCGCCAGCGGCGTCCTCTACGGAGGCGTGGACGTACCGCTGCTCCTCAGCTCGCCTCTAGCCGCGGTTACCCAAGCAACCGGGCCGGTAGACCCTGGCCTCGCGGCGTTCCTCGCCACGGTCTCCCAGGGGGGCGAAATTATACAAGCTCAAGTTTGCAACGTATGATGGCTCAGCTGATCCTCTGAATTGGTTGAACCAGTGCGAGCAGTTCTTTCGGGGTCAGCAAACTCCTGTCTTGGCGTGGACTTGGCTCGCGTCCTACCACTTACGCGACGCCGCCAGACATGGTACTATGCCCTGGAACAGGATGAAGGGATGCCATCCTGGGAATGCTTCCGAGCCCTCTGTTCGCTTCGCTTCGGCCCACCGGTTCTGGGCACTCGCTTGGCCGAGCTCGCACGCCTTCCCTTTGGCACGACTGTCGAGGACTTCTCGGAGCGCTTCAACGTCGTGCTCTGCCACACCCGCGACCTCTCCCCTCGCCAGAAGGCGGAGTTATACGTGGGCGGCCTTCCAGATCACATCAAGAAGCAGGTGCAGTTGCGTGCGCCTTAGGATCTCCAGTCCACCATGTATTTGGCGCGGGCCTTCGAGGACGCTGTCCCTACAGTTCCCTATCTAGCTCGGGGTGCACGGGCTCCACAACGGGCGCCCTGGGCGCCGCAGTAGCCGCAGCGCCCCGTGCAGGCCGCGATGGATCCCCCCGGTCCAGGGGGCCAGACGGTGCGCCAGTTCCGGCGCTTGTCGCCGACTGTGCAGCAGGAGCGGCGCTGGCAGGGGCTATGTTTCAACTGCGATGAGTCGTACGTCCGTGGCCATGTGTGCTAGCACCTGTTTTACTTGGAGTGCGACGACTACCTCGACGATGACCCGGAAGCCGCTGTCTAGGAGGAACCGACGGTCGACCAGGAGGCTCCTGTGCAGGCCGTAGCTAACGCCTTTGTGGTTTCTCTTCAGGCTGTGGCAGGGATTCGAGCCGCCAACTCCATGCTGCTGCCCATTGTGATCAAGGGCGAGCACTTCCTCGCGCTCCTCGACACCGAGTCGACGCACAACTTTGTTGCTGGGGAGACCATGCGCCGCCTCGGTCTTGTTCCTGCTAGTGGGGAGCATCTTCGCATCACGGTGGCCAACAGGGACCGCATGCCCTGTGAAGGGATCGCCCGCGACGTCCCCGTTCACATCTACGACGAGGACTTCGCCATCACCTGCGTTGGCCTCAACTTGGGCGGTTTCAACTTCATCATCAGTTTCGACTTCATCCGTACCTTGGGCCCCATCTTGTTGGATTGTGAGGCCCTCACTCTATCGTTCTGGAGGAATGGCCGTCGGGTGGTCTGGTAGGGGGTGGACGGCGCTGCTACACCACCGCCAGCCGCTGCTGCATAGCTGTTGGCCACAGTGGCCCTAGATTCCCGGCTGCCTCTACTGGACGCGCTACTCCTTCAGCACGCCGCCATCTTCGAGGAGCCCACTAGGCTCCCACCAGCGTGCCCCTACGACCACCGCATCCATCTGCTGCCCGGTACCAATCCGGTGGCGGTGCGTCCATACCGCTATCCGTAGCTGCAGAAGGACGAGCTGGAGCGGCAGTGCATGGCCATGCTGGCGCAGGGCATCATCCGGCCTAGTACTTCACCGTTCTCAGCACCCGTCCTCTTGGTGCGAAAGGCGGACAAGTCCTGGCGCTTCTGCATCGACTACCGGGCCCTCAATGCTAAGACCTCCAAAGACAAGTTTCCTATTCTGGTGGTTGATGAGCTACACAGGGCGAGGTTCTTCACCAAACTTGACCTCCGCTTCGGGTACCATCAGGTGCGGATGCACCCTGACAATGTCGCCAAGACGGCGCTCTGAACCCACCACGGCCACTTTGAATTTTTGGTCATACCATTTGGGCTCGTGAACACTCCGGCCACCTTCTAGGCGCTGATGAACGATGTCCTCCGTCCCTACCTACGGCGGTTTGTCCTGGTGTTTTTCGATGATATTCTTATTTATAGCTCGTCATGGGTGGAACCTTTGCAGCATGTCAACATCGTCCTCAACGCCTTGCGTTTCCATCACCTCCATCAGAAACGCTCTAAGTGCTTGTTTGGAGCACCGTCGGTGGCCTATCTGGGCCATGTCATCGCCGAGGGCGGTCTCGCCATGGACGCCAACAAGGTCGCCGCCGTGGCTGCGTGGCCACTTCCCCGCTCCGCTCGGGCACTCCGGGGCTTCTTGGGCCTGGCGGGCTACTACCAGAAGTTCATTCGGGACTTCGGCATAATCGCTGCCCCGCTCACGCGTCTCTTGCGGTGAGACGCGTTTGCATGGGATGACGACGCGACGACGACATTCATGCACTGAAGCGCGCCCTGATCACCGGGCCCGTATTGCAGATGCCGGACTTCGATGTGACCTTCGTGGTCGACTGCAATGTGTCGGGCGCGGGGTTCGGCGCCGTCCTTCACCAGGGCACGGGACCTCTCGCTTACTTCAGCTGCCCCTTTGCAGCGCGCCATCTCAAGCTCACTGCCTACGAACACGAGTTGATTGGGCAGTGCGCCATTGGTGTCCCTACCTCTGGGGGCGTCCCTTCCTGGTTCACACAGATCACTACAGTCTCAAATTTTTGCTTGACCAACGTTTGTCCACCGTTCCGCAGCACCAGTGGATTAGCAAGCTCTTCAGCTTCGATTTCACGGTGGAGTACCGACCGGGTCGTCTGAACACAGTGGCGGATGCGCTCTCCCGCCATGACGCCGACATTACTGCTGTTCACCCTGGGCATTCGGTACTTCGGTTTTTATAGAAATTCGGTTCCTCGAAAAATAGGTACCGATCGGTTCCTTCTAAAAATCGGTACCGAAGAAATTCGGTTTCGGTACTTTCGGTTCGGTTTCGGTATTTACCCAAAAGTACCGAATTGATCACATAAACATATAATAGTAAGTTCAAAAGCTAATTTTGACATAATTTGGAAATAATTCTTAAAGAATATTAGTGTCAAATACATACATATATAAGTCTACAAAATTATATGAGTAAAGTACCACATGTATAAAATATAATAGACTAAAATAGTGTTATTAATAATATAACTACACTCAAACTCAGCATATTTCGGTAAATTCGGTTCCCCGAGGTACAATACCGAATTTACCTCGGTAAATTCGGTTCCTGAAAATTAGGAACCAAACAAGGTACCGAAAAATTCGGTTTCGGTACTTTCGGTTCGGTTCTCGGTATTTTCGGTTCGGTTCTCGGTTCTCGGTATTTTGTGCCAAGCCTGAACCGTTGTCGATGCTCCAGAGAGTGCAGTGGCGGCCCTTTCCGGGCCGTCCTTTGCCTTCCTGGATGTTAGCCGCAGTGCCACGACGTGTGCCCCAGACATGCAGCAGCTCCGGCGTAGCCTACTGGACGACGCCCTGGCTACCTTGTGGCGCGAGGATGGGGGCCTATTGCTGCATGGACGCCACATCTTTATTCCGGACGCGGGGGACCTCCGACACCAGGCGCTTCAGCTAGCCCATGCGGTTGGCCACGAGGGTGTCCAAAAAACACTCCACCGCCTTCGCGATGACTTCTACATACCTAGTGATCGCGCTCTTGTCCAGGACTAGGTGCATGCTTGTGCCACTTGTCAGTGCAACAAGATGTAGACTTTGCAGCCGGCGGGGCTGCTCCAGCCGCTCGAGGTGCCATCCCAGGTGTGGGCTGACATCTCCATGGAATTCATTGAGGGACTGCCGAAGGTGGGCGGCAAATCGGTGATCTTGCCTGCCGTCGACCGCTTCTCAAAGTACGCACATTTCATTGCGCTAGGCCACCCCTACACGGCCACGTCCACCGCCCGCGCCTTCTTCAACAACATCGTCCAACTACATGGGTTTTCGACATCCATTGTGAGCGATCGGGATCCCATGTTTACTGGTCACGTGTGGCGGGATCTCTTTCATATGGCGGGTGTCAAGCTACAGATGAGTACCGCTTTTCACCCCCAGACGGATGGCCAGTCTGAGGTGGTGAAGAAGGTGATCATGATGTATCTTCGTTGTGTTACAGGCGACCATCCTCGCTCCTGGGTGGATTGGCTGTCATGGGCGGAGTATTGCTACAATACCTCCTTCCATACTGCCCTCCGCACAACGCCGTTCGAGGTGGTGTATGGCTGTTCTACCCTGCCGATCTTGCCGTACCGCGCGGGGACTGCTCGCACTGAGGCCGCTAATGGCCTGCTCAAGGCCCGTGATGAAATGCTCGCTGAGGTGTGCCAACGTCTTCTTCAAGCTCAACAGTTGTCCAAGAAGTACTACGACGCTGGTCACCGTGATGTGGAGTTCTAGGTCGGCGACTGGGTTTGGCTGCGCCTGTTGCACCGCACCACCCAGTCCCTGGACCCGTGTTCCAGGCATAAGCTTGGCCCTCGCTATGCTAGGCCTTTTCAGGTGTTGGAGCGCATTGGCCAGGTGGTGTACCGTCTTCAGCTGCCCGACGGCGCCCGCATCCACGACGTCTTCCATGTCGGCCTCCTCAAGCAGCACCGCGGGGGAGCCTCCGACCGCTCTGGGTGCCCTTCCGCCCTCCATGGATGGTCGGCTGCTCCCAGTCACGGCTCGTGCTCTGTGTGCTGTGCAGCGCCGTGGCGAATGGCAAGTGTTGATCCAGTGGCAGGGCCTTCCGGTGGAGGATGCTACGTGGGAGCCTCTTGACGACCTTCGCGCCTCCTTTCCTGACTTCCAGCTCGAGGACGAGTTGTTTGCGCAGGCGGGGAGAGATGTTAGGCACGGCATCCAGTATACGCGTTGTCGGCCCAATAGTGGTCAGAAGGGGGCCTACGGCAGCTAGGGGAAATTTACCCAATTATTAGCAATTTATTAGTAATTGTTCAGCATTTATTATTAGGAGGACCATATATTGTAAAAGACCCCTTTTTGGGAAATTAAGTAGAAACATATTATTGTTTCCGGCTCTTGCCCTAGCTGCGTCTTCCCCTTCACCGTGCTCCTCCTCTCTCGACCAGTGTGCCAGGGCGCCGTCGCCGAGCTGTCCACCTAGCGCCGGCCACCACCCTCTCACCCGTACAACCTGCGCAACGTGTCTGGTAGGATCCGTAATCCTATCACTCTATTAGTGGTAGGTCTTGTTAAGATTTGTTATGAATTTGATGGAGGTTATCACAGTGTAACCACTGTGGTTGCTGACTGCCCGAACACTTTTGTGACAAACTCAGACTCGGTGAGCTGGATCAGGGTGCACCAGAGGGGGAAAAGGGTTGGATTGGGTATGTATATATGTCAACATGTCAACCAATGTAGTACAATGTCATCGTACGCTAGCTTACCCTGCGAGGCACTCCATTGGGACCACTCAGGGACCAGCAAAGCGCTGTCCCATACTTTCATTTTGGTTCCAGAGAATTGCAAATGGTTTAGTTCATACTAGCTATCTGTTAGAGTCCCATTGATTCAGATGTCTGTACTTCAAATTAAAGTGACATCTTAGTCAGAATGAAACAAAAGCAACAAAAAAATTAGAAGACATCTGAGGCAGCCCATTGATTACTCAAATACCACGAGCATGAGTCGAGGTCTTTATTTCTCGAAATACAAGACAGAGGAAGCACACATCACACTGACCATTTTATTAGCAAGTAGCAACCAACTGTAGTAGAAGGGAGTAGAAGGGAAGACACACCACACTGACAATTTTAGTGACGAACTAGTAGGAAATGAAATGAAAGCAGCTGGTATCTGCAATCAAGCTGACGAAGCAGCAGCTTCTCAGAGTCTAGAGAGGCCGCACGTAGACGGCAATGGCCTCAACGAATTCCCCACCACGTGCGAAGAAGCCCACGATGCCACTGCCTGGCTGCACAGGGATGGTGAATGGAGCATCCTTCTCCTTCCCATCCCCCCAAGGCCCACAGGTCTTGTTAAGGTTTGTCACGAATTTGATGGAGGTTATCAACTTATTGGTACCGCCGTAGGGGTTGCCCACTGTCCCGGATACTTCTGTGACCACCTCAGACTCGCCAAGCGGGATCTGCGTGCACCAACACCGAGAAGGGAGAAAATGTGGATTATATTGGTCATCACTCATCATATCTAGACGTTTTCTTCGCTGCCAATCCATCGAGCAATCTACTACGTCTACAATGCACGTGGTCCACTTACCGTGTGAGGATCTCCACCGGGACCACCCCAGCGACCAGCAGAGCGCTTCTGGCCAGTGTAGTCGATGTAGGAGAATGCAATGGAGTCCACGACCCAGCCAGTGTAAAAAAAATTGAGAAGTCTGATCAGATATTGCTAAAAATATCATGTATTTTTGACCGAGGGAAGTAATATCATTTTGTTTTCAGCATTAAATGCTTTAGTTAGTTCATATTAGCGGTCAGAGTCCCCTCGTGCAAAAGCCATTGGGCAGGGGACTTTAGTCCCGATTGGTGGCTCCAACTGAGACTATACTTACCTTTAGTGTCGGAACCAAATATGGTCAGGATTAAGGCTAATCCGATGCAAACCGAATGTCCGTTCTTTGTACTAGTGAGATCTTGTTAAGATTTGTCACAAATTTGATGGAGGTAACCAGTGTCGTTGCCGACTGTCCCAGACACTTCTGTGACAAACTCAGACTCAGCGAGCTAGATCTGCATGCACCAGAGGGGCGGGAAGGGCGGTGGATTGGATATGTATATATGTCAGCATGTCAAGCAATGTATTAAAATGTCAGCATTGTCGCATACTTTCATTTTGGTTTCAGAGAATTGCAAATGCTTTAGTTTATATTAGCTGTTAAGAGTCCCATTGATTTGGATGTCTGTATTTCAAATTAAAGTGGCATCTCTGTCGGAATGAAGCAAAAGTAATACAAAAATTTAGATGACACCTGAGGCAGCCCATTGATTACTCGAATACCACGAGCATGAGTCGAGGTCTTTATTTATCGAAATTTATGACAGAGGAAGCACACATCACATTGACCACTTTATTAGCAAGTAGCAACCAACTGAAGTAGAAGGGTAGACACACCACACTGACAATTTTAGTGACAAACTAGTAGGGAATGAAATGGAAGCAGAATCTGGAACCAAGCTGCTTCTCAGAGTCTAGAGGGGGCGCACGTAAACGCCAATGGCCTCAACGAATTCCCCACCACGTGCAAAGAAGCCCATGATGCCATTGCCTGGCTGCACGGGGATGGTGAATGGAGCATCCTTCTCCTTCCCGTCCCCCCAAGGCCCATAGGTCTTGTTAAGGTTTGTCACGAATTTGATGGAGGTTATCAACTTATTGGTACCGCTGTAGGGGTTGCCCACAGTCCCGGATACTTCTGTGACCACCTCAGACTCGCCAAGCTTGATCTGCGTGCACCAACACCATACCAAGAGGGGAGAAAATGGTGGATTATATTGGTCATCACTCATCATATATAGACGTTTTCTTCTTTACGAATCTGTCGAGCAATCTACTACGTCATCTACAATGCACGTGGTCCACTTACCGTGTGAGGATCTCCACCGGGACCGCCCCAGCGACCAGCTGAGTGCTTCTGGGCAGTGTAGTCGATATAGGAGAATGCAATGGAGTCCACGACCCAGCCAGTGTAAACGGTGATGCTTTCGAGAGACCTGGGTGCTTCTATGATGTCCATTGTTGACCCTCCACTCCCACCGAACAGCCCAATTTTTGTGACTGGATACTGTGTGTATGCAATATAGGTAATATATAAAGTTGTATTATTTTCTCAGAAGCAACTAAAATAAAGCTACCGACTTGATGAACAACTACTTGTATATATAGTAACGTATAATTAATTATTGTGTGGCTACCTCACCCTTGGTTCCTTGAGCACTGGGCAGAAGGCACGGATCGTAAGCTCTATGATTTGCCCATCGGCAGCGCTTCTGTGATCAAGCAACCTCTTGGAGATGACACCGGTTGCCATAGCAAACTGACCGGTGCCCCCAACAATAGCCCACTCCCCAGTTTCAACTACTATCCCCATCACTTCAAGTGTGGACCCACTGAACCTGCAGATATATGTGAGTAAAGGTTACAACAGATTAGCCAGTAGATGGTCCCCTGTACCGGTCATTTGATGTATACAACGACGTTACCTTTCATTCACGAAGACTAGGCTGAAGGAATTGACCCAATTCCCGGCTTGGATATGAAAGCCTTGTGCACGGGCAACAAGCTCTGCGTCCGCTCCTGTCCCGTCCCACACATTCCAGTTGTTAACTACGGTGGCACCAATACCAATCTTGGTGTTGTCTATGATCCCAGCTTGGTTGGCATACGCATTGCCGGGCATGTACCTGTACAGGTACAGGCCTTGGAAGTTAAGTTCATTGTACTCAGTGAACGCGGCAGCAGGAGTAACTTGGAGGTTGGATGGGGTGGCCATGGCGCGCTCTCTCGTCTAGGAGTTGTTCTGTGCTTGCACTCAACAAGACTTGGGTCGAGGAGTTCTTGTATGTGCTGTGTGTGTGCAGAGGATGGAGGCGAGCAACCCTCTATTTATAGAACACCAGGGGCCGCCTCCATGGTCCCTCCATGCATGTCTTGTGAGTTCACACATGCCCCCATGTCTGGTGAGTTCACACATGTGCTGGCTGCAGGTGAGGTGGCCTAATTGAGAAGATGATATAGATATGTCGATGGGAGGTGAGTTATCTAGTGCTTTGAAGAAAGCCGTGGAAACCTGGATTAAGCAAGATGCAGCGCTACTACCAACGGACACTGGAATTCTTTGCATCAATATCCTGCAACAAAAGGTGCGTCCACATAAACTCAGCAAATATGAAAAATGTCATCCCTTATTAATTAAAAACGTATCCACGTCATCTCTATTTAGTAGATAAAATTCATTTTATTCGTAGGGCTCTGAAATTAAAGTTCACAATCTTCCACTTGCTAACTCCTATGATAATTTTTAATTTAATGAAAAATATTATTTTTCCTATATTTTCATAAGCACAAAAATAAAAAATTAAATTATTTTACATCTATTTCAAAGGTTGCAAATTTGCGGGTGTTACAATGCCGGATGAACAAATGACTAAATAACCAAAATAAACTTTGTAGATCATAAAAAGTTATATAATTTTCTAGTTGACAATTATTCCATATGAGTTCATCTTGTCATGCAAAACTACGTTTGAATTTTAAAAGTTTAAACTTTGAATTTTTCAAATGACCCCGGATGGAAAAACAACCTAAATAAATTAAAACTGTAGATCCCAAAAGTTATGAAACTTTGTAGTTGACAACTTTTTCATTTGAAATCATCTTGCCGTGCGAAACTACGTTTAATTTTTTCAAAATTGAAAGTCGATAGAGAAACATCGTAAATAAAAATTATAGATATCAAAAAGTATGAAACTTTACGGTTGACAACTTTTTAATTTGAATTTATTTAGGACTATAAATAATTAATTTACACTTGGTATGGTATAATATGTGGGGAACCAAAACAAAATATAAACACAAGTGATGGTGTGGTTAAACAGTTAGAGGTGAAGATGCGCGAGAGGGTTAGTGGGTTCAAATCCCGCCGACCACATAGCATGCAAACTTTACACGAAAAATGCCGTGACTTGTGACTTCGACTCCGTTGGGCAGGCGCTTGCTGGTTGGGCCTCCCTCGATTTTAATTTTTTTGGATTTATTTTATTTTATTTTGCCAAGTATCTTTTTAGCACTCAATAAAGCTTTTGCCGAGTGTCAAAGAACTCTTTACCATCAAAATCTTTGGCGCGTGCTCTTTACCGAGTGTGGCACTCAATAAAGCCTTTGCCAAATGCATTTGGGGCTTTACCGAGTGCCTCCAGCAGTCAGCAAAGCAAGCGAATCCGGTTGTGAGTATGACACTATAAGGAAAAAAGCAACTTCTAGTAGGTCGAATTTTTATTTTCTATTAAACGTATAAATTATTGGAAACCATTAATGATGAGGTTATTTTTTTTCTTTTCCAATATTTGATCGATATTTGTTCCAAAACAAGATTTTAGTGCCACCTCAGCGTGAAAGGATCACTTAAACTTTGCCGCAGAACCGCCAAATATTTTTGACTGACAATAGTTTGGAAATTCGCAGGGGCGTTCGTTTTTATCAGAGTCCGCAACAAGAGCATGGAGGAAAATGATCCCCTCCACTCCCCTTACTTTGTGATTGATGTAGATGTGCTGCCAGTAGGAGCTCCCTTCCACGCTGCAGTAGCAATGGAGTACCTGATCGAACACACAACCCCTGGCCCGCAAACTGAACTACGTACTGAACTGTGATAGATTGCTTCACTGCTTGTAGGAATTACGATAGTGAAGCTCAGGTTATACAAATAATTGTGGTTTCGCCTTTGCTCTATATTTTATACATCAATTGCCTATGGGTTCTAGTATAATTTTTCTGGTAAGGGATTTTTTCCATTGTAAACTCGACACTGGTGGTGTTCTATGTAAACAAACAACATGTTTTTTTAAAAAAAAAATATATAAATTTGATTGAAAACTTATTTGTAGTCAAAAATTTGAGAAGTCTGATCAGATATTGCTAAAAAATATCATGTATTTGTGACGAAGGAAAGTAATCTCATTTTGTTTTCAGCATTAAATGCTTTAGTTAGTTCATATTAAGTCCGTTCTTTGTACTAATGAGATCTTGTTAAGATTTGTCACGAATTTGATGGTGGTTATCACAGTGTAACCAGTGTCGTTGCCGACAGTCCCAGACACTTCTGTGACAAACTCAGACTCAGCGAGCTAGATCTGCATGCACCAGAGGGGTTTTTAGATCAAAGGCATTTTTGTGCACATACATGTAAGTATAGACGGTCGTTATAAGTTGCACTAGCTGGTCGTTCAGTACATCATATCTCTCCATGCATGTTGATTATATTCTCTTCTAGTATACATGTATGTCACGTATTCATGTGCCATATATATGTACATGTACATACTAGTGTTATGTTAGCAAAGTTGTGTCTATGAACTCAGTTATAACTAGACCAGCACTTTTCTATATTAAAAAAACTGGCACAGGCAGGTGCGGAACGGGTCACATAGAGCTATATCTGTTCTGACCTGCTTGTTTGGGTTAATAACGGGGCCGCGCCGCGAGCGAGCGGTCCGTCCGGACAGACGGACGCCCGTGTCCGATCATTTCCGGAATTATTTCTATGCCATTTACAAAAAATATCAACGTCATCTCTATTTAGTACAGAAAATTCCTTTTCTTTGTAGGGCTGAGAAATTAAAGTTGGCCATCTTCATGTAATACTAGTTGACATGTGGCAACGCAAAGGGTGGAAGTGGGCTTTTTGCAATCAAAGCTGAATTTGTGTACCTGAACAACCTACTAGCATTTTGAAGACGGCAGCAATAGGAAAAATGTCTAATATGCACCAGGATATGACACTTGCTCTTGAGAAGCAATGGGAAAATGAGAAGATGGTCTTATGCTTGAAACCAGGGGCACTGCATGTATACAAGCAGGTCGCAGAACAGAAAATTGAGCTCCGGCCTTGGCCTTGGCTGTCTTTTGGCTGCTATCCAGCTGAAGCTCGTGCTAATGCATTGAGTTACTTTACAAGTATCTAGTTGCAATGAGAAAGTTGTACTTCAGTTTGCCTGTACACGAAGAGAAGGCTCTATATGTGCGGATTCGGAGGGTTCTAAATTAAATGTACTGGACTGGTGCAAGATTCACAGCATGAATCTAAATCAGGTCTGCTTATTTTGTGAAATTCAGCAAGCTGCTGGCATTCACTGGGAGCAAATTCGAAGTGAACCTCGTGGCCACGGGATGACAATTCGTGTGATCATTTCAGGAAGTTTAGTCTGGGGTTCAAGATAAATGGACAATGAGAAAAACATTCAGAACATTGCCCAGCATAAATTTCATTTACTAAAGCACGAAGCTGATCACACGAGTTGTTTAATCTGTATCTGGAAACAAAAAAAATGCTGGGGGATGCAATGCAAGTGGTACTATACTTTTCTCTGATGGATCTCTGAATCACCAGAGTGCTTGGCAAACACGGGATCCCGGTGGTTTACTGTAGCAACGACTTGGGCACAAACCGTGTTTCATCAGCGGAGGAATGTCAGGAACTTCCAGTACTAGCGCCGTGCAGTGGGCAAGAGAAGTGTTGAATTGGTCTTGTGCTGTGCGACGGACCGGAAGACTTGGGCGGTGGTTGCGCTGGCCCAGGTAGGCATACCAATGCAGGTGCCAGGTACGTGAGGTTACAGCAGCACCTAAGGTAGGGGAATCGAGGAACCAGAGTACCAGACGCGGCGAGCTCACGCTCGGGGCGAGCATCTGCTCAAGGCTAGATTGCTACGTACCATTTATCCTTATCACTCCTCCATGTACTAGTTTTCTATACCTAGTCTATTCAAGAAACTTCTGGAACTTCTGTAGAAAGGAACGAGGAGAACACCTCACTCCACTAGAGAGGGGTTACACACACACACACACACGTCTAACACCCCCTCCCCTGTAGTCATAGCGGAAGGTTCACGATGCATAGACTGGACCAAAAATCAGTGTCATGTTATCCGCAAACTGAGATGACGATGGCATATGTAGGATACAAACTTCACCATGCACAACCTTCTCGCGGGGACGAAGTGGATGTTGATCTTAATGTGCTTGGTCTGACAGTGATGAATGGGGTTGGCTGCCATGTAGAGAGCACTGACATTGTCACATATGGCAACCGTGGCAAAGGGAAGCGGTAGATGGAGCTCCTAGAGAAGTTGGCGCAGACAGTAGCACTCAGCTTTGGGCAGTACAATGGATCAACAAATCCAGATGTTGCTGTGATAATAGCATGATCTCGTCTTTGTTGTCACCGTCAGGTGGTCTTGGTGATGTTCATGAAAGGAGGTGATGCTCACAATGTCATTCCAGAGAAGGCTTGAAAACAGAAGGGTTTTTGTATCTTATGAAGAGGATCAAAGAGGTAAACAATGAAAGAAACACTCGATCTATTTCTCGATTTCACCATCAATCTGTAGTGGATCAAGATCAACTCAAATTAACATTTATGTACTGCAATTCAAACAGCAAATAAATGATATCTTTATACTTCTTTCAAAGATCATAGAAGCTCATGCCACCGTGCACCGCTGCACCGCCATTATCTTTTTTTTTTTTGAAAAGTGAATATATTAATATTGCAGCTTCTGCATCGACCAATACATATAGTTGTTCCTTATTATAAGCATAACCACTAAAGTCCACACAAACTCAAACTCAAGGTATTTAACTAAAGTAAAAAGAAGAGCTTCGAAACTCTTGGCAATCCTCCTCATTCTGATGTAGGGACCAAGATCAGCATCATGGCTGGAACACATGGACCAACTCGTCGAGCTCTACCATCTAATAGAGGAGCAACGCATCTGGTACGCAGCTTTTGACTTGATGGGCAGGATGCTGGTACATGTGGTCCACTGCGAAGGCGCCCATCACCAAGTGGTCATGTTTTGCCGATAGCATCATGCGCACCTTTGGCTCCAACCGAGAAACCGATAGCGACATGGCACCAGCTCGCTGCGACGACCACATGAACGACTACATCGACAACTTCATCGCCTACGCTCACCACATCAACCTTGAAAGTGAGCAACACCAAGTCAGCCTCTTCGTCCACGGCCTACAACACGAGCTTCGAGAGGCGTTGGTACGCCACCTCTCACTATACCTAGGGACGGCCATCAACTTTGCCCACACCCTAGACAACATAATAGCTATCACGCTATTGCTACACCAGCTTCAGTCCCGGGTCAGCAGCTTCAACAGGATGCCTGGAAGGATGGGGTGCCCATACCCCCTTAACCAACCACGACGACGACACCCACGTCATAGGCACACATGCCAAGGAGCGGCTAGACCTCCATATAGCAGATCTCAAGGCTCGTTGACAACAACAAGCCGCCATAGCAGTATCATCAGCAACACTAGATTGTCCACCGGCCCCTCGCGCCATACAGAGGGACGCAGTTGAGGACGCTCCATACACCACTGACATCAGTGATATCCTCGTCCAACTACGTATGGCTAGTGAGGATGAACGTGAACTGCAAATTATATACGACACATCGCAATTCAAGCACCCAGCCTGGACACTCTGCGAAGGCGTTATCTACTACGATAACCGCCTCTACTTCCCGGCCACCTCACCGCTACTTTAGGACACCTTGGATCAGTCACCTGGTATGACAGCACCACACCTCCTTGTAGTTGGATTCTATTTAGCAACTTTAGATCCAGCCTGGCATGCGTTTCCATCAACCATCCAACTCCTGGAACCATGGCCGCAAGACCCCCTACCATCAGCAACAATTATCTTCTTTGACAATAACGGCCACTTCATCTCCATCAACGATGTCGACATCTGCCAACATCAAGAGAGTGTCCATCCGCTCGTGTCACAAGCTTACGACACTGTGGACAACACACTCTTCGGTACCATGTGCCACTACGATACATCATGCACCAGCTACAATATGCAGACGCTTCTGAGGCACTATCAACGCCGGTCAGGTACATTCGTTCCCACAACCTCCACGGGTTATGTGAACGATTCACTTTGTAGGGATTCTATCTCGCTCTGCTTTGGTCGAGGCCATGTACGCACATGGCTCCTAGTGGGAAGGCATGACATACGACTACATCATCTTGGGTTACTTCGGCTCCTTCCACTACTCCTGCATCTTCGCTACAGACAACAACAATGGCGAGCCAGACAATGGAGAACTTGGGCATGTGATTATCTAGCTCATGGAGATTCTTTGGGGCAATCATCAACCAATGACCAACTCCAGCACGTGACAAATGTTTCAGCATGAGGACGAGCTCATCGGAGAAGGGGCAGTGATGTTATATGCCTAACGCAGGCTACTCCTCATGGTGGAATAAATGGGCCAGCAACGGCCCAAGAGGGGGCGTCGGGCGCCCCCGACTCCGCGCCCTAAGAGGGCTTGGCACCTAAGGGGGAGGAGGGGCGTGCCCAGGCTGCCACCGCCGCTATATATCACCACTGCCACCATGTCAGATTATCAATTAGTTACCATAGTTGAGTTCTAATAGGTTTGAAAAGAATTGAGTTATTTAGCAAAGAAGAATTTGTATTCTGGCCTTGTTCAGTTCCCAAAATTTTTTAGATCTTGATACTGTAGTTTTTTCATTTTTTATTTGATAAACATTATCCAATCATGGAGTAACAAGGCTTAAAAGATTCATCTCACGATTTACAGACAAACTATGCAATTAGTTTTTATTTTCATCTATATTTAATGCATCATGCATGTGCCGTAAGATTCGATGTGACGGGGAATCTTGAAAAAATTTTGGTACTTTTTGGGAACTAAACAAGGCCTCTATAAAGATCTCTTAGAATTGCTTAAGAGCCAAGTCTTCGAGGACTAAATACGTTGTGTAATTGTTGAAAATGAATTAGAAAATAGCCGAAAGACCTTATTCCTCTCCCTCTCCTTTCTCTCTCATTCGCCGCCTCCTCTGTCCTCTCCTCTCTTGCGCCAGCGCCTCCCTAGCTAGCGCCGCCACCCAACACCGCTGCCCGAGCTCGCCACCGACCACCCTCCCCACCAATGAAGAGTACCTACAGAAGCTTTCGAAATACTGGATTGCCTCCAGATGTCAGCTATAATATAATTGTAAAGGAAAATTATGGCGCAACGTGATGAACATTTTCCGTTGTCCTTAATTGGTTATTATATATTATGACACAATGATATATTGTCGTCGGCGGTGGTGTACCACATCGTCGAGTTTCCACAGTGCCTTTTGATTCCCCGCCAATACTTTTTTCTTATTAGTATAGCATGTACGGTACTCCATTATTGTTATGAAATATAAGAACAGAGATGGTAGTGAAATATATATTGGATCTGAATTTAAATTTACTAATACATCAAAAGAAAAATTAAAATAACATTTTACAGTGATCTAAAGATGCGTGCATTACCACAAATATTATTTAATATTATTTATTCCCAATGCAGGTTACAGGCTTCAGGCCGGGCAAGTCATATCCAGACAAGGATAAATTAATTTAGACATTAAATGAGTCGCTAAAGGTGCCAGGAGACTATTGATTTAGTTTGAGTGTAATGATTAGTGCTAATCTAGTTACTAATGGTTTTATTATCTTCGTCCTGCCATTCTCATTCATGTATTTCAGTTCCTGTATTCAAAACAAGTCTAAGTTTTCCGTTCCTATTTATTCAAATCCTGAAGTTTTCACTCTATTCGATTCCTATAGTTTTCTCCTTTGTTTTTATATCTGTGTTCCAAGCAGGCCATTACATTGCTATTGCGAGGATGTGCTGCCTGTAGGAGCTGCCTTGGAATACCTGAACAAACACACAACTGCTGCAAATTGAACGGCGCATTGAAATGTGATTGATTGCCTCACTGCTTTTGTAGGGGTTTTGATAGTGAAGCTCACGTTGCACATTTCAATTAGTTTTGTGCCAATAGAAAAATTGTAGTTTCGCCTTGCTCTATATGTTTTACACATCAATTGCCTCTGGGTTTCAGCATAATTTTCTCGTAAGGGATTTATTAACCGGATATTTCCCATTGTAATGTCGTGGTATTCTGTGTAAATGATCTTCATGTTATTCATGTATAGTAAAAAATTTAGAAATCTGATAAGATATTTATGACCGCAGGGAGTAATTTCACTTTGGTTTGAGAACTGCAAATGTCTATCTTCAAAGTCACATCTCAGTCGGAATGAAACAAAAGTAATATAAAAATATAGATGACATCTAAGGCAGCCCAAGAGAAATAACACAAGCATGAATGGAGGTCTGTATTTGTGAAAATTCATGACAGAGGTAACATACATCACACTGACCACAGTACTTTATTAGGAAAATAGCAACTAAGTGAAGTACGTAGAAGGGTAAACATGCCACACTGAGAACTTTAGCGACGATCCAACTAGTAGGAAATGAGATGAAAGAAACTGGATCTGCAAAGCGGCTGCTTCTCAGTGTCTAGAGGGTCCGCACATAAACACCAATGGCCTGGAGGTATGTCGCACCGCGTACGAAGAAGCCCACGATGGCACTGCCTGGCTGCACGGGGATGGTGAATGAAGCACCCTGCCCGCCGCCCCAAGGCCCATAGGTCTTGTTAAGGTTTGTGACGAATTTGATGGAGGTTATCGTGGTGGCATTGTAGTAGGTGCCGAATGTCCCAGACACTTCTGTGATCACCTCAGACTCGCCAAGCTGGATCTGTGAGCACCAACAACAAGCAATAGGAGAAAAAGAGTGGATTATATATATTAGCCGTCACTCATCATATATATACATTTTCTTTGTCTACGAATCCATCGAAGAACCTATAGAGTAAATCTACAGTGTATGCTGTTCACTTACCGTGTGAGGCCCTCCTCCACCGGGGCCACCCCAGCGACCAGCAGAGCGCTTCTGACCACTGTTGTCGATGTAGGAGAATGCAATGGAGTCCAGGACCACGCCAGCGTAAACGGTGATGCTTTCCAGACGCCTGGGTGCTTCTGTGATGTCCATTGCAGACCCTCCACTCCCACCGAATGGCCCAACTTTTATGACCGGATACTGCATGTATATATAGGTAAAATAAAGTTGTCTTATTTTCTTAGAATCAAATTAAATAAAGCTACTATTAACAACTACATGTATATACATCGTAAACCCCACCTAAAATTTAATAACAACCATATACTATTGTGTGGCTAGCTATCTTACCATTGTTCCTTTGAGCTGTGGGCAAAAGGCACGGATTGTAAGCTCTATGATATTCCCATCGCTTGTCGATTTATGCAACCTCTTGGAGATGACACCGTTTGCCATAGCGAACTGACCGGTGCCCCCAACAACAGCCCACTCCCCAGTTTCAACTACTATCCCCATCACTTCAAGTGTGGACCCACTGAACCTGCTCCATGCAGTAAGTATATATATATGCAGTGTCAGCGGCTTGCTCAAACAGAGAATGGTAAAGATAGATTACAACAGATTAACCAGCAGGTACCTTTCATCCACGAACACTAGGCTGAAGGAATTGGCCCATTTCCCGGCATAGATATGCGAGCCTTGTGCACGGGCAACAAGCTTTGCGTTTTCCCCTGGCCCGTCATATACTTCCCAGTTGTTAACAACGGTGGCACCAATACCAAGCGGTGCCTTGTTTTCTATGATCCGAGCTTGGTTGGCCTTTGGGCGGTTCCAGAACATGTGGTGCAGGTACAGGCCTTGGAAGTTAAGCTCTTTGTACTCAGTGAACGCGGCAGCCGGAGTGACTTGGAGCTTGGCCATGGCTCTCTCTCTCTCAGCTAGGAGCTAGCTAGCAATGCACTCAGGACTTGATGAGATGAGGATGAGCTTTTGCGTTGTGTGTCCCAAGATGGGGGCGAGCAACTCTATTTATAGAATGCCTGTGGGCAAGGGCGGCCTCCGCGGTAGGTGGAGATGAACTAAAGATGCATGGTGCACGTGCTGTACTATGCCTCGTGCAGCACACGGGTTCCTGCTGCAACCTCACCAGTGTTGAAGATATAGATATACATGTACCTCGATCTTAGGGCAATCTAGATCTCAAGTAGCGACTGGACTCAGCCTAATTTATTGTTTTTTTTTTGACAGAGAAGTGTTAATCTCAAAACTAGTGTAGGTAGAAGAGGAGGCCAACAGAACCGAACTTATTAGTGCGTGCTGAATAAATAAAGGAATTCAGTCGATAGAGCCTTCAAGTAGGGTGAAAGCGAAGAAAACATGCTTGCCGTCGATTGCTATATTTCCCACGGTTGCCTAATTACTTGTGTCGACATTTTGTGGCAACGAGTGTGTTTTGATCATTTCATTCTGGCTTCCCCACTAGCTAATTGAAAGTTCAAGAAATTAAAGATGTCAAAAGAATCCGATATATCCGCAGCCACCCCACCGCAGAATAAAAAAAAATTCTCGCTAAACAGCTCATGGCATCATGATTTTTATTCAACGCGTCGGATTCATAAACTGCAAGATTGAACTAGCGCTTGTGTTTTCTATGCTGTGGGTTGTGAGTCACGATCATGATGCTGCACCATGTGTGGCCATCAAACAAGCCCCTACTAAGATCTTTAGCCATTTACTTTTTAGCCCCCCCCCCTCCCCCCCACACACACGACCTTCTCGTGATTTATGAGTCTGCCACATATTATTGATAGGGTTTTCCAGACATGGTATATATATAAGGTGTACCCATTAGATCTTACAATGCAAGTAAACTAGATACGGAGAAGGTGACTAAAGTTGTTATTTCCATATTGTAGAATTTTAAGTTTACAATGGATCTATTAAAAGATGGTTGTAAGCCTTGATTTCCCTACATACATGTTCTGCGGGGTCCACTCAGGAGCAATACGAGGAGATACTAGATTATGAACCCACTCCGGATAGGGAGGAAGTCAATGTGATTTATTTGTCTTCTGGAGTACTATTTTGTGGAAGATGGTTCGAAGATGGTTCAGTTTGATTTTGCTACTCAAAGTGTCGTGTTCAAGACACCAAAAGACTTTGTAAATCACTACAAGCCACTGCATTTGAAAAGCCATACCAATGAGATGCCAGTTCACAATATATTGGTGGATAGCGGCGGGGCGATTGTGAACTTGATGCCATATCTGCTATACAAGAAGCTTGGTGGCACAGATGATGAGCTCATCAAAACTTACTTGATGATCAACAGTGTTGGAGGAGGCAAGCCTATTCTGGCCAAAGGGGTTGCATCGATGGAGCTCTATGTCAGGAGCAAGACTTTGGCCACTGCCTTCTTCTCATATAGGTGCAAAGGTAGCTAGCTATAATTTAATATGTGGGCATGATTGGATCCATGCAAATTGGTGTGTCCCTTCTAGTTTGCACCATTTACTCATCTGGTGGGTTGGGGATGATGTTAAGATTGTCCATGCATATTCATCAGCATGCATTGCTAAGACCAATGCCTATGAAGAAATTGATGATTTTGAGGAGCTCGATAAGTTTGAACAAGGTTTTACATAGGTCAACCCATTGGAAGAGGTTGATATTGGGGATGGCAACATGCCTAGGATGATGTTTATAAACCAAGACTTGAAAGTTGATTACAAAGCTAAGCTAATCATGCTTCTCAAGAAATATACTGATTGTTTCCATGTAATTATACATAGATGTCTGGATTAAGTCATGAGTTCATTGAGCATTGTCTTCCCATCAAACCTAGGTTAGGCCTCATAAGCAACATCCTCATTGCTTCATCAACTCTACAATATACGACCGAATTAAAGAAGAGACTAATCGGTGACTAGAAACATGATTCATTAAGCCATGGAGGTATGCAGAGTGGGTCTCTAATATTGTGCGAATTGAGAGGAAAAAGACTCCAAGAAGCTACAGGTCTATATTGATTTTAGAGATTTGAATAGAGCCACGCCAAAAGATGAATATTTTATGCCTATTGTGGATATGCTTATTAATGATGCTTTGGGACATTGGGTTATCAACATTCTTGATGGTAAAGTCGGCTATAGTAAGATGTTTATGACCGACGAGTATATGTCCAAAACTACCTTCATATGTCCTAGTTTTGTTGGTCTCTTTGAGTGGGTTGTGATGACATTTGGATTGAAGAATGCCCATGCTACTTTATTGATGGTCTATGAACTTGATCTTTCATGAGTTGATTGGTGTGATCATGGAAGTGTATAGTGATGATATTATGGTCAAATCGGCTATTCATACATCTCATTTTGCTAATATGTGTCTTGCGTTTGAGAGGATGCGCCAGTATGGAAGTGTGCTTTTGGTGTGTCAGCTGGGAAGTCATTGGGCTTAATATTCATGACAAAGGCATAGAGATTGATCCCAAGAGAATAGACAACATCAAGAAACTTTAGGTGCCTACATGTAAGAAAGACTTGCAAAAGTTTCTAGGAAAGGAGAACTACTCGAGAAGGTTTATTGCAAACTTACCTAGGAAAATTATTCCTTTTACCCCATACTTTGGTTGAGAGATGAATCTGAATTTACTTGCAGGGCAAAGCAACAAGAGGCATTTGAGAAGATCAAAGAATATTTGTCAACACCATCAGTTCTTCGTGCACCTAGGAGAGGAGCTCCTTTCAATTATATATTGCTGCTAAAGAAAAGACCATCAGTTCTGTTTTGACTTAAGAAGATGACGGAAAAGAATATGTGATCGCCCATATTGGTCGACGTCTTCTTGATCCCGAGACACGGTATGCCCATATTGAAAGTTTTGCTTGTCGCATTACTTTCCATGTGTTAAAATGAGACATTATAATTGTTAGCAAAAAAACATGCCTCGTTGCTTGCTAGGCTGATGTGATTAAGCAAATGCTATATCAGCCAATCCTTAATGGAAGGATCGGTAAATGGACATATGCATTAATTGAGTATCATTTGACTTTTGGACCATCGAAAAGCATTAAGCCTTATTTTGATTGGCTTGTAAAGAAGACCATGGTGTTGGCATAGTCATTATTTCTCGAGAAGATGTTGAATTTGAGATGTCGAGGCAATTAAATTACCATTGCACCAATAATCAAGCCAAATATGGGGCTTTTTTTATTCAGCTTGGAAATATTGCAATCCATGGAGGTGAACCATGTTCAAGACTTTGGTGATTCTTTGTTGGTGGTACAACAAGTAGCTACTGAGTTTCAAATTTTGGAGGGATAACTCAATGTACATTTTGATATGTTCCTTGATATTATTTCTTTTTTTTTTTGCCAAACTTCAGATTTGTCATATTCCAAGGCATTATAATTAATTATAAGGCTAACATGTTGTCTCAACAAGCATCTAGCTTTGACATTGGTGGGAGTAAGTTTACATCAAAGAAAAGACGATGCAAACAAATCAAGGCGGTTCTGGTTTGCCAAAACCAACCAAGCCAGTTTCACTGACTAGGATGGTTTTTCCACTGAATGTCCAGATTAGCTCAATTTTTACTCTAGTGATGTTGGAGACAATTTGGATGATTGGTGGACTTCTATTCTCAGATATCTACATGATCCAAGCATCAAAGTTGACAAAAGTATTTGGCAGAGTGCATTCAAATTTATTTTTGCACAATGATGAGCTATGCTGAGGAACTATCGAGGACTTGTTACTAAAGTGTTTGGGATTTGATTAGGCAAAGTTGGTTATGGGAGAAGTCCATCAAGGTATTTGTGGACACATCAATCGGCCCCAAAGATGAAGTGGTCACTACGTACAGTTTGTGTTTATTGGCCTACCATGGTGGTCTATTGTTTTCGCTACTATAAAGGATGTGAGGACTACCAATGGTTTGGTAATATTAAACTGGTGCTTGTTGTAATTAATGTTACATCCTATTATCAAACCATGGCGTTTTCATGGTTAGGAGCTAGACTTTAGTAAATCTAGATACTATGCTCAAGCTCATGTCCAACTAAGTCAAATAATAAAACTTTTATCAAGCTCATCAAGAAGGAAATTGAGAGTCCAAGGTGGCATGAGGTATTGTCTGAAGCTATAGGCACATCATATATCTAGACATGGTGCTACAAAGGTTACTCCTTTTGAGCTAGTGTTTGGGCAAGAAGTTGTGTTACCCGTCAAGGTGAATTTGGATGCAGATAGACTTGCTAAGTAAAAGATCTGTCTGTTGATTTGATGATGGATAATATTAACGAGGTGGCCGACAAGAGAATTAAGGCTCTAATGCATATTGAGAAAGGCAAAATTCAAGTGGCCCGAGCATACAACAAGAAGGTTAAAAGAGTCGTTCCAAGTTGGACTTAGTGTGGAAGACCATACTACCAATTGTGACGAACAGCAACAAGTTTGGCAAGTGGTCACAAAGTTGGGAATGTCTTTATAAAGTTATCAAAGTGATATTTGGAAATTCAATTCATGTCTTCTTGAGACTTTGAAAGATGATAGTCTCCCAAGAGCAATTAATTGGAGGTATTTATAAAATTATATTCCAAGTTTGGTTAGAAACCTATAGTGCACTCCAAACAATGGATGATATTTGTATTGCCATTTAAACAAAATATGGCCAATGTATAAAATGCCCTTAGATGCTACGTAGCCAATGAGTTGGACGTTGTTGCTATCGTGCTTTGTGTGTTCAGGTTCATGCAAGATTCAGATAAAAGTAGGGGGTATGTTGACGATAAAAAATGTGCCAACATGGAGATTTAGGGACTTTATTAATAAGTTTCTGATCAACATAATATTGGAAAAAAATTGGTGAAATAAAAATCAAAGCGGTGAGAAAATGACCAAGTTGGTCTTGCTCTACCCAAACTAGCCAGGCTCTTTCGTCCTTGATGGCTCTTTCCGCAAGGCGTTCGGAGTCTACGAAGTGAAGGATGAGCTTCAAATCGGCCTAACCGGCTTCCTTGCTAGTTTTGTCTCGTTTGCTATGTTCTTGCTGTGGGGTGTGCTCGCTAGCTTGCTAGCCGCGTTGCTGGTGAGTGGCCTAATTTGGTGTCAACGCCATCTAATCTAATTATCGATTTGGTTCTAATTAAGAGATTCTGGATCTTGACGTCCGTAATAATAAATAAGAAAATAGCCAAAAAAAAATATAGGATGTTGTGATTTCACGTGCTTCACGGGATCGCTTCCGTCGTTCCCTCGCAGTGGTGGTATATAGTATTTATATTCATGTGTACTACTCCCTACATCCTAAATTATCAGTCATTCTAAGAATTTTGGAGAGTCAAAGTATATTAAGTTTGACCAAAATTATAAAGAGAATTATAAAGATTTATGACATTAAAGAGGCATATATGAAACTATAACTAAATAAAGAAGATATATAGTTGCCAACACAATTGTTATTATCTTATTGCATAAATTTGGTCAAACTTGAGATGGTTTGACTCTCTAAGATTCTTAGGATCATTTATCATTTGGGATGGAGGGAGTATAACGATGTATTCGAAAGATGCCCTGACATAATGATCTGAAGCGAGACTTACTAATGAATATCTTGCATTGCCTTCTGTATGCACTTGCATTATAGTATGCTTGATATGCATCGAGGTGCTTTGGAAAATTTTAGAGGAATCAAATTCCTGTAAACAGATATTATCACCGGCAAGCCCTGTGTATTGGCGCTGTCCCATGCAAGACCTGCATTTAAATAATACTGGCCAAGAGCCCAAGACAATAAGAATCCCAATGCAAAATTATCATATATATGCCAAAAAACAGACTATTAAAGGAATTGATCGTGCAGTCTCCAAAAATCAAAGGGCAAACAAATAGCACCACGCCACATCCATTATGTGATGTAGAAAAAAGTTGGAATTCTAAGAAGTCTTGCAAAAACGTGTAAGGACGAAGTGAAAAAAATGTTTGTCACCCTCTCCCTCCTTCCAACTTTAAATCGCTATGGTTTTTCATTTAGTTCCACGTTCTAACTTTTCTTTTTTCTGTTTTTTCTTGGACCTGTTTCTTTTTTCTTGTTCAACACTAAGGCCTACATTAGTTCCAAAATTTCTTTGTAAAATGGACACTGTAGCACTTTTATTTGTATTTAACAAATATTGTCCAATTATGGACTAACTAGCCTCAAAAGATTCGTCTCGCAAAATTATAGGTAAACAGTGTAATTAGTTATTTCTTTTATCTATATTTAATGTTCCATGCATGTGCTGTAAGATTTGATAAAATTTTGGGAATAAGGCCTTGTTTAGTTCCTTTGCAAAATAAACGTTGTAGCACTTTCGTTTGTATTTGACAAATATTGTCCAATTATAAACTAACTAGGCTCAAAAGATTCGTCTCGCAAATTACAGGTAAACTGTGCAATTAGTTATTTCTTTTATCTATATTTAATGTTTCATGTACATACTGCAAGATTCGATGTGATGTAAAATCTGAAAAAATTTGTAAAACTTTTTAAGAACTAAACAAGGCCAACAAAGCCTAAGAACAGCTAACCTTATTCGTGTGTTTATTTGACTTATTTATCCAAAATAGAATTCTTTATTAGTGAATAGGAATCTGAATAAAAAAGAAAAGAATAAATCTATTTCTCTTCTCTTCTATCTTTCTTTTCTTTCCTGTTCTCGTCGTCGGTCACCAGGTGTGCCACTGAGTACACTGCTGCCCATGTTCGTCGGAGCAGGATGGGATGTGTATGGGTATTGCTAGCTTCCACCGGCGGGCCCCACGTCCAGCCATGGTCGTCATTGCCCTTGCGGAAGGGACGACATCTTGGCGCGTGGCAATGGGCGTAGGCGGAGAGGCCACGCAGGGATGAGGAGAGACAATGCGAGGATGGCTTGTCGCAGAGGCGCATGAGGGTGCGGCCGCATTGGCAGGGAACAGAGGCGGTTACTAGGAGGGAGTGAGGGAGGGCGTACGGACGTGGAGGGCGAACCCGGCGTGGTCGGAGATGCGGTGTATATGCACGTCGAGAGAGGAGATAAGGTTGAAGGAGATGCGGTTTACTTCATACGCATGCGTGGTGAGCAGATAAGATTGAAAAAGAAAAAAAAGAAAAGACAAAAAATGAAAACATGGTATTATAGACATTTCACTATTTTGGACTACGAAACAAAACTATTTTGCCAAATGGTCTAAAAAACTGCTTGAGCTCTACAAGTGAATCTGCTCCATAAGTGAAGCTAGAACTGAAGCTGTTTTGACAGAAGGTGGAGCTCTACCAAACAGACCCATAATTGGATATTAGATTCGAATGCGTATTACCAGGGGCACCGAATAGGTAAGGAGCACATGTGTTCTGTGGGCTATCCATCCGCGGGCGATGGAGCTAGATTTTTTTCCTTTCCCGGGGAGGAGAGGGGTTAATCCGATATTTGGTTTGGTCGCACTGAACGGGGTGGCCGAGTGGTTCGTGTATATAATTATTTTATTAATAATTAATTAATTAAGTAGTAGTAATAGCTAATGGCATCATTATCCACATTACACAACAAGTTGCATATTTTCTATGACACAATAAATTGTATGTTCAGTGGTAAAACAAACCGGAAAATTCCCATGACCTCATGACTATGTTGCATCGTGTGGTATTATTATCAAAATGTTAATGGTGTGTGTCATTCCAGAGAAAGTAAAACATATTGCTTTGTCTTAATTAATTTTTGACCCCGTTGCAACGCACGGGTATTTTTGCTAGTTGTAATAAACAACCCATACAACAGAATATATTCCAGCCTTAAATGATATTTCGGCTATTCCAGCCTTAAATGATATTTCGGCTCATACAATATCAATTCTAGAATACATGTACCAGCTATATTTGTTCACTAAACAAGTTAATTTATTCCCGCTATTTCTGTGGCTACTCTGCAGCACTAAAGGCAGCTTGCAGCCTACGGACCAACTGGTTTCTATGGCTACCCTGTGGCACTAAAGACAGCTTGCAGCTGCAGAACAATTGGTTATGAATGCCTGCAATTAGAAATTGGTGTAGTCAGAATCAGCTCACATCTCTTCAAAATTCGTTCTTTCTAGGAAATCAAAGCTAAATATTTCTATGTATGAAAAGTACTAACAAGGTTCATTCAAAAAAAAAAACTACCAAATATCAATACAATTCTGAACAACCACCCTGGTACAACTGGTTATATCATACCTAACTAGCAACTTCTGGGAAACTACAATTGTGGGAAACTACAACTGGTTATATCATACCTAACCAGCAATTATCATAGCTAACTAGCAACTCCGGCTATTGCAGCGTTGGCGCGTGAGAGAGGGAGGGAGTTGGGGAAAGAAGGCATTGACGGGTGGGCCTGGTAGCGACTAAGGGAGATGGGAGGATGGCAGCAGTTGCGAGGCCACAGGCTGGGCTGGCCCAAGAAGAAAGGGGGAGGAGGCGGGCGGACCATAGGAGTGCTAGGCCGCGTAGCTCAAAACCAAGGGAGGGGGGTAATGAAAAGTGATTCTTTTTTTCCTAAATAGAATTTCCAAAGCCTTTTCAAATTAAATTTTGAATTCCTTTTTTATTTTGGTAAAAACCACACATCTCAAAAATAAAATGCACCAGCATGTTTGCACCAACATGTTCCTTACCTTATATTTGTTTTTACTTTTTATAAAAATATTATTTTTCCTATATTTGAATGCTCACAAAATGCTTATTTAAATTACTTTAACTAATTTGAAAGGATGCAAATTTTTTTAGGGTGTTACAGTTCTCCCCCTGAAAAAGAATCTCGTCCTCTAGATTAGATGGTGCTTACTCAAACAGCTGCAGATAAGATTTTCTCAGGTCCTTCTCTACTTTCCAAGTGGCCTCATCCTTTGAATAACGATTCTACTGAACCTTGTACATCTTTATAGTCCGGCTCCTGGTAACCCTTTCTGCGGTTTCCAAGATCTTTATTGGATACTCCTCATAAGTAAGATCTGCATTAACAACAACCTCTTCTAAAGGAACCTGTTCTTCTGTTACTCACAAACATGTTTTTAGTTGAGAAATATGGAACACATCATGCACACATGACAAACTCTCTGGTAGTTCTAACTGATAGACTACTTCTCCACATTCCACATCTCTCTATAATCTTCAAAGGTCCAACATACCTCGGTGATAGCTAGCCCGAACAGATTAAATCTTTTTACGCTCCTCATTGGTGATACCTTGAAGTATATATAATCACCCACTTTGAAGCTCAACTCTCTTCTTCGGGTTTCAACATAGCTTTTCTGTCTAGATTGTGCCACTTTTAGATTATCCCTAATCATTCTCACCTATTCTTTAGCATTTCTTAGGACATCTGGTCCAAACACTTGAGTTTCACATATCTGGTTCTAGAATAGAGGTGTTCTACACTTACATCCATATAAGGCTTCGAATGGTGTCATCTTGAGATTTTTCTAGTGACTATTATTGTATGAAAATTTAGTATAAGGGAAACTCTTGTCCCAACTGGTACCATACTGCAAAGCGGAAGATCTGAACATGTCTTTCAAGATCTAATTGGTCCTTTTTGTTTGACCATCAATTTGAGGATGATAACAAGAACTAAAGTTCAACTTTGTCCCTAATGCTCTATGTACCTTGTGCCAAAATTGTGATGTAAACTGAGTACCTCTATCGGACATGATCTTCTTTGGGACTAGATGTGGCCACACTATCCTATCCATATACAACTCTGCTAGCCTTGCACCATTGTAAGTAGTCTTGACCAGTAGAAAAGTGTGCAACCTTAGTGAGTTGATCCACTGTTACCAAAATCAAATCATATCCATGTTGAATGCAAGGTAATCCAGTAATAAAGTCCATACCGACTCCTTTCCACTGCCACTTAGGTATCTACATTGGTTGCAACAACCATGTAGGTCTTTGGTGCTCAACTTTCACCTTGTGACAAGTATCACATAAACCCACATACTGTGCCACATCTCTTTTCAACCCATACCACCAATATCTCTCTTTAAGATCCAAATACATCTTGGTACTTCCAGAGTGTATTGAATAAGCAGAGTCATGTGCCTCACACAAGAATTGTATCACGAATAGCTTTTACTGCAGGTACACATCCTTTCCCAAAACCATAGTGTACCATTCTCATCTAACCTGAAGCCTAGTGCTTTTCCAAGCACATCATTCTCTGCTATCTCCTTTAATTTCTCATCCTCCAACTGACCATTACATATTTCTTGCTCCAACATAGGCTCTATCACCAATTCTATTGCATTGTTAACAACCCAAGTTGAGGTGTTCTATTTTAGCACATAACTCTATGGATATAAATGTCAGCTAAAGCCATTGGTACACCTCTTCCTGCTAAGTGCATCCACAACAATATTTGCCTTTCTTAGGTGGTAATGCACCTCCGAGTCATAGTCCTTTATCAACTCTAGCCAAAGACAATGGCTCAGGTTTAGATCTGTTAGTGTGAAAATATAAATTAAACTCTTGTGATCCATATAGATGTCACTCTTATGCCCAATTCTATAGTGTTTCTAGATCTTCAGAGCATGGACCACTTCTGCTAACTCTAAATTATAGGATAGTTCAGCTCATGTTTTCTCAATTGCCTTGATGCATATGCAACCACTCTTCCTTCTTGCATAAGTACACACCCAAGGCCTAAGCGAGATGCATCACAACAGATGGAGAAGCTCTTGCTTAAATCCGATAAGGTCAACACTGGGGCTATTGTCAACCTCTTCTTTAGTTCCTCAAAATTAGCTTGACACTTATGTGACTAGATAAATTTGGCATTCTTCTCTAAGAGAGCTGGCATAGGCTTAGCAAGCTTAGAGAACCCTTCAATAAACCTTCTATAGTACCTAGCTAATCCCAAAAGCTATGGATTTCACTAACATTGGTTGAGGATTTTCATTTCAACACATCTTGCACCTTATTGGGATCTACTGCTATTCCACCATTAGAGACCACATGACCCAAAAAGGTGACCCGCCTTTAGCCAAAATTCACATTTGCTTCTCTTAGCATACAACTTATGTTCTCATAGCTTTTGCAAGACTAATCTCAGATACTCAACATGTTCCTCTTTAATTTTAGCAATGATTCATATGTCATCAATGAACACCACCACAAACTTATCCAAAAACTCCATGAACACCTTGTTCATCAAATATATAAAGTATGCAGGTGAATTTGTTAGACAGAACTGTATACTCATATAAGCCATACCTTATAGTAAAGGTTGCCTTAGGTACATCAGATGCACGGATTTTCAGTTGATGATAACCAGGGTGGAAGTCAATTTTAGAGAATACACAAGTACCTTTCAATAGACCAAATAAGCCATCAATTCTATGGAATGGGTACTTATTTTTTTATAGTTACTTCATTAAGTGGCCAATAATCCACACACATTCTTCTAGTGCCATCTTTCTTGGCAACAAAGATAACTGGTGCTCCCCAGGGTGAAGAACTAGGATGAATAAAACCTTTTCTAGCAACTCCTTAATTTGTTTCTTAAGTTTCTCTAATTCATCTATCCCATTCTATATGATGTCTTAGCTATGGGTGTAGTTCCAAGTAAAAGCTCAATAAGGATTTTGATGTCACAATTAGGTGGCATACCTAGCAATTCATCAGGGAACACATCTAGAAATTCATTCACCACTTGGTCCTTCTTGGCTGGCATAATCACTCATCTGGTTCACGGTGGCAGTCGGTTGTGCTATCAATGCCACTTCCACACAATTTTTGTCTCTCTTTAGGGGTGTCACTGTTGATATTTGGTAACGCCATCAGGAAATGATCCGCAAGCGCACGGATATCGGTGAGCACTTCACCCGGGAGGTTATCCAGAGTATCGTATTTATATTTTTACCACTGGGAGAAAGCGTGCATCTGACTAACCAAATCTATTGCTACTACCCTTTAGGCTACAAAGAATGTGATTCGATGTGAGCGATGTATAGAGAAGACTACAACCGTAGTCTCGTTCTAACCTTGGTAAGGATGATCTACTGTTCTATTGGGGAGGCTCACGGAATCTAGACACCATAGAGGATGTTCGACACACACCTGTAAACCCTACCCGTCCTACTAATGAGATGTGGGCTGCAAAGGTAACTCGGAAATGTCACGTTCCTCGCTACTACCACGGTCCAGCTAGTCAGGGGATATCTATGAGTACCCTAGCCCAAACACCACGTTTACGCTAGCAATGATTACTCTAAACTCAACCTAAAGAGATTAAAGTAAACTCATAAACCAAAGAACAATAAAACAAGAACTTACTAGAATTTATAAGTCGAATTACTGAAGAATCCTAGGAGCAAGCCTCGGGTTAGGAGAACTTGATCCCGTAGGTACAACCTCGGAGTAGACACCGACAGGCCGGGCTTCCTCCGATCTACACCTCCACTCTATCTCTCTCAATCTAGTAGATCTAGTCTACTCTCACATTGGATGCTAAGCCCTAAGTCTATTTAGAGGAAAGGTTATCCTTCGAGGGCACCTCTCAACTCTATGATGAACTTGTTCTCCTCCAGGGGCCAGGGGGTCTGCTTATATAGTCCCCTCAAGTGAATCTGGGTCGTCGGATCAAACCGACATTGATTGAATGGTTATCCTTGATCCTTTAGATCGGTGGAGCGTAATCCGCGAGAGGGGACCTGATTGGTCTCTGCATCAGGGCGGGCGCCCTGCCCCCGGGCCCGATCACCTTCCTGTTCGTTCCCGTGGCTTCTGGAGTCTTCTAGATGATAGAAAATTGTGCGGCACGTTAATATCTCTATGTAAACCCGATGTGTGGGCCTTTCTTCCATATTTCCTGATAATCCCCTGCAGAAATAGACAAACACCAAAACTCGTGGAATTCTGTCAGTTAAAACCCTAAGTCTGGGTGTTGGTTGCATTTGGATCCTTTTCTTTATTTATTTGATGATTATATTTGGTACTTAAGGACCGTCCACAACTCCCCCAAGCTTACCTCTTGCTCGTCTCTGAGCAAGGATGGACTCAAGAGTTTCTGCAGTGGTTTCATGCCTTAAAAGTACACATGCGTTCAAACAAGATCTCATCTCTGAGTTAGAGTAAACTGTTAAGACTTAAAACTTACTCATTTTACCTTTCTCCATGGGGCTTGCAACCGTTACTTGTGTCTTGAGCAGTTAAAAGATAGAACGGTCAAGTCAAGCGCCATGTCTCTTGTTCTTGATCAACTATAGCTCTGGAGTTTTTGTAGATTTTCAAAATAAAACTCAGAGATTCCTTGTATGACTCTCTCAGATCTCTCTTTTGTGGTATTTCTGGATCCTCACCAAGGCAGTGATGGTATCTGCCTTCTCTCAAAGTATGTGGTATTTTTGGTATGAGGCATAGTGATATTGCCTTCTCTCTCACCCTATTCTAATGAGGCTTTAATATCTGGAGCTCATAGGTGGGAGACAGCTAATACATACTTACAAGACATTTATTGCATAGTCAAACCATGGATCCAGAAGAACAAGTCAATAAGTCAAATCAAGATGTGCATGTGTGGCGAGTGAATGGTGTATGGTGATGATGGTGATAACAATGGTGAAAGTCTAATTCTACTTTTGCTCTTTTAAGGGGATACATACCTTTCTTGCACTTTGAAGCTTTTTGAGGAGAATGAGATGCTCTATATTTTTCTTTTTTTTTTCCCTCAGGTGGGTATCTTGTACCCCTAATTCTACTGTCGGACACTTGTCAATTTTTACCTCTCATCTCACTTTTTCTTTTCTTCGAGGTTCCGGGCACTTGCCCCTTTTTATTTCCTCGTATACACTTCTCTTTTTTTAGAGCACTCATCTCCTGAAATAATATAGCAAGTGGTAGTAACCAAGATAACTCGAGCATTTATTGCACAGGGGAAAACAGAAATAGGAGAATGTTTTTGGCTATTCTCTCCCAGATTAGGAGTAGAATACTTTTGGGTGGCTCTGGAGATGGAAATGAGTGGATATATGTGGATGCGTACTTCCGGAGTAGAAGCAGGATGTGTGAGTGCAAGTGGATCTTGATTTTAACCGCATGACAAGCTCCTAAGGGTCTACACAGCTTGACCACACTCAATGCTCATAAGCAGTAAAAAGTAAATGTGTGGCTCAAAGTCTACCAAGTATGTATATATGGCTGTGGTAAGAATTTAAACTCTCATCATACAGGAACTCATCATGTGTTATTTTAAAGATGTTCAAAGATAAAATTCTCCAGAATTCTAGCATCTCTAGGAACAAATAAACAGCAGCTCAACCTTTCCATATCATATCCGTTAACGACTTAGACTTTAGATCAAGTACTCTTCCCACAAGTACAGGTTTAGAGCAGGTTTAAATTATAACAGTTATGCCTAAACTTGAGAGAGAGCTCAAACTTGAAAACTAAGTACGTGGCAGAGCAACTATTTATCATATCCATGTAAGAGTTTATCATTTAAGTTCAGTTTGGCCTAGACACTTTATTTATTTATTTAGCAAACTAAGCAAAGATATATATAAGCACAAAAAAAATTTATTTGGGTTTTCATGATTATGCATCTTTTTATTATTTGAGTAAAGTATAAACGCGAGTAGAAACACTTAGCTGGATAAATGGGGGTGCTCTCCCCCAAGCTGGATTTTGACATAATTTCTTCTCATGTAGCTAGCAGGTGACAGAGGTGTATTTGAATGTCGGCAGCACCCTGACAGCGATTACTATGTCCTCCGCCGGCTAGTCTTCTTTGATCCTTGAATTCTATGGAGCTCAAATAGACAACAAAGCTTTCTGGAACTCTTGGAAAGGCGTTCGATGTTTTTAAGTCCTCCGAACGGGACTCTTCATTTTCTCAGTCGTCCTGGGATTCGCTGGATGGCGTAGTCGGTGATTTCGGTGGCGCCTCCTCTTCGTGTATAACTATCTTCTCTTTCTGATTCGGTGCTACGGTCTCCTCAGGACAGTTCTGTTCAAATTGTATGTCTTCAGACCTTACCACTTCTCCTTCGTAGTCTACCCATCCGTCCTTGATGATTTGCCTCCTCTGGTTGCGATTGCGTCATCTTCTTAGAGGGGAAGTGCATGTGGACTTCTCGGTTCCAATGTAGATGATTGCTTTAACGGTGCCGATCAACGGTCTTCCAAGGATGATGGGTGGATTGTACTCGTCTTCTCCCATATCAATAACCTGGGTCATCCTTTTTGGTCAGGAACGGTGACTTAAGTGGACGATCTTGACCTCCTTGAGCTGCAGTGACCATTTTAGCTGACTCGGTCCACATTTGCTTGTTCCTGTTCCTCCTGTTGGTCCTCTTCCCTGGTTCATGTCGGGATTGCTCTGAAATTTGTGTAGTCTTGTTCTTGAAGGAAAGCGTCTCCTTCTTCTCCTTGATGTAGAAACTGATCTTGGCAGCACTAGCGTAGATTACAACTCTCGAGGTGTTCAGGAATGGCCTCCCAAGGATGATGGGTGCCCTCTCATCAGTACCAGTCTCTATCACCATGAAGTCTGCTGGAGCGTACAAGGTACCATCTCGGACGCAAAGGTTCTTCAATATTCCCTTTGGGAGACTTAGTGTCTGATCTGCAAGCTGAGTAGTTAGGCCTCTGTTGATTCTAACCTTGATTTTATTGAGGACGGTTGTAGTAGTAGTAGTTGTTGATGTAGTTTACGTCCCCAAGCATCTCAGAGCAGTGATTGCCCGAGTGTCCAGTATCTCTATTGTGTTTGTGCTCGTAGATCCAAGTCCTTCACTTGGTAGAGTCTGGGAGTTGAAAAATCCTCCATGTTTCTCAAAATGTGTCCTGCTCATAGAGACAAGGCAGAGATCAAGTGCATGGATCCTGTTGGTGGAAAACACCAACAGAACCAAAAGTATATTTATTCTTCTCTATCCTTAAGCATAGTGAGCAAGACAAAGTTGATGGGTAATAAGATCATGAGTGTAGCATTTAAAACATTTGTCAGATCAGATTGCTCAACCTTATGTAAAGATAATCTATCTATATTTATGTTCTGTTTATATCTTCCAGAGATTGAATGTGCAACATTTTAGCTTATATGATTAGGAGTGTGGGATCACAAAGGTAGTACTATAAACAAAGATTAAAGGACTAAACATGCTGAATCAGTTGGGTTGGTTAATTTGGAGTTATAAACCATACATGTTTGTCTATTTATTTTATGTGAACGCCAGAACCAGGGAGAAGCTTATAAAAGCGATAGTCAAGTACCTTAAGATGTCACCTTACTTGAAGAGTGATGGTACGATCTCACCTTGTGGAAGCTTCCCATTCGTAATGGGTGTGTATCTTGTTTATGTACTTTGTCTCCTTCCATGGATCATCTCTCTATGATGAATGTGTTATGTCCTTCCTTGTGCAAATCGTTAAACTTCATGTGTCTCCTTTATCTCCAATGTGAGTTTGTATCTCAGGACTTCCAAGGTTGATAATGAAAGTTTTCCTGTAGGGGTTAGTCCAACAAAATATACCAATGCCTACTCAAGTAGTTTTTAGTTCAGTAACCAAACTAGACTCCATGTCTAATCAGATTAAGGAAGGCTATTTAACCTAAGCACTACGCTAAATTTAAATGCCAATGGAAGTATGTCCAGTACTTCCAAACCAACACTTACTAGGATAAACAAAGGTAGCATGATGGATTTTATAGAGATCTACTCAAGTGGAGATGAAGTAGTGTGACTAGTATTTAACAAATCAAGCATGTCTCAAAGGTAGGGACAACCAACATAGCAACTTGGCAAAGGATGTTTTCATGTGAAGTACTCCCCCAAGCTTGAATTTTGCAAAATTCAAGATTGCATGAATTTTAATTCAATGTTGCATGATGATTGGTTGGGCATACCTTGCGCTTGTCATCCTCGGATCTTCTTGCTCCAATCCTAAAAAGGTTAGTGACACGAATACCCGAAGGAATATTTCTACAATTATCTTTATATGCTCAATACACAAGGCAATGTTGCAAATAATTAGAAGTTCATGTTACGATCTGATAAGTGCTTGTTTTAGGACACTAAGCTTGTCCTTGGGAAACCATCAATTTATGTCGGCGAAGTGGTTTCCCCTCCAACGCTGACCTATATCAAGATCAACTCAACGAGATCTGCAATATTTATTATAGACATATGCATCGACAACCGCCTTTTTAAATTTGTCATAAATAAAAAGGAAGAGGGGGTTGGAGATCTCAAATGTGGTGATTTTGGAGAGACCAATAGATTGGGAAGATGTTGCAAATGAGCATGGAGTAAATGAAGTGGCTATGAAATAAATTCCATGCTCATTAATGTTATCTTCATCTCCAATCTGAATGTTCGGAGTTTCTCCTAGATTGGTCTTGCCTATGTCCTCTTCTGTAGTTGGATGAATCTCATCTTCAAAGGGAATCAAGAACTCATCATTTGAAATTGAGCCAAAGTCAGAATCCATTAAGGCTTCTTCCTTGTCCATCCACTCAATGGTGATAGCACATGGATTTTTAATGCCCTCTAGCCATTGATGTTGCTCTTCTCGATCCTCCTTATGCATGGGATGTCTAGAGAGATTCATAGGATCATCGGGAGGTTCAAGAGAAAGAGAAGAGTAGAAATTATTAGGCTCAAGGATGGGTGTAAAGATAGGTTCGAATAAGTTATCAAAAGTGGGCATAGAAGGCGAGAAGATGAGATTGTCTTCTAAATGGCTTCGCTCTCCTTCTATTGCATCACTTAAGATGCCATCCTTGAGTCTTTCTAGATGTCCATCAAAGGGATTGGATTTGAGATGCTTTCTAAGAGATCCCTTCTTAGGAAGGTTCAGACTGTATGCACTCAAAGGTCTCTTATGAAGTAGGAAGTTTAAGCTCATCCCAAAATAAATTTCCAAAGGTAGAATTTCTTCTTCTCTTAGATTATTTTGGAGCATTACAAGTTTGGGTTGGATAGCCGAATCATGGGATTGAAATGTTTGGAAATTGGCTATTGAAACTTCGTTTCCTCGTGTGGGAGATGATTCCTTCTCTATCTCTAGGATTTTTTATGAAGTCTAGTGCAAGAAGGATGTCCACGAATGAAGACATACCTTGCTTTACTATCAGATAAAGAAAGAAAAACTCTACCAAAGGTTATATGATTAAGACCAATGTGAAAATATCGAGGAAAAATATGGTCTTGTAGGGCTAGGTTTAAACCAGAATTTATAGAAAGATTAAAAGATTCCCCTGGTGTAGCTAAAAGTTCATTATCTTCTTGATTAAAAGATAGGACCTCAGCTATAGAAAAGGGTTGGTTTTGACCTATTGCAATCAACTCCGGACACAAATCATAATTAGGGGCAAAGAAAGGACTTGTTCACTCCCATGGTCTATGGCTGGTCTCCGAAGGTGCAAAAATTTCAATAATAGGTGTGGAATTTGAGTTATCCATAAAGATGGAAAAAATAAAAAGATAAAAGAATAAAAGTATAAAAGTATAATAAAAGATAATAGCAAGACTTAAAGTTATCTCAGCAAACCGTCTTTCTCCCCGGCAACGGCGCCAGAAATGCTTGTTGATATTTGGTAACGCCATCAGGAAATGATCCGCAAGCGCACGGATATCGGTGAGCACTTCACCCGGGAGGTTATCCAGAGTATCGTATTTATATTTTTACCACTGGGAGAAAGCGTGCATCTGACTAACCAAATCTATTGCTACTACCCTTTAGGCTACAAAGAATGTGATTCGATGTGAGCGATGTATAGAGAAGACTACAACCGTAATCTCGTTCTAACCTTGGTAAGGATGATCTACTGTTCTATTAGGGAGGCTCACGGAATCTAGACACCACAGAGGATGTTCGACCCGCACCTATAAACCCTACCCGTCCTGCTAACGAGATGTGGGCTGCAAAAGTAACTCGGAAATGTCACGTTCTTCGCTACTACCACAGTCCAACTAGTCAGGGGATATCTATGAGTACCCTAGCCCAAACACCACGTTTACGCTAGCAATGATTACTCTAAACTCAACCGGAAGAGATTAAAGTAAACTCATAAACCAAAGAACAATAAAACAAGAACTTACTAGAATTTAGAAGTCAAATTACTGAAGAATCCTAGGACCAAGCCTCGGGTTAGGAGAACTTGATCCCGTAGGTACAACCTCGGAGTAGACACCGACAGGCCGGGCTTCCTCCGATCTACACCTCCACTCTATCTCTGTCAATCTAGTAGATCTAGTCTACTCTCACATTGGATGCTAAGCCCTAAGTCTATTTAGAGGAAAGGTTATCCTTCGAGGGCACCTCTCAACTCTATGATGAACTTGTTCTCCTCCAGGGGCCAGGGGGTCTGCTTATATAGTCCCCTCAAGTGAATTTGGGCCGTCGGATCAAACCGACATTGATTGAATGGTTATCCTTGATCCTTTAGGTAGGTGGAGCGTAATCCGCGAGACGGGACCTGATTGGTCTATGCATCAGGGCGGGCGCCCAAGGGGGAGGGCGGGCGCCCTGCCTCCGGGCCCGATCACCTTCCCGTTCGTTCCCGTGGCTTCTGGAGTCTTCTAGATGATAGAAAATTGCGCGACACGTTAATATCTCTATGTAAACCCGACGTGTGGGCCTTTCTTCCATATTTCCTGATAACCCCCTGCAGAAATAGACAAACACTAAAACTCGTGGAATTCTGTCAGTTAAAACCCTAAGTCTGGGTGTTGGTTGCATTTGGATCCTTTTCTTTATTTATTTGATGATTATATTTGGTACTTAAGGACCGTCAACAGTCACCACAACTGACTTCTCTTGACACTGCATCACTGCTCGAGTTGCTTCATCGAATCCATTCCTAGAATGAGATCAATTCTTGATGTTATTAGCACAAGAGGGCTCCCTTTGAAATCTACCCCCTTTAAAGAAATACTTGTGGAGGGACTCCAATACCTAGCTGGCATGCTACCTCCGATGAATTTACTAACATGGTTTTTTCATAGCACACAGAGCTATGTTATGCACTTTAACAAAAGCTTGCAAGATGAAAGAATGCAAAGCTCTAGAATTAAAAAGTACTATAGCAAGGATGGAGTTGATACTAAACATACCCAACATAACCTCGGGCACCTCCTGAGCTGTATCAGAGGACACATTGTTCACTTTACCATTGTAAGGGGGTCGAGCATTGGGCCTCTGGTTGCTGCTTTGGTTCTGTTGAGCTGGTGGGTTCTACTTCTTAGGACACTGATGGGCATAGTGGCCAAGCTCTCCACAACGGTAGCAGACATTGGGGTTTTTGGTCGCAACACTCTTCACTAGATTCTAATCAGCAAACTTAACTTTCCTAAGTTAGATCTTGAAAACTAGAATTGATAAAAATGTGATTCTTGAGGCATATGAAAGTTACAAAATTCTAGTTGTTCTCACAAATTTTCATAATTTTTGTGCGACTTGATGATAGTGTATGATAAAGAACATAGACTACTCCAGGATATAAAAAACAGCAAGATCGAGATAAAACGAAACCCCAACTATAACTTATTCAAATAATTGAACTTTAGGTTTTCAACCATGGAAGTCGTGGATAGGCCCACACTTTCCCAACAATCATAAGAAAAATGCAACTCAAACATTGTTACAATAACAATCCAACTAATCAATCAAGTTCATGAAACACTAAATGACTCGACATGACCTACGCACTAACAACTTTATTACACAAGGGACACCAGCACCTATGGATCATCTTCCTTACTGAGCATGCTTTTATCCTCGGCTTCTGGATACTTTCCCTAGTGTTATCTAACATCCTCTGGATTCATGGAGTAGCCTGTCTCTGCACCTTCAACTAATCTTCCAGTCTGAAAACCCAAGTTTGGTTTTGGTAATTAATGACACCAAGTTGCTAATGCCTTATGTTTAAGTGATTTGAGTTAGGCATAGCAACACATGTGATGAAGGTGCATGGTGGCATGGAAAGGTGGCCACATGATCACAAAGGGATGAGCATGAAGTGAACATCATGGTGATAGACGAGGAGTAAAGTGATCAAGGCAAAGGTATAAACATAGGGTTTTACTTTTATCGGTCTAAGTTGAGTAGAGAAGTGATTGAACGGATTTAGGATAGATAGCCAACTATCAAGAGGGGAAATCACAGTCATCTCTCAAATCAAGTGCTACTAGGTCCATATCTTGAGCATATGCATTAGGATCTAGTAAAGTGCTAACTTAACTCCTTTGATGAAAATGTTTGTGAAAAGCTAACACACATGCACTTTGGTGGTGAACACTTGTTGGTGTTAGCACATTTACAAAGGAGGTGTAGTTCCTAGGGTAGAGAGGGGTTTTGGTTCCTCTCTCCCTCCCGCCGAGCTTGGGAGGCGAGATTTGGCGCTTTTAAGAAAATTAAGTGTATACTTTCTATTGCGCTGGTGGAAGTCTTTGGGAAGTCGTGGGAGTGTTTCTCGCTGAGAAACACACACTGGATGCAGTGCGCAGAGGCACCGAACGCATCTGATGCACTGTCGGAGTCTGACCAGAACAAGCAGAGCGCACCGGACGCTCTGCACTGGACGCAAGAAGACTATTGTTCACGAGTCCGGTGCTTGTTGGGGTCAGCGAGCTAGTCTGCAAGGTTTTCTGACAGGGCACTGGACACACCGGAGTGAGTCTGGTGCTCAACGTCCGGTGTTAGTGCGGTTTGCAGTCTTCTCTATGTACGATTCCGGTGAGCACCAGACATGTCTGGTGCTCCGAGTCCGGTGATCGAGCGTCTTTGTGATCCTCTCTGCGCACGGTTCTGGTGAGTACCGAACGCGTCCTGTGCTCACTTGGTCGCGTCCGGTGGTCCGTAGGTGACCGTTAGAGTTTGACGCACGAGATTCAAAGGTGGACACGTGGCTAACCCCAGAGCACCGGACATAGGGGGTCGAGTGTCCGGTGGTACCCTGCTGAGCGTCCAGTGCCCCCAAGATTTGCCTAATGACAGAGCCAACGGGTCTATGAAAGGATCTAATTGGCCTAGAGGGGGGGTGAATAGGCGTATCTTAAAAAACCTGAAACTCAAAAACTCAAGTTGCGGAAGTTAAATGCCTGCCGGTACTACCGACAGTTTGGGCCGGTACTACCGGCGTAAGACAGCCAGTACTGCCGACACAACTGTTGGTACTACCGACGCCCTATGAGAGCTACAAAATCAGAGTAGATTGAGTTTTGATTTCAGATCTAAGAGTTACCCCACTCTCTAAGATGTAGTAGAGGATGATGTTGAAGTTCCCTTGGCTCGGTTCTTCTCCAAAACGTAGATCGGCCCTTGTTCACCTATGAAAGGGAGTAGAGAGGAAGAACACGAAGAACACAAGAACAAGGGTAGTCGATGCTACCTCCACAGCAAGACAAGATATTTTTCCCGAGGTTCGGTAATCCCCACAAAGGAGTTCCTACGTCCCCGTTGTTGAGGTGACCATGAAGGTCCGACCACTTAGGTCTCCTCCCTCAAGCAACCACACAGGTTAGCTCAAGATTTCCACTAAGAATCAAAGGGTTATACAAACACTTCGGGGTGCCCTCACAAATGAATCAACACGGGCAACCACGAAGAACGCCTAGCTGGCTAGGGTTCCAAGAACCCAAGAGTAACAAATGCAAACCAAACCGGCAAGACGAAGAATCCAAGTGCTCAAGTCACAAATCGATGCTCCCAACTCTCTAATCTCACTTCTCTAGCTCGAATCTCTCAAGGAGTGAAGTCTAGGAGCAAAGAGGGAGAGAGAGTGGGTGAGACAAAGCTTGGAGACTGATTTCTTAGATGTAGAGTTGAAGGAATGGGAGAGCTAACGGTCAGAAATGAGGGAAGAGCTATTTATACATAGGTCCTGAACAACTGCCGGTACTACCAGGGCAACCACCGGTACCACCGGTTACCTCAGATCTAACGGTAAAAAGTCTCTATGATTTGCGAGAAATAAGCCTACCGGTACCACCGGGCTTTTGTCGGTACTACCGACCATTGCCGGTACCACCGGTGGAAGGCCGGTACCATCGGTAGTTCAAATCTCCGCAACCAAAGTCAGCGCAGATTTGGCCTGCCGGTACTACCGGCGTTTCACACCGGTACTACTGGTGCTGGCCGGTACCACCGGCCCGAGCCCGGCACTACCGGTAGTTCATTTTCTCGCAAAACTCAGGAGAAAGGCTGGCACTGCCGGTACCACCGGCCCTGAGGGTTGGTACTACCGGGTCACCCTGGCAGAGAAGAAATTTCCTAGTGCTTCGTGCGTGCAAGTGTGTCTCTCAAGCGCAAGAAGTAAATTGACCTGAGCACCCTTATCCTCATCTTATCAACTTGATTTGCATCCCTCTTGATAGTGCGGCGTTTCCTATAACTCAAACAAAGAATAAAAACTTTGTAGCCACTTGAGTCGAAACACCGTTCATCCATTAGAAATCTAGGGGTGCTATAATTCACCGAATGTTTTCGTTCAATTCCATCAATGAACTAACACCTGTAGATTATGCTCGATAAACATGTTAGTCCCTAATTTGGTTGTCATTAATTATCAAAACCCACATCGGGGGCGAATGCACTTACAGTCTATCTCTTTTTGGTAATTGATGACAACCAACTTAGGCTTATAAAAATTGAAAGAGTTGAAGCTTTTGAATTCCAAAAATTTAAGTTGAGCTCCCCCTTAATGTATGCATTGGATTCAGAATTTCAAATCTTGATTAGAATCAAGATGGCATACATTAAGAACAAGCTCCCCCTAAATTTTGCAATCCATGGGGTGCCTAAGTGTGTGTGAGATAATAAAGTGTGATGCATATGACAAGATATATCACAAAGAATAAAAAGAAAGAACTTGAATGGTTATGCAAGAAAGAAAAGGACTTAGCTTATCATAACCATTCATAAACAACATTGCATCAGCACAATCCCAAATCAGCTAACACAAGCAGGAAAAAATAATGAAGCAAAGGTGTTTAGCTTACAATCAACCATCACACACACAAAGTTTAAGTTTACCACATGGTTCACCACACGATAATCCTAATACCAAGCCTCTAATACCATATGAGATAAGCCTAACACTCCCCCTTTGGCATCAAATGCCAAAAAGGGTAGTGCTTCATGAAGCTCCAAGGGGCAAAGGCAGTAGGTGAACTACTCAACAATATCATCATCATCATCATCAAAGGCACTGGTTCACTGAAAACCCTGTTGCTGCTCAAACTCAGTGTCACGCTACACCTCATCATCCTATGCTGCACCATTGCCATTATCATCTGTTGCTAGCCCTTTCCCTTTGCTTGGACTTAGCCTAAATACATCTGACATTCCAGTCTAGGTGCTTACTGTCTTGCTAGAATGCAAAGCCAATGACTTGCTCAATGATATACATGAGATACAGAGCATAGGGGAAGGACTGGTTGGAGGTCTAGGAACCCTCCTCAATGTGATGCCACAGGAGATCTGTCACACTGAACCTCTTCTTAAGCCCAAAGCAAACAAGGATGGTTGCATCATGATTCTGAACTGAAGTAGCATCACCAACCTTTGGGTCAATAGTAGCACGGAGCAAATTGTTGAGCACATAGAGATAAGGCTTTAGACCTTCTGTCTTACCATTTGCCTTAGTCGGATCATCATCAGGCTGCTTCAATGAAATCAGCCCTACCCACACCATTTGGATAATGACCATACAAGCTAGGAGCATCACAGTCATGGTGATCAAACCCAAGAAGGTGGGAGAACTGGCGGTAATCATAGTGGCAGTGAAGGCCCTCAGTCATCTAGTGAAGTATCTTGTGCTCTACATCAATATAAACTGTGGCCCAAAACTGACAAATAACCTCTGTGTTCCAGTTATGCTTGAATGTCATAAGTTGCAGGAGGTCAAAAACCAGTGAGCAGAAATTCTAAAGGAGGTGAACCACATAGTATACTCAAACCAACTCAAATTTGTCCAGATTTCATGAAGCCATTACATAACTATGGACACATTTGAGCTGTGAAAAATAGATTTTGAAATATTTACACAATTTTTCACAAGAGTTTTTGCCTATTCGAATACACACATGCACACACTAAGCATAATAACAGGCCTAGATGCACAAAGGTAAAGCAAAGATTCAATCATGGAATGATATACCTTTTGATCAATGGCCTTGTCGTCTCCATCAAGGTTAAGATGTCCGGTTGTTGGCATTGGTGTCTTTATGGGTTTGGCCTTGTCAATGTCAAACTTCTTTAGCATGTCGGTGGTGTACTTGGTTTGACTTATGAACGTGCCGTCTTTGAGTTGCTTGATTTGAAATCCAAGAAAGTATGTCAACTCCCCCATCATGGACATCTCGAACCTCTTGGTCATGATCCTACTAAATTGCTCACTGAAGTCCGCATTAGTACTACCAAATATAATGTCATCGACATATATTTGGCATATAAAAATATCATTATTGACTTTGCGAGTAAATAAAGTGAGATCGGCCTTTCCAATCTCAACCCTTGTTTGAGTAGGAAATCTTTGATACAGCCATACCAAGCTCTAGGGGCTTGTTTGAGCCCATAGAGTGCCTTGTCAAGCTTGTAGACGTGGTCGGGATGATGTGGATCTTCAAAACCCAGCGGTTGCTCCACATACACGGTTTCAGAGAGGGGGCCGTTGAATAATGCACTTTTCCCATCCATTTGAAATAACTTGAAATCATGGTGAGCAGCAAAGGCAAGTAATATATGAATAGATTCAAGCCTAGCTGCAGGTGCATAGGTCTCCCCAAAATCCAAACCTTTGATTTGACTGAAACCTTTGGCTACCAATCGTGCGTTGTTCCTTGTGACCATGCCATACTCATCTTCTTTGTTACGGAAGACCCATTTGGTACCTAACACATTTTGCTTGGGTCTTTCCACCAAGGACTAGACTTTATTCTTAGTGAAGTTGTTTAGCTCCTCTTGCATGGCAATCACCCCATCTGGGTCCTTCAAAGCATTCTTCACCCTGTTTGGCAACATCGAGGAGACAAAAGAGTAATATTCACAAAAACCAACTAAACGAGAGTGTGTTGTTACCCCCTCATTGTGTGTCTCCCAAAATGCTGTCAACGGGATGATCCCATTGGATGGAGTGATGAACTCTTGGGTGAGGCACTGCTGTTCTTGTTTGAATTAGACCATCATCTTCATCTTCATAGTCTTGGTTGATTGGAGAATCAAGATCTAGACTGTCTCGATCACCACCTTGGTTGGGTCTTGAGCTTGTGGTGGATCTTGACTAGCTTGTTCCCTTGAGTCATGACCCCTTCTTGAAGTGGAAGTATAATCATGGGCATTGGTTGACCCATGAAGCAAGTTTGGATCATGAGGAATTTGCATATGTGCATCATCTTTTTATTCTTCAACGGGTTTCACTTCACCGGTAGCAAGCTTTTTGATCACTTGATGAGATGGTTCTTCTTCACCTAAAATTTCAGCATTGACTTGCTCCTTTTGAGAGCCATCGCTTTCATCAAAAGTCACGTCTACCGCTATTTCAATTTGACCGGTGGTCTCATTGAAGACACGGTAGCCATGTTCGTTAGTGTCATAACCAATTAAGAAACCTTCATCAACCTTTGGTGAAAACTTAGAGCTTTTGCATTTCTTATTGAGTATGAAACACTTGCATCCAAAAACTCTAAGGTAGTCCACCTTAGGCTTTGTACCGGTTAGAAGCTCGTAGGTGGTTTTCTTCCTCAACTTGTGGAGTTACAAGTGGTTGATAGCATGACATGACGTGTTGATGGCTTCCGCCCAATAGTCTTTTTCTGAAATCTTGTATTCATCCAACATTGCTATTATGGCTTCAATGAGCGTCCGGTTCTTCCTCTCCACAACACCATTTTGTTGTGGAGTGTATGGAACCGAGAACTCATGTTTGATGCCTTCTTCATCAAGGAAAGCTTCAATGTTGGTGTTTCTAAACTCTATCCCATTGTTACTTCTCACTTTCTTGATCTTCACTTCAAATTTATTTTGAGCTCTTCTTGAAACCTTCTTTAAGATCCCTTGGGTTTCACCTTTATCTCTCAAAAGGAACACCCAAGTGAAGCGAGAAAAATCATCAACAATTACAAAACCATATTTGTTACCTCCAATACTTATATAAGCATTGGGTCCGAATAAGTCCATGTGAAGTAACTCAAGTGGTCTTTGATGTAGTCATGATGTTCTTAGTGGGATGCTTGTCTCCAACTTTCTTTCCTGCTTGACATGCACTGCAGATTCTATTTTTCTCAAAAGAAACATTTGTTAGTCCTAGGATGTATCCACCTCTTTGAAGATCGGCCAAGTTCCTCATCCCAACATGAGCTAGACAGCGATGCCATAACTAGCCCATGCTAGATTTAGCCACTAAACAAGTCTTGGACCCCACTCTACTAGATGAGAAATCAACTAGATAGAGCTTGCCCTTAAGTTAACCCGTAAAAGCAATAGAGGAATCCGACCTTCTAGAGACTTCCACACCCTTATCCGTAAAGAGACAATTGTAACCCTTCTCACAAAGTTGTGAGATGGACAACGAATTGTATCCCAACGAATTCACAAGTAATACATTTGAAATTGAATTATCATTTGAGATAGCAATTTTACCCAAACCAAGGATATCTCCTTTACTATTGTCACCAAAGACAATCCTTTCACCTGCAACTTGATTTGATTGAAAGGAGGTGAACATGTTCTTCTCTCCGGTCATATGATTTGTGCATCCATTATCAAGCACCCATTTTGGTCCACCGGAGGAGTATTCCTACAACACGAGATTAAGCTGTTGTTTTAGGTCCCGAGATGGGACCTAGGGGGTTAGAAATATAAGACTTGGGCACCCAAACACTCCTTAAGATTTGTCTCTTCTTAAGGGCACCCACATACTTCACAACAATCTTGCCATCCTTGTCCCAACAACACATGTAATCACAAATGTGATTGCGTGAAATAGGCACTTGTTGCTTGGGCACCTCCACTTGCTTCTTCTTGATGTTCTTGTTGTTTGTAAGTGGAATTGTAGGAGTAGCAATATTGTTCACCTTGTCAATAAGGTCAACAAGAGGCACACTCTTGTTGAACTTCACACAAGCCACCCCATTTATCATGTTTCTTCCATTGGCCTTACCATTATACCTATTGTAACTGAGGCCATCCTTGATTATGGGGTGCCTTGATGCCTTGAACACATTTGCCGGTTGCTTGTCCTTGCACTTGCAACCAATCTTGACAATTGTGTTTAATCTTTGGATCTCCTTGTCCTTCTTTGCTAGCTCAACAAGGTTAGTGTCGACGAAAGCTGGTCGGCAGTCTACCTTGGGGTATACCCACGGTAGTAGTTTATCGGTAGACGGTGCGCAAACTACGAACTCGATGGTGACGCAAGACACGGACAAGCTTTTTATCCAGGTTCGGCCGCCGAGTTGGCGTAATACCTACGTCCTGCGTCTGGTTGTATTGATTTGTGTTGAGAGGATATGATGTGTATCCTAGGGGGGTCCATTGCCCCTCCTTATATAGTCTGGAGGGCAGGGTTACAGATCTGGAAACTAATCCTAGTCGGTTACAATTGCCATGGATAATTCGATATCAATTCCTATTCTAACCGACTAGAATCCTGCTTGATCTCCACATCTTGTTTCCTTGCGCGAAACTCTAGGTTGTCGGATCAAGCCTTGAACTCGTCTCGTAATGGGCCAAGCCTCCTGGCCGAAGTCTAGCCGTAAGGGTATAGGGGTTTATACCCCCACAGCTAGTCCCCGAGCACCATGTATTGTGATGTAACACGCCGTCTTGAGCTTCTTCGATCAGTGAGACTTGACGTCTTCAATAAGCAGGAAAGTCGCCCGAACAGTTGCAACGGTTCTTTGACCAACTCAAAAGACAGTTGATCAACATTGACATCGAAGAAGCGAGTTGTTCGAAGAATGCATGGTGCTCTAAATTAAAAAAGATTTCTTTCCTGTTGAAGTGTGCCCACTTTACTTTTCTAAAAAGTATAGACCTCAAAATAGCAAGCATATTCACCGCAAGGTGAAGTGTGCCCACTTAGTCCCCGAGCCTGGTAGTAGGTGACGTAGGCACGTGCTGCCAGGGTCAAAAAAAAATTCCCCAAAGTAGTTTTGAGACTGAGATGCATCGCTAGATGCATCGTACCGATGTAGTCCCCGAGCTTGCTGGAAGGCGAAGTATGAGCCTTGTAGCAAGGTCTAAAAAATTGAATTTACCAGTCCCCGAGCATATCATGCTCGTCTGCAATTGAATAGACTAATCGACCAGTCTCCGAGCATATAACGCTCGGTGGTCGGTACAGTCCCCGAATTCTCAAATTGTTGGGCTGGTCGACCAGTCCCCGAGCGTATAGTGCTCGGTGGTCGGTGCAGTCCCCAAGTTCATAAATTGGTGAGCTGGTCGACCAGTCCCCGAGCGTATAGTGCTCGGTGGTCGGCACAGTCCCCGAGCACGGCGTAGGGACCGGTGGACAAGTCCCCGAGCGTGGTGGGGAACGTAAACGTGCTCGGTGGTCGGCACAGTCTTCGAGCACAGCATAGAGAGTAGTCGACAAGTCTCCGAGCGTGGTTGGGAACGTAAACGTGCTCGGTGGTCGGAGCAGTCCCCGGGCACAGCGTAGGGAATAGTCGACGAGTCCCCGAGCCTAGCTTGTCGACTGGGCCAAACCCCTGAAAAATAAATATAAAGAATGGGTAGTACATGATGTATAAATAAACTTTGGATAAAAATCAGTACTGAGATAAGTTTTAGATTTTTTGTTATAAAATTAGCACAAGTAGTTAATTCATCCTAGAGCTTGTACCAGCTCTGGTCTAGCCAACAATCAGCATGAGGTGCGGAACCTAGACACGCGTGGGATTGCCAGCCTCGCCAGAGAGCTACTGCCGACCACCCGGAACGCAGAGGGCGGATCTCGTGCACGTGTAGGGAGGAGTCGGAGACAGTACCGGCTCTGGAAAGCTCGTGTAGGAGAAAAAACTAGTGTGGCTAAACAAAAAGTTGTTTTTGAAGGATAATAAAAAATATTATGCCAAAAATAAATAAGATATTAGAAGTGTACTTATCTTTGGATGAAAGTCTGGTCGGTGACGACAAAATTGTCTGGCCCTCGAGCTTTTGGACTTGTTATCGTGACGGTGGTCGCGGTTGTCGTAGCGCCGTTCTTCGCGGCGATTATTATTGCGACTGGTGGTCAGAGCAAGTAGGCCAAACAACTTGGTCGTTAGCCCGAGCAGATCGATGTCGTCGATCTGCCTCTCTTTGTAGTAGGGAAGCAGGTGACGCATTGTCGGCGTGGTCGGAGACGCTGCTGGTGTGGTCGAAACCGTAGCCAGCGTGGTTGAAGCCGCCGCCGACGTCGATGAAGAAGTGGTTGGCGCAGATCGGATCTACACCTCCTCCGTGGTCGTGGCGGTGAAGCTGTTGAAGCTGACGGTGAACGTGAAGCCGCCCGCCATGGCCGCGAAGTCGGGGATGATGACCATCTCGTTCGTCGAAGAAGTTGTACGCACACCCCCTACCTGGCGCGCCACTGTCGACGAAAGCTGGTCGGCAGTCTACCTTGGGGTATACCCACGGTAGTAGTTTATCGGTAGACGGTGCGCAAACTACGAACTCGATGGTGACACAAGACACGGACAAGCTTTTTATCCAGGTTCGGCCGCCGAGTTGGCGTAATACCTACGTCCTGCGTCTGGTTGTATTGATTTGTGTTGAGAGGATATGATGTGTATCCTAGGGGGGTCCATTGCCCCTCCTTATATAGTCTGGAGGGCAGGGTTACAGATCTGGAAACTAATCCTAGTCGGTTACAATTGCCATGGATAATTCGATATCAATTCCTATTCTAACCGACTAGAATCCTGCTTGATCTCCACATCTTGTTTCCTTGCGCGAAACTCTAGGTTGTCGGATCAAGCCTTGAACTCGTCTCGTAATGGGCCAAGCCTCCTGGCCGAAGTCTAGCCGTAAGGGTATAGGGGTTTATACCCCCACAGTTAGTAACACAAGCATTTATATCAACATTTAAGCATCTTTCACAGCTTTTACTTGTTGAAGCTTTGGAATCCTTGGAAATGGTAGAGGTGCTAGTCCAAAGCTTGTCATAGTTTAGTTCAAGCTCATGATATTTAGTTGTCAAGCTTGTAAGGCTCTCTTGAGCCAAACTATGATCATTCTTTAGGCAAGCCAAAGAGTCATTAAGTGAAGAATGTCCCTTAGACAAATGATCATTAGCATATTTGGCTAAAGACAATTCTACACTCAACTTATCAGCCCTCTCCTTTTCCGTGGAGAGACATGCTTTAAGTCCTTGGCTCTTCTCCCTTTCCTCTAGGAGCAATTCCCCTTGCGACTCAATGCATGACTCAAGCTTATCTTTAGCATATATTAGCTTTAGAATTTTAGTTGCAGCAGATTTACCATATTTCTTAATGAGATTTGATGCATAGTTTTCATCATCTTCATCATCACTATCATATTTACTAGTGGTGTGAGTGGGAGAGTCAAATTGTACCTTATCTCCTCTTGCCATGAGACATGTAGGAGTGTCATTGTCGTCGTTGGAGAGGTTGGTGAAGAGTCTAGGTGATGAAGAAGTGTGGGTGAAGGGAGAAGTCGATGACGCATTGTTGGTGAAGATGTTTGTTGAGGAAGATGCCTCTTGTATGGAGAGGGCAGCCATACTCTTCTTCTTATTATCATTGTCATCATCACTGTCACTGTCGGATTGCCATTCTTGGCCTAGATGTGCTTCACCTCTCTTCTTGTCCTTATACTTCTTGTCACCTTGCTCATTGTATCTTGACTTCTTCTCTTGGTTAGGACAATCGGCCGCAAGATGGCCGGTGTCACCACACACATAGCAAAACCTCTTCTTGTATGGCTTGTTTCCTCCATATCTCCTCATATTATCTTTCTTCATTCTCAAGTAATTTTTGTAGTTTCCCACTAGCATAGCTTGCTCTTTATCAAGATCATCGTCATCATTATGCTTATGCTCACAACACCCTTTGTTGCAATGACTTGACTCACTTCCATGTGATGCTGTGAGTGCAATGCTCTTTCTTTGATTGATTGTCTCCTTAGCTTCATCATCCAAGACTTCATGATGCATCAATTTTGCAAGCATCTCTTGAGGTGTGATCGTGTGGTAATTGTCTTTCTCCATAATGACGGAGGCAAGCATATTGTTCTTTTGTCTATACACCCTACATATCTTTCTTGCTGCAGAGTTGTCATCCCATGTTGTTGCTCCAAGTGCTCTAATTTGGTTGATCAAGGACATGAATCTATCAAACATGGCCTTTGTTGTTTCTCCCTCAATCATGCAAAAATTTTCAATCTTACTTGTAAGAGTTCAATGTTTCCAACTCTTACACTTTTATCTCCTTCAAATGACACCTTCAAAGTGTCCCAGATTTGCTTTGCATTCACCATACCATTTACTTTGTTGTTGTCCTCCGGAGTGAGGCATTGTAAGATCAAGGTGGCTGCCATTGCATTTAGGTGAAAGTCTCTCTCATCTTCAAGTGTCCACTCATTTTGATCTTGCGGCGGATTTACTCCAATGTCCACCACTTCCCAACATCTTGCGGCTATGAGATGTAGCTTCATCCTATGAGCCCAATAGGTGTACCTTACACCATCAAATGTAGGTGGTTTTCCAGGATTGATCATCGGCAAGGTTGGATTCTTGCTTGAATCACCATAGTCAAAGCTAGCTTTGTTGTAGTTCTTTGATGTTTTGCTACCATCTTCACTTTTATCTTTGCTACCCGATTCATGATTCTTTTTGCCTAGGAGCTCTCTCATCTTGTCAAGCTCTACTTGCATCTTCTGCATTTGCTCTTGTTGTAGCAGTTGTAAGGATGCAGTGATCTGTGCTGTGATTTGATCAACAATTTGCTTTTGTTCTATTGGATCCATCTTGGCCAATGTTGCTCCTCACGCGGTGAAGCGTTTGTACGAGGAACCTTGCTTTGATACCAATTGAAAGGATCTAATTGGCCTAGAGGAGGGGTGAATAGGCGTATCTTAAAAAACCTGAAACTCAAAAACTCAAGTTGCGGAAGTTAAATGCCTGCCGGTACTACCGACATTTTGGGCCGGTACTACCGGCGTAAGACAGCCAGTACTACTGACACAACTGTTGGTACTACCGACGCCCTATGAGAGCTACAAAATCAGAGTAGATTGAGTTTTGATTTCAGATCTAAGAGTTACCCCACTCTCTAAGATGTAGTAGAGGATGACGTTGAAGTTCCCTTGGCTCGGTTCTTCTCCAAAACGTAGATCGGCCCTTGTTCACCTATGAAAGGGAGTAGAGAGGAAGAACACGAAGAACACAAGAACAAGGGTAGTTGATGCTACCTCCATAGCAAGACAAGATATTTTTCCCGAGGTTCGGCAATCCCCACAAAGGAGTTCCTACGTCCCCGTTGTTGAGGTGACCACGAAGGTCCGACCACTTAGGTCTCCTCCCTCAAGCAACCACACAGGTTAGCTCAAGATTTCCACTAAGAATCAAAGGGTTATACAAACACTTCGGGGTGCCCTCACAAATGAATCAACACGGGCAACCACGAAGAACGCCTAGCCGGCTAGGGTTCCAAGAACCCAAGAGTAACAAATGCAAACCAAACCGGCAAGACGAAGAATCCAAGTGCTCAAGTCACAAATCGAAGCTCCCAACTCTCTAATCTCACTTCTCTAGCTCGAATCTCTCAAGGAGTGAAGTCTAGGAGCAAAGAGGGAGAGAGAGTGGGTGAGACAAAGCTTGGAGACTGATTTCTCAGATGTAGAGTTGAAGGAATGGGAGAGCTAACGGTCAGAAATGAGGGAAGAGCTATTTATACATAGGTCCTGAACAATTGCCGGTACTACCGGGGCAACCACCGGTACCACCGGCTACCTCAGATCTAACGGTAAAAAGTCTCTATGATTTGCGAGAAATAAGCCTACCGGTACCACCGGGCTTTTGTCGGTACTACCGGCCATTGCCGGTACCACCGGTGGAAGGCCGGTACCACCGGTAGTTCAAATCTCCGCAACCAAAGTCAGCGCAGATTTGGCCTGCCGGTACTACTGGTGCTGGCCGGTACCACCGGCCCGAGCCCGGTTAGCGTTGGCAATGGGTAAATCCCCATCGGGTATGAACTCTCCAGACCCATCCCCGTGACAATAATATGACACCACGGGTATCCCCATATACACTGATGGGTGGGGGAATTTCCCCAGACCCATACCCGGGTGGGTAAATTAGACCCGGCGGGTCACCCATACCCGCCAAACATCAGCAATTCACAAGCACCAGTCACGTAGTAGCAATTCACAAGCATCGTCACATAGCCATTCACAAGCATCGTCACATAGCCACCTCACCATATACCTAGCAAATAGCAACATAATAATTTCTGCTGCAACCACTAGTCAAAACACCATAATAGTTCATTGTCCATACAAATCACGTAGTAGAGAGTAGTACTTTGCTAGCACTACATAGGGTTTCAGTGTCTGGGCTGCCGGTGGACTGGTGGCTGGTGGGTTTCTTTAGTTTTGGGCTGGGTATTTTTCACCCATGGGTAAATGGGTATGGGGACTACTAGAACGTCCCCATACCCGCGTACCCAATGGGTGAAAGGTTTGCTCCGTTTGTGTACCCATGGGTACTAGTTTCACTCTATATTGGTACCCTAATAGAGTAAATACCCATCGGGTCGCGGGTCGCGGGCCCCCATTGACATCTTTAAGCCCGGTACTACCGGTAGTTCATTTTCTCGCAAAACTCAGGAGAAAGGCTGGCACTGCCGGTACCACCGGCCCTGAGGGTTGGTACTACCGGGTCACCCTGGCAGAGAAGAAATTTCCTAGTGCTTCGTGCGTGCAAGTGTGTCTCTCAAGCGCAAGAAGTAAATTGACCTGAGCACCCTTATCCTCATCTTACCAACTTGATTTGCATCCCTCTTGATAGTGCGGCGTTTCCTATAACTCAAACAAAGAATAAAAACTTTGTAGCCACTTGAGTCGAAACACCGTTCATCCATTAGAAATCTAGGGGTGCTATAATTCACCGAATGTTTTCGTTCAATTCCATCAATGGACTAACACCTGTAGATTATGCTCGATAAACATGTTAGTCCCTAATTTGGTTGTCATTAATTATCAAAACCCACATCGGGGGCGAATGCACTTACAGTCTATCTCTTTAAGGGGCTTATAAATATGAGGTGGCTGGCTTTGGGAGGTTCTCTCTTGCACATTTGATTACTTGAGGCATACATTGAGCTAGAGAACACTCCTTCCACTCATCTCCTTGCTTGATTGCTAATCCTAGTGAGAATGAGTGAGATTCAAGTGCATTGCATTGAGAGTTGCATCTAGTGGCACTTGATTCTTGAGTTTGCTATGGATTTCTTGTTACTCTTGGGTGTTTCCTGATGCCCTAGACGACTTGGAGCAGCGGAGGTGTTGAGCTCGTGATTGGAGATTGTTTCGAGCCTCACCAAGTGTTTTGTGAGGGGTTATTGACCCTTCTCCGTAGGAGATCGCAAATTGGTTACTCTAGTGGATTGCTCATGGCTTGGAGGATCTGCATCTTGTGAGTGGATGTGCGGCACCCGTTGAGGATTTGGCTTTGGATTGCCAATTAGCTCGTGATCCATCTAGTGGGTGTATCGCCACAACAAGGACTAGCTTACCGGGAAGCAGGTGAACCTCAGTAAAAATCTTGTGTCATCTCTTGCTGAGGATTCTCTTATGATTGTCATTGATTGATTGGTTATATATCTACTCTACAACATTGGTATAACAATCACTCTCCACTCCTTTATGTACTTGCTTATCTTGCTAGTTGTTTAGCTTGTATAGCTTAGTTCTTGTTTAGAGTAGAGTTGTTGTGTAGCCTTCTCTTGTTGTAGCGGTTTTGTGTTTAGCCTTGTACTAGTTTGTATAGGTGGCTTGCATAGCTTAGTTGAGCTAGTGCTAGAACAGCTTCGCCATTTGTTTAACTAACACACTTGCTTAGTAAAGTTTGTAGAAAATTTAAATAGGCTATTCACCCCCCTCTAGCCATTCGGACCTTTCATGGTCGCTCATTATGTATCAACAGCTCGTTGGTGAAGTGAACCATCACCTTGGTGGTTGGGTCTTCATAACATTTTGTCTCTAGCATAGCCCAGCTAGAGGTACAGCGATAGTAGGGAAGGTACTTGTACTAGTCATCCATCATCGCAATGTAGCGTCTTCCATGAAGGATTTTATATGCTTCAAAGGTGGTGGCGTCCATGCTATCTTCCTTTGTGGCACGACTGACCCGATGGTAGCACTCTAGGTACACCTGGTAGCCCTCCTTCTCTACATCTTAGGCATAGATATGCACTTTGGTCATTTAGTAGGTATGCTCCTGGGGATGTTGTTCTCCTCACAGTAGTATTCCGTTGCTGTCTGCATATTAGAGTAAGCCAGTTACATAGTATTAATAGTGAAAGCTCGAAGTAAGAAGCTAGGCAGGTTGAAAGTAGCAAATAAGATTTGAAGTCATGTTTCTCCTTGTCGTTATGAATAGTAGCGAGTTAGCTAGCTGATTGTAGTGCAGGAATAGAAATAAAAGCCAGAGTTAAGACTGACACTTGAATGGGAGTTGTCGCTTCGCTCGTTTCATGGTATTAATCTATGGTTTTTGCTTTCTCTTTATCAGGCATAAGATTAGGCCGTCTCGCCTATGAAGTTTTACCAGTGATTTTTAGATTTCAAAGCTGGAGGGAAAATTGATAGGCTTGGAGTATTCGGATGAGACGGTCATGGTTGATGGAAAGGTGGCTTCCCAACTTGGTGTACTTCTCTCGGTCCATCCCACTGTAGGAGGTGGTGCAACTAGTACTGGAGCCTGGGACTCCTGATCAGACTGTACTTCTGCTAGGGCAACCTCCTGCTCCTGAGGGATCTCCTCAACACGTGCCTTCTTGCATGGTGCAATCCCTCTAGTGGACTTGCAGGCACACTTCTTGCCACATTACATCTATAGAGTTAGATCAAGGTTCAAATCAGCATAGAGGCAATAATTTAGAATAGAATAAAGCAACAAACATAAAAGTTTTAGCAAATAACAAGACTAAGGTAGAATCATGAAATAAGTGAAACAAAAGACATTGGGTTTGCATCCTATAGTCAACCTAGCTTAGATACCAATTTGTCACACCCCAATTGAAGGATAAATAGGGGTGCATAAGACTTATGTGCACTCAGAGATTAGTCACACACATAAGCTCACAAATTACAAATATCATCAGTGTGCTTATTACATAAAGAAAATTATCCATTACAAAAAATAGAACTCTCATAAAAAGCAGAAGATTAAAGAACTATCTCTCGTAGGAAGCCTCTAACACCATAGGGACATCGACTGGTGGTACACAAGTCTAGAAGTCCTCAGGAAAGTACTCATACCAAATGTCATCTGTTACCCATTCGAGATTTTTATCCAAAAAGAAAAATTAAAGCAAGCATAAGTATATTTCATACTTAACAAGGACAACATGGGTATATGAAGCTTAGGAAGCTGACATTGGTTTACTGTGGCTAGCATTTTTATTAACCTATACCTTAGAATTATATTAGCTTTTAGTCATGCATAAGCGCAAGTTTAACCAGGTAATTATAAACATGTCAATAATCATCAGAATAATACTCAACATTATACGCCTCATCATTTATAACATCATAATTAGGTGAGCAACTATTCCGTCTTGTAAGTCCTAGCTTTTGCCAATAGATAAGTCCTTAGGAAGGGCCAAGAGCATCTTGTACAAAACCCAACTGCTCTCTCACCCTATAATCTAGATGCTATTAACTTTTATCATCCATTCCATATAATCATTAGTCATCATTCATATTTATTAGTTAGAGCACTAGCCATCTACCCAAATGCATATATATATCCCATAGGTAATCAAGGCACAAGGTACAATAGCTAGGATATCCTTAAAGGTTATCAAATTGACACATGCACATGACTCAGTAATTAACTAGGTTATAAATAGGTCAGGGAATTCCCATGCTATACTTGCCTTGTTGGTAGTTTTCCTGCTGATCCTAGTCATCGAAGTAGTACTACTGATCGCCCACATACGGCTCACTGTCTGGACTCGTGTCAACAATCAACAACACACATTCATGAGCAATCATGCATGACAAACAAAGCTACAGATTAGAGAAGTATGCCAGTAGTGACAAAATCCATGTTTTTTTAAATCAGCTGAGCACCACGGGTGGGGGGGTCTCTTTAGCAAATATACTTATGCTACACTACACTAGTTAAGAACTTCACCTTTACAGCAGGACTGGTGTATCCCACACCATTGTTGCAATCCACTACCTCACTTCACTAATGTTAGAATCGCTACTCAACAAAATCCACTCCGACATTGGATACATCGGTGGTGGGGGTCTATGATCTATCATCCACATAAAATTGTCCATTGCAAAGCATGATATGATAATCTTTGCTTGCTTATCTCTTGTAAAGTATGACACTTTGTTCAAGATGTGCCACCTTTCTTTCAACACCCCAAATTTGCGTTCTATGATATTCCGATGGTGGGCATGTATGTAGTTAAATTTCTCTTCACAGCCTAACCTACGCAGACGTACTCCCTTGAAGTGGGACCTTTGGTATCGCCACAAAATGGCACCATATATCCTGCCTGCAAAGTGTATCCTACATCTACCAGGTAGTATCTACCTACATCATTACAAATCACACAACAGTTCATTAGCAACCATGGATACACAACATCTATGCATTTAACCTGACAACAGTGAGTACAAGGTACACACATGTTTTCAAACAGATATATCTATGTACACTTGCTAAGATTGTCATGGCTTTCCTCACTTACCTGACGATGGATGTGGAAAGCGTGGATGTGCCTGATAGTCCTGCAGCACTGCCACGTCATGGCACGCACCTGCCTTGCTAGCACCGACGAAGGTGAAGCGGCCATCCATATCCAAAACCACACAAAGATTTATCGACGAGTCCCCCTTCCTATTAATAAAATCAACTTTCACTGTGTGGTCAACCTCCACTTCAATATGAGTCCCGTCTATAGCACCTATGCATCCATTGAACCATGGTGAATGTCTTTTAAGGCTGCTGCTAACTTGTGTATATTGTGTATCTGTAGGAACTAGAATAGTTTGTGCTATGAAATAGGTTGAGTTAGTACCCCGGGACCCTGTTTGTACCAAGCGGGATTTGCAACAACCTCACCAGTTTGGGGGTCACGACCAAGGCTAGTATGGGTCTGACGATCACGCCAATTGAAATAAGCCCACACTATGCTAGAAAAGCTAATTAGTGACGCGTCTATAGGGTCATTAGTGACGCGGAAAAGACGCGTCACTTTTATTACGTCTGTGATGTGGACAAATTAGTGACGCGTATTTAGTACATGCATCACTGATGTTAAGATACCAACGACGCGTATTTAGTACACACGTCACTAATGTTAGTGTAGCAGCAACACCTAATGATAAATTGCGTCACTGATAAGGAGGTATGAGCGACACACACTAACAGTACGCGTCACTAATAATTAGATATCAGTGACTCATGTGAACCTAACATGTCACTGATAGCATATAAACAAGTGACACGTGGTAATAATACACGTCTGAAATACAGTGACACGTCTAGTCATTAATGTCACTTGCATTTTTCATCAGAGCCACATACCACAGGTTCACTGCACATATATGAAAGCCATCAATATTCAGTGACACACTACATTGACAGATCCACATTTATATCAAATTGATTGACAGATTCACAATAGGATCGAAATCCATCACAACATTGGACATAACTTATTCAGTCACACACTACATCAATGGACCCATATTAATGGAAACACACATCACTGATGGTTGATTCGGATGATAGAACTCTCCTTTCTTGTTGATGACCTGTGTCACTAAGAACATGGCCAACTTTTCTCTAATCATGTGCACATCAATGGGCTTCGTCAACACTTCAAATTCCTGTGTCAAGATAGAACTTTGGTCAAAAAGAAAACTTGACACAGTACAATAGTACAATATAGAAGATCAATGGAAAATATGTAATTCAACTAGCCAATCCAGACATAGCATATAGTCTTAATTACAATAAACAACTATCATTGTGTGTGTGTGTGACTGTGTGACTACAGTGAGAAATGGTGGTGGCAGCTAGCTTAGCTGCATAGTGAAGAATCATGGATGGATGATGTTTGCATTGCATCACAAGTACATTAAAAGGTCAAGAAGCTGCTGCTCCAAGGCGCTGACGATCCCAGAGGGGACCACGGTTTGAACAAATCTGACATTGACTCAACAAAGCATACCTGCAGTCTTACTAAAGAAACATATTATTTTGTTAATTGTAGAAAGATATTATGTGGTTCATGCTTACTGCAATGACTTGTGACTTACTTTAACAGATCACACTATATCTTAGTAACTTTATTAGTCTAGAGGATAGCAGCACATGTACACTAAATTAATTAGATGTGAATAGGGCATTCCAAGTTTGTTTGTCCCATGGCTAAAATCAAGTGGTGGGCAGCATAGAAGCCAGATCCCTTGCCAGAAATAGATTGTTGGTGGCACTGCAACAAATATATATACAACATAATAATACACACAATTATTTGAAAATGGAACTTGAACACAATACTAAATATACTAGAGGACTGAATTTTATTTTTGGAAGCACTTACCACATATTTAGCGGCGTGTGTCAATGGCTTTGGTTTGTAGCATAAAGATAAGCTGCTTTATAAAAAGAACAGTATGTCAGGCACACGATCTATGCTGCTAGTTATAACACCCTGGTTTTATTTTGGGGTGTTATACTAGTTTTCTTCATGGTTCCTCTAATATCTCACTTTTTCTAAGTATTTTTCTTGCAGTACAAAACCAAAAATCAGCAATTTTTTCATACTCTAGCCAGCTCAGTACCTTTCATCTTGTCAATATCCGGTGCTGCAAGCATGGCTGCATATGGGAATTACGCATGACTACTTTAGCCTCCATGCTACCTGCCAAAAAGATTGTGAACCCACAAATTTAAATTAACTACATCAATTAAGTTAGATAGATATTGCACTATAACCAAGTTAAACGAACTAGAGGGAACTGTAATAAGGAAAGAACTTTATGATGTGAGAGTGTCAAGTTCTCAGTTGAGTTCAGTCACACTCACATGTCAGGTCATCACAGCAAGATCATAAACAATTTATAAATCTCTAAATCTGTGCTCTATCCAAGTATCTAACAGGACAGTTAGCCATTTAAGTTGCAGATTCAAATCTCTAAATATGTGAAATATAATCTGAAGTACTAAACAAGTCGCAAAAAAATCACATGATGATGAACTATTCAAAAGCAACACCCTCCCCCTACACCATCGCAAATAAAATCAGCTCTAGGTGAAGGTATGGCGGTAGGGGCGATGATGTCCTAAGAAAAGAGGCCGTGCGAATGAGAACTGGCGGAAATGGAACTGGGTGGTGAGATCCGGGGCAATACCTTTGATTGGGGGCAGCTCCTCATCTCTGGCCTGGAGGACGAAGGAGAGAGCCGGCCGCCGGGCGGTCGACGACAGGGCCTGCACACGCGGGAGTTTGGGCACCGGCACCGTAGGAAATGAAATGAAACCAACTGCAATCAAACTGACGAAGCAGCTGCTTCTCAAAGTCTAGAGAGGACGCACATAAACGCCAATGGCGTCAAGGCAGTCCCCAGCACGTGCGAAGAAGCCCACGATGCCACTGCCTGGCTGCACGGGGATGGTGAATGGAGCATCCTGCCCGTCCCCCCAAGGCCCATAGGTTTGAAGGTTTGTCACGAATTTGATGGAGGTTATCACGGTGTTGTCGTAGAAGTTGCCGACTGTCCCAGACACTTCTGTGACCACCTCGGACTCAGCAAGTTGGATCTGCATGTACCAAGCAATAGGGAAAAAAAAGGTGGTTTGTATTATATATATATCGGTCATCATATATATGCATGTACATTTTGTGAATCCATCGAGCAATCTTCTACTAGTTCACTTACCGTCTCAGGGTTTCCACCAGAACCACCCCAGGGTCCAGCAGATCTCTTTTGGCCAGAAAAATCGACATAGGAGAATGCAATGGAGTCCACCACCATGCCACTGCAAACGGTGATGCTTTCCAGACGCTTGGACGCCTCTGTGAGGTCCATTGGAGACCCTCCCATGCCACCCCACGGTCCAATTTTTGTGACGGCATACTGCGTGCATGTACATGGGTAAAGCAAATAAATAACGCTACCGGCTTGATGAACAACTACTAGTCAGGAGCGGATACCTACAGTGAACTGTAGGTACGTCCGCACCCACAAAAAATTGAAAAAACAGTGATAAGGTATAATTTTTCGCAGTACCGCTGATAATTTAAGAAACATATAATTATTGTGGCCATGCATGCATCTCACTCACCCTTGTCTCTTTTAGCACTGGGCAGAAAGCACGGACACTAAGTTCTATGATATTCCCGTCGCTTCTCTGTTCATGGAACTTCTTGGAGATGACACCATTTGCCATAGCAAACTGACCGGTGCCACCAACAACAGCCCACTCTCCAGTCTCAACAGTTATCCCCATCACTTCAAGTGTAGACCCACTGAACCTGCATCAAGCAAGTATTCACATAACTTCATAAATAATTTTTTTTATTCAACTTTATAAATAGAATGGCAAAGAAAGAATATTTAACAGAGTTCATTCCTAATAAGGGAACACTTAACAAAGTTCAAAAAATAATAATGATCACTTCTCGTCTCTCTATCCACTGGAGTATTAATTAGTTAACTAATAATAAGGTCATCTTATATATATATATATACCTACCTACCGTACCTTTCATTCTCGAAGACTAGGCTGAAGGAATTGACCCAGTTCCCGGCTTGGATATGCAAGCCTTGTGCACGGGCAACAAGAGTTGCATCTGGGCCTGCACCGTCATACACTGCCCAGTTGTTAACTACGGTGGCACCAATACCAATCGGCGCCGTGTCTATGACCTGAGCTTGGTTGGCCTCTGTGCCCAAGGGCGTGTGGTACAAGTAGAGGCCTTGCAAGTTAAGCTCATTCCACTCGGCGAACGCGGCGGCGGAAGGCGTGACTTGGAGGTTGGCCATGGGTGCGGTCTCTCTCGCTCGATGCACTCAAGAGTTGAGATGAGGAGGAGCTCGAGTTGTTGTGATGGGGGCGAACAACTCTCTATTTATAGAATGCCAAGGGCCGGCCTCCAGCTAGCCCCCTTCACGGTAGGTGGAGATCAACAAACCCTCCTTGCCCAGGCTCTGTTCGTTTGCAGCGTCAATCTCAGAAACTAGTGTAGGCACTAGGCAGCAGAGCAGACCATGAGAACGAAGCTTAGTAGCATGCGCTGTATAAATGAAGGAATTCAATTTATTCATAGCCTTCAAGTAGGGTGAAGCCCAAGCAAGCAGCTTATCTGAATTTACCTACATATAGAGGGTGTTTGGGACTGCTCCACTCCACGTTTTTCAGCTCCGCTTCACGTTTTTTAGCCAAACAGTTTTAGCTCCACGCACTCAATTCGAGAAAAAAGGATGGAGTTGTTTAAGCACCTAAAGAGGTAAACTTCAGTTAAAGAGGTAAACTTCAGTTTTTTGTAGAGCTGCTCAATGGTGGAGTTTGTGGAACAGAGTTTGTAGAGCAGTCCCAAACACCCCCGTCTCGGATGAAAATAGAAACGCCGTCGATTGCTGTATTTTCAATGGTTGTGTAATTACTTGTTTTTAGATAATCTTATCTTACTATTACTAACTAGAGGCTCCAACGAAGATATCACGTTAACCCAGATATATGCTTTCCCTGTTATTTTACCCTGCATATTTGGTTAATCTAATATTACATCTTGAAGTTCTAGCTTTTGGAGGACAGAGGAAACAATCTTCGCCATTTTGCTTGCGCGGGCGTGCAAACAGTCAATCATGCAAGTTTTGCCGCATTCTCTGTTTTGTAGCCGCCTCCAACTTTACTCGTTGGATACCTGTTTCGCTAAAACATGACCAACCGTCCATTTGAGGATGTATGGTAGGTCCCAAAATGTTTGGTTCAGCAGAAGTTTCAAGATATACTCAGAACAAAACTTTTCTGCACCACGAATACAGCACAGATTTTGTAACCATTTACAGATGTAGAAAGTACATTAATAGTACAAACTCCACCAATCGAAGGATTTCATCAATGAATTTACAGGATAACTTGGAATAGGCTAGACAACAGATAATCAGAGAATCCAACACAAACTAGCCTGATGGAGAGGACTGTACCTTGAAAATCCATTACTGTCTGTTCATGATCTCGCGGTAGACTAAATCGACAAATTCATCATTCTGGCACAAACAATAAACTTCATGTCTCAGATGAAGGAATGCAGCTAGGAACAAATTAGTGTACTACAATTCAAGAGATATAAAAATATCTACAAGTCTGTTCTAGTTTGATGTTGAATTAAGCACAAGTCTAGCAGAACTTCCAGGTGCTAGCTTGTCACCCATATATGCCTATACTACAGCTAGATACCAAAGACTAAATAAATTAGACTTGAACAAGCAATACATTCAAAGCCAACAATTAAATAATAGGGCATTCTCATAATCAGGAAAAGAATAATGCATTCAAATCATACAACAAAATAGAAATAAGCAGAATAGTGTACCTCAACAAGTCTCAGTAATGCATCTCTGACTTTGTCTCTAGACAGTGCTGGGCTCAAGACTGGTGCAGACGCAAGAGATGGCGACGGATTAGGTGGCGGAAACGGTTGAAGTAATGGAGTCCCATATGGTGGAGATGGTGAAGCTGTGGGTAACGGAAAAGGCTGAAGCAAGGGAGCACTTTGCGGCTGCTGAGCAGTACGAGGATGTTGAGGTGGAGCAGTTGGTACTGCAGGATTACTGCGCATCATTGTTGTCTGTGAAGACGTCAATGGTGAGAAAAGTGATGGGTTTACAAGGCTTGTGGACCTTCCTATAGAACCAGTGCCACCATGAGCATCAGCAAGCATCCCAGAAACCGTTGAGGCTTGTGAAGGAAGCAAATAATGCAAGCCTGGCGATTGTGCTGTAGTGATACTAGCTGCCGCATGTGTAGCCACCGGAGTAGGACCAAAAGGTTGAATTGGTTGCCTTGCAACAGCTACAGCAGAGTTGCCACCAGTATTTGCAGCTGCCTGTTCCCAGAGATGCACATTTAAACACAGAAAATAAAAGCTATATACTGGAGAAAGTAGATAACAATCTTAGCCTGAAAAGCAGCTAAAAGTTCATGTAGTTAAGACGACCAGAATACAATGTAAAATTAATGAGAACAATTTCCATACACTGAAAAATGCAGATAAAGGATCCTCTTGAACGTGAGTAGTAGTTGACATGATACTTGACGTTTGCGGTTCCAGAGGACCTTCAACCAATGCAGGTGCTGCTTCCAACTCTTCAAATTCACTGAAAACAGGATTAATTAGCGACTGTAAAAACCAACTCCCCCACCCCCCACCACCCAAAAAAGCTTTACATTACATAAGATGCCATGCCTCAACATTAAGAGTAAGGTGAAGTGTCAAATAAGTTAACAAAAACAAGTAGTCATTGGCCATGTTAATGCAGCATCATTAACTTGTTTCAGACAAAAACAAGTGTCAAATAGGTTGCACCATGTCCAAGTCCAACCGATTAGCATGTCTCCCACCATACCGTAATGCACAACATTTCAAGTACCTTTGAACAGAGGGAATCTTCGGCTTTGGTGGCACCTTCGAGAAAGCATTCAAAATCCTGTGCAGAGTGATGTATTGGTCACCAAAGGAATATAAAAGCTCTGAGAATTTTTAAAACTATACTATTCAGATAGTTTCAGACATACAATAAGATAAAAGCACTGATGCGTGGCAAAGAAATAACAGTATGAAACTGCTGTAGAATATATCTGCACACCTGATTCTCATATTGATAAAAGCTATCACATCTACATAGACAATATCAAAACAATATTGAGTGTTCGCTTGCATATTTATTGTTTTATTAGTTGCTAAACTTTGTATATCTGGGAACATTAGCACAACACAGGTTCATGGGCCTACCGACTTAAACTAAGTGGTGTCTTTATTCAAGGTTGGGGACTTCAATGCAACGCCCTGAAGGAAGACTTGAACACTCGATTTCAACATTTAAAATGTTACTTTTTAGCAGGAGTCACCACATGTTTTTTTAACCAAAATATAGAAAAGAATGTAGAATCTACCATTGTCACATGTCTTATACTCTTATACCAATGCACAGCAAATATTAGGCATTTAGACTATCTCCAACAATCGTCACCCAAAATATAAGACTCATTTGTCCTTTGGGTAGCGCTACAGGTAAAAGGTTCCATACCTATTTTTAGTCTTCTCCAACAACAAGACCTAAAAGACAACACTCTCTGCAAATGGGTCTCGAGGAGAGAGGATACCCAAATTTGGGTTATATCTCTCCTGATACCTAAAATTTGGACTATATATCTTAGTGCTAACTCCACACACACAACACTCAATAAACAATGACTGGAGTATATATCTTAGTGTTAACTCCACACACACAACTCTCAATAAACAATAACTAGACTATATATCTTGATGAAGTTGCCTTTGCTTATTGCAATTCATGACAAGGAGAAGGGCCCTAAAGATAAAAGCAGGAGTAATAGTTACAAGTTTGCAACTGATACCTGTTGAAAAGGTTTGCAACTTCTTGACACTCCTGAGAGTTGTAAAACCAAATTCCTATAACTTCTTGAGCAGCATTGCGGTACATTATATAAGGAGCTTGGAGTTGGTACTCAAAATCTCCCAAGAGATCTTCAACTAGATTATCTGTTAACAAGTGGAAGCGAACGAAATATGAAGAAAACATTAATGGCAATGTGAAGATACAAGCAGACTACTTTACATAATAAGCTCCTTCCAATCTCATTTGAGAAAAATAATAAAAACTAAACATACAATCACCAACAAGTTTAAAAAGTAACAATACAAATTTGGATATTATAGAATATTATAAAATACAAAAATATTTATCAACATTTTGAAGGTGAATGTCTTGTGGCTTTGTATCAATGGACAAAGTATAGAAAATGAGTGAACTACAAGAGTTTCAATTTATCATCTACTAATTTGACAAATAAAACCATTACCTGCTCCTTTCTCAGCTGGAGAACTATTTCAGTGTGAATGTTACCATATAGTTTATTAGATTTTAAGTATTAACAAAAGGGGAAGGAGTTAGCAACATCAATATCAAATTATGCAAAGAAATATTTTTGGTTTTCCCCTGAAAACTAAGTTTATGGGCTTCATTAGATCAATTGTGTAAAATCTAAACTATTTTTTGATGGGCAGGAACAAAGAGATGTTAGCCAAAGATAACTATTATTCACAGAAAAACAGAGCTCACGAAGATGTTAATTGAAGTTTCAGACTGCCAGTTTGATACCGATTATCATGTATGCCACACGACTGAGGGCCTGTTTGGATAAGCTATAGCTAATTACTAGTTGGGCTAAAAATTAGCTCAAATTAGCTAGGGTTGGCTAGCTTAGTTGGCTCACAACTGACTTATCTAAAAAACTAGCCCATCAATTAGCTTTCCTGTTTGGATGCACTAGAGCTAATTTGGGCTAATTTTTAGCTAGCTAGTGGTTAGCCCTTGTATCCAAACAGGCCCTGAGTTATTCTCATGTGAAATTTTTCCAAAGGTTACACATGATCAATAAGAGAATTCAGACAGCAGATTATACAACCCCAAAAGAATGCAGGACAAAATACCTGTATTCCTGCGATTCATGACAATGAACTGGAATCTGGGTTGAGCATTCCTGCAAGAAATATACACTATTTGTTGGGAAGACGCAAATGGTATAAACATGGCCAGAAAACGTGAACGGCAAAAATTTGATGACTCTTAAGGCCCACAACATTTTAGGTAGCTTCAGAATAAGAGACATATCTAGAACTGGAAGACTAACAAATAGAAACATATGCAATTGTTCCACTTGCAGAAAGTGAATTCTCCCTGTCTGAGCTTCCATTCATTCTTGGCAATTTTAGAAATCTTAAAGTAGCCCAACATGGTAATCTACTGAACTGCGAAATAAACAAACATAGAAACCCTGGTATGTATCTCTCAAAAGGTTGCAGAGCAGAACTCACTAGTACAATGCTTTTAAACTGGCAAAGAACAAAAGCCCTACTATGCAACTAGGATAACAGAAAGAAGCAATTCACAGAACAACTGAACATAATTTTGCCAGTACAGTAATCAGATTCTGAATTTAGTTTCCTATGATCACCAGACAACCAATATGTCTATGATTTATTAGTAGATAGAAATTGCTAAAATGAACGACATCGACAAACTGTAAAAGTTTCAATTTTTATGCAAGTGCATCTAATTAGACCTCTGAGAAAGAGATGAGACGGACCTCTTGACGACGAATAGCGACCCCTCCACGTCCTTCCGGCTCTGCATAAAACACACAAACACCGAGCACACAAATAAGGCCCAACCAGCCAAATTCTTCACCCACGAATCACAGGGTTAGGGGAGAATCAGACAGGCGCACAGGGGCACGCACCCACTGGTTGACGTCGGTGTCGAAGTCGTACAGCGTGACGTGAGCCGCGGTGATGAGGATGTCCTCGACGGCGGGGTCGAGGCGCTGCAGCACGGTGAGGTTGAGCGTCCGCGTGCCCTCGCCGTCCACCGCCAGGTTCGGCGTCACCTTCGCCCTCCCGCCGCCGCCGCCGTGGGCCATGGCCGCGGGTTAACGAAGGGGGTACACCCAACACTCTGATGGCGGACTGCTAGGGTTTGGGGATTGGATCGAAGGGATTCGAGGGGACGCTGTGGGCGGAGTCGAGACGAAGAGGATGGAGAAAATAAAGAAGAAAAAAGGGAGTTTTTTTTTTTCGGTTTCTCCTGTAATCTTTTTCTGTTGCCTTTTGCTAGAAACAGGATGCCGAGACCGGGGCGGAATGTTTTGGTGGCTGTACCAGGTTTGGGTGGATTCGGCTTTCCGCCACACGTGACATGCTCACGTGTCCGTAACAAAAACTGGTTAACATTTAATCTGACATTTGAAAGGTGTCTTCAAATATAATATATTTATATTAGGGAATAAGAAAATAATATTTATTCATCAAATAAAAATACGAGAGTTGAAAGTAATTGAGTGCTTACTATATTCTAAGAGATTTACCTGTATAGCTCTAGAAAAATGGCTCTTTCTTATATGACTTTTTTATTTTTGAATTTACCTCTGTGACCCTCAAACGAACTTTTATTACTTCTATGGCCTTTCGTCCGTTTTCAGCGGTTGATGTTAACTGTTAACTGGAGGGTAAAAAGACTATTTTGCCCTTGCTGTAAAAAAAGTTGTAAAGTTTGGTTTGTTTGTTGTATATTTGGAGTAATATTTAGCAAATAAATTCACACATAATATACAAACAAAACTCTACAAATTTTTATGCCAAATATGCCCTGCTATTATATATGAATTTATTTGCTAAATATTACTCCAAATATACAACAAACAAACAAAACTCTGTAGTTTTTTAACGCTAGGGGCAAAATGATCTTTTTACCCTCCACTTAACACCGTTAACTGCTGAAAATGTATGGCTGGCCATAAAAGTAATGAAAGTTCGTTTCAGGACCATAGAGGTAAGTTCAAAAAAATAGGCCATATAAAGAAGAGCCATTTTTTTAGGGCCAAACAGGTAAATCTCTCTCTTTTGTATAAAGAAACTTTTTAGATTGCACCTTTTAATCATGCAGAATAGGATCAGATTTCAATAAATTAGGAAGTTAAGTGAAGAATACATGCGTCTATTGTTTTCTCTCTTATTTTGTCTAAAAATAGTCATAATACATTGTACGGACGAAGGAAATATCACATAACAACTCTAGCGGCAGTGCCCCTGGTGTCAGCGGCCAAACTAGGAACCTTACTTTTAATTTAGGTGGGGCCCTGCTGAATTAATCTAAGATCGATCTCACTAGCAAGTTTCATAACATATTTATCAAGATTATCATGTTAGCTTTTTTTGGTAAATGTGACAATAGGTTTCATCTAGATGAACATAGTCTCTCTCTCTCTCTTCGTAATTTATATTTTAACTCAACAAATTTGCTGATATGTCACAACATTAGATGAGAACAATACTCTTTTGAAACTTCATCGGGACTAAGTGAAGGTTTTACGTCCCGTTTCCTAGACTTCAATAACAAGTGTATACATACAAAGCTTTTGCCTTCTGAAAGAGGATCGACAGCTCTTTTTCCACACCCACATAGGCTTTTCTGTCTCTTGCCCGTGCTTATCTCCTACATATACAACTAAAAAGACCAAAAGTAAGACCATCAGATGGTGCGACATTTTTGGGTCGCTTCCGTCTCTCCTCTCCGTGTGAAACCATCGATGACAGACGCGGGTCGATACCCATCTGCACCGTAATTCCCACGGAAAAATCTAGAAAAAAACATCACGTTCGGAAACCTGCTCCTGTCTTCCCGCGACGCCGCCACTCCCCACATATTGCCGTCTTCCTCCCGTCTCCCCTTTGCCTCCCCTTGTTCCACCATGCAGGAATCCCGGCGGCGCTAGCCCTGCTCTCGCGCTGACGCTAGCATCCCCAGGCCAGCATGGTCGGCGGGACGAGGTGCGGCAGGCCCGACGCGCCAAACCTAGAGGTCATGGGACGCGGCCTTGGCTCAAACGAGGTCTGGCCCAGGCGCCGTCGCCCTGGCGCGGGTGAGCTCCAACCCCGATCACCGCGGGCGCCGCCGCCGCCTTCGTTCGCGCGGGCATCTCCCGCCTCTCTTTCGCTGCTCGACGCTGGCGGCGCGGTGCTAACCCTTACGCGAGGTTGGGATGTGGACGCCGCGGCGGTCTGCGGCCAGGCGAGGCATGGCCTATGCAGCGGGCGGAGAAGGCGCGTGCATGGCTGAGGTGTGGCGACCAGCAGCATAGCGGACCGAGGAGCGGCAGCGCACGGCCGTGAGTTCCATCAGCGCGTGGACCTAAGTCAGCCGGGTGATGGAGACAACGACGCCGATGGGACTTAGAAATTTTCTTGCTTTGACGATAGACCTACCAGGACATTTTGAAATCACCCCGTTTATTCTTTGTCTGCATGCTTAATCCAGACATAAGTTCTTTGATCTGTATGTACTACATTATTAATTGTTGCTTTTTCAGTCGTCATTTGCTGAGTTCCTGAACGGTGTGCTCGTTGAACCAATTTTTTACTAATTGTGTATTCTTATTCTGATGCGTCTCTGTCAGGAATTGTGAAAGAGCTGGAGAGATATGCTCTTTTGACAGTCATGGAGTTACACCACTGGTGCAGTCCAAAAATTGCATGGAACTGGGATAACTGAAGAGGCCAACGAAGATGCCTCCACTGAAGATGATGATTTCATTGGTGACCTACCACCAGAACTTGACAATATCATGATATTTAGTGATGCTGAAACTGAGAGTAACATTGTTCCTCCGATGCTTGTGGAAAAGTAAACCAGCTGCTGTTGCATAACTGCAAAGTCTCTGGATGATTTTGCCATGAGTTTAGAGCAGGAGGAGGGTTCTGAGGAAGGTGATGCTACTGAAAAAGCACTAAAAGTTACTGAAAAAGCATTGAAAGAGGTTGACAACATTGTGAAGTCGATGAGTTCATCTTCAAGGAGGGAGAATCAGAGGAGATGCAGAAGCAACAACCACATAATTATAATAGCATGAACCTAAGGAAGCTTAAAAGCACGTACAAGAGATGTCTTATTGCTGCAAAGGTATAAAATTAATCGGCTCATACTATGTGCACTCATTTAGCATTGCCGTTAGTGGTTCTTTCTTTACTCATTGTTTTTTTTATCTGTAGTAGCAAGGGAAGCAGGAGTAGGTCACTGAAGAGAATAGGCTTCCTCTCGAGGAGGTCGATAAGAACGCCAGCATTAACCACAGAACAAGCAGGCGACGTGTGGATGGCATCTGCCACAATGGGATTGAATCAAGGAATGCTGTGGTTGTGAAGTAATTACTAGGCTGCCTTATGTTCATTTCCAAAAGTTTTTGTGTGTGTGGAGAGATTGTGATCAGGGGTGAAACCGTGGTTTCAACCAACCAACTTGCAGTTCCTGTCACTTCCCCCCTTTTTTTTCTTGATATATATATTTTGTATCGGCTATAGAGCATGTTTTATCCAGTGGTATGCTGATGAATGATGCTATGTTTTGCTTAATAATGTATATGAAGGAGGGTGCCTCAATTTTTGTCCATGTTGTTTAACTATCAGACTTTAAATTTAGGGTTGAGAGAAAGAAAATATATCTATTAATTTATGAAGCTCGCTGATGATGTATTGAAAACTAGATAAATGTCGGTGCAACGCACAGAAGTATAACAATGATATCATATTTTTAGTAAGAGCGTGCGTTTTCTTTTTTAAAAAATATAGTATGAATGTGTTAAAAAAAGCAATTTTTCTAACATAATGTTCAACACATCAACATTATAAAACTTAATATTGATAATTAATTTTTACAGTATTATTATTTTATCGTGCGATCTATATGTTTTAGTACAAAATATTAGCCATCCCGTAGCAACGCACGGGTACACTACCTAGTTGAGCTTATAATACTAAAACTTGAGTTCCCTCTTTGGGACTCTCACAGATTTCATCTTGCTTGTTGGCTCCACCCAACATTGCGCTACCTGTAAACGAAAGTAGAAGTATATGTTTCTCTTTCTTGTTTTTGCTCGCCAACAATATTTGTGTATCTCAAAGAGGGTAACAGAACATATACAAGTGGCATACATCAACTCCCACGTTAATTTACCATGCATAATGCTAAGTGTCTTCACAATTTATTGTCGTTGCAACATTGGGTATGGTGCAGATCCTTCACGAAAAAGGTACGGTGCACATAAATATATACACACCCCATCTATACAAATTATAAGTCGTTCGGTCTTTTTTTACTATATGTCTAGATAAATTATATAGAATAAATGTATAGATAGTCCATTAACTTGTGAGGTTGTATCGATTTAGTCCATCAGGTTTGAAAGTGTATTTTTTGTCCAAAGTCTTGATTAGTGTTGCACAAAGAGTCTATATTGTACCCCTTTATTTTATGTTTATATTTGTAGAAAGCCTCTTATCTTTATTTTTCTTTCACAAGCTTACCCTTCATGTGCATCGGTCGGATCGGCGCACCCCCATCCATTTGGACCCACTCATCTAGATTTGGAAACAAAATGCATTTTCAAACCTGATGGACCAAATTGGAGTAGCCTCACAAGTTAATGGATTATCCATATATTTTACTCTAATATATATCTAGATATGTAGCAAAAGCTATATATGTAAAAAATAATAATCATTATTTATAATTAGTAGTATGTCTATGCTAACGCCACGATAAAACCCAAAACACGATCGAATTCATGTGACAACTTTCATAGACACTTTTCTAACAAACAAACATAATTTCACACATATAATTCCTAACTTTATTATACTGCAACTATAACTCAACGAAAGGTCCTCGTGATCCCAATATGATGTAGAGGAGAGCCAAAGCATATTACCTGTAAAGCAATAAAAAGATATCTAAGTATAACCGAAACTTAGAACAACACTGAGTTATCAGTTTGGTTCTAGCATACCAGACGGACCATAAGATAGGCACATCAGTATAAATAGCCTTCTATCTTACCAATGTGGACTCAAATCCGGAAAGCCCATTTAACTTACTTTCTTTCTCAATTCAAACCCGGACAACATTTCACAACATGACATTTGACCCTTGAAAGCCCAAGTTTGGTTTTGGTAATTAATGACACCAAGTTGCTAATGTCTTGTGTTTAAGTGATTTGAGCTAGGCATAGTAACACATGTGATGAAGGTGCAAGGTGGCATGGAAAGGTGGCCACATGATCACAAAGGGATGAAGCATGAAGTGGAGATCTTGGTGATAGACAAGGAGTAGAGTGGTCAAGGCAAAGGTATAAACATAGGGTTTTGCTTTTGCCGGTCCAAGTTGAGTAGAGAAGTGATTGATCGGATTTAGATAGATAGCCGACTATCAAGAGGGGAAATCACGATCATCTCTCGAATCAAGTGCTACTAGGTCCATATCTTGAGCATATGCATTAGGATCTAGTAAAGTGCTAACCTAACTCCTTTGGGAAAATGTTTGTGAAAAGCTAACACACATGCACATTGGTGGTGGACACTTGTCGGTGTTAGCACATTTACAAAGGAGGTGGAGTTCCTAGGGTTGAGAGGAGTTTGGGTTCCTCTCTCCTTCCTGCCGAACTCGGCGGGATTCGGCGCTTTTGAGAAAATTAAGTGTATATTTTCTATTACGCCGGTGGGAATCTTTGGAGAAGACGAGGAAGTCCGGACGCAGTGCTCATAGGCACTGGACGCATCTGGTGCACTCTTGGTGTTTGACTAGAGAGAGCAGAGTACACCGGATGCTCTGCACCGGATGTAGGTTATCGACTGTGTGTGCGTTGTTGATGGTCCTTAAGTATCAAAATTAATCATCAAATAAATAAGGAAAAGGACCTATACGCAAGCAACACCTAGAATTAGGGTTTGATCTGACAGAATTCCATGAGTTTTGTTGTTTATCTATTTCTGCAGGGTTTATCACGAAATATCGAGGAAAGGCCCACACGTCGGGTTTACATAGAGATATTAACGTGTGCGCCAATTTTCCTCGGTGTAGAAGAGTCTAGAAGCCACACGAACGAGCAGGAGGCTGAGCGGGCCCAGCCACAGGGCGCCCGCCCTGCCCCCCAGGGCGCTCGCCCTCCTGTGATGGCAATCACAGCGAGTCTCGTGGATTATGCTCCACCGCCTCTGAGGATTAAGAAAAATTGTTCAATTAAGGTCGGTTTGATCCAATGGCCCACGTTCATTTGAGAGGGCTATATAAGCAAGGCCCCTGGCCCCTGCAAGAGAGCAATCCCCATTATTCATTAGCATATTTTCCAGAGAGGATTCAGAGAGAGAGGTTCCTTTAGGGTTCCAACCTCCTAGGGCTTAACATCCAATGTGAGATTAGAATTAGTTCTTCTAGATTGAGAGAGATAGAGTGGAGGTGTAGATCGGAGGAAGCCCAGCCTGTCGGTGTCTACTCCGAGGTTGTACCTGCAGGATCAAGTCTCCTAACCCAGGGCTTGCTCCTAGGATTCTTCAGTATTTCGACTTCTAAATTCTAGTAAGTTCTTTGTTTTATTGTTCTTTGGTTTATGAGTTTACTTTAATCTCTTTGCGTAGAGTTTAGAGTAATCATCACTAGCGTAAACGTGGTGTTTGAGCTAGGATACTCATAGATATCCCCTATCTAGCCGGACCGTGGTAGTAGCGAGGAACGTGACATTTCCGTAGCTACCTTTGTAGCCCATAATCCCGTTAGCAGGATCGGTAGGGTTTATAGGTGCGGGTCAAACATCCTCTGTGGTGTCTAGATTCCGTAAACCTCCCCAACAGAGCAGTAGATCATCCTTACCAAGGTTAGAATGAGGGTGCAGTCGTAGTCTTCTCTATATATCGCTCACATCAAATCATAGTCGTTGTAGCCTAAAGGTTAGTAGTAATAGATTTGGTTAGTCAGATGCACGCTTTCTCCTAGTGGTAAAATATAAATACGATACTCTGGATAACCTCTCGGGTGAAGTGCTCACCGACATCCATGCGCTTGCGGATCATTTCCTGATTGCGTTACCAAATATCAACAAGCATTTCTAGCATCGTTGCCGGGGAGAAAGACGGTTTGCTGAGATAACCTTGAGTCTTGCTACTAGCTTGTATCTATACTTTTACTTTTTCTTATCTTTTTATATTCCTTATTTTCTTTATTCTTACCTTATGGAAAACCAAGATTCTAAATCAATCTATCAATTTACAAAACCTTTAAAAACTGACCTTTTACCATGGGAGTCATCACAGCCTATCCAAACATCCCAGTATAGGTTAAGTTCGAGGTTAATTGCCATGATTGAGAACCTATCTTTTTCGGGAAAGGAAGACGAAAACCCTTACCTTCATATTAGAGATTTTGAGCAAACATGCGATTGTCTTCGCACAGAAGGCATTTCTGATAAAACTTTACGTTGGAAGCTTTTTCCTTTTTCTTTAAGGGGAGAAGCTAGACAATGGTATAGACAGAAGGTAAGTCAACAATGAGGTGAATGAGGAGTTTTACGAGCCAACTTTTGTCTAGATTTTTATTCCCTCGACCGTATCGGCGACATTAAACTCGAAGTTCTATCTTTTAAACAAAAAGAAAATGAAACTTTGGGAAAATTTTGGAAACACTTTTCTGATCTCTTAGAACCTGGTCCAAAACTTAATCTTGAAGACCCTATTCTTCTTTTTCATTTCTTTCGAGGTCTTCAGAAAGATCATAAACAAATGCTGCATACAATGTGTAAAGGTTCTTTCTTTTGTATCTCTACTGATGAAGCTAGGGCGATATTAGATAGAATCCTAGAAGCTGAGATGGATAATACCCTCCATGATGAAACCTACAAAGCCGAAGTAGACTCTCTGCCAAATTTTTCATCTGCTTCAGCTATCCCAAGTTCTGAGCCACAAAAGGAAGAAATTCCACCACCTGACTTCATGCTGGATATAGAATCTGATCTTTTTGCCGATTTTGGAAACATTTCAAATTACCATTCTATAGACAAACCCCAAAGCAGCCATTTTAGCATTTGTTTACCAAATGAATATCAATTGAGAGAGCTTATTTCAATCATGAGTAGCGAATGGTTGGAGGAGTCAGAGCTTTCCTCTGAAGTGATCCGTTTGGATACACTCCCTATATCTATACGCTGTGCTTATGACTCTGATCAATTTGATGCTCTCTATAATCCTATTGTGGGGATCAATATCATGTCTGAAGCTTTTGCACATAAATTATTTGGGAAATTAATTTTAACCCCCACAACAAAGTTCATAAAGGAATCTTCAGGATGATTAGTCCCCAGTCTTGGAATTGTGAATGTCCTACCCTTTATGGTAGAAGGCTCCATGGTTCATTTGAACTTTTATATCTTTGATACATGGGACTTCGACCTGTTGATAGGACAACCTTTTAGAAGACTCCTTTATGAAGGTCAAACTGGAAAGCTACACATTTCTTTTGGAAAAGATTTCAAATTTCCTATAACAATTTCTCATTCTTTGAATAATAAGACCGAAACATATCTTTTGTCTGATCCTATAGAAGAGGTAAAGGCTACGTCTCTAGAGCTTTTAAATGAACCAAACTTAGAAGAGGAAGCCCCGTTCTTTATAGAAGAAGAGGCTGAACCTTCGGAACCCAAACCCTTAGATGAGTTTGCAGAAACACCCAGACCTCCTATAGAGCTTAAACCTTACCACTGGGTCTTACCTATGCTTTCCTGAATAATAATCCAGAGTTTCCTATAATCATTAGTGATAAAATCACTCAGGAGCAAACTCTGTGATTAATGACCGTTTTAGGAAAACATCACTCAGTCTTTGGCTACTCACTCCAATATCTTACAGGAATCAGTCCTATAATTTGTACCCATCGCATTTCGACAGATCCTTTTGTTTTACCTTCTCGAGAGCCCCAACGTAGACTTAACAACGCAATGAGGGAAGTAGTTAAAAAGGAAGTTATAAAGCTGCGGCATGTAGGGATTATATATCTTGTGCCGCATAGTGAGTGGGTACGCCCAATTCAAGTTGTGCCTAAGAAGGGTGGCATGACTGTTGTTACAAATGAAAAGAACAAGCTAATTCCGCAACGCACCGTCATAGGATGGCGGATGTGCATAGACTATAGAAAACTGAACAAAGCCACGAAAAAGGATCACTTTCCTTTACCTTTTATAGATGAGATGTTAGAGCGATAAGCGGATCACTCGTTCTTCTGTTTCTTAGATGGATATTCAAGGTACCCACCAAATCCCGATCCATCCTGATGATCAAAGCAAAACCATTTTTACATGCCCTTATGGAACTTATGCTTATCGTAGAATGTCTTTTGGGTTATGTAATGCACCAGCTTCTTTTCCAAGATGCATGATGTCTATATTTTCTGATATGATTGAAGAGATTATGGATGTTTTCATGGATGATTTCTCTGTATATGGAAAAACTTTTGATAGTTGTCTTGAAAACTTAGACAAGGTTTTGCAAAGATGTGAAGAAAAGCACTTAGTCCTTAATTGGAAAAAATATCATTTTATGGTTAGGGAAGGAATAGTGCTGGGACACCTAGTGTCTGAAAGAGGTATTGAGGTAGACAAAGCTAAAATTGAAGTAATTGAACAACTATCTCCACCTGTGAATGTAAAAGGAGTTCGAAGCTTTCTTGGCCATGCTGTTTTTTATCGCAGATTCATAAAAGATTTTTCATTCATTGCTAGACCACTTACTCTTTTGCTAGCCAAGGATGCTCCTTTCAAATTTGATGATACATGTTTAACAACTTTTGAATTATTAAAGAATGCACTCATCTCTGCACCAATCATTCAACCCCCTGATTGGTCTTTACCTTTTGAAATTATGTGTGATGCTAGTGATTATGCTGTGGGGGCAGTTTTGAGACAAACTAAAGATAAGAAGCATCATGCAATTGCTTACGCTAGTAAAACTTTGACAGGAGCTCAACTTAATTATGCAACCACTGAAAAAGAGCTCCTGGCTGTTGTCTTTGCCATTGATAAATTTAGATCTTATTTAGTTGGAGCTAAAATAATTGTTTACACTAATCATGCTGCACTGAAATATCTGCTCACTAAAAAGATGCTAAACCTCGCTTAATTAGATGGATCTTATTACTCCAAGAATTTGATTTAGAAATAAAAGATAAAAAGGGAGTAGAATATTCTGTTGCTGATCACTTGTCTAGAATGCACTTTAAGAATCCACAGGAACCACCCATCAATGATTCACTCCGGGACGACATGCTCTACGGAATCAACAGGTCTGACCCCTGGTATGCAGATATTGTTAATTTTATGGTTTCAGGGTATGTACCACCAAGAGCGAACAAGAAGAAGCTTATTCAAGAAAGTCGTTCACACATATAGGATGAGCCATACCTCTTCTAAGTATGCTCCGATGGCTTACTTAGGAGATGTGTGACCATTGAGAAAGGATGGAAGATCATCGATAGATGCCATTCATCACCATACGGAGGTCATTATGGAGCATTCCGTACACATTCAAAGATCTGGTAGTGTGGATTCTACTGGCCTACCATGTATGAAGACAAGAAGAAATATATCAGAAGATGTGGGCCATGTCAAAGGCATAGAAACATAAATACAAGAGATGCCATGCCACTCACCAATAACCTTCAGATAGAGCTCTTTGATGTCTGGGGAATAGACTACATGGGTCCATTTCCTCCATCAAAGAACTGTGAGTTCATCTTGGTGGCGGTTGATTACGTCTCCAAGTGGGTAGAGGCACTACCTTGCAAGCATGCCGACAACATAAGTTCAAAGAGGATGTTTGAAGAAATCATATTTCCAAGATTTGGAGTCCCCAGAGTAGTGATAAGTGATGGAGGAGCACACTTCATTGACAAACGCTTCGAGCACTATCTATCAAGACATGGAATCTGTCACAACGTCGCTACCCCCTATCATCCTCAGACAAGTGTCCAAGCAGAGACTTCCAACAAGCAAATCAAGAACATTATTCAGAAGACAGTAAATGAGATGGGAACGGCATGGAAGGACAAGTTACCCGATGCACTCTAGGCATACCGGACAGCATACAAGACCCTAATTGGGATGTCTCCATACCAATTGGTGTATGGGAAGACTTGCCACCTACATGTTGAACCAGAGTTCAAAGCACACTGGGCCATAAGGAGATGGAATATGGACCTAGATGTTGCTGGAGATCATAGAAGAATGCAATTATCGGAATTGGAAGAATGGCGAGAGAAAGCATATCACAATTCAAAGATCTACAAAGATAGAGTCAAAAGATGGCATGACAAGAGAATTAAGAAGAAGGAGTTCTTACCCGGAGATAAGGTATTACTTTTTAATTCTAGGATGAAGCTTTTTAGGCAAGGAAAACTCTAGAGTAAATGGGAAGGACCATACAAGGTAATCAATTCATCATCCCATGGAGCGATCACACTTCAAAACGATGAAGGTACGTTATCCAAGGTAAATGGTCAACGTCTTAAATTATTTTTAGAACCCAATAAAGAATTAGAGGAAATAGACGTGATCCATTTTTACCTTCCGATGGAGAATTAGAGCCCGACCTTTTTAATTTGACGTTTTTGGGCCACGTATATATTTTTCGGGACAATTATACCTCTAGAAACACGCATGAGCAAGCGGCCCGCAGAGGTGGCAGGCCCAAGGCGGGTGCCCTAGAGATGAGGGCGGGCGCCCTTCCCCTGGCTCCCCTCACCACCGACATTTTCCGTTACGATAATCTCGGCCATGTCTATCCAAAAAACCCTGCGGATGGATAGTTACGCAAGTATGGCGGCGGGATTAACCCGTGGAAAACCCTAGAGGCACTTTTGACCCCTATATAAACAGACCCCTGACGTCAGCTTTCAACACCAATTCATTCAATCATTCTTTTCTTCCTCAATTAGAGCTTGCTTAGTCCCTCGCTGCTCCAATGGGCGACGAGTTCAACCCTGACTGGGAGATCGTTCCCTACGACCTCAACAAGAAGCCCAAGGAAGATCCCGATGCCTACGCTCACGTCCCAGCCAACACAGAGCGACAGCTAGAAGCCATGCCATCACGCCAGCGCAGCTCCACCGAATCCTACTACGCCCAACCAGTTCTCACCGCGCCGCCGCGGCCCCTCCTTCTCAAGGGGCCATCAGCCAAGCAGGAGGCTATCATCAAGGTGCCAGCCGGCACGAGGGTCCTGCCGCCTGTTGGGTATTTTAAACGCAAACAGAAAAATCCGCAAGCGCACGGATACCGATGTAGCTTTCACCCGGGAGTATTCCAGAGTATCGATTTTTCACAGGGAACGTGAGTGTACTAATTAAGATTCAAGATCGTCCAAGGATAACTATATAATTATTTTTTGGTGGGAAGAGAGGAAGTTTCCTAAGAGTTCTCTAGTTGATCTAAGAATCAAGAATTACTTGAAAGATTATTTATTTCGGGACATCAGAACACTAACCACAGAAAGAGATGAGAAGGGGGCTAGGAAGCTCTGACTACGGTCCTACAAACACCGATCCGAACGAGGTGGAATACGTCGACCGTTAGGGCTGTCACTACCCTAGGGCTACCACAACAATCCGCAGGATTGGGTGTAATTCCAGGTAATTGCAAGACTAAACACCACGTCTAATCTATTAATTACTACTCTAGCATTGCAAAGACTAGAGCACTTGATGCAAGCGAGAATCCAATAAATAACTTGAATGTAAATAAAAGTAATTAAAGAAGTCAGGAATTATGAATGGAAGAACTTGGAGAACGATGAAGAACGAACCAGTTACTGCAAAAGTACAATGTTGAGGAAGATCCGACAGATCCGGCCCCTCCTCCGCTCTCCTCTTCTCTCTCCCTATTTTCTAGATTACAACTAGAACTAACTAGAACTAGAACTACTAGAGGGATCCTCTCTACTTGGATGAATAATTGAAACCCTAGCTTTGATTCTGTAGAAGAGATATCCCTCCAGGGGCCAGGGGGCCTGCTTATATAGCCCCTCCAAATGAATATGGGCTGTCGGATCAAACCGACCTTAATCGCACGGTTTTCCAAAATCCTTTAGGTCGGTGGAGCATTATCCGCGAGACGAAGCCTGATTGGCTGGGAGCCTTGGGCGGGCGCCCAAGGGGGGAGGGCGGGCGCCCAGCCCCCGAGCCCGCTCAGCCTCCCGCTCGTTCCCGTGGCTTCTGGACTCTTCTAAATGTTGGATAATTGCAGTGCACGTTAATATCTCTATGTAAACCCGACATGTGGACCTTTCCTCCATATTTCCTTATAACCCCCTGCAGAAATAGACAAACACGAAAACTCGTGGAATTCTGTCAGCTGAAACCCTAATTTTGGATGTTGGTTGCATATAGGTCCTTTTCCATGATTAGTTGACGGTTAAATGTGAGCATTAAGGACCGTCAACAAGCTCCCCCAAGCTTAATCTTTGCTCGTCCCTGAGCAAAGCTAAAATCAGCATGAAAACAGGGGTTACTTTTATGCCTCTTACTACAGGATTTTTAAGTTATCCCTAAGGTCTTAAGTGATTGAAAAACAGAACGATTAAGTCAAGCACTTAAGTTATCCCTTTGTTCTAGAGTTTTTCTTAAGTTTCCAAAATAAAACTGAGGCATTTGCCTTCTTCTCGAAAGATATATAAGTAGATCTTTAAAAGTTTTAGCATACTTACTTTGTATTTTGCTATGTCAATGCTCGGAGCAAGGGAGAGGAATGTCATACTCCTAGATCAAGACCTTTGACCTTTTTGAAAAGTTTGTCATCTCTTACTAGCATATTGCTTATTAGAGGAACCATGGGCTATCATTTTTTTCTTTCTTTTTTCAGTCTCTCTCTTTTTTTTATTTTTTTTCAAGTGGGCACCAAGTACCCCTAATTCTTCTATCGGACACGTGTCCATTTTTTCCACTCAGGTGGGTATCTTTGTACCCCTAATTCTACTTCAGACACTTGTCCATTTTTACCTCTCGTCTCACTCTTTTTTCGAATCAAATTTTTGCATAGTCTCATGCCTCTAATGCAATAATACTTCGAAAGAGTGAATCTTTTATATTTTTAAAACAAAAAAATCTTGATCTTTGGAGCATGATAATTCTCTCAACCAAAACTACAAGAATTAACAATGGCTTGAACAAAGCAAGTGCCCACAGTTTTAATATTTATATCTTATAAGACTCTTGGTATTATGTCAAACAGGATCTCATTTTTTTAAAAAATTTTAGATTTTCAAAAGATAAAATCTCTAGAACTCTAGCGAAACTTGTAACAAGTTAAATAGTAGCTCAGACCTTCTCATATCATGTTTGTCAATTACCTAGACTTGGATCAAACTTTCTTTTTATTTTATTTAAAACTTAGGATTACACAAAACTATTGTATATTACTCAAAAGAAAAACTTTGTTTGGTTTCATGGTTATGCATTTTTTTATTTATTTGTGAAACTAGTAAATAAAACCAAGAAAGAAAAGTAATACTTATCTAGATACACGTGGGGGTGCCTCCCCCAAGGTGGATGTTGACATAGTCGTTCACTCTTGTGGCCTGCATGTTCGGTCTCACTCTTCTTAAGCCTCAAAATCCTGCACAACCCAAATAGACAACAAAACTCGTGGAGCATGTTAAGGGTTAGGTAATTGTCTAGAGCTTATGAGAGCTTAATGTGAGAATTCTATGAACTCAATCACATCAAGTTCCTCTACCAGGTTGTTTTGTGGCTCGAGATAGATTTTCAAGTGTTGACCATTTACCTTAAAAGTGTTACCTATGTTGTCTTGGATGGTAATTGCTCCATGAGTTGAAGTGTCAATAACCTTGTATGGTCCATCCCACTTACTTTGTAGCTTACCATGTCCAAAGAGCTTAACTCTTGAATTGAATAGTACAACCTTATCTCTAGGCTTAAACTCCTTGTGCTTGATTCTCTTATCATGCCATTGTTTTGTTCTCTCTTTATAGATCCTTGAATTGTGGTAGGCTTTCTCTCTCCATTCTTCTAGCTCAGATAGTTGCATCAGACGATTCTCGCTAGCGAGATGGAGATCCATGTTCCATTTCTTGAGTGCCCAATGAGCCTTAAACTCTACTTCCATAGGCAAATGACAAGTTTTTCCATATACAAGTTGATAAGGTGACATGCCTATGGGTGTTTTGAATGCAGTTCTATATGCCCAAAGTGCATCAGGAAGTTTGTCCTTCCACCCTTACCCATCTCATCTACGGTCTTTTGTAAAATATTTTTGATTTGTTTGTTAGATGTTTCGGCTTGACCGCTAGTCTGAGAATGGTATGGTGTTGTGACGTTGTGTCGAACTCCATGATCGGCTAGGTACTTCCGGAAGATTTTGTCGATGAAGTGGGAACCTCCATCGCTTATAACTATCCGGGGTATACCAAAGCGAGGAAAGATTACTTCATGGAACATTCTCTTGGCATGTTTTGAATCAGCTGATCGACAAGGTAGGGCTTCTACCCATTTGGACACGTAGTCCACAGCTACTAAGATATACTCGCAATTCCTGGACATAGGGAATGGCCCCATGAAATCAATGCCCCATACATCGAAAAGTTCTACTTGAAGATTATTTGTGAGAGGCATTTCATTTCGTGAGTTGATATTCCCCTGTTTTTGACATCGGTGGCATCTCCTAACAAAGTCCTTTGTATCTTCATACATTGTTGGCCAGAAAAAGCCACTTTGCCAAATTTTAGCATGTGTTCGGAATGCTCCATAGTGTCCTCCATATGGCGAGGCATGGCATCTTTCCATAATTTGAGTAGCCTCAGCCATAGGAACACACCTTCTCAAGAGTCCATCAGCGCAGACTCGAGAAAAATATGGCTCATCCCAAAGGTGGAAACGACTATCATGAAGCAACTTCCTTTTGTTTGTACCAGGTGGGACATAGCCTTTTACTATAAAGTTTACGATGTCTGCATACCATGGATCTGCATGTGTTATCTTAAGCAGGGTGTCATCCCTTAGGTAGTCATTTATGGGAAGCTCATCATGTGTTTCCTTATATGGAAGCCTAGACAAGTGGTCGGCTATGGAATTCTCTACTCCCTTCCTATCTCGGATTTCTATGTCAAAGTCTTGGAGTAGAAGAATCCATCGAATTAGACGAGGCTTAGCATATTTCTCAGTGAGGACGTACTTGAGAGCAGCATGGTCTGAATAGATGATTCTCTTTGCCCCCACTAAGTAAGATCTAAACTTGTCTATAGCAAAGACAACAGCCAAAAGCTCTTTTCAGTTGTAGTGTAATTGAGCTGTGGTCCAGACAAGGTTTTGCTAGCATAGGATATGGCATAATGCTTTTTATCCTTGGTTTGTCCTAAAACGGCACCAACCGCAAAATCGCTAGCATCACACATGATCTCAAAAGGAAGATTCCAATCAGGTGGTTGGATAATCGGGGCTAAGATGAGTGCTTTCTTAAGAGTTTGAAAAGATTCATGACACTCATCACTAAAGATGAAAGGTGCATCCTTAGGTAGGAGACTAGTTAGGGGTCTAGCAATTTGAGAGAAGTTCTTGATAAAGCGTCTATAGAACTCTGCATGTCCCAAAAAGCTATGGATTCGTTTCACATTTGTGGGAGGTGGAAGTTTTTCAATAACTTCAATCTTTTCTTTGTCCACCTCTATACCACATTCAGACACTTTGTGTCCTAGCACTATTCCTTCCTAAACCATAAAATGGCATTTCTCCCAGTTCAGGATTAAGTGCTTTTCTTCACATCGCTGCAAGACTCTATCTAAATTCTCCAAACAATGATCGAAGGTTTTGCCATAGATGGTAAAATCATCCATGAAAACCTCCATGATCTTCTCAATCATGTCCGAGAAAATAGACATCATGCACAGTTGGAAAGAAGCTGGAGCATTGCACAATCCGAACGACATTCGTTGATATGCATAAGTTTCATACGGGCATGTAAAGGTACTCTTTTCTTGGTCATCTGGGTGGATTGGGATTTGGTGATATCCAGAATAACCATCAAGGAAACAGAAGAAAGAGTGGTCGCAAGCCGTTCCAACATTTCATCAATGAAGGGTAACGGAAAGTGATCTTTCTTTGTAGCCTTGTTGAGTTTTCGATAGTCAATACACATACGCCAACCAGTGACAATTCATTGAGGGATGAGTTCATTCTTCTCATTCCTAACGACCGTCATTCCTCCTTTCTTTAGCACTACTTGGACAGGGCTAACCCACTCACTATGTGGCATAGGATAAATAATCCCAGCATGATAGAGTTTGAGGACATCTTTCTTAACAACCTCTCGCATAGCATTGTTAAGTCTCTGTTGTGGTTCCCTTGAAGGTGTAAAATTAGGATCAATAGGGATACGATGAGTGTAGAGAATGGGACTAATGCTCGTGAGATCTTTGAGAGAGTAGCCAAATGCTGATCTATGCCTTTCAAGAACAGTGACAAGTTGTTGTGTTTCATAATCGGAAAGCTTGTCACTGATAATTAGTGGAGATTTTGGGTTGTTGTGCAAAAAGACATATTTAAGGCCAGAAGGAAGAGGTTTTAACTCTATCGAAGGAGGTGAAGGTTGTTCATTTTTGTCTAGCTCAACAGGTTCTACCAACTCTTCTTCTTGAACAAAGTGTTCATGATTAAAGAATGGTTCAGCCATCTCCTCTTGAGTCAGCATTAAGATCTCCTCAACAGGATCTGGTTCAAGTTTGGGTTCCACTATCGTGTTAATTGATCTAGCAAGAGGAACAACAATAGTAGAATTCCCAACCTTGAAGTCTAAATGACCTCGTTGTGGTTGTTCTTGTAGAAGTTTCATGATTGGTTTGCCAATCAAGAGAGGAATCTCCGGTATGTCAAAAATGTGAAAATCTAGACATATTCCAGAGTCCTTAATTCTAACAGGAACTGCCCTTAATACCCCATGGTTTTCTAGAATTAATCCAGATGGACTTTGTAATAGTTTTTGAGATGGGGTTATGGACACGTTGGGATAAAGAGTGTCAGCTAACTCCTTGGAAATAACATTTATCCCAACATATGGGTTGTAGTGGACCTTCCTAGCAGACCCTCTAATTTGGCATAAAAGAATGGTTGAAGGAGTGATGATCCAAGCTACCTCAGGAGATAGCTCTGCTTATGTTAGCCATTCATAACTCAGAATAGCCGAAAGGCTTTTGATGTGTTCTATGTCAACAGATTCTACTCTTAGAACAGATTGAGTGGTCCCTGCTAGAGGTTGTGTTTGGATAGGAAAATTCGAGGTGTTTCCATAATCTTCAAAAAGATCTTCCTCGAGTTTAAAGGGATGCTCTAAAGGTGGTGGTTCATCATCCCTTAGTTGGTTTTGCATTCCCTTATCATGAGGTTTCTCTAAAACCAAATTAATAGATGGGTCAGGTGGAATTTCTAACTCGGTTGCAAGTTCCTCATCTTTTGGTTTAGGATCAAGCTCGACTTCTTTTTCTTCTTCAGGAAACTCATCATAAATGCCTGTGTAAGGGGTATTTTCAAGGATTCTCTCTAGGATAGTTCTCCCCTCATCTATGAGTTTGTGTGCGAATGAGCCTCCTGAAGCAATGTTGAGGTGAAGAGCAGCTTCCTTATTTAGACCACGATAAAAGTGGTAGTACAGTATATGGTCAGGCAGGGAAAGGTTTGGACCGGAATTGGTAAGGCTTGTGAACCTATCCCAAGCTGCTCCTAAAGTTTCCTTCTCTCTTTGTTTGAATGTAAGAATTTCAATTCTAAGGTCAGCGATTCGAAAAAGTGGGAAGAAAGCGAGACAAAAGTTGTCCCAAAGTTCATCCCAATTTCCAATAACGCCTCCTATAGAATGAGCATACCACTTTTTTGCCCTTCCCAAAAGGGATTACAGAAATAATTTCCATTTAAGGGTTTCTTGTGTCATGCCAAAAATAGATCGGCAAGAGCACAACTACTCGAATTATCTAAGGTGGGTGTATGGATCTTCATCTACTTGCCTAGAGAAGGGTTGCTCCTAAATCATGGCTATTAGATCAGGGCCGAGGTCGTAGCCATCTATAAGAATTGGATGTGATGATGGTGGTGGCTCTAATAACTCGCCCTTTGGAGCAAAGAATTTATAGATAGGAGTGAAATCCATGTGGTATGGTGAAAATGGTAAGGTGAGTGTGGTAAAAAAAGGAAAAGAAAAAGGATACACGGACAACTTAGTTCGAAACTAGCACAGCTACCGTTCCCCGGCAACGGTGCCAGAAAGCTTGTTGGGTATTTTAAACACGAACAGAAAAATCCGCAAGCGTACGGATACCGATGTAGCTTTCACCCGGGAGTATTCGAGAGTATCGATTTTCCACAGGGAACGTGAGTGTACTAATTAAGATTCAAGATCGCCCAAGGATAACTATATAATTATTTTTTGGTGGGAAGAGAGGAAGTATCCTAAAAGTTCTCTAGTTGATCTAAGAATCAAGAATTACTTCAAAGATTATTTATTTCGGGACATCAAAACACTAACCACAGAAACAGATGAGAAGGGGGTTAGGAAGCTCTAACTACGGTCCTACAAACACCGATCCGAACGAGGTGGAATACGTCGACCGTTAGGGCTGTCACTACCCTAGGGCTACCACAACAATCCATAGGATTGGGTGTAATTCCAGATAATTGCAAGACTAAACACCACGTCTAATCTATTAATTACTACTCTAGTGTTACAAAGACTAGAGCACTTGATGCAAGTAGGAATCCAATAAATAACTTAAATGTAAATAAAATTAATTAAAGAACTAAGGAATTATGAATTGAAGAACTTGGAGAACGATGAAGAACGAACCAGTTGCTGCAAAAGTACAATGTTGAGGAAGATCCGACAGATCCGGCTCCTCCTCCGCTCTCCTCTTCTCTCTCCCTATTTTCTAGATTACAACTAGAACTAACTAGAACTAGAACTAGATGAACTAGAGGGATCCTCTCTACTTGGATAAATAATTGAAACCCTAGCTTTGATTCTGTAGAAGAGATATCCCTCCAGGGGTTAGGGGGCCTGCTTATATAGCCCCTCCAAATGAATATGGGCCGTCGGATCAAACTGACCTTAATTGTACAGTTTTCCTTAATCCTTTAGGTCGGTGGAGCATTATCCGTGAGACAGAGCCTGATTGGCTGAGAGCCTTGGGCGGGCGCCCAAGGGGGGAGGGTGGGCGCCCCGCCCCCGGGCCCGCTCGGCCTCTCGCTCGTTCCCGTGGCTTCTGGTCTCTTCTAGATGTTGGATAATTGCAGTGGACATTAATATCTCTATGTAAACCCGATGTGTGGACCTTTCCTCCATATTTCCTGATAACCCCCTGCAGAAATAAACAAACACCAAAACTCGTGGAATTCTGTCAGCTGAAACCCTAATTTTGGATGTTGGTTGCATATAGGTCCTTTTCCATGATTAGTTGATGGTTAAATGTGAGCATTAAGGACTGTCAACACCGCCCAGACGCAATGAGCGGGTTGTAGGCGTCAAGACCAACAGGAGCGGCGAGATTAGCAGCATCCGCTACACCATGGAGGAGGAGAGGCCCTACTTCGAGGGGATCAGAGCAGCGAAGGTTCGCTTCATCCCACCGAAGGAAGCCCCGAAGCACGCCCTCAACTCCTTCGAGACACCTCCTATGCGCTGCAAGACTATAGCCGATTTAGATCAGGAAGTCCGTGGGGCAGACAAGCTACTTATGGAGCTCCAGTCCTCGGTTAACTTCCTTAATAGGTAGGTCTCTAACCTGAACGCTACTGTGCTCAGCCTTAGACGTGACCTTTCCAGCGCTACTAATAGGATTAGGGAGCTAGAGCGCCACTGAGCTATCTAGATTAGATCTTGAGGCAGTGTATCTTAGTTATTCATCATTAGATTCGATTAGATTCAATTAGATTCGGTTTAGATTCATTATTAGATTCAGTTCATTATTTATTAGTCGGTTGTAATAAATGCCTCAAGATAAATAAAGATCATTATTATTATGCCTTGTGTGTCTCCACTTTATTTTTATGCAAGAGAACAGGAAACAAGTATGAGGGAGATCCCCCGACATGCCAAACAAACTTCGACCGCACCTCTCCACGATTCAAGTACATACTCTGCACGCTTTATTTACACATATACACACATATCTTGATTCGTGCAGAATATTGTCTCTAACATGATAAATTAAAAAGATAAAAATATTTCTAATCATGATCAATCTCACTCTGTGATATTTTCTGAAAACCTGCAATTATTGGAAAAATGATTTTTAAAACCCTGTGTTACTCAAGTCATTGTGGAATGTGAGATGGTAGAGTATGAGTACCTTATTCTTAATATCTTTGTCACTTGGAGAATTTATTTAAAAAAACTTCAAAAATTCTAGCTACCATCCTCAATGTTTTAAATGCCAGCTAAACCTGAAAATATTAACTATGATAATAAAAGCTATCTGCTTTGTATTGAGTTTGTTCAAAATGAGTTAGACCCTTGTTGAGAGATTTATCATGCTCCTAAGATCAAGACATTTTTATTCAGAAAGATTCACTCTTCTGAAGTATTATTGCGTTAGAGGCATGGGCTATGTAAAAATATGAATTTCGGGAAATAAAAAGGAGCAAGTGCTCGACAACCTCGCAGAAAAATGGACAAGTGTCCGACAGTAGAATTAGGGGTACCTCGGTATCTACCTAAAAAGAAAAATAATATGAGATGATAAAAATATGATAAAAGAAAATGATAGCCCATGGCCCCTCTAATAAGCAATATGCCAGCAAGAGTTGACAAGTTTTTAATTTTCAAAGTCTTTGATCTAAGAGTATGGCATTCCTCTCCTCGGATCCCGTTTTGATCAGGCAATATATGCAAGGTAAGTATGCTTGAGAATTTTTTGCAAATTTAAACAGCCTCAGTGAGATATACAAAAGATAAATGAGCGATCTGAGAGCACCTATGAGGATAAAGGTATGCTGAGTTTCTTTTCAAAAAGATACAAAAACTCCAAGTGACAGGGTTGAGAAGAAGAAAGGATCTCTACTTCGACCATATAATTCTCTGACTACCGTACACAGTTGACTTTTTACAACACCCTGCAGGTATGAAAAGAATGCTTTACAATGTTTTAACCCCAGATAATTTTCTGAACCATCCTTTTCTCGAGGACGAGTAAAATCCTAAGATGGGGGAGTTTGTTGACGGTCCTTAAGTATCAAAATTAATCATCAAATAAATAAGGAAAAGGACCTATACGCAAGCAACACCTAGAATTAGGGTTTGATCTGACAGAATTCCACGAGTTTACATAGAGATATTAACATATGCGACAATTTTTCTCGGTGTAGAAGAGTCAAGAAGCCACACGAACGAGCGGGAGGCCAAGCGGGCCCAGCCACAGGGCGCCCGCCCTCCTGTGATGGCGAATCATAGTGAGTCTCGCGGATTATGCTCCACCGCCTCTGAGGATTAAGGAAAACCGTTCAATTAAGGTCGGTTTGATCCAACGGCCCACGTTCATTTGAGATTGCTATATAAGCAAGGCCCCTGGCCCCTGGACGAGAGCAATCCCCATTATTCATTAGCATATTTTCCAGAGAGGATTCAGAGAGAGAGATTCCTTTAGGGTTCCAACCTCCTAGGGCTTAGCATCTAATGTGAGATTAAAATTAGTTCTTCTAGATTGAGATAGAGTGGAGGTGTAGATCGGAGGAAGCCCAGCCTATCGGTGTCTACTCCGAGGTTGTACCTGCGGGATCAAGTCTCGTAACCCGAGGCTTGCTCCTAGGATTCTTCAGTATTTCGACTTCTAAATTATAGTAAGTTCTTTATTTTATTGTTCTTTGGTTTATAAGTTTACTTTAATCTCTTCGCGTAGAGTTTAGAGTAGTCATCACTAGCGTAAACGTGGTGTTTGGGCTAGGATACTCATAGATATCCCATTAGAGCATTAGAGTAGTCATCACTAGCGTAAAGTTTACTTTAATTCTAGTAGCGAGGAACGTGACATTTCCGTAGCTACCTTTGTAGCCCATAATCCCATTAGCAGGATCGGTAGGGTTTATAGGTGTAGGTCGAACATCCTCTGTGGTGTCTAGATTCTGTAAGCCTCCCCAATAGAGCAGTAGATCATCCTTACCAAGGTTAGAACGAGGGTGCAGTCGTAGTCTTCTCTATACATCGCTCACATCAAATCACAGTGGTTGTAGCCAAAAGGTTAGTAGTAATAGAGTTGGTTAGTCAGATGCACGCTTTCTCCTAGTGGTAAAATATAAATACGATACTCTGGATAACCTCTCGGGTGAAGTGCTAGAGAACACTCTCTCCACTCATCTCCTTGCTTGATTGCTAATCTTAGTGAGATTGAGTGAGATTAAAGTGCATTGCATTGAGAGTTGCATCTAGTGGCACTTGATCCTTGAGTTTGCTGTGGATTTCTAGACGGCTTGGAGCAGCGGAGGTGTTGAGCTCATGATTGGAGATTGTTTCGAGCCTCACCAAGTGATTTTTTAGGGGTTCTTAAGCCTTCCCCGTGGGAGATCGCAATTGGCTACTCCAGTGGATTGCTCGTGGCTTGGAGGATCCCCATCTTGTGAGTAGATGTGCGGCACCCGCTGAGGGTTTGGCTTTTGATTTCCAATTATCTCATGATCCATCAAGTGGGTGTATCGCCACAATGAGGTCTAGCTTGCTGGGAAGCAAGTGAACCTCGGTAAAAATCTTGTGTCATCTCTTGCCGAGGATTCTCTTGTAATTGTGATTGATTGATTGGTTATATATCTACTCTACAACGTTGGTATAACAATCACTCCCCTCTCCTTTACTTATGTGCATACCTTGCTAGTTGTGTAGCTTGTTTAGCTTAGCTATCTTGTTTAGGAGTGTAGCTAGCTTCTAGTTGTGCTTTCTTGTAGTAACTTAGTGTTTAGCTTCCTTGCTAGACTTGTGTAGGTGGCTTGCATAGCTTAGTTGTGCTAGTGCTAGAATAGCTTCGCCATTTGTTTTACTAATCATCTTGTCTAGTTGAAGTTTGTAGAAAATTTAAATAGGCTATTCACCCCCCTCTAGCCATTTGGACCTTTCAGTGGGAGGGAGTTTAAACAAGTCTACATTATCAAAAAAATGGAAAAAAATAGGTTGGGGTTTCCCTTGCTGACTTCGGTCAAAATCTAGGCAGTGACCATAGAATTAGTATTATGTTATGGTTGAGAATTTTTTATGAAAAAAACATGTACTTGTTGGGTAACACAGGAGACAAGGATTTCAGTGGATCGACCACCTCAAGCAAAGACGAAGGAACATTGTGAGACATCATCAGAAAAGAATGAAATCACTCTTGGAGCACAAGGCGAGAAGAAGAGAACCAGAAGATGTAGCATTTGTGACCTCTATTCAGCATATAACTCAGTAACATGCCCAACAAAAGAAAATAATAAAGACCGCCTTGAATTGAAAAAGAATAAAAAGAGAGGCAGACTTCTAGGAGCAAAGAACAATAAAAACAAGTCTGTGCATGGAAATGATAGGGAGATGCATGAGGAAAAGATGAAGGAGAATAGGAGGTTGTTGGAAGACTGTTCTTACACACAAAGTGTTAGCCACTCAGAGGATGATGATGAAAATGTTGATGAAGCTAACCTAGTTTGAAACTTAGTCATAATGTTAGTAAAAACTACATGCATAGAATTGGAGTTAACAACACACATTTGCATCTTATAATCATTTACATGCATACCATTTATCTAACACTTATAATATTTACACGCATGAGTATTTAACCTTTCAAAATTGTCTTGTCCGCAACCATCTATGGCCCCTAAAAGCATATATTCTTTTGTTACCATGCCTATTTTCGGCACTCTGCATCTGGATTTGGCTCCTCCATGAGGCGATGATGATGACATTGGCTCGACAATTGGTGGAGGGAGCCAGCGGCCACAACATTTACCTTTCAATACATCAATGACCTTATTGATCAATTTTTTATCTATTCCTTAGACTATTACTTGTAGCCTCTTTCCCTTCCTCCTCTAATTTATCCTACATGTTTGTATTGATCACCCAATGTTACCTCTCATACCCTATGTATAATATTCAATTTAACTAACTAAAATCTTGTGAATAGACTCTCACCTTGGTTATTACACCCTTGGTTGATCCATTTTGTGCCAACAATGGTGGTAACTCATCATCCACTAGGCATAGCTCCTCATAAATTTATACTCCATGCCAGTATCACCAATCAATACCTTTTTTCTTTTGATTCGAAACTTTGTTAGTATATTATCACAAAACTCACAATCAAAACAAAAAAATGGACTAATGCAAGCTATTACTTTGTTTCATCCATTTTGTATATTTTCCTCAATTTTGTCCTTCCCAAATGCCCTCATTGTTTCCTCCGTATCACTTTGTCTATAGTACTAATGACTGATAAGGAAGTAACAGTGACATAATGTGTACTTGAAACCTTTCACTCCATTTAAAAGCACTCTATAATGGATTTTTCCACTCGTGCCACTTCTATGGACGCATGCAGCGGCAAAGAAACGTGTCCACATGCTAAGTCTTGTGCATGCCATATCTTAATATCGTGCATAGAACCAAGCGACTTGTTCCCCCTCAGCCGCTTCTGCAGGCGTATAGAGCGCATAGGACCATGTTCGCTCATTCACATGCATGGCTTATTTCCACTCATGCTGGTCCTATAGGTGCATGCAACGGCTCAGGACAAGAATTGTGTCTGCTCATTCACACGCATGGCTTGTTCCCACTCGTGCCGCTTGTACAGGCGCATGCACTCATGCTCATTCTCATGCATGCCAAATCTTGATATCATACATCTACATAGAACAAAGGCATAGTGAGACGGTCCAGAACATTGACATGTTACAAAGGTGGATTAATTTGTATTCAAATTATTAGTATCATGAATAATACATGTACTAACTGTCATTCAGTGCTCTCAAATAAAAACCTTTTTGGGTTGTCAGGTATCTTATCAATAGCTCCAACCAGAAGTTGAAGTCATTGATTTAGAATGTGTTTAGATTACTCAATTCGTATACTCTACAACTTAATATGATTGAAAGGATTTTTCTTTCATGTTTTCATTATGTTGTATTAAGTTGTAGAGTATACGAATGCAGTAATCTAAACACATTCTAAATCAATGACTTCAACTTCCAGTTGGAGCTAGTTGATAAGATACCTGACAACCCAAAAAGGTTTTTATTTTAGAGCACTGGACGACGGTTAGTACATGTATTATTCATGATACTAATAATTTGAATACAAATTCATCTACCTTTGTAACATGTGAATGTTCTGGGCCGTCTCACTATGCTTTTGTTCTATGCCGATGCATGATATCAAGATTTGGTATGCATGAGAATGAGCACGCGTGCATGCGCCTGTACAAGTGGCACGAGTGGGAACAAGTCGTGCATGTGAATGAGCAGACACATTTCTCGTCCTGAGACATTGCATGCACCTATAGGAGCGGCACGAGTGGGAATAAGTCATGCATGTGAATGAGCGGACATGGTCCTATGCCGCTCTATACGCCTACACAAGCGATTGAGTGGGAACAAGTCGCTTGGTCCTATGCATGATATTAAGATATGGCGTGCACAAGACTTACCATGCAGACATGTTTCTATACCGCTGCATGCATCCATTTAAGTGGCACGTGTGAAAAAACAAGCCATTACAGAGTGCTTTTAAATGAAGGGAATGGTAAGTACACATTACATCAATATTACTTCCTTGTCGGTCATTAGTATTACAGACAAAGTGATATGGAGGGAAGAAGGAAGTCATTTGGGAAGGACAAAATTCAGGACAATATGAAAAATGGAGGGAACAAGGTAATAGATTGAATTACTCTATTTTTTGTTTTGATTGTGAGTTTTGTGATGATATACTAATGAAGTTTTGAGTCAAACGAAAAAGAGGTTTTGACTGGTGATAGTAGCATTGAGTACAAATTCATGAGGAGTTATGTCCAGTGGATGGCGAGTTATCACCGTTGTTGGCACAAAATGGATCAACCAAAGGTGTAATAACCAAGGTGAGAGTCGATTCACAAGATTTTAGTTAGTTAAATTGATTATTATACAAAGGTTATGAGAGGTAACATTAGGTGGTCAATACAAACATGTAGAATGACGTAGAGGAGGGGTTTGAGGATCATCCTGGCTTGCCAACCACGGCCATGGAGCGAATCCTTGACTGTGCCAAACCCATCAGGGCAACCATCAGGGTTTCCTCTTATCATGTGCTTCAAGACAATCATGTCTTTGATCTCCTAGAGCACAATGATAGTGAGGTGCCTGTGCAAGATGATGCCAATGGAAAGACTCATCTTAAGGGCCTCTCCGAGGTACCGTATTTGCTTACTTTTTCTAAATTCATGTTCTTGACTTTATATTATCTCAGACACAAGTTTCTTTAAAATTAATCACTTAATGCAGGTTGGAATCAATTCCATTCAAGAGTTTCAAATTTTGTGTTATGGGAGTGACAAGCTCCAAAATCCAAGCATTGCTTCCAGCTAAACTCACACTGTGGTTGTGAGCATTAATGTAATCCTAAGTTTAGTTCAGTTTTAATTTTTTAGTTTGTTAGAGTTTAGCTTGGCTTGGTTGTTGTGAACCTCTCGAGCGCGTCCTTGTATTCAGGGCCACGATGTGCACTTTGTTCATGTCATGGCATTCCCTGCCGCTCAATGTTGTGGCCTCCTGTGTGGGATGGCACGCACACCGCGGGTCATGGCGAGCATGGCGTTCATGGCGAGTGACCAAGGCTAGCTTGAACACTCTTTTCCTTTATATAGTTAGAAGCTTATTGTGTATAAAAAGGTGCACTTAATACAGAAAACACTCACATGGTTGTGTACAGCCTCAAAAACATCATGTGTTCATTCTTATTCGTGAGATCGTCAATTCAAATTTGATCGCTAGAGAGAAAGTCCGGCTAACATTTGGTACCAAAGCCAAGGTACACAGTTGCCATGTCTGAGTCGCCGTCTAAGAAAGAGGCAGAAAAGGGTGATGGCTCCATTGAGAAGAAGGTACCTCCATTACGTTATCCACCACATCATCACCATGGTCGCTCTCACAGTTGCCGCTCTCGCACCCAGAACACCGGGTCACGTGTCATAGAGTGCATTGTGGAGCACCCATCCATGAACATCTTGTGGCCGATGCTCACGTTATCCACTCTGACTGGAGCAGTCTTGAGGTAGGGAGAGGGGGCAGCGGTGGTGGCTTCTTCCATCGTCCTCTGTCTCCGAGGTTCCTTGGTCGGGTGCAGGGATTTGTCCCGACGGAGGCCCGTCAGGCTCCTTCAATGTCACCCCCATGTCCCTGATCCGACTAATCCCTCCTTGGCTTCTATTTTCTTCATCCCCATCAGCAAGGAGGCCGCTCCTTCTGGTTCTAGGTATGTTTGATTGCTTTTTCTCCACCTTGCTCCTTGCCAATTGTTTAAGATCTGGTCGATCTCATCATCTAAGCTGGCCATATTTTGGCATGCAGAACCATGACTCCCCACAAGCAATGCTAGTACGAACTCGATTGGTGCTACCTCAGTGACAATTCGGACACTGCCATCTTTGAGAATGAGGTTAAACACCTCGTGGATAACATCTTCTGCTGCGACAGATGCAACCACGCAAGTGTAATCACTTGCAATTCTACTGCCAAAATCAACTTCATTATGGTATATCCACCCAATTTTTAGATTCGATGCCCACCATAAAAATTATAAGAACTGTATATTTAACTATCTTTATTTGTCTTCGACAAAGTTCACTCATGATTTAAAATTCCAATGCAGGGGTTTCAGGATCATCCTGGCTTGCACACCACAACCATGGAGCGAATCCTTGACTGTGCCAAACCCATCAGGGCAACCATCAGGGTTTCCTCTTATCATGTGCTTCAAGGCAATCATGTCTTTGATCTCCTAGAGCACAATGATAGTGAGGTGCCTGTGCAAGATGATGCCAATGGAAGGACTCATCTTAAGGGCCTCTCCGAGGTACCGTATTTGCTTACTTTTTCTAAATTCATGTTCTTAACTTTATATTATCTCAAACACAAGTTTCTCTAAAATTAATCACTTAATGCAGGTTGGAATCAATTCCATTCAAGAGTTTCAAATTTTGTGTTATGGGAGTGACAAGCTCCAAAATCCAAGCATAGCTTCCAGCTAAACTCACACTGTGGTTGTGAGCATTAATGTAATCCTAAGTTAAGTTCAGTTTTAATTTTTTAGTTTGTTAGAGTTTAGCTTGGCTTGGTTGTTGTGAACCTCTCAAGTGCGTCCTTGTATTCAGGGCCACGATGTGCACTTTGTTCATGTCGTGGCATTCCCTGCCGCTCAATGTTGTGGCCTCGTGTGTGGGATGGCACGCACACCGCGGGTCATGGCGAGCATGGCGTTCATGGCGAGTGACCAAGGCTAGCTTGAACACTCTTTTCCTTTCTATAGTTAGAAGCTTATTGTGTATAAAAAGGTGCACTTAATAGAGAAAACACTCACATGGTTGTGTACAGCATGAAAAACATCATGTGTTCTTCTTATTCGTGAGATCGTCAATTCAAATTTGATCGCTAGAGAGAAAGTCCGGCTAACATTTGGTACCAAAGCCAAGGTACACTGTTGCCATGTCTGAGTCGCCGTCTAAGAAAGAGGCAGAAAAGGGTGATGGCTCCATTGAGAAGAAGGTACCTCCATTGCGTTATCCACCACATCATCACCATGGTCGCTCTCATAGTTGCCGCTCTCGCACCCAGAACACCAGGTCACGTGTCATAGAGTGCATTGTGGAGCACCCATCCATGAACATCTTGTGGCCGATGCTCACGTTACCCACTCTGACTGGAGCACTCTTGAGGGAGGGAGAGGGGGTAGCGGTGGTGGCTTCTTCCATCGTCCTCTGTCTCCGAGGTTCCTTGGTCGGGTGTAGGGATTTGTCCCGGCGGAGGCCCGTCAGGCTCCTTCAATGTCACCCCCATGTCCCTGATCGACTAATCCCTCCTTGGCTTCTATTTTCTTCATCCCCATCAGCAAGGAGGCCGCTCCTTCTGGTTCTAGGTATGTTTGATTGCTTTTTCTCCACCTTGCTCCTTGCCAATTGTTTAAGATCTGGTCGATCTCATCATCTAAGCTGGCCATACTTTGGCATGCAGAACCATGACTCCCCACAAGAAATGCTAGTACGAACTCGATTGGTGCTACCTCAATGACAATTCGGACACTGCCATCTTTGAGAATGAGGTTAAACACCTCGTGGATAACATCTTCTGCTGCGACAGATGCAACCACGCAAGTGTAATCACTTGCAATTCTACTGCCAAAATCAACTTCATTATGGTATATCCACCCAATTTTTAGATTCGATGCCCACCATAAAAATTATAAGAACTGTATATTTAACTATCTTTTTTTGTCTTCGACAAAGTTCACTCATGATTTAAAATTCCAATACAGGGGTTTGAGGATCATCCTGGCTTGCTCACCACGGCCATGGAGCGAGTCCTTGACTGTGCCAAACCCGTCAGGGCAACCATCAGGGTTTCCTCTTATCTTGTGCTTCAAGACAATCATGTCTTTGATCTCCTAGAGCACAATGATAGTGAGGTGCCTGTGCAAGATGATGCCAATGGAAGGACTCATCTTAAGGGCCTCTCCAAGGTACCGTATTTGCTTACTTTTTCTAAATTCATGTTCTTGACTTTATATTATCTCAAACACAAGTTTCTCTAAAATTAATCACTTAATGCAGGTTGGAATCAATTCCATTCAAGAGTTTCAAATTTTGTGTTATGGGAGTGACAAGCTCCAAAATCCAAGCATAGCTTCCAGCTAAACTCACACTGTGGTTGTGAGCATTTATGTAATCCTAAGTTTAGTTCAGTTTTAATTTTTTAGTTTGTTAGAGTTTAGCTTGGCTTGGTTGTTGTGAACCTCTCGAGCGCGTCCTTGTATTCAGGGCCACGATGTGCACTTTGTTCATGTCGTGGCATTCCCTGCCGCTCAATGTTGTGGCCTCGTGTGTCGGATGGCACGCACACCGTGGGTCATGGCGAGCATGGCGTTCATGGCGAGTGACCAAGGCTAGCTTGAACACTCTTTTCCTTTCTGTAGTTAGAAGCTTATTGTGTATAAAAAGGTGCACTTAATACAGGAAACACTCACATGGTTGTGTACAGCATAAAAAACATCATGTGTTCATTCTTATTCGTGAGATCGTCAATTCAAATTTGATCGCTAGAGAGAAAGTCCGGCTAACATTTGGTACCAAAGCCAAGGTACACTGTTGCCATGTCTGAGTCGCCGTCTAAGAAAGAGGCAGAAAAGGGTGATGGCTCCATTGAGAAGAAGGTACCTCCATTGCGTTATCCACCACATCATCACCATGGTCGCTCTCATAGTTGCCGCTCTCGCACCCAGAACACCAGGTCACGTGTCATAGAGTGCATTGTGGAGCACCCATCCATGAACATCTTGTGGCCGATGCTCACGTTACCCACTCTGACTGGAGCAGTCTTGAGGCAGGGAGAGGGGACAGCGGTAGTGGCTTCTTCCATCGTCCTCTGTCTCCGAGGTTCCTTGGTCGGGTGCAAGGATTTGTCCCGGCGGAGGCCCGTCAGGCTCCTTCAATGTCACCCCCATGTCCCTGATCCGACTAATCCCTCCTTGGCTTCTATTTTCTTCATCCCCATCAGCAAGGAGGCCGCTCCTTCTGGTTCTAGGTATGTTTGATTGCTTTTTCTCCACCTTGCTCCTTGCAAATTGTTTAAGATCTGGTCGATCTCATCATCTAAGCTGGCCATATTTGTCATGCAGAACCATGAGTCCCCACAAGCAATGCTAGTACGAACTCGATTGGTGCTACCTCAGTGACAATTCGGACACTGCCATCTTTGAGAATGAGGTTAAACACCTCGTGGATAACATCTTCTGCTGCGACAGATGCAACCACGCAAGTGTAATCACTTGCAATTCTACTGCCAAAATCAACTTCATTATGGTATATCCACCCAATTTTTAGATTCGATGCCCACCAAAAAAATTATAAGAACTGTATATTTAAATATCTTTTTTTGTCTTCGACAAAGTTCACTCATGATTTAAAATTCCAATGCAGGGGTTTGAGGATCATCCTGGCTTGCTCACCATGGCCATTGAGTACAAATTCATGAGGAGTTATGTCCAGTGGATGGCGAGTTATCACCGTTGTTGGCACAAAATGGATCAACCAAGGGTGTAATAACCAAGGTGAGAGTCGATTCACAAGATTTTAGTTAGTTAAATTGATTATTATACAAAGGTTATGAGAGGTAACATTAGGTGGTCAATACAAACATGTAGAATGACGTAGAGGGGGAAGGGGTTTGAGGATCATCCTGGCTTGCTCACCACGGCCATGGAGCGAATCCTTGACTGTGCCAAACCCATCAGGGCAACCATCAGGGTTTCCCCTTATCATGTGCTTCAAGACAATCATGTCTTTGATCTCCTAGAGCACAATGATAATGAGGTGCCTGTGCAAGATGATGCCAATGGAAGGACTCATCTTAAGGGCCTCTCCGAGGTACCGTATTTGCTTACTTTTTATAAATTCATGTTTTTGACTTTATATTATCTCAGACACAAGTTTCTCTAAAATTAATCACTTAATGCAGGTTGGAATTAATTTCATTCATGAGTTTCAGAATTTGTGTTATGGGAGTGACAAGCTCCAAAATCCCACCATAGCTTCTAGCCAAACTAGTGGACACCGTGGTTGAGCTTTAATGTAATCCTAAGCCCACTTCAGTTTTAGTTTCTTTTTTAGTTTGTTAGAGTTGAGCTCGGCTTGGTTGTTGTGAACCTCTTGAGCGCGTCCTTGTATTCAGGGCCATGACGTCCACTTTGTTCACGTCGTGGCAGTGCCTGTCGCTCAATCCAAGTTGTGGCCTAATCCATGGAATGGAACGCACACCATGGGTCATGGCGAGCATGGCGTGCATGGCAGGTGACCGAGGCTAGCTTGGCCACTCTATAGTTACAAGCTCATTGTGTATAAAAAGGTGCACTTAATACAGAAAACGCTAACACGGTTATGTAGAGCACCAAAAACATCATGTGTTCATTCTTGTTTGTGAGATCGTAAGTTCAATTCCGATCACCGAAGAGAAAGTCCAGCTGACATTTGGTACCAAAGCCTAGGCACACCATTGCCATGTCCGAGTCACCGTCCAAGGAGGCAGAAAAGGGCGATGGCTCCAGCGAGAAGAACGTCATCACCATGGCCGCTCTTACAGTCACCGCTCTCACAGTCACCGCTCTCGCACCTGGGTCGCTGGGTCACGCGTCATAAAGCGCATTGTGGAGCACCCATCTACAAACATCTCATGGGCGATGCTCACGCAGACCAATTACCCACTCTGACTGGAGCAGTCCTGAGGTAAGGAGAGGGGGCAGCGGCTTCTTCCATCGCCCTTTGTCTCTGAGGTTTCTTGGTCGAGTGTAGAGATTTGTCCCGGGCCTCAGGCTCCTTCCATGTCACCCCTCGTGTCCCTGATCCAGCTAATCCCTCCTTGGCTTCTATTTTATTCATCCCCATCAGCAAGGAGGCCGCTCCTTCTAGATCCAGGTACGTTTGATTGCATTTCCTCCACCTTTGTCCTTGCCGATTATTTAAGTTCCGGTCAATCTCATCAACTAAGCTGGCCATATTTGGCCTGTAGAACCATGACTCCCCACAAGCAATACTTTCATAAAGTATACACATATCATTTGTTTTCTAAATATTTTTATTATAAAAATAGGAGGTCAAAGTGTGTTTGTAGATCATGTCGCTAAACTAAAGAACTTCTAAATCCTATATATATGGAGGGAGTATATTGATGAGGGATCGAGTGAACGGCCAGTCGGCTGTGACTGAGTCACACCTAACCATGACACAACGCACCCACGATCGATGATTGTTGCATGCACACCGTGCATTAAAAAAAACTAATGCATGCAGCCATCAAACACGAGACCCCAAGCTAGCGCACCTTTCCCACCTCTATCTAAGACCCCAAGGGCTAGGGGGCAAAGAGAGCGCCGCCATCCGAGACACTGAGCTCCACCGTCAAAGACCCAGCCTGCCTCGGATCGGCTGATCGTCAAAGCATACGCCGCTACCGCCTGAGACTCCAAAGTTCGTCGCTTGGCTGCCGAAGACCTGCCTACCTCGATCGTTGGATCCGATCTTTCTGTTCCTGTGTTTCTTCTTCTGTTTGGTCTTGATCTGTGATAATGGCAACAACTTTTGGACGACTATGCAGCTGATTTTGATCTGTTTATTATTGGTATGCCCTTTTTCAAGGATAAGTGTGTACGAGTGGAGTTGGCCCAACATCTTTGTCTCGATACCGACGGCTGATCACGCTCCAATCTAGGTGGATGGCACGATGGGTGCGGGTGACTTCGCAATGGTTGACACCAATAACCATAAAGAAGCGCTCAAGCTGGTGGAGGAGGCGCAAAGCAAGATTGCGTGGCCAAGGACCTGCTAGCAATGGGCTTATCAGAAACTCTTCGCTAGCTGTGTCGACATCATGGCTGATGAGGACAAGCGTTCGCGTCTGGCGTGGTATCTCAGCGATTGTTACTAGGAGGACTCCGGACGGTTGCCCTTGCCATCGTGTCCAGAGGGCTCCAAGATGTCATGTTGCCGTAAAAAGCTTATCGAATCCGAGGATACTACAAACTCGATTGGTGCTACCTCAATGATAATTCGAACATTGACATCTTTGAGAATGAGGTTAAACACCTCGTGGATAACATCTTTTGTTGCGATGATGCAACCACGCAAGTGTAATAACTTGCGGTTCTAGTGCTCAAACCCACTTCATTATGGTATGTCCACCCAATATTTAAATCTGATACCCATCATAATCCTTTTTGTCTTCAAAAAAGTTCACTCATGATTCAAAATTCCAATGCAGGGTTTGAGGATCATCCTGGCTTGCTCACTATGGCATGGAGCGAATCCTTGACTACACCAAACCCATCGGGGCAACCATCAGGGTTTCCTCTTATCATGTGCTTCAAGACAATCATGTCTTACATCTCCTAGAGCACAATGATAGTGAGGTGCTTGTGCAAAACGATGCCAATGGAAGGACACATCTTAAGGGCCTCTCTGAGGTACCGTATTTGCTTACTTTTTTCTAAATTTATGTTCTTCTCTGAAATTAATCACTTAATGCAGGTTGGAATCAATTCCATTCAAGAGTTTCAGAATTTGTGTTATGGGAGTGACAAGCTCCAAAATCCCACCATAGCTTCCAGCCAAACTAGTGGACACCGTGGTTCAACGTTAATGTAATCTTAAGTTCAGTTTAGTTTTAATTTCTTTTTTAATTTGTTAGAGTTGAGCTCGGCTTGGTTGTTGTGAACCATAGCTTCCAGCTAAACTTACACTGTGGTTGTGAGCGTTAATGTAATCCTAACTTTAGTTCAGTTTTAATTTTTTTAGTTTGTTAGAGTTCAGCTTGGCTTGGTTGTTGTGAACCTCCCAAGGATGTCCTTGTATTTAGGGCCACGACATGCACTTTGTTCACATCGGGGCAGTGTCTGCCGCTCAATGCGAGTTGTGGCCTGGTGCATGGGATGGCGCGCACACCGTGGGTCATGGCGAGCATGGCGTGCATGGCAGGTGACCGAGGCTAGCTTAGCCACTCTTTTCCTTTCTATAGTTAGAAGCTCATTGTGTATAAAAAGGTGCACTTAATACAGAAAACGCTCACATGGTTGTGTAGAGCACCAAAAACATCATGTGTTCATTTTTCTTCGTGAGATCATCAGTTCAATTCTGATCACTGGAGAGAAAGTCCAGCTGACATTTGGTACTAGAGCCAAGGTACACCATCGCCATGTCCAAGTCGTCATCTAAAAAGGAGGCAGAAAAGGACGATGGCTCCAATGAGAAGAAGGTACCTCCATCGTGTTCTCCACCATGTCGTCACTGTGGCCGCTCTCACAGTCGCCGCTCTCACACCTAGACGCTGGGTCACGCATCATAGAGTGCATTGTGGAGCACTCATCCATGAACATCTCGTGGTCGATGCTCATGCAGACCAATTACCCACTCTGACTGGAGCAGTCTTGAGGTAGCGAGAGGAGGCAGCGGCGGTGGCTTCTTCCATCGTCCTTTGTTGGTGGGTGCAAGAGATGCATAAACTGAAGTAGATTAAGCATTGTACCCCTTCGTATCTCCTCCAAGTTGTGCTTTGCCGTGTGGAGGACTTTGATTCCATCCCCCACGGGCAGTGGGCATGCTGTTTTTCCTGCAGACAACGAAACTCAAAGTTTGCGGTATCATGGGTTGGAAGCCCTCCGCCCTTCTCTATGCGGTGCAGACCAGCAGTTGTCCAACTGGGAGAAGGCATGATGTTCCCGGTGGGAGCGCACCACGTAGCCACGCTACATTCCGCCGTTGGCCGCCGCGAGGGCGCCTCCGCTAGTTGGTGTTACGACCACTTCCAAGTGGCCATACACATGAACCCCTTTTGTCCAGATGGTGTCCATGGGATTCTGGTGGTTATACACGTTTAGGTCTGGTGTATGGATGGTGTAAGCCTTGCTTGTGAGTCAAATAAACCTCTCTATATAAGGAGAGAAGATATATCAATCTAATTAACCAAGAATTAAGAAGGAAAACTCTTCCCTCTTGCCCGACCGTAGGCAAGGTCCCCAGCCGGCCTCTCACCCTCACAGCCCTAGCCGCCGCCACAACATCTGGCGTGGCGTGAACAGCACTCACAAGCACTATAGCTCCATGGGTACTGTAGCACGCCAGCAGCCACTTCTTTCCTTTTTCACCCATCTCAATCCTAGCTGCCACATAACATTCTGTAGTGGAGAAGTCCGACAAAACTCAATTTAAAAACAGTGTAGTAAAAGGAACTCAAGCTCTCAATGCCAATAAGATGTCACAATTTGATTTTGGATTTACTACATTTGATACTAGCATTTTGTCGATATTTGAAACTAATGGTGGTTTTGATGTTATTCAAATCTAAAACAAGCACACATTCAGAAAAAAAAAAACAAGCACATAATCTGCTTCAATTAGTTTGAAACACTCCACTACTGAGTCTATCCTAAGAGAAGGTAACACTCTATTGATTAAGTCACGATTATCTCAATGCTTTCTACAATACCACTAAAATTGATCTTTTTTTCTAGGAATTTGTTTTTTCCAACAGCTAATTCATCAAAGGTACATAACTAAACTTGTTTCCTCTAGTCATTTCACATAATATGTCGGCAAAATGGGTAGTAAAGTTGCCATTCTTATGTTACCAACTAGTCTGATATGTAATTTATGAATTATGTAGGAAGATAAGAAAAATTTGGTGACAACTGCAGTAGTAAGACCTAAGGTTTGTATAGTTAGCACCTTATATATACACTTTCTGTCGATCATTAGTGAACACATTTTTATGTGCCATTCATAGGAGGTGGAGACATCAATTTGCATGGAAATTCAAGCTCTCCTGCCAATTGAGGTAATTTAACTTTTATTGTTATTGAAAGTAGATGCTAGTCTTAAAACTAATTATGGATTGGAGCAATATGCAGGAAAAACGTGACAAAAAATAGTTAGAGATCCACCTTCTGTGATGATAGCCACTCCGTCACTGCTGGGAGGTAGTGACAGGAAAAAGGGTATTATCGTCATAATCTAATTGTCACAAAAACCTAGAATTCTTGTAGTGTGTGGTGTGCATCATGAAGCAACACACGATGTCTAGACCAGTGCCTTAAGCATTGGTCCCAATCTTTATAACTTTGTGAAATTCTATATTGCTTTTGTCATGATTAGACTATCTCAAGTAATCCATATGAGAACTCAAACCCAAAATGGGTAGTCATAGACCCAAAATCAGCCCCTAACTAATTATACGGGAGACCCATTTTGGGTTGCCTGAGAGTCACAACCTAAATATGAGTATCCTCTCTCCTAGAAACCTATTTGTAGAAAGGATTCTTTTTTTGTTATGTTGTTGAAGATACTGAACGGATATTAAAGCTATTGACGTTAGCGTTGAGGATAATCTAACGTATAAAAATTGTCTATTCCACTGGCCAGTCAACCAAACATCAATAGAAATATTCTACATATCTGATTTACTAATTCTTATATATATGTAGAAATTTAGAAGCAATAGGGTCTAGAAAATTACCTTCTTAGTTTCGTAGTAAACAATTATGAAATATTTCCCTAGTTCATAAGTAAATAATCATCTATGGCACCAGCGAGTCAACCAAACATCAATAGAAATATTATTTATTATATCTAGTTCACTAATTCTTATATGTTGGAATTAAAATTCATAGTGTATAGATACAGAAGGGTCCAAAAAAATTACCTCCTTAACCTCTAGTTAAGCCCTACACCATCCATATGCTAGCTTGAACGAGACTGTCACTCTGCAAGGCAGTTCAAACTTTTAGAAAGATATGAGATAAAGCAAATCAAAATGAAGTAATAAGATAATAAGAACCTACAGCCAATATTTTCTTCCATTGGGATATATTTGGATGAAACACATCTAGCTCGGACAAGGTCACCACCTTCCGCACGCCGCCGCTGCAGATATGTATGGCAGCGGAGTGAGCAAGTACCAAATCTACCCACCTCGGGACAGGATATGGTCGCACCGCCAGCAGCAAGATTTGCAAATCAGAGTCGAGATTTGGCAGAGAGAACCAATAGCGATTTGGGACCTTACCTTCTGTCTCGAGAAGATGTATTTCCGTGTGCTTGAAGATCGGTCCGATGCGGTGTAGTCGCTCCGGATGGGAACAGCACATTCGATGCCAGAGCAGGGGCCGGGGAACCGGCGGCGGCCACGAGTAAATCGGACAGGGGAGGCGGTGCCGCGGTGGAGGGAGAACTCTCGCACAAAGGGAGGGAGGCGCGGCGCAGGGAGCAGGGTGTGGCGCCGCCCCCCCTCTCGCGACCCGAGGCCGGCACCCTATAGACTGGATGGATGGAGGAGCGAGTTGATCCCGTAGTCGTGCGCAGTCGGCGTCGTCTTGGCGGCGACGACTCCCTCCCGTCGAGGGCGAACCTGCTGCTGGGTGGCGATGCCCTCTCCTGTTGATTAGGTCAGAGGAGACGTAGGGCGGCGGCCTTCTCTGTACTCGTGCGCTAGATTAGATCGGGGTTTAGGCGTACGTGGCTAAGCTCTCCTGTTCGCATTGGCTAATGAGAGGGGTTAGGGGGCTTCCTTTATAAGCGCTATATGTAACTGGCCCGCAACGGTTGCCCTTAATAAGGACTCAGTCCTCTGACCGAGGTTGAGATCGGTATAACTAACATTCTCCTAATTGATGGGGTCAAAAGGCATCCATTTCTTAAATAAAAACAATACACCAAGGCAAAGTGTTGTGGTTGCCGGTTAAGTGCAACCGAACTCAACTATATATAGCATACCATTCAAATTTTTTGAATGAATATTTTTGTTAATCTTTTGTGGAGATGGTGGTGTTGCTTTGATTGTCACTTAATTATTCTAGAATCATAATCAATTGCCTTCCAAGAGAATACTTAGGCCCTGTTAAGTTCCCCACTTAAAAAAAAATTTCATCCATCCCATCGAATCTTAGGACACATGCATGGAACATTAAACCTAGGTAAAAAAATAAACTAATTACACAGTTTGGTTGAAAATCGCGAGACGAATCTTTTAAGCCTAGTTAGTCTATGATTAGCCTTAAGTGCTACAGTAACCCACATGTGCTAATGACAGATTAATTATACTTAATAGATTTGTCTTGCAATTTCCTGACGAGCTATATATATTTTTTTTTATTAGTTTCTAAAAAACCCTCCCGACATCCTTCCGACATATCCGATGTGACACCCAAAAATTTTTTATCTCCAATCTAAACAGGCCCTTAACCCAGCAAATAATAGAACTACTTCCTCTATCCCTGAAAGAATCAATTTCTTGCTGAAAAATTTGTCTTCCAAAGAAATCGATTTCTGGAGATGAACAGTCCACAGATCCACATTAATCCCTCTTGTAGTATGGGTAATATTTAACACAACACCTCTCTCTCTCTCCACTCTGCTATTGGATACTCTAAACGACACTACTTAATTAGGCTTCTCGATAATTAGAGTGTTATTAAGGTTCATTAGTTTAATGAGGGGCAGAATGGTCTTTTATTTTCGTTTCTAGTCTATCCTAAAGTTGTTAGAAATTTATTCTTCCAGAGAGAGTAGGTAATTAATAGGACTTTTAGTGAGCATGCAGTAACACAAGCATTGAATAACATGCCCATCTTAAGATTTTGGGCTGTAACTTTCACAATTCGCACCTAAACGTTAGTATGCTTGGAAGTTTCACTTCATCCATTGTTAAACATGTAACGACTGCTATGAACTATTGCAATATAAATATGTGGTTTTGCAAATTTATCACTCTTAATCCGGGTACTAATTTTAGAAGCAGTAAGCTGCCCAATTAAATCATGCCACGAACTTTAGTCTACATTATCGACTATGCAACAATAATTTTGCATATCAATAACTTGCAGCCAGAAGTTATTTTGAAAACTTACTAATGAGCATGAATTTCTTATCCTTATGCAAATCAAACTTGCAACAATACTTAGAGCATCTCCTAGATCTTCATATTTTGTTCCTAAAATATGGTGTTTGCCAACTCCTAAATAATATGAGGAGGAAAAAAATAAGTCATCTCCAAGAGTTTCCTATATTTCTATCCCAAAAAAAAAATCTCATACTTTTTCCTACGACCTAATCTTATATTTTGTATCAGGAACCCTGAATTTGTTTCTGTATGCCTTTAAGCCCTTCGACCACATCTTTCTCTCTTGTGTTTTTCTCACCTGAAACCCTATCTTACTAGACGGGCCAGAAAACTCCGGAGGCTGCGCATATATGCGCGTTCGAGATAAATTTTTGTGAGGTTAGAAAAGATGGGGAGAGAAGATGTCAAACTATTGGAGAGAGTTTTTTCTTATTTTGGCAAAAAAACATTTAGGATGGGAAAGCCGGATAGCAAACTGTTGGAGATGCTCTTAGTTAAATTTATCAATATTTCTGCTAATAAATATCAAATCAAGGCATTCACATTTTGAGTATTGCTAAATTGCATGGAACTTGTTGTCTTATTCAATCTTAGAGTACTTCTCATTGATTCCTTACGAAATTATCGCCTTAACTTGGAAGAGCATGCAAGATAGAGCTCTTAGAGCATCTCCTCCTAGAGTCTTTCTAAATCTCATTCTCTACATCATCATTTCGAGAGCCATTTGCATAAAAATCGCTCTATATTTTTTTTTACTCTCCAACAATTTTGCTAAATCTCATGCGCACTCTAGAGTCATTCTCGTCTTCTATATTTGGTTAGTGAAAAATTCAGAATAGACAATAGTTATATTTGAATGGCCATTTAGAGAAGCTGTTAGAGGGTAGTCTTTCACCGAAATTGCTACTCCTAGCATTTAGGAAGAATATAGAGTCTCTTGGAGATGCTCTTAGAGCAACTCCAACAGCTTGGGCCTTGTTTTGTTCACCCCGAAATCCAAAAAAAATTCAAGGTTCCCTGTCACATCGAATCTTGCGGCATATGCATGAAGCATTAAATATAGACGAAAACAAAAACTAATCACACAGTTTGACTATAAATCGCGAGACAAATCTTTTGACCCTAGTTAGTCTATGATTGGACAATATTTATCACAAACAAACGAAAGTGCTACAGTAGAGAAATTCAAAATTCTTTCAGATCTAAACAAGGCCTTGGTTATTTTTGTTGTGGAAGCTATTTTAAAATTTGCATAGCAAAAAGTATGTTCTAGCAGTGTAAAATAGAAAATTGACTATCCCTTAATTTTTTGTGGCCATATATAGCCAACCACTAACACTAGCTATCTAATTTTATAAAATAGCAAGGCTGTTGTGGACCTCTTCTTTTTTAAGAAGTTTTCTATTTTACAAAAATGGCTAAATAATGAAATTTGGCTATTAATTTTAGCCAAACTCTTGGAGTTGCTCAGGAAATAATATTTAATCTCATTGCTCCATCTATGTACTCTCTCTATACCCATAAAGAAAGTCATTTTAAACAAGGTTTGGGTTAAACATTAGAAATATAAATCATAAATAACTTTAAGTTGTTAAGTTCAAAATGTAAAAACCATATGAATAGGTTTGTCTTGAAAAATACTTTCATAAAAATATACAATACCACTTTTGATAAATACTTTTGTAAAAATAAAGAGTCAAAGCTAAGCTTTAGATATCATGCCGCTATCCTAAATTAGTTTCTTTATATATATGAAGGGAATATGCCTTATTTCTAATCCCAATAATATCGTAGTTTAAATTATGTACTAAGTAAACAAGACACAAGGGGAGAAAATTGTATGTTAATTTATTACTCCCCTGTGTTGGCACGTGAAATTGATCCGCGCAACAACACGATAACTACAACACGATAACTATTGTATTTTCGCAACGATGAGCGATTGCTTTCCAAGCAAACAAACAAAGGAACCTCACTTCCGTGGAGGAGAGTCTGACCGTTCTTCAGCAGAAAACGGCAAAGATGAACCAATCCCTAGGGCTGCTAGGGCTTGGCAAGAACTACAAACTAATACTGGAAAATAGAACGCAGATGAAAAGTAGATGTATTTTGTGTCAATCGATTGATTGTCAACTTTTGCAATCGGCCATGACCTTTAAATAGGCAGCTGGACTTTGCCGTGGAGTTTCGGGACTCTGGAAAAGATAAGTATACTAGTAGCGCATATATACACCAAATAAAATATATTTCCTAAATCTCCTTGCTTCCTTTAGCTGTGCACGGTCGAATCCGGGACATGTGACATGTCACTATGAAATTCGAACAAAACTCTGGCCGAACTATTAATCTGTACAAAATATTTTCTTGATCTCCTTTCAGTAACTTTCTTTTTCTTCACACATGCGCTCCAGGATGCTACATCAATCTGACGTCTGACCTCCATATGGACAATTGGACATATTCTTGACCATGTCAACTAATTTTGATTAATTATTATCAATAACCTATATAATTTGGCCTATCATATTCTCCAGCCAAGTTACACCACTAACACCCTGCTCGGAAGTATTTACTCCGGTAGTGCGGATCTACGTATCTACACACAAAGAATTAGTTCAGGTATGTGATACTCTACAGTCTACATCTAATTTGAAGTAGATCTCTCTTTGTATGCTCGAGTCACAGGGCTTGTTGATTGTAGCTATGCGCTAGAATGGATGTAAAGTTAGCCGGTGCAGGGAGAATAAATTTTCTGCATGATGCCCTTAGCGCAGAGATCCATGGTTGCCTTGTAGCTTTTTCTGCAGCATTTGATCAAGGGATGTCTCATTTTATCCTAGAATCAGACTCAACAGTTCTTGTACGGGCGCTTCAGTCTAATGACTATGACTTCTCGGCTGCTGGCGTTCTCATTAGAGAAGCAAAATTTCTTATTTCTATGAATTTTGTACATGTAGATGTGGTCCATGCGCCACGATCTTGTAACAGTTGTGGTCATGAACTTGCTCGTGTTGGCTTGAGTTGGGACCCGGATCAATCCTATGTCTGGACTGATCCCCTCCCAGAGTTTGTAATCTTCTGGGTAACTCGGGATTCAAGTGAACCCGTGAGAAGGCAATAAAATGATTGCTTTGTTTCAAAAAAAAAAAGAATGGATGTAAAGATGTCGATCAAGCGCTCCTTGCCCCCTCCTTATATAAGCTAGGGGTAGAGCATAGGAGATCTGATTGGTTAACAGAAGCATTTCTAGATAGTTGTGTAGAAAGTATAATAGATCATTTTATCATATCCCTCAAAGATCCGAATGCAAGCTATCTATGTTACGTGGCTTATTGCTCATCACATGTTGTTGCACCTGGCGTACATGGGCCTCATAGTACTGGTCGTTCAGCCCAGTTGAAGGTCATGGGCCCGAATACAGGCGGTGAGATATCCGGGTCCATATATTTGTGACAAATACAATAGGTTGGTGGCTATCTGCACTAGTTTAGCTGCAACAGCCGCTACAGCTGCAAAATTCTAGCATTGATCCCTGTAGCGGAGAACTACATGTCTGCAGCTGCAGCAAACAATTTGTACCTTTCGTAGCAAAAAAATGGCCTGCAAAAAAGAAAAGGAAATGGCATGCAAACACCAATATCCAACGATTTCAAATCCTTCGTATCAAAATCCAAATACCAGCACTGCCATGCATGCCACCGAAAAGCAAAGAAACTTCTCTGAAAACTACAGTACATTCAGACTAACATAACATTCAAGTTTATTATTTTGTCATGCTGCCATAGGCTGTTAGCAGATGAGCACATGTATTAGCACTAGGTGCAGAGAATGGACCTTTATATTTCCAGCAAAATGAAGTTTCAGATTGACATCATTTGCCAAACAAAACGTTCATGGGTCAGAGTCAGAAACGTTCGCGCGTGCTCCATCGTGTTTCTTCCTCACTGACAGTACTGCATCGTCCTCTGCCTTCCCACTTCTTCCTCTTCCCTCTTCAGCACCGGCACTCTATCCCTTCCTTCCCTCCTCTGCTTCTTCGTCGACACTCCACTCCATCTCTCACGCCTTATAGTGACCCCGAAGAAGCATGCAGGTTCAGGTGTTCGTCGTCAGCGGCAGCACCAGCACGACGGACCGGCCGCCGCATCCTTTGGCTCTGGAACTGGAAGCTGCCCAGCTGGGGGCTTCTGCCACACCTCCACCGAGTGCGCGACAACAGCCGCAAGTTTGCCTCCATGTTTGCAGAACAGCATGGGGAAGATGAAGCCGCGCGATTACGTGGAGGCTGGAGTGGGCGCCGCGGGGAGTTTTGCAGGGAGTACCTTGGGGAAAGTGGCCGGAACTGCAGTCGGGGCTTTGTTTGGTCCAATCGGAGCTGCTGTCGGGACTGTTGTCGGACATATAGCCGGGGGTGCAGCCGGGCGTCGACTCGGGACTACAGGTGAGTGAGCAAAACACGTAGTATTATTATTTTTTTTTTTTTTTTGCATTCCCATCTCTCTCCCTCTCCTCTAACGAACTCCCTCTCTAACATGAGTTTCAGCTGTAGAGAAGACCATGGGCAGTGACGTGGAGGACTTGGAGGAGAAGGTGGGCGAGTTGGAGAGGGAGAACACCAGGCTGTTCGATGATAAGGACACGCTCCAGAAGCAACTGAAGGAGACGAAGGCAGCGCTGGAGCATACGAGGAGGGCAGCTCTGGTGTTCTTGGACGCTGCCGATACTTACCAAGAAGCAGCAGAGAAACGGATTAAGCAAAAGGTGGGAGAACTCGAGGACACAAGGAAGGCAGCTCTGGTGTTCATGGGCGCTGCCGATACGTACCAAGAAGCTGCAGAGAAGCAAATGAAAGCAAAGATAGAGGAATTGGAGGACACGAGAAAGGCAGCTCTGGTGTTCATGGATGCTGCTGATAGGTACCAAGAAGCAGCAGAGAAGCAGATCAAGGCAAAGACAGAGGAATTGGAGGACACAAGGAATGCAGCTCTGGTGTTCATGGATGCTGCGGATACGTACCAAGAAACAGCAGAAAAGCAGATCAAGGCAAAGGCAGACGAATTGGAGGACACAAGAGAGGCAGCTCTGGTGTTCATGGATGCTGCCGATACGTACCAAGATGCTGCAGAAAAGCAAATCAAGGCAAAGATAGAGGAACTAGAGGACACCAGAATGGCAGCTCTAGTGTTCATGGGCGCTGCCGATACATACCAAGATGCTGCAGAGAAGCAGATTAAGGCAAAGATAGAGGAATTAGAGGACACAAGGAAGGCAGCTCTGCTGTTCATGAAGGCTGCTGAACATACCATGGAGAGGCAGAGAATGAAATTAAGGCGAAGATGGAGGACACGAGGGAGGTGGCTCCGGCGTACCATGCACTACTAAAGGAGTATAAATAGAGGCAAAGGAGCAAGAATAATTAAAGGTGATGGGAAACAAGAGGACAGAACTAGATGCGAGGTTGGAGTCATTCGGGGCTGGAGCGAAGCCAGGATTCAGGCCGTATTATCAAGGCTTTACAAAAAGTATATGGTACCACCATCAAATCTTCATGGTGATTAAAAAATTGTCGACTTTGATGTTGACTTTAAAAATCATAATAAATTATCTTTAATCTCTTCATCTCAAAAAAGGCTAAATGTCGAAATCGAAGATAAAAAGGAACATTGTTCATAGGTTTTTTTTATAAAGAAACATTGTTCATAGGTTAATAGTACACATCATATTTACTTTATTTAGACACGTACCATTAGACGATAGTTAAGAGATTCATTTGAGAAAACAGCTTAGAATTGGCTGAGGATACATTATTTACTTATAATTTCTAGTGATCATTAGGAACTAATGAGATATATATTAATGAAAACAATGCAACATTAGGGGGGGGTCAGGCCCTGCCCGCCCCCCTTGTCTCCGCCAATGGTGGCAGATGCCATGGTGAAGAAGAAGTTATATGACATGGTATTGATGACTAGCGAAAAATAATAAGCTCAGTTGGAGCTTTTAGTCTAGCGCGCCGAAAGCAAAGGCTAGGCTCAAGATGGAATTTGGTGTGTTGGTGATGGTGAAGGAGGCGGCTTTGAAAGTGTTTGCTACTGAAATGTTAGAAATAGTAAAGGAATTGGAGGATCTCAAAACAAAGGTGGAGAAAATAAGGCCAGATTTGATAATGGGCAAAGATAGCTTCATTTGGAAGTCTTGACTTCGAATAAAAAATATATGTGAAGTAGAGGATCAAGATGGAAGTTGGTGAGTTGGCATAGGCGAAGGAGGCAGGGTGTGTCTATGTACCAGCCGAATGTATATAGCCCCCTAGCACTCGATTGTTGGGTCAGCCAAAAATAACTGTTATGATGCAGAAACTAGAATCAAGAGTCGTAGGAAAAACCAACACACGCTTTTCTCACCCTATGGTCACAATTTGATGGTCAAACAAAATCTTCATTCTCATTCAAATGAACATATAAAACAAAAAAAAAGCCAGATTATTTCTATGAAAGCCAAATTGAAAGATTTCAAAGGGGCAACAAATAAAACATACAAAAACAAAAAAAACATCAAATAAGTGTTCCAATAATTCTGACTATTCTGACTTATGAACAATCAGTTTACACTAATTGCACTGACTTACATCAAAATAGAAATAGTAAAATATGGTCCAATAAGATATAATCAGGACTTTTCATAACTTTCCCACCCAGTGCTTGGCCCAACGACCGAGTATTTGGCAGATCTGACGTCGTGTAGGCATGGGTCCATGGTGGGTGTCCAGCGGCTGCTGGCGTGGCGTGTGGACTCTGGACAATTTTCAAGGCGTGAGCATCAGTGCAGACGCAATGCAATCTGAAATCCCACGGTCGGAAAATCCACCAACGCCCGCGCAAACAAAAATCTGAAGGTCCTGAAATCGAGTGCATACGGAGGGAGAATCACTGAAGTGTCACGCAGCTTTACGTCCTGTTTAGATTGGAGATAAAAAAATTTTAGATGTCACATCAGGTGTGTCGGAAAAATGTCGGTAGAGGTTTTTAGAAACTAATAAAAAACAAATTACATAGTTCGTCTGGAAACTGCAAGATAAATCTATTAAGCATAATTAATCTACCATTAGCACATATGGGTTACTGTAGCACTTAATGCTAATCATGGACTAACTAGGCTTAAAAGATTCATCTCGTGATTTTCAATCAAACTGTGTAATTAGTTTATTTTATGTTCCATGCATGTGTCCAAAGATTCGATGGGATAGATGAAATTTTTTTGGATGGGGAACTAAGCAGGGCTTACTGAAGGCATATGATGCTGAAAAAGCAAAAATGATGAAGAAATTGGAGGACTTCAAGAGGAAGGTGGAGGAAATTCAGGCCAGCAAGGAAAAGGCTGAGCAGGGAACGGCAAGGATGTTCAAGCTGGGCGTGTTTGATTGGCCGGATGTTTGCCATCCTCGCCCAAACCGTACGTGTGTATATGCTATGTTTGGATGGCTGCTTCTACTGTTGAATCTCGACTCCGCAGCAGTGTGTTCCTCCACATTCTCTGATTTTGTACCTCCTGTACATGTGCCACATAAAACGGTAGGTGATTAGCATGATGTAGTATTTGGTTTTGGCTTTACTGTGTACAGCAACATGAAGATCAGAGTTAGTTCTTTGCGCAAAAAAAAAAGATCGGACTTAAAGCCTGTTTGTTTGTCTGAAAAGTCATAGTTGAAAGTACTTTACGCTGATTTATTATAAGAGAAAATATTGGCTAGCAGAAAAAGTACGAATTACAAGTGAATGTTCTGACATGCAAATTTGTCCATTTGTTTTTATTAGTTCAGTCTTGAAATGTAATAGATGGGATGCATTTAGAAATATATGTAGTATGAAATACATGCATGTCTTAGAGTGTCACTAGACGATTCATAACACATTTGTGGTTTTTCAGAACCACTAGTGCTAGGGGCTACTGGAAATGGATCTTTCCACCGGCGGGACAATTGCCTGGGAAAATCGATTTCCATAGTCACGCATTTTTTTCGTGTAAAATCACATGCTATGTGACCGAAATGATTCGAACCCGCGACCTCCCCTCGCGCATAGCCTCCTCTAACAGTCCATCCATCACTCACGTGTGTTTATATTAGAGTTTAGTTTCTCACATATTATTTTAAACCGAGCATACATTGATTGTTTAAGGCTCTAAACAAATCCAAATGAAAAAGTTGACAACTATAAAGTTTCATAACATTTTAAGATTTACAACTTTTATATTGGTAGTTTCTCTATCCGAGGTTATTTATAAAATTTGAATTTCAAATTAGAAAAATTCAAAGATAGTTTTCGATGACAAGATGATTTCAAATGAAAAAGTTATCAATTATAAAATTGTATAACTTTTCGAGATGTACAACTTTTATTTTGGTGGTTTTTTCATACGAGGTCATTTGAAAACCCAATTGAATTCAACAGAATTGAACCATTCCAGTCTATACTGAGATCCATATGTTAAGATATGGTTTTGGTTGGAGGAGTAAGAGCATCTCCAAGAGCTTGGCTAAAATTAGTAGACAAATTCTAATGTTTCGCCATTTTGTAAAATAGATAACTACTTAAAAAGAAGAGGTTCACAACAGCCTTGCTATCAGATAGCTAGTGCCAGTGGTTGGCTATATATGGCCAACGAAAATCAAGGGATAGCAAACTTTCTATTTTACAAAACCAAATAGCACATCTGTTGGAGTTTATTTTTCTACTATAAAAATTCTAAAAGGCCTCTGTAATAAGAATAGCAAAACTGTTGGACTTGCTCTAAGCCTATAGCTGTGATGCTTGGGTTTTGGAACTCGAAAAAGAATAAAACTAGGCTAGCAAGGACCGGATAATGGACCATATGGAACCCCCAACCAACCAAAATCAAGTGAAAGAAGACATAGTTCCCACTCTTATTTCTCCCATCCCATGCTTACTTATTTGTTTAGGGTGGGCCGTGGACCTCAACCACTAATTAAACTATAAATTTAGAAGCAAACGGTTAAAAAAAAGGTGGGCCTCTGGTCCTGTCTTGTGTATATATGCACACCAAGAACCTCTTATATGTGTACCATATTTTTTTATATATAAAAAGAGAAGATAAGGGTTTCTTCAAAAACCTTTGTTTAGCACTGACACGACAGTGAATTGGTTGTGGGGTGTAGGTGATCTCCCAACCAAATCATTTAATTTGACGAATGCACGAGATATTGGACCTCAGAATAATTAATTTTGGACCTACATATATGTGTGTGGGTGCATCTTCTGCATTGGCCAAAGCACAACTGATTTTGACCATCACACGGATTGATTGATGGAGCTGCAAGTGGTAGACGTTGTTCTATATTTCGTCTTTATACTAGCCCTGGGAACGCTTGTTCACTTGATCTACAGGTGGAGGAACCCTGCATGCAATGGGAGGCTTCCTCCTGGCTCCATGGGTTTACCAGTTATTGGTGAGACACTCCAGCTCTTGAAGTCAAGCCCTTCTTTGGACATTCCAGACTTCTACAAACTGAGGTTTAAAAGGTCAGTGATTATTTCTAGATCAACATATTTTCACAGACTCAAACTATTCTTCACGCAGAAAAGAAAACAAAAGAAAAGTCTGGTTCCCAAAAGTTGGACATGAGTTGACGGCCGGAATGTTTCTTGTGTACATGTAACTAATAATACTAAATATGTTTCTTGACTTGTGATCAAACAGCATAGCATATACATATGTATTCAACGCTGTTTAATTTTGCTTATAGTATATTAGTTTCACTACACCACATACTAGCTTGCGTAGGAACAACTTAACTAGTTATTAGTATCATCATCTTCTACTTTCTCAGGTATGGCAATCTGTTCAAAACCAGTTTTGTGGGGGAGCCTGTGGTTGTCTCCATGGACATGGAGTTCAACCGTTTCGTATTTCGGCAAAACGATAAGCTGTTTCAGTTATGGTATCCTGAAACAATGATGAGCATACTCGGCAAGAAGACCACAGCCACAGGCATTGGTCAGATTCACAAGCACATGAGAAGCATCATTGCTCCGCTCTACGCACCAAAAAACCTCAAGGCAGCTTTCATTTCTGAAATGGAGCGCATCGTTGCAGAGTCCCTAAGACTATGGGCTACTAAGCCTAGCATCGATGTGAAAGAGGCTTTTACGGATGTAAGTTCGAGATTTCAATTCCTTGGTCATCATTGTTTAATAATGTGCTTCTGCTAATGATATCCATTAAAATAGTGGATGTACATGCCGGCATATTTGTCAACAGAACTATATATGGCATATTGAGACATGATGGTCTATATGCTGGAGAAAACATGTGCATCTGTCGGTGCAACTTAGGCTTTCATAGATAACTGAAGTTAGATGTGCAAAAGAAGCTTGCCTGCAAAATTGCATCCCAGCATATCTATTTTCTATTAAAAAATTCTAATTAATTAAGAGATGTTCTCCTAGCTAGATTCCAAAATAAAAAGCGTATTAAGGGGAATTAATAAATAGTATGTCACTGACAACAGCATGGACCACAAGAGCATCTGAAACACATTTTATCCTTATCCATCCAACTAAAATCTACTACCAAGCACCAAGTGACCTGAAAGTTGCTCTGCTTTGCATTGGGGTTTCATGTAATTTTGTATATTTGTGATCGTGCTAATCTGCTTAATTTCACTTTATATGTATATAATCATGCCCCTATGAGTTGTGACTTCTTGTTTTGCGCTGCTGCAGTTGTTGTTTGGTATTACAGTCAAGAAGGTTATTGGCTTGGAACCTGAGAGCCCAAGGTCAAGGGAATTGAGAAAAAAATTTGAATTGTTCTTCCAAGGCCTGATATCTTTCCCACTTTGTGTTCCAGGGACAAAATTTTATCAAAGCATACAGGTCTGTGCACATGCCTGTGTTGATTGTACTTTTTATTTTACTATAATATAAATATCACTCCATAGACAAACGTCTTTAAGCTTCAGTCCCCAATTTTCTGTCCCCAAGACACGATGAACTTTACCATATTGCGGGTCTCGTTGTAACAAAATTTGTCAAGATTTCTTATATTGGACGGTTTAACTTTATCCATTTACACTTATATAAACAGGCAAGAAAATACGTGCAAAAGGTCATTAAAGATTTGCTGAAACAACGGATTAGTGCACCACAAAGACAAAATGGAGACTTTTTGGACATACTTGTGGAAGATCTGCAGAGTGGAGAAGCACTGGTAGACGAGAACTTCATGGTGGATGTAGTTTCTGGATTCATATTTGCTGGCATTGCATTGACACCGACAACCCTCGCCTTAGTGTAACATCCCTGATGTTACGAACACTAAAACGGATCATGTCATCATAAGCATTGCAAAGCATATTTGTTAAGCACATTATTATGCATCAACTTAAAACAAGTTTATTTTGATTGCTTGTGCTTAGGAAAGTAGAGTGTACTTATGTTGTGAAGTGATGCTTGTGTTGGTTGTATAACCCCTAGGGCGGAAGGTTTCCGATAAAATAGGGGGGAAAACCCTGATTTTAAAACCCTGGATTTGCCCCCTTTTGTGTAATTTTAAAACCAAGCAAAATTTGAGGTTGAGTCCAAAAGAAAAGTTGTAGATCTTGTCAAGATGTACAACTTTGGTGTTTTGAGTTTTTGAAGTTTCAATACAAAATTCAAAGTAATTTTGAAAATACAGATTTCCAAAAAGTGTCCCCTTTTCCAATTTGAATCCCCAATTCAAAATCTATTTGGAATTTTGAAAAGTGACCAACATGAAAGTTGTAGAGCTGAAAAATTTGAACAACTTTCTTGTTGGAAATTTTTCAAGTTGTTATGCAAAATCAAAAGTAATTTTGGAAATTCTGATCTGCTCCAATTCAAAAATTGGAATTTCCCCCAAATTGAGATTTGAATTTCAAACTGTTTTGTCAAATTCATCTTGTTCCACTCAGAATTGGCTTTGGTCACCAAAATAAGTTTTGTAGCTTGCAAAATTCTGAAGAACTTTTGTTTTGGTGGAATTTTGGCTCCAGTTCAATTTTTGGGCGAATTTTGCAAAACCACAAAACTGGTTGGTTAGAGCTCGCTACAGTGCTCGAGCAGGGGGATGCTCTGCCGCCGGGGCAGAGCCGCTGCGTCCAGTGCCGCCACGCGCCTGGCCACGCAGCTGCTTGGCTGCGTGAGCCCGCCGTGATGTGGACGAGCCCCCAGCGTGCTCATCCACTCCCCTCGGTGATCCCACTGCTCGGCCGCCTTTTTTTTTTCCCCTTTTTCGCCCAACGCCGACGACCGTGCTGCGCCTGCGAATTTAGCCTCGCTCGCTCCCTTCCCAAGCACCCCGAGTACACCAGCAGTTTCGCCAAGACCTTAGCAACCGATTGCGCGCCCTCTCGCAAGCTCTAACCTGTCATAGCTCCAACCCGAGCTACTCCTCTCCAGCTCCGGCCAAAAGCGCCGTCGAGGAGCACCTCACCGTGGCCAAGCCACTCTACTGCATCTCCACGGTTGAAAGGCACCTGTACACACTCCCGGTGAGTCACTGATGCTCACGCGCCTTTCGTTTTGCTCTCTACCACGCGGTAGGTAGTGGGCCGTGACATCGCCGCCAGTCTGCACAGCCGAGCTCCACCTCCGCGTGGCCATGCCTCTGCAGGCCATCTCCGACCGAGTGGAGGACACCATCAAATGCGCATGAGTCTGAGAAAGCTCCCTCGCCACTCCGTTGCCACAGATATGCATCCCACCGTCGAAACCACAAGCTCCGACGAGCTTCCTCTGTTTTCAGTTCGCGCCAGGGACCTCGCGTTTGAATTAGACACAAGGCAGGGGTCTAATTGCGAAGTTCGTGACTCAGGTGAATAGTGCCATCAGGACCTGTTTGTAGATGATTTGTTAGAATTTTGGAAATTCATATCTGGAGTTTGGTAACTCCAATTTTTGTGAACCAAATTTTGTTGTGCTCCTTGAAATGTCTAGTTTTTATTAAAAATATGGAACTGACTATGTTTTATAGTAAAATAATTAGTTATGAATTATGTCTTTTAATTATGCTTAAAAGGAAGAAATTCATATCTATTGCTGTATAGCTTCTTTTAAGATGAAACTTTTATGGTAGACTAATGATTATGTGTGTGTGCTGTGGTTAAGTTTTTAGATTCATTGGATGACATATGATTAAGTTATTTATTTATCTTGTGTAGTGCTTATTAAATAGTTTACAATTAAACTAAAAATGAATAAATGTAAAATATGGTTCCTCTACCTTTATATGAGGTTGTTATATCATATAGATACATAATTTAGCTATGTGTGTGTAGAAAATGTCGAGTTTCTTATTTATCTTGTTGTTACATGCTTCCTTGTGATGGAAATTTATCTTTTTCATGGAAATTGCTATACTTAACCAAATGGCATGAAATTTATACAGTAGACTTTGGAGAGAATATATGAGCCTCTGTAGTTTTCTCAGATTTTACTGTGTACTTTTGATATATGGTTATTACTTTGTCTATTTATCTAAATAAATTAATAAAGACATGAAAGGTACTTATTTAGGGATGACCATGATATTTTCTAGTATCTCTTTGATGTATTTCAACTGTTGGTGAGCTGGGTTTTGCCCAGGTTTAAGTTTGGAACATAAATGAAATGTTTTTCTCTGTAATTCAATTATTAGTGATTTCTAGATAGTTTCTGGAACATTATAAATTGCTCTAGGTAAATAATGTTGGATATGAAACTTGTCTATAACAAAGTTGTATATAATTCATGTATCTACCTGGTGTTAAATTTTGGTGGCATTTGTCCCTGTAGTTTCTGAGTTATGCTTGTTTCAATTTAAGTTTCAGTAATGGTTCCCCTCTGTCAAATCCTGGATCAGTTTCTGTAGTAGTATAATTTCAACTTGCTAAACTTATGAATCATGCTTTCATGATAAAAGATGAATTGTAGTAATTTTCATAAGCTTTCCAAAATGTCATGGATCATGAATTTTGGTGATCTATAACTCTGGTTATAGATGTATGAAGCTTAATGTCTGATTCTGTCCAAGGTCTGGACAGGAATGTTTCTTCATGCTATTTGGCCATCTTATCTATTAAATCAGTTCTCGAAGATAATAACAAAGTTGCAGAAAATTATCTAAGCTTTCCAGAAAGTCTAATATCACCTTTATTGGATGCTTGGATCTCTAATTATGGTTGAATGAAGTTACATATATGCTGCTGTCCTGGTTATGTGTGCAAATTTGATTTATGTTTGAATATATATAGAAAAGTTGTGCAGATTCGAAAATAGTGAAAATATTTGGATATGTTCAATGCAGTATGTAGAACACAGAAAAAAAAATGCTAGGTTTTATTTTCTAGCAATATATATATGTATGAAAATGGTAGCCTTTATTTAGTAAATAACACTATCATGAATTTCAATAATTTAGTGATATGTCCAAAAATCACCAAAATTTGTGGGATGCCTCTGAATATTATTCCCTGGCATCACACAAAATTTGGTGGCACTTGGATGAAGTTTGAATAAAATATTATTATACCCTTAATTAGTAATAATTCCAAAATAATTAGGTAATGATTAGTTAAATTCTCAAAATTAGGGTTTGAGTGATTTTGGGATTATGTGATGACCTGAGGTCATTGACCTTAATGACCTTTGGCATTTAATTATTGTTTGGCCTTAATGCTTAATTACTGTCATTAGTAATTAATTAAGAATTAATTAAGGTAAATAGGATTAATAATTAGTTAATTTAAGATCATTATGGATTAAGAGAAGTCTTAATTTACAGATGCAACCTTTTGGGTAAAAATACTAAGTTGATAAACAACTTTAATTATTATTTACTCTGTGTTGCACCGAGAAGGCAAGTTGTACTCGACTTGGTCCTTCTTGCATATTTGTCATACGCATATCATGAGCATCCATCATTTTGCGTATAGTGCATGTGACCGAAGGAGCGACCGTTGAACCGAACCCCGAGGTCGGTGCTCCGTTCGAAGATGTAGGATCCGAGACTTGGGAAGTCTCCGAGGGTCCCTCTCTGCCCTGCAACCAAGGCAAGCCCCGGATGCATTAACCCCTCCTTGAATGTTTTAAATCTTTTATCACTTATGAATTGAAAATGCTGCATTAGGTAGTTGAGAATTGGGTTAACCTACTTGCTGCATTTACTACCTTGATATCTGTATTCTGTCCTTGACACCTGTTTTATTTTAAAACTGCGTAGCGATGCTTAGCCCTGCTACTAGATAGGTTTTTAAACAAGAAAGTTTGAAGGGTTGTTGTGGGATACACTTATGATCAATGATGTTTCAATTTGAGACCGGTCGGTGGACTTGCTCTAAGAATGGAGTCTTAAAGTAGTGTCTCCGACTGTGTCGATTAAGGACCGTTCCGTTGATGGCCTGCTGGGTTGAGAATTTATAGTACTAACCGCTTGCCCTCGGTAAGCCCAGTCTTGTGATCCCTCGACGCGAACAGCTACTCGCGCACTGGGAGTGGAAAGATGGCGAGAGTAACGTGTGCCCACCTTACGGATCTGAGATGACCGGAAAACATCTAGATCGGCTGTAGGATGGTGGGGTACTGTGCTCTCGGGTGCCGCGAACCTGGTCAGATTTGGGGAGAGCTTGATTTGGGTTGACATATGCAAGATTTGGTTCTACATATGTCGGGTGGTTAGGAACTCCAGCTGGATTGCTAAGCGATTCGAATCGTCGTTGCTCCCCGATTGGGAGACTCAATTCCTTCGACCCTCATCGTAGTTAAATATGCAACTGAATGAAAAAATGAGAAAGGGGAAAATGTCTCATGAGGTTCGGATCCCAATTCCCGGACTCATAGCGACATGAAGCTATGGCCATCGATAAATAATACTTGATGTTAGGATTAGGAACTCACGGATTCGTCTGTGGGGAAACAACTAGTTAAACTGTCCTCGAACTCCTCGGCCTCTGTGGGAGAGGAATTCGCGGTTAAAACTCGAAAATAAGGATGCACTACTAGTAAGCTTTTAGCAAAACATTTTGGCTCCTTGCTCAGCCACTCCTTGTCTACCCTAAGCCTGCATTCCTAAGTTCTCCTCTTTTTCTGTCGGGTAAGTCTTGTTGAGTACTCCCGTACTCAGGGTTTTATAACCCCTGTTGCAGGTGCTGACTTACGCTGCTAATGGAGGTCATGTCGGTGGGCGCGACATGATTTATCCACCTCTTCTACCTTAGAAGCTTCACCTAAGATGTTTCCGCTACTCCACACACCTTTTGGAAATTTAGTTGTTTATATTCCATCATATGTTGTAAATTGAGTTATAAATCTTCCGCACTCCAATGTAAGTTATTTTTGTAACAAATGATGTAATGTTGTGGTAACTCCATGTTGATCCTGTATGAGTTAAAATGTGGATGATTCGGGGTCCTCTAAGGGCACCCGACAGACTACCTGGGTTATATGACTCTCATGTGCAGTAATCAGAGGTCTTAATGATAATAATAGGTGCATGTGGGCCATATAATTTAGGTGGTTCTGCCACACTTAGGCATGAAATTTCTCACGGACAACCCAAATGTTGTGGAAGCACTCAAGGTTGGTACTTTTATACCAGTAGTAAATACTTAAACTTTTTATCGTATAATTTTTCATTTATGGAAGCCCTAGGTATCAATTTTACTTTGTATTACAAGTGCAGAATCTAAATTTGTCACTTTTAGCTTTTATTAGTGGATCCAATTACAATTCAGTACGTAGAATATCTAGTACCAGTTGACTTGGTACAGGCTGTCAGGAAAAATGAAGCTGCTGTTCTGTAGGAGGAGCATGAGGCAATACTGAAAAAACGAGAAGAGAAGAATTCTAGAATCACATGGGACGAGTGCAAATCAATGAAGTTCACTAATCAGGTAATTTATCTGTGATGTATTTATTAGCATTCTGTTGGCATCAGGTAATTTATTTAGTACGTACTTGTTTATTTATGTGTGAGTATGTGAAAAATTGTCCAAATAATTAGGTTGCTCATGTATGCATCCATACAAGGCTTCCCATTCCTTGTTTTTGAACATCATATAATTCATTGAAACACCATGTACTGAAAGAATATTGGCCAAGACCATAGCCAAAGATCTGTGAATATTTTTCCATATAATTCTTTGCCTCTTCGTAGCAAAAATAGCTCCCTTTTGTGGAAGTTAATTTTAAATCCTGAGAGTTGCTCAAATATGAATTATTTTCATGTTTTTGCTTGCTCAATGTCATGCTCCATAACAATATTGTGCCACTAGCGTGCTACAGAATTGAGATGCCATCATCAATTCAAATGTGGGGTGGGACCTGAATTTTGACCATAATGATTAGCACTATCGAAGTTCTCATCATACTACTATTTCACATATCAGTATGCAGGAATAAAAGAAAACATAAACAATAATATTTTAATCAACTTCAAGTTTTTGTCTGGCTTATAGAAACTCATGAGCTTTGATATAATCTAGATACATCAAAACACTATATACAATATAGCTGTTGTTGGTAAAATTTCTCCAAGTTTTATTATTTTTCGTCTTTCACAGTGCGCTATTCAACTATTCATATTCATTCTCTTATTTAACTTAATCTGGTAATTTCTTCCATCTGAAGGTTATCAATGAGATAGTTCGTGCAAGTAGCCATACTCCTGGAATTTTTAGAAAGACATTGAAGGATGTGCAAGTGAATGGTATCTTTGTCTTCCCTCTGATATATGTCCTGCATGACAATAAACTCAGTTTCTTCATTACCTAAAGAAACCATATTCATTAATATGGCTGAAGTTTTTCTAGTGGGCCCACATCGGATATTCACACATTTTTATTTCCACCACTTCAGGTATATAAACTACCTGACATTTATTATATTCCTGATTCAGGGTACACAATTCCAAAGGGATGGTTGGTCTTGATAAACCCCATGGCAGTTCATCTAAATCCTTCAATTTTCAAAGATCCACTCACTTTTAATCCATGGAGATGGCAGGTTAGTGAGTATTTCTTAAAATAAACTACTCCATCCATCAAACTAATTATATTATATGGGTGCATCAACGTTGAAATGGCAAATTCGATCCTAGCTAAAAATTTACCATATCAATAAAATCTAAATTAACAAAAGGTGTATGGAGAAGGAGCTTAAAGGGGTTGAAAACTTTAGATTTCATCACTACTTAAATTATACTTTTACATCACAAGAGTATAGACCGAATAAACAAGATCTATCAAGTTGATTTTGATGAATATATGTTAGATGAAGATGAATGCAAAATGATTGGAATGCTAATTCATTTATACCCATATCGCTTAGTATCTGTCATCACAAGGCACAATTATGTTTTTCCTGGCCCTATTTGTCTGGCGTGACAAATATATATTTTACTAACATGGTCAATATATAGAGTAAAAGGATCACGTTGATGTTTCCCCCATGTCAGCTTATTTTATCACATATATCTGAATTCCTATTCATAACCCAAAAATATCATAGACAGTCTAGTTCAGTTTAGAAGAATATTATCTGTGACCATACCATGACCTCACCAAGAACAAAACCTAGAAATTCTTCTGCCTAGGAAAGAATGCAATTATGGAATCTGTGCCGGTCAAAGTAACTCAAGTTTGACCGAGTTTATAGCAAATAATATTAGCATTTATGTATCTAAACAAAAATTATTACTACAATATATTCTATATCCAATATAATGGTAATTATCTTATATCATGAATGATAGTAGTTTTTACATAAATTTAGTCAAAGTTCAAACTGTTTTACTCCTCGAAAAAGGAGAATTACATTCTTTCCCAGACGGAGGAAATATGTACTACACACCGATAAATACATGTAAAACCATGAAATAAATAACTAGACACCTAGACAGCAGTTGTTTAACTTTGAAATAGTTTTGAGCATGCATAAATGTACTGCTAAAATCTATAGGAGGCCCAGGGGAGCTCCTTAACGAAGAATTTCATAGCATTTGGAGATGGTGCAAGGCATTGCATGGGTGCTGACTTCACTAAGCTTCAGATGGCAATGTTCCTCCATGAATTAGTCACGAAATACAGGTAGAAATGCATACTGACTACAATTTACATTTATTTATGTTTCATACAAAGTTATTGTTTTGATAAAATGCTTGAAAAGTTACAAACGCATATATGTCATTGAGAAAACATAGTGCGACCTTTATATCAACTACTATGTCATATGGAACTCGCATGGGAATATATCAACCACTAATACAAACATAGCTATTTCTTCCAATATTTTTTTATTGGTGGTGTTGTAAGTGTGTTACTACCTCCAATGGTTTTCGTTTGATGTCTTATACAAGAGTTTTTGCCTAGAATTAGTACAACTATCTTTTCGGAAACATCAAACATATTGGAGGTAGTATATTTATTGATGTTCTTTTCTGGGAATGTAGATGGAAGGAGATCAAAGGAGGTCAAAAGTTTCGTATTTCGGACCTTGTGTTCCTGCAAGACTATCACATTCAGCTTTTTCCAAGGTCCTAATTATAATAAAATTGATGAACGCATATGCACTATATATGTACCATCATGGGTGAATGTAGCATGGCATGGGGATGCAACAGTATGCATGTATTGTCATCTAAATAACAACCTTATGTAGTGCGTACTTTTTTATTTATGTGTGAGTATGTGAAATTATTGTTGCAATAATTAAGGTTGCTCATGTATGCATCCATACAAATGTATCTAATTCTTGAAAGTGATGGTTGAACAAATGTAAGTTAAGTTTATTATGTACATCTCAATTAGTATCAATTGGTTGTCCTAGAAACTAAGTTTCACTAGAAATTTGTAGAAAACAAGCTTTAGCTTTCTGTAAGTTGTTAGGTTTAGTCAAACATCAAAAATTGAGGCGGGGAGGCACAAAGTATAAAGTGAAGTATCGCTCATATATTTGGCTAGTTTGGGGGTTTCATTTAGGCCTGATCCCATGGTTGTTTGTAGGCTTTATTAATTGGACTTGGCCTAGGTGTGGTTGTTGCGCGCTATTGTTCTTACAGCCCCTGCCATCCATGTTGCAATAGTTTCTCATGAAACAAAATAAAGAGTTGCGATAGGCTATACTACAACATAGTCATCTCGTTGTAATGCACCCTATTGCAACAGAATAAGTTTGTTATAATAGCTTTTATTGTGGCTAGAATTGTGATATAGCAAGCAAGGGGGAGGGGAACTTTGTTTTCTCCTATTCAATTACCTCTTGTTATGTGTGCAACAACATTCAGACAAACTAAAACCACCCATGGGTGTTCAAGTGAGTGGTGAAGGTCAAGGTCCCATGCTCGTGCCACTTGCCGGTGCTTGTGCTCACCACCTTGCATGTTGCATGCTAACGCTTAGGAAACACTTAGCAAAGAAGGAGAAGGGAGAAAAGAGGGGCTACTTATAAATTTCATGTCATGTTGGATATTGACTCCATCTGCATGTCACATCTAAGGGCCAAATGAAGGAGTATGAACCTGTGTTGAACCACTTAAAAAGTTTCTAGACTCGAAACTTGAATCTAAAGGTTAACTAACGTGGTATGGACCTAAGATAAACCACTTAAAAAGTCTCCAGGCCTGGAATTAAACTTTTAGAGTTGATGGACCTAACTTGGACCTCTGATGCATTTAACTATCTTATTTCTTACTTCTCGATTGCCTTGTTTGGTTTTTTGTAGCCGCTTTGTTGGTTTCCTATTGGTGTGAGAACTACTTTGCTTGTCCTCACCAGTTTTATCTGCTCCTTGTTGATTGATCGATCAATCTAGTAACTACTGTTGTGTTACAGTCTAGCTTCTAGCAGCAGATTGATACATTACGAGGAGTAAAATACACTAATGGTCCCTAAACTTGGGACAATGGTGTCATGTTAGTCTAGAGACTTAGAAAATGTTAGTTTCAAGTACAAAAACATGCCCCATGGTGACAAATAGCTCCAAACAGGTCCCGAGCCAACCTGATAGCGTACGGGGCATTCCACGGTGGCACCAACCAGATCTAGAGAGGTTTTTGGCGCCCTACTACATTGCTGAACTTTGAAAATCACCCCTTGATTGTTTTAAATTATTATCCTTATCCTTACAATTACATTCTCCATCCAACCCAAAATCAAGTGTTCCTAGCCCTCGGTATTGTCCGGCGGTTCTCCTCCGCGTGTGTTGTTTTTTTTTGATAAAGATGAGAAAACTAACCACATGTCCTTTTAGTGCCGTTTTACTCATGATGTTTAGTCCGTTATATCACCTGGTTTCAAGCTTATCATAATTGCAGAGTGTGTAAAATGTGCTTGAGACTTGGTTGTGGTGTCTTGGTAAAGAACTAAAACCATTACCTTTGCAAGGAGCAACAGCTACATGCATGTAAGCCAATGTCACGTAGTAACATCGGCACAGCTAGCGCCCGGACGTCCGACGGATAGCCCATGTCCGGACGCCCGAGTACAGGTAGGTTGCTGCGCCTTTTTCTTTAACTCTCCGCTCTTCTATAATTTATTCCGTGCGTGTTTGCCTACTCTGTCTCCACATGCTGCCGTTGCTGCTGCAGCATGCAAGTTCTAAAAAAGTGACTGGCTAAGTGCTATTAATTAATTAATTCTATAGAAGACGGTGAGATGGAGATACTAGTGAGCACGTCCATCTGCATGTCAAGAGTGTTGGCACGTACAAAACATCTGCATGTGGCCGCATGTGCAAGATCCTGTTGCACTCCTATGCGCGTGTGCTGCTGCTGCGTGCCGCTGCTGGGATGCACACGCCTGCTGCTGCTGCGCCGCTGCTTGGCTACACGCACCCCCATGCGACTGCTGCTGTGCGCCTAGGCATGCTTGTCTACTGCTTCGCAAACTTTTATGAACTACTTCTCACCGTATGTTTAAAATAAATAAAATATTTGGAACATACTATTACAACAAATAGGCATAGCCACTGCAACATCAGCAACATCTACATAAAATACTTACAACATATTTCTAAAATAGCTGAAACATTTAAAACATACACTTGCGTATAGCCATTATAACATATACAACTACAACATATGAAATACCAGATAAAACACTTGTAGCATACGTATGAACAGATGAAATATGGGAAACATATAATTGCAACATACGTGTATATATATAGCTACTGCAACATATGCAACACCAGATAAAACATTTGCAACATACATTTAAAACGGATGAAATATTGAAAACATACAATTGCAACATACGTGTACAACCATTGCAACATATGCAACACGGGATAAACACACTTGTAATATACATTTGAAACAGATAAAACTATACAATCGCAACATACGTATATAGCCATTTGCAACATATACAAATACCAAATCTACTTTTGCAATATTCACCTGAAACATACATTTTAAAACACATGGGATATAAAGACCACGATTCAACATGGAACTCAATGCCATGGAGTGACACAGAGGTTGGTGGTGCGGAGTTCATCCACACACAAATTAGTTTCCATTTTAATATGCATGTATGTGCATATACACACACCACCGGTGACATGCATCCTTAAAAAAAATACTAAGCATTGCATGTCTGGATGAAAAAATTCCACATGGCCAAAGTCGCCCATGTTTTGAGACTGCATGCACACCAGGAAAGTGGTGGAGACCACGTACGAGATGTGATGTAGCAGGGCATGACAGCACTAATTAAGTGGCTAGTATGCATGTTTGGATTCCTATGACCGGTGATTGATCAGATGAAGTGAGCTATTTCCCATGCGTGACTAGAGAAAATTAATTGAAAAAAATCATGATAATTAATGAAGGTTTGGGGGCGGGACTCGCGGGGTGCGCGGTGTGCAACGTGGACGGGTTCGTCCGGACGGACGGACGCCCTGTATGGAGAATTACGGTAGTAACATCTCAACTATATATTGGCGTGCGTGTGTGGTCAACCAATTAGGTTCTAGACAGGGGCAGACCTAGGGCCTGGGCTCGGGGGCTGCAGCCTCGGTCCAGCCCAAGCAACACTGAATACACCGCCTAGCCATGAAAGAAAGCCCAACACTAGTGGATACAGGCTCATCTGCTTGCCTGATGGTCTCTATTATATTTGCGTGGCCTTCAAAGGTTCAGCCTTCTAGTCTCTGTTCGTTTCTGCTTCAAATGCGTTCAGAACGCGCGGTGGCTGGTGACAAAAGGAAAACGGTTGTTTTCTCAAGCTCCGAGTAGGAACAGCAGCAACAAGGTACTTCATTCTTGGTCTGTGTGTTGGGCCGGGATGCAGCAACAATTAAAGAGGGCCTAAAAGGTTAGCACTTCAATGGCCGGCATGCACCAGCCCTTGTAAGCTACGATCGTGGCTTACAAATTTTACAGCAGTGAGAAATGTCTCATCCAAATACTACGGGGGTTCTCCTCCAAAACAAAACAAAAAATACCAAAAAAAGAAGAACAATTAGGAACGAATTTTTTTTTTTGCGAGCAAAGAGAGAAAACTTTATTAGCTAGTCTCCGGCAAATTACAATTGACTCTAAGGAAGGACCAGGCACACGCAGGCGCTCGTCCTGACCAAGTCGCAGAATGTTTACATTGTCTAGCTAATAAAGCTAATGTGTTAGCAACTTGATTGCAATCTCTCTTTACTAGGGAGCACTTCCAGTTTCTCATTAGCCGGACCAGTCCACTTGCTTCCTCCATGATTGGGCCCACCTCCGATCTATCCACCGTTTTGGTTTCTGAGGGAAGCTAAAATTCTTGTGCAATCTGTTTCAACAATAAGTTGAGATAATCCCCATGGATGCGCCCAGCGGAGGCCTTCAGTACAGGCGAGAGCTTCTGCTTCCGGAGCGCTATTGCATTTTCCGACGATTTTGCAAGCTGTAAAAATCACTGTCCCATTGGAGTCTTTGGCCACGGCTCCCACTCCAGCATCCCCTGACTGCTCCTTATAAGAGCCATCCACGTTCAACTTGGTCCAGCCTTCCATCGGGGGTTCCCATTGCCTTGTCGATCTAGTGAGCTGGTGGATATGTGCTACTGATTGTCCATCACTGTGCACTTCCTGCTTCCCCTTACTGTCCAACGGAAGGGCCCAGCCTGCCTATTCCAAGCTCGACGGTAGCTTTGCAGAAAGCCAACTGATTCTGTCACCGGTGTATGGCCTGTCCCGTGTGTCATACCATTGTGAACATGCCAGGCACGCCACAGGAGAAGAAGGATCAGGCTGCGCTGCTCCTTCGAACATCTATCCAGAAGAAGCAACAACCAGTCTTTCCCAACATATGTGAACTGTTCATCATCCGGCAACTCCCGATGTTCAGACATGGCAAACCGCAGTGCCTTTGCTTGGGGGCATACAACCACAACATGATGGCTAGTTTCAATTTCATTGACACAGATCACAGACTGGGGATGCATCCAAGCGTCTTTTGCATTTATTACCTTTAGTCGGCAAAATGTCCCTCCTCAGTTTCCAAGCAAAAATTCTCACCTTTGGGGGAACATCACAAGTCCAAATATTGCTCCACAATTTCCTATCCCCCGCTGGCCTGGAGCTAGAGGCTGTGCTAACCTCCCTTCTCACCGAAAAAATTCCTGTCTTCTCTGGTTGCCAAGCAAAAAAATCCTCCGTTCTTCTTGTTGCAAGCCTGATCCTGGAGATGGCATCAACATCCGCAGCATTGAACAGACCACGTAGTAGGTTGTAATCCCAGTTATTTCCTTCTGTGTTGAGTAATTCGGCAACCCAGTGAAGCCTGCACCTCCCTCTTCTAGTTGAGACCCTGTGTGAGAATTCTCTGGGGATCCATGGATCCCTCCAAATTCGAATTTGCTTCCCATCACCCACTCTCCAAATGGCTCCTTTTTTCAGCAGATTTAAACCACGCATAATTGCCTGCCAAGTCGAAGAAGGGTTAGAGCAGAAAGTTGTATCAAGCAAATGACCGTGGGGGTAGTATCTAGCTTTCAATAATCTTGCACATAGGCTGTCAGGATAAATTAGGAGGCTCCAGGCTTGCCGGGCGAGCAAAGCTTGGTTGAACAGACGCAGGTCCTTAAAGCCAAGACCTCCCCAACCCTTCTTGAGAGTCATTTGATCCCAGGCTAGCCACGCCATCTTCTTTTTCCCTTTCTCTGTACCCCACCAAAATTCTCGAATTAGACTCGTTAGCTCATCATTGAGTTAGTGGTAGCTGGAAAACACTCATTATGTATGTGGGTAAAGCTTGCGCCACCGCTTTAATCAACACCTCCTTAGCTCCTGAGGACATCGATTTCTCTGAGTAATCCGTAAGACGTTTACCAAGCCTTTCCTTGATTGATTGTAATTTGTCCTTCTTCATACATCCTCGTGTTGTCGGCAGCCCCAAATATTTTGCATCGAAATCTGTAACTTGCACATTTAGGATGGTCCTCACCTCCTCCTGATCCGAGGGATTCCCATTTGGGCTCAACATTATAGAGCATTTAGCCGGGTTAAGTAGTTGTCCCGTGCAGCGCTCGTAACATGACAAAACTTCCTTGCAACTGCCCTGAAGAATAAAAGAGTATCATCGGCAAATAACAGATGAGATATACCGGGCGCACCCCTGCAAATCTTCAGTTCCTTCAGAGTCTCATCTCGAATCCTCCTATTAATCAGCTGAGACAAACCATCAATTAGGAACGAATTTAAGTTGAATAGAACTCGAAAAAAGATCGGCTGAGATCAACAAGCACACCTCGACCAACACTACTCTCCCCCACAAAATCGCAAGGCACGTGACTTGAACTACCCTAATTGGATTGGTCGACATTGCCCCAAGGCAAAATTTGCACTGCGCATGATGTTGGCAAATAGCACATCTAATATTTCATAATATAATTAGGGAGGGTAGAATTGCGCCTGTGTAATTTCTGCACCCGAGTCAATCTAAAAAAAGAGCGAGCGTCTACCTCTCCCACTGACAGAGCGCACAATTTTCCATTCTCCTCCTTTGCTTCCAATAGTTTTTTCTACCATTCTATCTACCATTGCCGCCTTAACTGGGGTCCACCGTTTTCATCATCAAGTTAGTCGGCAATAGTTTTCTGCCATTCTATCTACCATTGCTGACACAACAAGTTAGTCGACAATAGTTTTCTACTATTCTATCTTCCATTCTATCTATCATCTTCAACAGTTCAACCAAATCGGTAGTCCTCCATACTCGTTTGCCAATACCTTACCGCTATTGCCGATTATCCATAGCCCAACCCCTTATTCTAAAGTATATATGTCTGCATGAAATAAACTTAAAGTCACACATATCTATGTTGCGAGTATAACATACTTTGTTTTTAGATTTTATAAGAGATTTTTTAAAGACAGGATATTACCTATGTGATGGACACTAATATTTACATGTATACTCGAATCTAAGCACAAGATGGTATGGAGATATGACAGAATTTATTTGTGGATTTATTGGTGCACGAAAGAAATGGATATTGAAGATTTCTTTCTGACGATATAAAATGTTATCATAGCCGCATCACGAAAAGATGTTATACTCACAATATAGATATATGTGGCGCTCGCGCTCTCCATGACCATATTAATTTCATAGGCCTTGTCTGTTGGATTAAATATCATTTTAACATCGTATTTAATTTTATAATATTATTATCTTATCCTTCAACTCATGTGTTTTTAGTAACAACGCATAGGCACAAACCTAGTGATAATAAAAAACAACAAGAATAGACTAAATATATAGTGTTACGGCCAAGAGTTCATGCATAAAAGGTTGTTTTTTTATATATATATTTGCTTCGCTAAGGGTAATTTGGGTTTTACTCATGGCGAAGGTTCCTAAATGAGTTGTTAAATCCAAAAAGAACATTTTAAATTTACCTTCCATATTTCATAATCTATTTTAATTTTTAATAGAATAGAGTTTATGAGTGTTTGTTTCTAAACCTATTCAAGTGACGATTTGTTTTAATACAATTTCTCCAAACTAAAGTTTAACTATTGTTTTCCTAAAATAGTTATGTTCAAAGGTATGAGCAAGTTTGAATTTGAGTTGGCTCTCAACTTCAAACTGAGCGATGTTATACTTATTTTCTCTTTCTAATTTCCTAAGTCAATTTGTGTAGTAGATACATCGTGCATGTATGTGTGTGCCTTGGCTTTCGCTTAGTTTCAGTTGGAATCGGAGTCAACTTTTTTTGGTGAAAACCCCTAAACTTTTTTAGAAATTGATGAAAACCCTTATTAGGGCATGTTCGTTTGCAAATTGGTTGGAGGGGATTGAGGTGGTTTAAATCCCTAGCAAGTTAAAAGTTCCTCTTAATTCCTCCAATCCTCTTCAACCCTCATGAAATGGGGCAATAACCGAAAGGTCTTAGTATAAAAGAAGGGAAACCTTCCCTAATGGGCAGCTGGCCAACAGGGCAGGGCCCGTTCAGTTAAGCTTTTTTGGTCTGAAACGGTCCGGAATAATTTTAGCCTAATTTATGAATGGTTGCAGGCTCGCAACAATTCCACATCATTCCGGACCGCCAACCAACGGGCCTGAGTTGCGCCGACAAAACCACCTGGTCTGACGCACAAATCTGTACTCGGAACAGTTTGTTTTTCTTTCCTTTCAGTCCTGCGGCCCACGCACACATTCGCATGGCCAGCGGTAGCTCGCTAGTCACGGCGCTGCATCCTCCCTCCTTCCGTCACCACCAGCTGGGTCCCACCAGGGTCCCGCTCGTTATTTTTTCTTCTCCTGCTCGTCTTCTCTTGGTTCTGTTTCCTGTCGTTCCCTTTCTCGTGCCTGAAAACACTAGCCGCTCATTAAAAAAAGAATGGTTTGGACAAGATGCGAAAGGGGAAAGTTGCGCCCCTGGCAAGTTTTATTAATTAGTTAATCTGGAAAAGATTAAGGCTCCATTCGTTTAGGCCATTCGCGGCTAGGAATGGTTTCGCAGGGTTGAATTTAGGCCACGGTCTTGTTTAGTTTTTTTTTTTTACAAAATAAGCGCCGTAGCATTTTTATTTGTATTTGATAAATATTATTTAATTATGAACTAACTAGGTTTAAAAAATTTATCTCGCAAATCACAGGTGAACTGTGTAATTAGTTATTTCTTTTATTTATATTTAATGTTCCGTGCTTATAGTGCAAGATTCGATATGACAACTGAAAAGTTTTACAGAAATTTTTGGGAACTAAGCAAGACCTAGGTTGGTCCACAAGCGAACGGAGCCTTAGGCCATCCTTTTTCATAGCTCAGTTTCCAACGCATCTATATTTTGGAAACAGTGCATTGGAGTTTCATGATGATGAAACTCTCTCTACTTCCATGAAACTCTTATCATCTCTCTCTTCATTACTATAGCGCCACGTCAGCATATTTAATGTGCATGAAACCCTCATGAAACTCCATTGAGACTGGCTTAAAGGAAACCATCAGTTTATATTTGCAATGTTGCACGAGATCGAATGGCACTTGAACAACAAACAGGGCATGGTATTTATTGCAATTTTGTAGTGGCGAGCTTCGAGTGATGATGTGGCAAATGTGCAGTTTCCCCAACTGGCCGGCCTCTGTGATCGATTGTCATGTTCAACCTGCATGTGATTGTCATGTTTGAGCAGTGCGCCTGTGCTAGCATTTGAAAATGCATACTATGACCTTGTTTAGTTCCTAATTTTTTTTGGTTTTGGAACTGTAGCACTTTCGTTTTTATTTGATAATTATTATCCAATTATAGACTAACTAGATTTTAAAAGATTCATCGCGCGATTTATGGGCAAATTGCACAATTAGTTTTTTCCGACTATATTTAATGCTTAATGCATGTGCTATAAGATCCGATGTGACAGGAAATCTTAAAAAGTTTTTGATTTTTAGAATGGTCTAAAGGCCTATTTAGATCACCCAAAATTCAAAAAAATTTCAAGATTTCATGTTACATCGAATCTTGCGGCACATATATGGAGCATTAAATATAAATGAAAACAAAAACTAAATGCACAGTTTATCTGTAATTTACGAGACAAATCTTTGAGTCTACTTAATCTATAGTTAGATAATAAATGTCAAATACAAATAAAAGTGCTACAGTATCAAAATTTAAAAACTTTTTGAAACTAAACAATGCCTATGTAAGGCCTTGTTTAGTTGGCAAAAATTTTCGTTTTTGACCACTGTAGCACTTTCGTTTTTATTTGACAAACATTGTTCAATCACGGAGTAACTAGGCTCAAAAGATTTATCTCACAAATTACAGGTAAACTGTGCAATTAGTTTTTATTTTCATCTATATTTAATGCTTCATGCATGCGACCAAAGATTCGATGTGACGGGGAATTTTAAAAATTTTTAGGAACTAAACAAGGCGTAAACCTTGCATGCATCCTGCATCAGTGGACAGTGATGGCCACCCGGGGCGAGACCTGGCTGGATCGATCTAGGGTCAACTCAGTTGGCTTGCTCGGTACTGGTCTTGTTTTTTAAAAAAAATTTGAGTTTAACTAATGTAGTATTTTTATTTGTATTTAATAATTAGTATATAATCATAAACTAATTAGGTTTAAAAAATTCATCTTGTAACTTACACGCAAACTGTATAATTAATTAGTTTTTTTAGTTTATATTTAATATTCTATACACGCATTTAAAAATTTGATGTGACAAAGAATCTTAATTTTTTATTAAAACTAAACAAGGCCTATGTAGCCCCATGATCGGTTCTCATGGACTGTTGATTTCTGACCGATGCCGCCGAAGACGCTGCGGCATCCGTTTGTTATTTCTGCTGATCGGCAGAGATGATGATGCTGATTAAATTTCCAGCTATTAACGAAAGGAAGGTCAGTCAGTCCCGTTCACAGAAAGTTAGTTAGCAGTAACAGTGGTCGCTAAACCCACATAATACTCCTACTCCTGCAGCTACGGTAGTACGAGTCAGTGAAGAAAAGGACTGCCCCATCCTGGAACAAAAAAAAAAAAGTGGCCTGCAGTTGTCCAGCGAGCCTATTTTGTAGGGTGGGCTAAAGTGGGCTTGAAGGCAAATCCGCGCCGCTTGCATATTGAATCGGCTGTGATCAACTGTTGATTTCTGACCGACGCCGACGAAGACGCTGCGGCATCTGTTTGTTACCTCCGCGGATTGGCAGAGATGGTTCTGATTACCGGCCACATACATACGTATTAACAAAAGGAGGGCCAGTCAGTGCCGTTCACAGCAAGTTACAAGTTAGTTAGGACACTCATAATGCAGACTCTATCATAGAGTCTAAAGTTATTTATTAACTCGAATAATGTGGACTTGGAGTCTAAATAAGACTTGGAGTCTTATTTTTTCTACCTCTTTCTTAAATAAATATGCTGCCACATCAGCAAAATACCATAAATAATATGTAATTAAATGTCTTGAACTCTGTGATAGAGTCTTGCATTGTGAGTGCCCTAGTAACAGTGGTCGCTAAGTCTAAACCACATATCCCTACGTTCGTACGAGTCAGTCAAGAAAAGGATGTACTAAGGGTCTGTTTAGATTGGGAACGAAAATTTTTTGGGTGTCACATCGAATGTGTCGGAAGGATGTCGGGAGGGGTTTTTAGAAACTAATAAAAAAACAAATTACATAGCTCGTCAGGAAACTGCAAGACAAATTTATTAAGCATAATTAATCTATCATTAGCATATGTGGGTTACTGTAGCACTTAAGGCTAATCATGGAGTAACTAGGCTTAAAAGATTCGTCTCGCGATTCTCAACTAAACTGTGTAATTAGTTTATTTTTTTTATCTACATTTAATGTTTCATGTATGTGTCCAAAGATTCGATGGGATGGATGAAAAAATTTTGGGTGGGGAACTAAACGGGGCCTAAGGCTAGGCAGGTAGGCAGGCTCCATGCATGCATGTGTCCATGTGGGTGAACAAGAAAAAAACAATGAGCATGCATCTTCTTGCATGGCCTTGTTCAGTTCCAAATTTTTTTAGAAAATCGACATTGTAACACTTTCGTTTGTATTTGACAAATATTATTTAATCATGGACTAACTAGGATTAAAAGATTCGTCTCGTCAATTCCGACCAAACTGTGCAATTAGTTTTTATTTTTGTCTATATTTAATATTTCATGCATGCGTCTAAAGATTCGATGTGACGGAGAATCTGAAAAATTTTACAAATTTTTTTGGAAACTAAACAATGCCGTAGTTGCATGTGTAGCTTGACAGGGAATTAGAGAAACTTCGCAGCGCGATCGGTCATGTGCCTGGTGCCCCCCAGTTGTTGCGGCGTTGTTTAAATTAGTCCCTCCCACGGGCGCTCGTGGTCCAGCTAGCTGCGCAAATCGCAAAACAAAGGTGCGGTTGTTGGGGACGGGGGAGATGGACAAGGGAAAGGGAGGGAGGGACGGACGGAAACTGTCGGCGGCTCTTCTGTGCTCGGTTGGCAGACCACGGGCCCACGGCTGCCACTTGAAAATGCCCAGCTCGGCTGGAGCGGCGACTGGAGAGCGGTACCGAGGGAGGGAAGGAAACAGACGAAATTTCAGAAAGCGCGTGGAGCGTTGTGGCCTAGATCAAAAACAGCACTCTAGCACTAAATTTGTTTGTCAGGTCAGCAAAATTCTCTCTCCAGACCCAATTTTCGTTGGCTCAGCAACTCCAACCTAACTCCTAGACAAGTCCGTATTCTAAATCTAGAGACTTCATCTAAAAAAATCAACTCCAACCCACCTCCTACTTGGGCTCTCATTTTTCATGCCCTGTTTCAGCACCTTACATCTAGAACCCTCTATCCTACTTGTTTAGAAGATGGGTTGGAGTTGGGTCTTAATTTGAGCCCCTACTTTTTTTTTTATCATAGCATGTAAATAAAAATTTAAAGACTTGATCCAAAAGGCCGTTTTGGCCGGTTTCTTTCCTCCCCATAGCTAGAACCTCCTATGCGCCGCGGCTGGCTACCCTCTAGCTTTGCCACCAGGTGGTGCCACGCCAACCTCATACTCCCCTTCGACGAGCGTCCTCCACGGCGCGTTGTGAAGCCCAATCATGCACCACCTTCTCGCGGCCCTACTCGACGCCCGATCCTGGCCTGCTCCTGCGTGTGGAAAGGGAGGAACGGGCCGGGGAGACGTTTTTACTTTTTACTTGCGTCGTTCGGCACGGGATCCTCGTGCGGTGCCACTGCACTGCCACGTACGAGTACGTCCACACCACACGCCCTCCTGCCTGCGTTTCGTTCCCAATATTCCCATCCCTCGCCAGTTTCGTGCTCTTTCATTCGTCATCAGTTTCGCTTCGAGGCCGGCCTTTGTTCTCTTCGTTCTGTTTCTGTTTAGTTTTCTAAAAAATTTTGCAAAATTTTTCAGATTCCCCGTCACATCGAATCTTTAGACATATACATGAAGTACTAAATATAGACAAAAATAAAAACTAATTGCACAGTTTGGTCGGAATTGACGAGACAAATCTTTTGAGCCAAGTTAGTCCATGATTGGACAATATTTGTCAAATACAAACGAAAGAGCTACGGTGTCCATTTTGCAAAATATTTTGGAACTAAACAAGGCCTCATTCTCGTGTTCAGTCGGTGGATCGGAGCCATGTCATGTGTTGCCTACTGTCGTCGGGTCCTCGTTTCGTTTTTTTTTTCATATCAAACAATTTCTCAAATTATTTGTCAAGCTTTCATCTTTAATAGCCTTGGCAACACAACATTCTCGTGTGCTACTAGTAGCTAGCCAGGTCTACCAACAAAAAAAAAAACAAGGTAAATTCATAAAACGTATACTTTTTTTTTCCACATTTGAAACGATACGTTTTTAGAGGAACTGAAGTCACCTTGTCCGTTTCCTAAACTGTTTTATATCTGTCATGATCGGTGATGGGAAGATTAGAATAATGCAATCGTTTACACGAAATCGATCTTAGGGATTTTCTCTTCAAAAATAAAAAAGGTACGTACGTGATCTACATGCTATTTAATGGTTGATTGATGAACTTTTGACGATGACAAAAAACAATGCGCAAGCTGCAGTCTGCAGGTAGTACAAGTATGGAATTCTTATAAATGTATCTCTGCGCTGTCGGTCATCCATGCTACCTGGCTTTTCTAATCTAATTAATTAATATTTATACAATGTTCTACTGAAAGAAATAACGCATCACCACAGTATCTACTCCTACTTGTCCATGTCTCAGTTTTTATTTTTTGTACAGCTATCTAGCTCCGAGCTGAATTAATTTTACAAGTATTCATGATCTACCGGTAACTAATTGCTACTAAACAATGTCCGGTCTTGCATCTATTTGCGGTCTATACTACTTGTTTTGTCATTCACTACGCTGCATGCCACGGCGCCAATTAAGCCCACATGAGAGAGTGGTTCCATTCAATAAAAAAGAGCATTACTCACATGCACCACACCTAATGACACTTGACCTACCACATCCCCACGCCTTGATTCTCGATCATCACCTTTTTTTTGGTATATCTTTATATATTATTAGGCTCATGATAGTGGCACTATATTATATATAGAATAGAAGCAGCAAATATGTTTCCATTCCTATACTGAGCCTCACTGTTAGTCTGTTACTGTGCTCCGGTGACTGAGCCCTATCAGTTAACTTCTAGGATTATTGGGTAAATTATTCACAAGTCAAAGCGGAGGTGATTCCCCCTCCCCTCCCCCGCGCAAAGTATGGGTGATACAAAAGATAGTATGTTAATTATGTGTCTCGAGAAACTCCCTTAATTTTGCCTTGCCAAGTGGGGCTCTATTGTTTATCACCACTCTATCTCCATTATCCACCACACCAAATCTTGCCTTAGTTACCTCTTTTTTTTTTGGTGACTTTCTTGCTTTTCATTATCAACCGGCTGAAGCCTCGGTAGAAATTAGATCATACACGCACATTGGAGTTACATGCCACGTCTCTGAGATGCAATGCTGAAACTTGTTTAGCTAAAGTAAAGGTTTGACACTTGATCTACTCCAATGTGAGGAAGGCCACTCGCTGAAGGTTGCCTCCCATTATAACACCATGCTAAAAATGGTGGCCCGAACTAATTTTTTTAGGTGACTTGTGGTAATATAAACTAAATCTATCTTAATGGAATGCTGTGATAAATACAAAAAAAAATAAACATACTTTTAGAAAAAATATGGGTAAAACCCTAGCCTAGCTCACCACCATGAAATTAGTATTATACAAAAGCAAGCATATAAAGATAGCATGAACAATGGAATGTGCATTCCAAAACAATCTGACCCAATGCAACACTGACCCATTGTAACCATCCAAAAAAGACGAGACATGGGGTTTGCAAGGTTTTCTTATAACCGACAACATGCTACTAGTTATAAAAAACTGAGTCCAAAACTCTCTACGGGCAATTGTACCAAAAAAAACCGATAAATTTTCTTTTGAGTAATTTTGATGAATGAAAACCTTAGGCCCTGTTTAGTTCCCCACCCAAAAAATTTTCATCCATCCCATCGAATCTTTAGACACATGCATGAAACATTAAATGTAGATAAAAAAATAAACTAATTACACAGTTTGGTTGAAAATCGCGAGACGAATCTTTTAAGTCTAGTTAGTCCATGATTAGCCTTAAGTGCTACAGTAACCCCACATGTGCTAATGGCAGATTAATTATACTTAATAGATTCGTCTTGCAGTTTTCTGACGAGTTATGTAATTTGTTTTTTTATTAGTTTCTAAAAACCTCTCCCGACATTCTTCCGACATATCCGATGTGACACCTAAAAAATTTTTATCTTTAATCTAAACAGACCCTTAGTCGAACCTGTTTTTTCCGACTGAAATTCTATACCCAAGTTAGCATCATCAGGTGTCGCTATTATCTCTTCCCTTAATCCTTACCCAGGCCAGCAAGACACACTAGTTAAGCTGATCAGACATTCTACCAAACCTTTTTCCCTCCCTCTCTGTCTCTCTCTCTCTCATACTACCACCACTGTCAGTCATCAGTCCAATTGTTGCCGTTTTGGTGCTGCACCGACACCGACACTTCCTCTCTCCTCTCTCTCTCTCACTAACCCCTCTCTTTTTCTTTAGAGGAAAAAAAAGAAGAAAAAAAAAGAAAAGCCCCACCACCACCACCACCATCACCATCAGCATCACCCACGCTAATCAGCAGGCAGCTGGTAACAACGCGGTGGTTGCGCTGCTCTGGAGAGCAAGCAACGCACCTCCACCAACGCCAGCCAACGCGGCGCGGCATTATTATACCACCCACCCTTTCCCACAGCTCATACCAGAGCCAGCCCAGAGCGGCGCCGCGCGCACGCAGGAGCAGCAGCCCCAGCAGCTTGAGCGGCCGCCGCGGGGAGACCATACACCAGAGTGGGAGAAGGAGGACTACCTACATTTCCCTGTGCCGCCGCCGCGAGATCCGGCGTGGGGGGTGTGGGGCGCCAGAGATGGAGGCGAGCGCGGGGCTGGTGGCCGGCTCGCACAACCGGAACGAGCTGGTGGTGATCCGCCGCGAGTCAGGCGGAGCCGTCGGCGGGGGTGTTGGAGCGGCGCGGCGGGCGGAGGCGCCGTGCCAGATATGCGGGGACGAGGTCGGGGTGGGCTTCGACGGGGAGCCCTTCGTGGCGTGCAACGAGTGCGCCTTCCCGGTGTGCCGCGCCTGCTACGAGTACGAGCGCCGTGAGGGGTCGCAGGCGTGCCCGCAGTGCCGGACACGGTACAAGCGCCTCAAGGGGTGCCCGCGCGTGGCGGGCGACGAGGAGGAGGACGGCGTCGACGACCTGGAGGGCGAGTTCGGCCTGCAGGGCGGCGGCCCCGGCGGGCACGAGGATGACCCGCAGTACGTCGCGGAGTCCATGCTCAGGGCGCAGATGAGCTACGGCCGTGGCGGCGACGCGGCGCACCCCAACGGCTTCGGCCACGTCGTCCCCAATGTGCCGCTCCTCACCAACGGCCAGATGGTACACTCCTCTTCCTCTCCTCTCCTCTGCTGCTGCTTGCATTGCTTGCTTTCGGTTCAGATTCAACTCGATCGTGACTGACATGCTCGCTGCGTCTGCGTCCTGTTGTAGGTTGATGACATCCCGCCGGAGCAGCACGCGCTCGTGCCGTCCTACATGGGCGGCGGCGGCGGCGGGGGCAAGAGGATCCACCCGCTCCCCTTCGCAGATCCCAACCTCCCAGGTGCGTGATTCACGCTGTTTGGTGATGGAATCTGGCAATGCGGATGCCATAATAATGTCTACCCGACCCGTGTGCTGATGACCGTCTTGCATTGGTGTCGCCGCAGTGCAACCGAGATCCATGGACCCGTCCAAGGATCTGGCCGCCTACGGCTACGGCAGCGTGGCCTGGAAGGAGAGGATGGAGGGCTGGAAGCAGAAGCAGGAGCGCCTGCAGCATGTCAGGAGCGAGGGAGGCGGTGATTGGGACGGCGACGACGCAGATCTGCCACTGTATGTGATGTGCTCATCCACACTTGTGTTTGACTATTAGTTGTTCCTACCACTAGCTGCTTTGATTACTTTCCTTTGTGTGCCGAGTGCTGACGGTGCACTACAGTCCGTATGCTTATTACTGAGGTTAGCTTGATGCCAGCTGCTTGCACTAGATATCTAAGAGCATCTCCAACAGTTATGCAATTGGACTTTGCATTCTTGAAATTTACTAAAAATCTTAAAAATTGCTCTCCAACAGTTTTGCATTTCACTTATGCATTTTGGCAAACTTGGCATTTGATGGACCAAACTTGGCATTTTTGCATAGGCACAATGGCTTGACAAATTTGATATCCCGAGAATCTTAGACTCCTTGTCGTGCCCGTACTCTCCACGTCGTGGTAGTTTCCCACGATACGAGTCCTCGCGCGCGACTATTCTCGTTCCCCCGCGCGCCGCCTCCTTTTTTCTGCGCGCCGCCTCCTTTCTTCGCGCGGGGACGAAGGAGATCCATCACCGCCTCCTTTTCTTGCAGCGACGCGAGGCTAGGAGATCCATCGCCGCCTCCTCTCCTTCCTTCATGTGACACTACGCCAGCTAGGAGATCCATCGCCGCCTCGTTTTGTTGCAGCGACGCGAGGCTAGGAGATCGGTCGCAGCGACGAGAAAATTTCCCGTGAAGATGAAAGATTACCGGACAAAAAAAGTTGGGTCCACTATGAGAAATGCCAAGTAAAAAATGCCAAACACTTGGAGATGAACTTATTTTTCCTTTGGCAAAACGTTTAGGGACTTGGCAAACTCCAACAAATGACAAATTCCAATTGCATAACTGTTGGAGATGCTCTAATGAGGTACAAGAGTGCGATGTACACTTTTATTGAACTGCTAATCTCCAGCTAGGCACACATAAAAGTGCTATCCAATTTCTATGGTATTTAATCACTGTATATCAAAAAATCTGCAGGTATGTTTGTAGCTTTGTTATTACTTGCTACATTGCTAGATGCCGCACAACTATATGAGTTGGAGAGAATCCAGAATACAAGCTCAACTGTTTATGCAGTTCTGAATTTGTAGACTAAGATGATAAATCACCTATATGGAATTTTTGTGTGTGGTGTACTTGTTGCTTCATTTCATCTTAGGCCTTGCTTAGTCTCCAATTTTGTTTCAAGATTCCCTGTCACATCGAATCGTTAGACACATGCATGGAGCATTAAATATAGATAAATTTGCATCATGGTCGTTGCCTGCATATTCATAGAATCCTACATAGTGTAGATAATTTTGCATTCCATTTTAAGATCTTATCTTTATCTTCTAAGTCATCTGCAATGTAGTATATTGTAACAAAAACTTTGCCCTTTCTTTTCATAGAGTATTACTAGTATGTGGCTCTAAAATGTTCTGTAAATTTCTTGTGCAGAATGGATGAAGCTCGACAGCCATTGTCCAGAAAAGTCCCAATATCATCAAGCCGAATCAATCCCTACAGGATGATTATTGTTATCCGGTTGGTGGTTTTGGGTTTCTTCTTCCACTACCGTGTGATGCATCCGGCGAAAGATGCATTTGCATTGTGGCTCATATCTGTTATCTGTGAAATCTGGTTTGCCATGTCCTGGATTCTTGATCAGTTCCCAAAGTGGCTTCCAATTGAGAGAGAGACCTACCTGGACCGTTTGTCACTAAGGTTAGTCGCATCATTGCATGATGAGTGGAATAAATGATTGCCCAATTTTCTTTCTAAAATTCCAAAGCTAAGAAGTTCATTGTTTGTCTGACCAGGTTTGACAAGGAAGGTCAACCCTCTCAGCTTGCTCCTATTGACTTCTTTGTCAGTACGGTTGATCCCTCAAAGGAACCTCCCTTGGTCACAGCGAACACTGTCCTTTCCATCCTTTCTGTGGATTATCCAGTTGAGAAGGTCTCCTGCTATGTTTCTGATGATGGTGCTGCAATGCTTACGTTTGAAGCATTGTCTGAAACATCTGAATTTGCAAAGAAATGGGTTCCTTTCTGCAAAAAGTTTAATCTTGAGCCTCGTGCTCCTGAGTGGTACTTCCAACAGAAGATAGACTACCTGAAAGACAAGGTTGCCGCTTCATTTGTTAGGGAGAGGAGGGCGATGAAGGTACAATGTTTATCCTGTGTTGTGCTTTTCTGTGCAATGTTCTAACTTGTATGAACAGGCTAGTTACACGGGTTTGTTTTTCAATTCAGAGAGAATACGAGGAATTCAAGGTAAGGATCAATGCCTTGGTTGCAAAAGCCCAAAAGGTTCCCGAGGAAGGATGGACAATGCAAGATGGAAGCCCCTGGCCTGGAAACAACGTACGCGACCATCCTGGAATGATTCAGGTAGGCGTTTATATTCCTTAGTATTACAATGCATTCCGTTGTCCTATTTCTCTCTTTGTTTTCTTCGAACTGAAAGTTTGTTCGACTTACCGTCAAAATGCTCAAATTTGTGTGTCAACAGGTATTCCTTGGCCAAAGTGGTGGTCGTGATGTGGAAGGAAATGAGTTGCCTCGCCTCGTTTATGTCTCCAGAGAAAAGAGGCCAGGTTATAACCATCACAAGAAGGCTGGTGCCATGAATGCATTGGTAAAATCCCTGCACTTGATGTCTTTTATCATTCTTATTGTAACCTAATAGCAGTGCATGATTGATGCTTTTGTTGTTCTTTTGTGTTCATAATTGATAGGTCCGTGTCTCTGCTGTCTTATCAAATGCTCCGTACCTATTGAACTTGGATTGTGATCACTACATCAACAATAGCAAGGCCATAAAAGAGGCTATGTGTTTCATGATGGATCCTTTGGTGGGGAAGAAAGTGTGCTATGTCCAGTTCCCTCAGAGGTTTGATGGTATTGACCGTCATGATCGATACGCAAACAGGAACGTCGTCTTTTTTGATGTAAGATTCAGCTTCCCTGTTCCAACACCTTAAGCTCGTCATTTTGTTGTTCATGTCACATAGGTTTTCTAACACTTGCCTCATACAGATCAACATGAAAGGTTTGGACGGTATTCAAGGACCCATCTATGTGGGTACTGGATGTGTTTTCAGACGGCAGGCACTGTATGGTTATGATGCTCCTAAAACGAAGAAGCCACCATCAAGAACTTGCAACTGCTGGCCCAAGTGGTGTCTCTCTTGCTGCTGCAGTAGGAACAAGAATAAAAAGAAGACTACAAAACCAAAGACAGAGAAGAAGAAAAGACTATTTTTCAAGAAAGCAGAAAACCCTTCTCCTGCATATGCTTTGGGTGAAATTGAGGAAGGTGCTCCAGGTATTGTTAACCTTTCAAACATAGCTTACAACAGCACTGCTAAAGTTAAAAAAAACCAGGACAGTTCTTCTGTTCAACCATTTCATGTTGACTTCATTATTTGTTGTGTAAATGGATGAAAGCATTGTGAATAACATTTCACTGTTCTCCAGGTGCTGACGTTGAGAAGGCTGGAATTGTAAATCAACAGAAACTAGAAAAGAAATTTGGGCAGTCATCTGTTTTTGTTGCATCAACACTTCTTGAGAATGGTGGGACCCTGAGGAGTGCAAGTCCAGCTTCTCTTCTAAAGGAAGCTATACATGTAATCAGCTGCGGCTACGAAGACAAGACTGACTGGGGGAAAGAGGTCTGCATACCATATAACCTGATTCAAAGACTTTTGACTACTCTACTAAAGATGTATTATGGTACTAAGTTGATCATGGTTTCTTGCAGATTGGCTGGATTTATGGATCAATTACAGAGGATATCTTGACTGGATTTAAGATGCACTGCCATGGTTGGCGGTCTATTTACTGCATCCCGAAGCGGCCTGCATTCAAAGGTTCTGCACCTCTGAATCTTTCTGACCGGCTTCACCAGGTCCTTCGTTGGGCTCTTGGATCTGTTGAAATTTTCTTCAGCAAGCACTGCCCACTTTGGTACGGATATGGTGGCGGCCTAAAATTTTTGGAAAGGTTTTCTTACATCAACTCTATTGTATACCCATGGACATCCATTCCTCTCTTGGCTTACTGTACCTTGCCTGCCATCTGTCTGCTCACGGGGAAATTTATCACACCAGAGGTAAATATATATTATCCTTGAAAATAAAGAGAGAAAAAAAATGGTTTTATTCTTGAATCTTACCATCAATTTTAATTCAAATTGCAGCTTACCAATGTCGCTAGTATCTGGTTCATGGCACTTTTCATCTGCATTGCTGTCACCGGCATCCTTGAAATGAGATGGAGTGGTGTGGCCATCGATGACTGGTGGAGAAACGAGCAGTTCTGGGTCATTGGAGGTGTTTCCGCACATCTCTTCGCGGTGTTCCAAGGCCTTCTCAAGGTCCTCGCCGGTATCGACACGAGCTTCACCGTCACATCAAAGGCCGGGGACGACGAGGAGTTCTCAGAGCTGTACACGTTCAAATGGACCACCCTGTTGATCCCTCCAACCACGCTTCTCCTGCTGAACTTCATCGGGGTCGTGGCTGGAATCTCGAACGCGATCAACAACGGGTACGAGTCATGGGGTCCTCTCTTCGGGAAGCTCTTCTTCGCGTTCTGGGTGATCATCCATCTGTACCCGTTCCTCAAGGGTCTGGTGGGACGGCAGAACCGGACGCCGACGATCGTGATCGTCTGGTCCATCCTGCTGGCCTCCATCTTCTCGCTCCTGTGGGTCCGCATCGACCCGTTCCTTGCCAAGAGCGATGGACCTCTTCTGGAGGAGTGTGGTCTGGACTGCAACTAAAGATGAAGAGGCCGTCACTCAAAAGTTCTGTCACAGGCAGGCGAATTATGCCTGATTTTTTTTGGAATTCTTTCCTGTAGATAGAAAACACCACAGATGATCCCAGGCATTTCTTCTGTGTCCGTGCATGGTGAGGCTGTGACATCTCTGAGAGTTTTTTTCAACCGAAGACACAAGTCCATGGCTGCTGCTGGTGGTTCTTGAACATTCTTTGAGGCAGCTGCAGGGATTGATCTGCCAGCCACCGCGGGGCAGGAGAAAGGCGCCTACTGTTTGTTGATTGAGTAAATTAAAGTTTTAAGTTATACAGTCAAGTGATGCACATTCCAGAGTATGTCCTGCCCATTGTATTCCCCATTTACAGTTGTATATTAGCAACAAGAACAGATTGGTTAGGAGTTGATTCTTTTTTAGCAATGTGCCCTTCCCCTGTGTTGTAAAATCCGCCGCCCATTCGCCCAAAACCGTGGTGGGCGGCGCTGTTTGCTGCTTCTGTGATGGTATAGAAACGAGACCACTTGTTGTTCTTTGACATATTGATGAAGGAACGAAGGTCCAGGTTGGAATGGAACACCTGGTCCGTGAGTCCCCACTCCCATCAGTCTCCCATGTGTCTCTCTCTGGCCTTGTGAAATTTTTGAGATTTTGACAACGTAGTATTTTCGTTTTTATTTGATAAACATTGTCTAATCATGGAGTAATTAGGCTTAAAAGATTCGTCTCGCGTTTCACATATGAACTGGACAATTAGTTTTTGTTTTCATATATATTTAATGTATCATGTATGTGCCGTCTTTTTTTTGGTTTTTTTCTCTTGGGGAATGTAGTGGAGCTACAGCCTACAGCAGGAGGCCACCTCGTCCGGACCGGAGGCACCGGCATCATGTCCAGCAAAAAGTGCAAAGCCTAGAGCGGCAGGCATCGGCGCTGCCGCGCTGCGACCGACCAAACCGCGAAGCGAGACCGGGACCGGGCGAGCCTCGGCATGGCATGGGCGCCGAAAGCCGCCGCCGTGGCTTCCTGCTGTCCTGGCCTGCAGCAACTCTGCACGGTGCCGGTGCACGTGAAAAGCCAGCACCTGGTTCGCGGGGGGGCCCTGCGTTCACGCGGCGGAAGTGCATGTGGCTGGCCGGCGCGGCTGCGTATGGGCATGGACGCGTCGGGGATTGGAGCTGTCCTGTCGGACGCACTCGAGTCACGGGGACGGCGGGGCTGGGGAGCAGGGTATGCAGCGGCCGCGAATTTGGGCAAGGGGACCAGGCGACCGCCCAGCGAGTTTACCCGCCATCCATCTGCTGCGAAATTTTGGCCATGCCGCGGAACACCGGCATCGAAACCGCAAAAAAGTAGGATATGAGAAAGCCTGTGACCCGGCGGCGTCCCGGCCAGCCGGGATATTGTGTGTGTTTTTTTATTTTTTTTAATAAAAAGTCTGATTTCCGTCTTCTAACTTTCACGAAAATCCATTTTCTCTCTCTTAACTTCAAAACTAGGGCTTTGTTTAGTTCCCAAAAAGTTTTGCCAAAAATTTTAGATTCTCTATCGCATCAAATCTTGCGGCACATGCATATGAGTATTAAATATAGACGAAAACAAAAACTAATTACATAGTTTACCTGTACTTTGTGAGACAAATTTTTTGAGCCTAATTAGTCCATATTTGGATAATATTTATCAAATACAAACGAAATTGCTACAGTACCCGAAATTCCAAAATTTTGCCAAGTGAACAAGGCCCTAGGTAAACCACCTTTCTTAACTTTCAAACCATGCATTTTACCTCCATGCAATGGTTTTGAAGGTGTTTTGCTACAGTAAATGGTGGTATTGCTATAATGACGATGGTTTTGTTTTTTTAATTATTCTGGCTGATTCTTTGAAAAATCATAATAAATCACAGAAATTTCATAAAATAGAAAATTCAATTTTTTTGGACTTCACATGAGTAGATTTACACAGTGAATATATAATATGATATACTCTAGTACATGGTTTTTGCTATGAATGTTTTGTCTTTTTCTTTTTTCATTTATTTGACAGAATCTTTGAAAAATCATAGTAAATAATAAAAAATCATAAAATAGAAAATATAATTTTGTTTGATTTAACCTATAATATGGTATGCTTTAGTATAACAAAATAATTTTAGAAGTTGCAGCTATGAATTATTTTAATTAATTACAGAAAAGCATAGATCTAAAACTACAATAAAAAATTTGTACTAAAGCATACCATATTATATGTTCACCGTGTAGCTATGCTCATGTGGAGTCCAACAAATTTGGATTTTCCATTTTATGATTTTTCTGCAATTTACTATGATTTTCAAAGGTTTAGCCAAAATAAATAAAAAAAAGAAAAAGACAAAATCTTCATAGCAAAAACTTTATAATAAAATATATCATATTATATATTCACCGTGTAGATCACTAATGTACAGCTCAATAAAATTAGACTTTCTATTTTACGATTTTTCTATGATTTACTATGATTTTTCAAAAATTTAGCTGAAATAAATAAAAAATGAAAAAGACAGAACCACCATTACTGTAGTAAAATCATCATTCACTATAGTAAAACCGCTTTCAAAACTGCTCCAGAGAGATAAAACATATTATTTAAAAAATTAAGGGAGATAATTTGCATAATTTTAGAGTTGAAGAAGGAAAAACGGACTATGGTAAAAATTAGAGGAAGAAAAGTAGTTTTTTTTTTTCCGAAACCGGGGAGGTTGTTCTCGGCTGCCCAAGGCCCCAAGCCCACTGGAGTGACACGGACAGCGGAGTAGGATTTCCTTGGGCTTTCGGCTTCCCGTTCCGTACTAGTGCGCAAGGTTTTCCCTTTTGGTACTTTTACAGGAGGACGACCTTCATGACCATATTCAGTGCCGCACTCAATCGTGGGTTAATTCTCTTGGGACGTGCTAAAAAATCATAATAAATAAACATTATAAAAAGAGCAACATTTAACCATTCATTTAGTAGTTTCTCTAATCACCGTCAATACTAATAGCCAATTTATATAAAATTTACCCTACTGTTATATATAGATTACACCTTCCATTATGAAAACATTCATTGGAATTTTAGGATAGGTTATTAAGGAGGGTAATGAGTACACAATACAATCACACGATTAAGTCGTAGCTATTCAAGTAGCTAGTATTATTAACTAAACAATCAGGGACGGCGACAACCAGATTAGTCAAAAAAATGTTTGCATTATGTTATGGATAAATTTAGGCATTGCTTGGATGCAAAGTATTTTTAAAGTGTTGGAAAAATACTATGGTCTTACAAAATATTTTTGGTCCTTGAAAGCTACTAGGTGCTCAAGCTCATCATTTTGTCAAAACTGTAGTCTTTTTGGAGCTTTAGAAACTCCACTCATGACCCTTTTTTTTTCTAAACTATGGTTTTGTGTCTTTTTCGGCTTGTAAAACCATAGTTTTGTGACACTACCGTTTTCAAAAAACCATATCATCCAAACGTTAGAAATGCTTGGATTCATGGACGGAGGGTTTGCAGCAACAGGCTACATTAGTTTTTCCCATGAGATAGTCACCAATGATTCCCAATTATCCCAAACCATAAAGAAATGAGAAATCCACCATCAATTTATTATTTTGTATTATAAGATGTTCCTTCAATCTCTTCTCCTGTTGCCATGTTTTTTTTCTCTAACTTCATATGCCTACTATATCCCAACAAATACTTGCTGGAAAGGTTTTTGGAAATATTTGTATACCATATATGCCAAGAAAATATCCTGTCAGAAAAAAAGTTTTGTTGAAAAAATTAGCTTTTTTTTGTAAAAAAATGGTTAACATGTTTTTTAAAGGACAAAAGAATTGTTGAAAAATGAAGATCGATAGACAAAAAGGTAAAAAAAATTGTTGTTTTATTTGCCTTGCAAAGTGGTGCCAACCCTTGTCACTGCGAAAAGGAACTTGGAGCATATCTTTTTTTTCTATTCCCATTCCTATCGTACCAAAGCCCTGGCTTTGGCTAGTGGCTTCGCCACGGGACCCTCCGGTTGGGCATGTCCCCGCATCTCCGAGGTGTCCAGTCCATTGTCCGCTACTCTCTCCGTTTTTTAAAAAAAGTTACATTTTTAATTTTTAGATATCATATTCGACCATTTGTTTTATTTATTTATTTTAAATAAATTATAAAATAAATAATTTATTAGTAAAGTATTTTAATAATAAAATAAGTTTTAACAATATATATATAATATTTATGTAAAATTAGATAAGATAAATGATCAAATAAAATGTCTAAAATTTTAAAACAATATTTTTCTATTTTTTTTGGACGGAGTAGAAGTCTAGCTAGCTCGAGGTTGCGATTGCGACAGAGAAAGCGGCCGCGTATCGTACATAGGATGTCCGCACGTTGTAGCCTTTGTGGTGTGTTTACGTACGCCTTGTTAGTTTGGACTTATCAGTTAAATCAGCTATTCAAGCCAAACTAGACCTTGTTTAGTTCATTCTGAAATCTAAAGTTTTCAAAATTTCTTGTCACATCGAATTTTATGGAACATGCATGAAACATTAAATATATATGAAAACAAAAACTAATCACACAGTTTGACTGTAAATCGTGAGACGAATGTTTTGACCCTAGCTAGTCTATAATTGGATAATATTTACCACAAACAAACGAAAGCGCTACAGTAGCGAAATCCAAAATTTCTTCACATCTAAACAAGGCCCTAGTTCTCTATTGCAGGAGCTAGCAGGCAGCAGGATTGCCGAAACTGCTGGCGATGATGATGGCAGCACTGGCCCACGCACAGCATCTCCATCTCTTCACGTATTCCGTTCCTCCCGGTCGCTTTTCTTCTTCGGCCAGACGACGACAATGCATGCGTGCGTGCGTGCGAAAAGCAATGGCGAATGGATGGATGCGATTACTATTTGCACGCAGAGTTTAGTGATTGAGCAAAATGCAAAGCGAAGCAATGGCGCCACCGCTGCCACGCCGTCTCCACCAGTTCCTTGCCGTGCTGCTCTTCCTGTCGGCGGTCGTGCTCCTCCTGGCCGTCGTCGTCTCCGGTGGTGTTCACGCAACTCCTCATCACCCCGCAGATGTCGTCGTCCGTGGTGGCTGCCGCCAACACCGCCGCGTAGGTACGACGTCGTACATACGCGCCGCAGCAGGGATCGGCGGCGAGATGCAGCACCACGCGGCGGTGGTGGCTCGACGACGGTGGTCTAGGACCGTCGTCGTCAGAAGAGGCGGCGGCGGCCATGGTGGTGGTCACGGCGGCAGCGGCCATGGCCACGGGCATGGCCGAGGGCACGGCACAGGCAACGGCCACGGCACCGGGGGGACGCCGTTCTACCCTCGCACGGTCACCGGCCACGGTCACCACCGGAGCGGCGCCGCCGCTGCGACGGCGGGGCGGCCGTCCGATCGCGCCCTGCTGCTCGTCGTGGCGGCCGTCGTCGTACTTCTGCCGCTGCTGCGCCCTTGATTTGATTTGATGATCTCTCGTCACCTTGCAGTATTTACTCGGCTGTGCATATATGTGTGTACATATCTCTCTCTTTCTCCACCTAGCATTTATTTGTTTTGATTGAGATTATATATGTGTATTCTTATACGTGTTGCACATCTCTCCACCTACAATTTATTTTTACGATGATTGGAAATTAAAGCACACGTTTCCATATATGCTAGCATACTGCATACGTAGCAGTGTATACACGACGACCTTTTACCATATATGCTAGCAGTATATATGCAAGCAGAGCGTTCATATGGAAAAAAACACGACGACCTGTTACCATAATCAGATGCCGGAGCCCGGAGCCGGACAGAGTTTCTCTGAATTGATTCCATATATGCTAGATACGTAGCAGTATATATTAACACACGACCACGTACGATGGTTTGTACCCAAGTCAGTCAATAGTCATCCATCATCAATCCATCATCAGGCGCCATGGCTCACCACCGACGACCCAGCAGAAAGAACCCATGGATTCCTCTGCTCCTCCTCGTCTCCGTTGTCCTCTCTTGTGCACTCCAAGCCTTGGCGGATTGCAGCACGGCAATAGGCAAGCCATCGACCAATCTTATACATCCAAAAGATTTTTCAATTTGGACACGTTTGACAATTATTGTCTAACTACGGGCTAACTAGAATTAAAAGATTCGTCTCACAAATCACAAGTAAATTGTATCTAATGCTCCATGTCATAAAATTCGATGTGACAATTTTTTTTGGTGCAATTAAACAAGGCCTTACTATAGAAACATCTTCCAGCAGTTTTTCCTTTTTCTGATTTCTAAAGTCTGCATCGACTTGCATGCATGTAGGCACTAACGAGGAGCAGGAGCAGACCGACGGCGAGAAAGGCGGCGACTGCCATGGCCGCAACCACACCCACAGCCATGGCCACCACGGCGGCGACAGCGGCGGGAAAGACAAGCCGGGGCCGCCGGCGGCCACCGGCTCCAGCAGCAGCAACAATAACAACAACCCATGGGTCCTCACGGCGGGGGCAGCACCGCGGCCTCAACTAGTGTCCGGGTTCACGGCAGCCACCGGCATCGTCGTCCTCGTCACTGGAGCCGCCGTTTTTTGGTCGCTTGCAGCAACTTATTAGTTTAGTATATCACTTTTCCTATACGTGGTTTGTGGTTTAGTGGTGGTTTATGGTGTCGGAGTTAGTCTATCTAGTGAGTCTCTGGGCTGTTTGGTTCCTTACTAAAATTTAGCTTAGTCAATGTATTTGAAACTTTAACTACTAATAAAGTGACTAAAGTTTAGCTAGCTAAAATTTAGCAAGGGAAACCAAACAGGGCCTTTGTATCCCTAGTTGTAGGTGTTTTAGGTCTAGTTTCCTAAAAAAACTGCGACAAATTCTGTTTTTATTTTTTTTCTATAATATATATCGTGTCAAAGCTTTTGTCGTCCTTTATAAAACTTTTCCTAAACGTCAAGTGTCCCGCATTTGAGTTAAATAAGGCGATTTTGTTCTCTTGTTATTTGTTTATAATTTGTTAATTGTTTTTATGTTATAGTATATCAATTTTTTTGTCCTTGACTAACTACATAAAAATTTATGAATTGTTAATTATCTTTATGATACAAATATTAGATTTTGTTAGGTTTGTGCTTTTGTCTATCATATTTGTTTTTATTCTTGGATCTGAAAATTGTAGATTATAACTATAGAACATTGCAACGAACTAAAACTATAATTTTAACGTAAATATATGCAATAATTATCGCCTAAAAATAAGTCAAAATTTAGGCACATGAATTTTAGCAACTCTCTTAATTTTTATATATAAATACCCCTATAATGTATGCCAATTACGATTATGATCAATTTTCCATTGCCAAAGATGAATTGTTCGTGGAGTGATATCTTCCAACTCCCTTATTCGCAAAATTTTTGGGTTCTGGCTACGGTAGTACTTTCGTTTTTATTTGATAAATATTGTCCAATCATGGAGTAATTAGACTCAAAAGATTCATCTCACAAATTACAGTTAAACTGTGCAATTAGTTTTTATTTTTGTTTATATTTAATGCTCCATACATGCGATCAAAAATTCGATGTGACAGAGAATCTTGAAATTTTTTGTGAACTAAACCAGGCCTTAGTTTGTATTTTCAAGCTGGCAATACGGAAAGCGCACGGGTATTCAGCAAAAGTTTTTTTTTTAAAAAAAAAATCTGTCCGGTAAAAGATTAGCAGAAAGGACTGCCGCTCTACTAAAAGCCCACCAAAGGCCCAAACAATTTCCTTTCATATATATGAACATAAAACAAACTGTTGCAACCAGGACCAGGTCCAATGGTTGAATAGATATGGCATGTATACCCTAGGCCCAATCCAATAATAGTAGTACTACTACTCTGCAAAAATAAAAGGAAAGCCACACTAGTATAGAAGGTTTTTGTTCATAAAGAGCGGTTCATAACAAGTTGGCACCAGTAGAAATCGAAGTGTGGGCTCTCATGGCTATGAACTGCATATGTAGACATGTGTTGCGTAGTGGTTTGTACAAGGATATCGCCAACAAATTGGATCGTGTTATGGCTGGGTATGCCACCTTAAAGATGAAGCAGATTCTAATGGAAGTTTCAAGTTAGCAACCCTTTATGCACCGAGTGAAAATGGAAAAGGAAGCATGGATACTTTCTTGTCCTTTCTCTCAGCAAAGCAATCCTTTTATTTCTCGCCTATAGAGCGCTGGCATGCTATCATCCCATCACTGCCTCCCAACTATGCGTTCACCATGTATTGACAGCAAAAAGTCATTGACAAAGTTCAAAATCTAATTGAACATGAGCGAAAAGCATTAAAATTGGGCCAAAGGGACAAGTTTCAGGAAAAAAAACGAACAGTCTCTGGCCACGGCCTAGTAAAACTTAAAAACCGGCCCAAGGCACCCTGCATCCGTGCCAATTTTCAAGCTAGCAGTATGGAAACTGCACGGATAAGCAGAAAGAGAGCCGTCCAGCCACTTCGAAGATCTCCTATTTTCCCACTCCCTCCGTTTCAAATCACAGGTGCTTTGACATTTTTATATTAATTTTGTTATATATCAATATAAAATGAATATGTATAAATATAAATAGCAAAAATTATATAACAACAAGTTAAAAGCGACTTATAATTTAGAATGGATAGAATAGTAAAGACATAGTATGCTAAAGGGCCTCTGGTTCGGTAGTAGGACTATTTAATGGGATGTTACTCACTAGGGTTCAAACCCTGGTGTTGTATATTTTTTTAATTTTTCCAAAGAAAAGTAGGATATCGGTTGTCTCACTTCGCTCTCACATTAGTTAACCCTGTACGAGATCCAAGGTTTATGCCAAGGATTATAGTTTGGAGCTGCAAGGTTTTTCTAAGGTTCAAATCCTGGTGTTACATCTTTTTTAATTTTTCCAAAGAAAAGTAGGTATTAGTTGTCTCACTCCGCTCTCACATTAGTTAACCCTGTACGAGATCCAAGGTCTATGTCATGGATTATAGTTTGGAGTTGCAAGTTTTTTCTAAGGTTCAAATCCTGGTGTTGCATCTTTTTTAATTTTTTTCAAAGAAAAGTAGGATATCAGTTCTCACTCCGCTCTCATATAGCTAACCTTGTACAAGATCCAAGGTCTATGTAATGGATTATAGTTTGGAGCTACAAGGTTTTTCTAGTGTCGCACTCGGTTGTCTTACTCCGTTCTCACAGTAAGTAACCTTGTGCGAGATCTAAGGTCTATACCATGAAGTATATATAATCTGGAGTTGCAAGGTTTTCTAGTGTTGCACTACTCATATCATAGGCTAACCAGCTAGGCTCAAACCAGAGCATGTCGTCAGCCAGCATTCCTAAGGTCTCAGGCTAAAAAATGATCTCTTTATTGAAGTTCAAGTCCCCTTTTATAGGATACGGGTCATCAGCTAGTATTTCTAGGGTCTCAGGTCAAAAAATGATCTCTCTTTATTGAGGTTTGAGTAAGGATACGGTTACATATAGTCATTTGTATACTTTTGGCATTTGCCAGCTGGAGCATATTATAGAATATTCTCTGCTTACAGAGACTAACCCTCCTGGGGTATCAGAGACTTTCTCACATTAAACAGACTTACTACTTTTTTTAGATAATGAAATTTTTTTGGCTTCAGCCCTCTTCTAGGAAGAAACAACAGCTCAAATAACACTAGTATACCCATAATTAAAACTTATTATAGGTTCAGAACTAATGTTCAAGCCAATAAGTGAAGGACCATCCATGCGATGCAAAGAACTCCATGGCTCTCGATTCTAGTAGCTTACAAGCGTCAAGAATCCATTCCTTGCCATCATCCAAGTACTGCAACATAGCCCAAAATCATAACCAGTGTGTCCCCATAAAAAGAATCTGCAAAAAAGTTTTGGGGTAACCTTTATCAAAAACCATATCATTCTTCATGATCCATATCACCCAACAAATATCGCAGCCTCAATCAATAAAAGATAATTATAATTAGAACCTCCTAGCTTTGACCAACTATTGAAAAGATGATTCCTGTTCCTTGGAGGATTAATGCCAAACAAAACAAACACAACACACCAAAGAAATCTAGCATAATGGCAATCAAAAAACAAGTGTTGGATAGTTTTAGGTGTGCTATAAAAACAGCAAACCTTACTACCATTCCAACTTCTTTTAGCAAGTAATCTTAATCTACAGAGGCACTTTCATTTGCCAAATTTTCCAGGTAACCTTAATTCCATTATATCATTGACTAGGTATTTGTACATGGATTTAACAGAAAACAAGCCATTATTGTTTAAGTTCTAGATGAAAGTGTCTCGACCCTCATTTAATTAATAAAAGCAACTCTCACAACTAGACTTTACCATTTCACCAACTTGTTCCCAACTCTAACACACACTACTGGAAACGCTTCCTTTGCCGAGGGCTTGAGGCTTTGCTGAGGACCAAATCTCAGGCACTCGCCGTGACGGCTGCTTTTCTTTGCCGAGTGTCAGATAAAGGACCCTCGGCAAAGACCTCCTTTGCCGTCTAAAAATTTCCCGAGGGGTCTTTGCCGAGGGCAGCCCTCGGCAAAGCCTTTGCCGAGGGTTTTTGGGCCTTTGGCCCTCGGCAAAGCATGCGAGTCCAGTAGTGACAGTTCTCAGACTAACTCTCACACTAAATCGCCTTACTATGTGAGACCTTGTTGAGTCATACTGAAGGCCCATTGGACCCCTTGAGATTGCTCAAGAGTCTCTAGTCACAAATGAGGTATTTCAATCCGGCCGCTACGGTCCATCGAAGGCCTCATGCACCTGCTGGAGGTGGCAGGTCAACGGCCTTCCCCGCTGCGAGTGAAGGCCCCGCAGAGCTCTCAGAGCTGATTGTATGATGAGTCTAATAGGAGTTCATTTTGTCAAACAGTTTTTTAGAGAGAAGTAATTCTCTGCTGATTTCGTGAACTGATTCTCTAAAATAAACTAAGAGGCTGAGAGCTAAAAAAAAGTAGCTTCTACTGATTCTGTGAAGTGATTCTCTCCATCATAATTTCAAGAGATTATGCTAAAGAATCAAAGAGAATCACTTTTGACCATAAAATCACTTCTTGAAGAATCAGAATCAGATGGAGCTCTACCAAACAGGCCACAAGCCTTTGCACCCTATCAAGCACATAGAAGTGTTCCAGCATGTTGCTGTTGTACTTGTACGCCCGGTGGGGCCGTAGTCAAGAAGACAAAATCATAGCAAGGAAATGCATGCCTTTCTTGCTCTTGCTCGGTGTTACTCACTATTAGTCAAATACTAGTATGTGAGGTAAATCTAAAAAAATATTAGTGTACAAGCAACAGAAGAGCAAAAAGAAAGGTATGCATGGTCACAACTACTGATCTATTCTAAACATCATGCTGCACGGGCTTATATCGAAATTGGTCTTCTTGCATTGGACAGGCCCGGTCTCTTCACAAAAGATTCAAACCAGTCTGCCTTGTAACATATACAAAAATAACTAAGTAAAGTTGTTCCGTACTATTGTATCCATAAACAATACCACATTTGAAATGTGCATTATGCTTTTACAAACTCTAAGCTATATGGTACATACAACAAACCCATTGAATACCCACTACTGCTGTCTTTTTGCCTAATAAGAAGTGCTACTGATAACATTGTTGGCGACTAAAAATCAAGGAAGACATTCGTTAGTGCTTTGCTTTTACAAAGTTATAAACAAGCAAACAAAGGGATAGACCATAGACAGTGAGGTTGGTGTGATGACCAGCACCAGAAATGGAGGGACCACGTGGAAAGGAATGAGGAGCCTATTCTATATCCCTTTCAAGAAGAGGGGGCCTTTTAAGGCAGCGGTGGAGAGCGTGAGTGGCAATTCGTGGTCTGGGTTTGCTAGCTGCTCTCTGTTTTCTTCAGAGCAGCAGCCATGGAGAGGATGAAGAAACTTTGCCTTGGCGTCACCCTGCTTCTCTTCTTGCTCCTGGTGTCTGCTGCCCATGGAGCTCGGCTTCCTGATGCCAAGGACGTAGCAGGTATGCGATTTTGCTAGTCCTCAAGCTAAGAACTTGGGGCTGTATTTAGTTTCCCTTCCATGTATTGTATTATTACTTTTGTTTCTACAGCACTAGCTTTCTATATATGATTCAGTTCAGTTAGGTTAAAAAACTTGAATTGGAACACCAGAACGCTGGTCTGAATTGAACCCAAGAAAGGTGGTTTGAATTAAACCCCAGAATGCTGATATATATATATTGTGGAAACAAAAGAAAAATATAGTTCTAAAAACACAATGTCCTGCTCAGTCTTAACACTTTAAGGACAGCGTTTTCAGTTCTTCAGGAGTGCGTAGAAAGCATGGTTGGCCTAGGAAAGTAGTAACATAACCTTGTAAATTAAGGCACATATGTTTAGCTGATAAATAAATATATTTGTATGCTTGGACACTATCATGGACCACATCCTTTGGCCAATTGCTAGCAACAAGTAAAGGATATATATAAGACGCACATATGTTTTTTGTTTATCACAGTGAAATGATTGGTTTAGGAAAGAACAAGTAATATGAAATGCGGATGCAGTCTTGTTGAAGAGAATTGTTGTGTTGTAAATTACTCCGTAATATGATGATGCGGAACTTTGGCGCAAAGGCATCTATGGTATCTGTTGTAATATGATAGGTTAACATATTTCAAACTGCAAGAACTTCTATTACAACACCCCCCCCCCCCCCCCCCCCCCCACACACACACACCTGTTTGCATTCCTATGCTGTAATGCCAGTCTAACTAAATCTGGATACCAAGTTAAAAGAAAGTGAGTCAACACCTGCAACACCTGATATTGATCAATTAAAATAATTGTAGAAACCAGAAATACAAAAAAAGCAATTTGACAGACAATATATAGTCGTTTCTCACAATCAAACAAAAACAAACATATCTTGGACCCTGCTGAGGTGTCCAAACTCCAAATGCAGATCGGAGGCCCCTTCTGTATCACAGATGCTCTGTCGGTCTGCCCTGTCCATGTGTGGTGAAAGATATGATTCCCTGCATTCCAGGATGCACAACCCACACGTTAATTAAGGATACTTATTCGTTCCTGGGTGCCCAGTGACACAAAGAAAGCGATCCGGCACCAATACTTTATTCACTGCACACACGGCATCATTGTACTAGCACTCCCAAGTCCAAACAACAAAAGCTATAATATAGCTTGCTGCTACCTGATGACCTGATCAATCCACAAAAAAACAGTTAAAACTTCTTGAAGAAAGAATCCACTTTGATGGTTTCCATGGCCTGAGAACAGCATCATCTCAATTAACAAACATTTACCGCTGAAATGATGTGCGCAGCAGCAGCAGCAGCAGCAGCAGGTGATGGCGAGAGGATCACGGTGAGGACAGGACATGGGCACGGCTACAGCAGCCACAGCGGCGGGCACCCGAACGGCGGCACGCCGGAGCAGGGCGGTGCAGGGGTTGTCGATCCTCGTAACAACAATGCTAGGAGCCACCACCGCAATGGCGCGGCGAGCAGGGCTCTTGGCTACTCTTCTTGGCTCATCTGCACGCTCGTTGGAGGAGTTGTTATGATGCTTCTTGTATGAGATACTAGCTAGGAGATGACCTGTGATACTTGTATGTAAAAAATGAAATGTCTCTTCTTTCCTCGAACCTTTTTTCCTGTAAAAAATTTATATGGTAATGTTCAAATGTCGTCTGGAGGGAGAGAGATATACACACCATGTGGGGTGTGAAGTTGGTGAGTTTTATCACCCCAAAATTTTTCCATTTCCCTTTTTCATGTATGTAGCTTCAGCGGCTTGCTGTGATATGGTATGGTATTTGGGTTACCATGTCAGTTTCAGGTTTTAGATTTGTGGCCTTAACTGTGCAGCTGTATTATTACTATGTAGTAGATCTAATATTGAAATATGTGGTTGGAGTGCTCGACCTAATAAACTTTTCTTTTGATGATGGAACATTTAAGCGGTCCTTAAAACATTATAGACTATGGCCCTGCTTGGTTGAGCTGTGGTTTTGGGGCTGTGGCTTTTGAAAAATTTACCGTGGAATGTAGGTTTTGAGAAAAGCCAAAAGCCCTTTAGTTGAAACTGCTTCTATATTCTCTCACTTGCAAGCGGACCCGTGTGTCATCCTCACATGTTGTTCTTCTTCCTGTCTCGAAACACCAGCCGGCTGTGATGGAGGGAGGGAGGCGCGAATGGAGAGCGGCGGCCGTGCCAGGGACAGGGGCCGCCAGAGGGAGAGGAGCTCGTCCACGCGACTAGAGAGGGGCTCACCCGTGCGATAAGAGAGGGGCTGCCAGAGGGATACGTGACTAGAGAGGAAGCAACAAGTGCAGAACCTGCCATTGGACAACACCGCAGAGACATAGGCTGGGCAGCACCACCGGAGTAGGCGTGAGAGCAGTCATGGGGCGGGGCCGCCACGTGCCCAACTGAGGTGGTGGCGGTAGAGCTCCCCCGCACATGCTGAAATAGAGGGGATCTCCGGCCTAGGGCAAAACTCCAGCCGAGCTAGCTGCCACCAGAGCCGTGCCACGTGGCCTGCACTGGGTTAGATGCGAGGAAGAAAAAGCCGCTCAAGAGAAAAATAGTCGCTCACAAGAAAAAACGAAGTAGTATGTTTGATAACTAGTGGCATGTGGATAATTTTTGGACTCAAAAAAAGCTGAAAGTAAGGAAAAGACTACTTTTAGTTTTGTACTAGGGCCTTGTTTAATTCCAAAATTTTTGGCAAAATGGCCACTGTAGCAATTTTATTTATTTTGACAAATTTTATCCAATCACGGACTAACTAGACTCAAAAGATTCGTCTCGTAAATCACAGAGAAACTGTGTAATTAGTTATATTTTTTATCTATATTTAATGCTCCATGCATGTGCCGTAAGATTCGATATGACGAAGAATCTGAAAAAATTAGTAAAATTTTTTGGGAACTAAACTAGGCCCAGGCCAAAAGCAACTTTAGGCCTCTAAACAAAGCGTATATTTAGGGTTTATTTAGTTTGGACCCTAACATTGGATTTAGTTGCCCGCTGGGCACCGTTCGTCATGGTCCAATGCCTAGCCTGAAAATAAAGGATTGACAATAGGCCTAAAATAAATTAGGCTTAGCGAGAACTCAAGTTGAAGCACTTTTTTCTCACTTCTTTTACTCTACTATTGAGGGTGGCCTAATAGGCCTCACACATTCATATACTGGCCTGGTCGTCTGGTCAAAGAAATAGAACAAAGATAGCACGCAGCGTGCAACCCCGTGGCGTGTGGAGTAGCCATGTGGTTTTAAGTTGTTTAACAGTAGTATAGTGTGCAGATTCTAAAAAAAAAAGTAGTATAGTGTGCAGTTTTAACTCTATATTTTTTATATGTCCTGTATTTTTTTCTTTTGATAAAAGCACGGACATTCCTATTAGGAAATCACTTACAATTTATTCCAACCAACTTGCACTAGGACTGCCACCGTTGGTATACATCATTCCTTGACCATAAGTTTGTAAACATTGACAGCAGCACCCATGTAACGGAGTCCTATCGTAGCAGTGGTAGCGACTGCCTGGGTCCACAGAAAACGCAGTTGCATGCCGGCCCTTCAATGCAGTTTCCACTACGAGCTCCGAGGGCAATGCATTTGTGTTTGCAGTTCTTCGAGATACAATTGTCACCCAACATGATAACTTTGGGAACACATTTTGCATTCCTGATACTTTCTGTTGATGCCATTCCTCCCGCATCTGCAAATCTCAACAAGAAAAATATTCTCAAAACAACTGTAACAACACTTGTGAATAGGATCAAAACAAGCTAGGGCAATATTATAGATGCTAATAATGCATGTAACACATTATTAATATAAAGCTGCAACAGGCCAAGAGATATACTTGATAGCAGCACCATGAAGGCAAGGAACAGGAAAATTTGGGTAGTCCTCATCTTGATTAGCCTGTTGAAAAGGTGCCTTGAAGAATTAATGGTATTGAAATGTGCAAAACTAGTTGCTGAATGTTTGGGCTATGTGGATAGTAAACGTGTCTTATAGTGGTTTAGAACTATTATTCTTGGAAGCACATTAATCTTATGTGGCAGTACATCATCTCCTGAAAAAAATATAGTAGCATTAAATTGTGATTATCAGTATGAGCATATCTACTGACTCATTCTAGAGTAGGAATTATTGTATATAACAAGGCATTGCTATTGCTCTTTAGCAGTATTGCATATTTCCTTGAAATATTATAGTAGATGAGTTGCAGCAAATTAATAATATAAATGAATGCAATTAATATGGACTGACAGAATCAGAAGTAACTTAGTCTTTTGATGTGCTAATTGATTTTTTTTGGGAAAGAACTAATGGAATTGCAAGAATGGAATGGTTGTGATCGAAGTATTCTACCAGTTCATGAGCCCACACATGGTAGTAGTGAGGGATCGTAGTGCCATAGCCAACATGAATATTCATGCGCCGCCCAAAAAGTGTGTCGTTCTCAATTCGTGAGAATTCAAAAATTTTCAACTTTAACCAAATATATACAAGAGATTATTAATAATTATGGTACATAATAAGTATTATTAGATTGACTGTTGGATACATATTTTCAGAATAAGCTTAATTAATTTGGAGATACAAATGTTTGCCAATATTATCTATAAATCTAGTCAAACATAAGAAAGTTTTAACTGCATAAAACCCTAATTCACTTTCTTTTTAGGAGAGAGGAGTATTTATGTTGGTGCCCTTTTGAAATTCCATTCATGGATAGTCGACACAAAACCTTTTGAAGCCTCCATGAATAGTTAACTCACATCCGTGCTTAGTGCTCTTGTGGAGCTCTAGCATGAATAGTCCATGTCCCCTCTAGGTACTTCACCAATATGTATATTTAGTATTCATACTGCCTCCATAGTGAGGCTTCAGTAGTAATCACTACTAGACTCCTATAATTGTCATTTGAGATATCACTATCAATTCGAGCTATGAGACAGTTATCCTTGATGGAGAGTTGGACGAAAAAAATCTACATGGATCAGCCTAATGGGTTTATAGTAAAAAGGTAAAGACCACAAGGTGTGTAAGTTATTGAAATATTTGTATGGCTTCAAACAAGCACCTAAACAATGGCATAGAAAGTATGATAGAACTTTAACCTCTGTGAGCTTTGCCGTTAATGAGGTTGATAGGTGTGTATATTATCACTATGGTGGGGGTGTACTTGTTATATTATGTTTGTGTGTTGATGATATTATGATTTTTTATAGAAAATTAATGTGATCAATGAAGTCAAGTCTTTTTATCAAAAGAGCTTTGACATGAAAGATCTAGGAGAAGCAAATGTGATTCTAAATATCAAGTTGATTAAGGATGAGTATGATTTTTTTGCGAGTAAGATGAGAGTAGGATTATTTTGTTATAGTCTCACTATGTTGAGAAGGTCTTGAGCCAATTTGGTCTTATGGATAGCAAGCCTTATCCAATACCTTATGATCCCAACGTGACATTAAGAAAAGAACAAGAGGATAGCTAGAGAACACTTGAGGTACTCTCAAATTATTGGTTCACTCATGTATCTAGTTAGTGCAACAAGGCCAAAGATCTAATCATTGACATGCACTTGAGAGGGTCTTGAGTTATCCTAAAGGTACAATGACTTATGAGACTCACTATTTTGGCGATCTAATTGTGCTTAATTATGGATATAGTGGTTCAAACACTATTACAGAAATGAACTTCCGTGAAGTTGCTACTGTTCACTCCGTGCCGGGCGTGTTTTCTGATTTACCGCAGCGGACACTTTTAGTTAACCGTGACGGACATTTTTGCCCGCAGCAGTAAATTGATTTACCGCAGCAAGCGTCTTAACATGTCCGTCACAGAAAATATATATTTTTCGTAGCGGACGTATTAAGATGCCCGCTACGGTAAATCAATTTACCGCAGCGGGCAACCTATCATGCCCGTCACAGTAAATTATTTTTAATGGAGGAGCACTTTAAATTAACCACTGGAAACAGAGAAGCAGCCCAGTCCCTTCCTTCCTTCCCCACTCGTGACTCGACTCTTCTCTCTTCTCTCGCAGGAACAACAAGGGCACCAAGGAGGAGCAGGAGGAGAGGAACACCGAGAAGAACAAGGCCTCCAAAGGCACGTCTATCCCCATCCATCCCTACCCCGATTCCCTCTCCTCCCTTGCTCACCTCACCATCCAATCCCCATCTGATCTGACTCCGTCCAACGATTTCGTCTCTGTGTTTGCTTGCAGGCAGCTAGCTGGAGACCAACAAGAAGGCCATGAACATCCAGGTGCATACCCAGTCATCACGGCCGCTCGCGCCCTCCCGATCTCCCTCTCTTTTTCACTCATCTCACTATTCTTCCTTCTCTCTTTCCAGATCCGGTGAAGGAGCCGCCACGAGCCAAATCTAGGAGGTGGAGGCCGGTCATGCCCATCTCTGGTGGCGGCGGGGGTCGTGGCTCTCCCTCCTATGTGGGGGCCGATTGGTTCCAGCGTGAGAAGTTGGATTAGAGCGGATCCATAGACGACGACGGCGACGACCCTGACCGGCGGCACTAGGGTTTCCCTGGCGGCGGCGGCAACAGCCTGGATGGGCTCGGCGGGCCTGTCTAGGTTTTTTTTTGTTTTTTTTAAATCATTAACCGCGATGGGCAACATAAGGTGCCCGCTGCGGTTAATGGGATTAACTGTGACGGGCAACATAAGGTGTCCACTGCGGTTAATGGGATTAACCGCAGCGGGCACCTTATGTTGCCCGCTGTGGTAATTCCATTTTCCGCAGCGGGCACAGGCGCCCGCCACGGTGAGGCCACGATTAACCGTGACCTTCTTTCATTCGTGGCGGACGCCAATGCCCGCTGCGGTAAATGTAAAGTGCCCGTCATAGTTAACAGTTGTGTAGTAGTGAAACTGCATATCAGATGTTGATGACAAGTGGGTATTTGTTTACTCTTGGTGGTAGCACAGTGTCAAACATACCATTTTGATGAGGTCAACCATAATGCAAAAGTAGAATGAATGCATGAGCTCTTGATCGACTTGTTGGTGGTTGAGAAATCAATACGAACTATCCTCATGTATTGTGAAAACTAAATGGTTACCGTCAAGGTGAAGAATGCTAAGGATAATGTGAAGTCCACAAGAGATGTTAAAAGACACTTGAAGTCTATTAGGAAATTGAGAAACTTCGAAGTAATAGCTATGACTTATATTCAAATATATAAAAACTCCTTTACAAAAGGGATATCAGGGAATGTGATAGAAAATGCATCAAGGTAGATGGCTAGACCCATGTGAGTTTACAGTGGTAGTAGTCTAACCTTTTTTTATCAAAGATCCATGACAGGATCTAGAAAAAAACAAGCTAATGCAAAATTGTCTTCTATATTTAGGAGCGAAATTTTGGAAACTATTGGAGAAAGCCAATAAATATGCTCCAAACTTTTTTAGTCACTTGAAAAACTCATTATTTACCAACTGACTTTTTAGGAATTATTGGAGATGCTCTTATATCATCATCCAAGTGCAAACCTCAATGTTTAGGGGAAAGACATGGTAGGATAAAATGCACCAAGAGGTGTCATCCAATGCACGTTCCATGGCAATCATCACTTTGATGCTGAGACCTATTTGCATACATTTCATATTATATATACAGCATAGTGCTAGCAAATTAAATTATCTTTTTTTAGTTTTCCATAAATTTTTTCTTTGGATAGAAAGCACAGACATATTCCACTTTAATAAATCACTAATCATCAATTATTCCAGCCATTTAACTTGCTCCAGCACTGTTACTGTAGGTATACATCTATGAATCTATCCTTGAGCAGAAGTTCCTAAACATCAGCAGCAGCATTGCGGCTGCAGCACCCATGTAACAGAATCCTATTGTTGCGGAGGTGGCGCATGCCTAGGTCCACAGAAAACACAATTGCATGCCGGCCCTCCGATGCAGTTTCCACTACGAGCTCCGAGGGCAATGCAGTTGTGGCTGCACTCCTTCGGGATACAATCATCGCCCAACTTAATAACTGCTGGTTCACAATCTCCATTGCCGCTACTTTCTGTTGATGCAGTTGTTCCTACCTCATCTGCAAATCTCAATAAGAAATTTTTAGCAAAACTACTATATTAAATAGGATTAAAGCAACAGTGATATGATACTCTAGATGCTAAGGCATGTAATATATTATTAATATATAACCGCAGTATATATATAGCGCAGAGATATACTTGATAGCAGCACCATGAAGGCAAGCAATAGGAAAACTTGGGTAGCCCTCATCTTGATTGGCGTATTGAAAAGGTGGCTAGCTTGAAGAGTTAATGGTGTTGAAAAATATGTGCAGCTAGTTGCTGAATGTCTGATGATCTCTGTGGAATGTGTCTTATATATAGTGGATCAGAACTTGTTACTTTTGGAAGCACATTAATCTTATGTGGCAGTACATAATCTCCTAAAAAAATATATGTATATATATGTAGTAGCATTTAATTGTGATTATCAGTAGGAGCATATCAAGTTATCTACTGACTGTTCTAGAGTGAGATATTAATGTATAACAAGGCATTGCTATTGATCTTTAGCTATTTGCTTGAAATACAATAGTAGATGACTTGCAGCAAATTAATAGAAATAAATGTAATTAATATGGGCTAAGAAACTCATAAGTACCTTAGTCCTTTAATGTGCTAATGAATTCTTTTTTGGTGGAACTGAATTCATTTAGGCACAAGTTAATTAAGCTAATATGGTTATATATAGAATATATTTGTATATTATTGGTATCCATACAAGGGAGATACTTATATGTTGTATTCCTATTATAGAGAAGTGAGTTGAAGAACATGCTATAAGAATGCTATAAGTTACAAAGTAGAAATATAATTTGGTAATCTGTATAATCAATTTCCATCACTCACCTTATGAAATTGAAATAGGCTTATTTGTGAAAAGTAATGTTAAAGTTCAAGCTAAATAGCCAAATCTAATAAGTAGATTTAAATTCCACAAAATGAAGGGATCTAGCCCTTGTTTACTTCCACACCAAAACCCAAAATTTTTCAAGATTCTCCGTCACATCGAATCTTTAGACGCATACATGGAGTATTAAATATAGACAAAAATTAAAATTAATTACACAGTTTGGTCGAAATTTACGAGACGAATCTTTTGAGCCTAGTTAGTCTATAGTTGGACAATAATTACCATAAACAAACGAAAGTGCTATAGTGTCACGAAATTTTTTCCTTCACTAACTAAACACGGCCCTAAACGCCCTCTTATGGAATTGCAATAATTAGTGCAGAACATCTCGATCGCTTGCGTCGGCCTATCCATACTAGTAATAAGAATGGAATGGTTGTGGTCGAAGTGTTCCTGCAGCTCATGGGCTCATGCAAAGTTAGTGACGGAGCCAACAGGCAACAGGAATAATAAAAACTATTCATATTCATGTTTCATATTTGTGTTGGTTCCCTTAACTATTCATATTCATGTTTCATATTTGTGTTGGTGCCCTTTTGAAGTCTGCACGGATCGTCGACACACACCCTTTTTATTGGCGCCGTTTTGAAGTTGTCTGATATATAGTTGACTCACATCGGTGCCGAGATGCTTGAAATACAATAGTAGATTTTAGAATTTAGATTTTCAGACCCCAAAACCTGAGAGTTTAAAACAATTATTTGGACCTCTAAATAACATCAGGTGAAGTATGGCCTTGTTCAGTTTTCAAAAAAATTTGCCAAAATTTTTAGATTCCCAGTCACATGGAATCTTGCGGCGTATGCATGGAGTATTAAATATAGACGAAAACAAAAACTAATTACACAGTTTACCTGTAAATCATAAGATAAATCATTTAATTCTAGTTACTACATAATTGGATAATGTTTGTCAAATAAAAACAAAAGTGCTACAGTACCCGAAATCCAAAAATTTTGCCAACTGAACAAGGCCTATGTTCAACTACAAAGTTGTAGTACATATTAAGAGCTGCAATTTTGGTGTGGACCGTGTCAGCATCTGAGATAGTTTGAAAAATAAAAAAAATGAATCTCAAAATTAGAAAATCTAAAATGAATACTTAGTCCACTAAATAATCTTACAAAAAAAATTCACCTTCAAAGATGTAAATCTTATTAGGAAGTCTAACTTTATATAGACCATGTTAATTTCCGAGATCGTTTGAAAATTTTAAAATCTAATAACTTAACAAAATACTTGAGATTTTTAAATAAAAAATGTCAATTATAAAGTTTTAGGTTGTAAAGAGCTCTATACTTTTGATATAAATTTTTTATTTATATATAGCTTCATACGAAAAAGTTATGATTTTTTTATATAAGACAGAGAGAGAGAGAGACTAGTGAGCCCAATTACTAGAGCAACTCTAAGAGCTTAGCTAAAATTAGTAGCCAAATTCTATATTTAGCCATTTTGTAAATTAGAGGTCCACAACAGCCTTGCTATCTTACAAAATCAGATAGCTACTGCCAGTGGTTAGGTATACATAGCCACCAAAAATTAAGGGTTAACCAAATTTATATTTTATAAAATCAAATAGCACATATGTTGGAGCCTATTTTTCTACTATACAAGTTCTAAAATAGCCTCTACAACAAGAATAGCCAAGCTGTTGGAGTTGCTCTAAGCAAAACCATCCAAGAAATCATTGTATAAAATAACAAAAGGAGCTATTGTGTACAGCTTTGAAAGTTGAGGTATGTTTATTGTTTGGCATTGAAGTTTCAGTGGTTTTTTCAAATTTAGTAACTAATTTAGGGAGGTATAAATTGGACTTTACTCTAATAAAATCAGTGCTTTTTTTTCGAGGAAAATCAGTGTTCAGCTTTCGACGCCCTGGGCCTGGATCAGAACCCGAGCAGCACAAGGCCTGCTCCAGGCCCACTTACGGGGCCTTCTCCTCCGGCGTGCGCGCGCTCTCTCTCTCTGCCGTGGCGACGACTGGGCGATCGCCGCCGCCGCACGCCAGGCGCCAAGCCTTCATCGAGATCTTCGCCGGCGATGAGCATCCACTAGGTCTGCTAACGCCCTCTCTTCCCTTGCTGCTGCTGCTGCTGCGAAACCGAGCACCCAAACCCTAAGCTGAGTTATTGAGCGCGTTTTGTGCATCCGTGGAAAACTGAATTCCTTGAATGTTCTTCTATATTGCGAGTAGTAGTAGGAGTACAAATTTGTACTTGCCAATTCTACGAATTTCCGCTGTTTTAGCTGTTGAGTTAGAGTATTGCAGGTTCACTCGGTTGGCGTCTTGCGCAATACAGTATTATGAATGTTTATATGAGAACAGCAAAGTAATTTAAAACCTAGTATCAAATTGTCTACAGATGGAAACTGGAAAAGATGCCCTCCTAACTATGTTGGCATTTGACAGTTATATTGATACACTTTTGTTAATAGCTTAGCTTACTTGTTCAGTAGAGGACAGGCTTGGTCCTATTACCATTACCAGCATGATTGTTTTAAATAAAAACAGGTTGGTACCATTGAAAGCTCATGTATTTAGGCCTTGTTTGGATGTTGTCGGATTCATCTCAATCCACATGTGTTGGAGTGGATTTGGGTGGAATTTAGTTCAAGTTCCATTCCAACCCACCCCAACACATGTGGATTGATGTGAATACGACTACATCCAAACAAGGCCTTATTGTGTTTTGTTTGGTTGATTATTCTTTTGTTTCGGAGATGATTCATTGTTGATGCTTGCAAGCCATTAAGATTGGTGATATAGCGTGTCAGTCTGACTTCCTTGTGTGTTTGATAAATCAAAAGGGATCTTCTTGTATTCTGTATATAGCCCTGAATAATATTATTAATATTTGTATTATTAACTCTATACCATTTCAGGAGTATATTCTGTGCCAATGAAATGTCTGCCTCCGAAAACCAGGCTGCTGAAGCCAGAATGGACACAAGTGCCAGGAAAATTGGCCCAACTGGGAACAAAATCCGTATTCGTTTGCCATTGCCACTGAGAAAGAGGTTGGCTGAAGGCCTTCAGACCATGAGCACAGGATTGCCTGAGGATATGAAAAAACATGCTGCTAAGGAAGTACTTGAATATACTGATGACACCGCCAAAAAAACCACATTTATTGGCACTGAACTGAAGATTGAAAAGGAGCCCCCAAGTATCAAATTATCAACAGATGGAAACTTGAAAACCATGTCAAAGGACGGACTATGTGAACAGGCAAACAGCAACAGCCTGTGCAAAACCATGTCAAAGGGCAGAGTGTGTGAAGAGGCTAATTTTATTGTCCCAGACCTGAATCTGACAACCACTGCTGGCATGCAAGATAACACAGAGAGTTGGCCTGTAAGAAAAGGGTCATGTGAAGAGGGACACAAAGACATGATGAGCAATGGGCTGCCTCCTGAGAGCAGCAAACCATCAAAGAAGGAAGCATGTGTAGGAGCCATGGATAACACCCCAATCATGGAACTTTCATTCACAAGCATGCAAGGTGAAGTGGAAAAGAATGACTCCATTACTAAACCCTGTGAAGCTGCTACTGAAAATATCCTAAGCAAGAAGCTACTCTACGAGACAAACAGCAACACTTCAAGGAAGAGAGTAACTGAAGAAGCTAAGATCAACAACCCAAGCAAGAACCTGAAAACCTCTGCAGGGAAGTGTGGAGAGGCAAATGACTGTTTCCCAATCAGACGATCCGCTGATCAATCTAATGACAAGAAATTTAGCAAAAAGCTGCGTACCTCTGCAGTACAAGCTACTGACACCAGCCAGAACACTTCCGGACTGAAACTTCCTACCTCTGTTGGCCTGGCTATGGAACAAAGTACCAGCACTGCATTCTTGGAGGCCACAAAAGTGTATAAAGAGTTTGAGGAGAAGGTTAAAAGAACTGTATACCTTGACAACTTGTCTCACCTAGCTACAGATGCAGTCATCACAACGGCTTTGAACCAGTTTGGTAATGTAAAAAATGTCAGTTTTCTGACCAACTATACAGTTCCATTTGATATTCCCCAATCTGCATTAATAGAAATGGAAACTGAGAAGGATGCTGAGTCCGTGGTCAACATACTAGATGAGTTCCCATTCATGCTGTTTGGGATGCCAAGGCCTGTGAGGGCGAAGCATGCCACAGCTGAAATGTTCAATGATCGTCCATGGAAACCTGGAAGAAAGATAGAATTCCGTTGGGTGGGCCCTACAGACCCTGATTGTCAAAATGTCAGAAAGTTTAAGTTGATGTCCAAGAGGCATGAGTTGGAGAACTTAGCACTAATCAAGGTAAAATTTTTGTTCTTTGTTGGCGGCTTGGCTTCTAAACCGTCATCAGTTCCAAATTTGATGAACTTGAATAGTAGCTATCATTCTATCTCAAAGAAGTTTTTAGAATAGGATCTTATCACTAAAACTCACACTTCAGAAGTTTTTTACAGCAGTAAACTTGAATAGTAGCTATCATTCTATCTCAAAGAAGTTTTTAGAATAGGATCTTATCACTAAAACTCACACTTCAGAAGTTTTTTACAGCAGTAAAATTTGAGTGCAAAACAATGTTATCTGGGTCATGTGACCTGTCACAGTCCTTGCATGTGATGTGCCTTTTACTTTGCTTCATTTGGCTATGTGCTTATATCGCTGAATCCTTGTAGAATGAACTGCATCAGGAGGCACTGCTCGCAAAGCATCAGCAGGAAAATCTGAATTGTCATTACATGAAGCTTGAGACTGTAGACAGCGTGATTACGAATGGCTGGATCAATCGCCTGGCTCACATTTACAACTTCGGTTTCGATGAAATGTATTGAGTGTCAGGTGTACATGGCCCTGTTTTGACCTTGGAACATGTCTGTTGGTGGAATTGAGCTGGGAGGAATATGATGTTAGGATCGGATTAAAGTCTGTTTTAATGTCTTTTAGGCTGTTGGCATCGAAGTATTGGTGTTACATAGTTTTATTACATATCCTAGTTTGGACCACATGTAGTAGGTTTAGCTCCCTGGTTTTTGGCATTGAACAATCAGCTGATGGTGCTGTATGGATGGAATTTGGATCACTGTACCACACATTTAGCAAAGGAGAACTTTGGGTGCTGAAATTACTGAATATTGCTATATGTAAGGCCCCTTTTGGAACTTAGGAATTTTTCCCTGTTCCTGTGTTTTCTTATGAAATTGAACTGTTTCCTATAAAATTCATATACCAAACATGCCCTTAGAATGGGTTGATCAGACATCAACATCAATTTTGTTTCTTATAATGATGTCATTGAACAATAAGAAATAATAATTTCCAGAGTGATAATATTTCTGAATTCTGCTTTCAAAGTGGAAACAATAACACGATATATCTGCACATATCCAGCCAGCTCGATACCAAATTCAGGATTGCGAGCAAACTCATCTTGGAAAAGGCTAATACAATGAGCTAGTAAAGTATAATAAAAAAAATGGTATACTACAAAGTCCACCAGGTAAAAAAAAAGGAAAGGAAAGGCCAAGAAAGAATGAAGAGCTTCCGTCTATCTAGTATATGGATTATCATTAGCTGTGTCACTCATCAAGGTCAAAATCATCATCAGAGCCACACTCAAGAGACGAGCCAATAGACTTGCGAAAGATGATAAATGACTTGTCATCCTGCATAAATGAAGCAATGAAATTGAAATGTGAAATCAGTACTGGAATCTCGGACTCAGAAATTTGGATTATCAGAGGAAAATACAGCGACAAGGGAGCAAGCAGATGTAACTATGGCCTTGTTTAGTTCCCAAAAATTTTCAAAATTCCCTATAACATCGAATTTTTGGGCGCATGCATGGAGCATTAAATATAGATAAAAAATAATTAATTGTACAGTTTGTCTGTAAGTTGTGAGGCGAATCTTTTGAGCCTAGTTAGTCCATAGTTGGATAACAGTTGTCAAATACAAACGAAAATACTATAGTAGCCGAACCCAAAAATTTTCGCGAACTAAACAAGGCCATATATGTTCAAGATGTACCTGCTTCACCCTTCTGACAGATTGTTCCGCACGTGTTACCTTCTCTGAGAATGTTTTGTCAAGTTCCGATAATGTGTTGGTCTCCGCCTTCCCTGGTTGAAAGAATGATGATAGTCAGGTAAACAACAGTCCATCCAACAAAAATTGAAAAGTCATCCTACTACTTACTATAATGTTCGTACTTCTCAAGCAATTTCTTCTTCTCAACTTCAACTTTGGAGAACAGGTCTGCAGATAACATATACAAAAATTTCAGTTGATAGGCTAATATTTTGGTCAAGCCATTCTTTTTAAAGCCACATAATTCAAATTCATTCGTATAACTAGCAACAAGTCAACGAAAAGCAAACTTTAGTAAACAAAGCACACAGGTTTATTCGAAGGTGTACTCTAAATTCAATCATGAATTAACAAATCAAGTATCTTGGCTAGTAGCATGTTTTAGAAAGAAAAAAAGAGCCACGCTTCATATGTAAGTGAAGAAATTGGTGAGAGAGGCATCCATCACAGGTGCTCTTCTTTGACCTACCTCTGAAAGTCTGCATGTGAGCATCCTTTTCTTTACAGAACGTGTCATATGTTTCCTGAAACTTGCCGTACTCTTCGTTCAGTGAACTCTCACACTGCTGAAGTAAAATCTTGTGTCATTTTAGAACAAAATAAAACCCTGGAATACGAGTTGTTATGAATACCTCTTTGGAAGCGTTAGACAGTACTTTTAGCAAATTCTGTCTGCATGCACAAATAGGAACACAGATTAGTGTGTTCTCACTGAAGATGAATATTTTTGTTTGGCTTATTGTAAGTTATAACTGGCTTCAGATGCTCTCAGTAAGTTAATGGGAAACAAATCACATGGAAGTGGAATACCGAATACCTTTCCTCCTCAAATTTCAGCTGGGTTTCTTCTAGCATAGTCTGAATATCTGCTGCCACACTACAGGTTAAGACAATTAGCAACAAACTCTACTACTCTACTGATACAGATGAAGGAACAAGACTTTCAGATTTCGTCAGACCATGCATTTAGCCTGCTCAGGAGAGAAAATTCGACCAATCACATGGATAAACTCACTCTTACAATTATGACACTACAACTATATATCATGTGAAACACTCAAACAGTTATCTACAATTTTGGAGTGCTGCCTTTTCAAATAGGAAGTGGAAAGATAATACTATGTGCCTTGATATAAAAGGAAAAGTATCTTGATTTCCTACAATTAACAGAAAATTTCATAACAGAGAAATCCAACAGGCTCTTGCTGCATTGCAAGAGTAATATTACTTTAGGAAGAAATTCAGACCACAAGCTATGAGCACAGCAACATCAACAAAACAACCAAAGATTAATCCAAGAAACAGAAAGCTCCATACACAGGACTACACAACTGTCAAAAATACTGCATTATTTCCCTTCCATTCACTACAAATTACAAAATCGCGAGTTTTTTTTTTTTTCAAATTTCAAGTTCTTTACTTATTTTGCCAAAACTGCATTGAAGCCTAAAAGGTAGCACAATTGCATGGACTGCAGATGGGCAATATTTCACCAGTAATATGTGAAATCGTAACAAAAACTGCCGAATGTAATCACACGGGCAGTAGTCAGTGCAATCGCAAGTCATCAGCAATCATGCAACAAAACATTGACACTAACAAATATTTACGCGATTAGCCCAATTGTTTGCACAATCGCGAGGAGATTCGGAGTCCTCAAGGTTTGAAACTCACCTGACAACGATCTGCTCACAGATCTTCTGCCCGTCCTTGTTGGCCCCGCCCTTGATAAGCCGAAGCAGGCACACGATCTCCCTGAGGTCACTGCCGCCGCAACCACGGAATTGAACATCTCAAATCATGCCAGGAGACGAAGGAGGAAAAAAGGAACGTTCGCAATCCAACGAGCTATAAATCGAAAGCGGAATATTCTAGAGCGAGCCCGTGAGCGAGGGGAGGCGCTGCGGAGAGGCCGGCCGTACCTGACGAGGTCCCCATCAGAGTCAGAATCGGAGCCGCCGCCAGAGGCGGAGTCGTCAGAGTGGCGGGGCCGCTTAGCCGGGCTCGGAGTGCCGCCCATAGCGGCCATTCGTCCTCCGCCGCAGCGATGAGTCGTCGCCGTCGCTGGCATTGCTGGGTGGAAGGAAGAGGTGGGAGTGAAAAGCAAGAAAAGCGAGGAGGCGAGAATTTCAAATTTGGGAATTCCGCCATTCTTAAGGCTGGGCCCTGCGAAAATTGTGAGGGATTTGTTGGGCCGAATGGTGGTCCGGCTTGAAGCCCACTGAGATTACCATGGGCTTTCTGAGCCAGGCTAACGGTTTAGGTTTAGGGCCTATTTGGTAGCTAAAGCCTTGTTTAGTTGGCAAAAATTTTGGATTTTAGGTATTGTAGCACTTTCGTTTGTTTGTGGCAAATATTGTCCAATTATAGACTAATTAGAATCAAAAGATTCATCTCATGATTTACAGGCAAATGTTTTCGTCTAAATTTAATACTCTATGCATGTGTCGCAAGATTCGATGTGACAGGGAATCTTGAAATTTTTTGGGAACTAAACAAGGCCTAATTTTCTAAGAAATGGTTATTGAAAATATTGCTCTATGATACGGAGTACTTTACGTGGAAAGTGACTCTTTACTTGAAGTGAATCAGAGGAAGCTATTTCTTTGTTGGATACCCTGCCTAAACTTGTATCATCGTATCATCCTAGTTCCTAAACTCGTAAATCAACTGTTTAGGTTTTTGAACTTATTCGTTTGTGTCACATTGGTCCCTAAGAGCACCACCAACGCAAGCGAACACATATGTTAGCCTCAAGTAAAAGTAGTAGTCCATGTAGATGAGGAGTAGTTGAGGCATATTATTTCACAACGGTAGTCCACCGTGTATACATGTAGCTTGCAGCTTTTGTCCCTTTACTTTGTTGCTTTTCTCCGCTCAGTCTGAGGCCAAACGCTCATTCTACTGGTTCTTTAGCACTTTGTCAGCTGAAGCTGTAGGCGTTTCTGCAGGATACACTGACACACTGCGAGGCTATCACTCGACGTGAGATGGACAACAAATGCAGACGTGTCACTCGAGGCTACAATACACGGTGGAGCGTTGGGGACGGCCTAAACTTGTCCAATTGTATCATCTCGGTCCCTAAACTTAGAAATCACTCGTTTAGATCCTCAAATTTATTTAGTTGTATGATCTCGGTTCCTAAACTTGATTTTTTGTCTCATTAACAAAGCGATCCAAGAGCTTTATATAAAAAAATAATTCATAACCTTTTATATGAACCTAAAGAAAGACAAACTTTATATCAAAGTTGCAGCCCTCAATGCGATATACAACTTTGTAGTTGGAATCTTTTTTTATCTAAAGTCATTTAGTGTCATAAAATTAAATTTAAATTTTAAATTTCAAAATTTATAAACTTACAAAAAATATTTTGGGACCCTAAATGATTTTAATTTAAAAACTTTTCAACTACAAAGTTGTAGATCGCCTTGCCGAATACAATTCTAATGTAAAGTTTATCTTCATTTGAGTTCATATGAAAAAGTTATGAGTTATTTTTCAATATAGAGTTTTTAAATTCACCCTATTTCGACCCCGATGAGATATAAAAACAAGTTTAGGGACGGGGATGACACAACTGAACAAGTTTGAGGACCTATATGGGAGATTTCCAAATTTAGAGACCAAAATGACACAATTGAATAAGTTTAGGTACCTAAATGACCATTTTGTGAGTTTAGGGACGAGGATGACACACCCGAACAAGTTTAGAGACCGGTGATGAACCTTACTCTTAATTTTGTGTGCAAAATAAATTTAAAAATTTCGTTTAAGTCTAGAATAGGTTTTTCGTTATTTACCAAAAATAAATTATCAAAAGTTTGTTTTAGAACTATTTTTAAAAATGAGTTCAAATTTGACTCTTCAAAGTCTTTGTTTTTAAAAAGTATTTCAAACTATATTTAAAAAGGCTTCAAAAATATTTTTATTTTTTTTAAAAAAGCTTCAAAATAATTTTGAATCAATTTCTCAAAAACTAGTTTTCAAAATCTTCCAAAAATGGAGCTTTTAAAAAGGAACGTAAATATGTGCTAAAAAGTTTTAAAATAGTTTGGTACACATATACCTATAAAATGATGTCTAGGGAGGGGGGCATTGTCCCCCTAGTATATTGTTTATTATAATAGTGTTGTATGAAATGGAGGATGTTAGTCTCTGAGTCCCAAAATATTTGACAATTTAGATTTGGACATGGGAATTAAGGAGGATTGAAAAATGTGGTGCATAGGAAACAAGAGAGAGATAAAGATGTACTAGGAAAAGAAATGATGTGTTAGTAGAAGACAAATGTGCATTGAGAATTCAGAAGCTTAAGTATTTTAAGACATAATTTGAGTCCTATAACATCAAGTATTTTGGGACAGAGGAAGTAATTTATTTTGAGTCAAGTATTTTTAGATTTTATCTCGCTTTGGACCTTCAAATTAAAGGACATACACTCTTTGGTTTGGGTTTGCATGAGAAGAAAGTTCCATCATGCAAACTTTTTACATACTTGTAATTTTTTGTTTTAGAAATGTTTTAGTCTTATTCATAGACAACAAATAATAATTCCTAACATACTTATTAAATATGGAAGCATCGTTTTGTGTGTGTCTAGGGAGGGGCATTGCCCCCTCTAGTATTATGCCTTTTGTCTTAGTTGTTTGATTTTGGTGATAGAATGGAACAAGAACAAGTTACTCTATTTTGAGTAAAATACCCTAGAACCACTAAATTATTGGAATGGGTTCTATTTATGCAAAAGGGGGCCCTTTTGTTTTCCATGCATGCTATGATATTATAAGAAGAAGATGGTGCTATTGGTTACCTCTTCCAATATTGGGTTATGAGACTTGATGCCAACACTCAGGTTATTGGTTATCACTGCCAGTTTAAACTTTCGGGCTTCAATATCTTGATGAAGTATAAAAATAATTATGACATCTCTTCAAGCTTTCATCACTCTACAGTTGTAGGGAAACTTTTCATGATGTGAATCAAGTATAGACTGAGGGCTTCTCCCTATACAAACAAGACAAGGGAATATTTCTATTCCTTTATGTTACCACTTTTATCTCAAGATACAATTAGGTCTTTAATTAGAAACTTTTGAATTCTTCTTTTGACAAGAAATAATTTAATATTCCCTCCATCCATTTATCTCAATCATTTAAGCATTTTTTTCCAATTATCTACATCATCTTGAGGTGACCGGCTATAATTATGGTTATGTCTTGCATGCACACTGGCCATTCCTTGGGTGCATGCACATGTCTCCATGGAGGACCTAGGCCATCTTGGCTGCTCCTTGGTTGCATGCAGGCATGCACATTAATTAGATTAATTGGACCACAATGATTTATTGAAAAGACGTGAGTCATTCATGCTCTTTGGTCTCCGTGCACAAGGCTTAAACGAAGGAGACTAATGGAATGAGGGAGTATTTATAAAGAAATGCTATAATTGTCTCCTAGTAATAATTGATTATGTCTCATGAAACTTGATTGGAACAATCGATAACGTAGAGTGACTATCTTAGCCTTGAACCTCACAATAGGTAAGGTCTGTTGATGTTGCAACAGACAAGGCTTTATATTAGAACCACATATGTCACATAAAAAGGTGATTTGTTTTAGTGGTTCTTTGATTCTTTAGGCCTTATACAAAGGTGTGGAATAATTAAAAGTGAAGACATTTCTAAGACACCTAGTGAACATAACTATGCATAGTTATGTCTTTTCCTATTAGATGTTCAGTAACTAAGACAATCTCTCATTGTTCATAAAAAATAATCTCTTGATTCCAAAGTATAAGACGTTTGAGCTTTTCTAGATTTATTGCTTTTGCTATGCATCTAGACGTAACCTAAGCATATAATAAAAGCTACTCTCTCCGTTCCTTTTTAATTATCGCTTGCGCTTCCAAAAAACAACTGTCGGCAATTATATATTAAAAATATTAATATTTATAATACATAATTAGTATCATTAGAAAGATCTTTAAATCTAGTTTTTTAACAAATTTATTTGGAGATACAAATGTTGCATGTATTTTCTACAAATCGAGTCAAACTTGTAGCAACGACAATTAAAAAGGGACAGAGGGAGTATGTATCAAAAAAGGTCAAAACATATTACATTTTTTAATGGAGGGTGTAATAACATCTATTCTAGTAGTCATTCACAAATCCCAATTCCAAAACCAATATCTAGATCTATATAAAGAGTTAGCATTATGCTCATTGATTGAAACCACAGCCAACAAGAAAACAGGATGAGAAGAGAAACATCTTTTGGGTCAAGGCCGTGGTAAAGGAAAACCCTTGGTGGCCTGGTCCACAGCCCCATCCGGAAGCGTGGCTCCAACTTCTTGCAGCAGAGCAGAGCAGAGCAGAGCATACACACTGCTGCACTGCTCGCAGCCGGGCAACACGCAGCCCTGTCTCCTCGACCTCCACACCCCCTCTCCTTCCCGTTCCCGCCAAAACCCCCCCACACAACCCTAACCCCCCCCCCACAATGCCCCCGTCTCCCGCCGCCGGCCATGCGCCGCCGCCTCTTCCTCCGCGCTCCCCTCCGCCACTTCCGGCTTGCCGCCGCCCGCGCCCGTAGCGCCTCGGACCGCGCCGCGATGCCACCCGTCCTCCGCCCGCCGGCTCGCTCCCCTTCCTGCGCCCCGTCTCCGCCGCTCCTGTTCCCCCGCCGCGCCGCCGCGGGGGCGGAGTGCCTGAGGTTCGGCTGCCGGCGGTTCTCCTCCTCCTCGTGGTCGGCGTCGGCGGCCGCCGGCGGGGAAGAGGCCGGGTTTCCGGCGCGGGAGAGCGTGGAGCTTCTGGGGATCCCCGGGGTCGGGCCAAGGAACCTGCGGAAGCTCGTCGATGGTGGGCTCCGGGATCTCGCGCGCCTGAAGCAGCTGTACACCGATAAGGTATATGCATCGCTGTCCTTTTCTTGATTTGCGTAGCTAAGGAACTTGAAACGGATCCTTGGAATTGCAAAGAACCACGCAATGTCGGACTGGATCTTATTGTTCTGGAGGTGTTAATTCGGTAATGACTAATGAGAAAAACATGCGTGGTCAGGGAGGGGAGAACCTGGCGTTTATACCCTGTTCGTCATGCTCAATAGCGTGATAATATTTGAGTCAGTGGCTGCACCGAAATCCAAGATTGTTATCTGTATCTGTAATTCTGTTTTCATGGGATTGTCTTTGTTTGCCTCTCTTATCTGGACACATGTGGCACTTGGGAAGTTCAGTTCGCACTAATTTCTTACAATTCCTAAAGTTGCATTGAGGATGTCACAAGGGGATCATGCCACATTACCACTTAAAGGTTTGTTATTAGACCTTCCTGATCCTTAGTGCATAACGCAGAGAGTTCCTCCTCTTATTAAATCTTGGTACCTGTTCTATGTTGCGGTTGCAAATTTAAATCTCAAACACTTTGGGCATAAGGATTACTTTATTTTCTGCCACTTCATTGCCTGAGATTGTGGAGGTTGATTACAGAGTTAGTTTAAGTTCCTATTGGTTCACTTAATTAGGAAGCTAGGAATATTCAGGAAGTGTTTCCAGAGTGTTACATGATCAAACTGTATGAATGATGGGTTCAGTATGTGGTGTCTTTGATATCATTGTTTTGGCCTTTTGGGAATGTTTCTGAATACATAAGTGATTGGCTGAATAGATTCCTTACAAATGCTGTTGTTATGCTTGTCTCCTGAGAGCTCTAACAATTTTTTTTCTCAAAATGCTTCAGCCTGTGGGTGGGTCTGCTGAGAAGATGGTTCAGTTTTTGCAAAGTTCTGTTGGAATCATTCATAAGAGCCATGCAGAGAGCATAACATCCTTCGTCAAAGACAGTGTTGTTGGGGAACTGAAAGAGAAGAATGAGGTACCGGCCATGCAATCAACCAGGGACAAGAGGATCACCTTTTGTGTTGAGGGAAACATCAGCGTGGGGAAGTCTACCTTCCTACAGAAAATTGCCTATGAGACAGTTGAACTCCGTGATCTTGTGGAAATTGTACCTGAGCCAGTGTCAAAATGGCAGGATATTGGTCCTGATCATTTCAATATTTTAGGTGCCTTTTATGCGGAGCCACAGAGATATGCCTACACCTTCCAAAATTATGTGTTTGTAACAAGGCTCATGCAAGAAAAGGAGTCCTCTGGAGGAATAAAGCCTCTTAGATTGGTCGAACGGAGCATCTTCAGTGATCGAATGGTATGCATTTTTCTTCTCCTTGACCCCTTGCTATGCTGTTGACCAACAGTCTTACACGTTATGCACCGAGGTCAAAATTGATGTGTATTTTTATTGTCCATATAACCAATAATATCAAGCAAAATGGAGATGCAAAATCCAGTCGTCCGCGAGAGTTAGTACTTAGTAGTGTCATAAATCATGCCTCTTTGATTGTTTTTGTACTTGTTTCCTGTTTTATCATGTGCAAATGGAGTGACTTTTGTGTGCCCTCTTCTGCAGGTGTTTGTGCGTGCTGTTCATGAGGCTAATTGGTTGAATGGAATGGAACTCAGCATTTATGATTCTTGGTTTGACCCTGTGTTGGCATCTCTTCCTGGCCTTATCCCTGATGGATTTATCTATCTTAGAGCTACCCCTGATACTTGTCACAAGAGAATGATGCTTCGAAGTAGAGCTGAAGAAGGAAGTGTCACATTGCAGTATCTTCGTGATTTACATGAGAAACATGAATGCTGGTTACTGCCTTCTGAACATGGGAATCACAGACTATTGTCAGCAAGCCAATTGCCACACAGCATAGACAACTCCTTGCACCCTGATATTAGAGACAGAGTATTTTATCTAGAAGGGAGCCACATGCATTCTAGTATCCAGAAAGTAAGCATCGTGTATTTCCTTTGTTTTAACAAGTTGTTATTCAGACTTGGAAAATGACTTATTTAAGCAACTTAGGTTCCTGCTCTTGTACTGGATTGCGAACCAAATATCGATTTTAGCAGGGATGTTGAAGCTAAAAGAAAGTAAGTTTGACAGTTATCCAATTCCAATCATAAACTCTATTTTCTGTTTGCATTACGGTTGTACTGTTATCTTGTTATCTGAGCTTGTGCCTGGTCTTAAAAACTATGAATGTTTTTTTTAGAAATTTTGAATATTACTGTTTTGCATACAAAAGATTAGCATGCTGTGGGTTGTTGGCCCATTGGAACATTCTTAACTTTGATGTCTAATAATAAGCTACAGGTAAATTACATTTTAACTTTGAATGCTTATATTGCTGACAGGGTTGTTTCCCAGTTTTTTTCCTTTGTATTTCCATATATCAAATATTTTGGAGAAAGTGTGCTAATGTAGTCTCTCCTGCTAATATAGGTATGCTCTGCAAGTGGCAAAATTTTTTGAGTTTGTGAAGAAACTGAAAGAAGCTTCACCAGACCAAAACATTGTCACGAAAGACAAGAAACAGCAAATCTTGCTTCCTCACAGTGGGGGTCTCTTCCTCCGAGATGGCAGCCCCTTATCTGAATCTAGTCTCAAACCACTGATCTGAATCTAGTCTCAAACCACTGACTTTCTAGAGGACAATACTGCGTTAGCCATTTTAGGGGGCAGTAGTTGTAGGGAATCAAGACTTCTGCAGTATTTTCATCATCGTATTTATTTCAAGGCTAGGGCTTCTCTTTTGTAGAAGAATTTAATCAGTGCTTATCTGCACCAGCTGAAAAAGAAGCTGAACACATTTTGGAGCGTCCACAGTTTTGAACTAGTAAAGCTAGATCAGGTACTCATTTGCTTCAAAATTTGTGCAGCTTTCCTTACTGAAAGAACATAATAGGGTATTAAAAAACTGTTAACTCTTTAAGCTTCTAGATTGCCATCTGGAGGATGGTGTATATCTGCAGGTGTTATTTGGTTGTAACATTGACCCAAATGCATGATCCCTATGATGCTAGTGCATTATTCTCAGTTTTTGTCACTTCTTCTCTGAGATTTTAACTATTTGAACTATCATGGTGACAAAATTATTAATTTCATGAGTTAGTTGTAATTTACCCCCCCCCCCCCCCCCCCCCCTTTGCCTGATTAATGTCAAGGGTCTTAGTGTTCTGAAATTTGTGGGTTTGAAGATTCCATATTATGCAGTACATCAACAGCCCATGAAAAGTTCAGCCCACAACATGGGAACTTCATTTGCACAATCTATGAGCCATTCAACATTATTTTTCTCTCACAATAAATCAGCAAACAGTACTTTCAACCATGACTTTTCAACCAAACGAACAAGCATAATAATGTGGCTTACGGAATAAACAAAAAACTGTGCAGTGTAACTGATAACGAATGCTCGGTTTAATGCCTTTTGCTGTCATTTGTAATCATGAGTGGGTGACACTATTCAGGTGCCCTGTTGTTACATTTCCGCATACTGCTGCATTTCATAGTGATTTCTGGGACGACGACAATGACCTGAGCACTAGATGAAAGCTGAGTGTGTGTGCTCTGTGCCGTGCTGGAAAAAAAAAACAAAGTTGGTTCAGTGGAAAGCTTTGCTCTTTTTCTCAGTGGACTGGTCAGGTTAATGGCTTTTGCTATCAATTTTACTATTAGTATGTAACATAGAGAAGTGATTGGCAGCCCTGAGGTCATGGTTGCGCATTTGCAATGGTAAATGCAGACAAGCAGTGTTCCACTGTGAAAAATGCAGGCTGTGTCCACCTAATTCAGCATCTGGGACCAGTAGGATTGTGACAAACCAGAAGTCCACAACAATTTTTGGTTCCTGAATCAGCAGAAAGATTCGGTGTCAGGATGATTCAAGCGAATATTGAGAGTAGACAACTGATGGAATAATTGGCAGAAACTTGTCTTAATCAGCTGAAGAAACTGGTATGCCGGTACTGGGAATGACAATCGGAAGTGGGAGGTCTGCATGCCGATGACAGTCACTCTAATCTCTAGGTGGTACCTTTTGAGTTTTGCAAGACTAGAATATAGGGCGATGGAGACACCAAGCTTGCCCTGTCGTCTAAGACACATTAAGGATGAGGTTAGGTTAGGGCCTAGGGGTGAATCATCATGAACAATGGTTAACTCTTGGAGCAGCTATGCAAAATCCCATTTCTTGGCCAAGATGGGATCCTGACAACGTACTCGTCTAGCATGACAATTTTGGGTCTCCTACTTTTGATGATTTTATGATTGGGATGGCTCAGCCCAACATAATGATTTCAGAAACGTCTCCAAATATTTATATGCCACTAATAATGACAACTTTTGTATGTACTCCGTACGTAGAGTACCAATAAACGAAAGATATTTCTGGCATAGGCCAGCGTAGCATATTCCAGCACATTTATGTCCAAACAGAAGCATATGGCACACAGTGACAAACACACAGCGACTTTGGATGATTGAACTCTGCAGATATATACGTAGCAAATTAGCAATCAGGTTGCAATATCATCATGTGGATATTGTACGGATGCTGCTCCGATCGATCTACATTCCATTGTCCGTTTGTATGTTGCACAGTGCTATCAATTCGTCTTTGGTGTGTCTTAAGATTCACCACTAGTTTATTTTAATTTATTACTAGCTCCATATACTGTTCGATGTGACTAATTATATAAATGGTAATAAAATGTAAAAAAATGTAGTGGTTCATAGCGTGTACCTTTGGATGTTCCTGCCTGATGTCAAGTATTGAAAAGGTTATGATACTGAAATGTACACTTGAACTATAGCGTGCGCTTTACCGGTTATATTCTTCAGGCTTTGAATTGTACTTAATTGATAATGTAATTCATTTTTGTAGACATATATATTAGTGCTCATGAGCATATGCTTATGAACTGATAGAGAGCCTATACATCAGCGGGCAATTATGTGTGGATGATGACCGAAGTTGGACTTTGCAAGTAGGCGCAGTTTAGCAGTTCACTCTTTGCTTGCTCTTGTAGGAATTAATCAGTTTGGACCCTGCAAGTGCTGGTGGTGCTAGCGGAGCCATCGTCGTTATCATGTTGCCCATGCAAGCGTACGCCATCTTTTCTTTTTTGCATTGACAATTCAAGTTAGCTATCACTTGCCCAATTCCATTTCCAACTTTGATGATAGATATGATGTCCATTATTGTTCATATCCGGCCTGTGGCCCAATCCCCAATGAATGTGGCCCTGACTCATCGTGATCAATGATGAAACCGCCCGCGCCTTGTTCGTTTGGCTAACAAGGCCTAGTAGAAAATATTGTTGGCTGATTTATCATGAAAGAAAAATATTATTAAATAGTACTCCCTCCGTCCACGAAAGAGTCAATTTCTAGAGTTGTCTTAAGTCAAATTTTTTAAACTTTGACCAAATTTCTAGAAAAAAATGTTAAGATTTATAGTATCAAATTAGTATTATTAGATTCTCATAGAATATATTTTTATATAATGTGTATTTTATATTATAGATGTTGTTATTTTTTTCTATAAAGTTAGTCAAACTTTAAAAAGTTTGACTGGCATGGATCCTAGGAATTGATTCTTTCAGGAACGGAGGGAGTATTATTAGTGTCGTCTTTAATTTACCTAATTTGCACTTAGCGAGCATCGATCAGCGATGCAACCATGCATGCGATGTCCACAGTAGTTGATGCTCAGAGCACGTGGCCACCCGTGGCCTCCACAAGACAAGATGCTAGCTGCTGGATCAGCATTGACTTTTTGCATAACTCAAACTACATGCAAAATGGTCAATTATATTAATCGATGCGATAAGCTGCGGATCGATGACGACTCATGATCGATCAGTTTGCACAATAACATACTTGTAATTAAATCAGGGAGACGAAGATGCGAATATAATGCAGCAACTTATGGCAGGTACTCTACTAGTATATATATTTCTCTCTAGCAACTGTTGCAGGTCACATCCTGTCGTCGTATGCTAAACTAAAACAGTGTGACTGAGACAATACATACACACATTCCTATGGAGTGTGGACACTTGGAGCTAGCAATATATGCACAAATGTATAGCATAATGTGTAGTATGCACAAATACATACACACTTCTCACAACATATCCAAATATCTTTCAATATTTTTTTTACTGAATAAATGCACACTGACGCTGGGAAAACATGATTCCTTGAAAACCAGAACATTATCTATACTACTACCAATTAACAAAGGACCAACAACTTAAATTAATGCTATTTGAGTAGATAGATTAATATTTTCATGCTAGTATTGTATTATGTGTGCTGACTTGATTTATTTAACAAAGGACCAATACTTGCATCTCAATAAAACAGAGACTGAGTTAAGTTGTAGGTCCTTTTCATGCTAGAGTGTTTAAGATTTCGCCAATTGTTATTATTTTGTTATCATTTTCTTTGAAAAAAGTTTTTTTATCATTTTGACCTAATGCCCAAAATTGTCAAAATAGTTTCATATAATAGTTTCATATAACATCTCCATTATTAGCTGAGAATATTATGTCCACTGCACCTTAGTGTTAAACTTTAGCAACGTCTAGGAGTAGATCTAAAGGCGTAAAACTTTGCATTTCAAGATACATGAAGAACTAGAGAGTGAGAGGGAGTGTTGTGGATATAGACTGTCGTTGGAGGGAAGTGCAGGCGTGGTGGAGGATCCGGAGCCGCCATGGAGTCGGTGGTGATCCTATGCACTAGGGCAACGACGGTCGGGGATGAGGTTGTGAAGACACAGATGCCAAGGTGGTGCAGCGCAGTGGTAGCGGCTAGGGCCTTCCCATCACTGGCTGCGTCCCTGCTTGAGATCGGGTTTAGGGTTTGTTGGTGAGGAGTGGCGACTCACAGTGAACCTCGTACTAAGAGCCACCGGGCCACCTCTTTTTATAGTGCAGAGTGACGGGGCCCCTCTAGCCATAGATGGGCTGGGGGGCCCCCGATCAGGGTGCGAGTCAAGACCCGATTAGGCCGTTGGGCCTAATCGGTGGGAGATCAATCTAACACTTAGTTCATCCAAAGAGATGTTGGTTGGATCATCAACATTGACTTGTGCATAACTAATATGCAAACATTGATGAGGTATGCTACAGAGTCAAGCATAATTTGCACAGTAGGATAACCGATCGAGAAGAAGATGTGAGCAGGCGTGCAGCAACTGGCTACTATACTAGTGTATTTACAGATTCTTTCATGTCACAATCCTGTTGAGTTTACATATGAAAAACAATGTGGGGCCAAGATAATATACAGAATGATGTGATCATAGACAGAACTAATAACATACTCATGAACTTAGGATGACTAGTAGCAATAATATATATATGAATGCAAGAATAACCTAATCCAGAGATGGAATGAGATGTCGCTATTAGACCAACTCCAAGAGTTTGGCTAAAATTAGTAGCCTAATTTCATTGTTTAGCCATTTTATAAAATGGAAAACTTCTTAAAAAAGAAGAAGTCTACAATAGCCTTACTATTTATATAAAATCAGATAGCCAATGTTAGTGGTTGGCTATATATGGCCATCGAAAATCAAGGGATAACCAACGTTTTATTTTATAAAACTAGATAACACATGTGTTGGAGCCTATATTTTGCTATGCAAATTCTAAAATAGCCTCCACAATAAGAATAGCCAAGTTCTTGGAGTTGCTCTTAACTCTGGCTTTATAGATGAATTAACTTTAAATATTTGAGAGAGAAAACATATGGGCATCATAGCCAATATACATACATGTGGGGGTATATATAAACATAAACTGTCGAAGAACCAAACCAAGTAGTTGCTTTAATTTGCACATGTGTAGAGGCGGCTAAAAATATAGTGACCGCCTCTACAGAAAAATACCTCCATTATTGAAAATCAATTTTGTAGTAGTGTCTAGACTATACTGGAAATTGTAATGAGCATCAAAAGAATCCCGTGGCTGTCAGAGGAGCTTTGAGCAGCATGAATCATATCGTCAACCAATTGTTTTGTTCATCAGTAGGGGCGGCGTCTTCTAGAACCCTATGTATGTACCGGCTGCTGTTGTCGTCAAGCTAGCGTTACTTGCCATGGCACGCTGAAGCCGCAAATTAAAATGACGTTCTGTGTTTTGCTAGAGAAGAAACGACGTATGTTTGCACACTATATGATTATTATACTAAATAAGATAAATCAGGAAGGTGAGAATGCAGCAACCACATGCATGCACGGCAGCAGCTACGGGATATTTTACTCTACCATTCTTTATTCTTGCAGGGAACATCCTGTCGATCGCATATATTAAAACAAGACAATATGTGTGACTGCGATAATAATAAATATGCATATACTAGACTCTTGGAGGCTTGGAGCAACAAGCAATTATATGCACACATAATCTACTACTACTAATCATTAATTATCTAAAATAAAATCTACTACTACTAATAATGCGTTGGTCCAATGAGGTGTCATCGTTAGCTCTGACTTCTCATATCAAATAGGTTTAACTATTTCAGAGAATAAACTGCACATGGGTATAACATAATTCGTTGACGAACTGAATTAAAGCACATTTCCGTGCCAATGTTTATCAAAGGACCGCCATCTTAATAAAATCGAGAATTATCTATTTATAGGCGGCTAGCTAGCTTTTATTATATATCATCAGTAATATTGTCTTTGAATAAAAAAATGTTATCATAGTAATCTATATGCCAACCATTATTCAGATTATTAGTGTTAGTATTTGGCATCTCCACTAATGTTCAACAACTATTACACCAACCCAATTGAAGGTTCCACTTGTCCTTTCTAGTATCATCAGGTCATCTAGAGTGCTTTGAGGGAAACAATCGCACCAATGCATAATGTCATTTTATTCTTCATAGGCTGCCCACAATAATTAATTGCAATGCACATGGATTGGATGCAGTTGAATTAATGAAATGAAACCTATACCCTAACAATGTCAGTTTAAATATATAGGTTTCAAGCTAAGGTCTTGTTTAGTTCACCCAAAAACCAAAAACTTTTCAAGATTCCCTGTCACATCGAATTTTGCGGCACATGCATGAAGCATTAAATATAGACGAAAACAAAAACTAATTGCACAGTTTGCCTGCAAATCATAAGATGAATCTGCCAAATAAAAACGAAAGTGCTACAGTACCCAAAACTAAAAAAAATTCAGAACTAAACAAGGCCTGTTTGAATGTCTTTGGGAACATAAATTCACTAAGTTGGCTTTGACTACATATTTGCCGTAGGAACAAAGATAGAAGCATAACCTGTTCTTCACTGGATAGAGAGTGAAACATCATTTTTTATCTGTTTTATTTGAAACTGGGTGTGAAGTTCTCGCACTATAAATTAGTCCTCACAATATAAGCGGGAACACTCCTAAACCCTAACCATTGACAAAATTGGTGTCTCCTTGTTGCAAAAGCACGTACTGCCACCCCCTTATAGTCATCATCCCTATCCCTAACCATGTGTGGACCATCTCATCATAGTGCTCATCCCTATTTGCATGTGCACCGTCTCCCCTCCTCCTTGTTGATAACCCTAGGCCACCCCTCCTCTTTCTCATAAATCCCTTCCGCCACTTTGTGCATGGACCCTCCGTCTTCCTCATTGATCCCTTTCCACAACCATGTGCACACCATTGTCCATTGTCCATTGCCCATGTCTCTGACCCCAACCACGAGCATTGCCAACCCTTATCTTATTGTCGGTCCTCTTTCCTAACCAAGTATCATTGTCATTGTCCCCAACCTCGATCAAAGCACATACTACCATTCCTCGTCTTTGTTTTCTCCTTCCCTAGCTCGATGCCACGACCCTTCATCCTTAACATGAATCCACCTCCCTAACCTAGACTCCCCCAACCACCCACAACAATGAAGTTTCCCACTTCATCCTCCCTAGATGAATGGCTGAATTCTTGGATAGATTAGGGTTTAGATAACACATGGCTGAATGAAATGTGTTAGCAATGTGTAGTTTTTTGAGATATGTATTTCTTAATGTAAAGTCCCAATGTGTTTGAGGATTTTACTTGCTTATATTGATGCTTTAGAATTTTGTCAGTTGCAATAATATCCAAGTGTAACACCCAAAAATTTAGATAAATCTCCTTAGGTTGGGTATTCTGGATTTGTATGGAAAATTATTTTTTTCCATAAATTAAAATGGATCATAATACAAGGATAAAAATATATATTTGTTGCATTCATGCTAGTGCATATTCGTTGTTTGATTCCTTGTGGGAGAGTTGGTTTCAGTGTCTCCCATGAATAAAGAAGAGGAGTCCTATTCATTTGCTTCCCTACGTAGATCCATCATCATTTGCTCATTCCTTCGCTATTGTTTGTTCGGCAACCAACCGTCCAAGACTTCGGTGGAGGACAACACTATAAAAGTGAGAATTGCATCTTTTGCATGTTTTAAGGATGGGGTGAGTATATATTCTATTCCACGTCAAACAAAGGAACAAAAGGGCAGCCACGTCACTGTCAACTGTAGCATTACACATCTGTTCACTAATTCCACTGCTAGTTGTGAAAGGGCCTCTAGCTTAGTGGTTAGAACAAGCAGGCTTGTAAATTTAAACAGATCTACACTAAAAAAATAAAAAAAAGTCTGCACCGTGTCGTACTGGTGACCTGTGAGAAAAAAAGGTTGCCACCAAGATTATATATATATATATATACACTTAGAAGACAAAGAGTGTTTGTAGATATTTTTTTTCCAATTACACCGTATAACTCAAACACTCTCAACGCATGCACACTCACTCCTATGAACTCACACACACGTAAATCCTACCTCTGTGATGAGCATCTTCAAAGACTGAGCCGGCAAATCCTCGAGATTGAAGAAGTCAGCATAGGTGTCTCGCTATCGATAAGAACGTTATCTACCGCTAAAAGCATAACACCATTAAATCTTAGAATACACGATCCCACAAGGAGTCGAAGCCAAAGATCTAAGTGCTACTAAAGCTCTTGTAACCACCAGGTTACATGCCCTTTCGCAGTGTTTGTAGCTACTCGGCTACTCTGGCAGAGGGATGTCCGCCAGGTCCTGCCGGAACGGCACGGGTTGGTCATCCTCCTCCTCGCCGGCCGCCTTGGCCTTCTCGGCGTTGTCGAGTTGGTTGGAGTCGGCGACGAAGGTGACGACGGTGTCCTTTCTAAAGGTGAGGTAGATGACGGCGAGGACGTAGATGAGCATGAGGGGGAAGATGACGAGGCCGACGAGCACGTTGGCGTAGATGGGGAGGGAGTTGTGGATGAGCCAGCCGACGAAGCTGGTGCTCAGGAAGTACATGTTGATGCCAATGATCATCAGCCCCAGCAACCACGAGAACACGATAATCTGCAAAATTATAAAGAGCATACATACGTAGTAGATATTATATTTGCATATACATATATATTTGTTAGATCTAGTTCATGAAGCGCGCGAGTTTGTTTTGTTCAGCTTGGACGTACACTGCAGGGCATGTGATGAGCTCGTACTATATATTTATCATTGTGGATCAAGAACATGGTGTTGGGATGTACCCGATCGAGAGAAGATGCGTTATTTTGTGCAAGGCTAGCTCATGGTAATAATTAATGTGTCGGGCATCTCAAAAGCTACAAAAGGTGCAGACAATGCATATATATAGGCATGCAATTTTGTTTTTGTGATGGAGACAATGCATGCAATTGATGGAGCAAGCAACAACAAAGGACACGTAGTTTTCTCTGATGCAGTGAGTGAGTGCTTCATCACTCAGAGGCGGGAAGTTCTCTTCCATTTTTTTTTTAAAAAAGGGTGAGTGAGTGCTTACATAAATGGAGTTCTTGTGGGGCCCCATCTTGCTCCTGCTGCTGCTGAACTTGAGGAGTGGGATGAGGGCGAACGGCAGCTCAAAGGACAGGATCATCTGCATATATTCGCATGCACCGGAAATTAGTACAAACAAATGCCAAAATTAATTAAGTACCAATCATTCGATAAGACCTTGTACTACTACATATGGAAGGCCTAGAAGAGAGTGTTAATTATTGTCCACTTTATTTAGATCATATAAATATAGGTAGGATGTTGGTGCCCTTTTTGTGATGTTTGGTTGATAAGTCATGACTCGAAGTATCGGCAGATAAGCTCAAGCGAGCGAACAAGCTCAAGCTGCCTTTTAACCCACCACAGCTAGCTAAATTTAACCATATGTGCATGAATAGTATAGTGGACAGGCCACTGGCGATCAGCTGCGAGGTGGTGGGATATGTGAATATGTGATGCGAGTAATAACGCACCGAAGCGATGATGATGAGACGGCCGGCGCCACTGGAGCCGCCGATGATGGAGACGACTAGGCTCGGCGCAATGGCGATGCAGCGTGTCATCAGGTTCCTCAGCCACTTCTTCATCCTGATGTCCAGAAAACCCTGCGCGTGGTAATTAAGATGAAAGCAACAAAAGGCAACAACCATTGTATTAAAGCTTCCAGTGATCGAAATCCTACTAGGATTAGCACAGTTGACCTGACTATTTGAACAGCGTAAAGAATGTGAGAGTTATAGTTGGCCACCGTGCCGTGCTGACACGGCACGCGGCACGGCCGTGCCGTGCCGGCACGCGACTCCGTCGTGCTGCGCCGTGCTACCGTGCCGACCGTGCCGTGCCTGACCGTGTCATGGGCCAGGTCTGCGGCCCGCGGCACGGCACATGGGCCGCCCATGGGCCACGGCCAATTTTGCCGTGCCGTGTCGGCCCACGGCCCGTCAGCTGAACAAAGTCTCATTTTTAAGAGAAAAATGAAGTGTTCAAACTTCAAATCAAAGACATCACTTTCATTTCATATGACAAAACAAAGAACAACTGAGAATTATATGAAAATGATATAATTTTTAAGAGAACAAAGAATAACGCAGGAGCAATCGTGTCAGCCGCCGTGCCCGTGCCGTGTCATGGGCCAGACCGGCGGCCCATGCACTGCACGGGGCACCGGGCCGTGCTGGCACGGGCATGCCAACTACCGTGCCGTGCCGCCCATTGGCCGTGCCAAAAGGCCATGCCGTGGGCCGTGCCGCCGGCCCATGGGTGGGACGACATCTGCTTATCAATTACTGGCTTGTTTAATTTTCTTACATCAGAAAGACTACCCTCGTTACTCTGGATAAATTTCAGCATGCAAATTTGGACTGTCACTTCTTTCAGTGTGTCATTGTCAGCTAGGTTCTGAAACTCAAAAGCAGTAGCGTAGTATATTCGACATAATTTCATATCCTAAGAATTCATGTTTAATTTTGTAGTAGTTATTACTATCAGCTAGCATGCTGCAAAGCAAATAAACTAATGATCTATCTTCAGTTTTTTTAGACATGCATACCAAGAAGTCAAACAGGTTGAAAGCAACTAATATAGATAGTAGATACCTGCATGATGTACTGGCCGGAATAGGTGCCTGTTATGGTGGAACTCTGCCCAGAGGCCAACAGCGCCACGCCGTAGACGATGGAACTCGACCTGCCCAGCACGTTCTGCAGGTCCAAAACAAATCAAATTCAATGCATGCATGCGCATTGGTATATTCGACCAGGAAGGCAGGCACATGTATACTTGTCATATTCATGCATATATTATAAATGAAATGGCAAGATGGCCGACGATCGACGACGTGCCTTGAGGAGAAAGGAGGAGGAGTCGAGCGAGAGGTCGCTGCACTTGTCGGCGTCCTCCGGCGAGAGGTTGCCGGAGAAGCAGACGGTGCCGGAGACGGAGATGACGGCGATGTTGATGAGCAGCGCCACGAACAGCGCGAAGCCGCTCTCGTAGAGGAAGAACCGGCACGCGTCCTTGATCCCTCTCACCGACGACGGCGTCTTCCGAGACAGCACCAGAGCAGAGTGCAGGAACAGGTTGTGCCTGTTTTTTGCAGAAATTTGTTGATCATCGTCGAGGCCGCCGAATTAAGTTTACTAATTTGACTGACTTGTTGAAACGATATATATATATATATATGATCCACAAGCTAGAGAAACTACTTCAATCTTCAATTTGTTCTAGTCAACATCATCAGAGCTAGCAAGTTATGTGTACAAATAACAAAACAAAGTTCTTGGCAACTGCTACTTGATGATATACATGCATGTGGAGCTCTGACACTGTTTCCCTTTTTCTTAATGCATTGACCTGGCAGCCATGGCCGCCAATATATATATAATAATAATCAGAGTTAGTTACTTCATTAAGCCTGAATACTCGATTATTGCTTACGGCATGACAAGAGCTCCAAGGAGAGCAATGGCGTCTGCTGTGGCGCCGTCGCCCTTGAGCCTGGGGATGAAGAGCCCCTTGATCACCTCCACTGCCGGCGGCTTCACGATGCTCAGCTCTCCAAAGAAGCACGCCGCCATGACGAACACCAGCATCGAGATCAGGAACTCGAGCTTCCGCACCTAGTTCCAATTAATCCATGCATTATATTCCACAGGAACCACAAGAAACAGCACATGCATGCATTAAGCACAACTAGTAGCCTAATTACTGTAGATAACACATTCTATACATACATGTTTTTTTTTTCTAAAAGAAAAGATAACTGGACGGCAATTAAATACCCCGTATCTTTGTAGGCCCAGAAGCAGGAGAGTGCTGGAGCCGGTGATGAGAACCCCCACCCACACGGGGATGTGGAATAAGAGGTTGAAAGCGAAGGCTGTCCCTATAACTGCAACAAAAATGTAAGAGCAAAATGTCAGTAACAAACAAAGCGATAGATTAGAGTATTCTTTACCAGGTCCTTGCAAATTCCTCCACTGCCGCTATTGATCAGTTCAGATTATAAGACAACCCAACACCTACGTCAATACAAGATTACACGTTTTTGTATATAATTCGCACCATCTGTCCTAGCTAATAAGACGATCTTGACTTTATTAGCACGCAAATACATTAGATTCCAAAGACTTGCTGCACCTTCTATTCGGATTAACAATAGAACAAGTACCTAATGTTCATTCTCTCCTTGTCATTCAGCTAAATTAAATCAAACTAATGTACAGCAACCAGGTCAAAATATGCCCTTCGGTTTCACCAGAAACATTAATTATGTTTTCTGTTTGTCAGATTGCTTCTTACCTTCTGGGATATCTGCCGCGATTACAGCCACCTCTGCGAGAATCCATAGACAGATCCTCACAAATTTTGGATACTCACTCTTGCATATCTCAGCAAGATGCCTCCCTGAATTACAGAGAAATGAATACCGGACATTAGTGCCAATTAGTAATATTTCTGAATCCGTAGACGGCACGGTGCCGCCTCCTTCAAGTTATGTTAATCAGTTACCTGTTACCACTCCAAGATTAGCTGCTAGTGATTGAATGATGAGTGCGAAGATGAGACCAATGAGAATCACCCAGAGGAGCTGCAAAAGATGGACACCAAACAAATTGCAACAAAGGCAAACATTCAGTTAGGTTCTTGCCCTGAAAGGTTAGCTTGGTTCTCCTTTTTGGGATCGGAGATCTTCTGGAATAAAAGTCTTGAAGATTTGATAGCTAGAGTACAGAATCATAAACGTAAGAAGCAAAATCTTGTGTGCTTTTGGAACTCATTGAAAATGTACCTCGTATCGGTGATTCGCTCCTGCTTGCAGATCCGTTTCCACTGTTTCAGTTTGGGAAAAGATCATGAGGAAACAGAGAAGAGAGATGAGAAAGAGAGGGACCCAGGAGATGGAGGGAGAGAGGTATACTAACAGTTGCCAGGATCCAAGTATGCCAATGACACCATAAACCCTGGCCCAACATGAGCCAGGAACCTTTTCCATGCAGGCTCCTGAATCAGAAGGCAACAAATTAAAGGGAAAAGTTTCAAACAAGTGAAATGAGCATCATCATCCTCTCTTCTCATCCACTGTTCTAGCTAGTCTTGTCCACAGAAATGATCTCAAAGAAATAGCTAGACAATCAAGTATAATTAACCTTCATCAGCTGATCACCGCCGTCAAGCTTCGTCTTAGAATCTTCCTGTGCTACATTAGCTCTCCAGCTCCTGGCCTTGTCGTTACCCGGAGCTTCCCTCTCAATCTCCATGCCTAACTGCCTACAGTTAGTTGTGTGTCGACTCTGAACTCTCCCAAAGACGTTGCTTATTAGCAGAGTGGAGGGGTGTCCTCCTCTTGCCACCCCCTTGGCCATCTTATATAGACCACATGCAAGTGTGTGCAGCCGTATGGTGTGGGCGCCGTTCACAAACTAAAAAATTGTGGGCCAAGTTTTAATTTGCCTGCTGACATAAACATACACACATGACAGCTCCATTTGGCATCTCTTATACGCACATCAAACCTGCTTCCTTTTACTGCTCAAGTTGTCACTGTCACAGACCCTAGGTTCATCTTCAGGAAAGACAGCTTGCCATATGACCACGAAAATCATCTCTATTGCGCCTAATATTTATATATATACTAATACAGTAGTACTAATTAGAAAGAGCTTTTGTTGAATATCATTTTAATCTGCGTCAACCACTGTAATTAGTTTATCTCTCTACTATGCCAAGGATTCTTTCGGCAGTCGTTTTAACATTTTCTTTGATTTGGCTTATGAACAAAAGCCAAAAGCTAGAACAAACTGATGTCTAACCTTCTGTTTTCAGTAGTGACTTATGAAAGTCAGAGAGCTGTAGTTGCACGAGTAGGAGCCAAAAGAAGTCTTATGTGGCATACTGTTTTGAGGTGTATGGCAACATGTATTATACTTTAATTTAATTACTTCAAAAACCAATCCACAAAACCGCTTTTCTACATCCCACAAAAGCCAAGTTTTGGAATGCAAAAGCCTAAGCAGGCATGACGTTAGTTGTTACAAGATATAGTTCTCTAGTCTTGTGTTGAAGTCACTGCATATATAGTTCTCTAGTTCTTACTAGAGTAAAAGAAAGGAGTCTCTTACTTTATTCATAAGATATGCTAAATCCTGCACTAGTTCATACATATAGGGTGGGCGGGTTTGGTTTCGAACAAATGAAGTTGGATGAGATGGGACACTAGTGGACTCACATGCAAAGGCCAAAAAACCCTCGGCAAAGTCTTTGCCGAGGGCTGCCCTCGGCAAAGACCCTTCGGGAAATTTTTAGACGGCAAAGAGGGTCTTTGCCGAGGGCCCTTTATCGGACACTCAGCAAAGCCTTTGCCGAGGGCCAGCCCTCGGCAAAGAAAAGCAGCCGTTACGGTGCCAACACTGTTAGCAGTTTCTTTGCCGAGGGTCGGCCCCCGGCAAAGAAATATTTTTTTTTTAAAAAAAATCTTTGTCGGGGGCTTTCTCCAGGCCCTTGGCAAAGAAACTTTTTATTTTTTTAAAAAAAGACCTATGCCGAGGGCCTCATCCCTGGCCCTCGGCAAAGAAATGTTCAGCATTTTTTTAAAAAAATTTTTGCCGGGGGCTATAAGCAGTTACCACGGCATATATAATTTCAAATCCAATCGAACCACAACACAGCATATATATAATACCAAATCTGACCACATCACTTGTTTCGAGCGAGTTATGATATCGGATGCTTAAAACCCACATATCTCCACAAATGATCACTTGTTATTAAATAGGGAGATGTTTGGGTTTTAGGAATTCGACGGTGCAACTTGCTTGAAACCTTTCCAATTTTTTACCACAGCCTACACATGGGATAACATGACACCTCGACGAGTTTCGTGATTTTCGGACTTCATATAGAATTTATATAATTTTAAAAAACTTATTCCGCAAGTCGCTCGTCATGGTACACGAAGAAGATGCACGAAATTTGATGTGAGTTCCTAGATAGGGACTCAAAATACATCAAATACCATGAATAACATTTTTTGAAGCACTACACTGCTTTATTTTATGCACCAGCAGTTCAAATTTGAAATATCCGGAAAAAAAGAAAAGAACTAAACTAAGAAAATATATTTAAAAAGGTCAAAATTAGACCAAATTTTAAATTTGGGTTCAAAAATAACGTATTTTAGAACCGCACAAAAAATGGGCTCAAAAAACAAAAAAATAAAAAATCTTTGCCGAGGCCCTCGGCAAAGGGGGTCTTTGCCGAGGGCCAGACATGGGGCCCTCGGCAAAGGAGGCCCTCGGCAAAGACCAGTTATAAAAAAAATTGGGACGAATACTGAATTTTTTTTAAAAAAAAACTTTGCCGAGGGCCTAACGGATAGCCCTCGGCAAAGTCTAACCGGCTCTTGGCCGCCGTGACCCAACGGGCCAACTTTGCCTAGGGCGCCTTTCTTTGCCGAGGGCCAAGCCTTCGGCAAAAGGCCTCTTTGCCGAGGGCCAGTCTTTGCCGAGGGCTCTTGGGGCTGGCCCTCGGCAAAGAGTGTCTTTGCCGAGTGCCCGAGATTGAGCCCTCGGTAAAGCCTCAGGCCCTCGGCAAAGGACGCGTTTCCAGTAGTGGGATGAACCATGGTTTTTCGGATCTAATTTCTTGCCCAAGTACGGGTCTCTGGCTTCAATCCAGCTCCTTCCCAACCCCCATGACTAGTGCCTCTAAGTAATCTAAGTATGCCCCCCATCCTAGCACGCCTCCACCATGACTTAGGTACACCAAGATCCATCATTCCTAACCTCCAAACTCCTCACGCTGAGAGCCTGGCCAGGGGTGAAGGCACTGCTGGCAAGATGGTCTCGTTGGAGAAGGGCACGCCACCCTTTGGGGCGACGCCTCCAGCTCTGATGGCAAGAATAATGGCCTAGACCATTGAAGAATGACAATCACACATGATGCCTCCTACCTGTTGCACCAATTGTTGTGAGTTCATTTTTGCGATCTAGATGTTCGACATGGGTCGATGCGTGGGTCTCTAGTGATTTAAGCACTCAATATCCTAATTCAAGTGTCTAAGCCCCAGCATTAGTGTTTTTCGTATTAGAAATGCTTAATCGAATTCTTACAATGAAGAGAAAGAGGGAGATGTAGGGGACAACTACACTACCGTAGGGCTTGATCGCTCGGTCAAGGAGCTGACAAAAAGGCTAAATGTCTGATCTTGGCTTTGATGATTCGATCAATTGGTCCATGGTTCGATCCCTTTCATAGGAGCCCATGCTTGTGGAAGAACCGCCTAATTTAATGCCCTCCCAGGAGTACTCGTCTTCTATTGGACAATAAGTACTCGAGAGAAAGCACTAAATCATTCGGTTCCGTCAAGCACACCCCACAGGAGAACTTGATGAACCACATTTTCCAGCAGGATCATAAATAAGAGAACAAGCATACAACATTTTTAGTCATTTTTTGTTAACTTTATCATTCTTTGTCTTTTTCATACAAAATAAAATGTTCCATGGGCTAGCTCTTAAGATATCATTAATTGGAGCTGTCCTGAGAGTGTGGAGGTGACAATGCATGGCTTGGTTTGTCTCATCTGTATATCAAAGTGCTGGAATATTCTTGGCCCATGAAATATGTATCGATAATAATCAATAATGGCCAGATATTTCTTTCCTAATAATTAAACTATCAATGAGTAATCGTTCTATATATAATGATTAGTGATGTAGAGGCCAGATATTTATAGTTGCTGGGAGATGCTCAAAGGCCAGCTACAACAAAGACAACTACAGCTCAAAAGCTCACAGGTAAAATGCATAAACACAAGAGGCTTGGGCGAAGCATACACACGCTACTTCTGAAGAATTGGTCGACACTTCAGCCCGTCACTATACCACAGCCTATCTGCAGCGTCCTATGGACGGTCACTATAAGTCGGTATAGCGACCTACGAACGGTCGCTATAAACATATACCGACCAACTTGGCCGGTCCCCATAAGTGGCGTCGCTATAAGTTTTAGCGTCCGACCATACTTATAGCGACAGACCGTTGGACAGTACGTTGAAGATATAGCGACCAACCGCCTTTTAGAAACTTATAGCGACCATTAGTCAGACGCTATCCATAATAGAAAATAACAGCACAGTTATTCATTAACCTCAAGATTAGTACTAATCATACAATCAAACATACAATCAATGAGCCATAAAATCACCAATTCCATTTTGGACAATACACAATCATGACAATGAAGTTCATCATAGCTCACAATTATATTATATCCATAAACATTTGTCTTGTGTTATTTTCCACAACTTGCACAAATAAGTTACATGGCATACGTACGGTTTGGCCATCAAGATATATGCATAGCGCATAGATGCTTGAACTAGTTGCACAGCTCACGTCTCATGGTTTGCTTGCACTCATTACAAAATGATTCATAATTTAAGTCTTAACAAAAGCATTCATCTCTAGTTAGGATGTGCAAAATAATGCACTAGTCATGCACACTTCCAGCCAACTGCTTCCTGCATGGCCACCTCAAGCTATTACCTCCCACCTGCAAATAAAAGATTACATCCATCAATGAAAACTAGAGATCCAACTCTTACAAAGTTCTAAATTCATGAGCAATAGTTGTACAGATTTGGAGTTGAAAAAGAATAAACTTGAGCTCCATCTCTTCTCTCTTTTGCACCGGCCTGGGCAGTAGTTGTACAGGTTGGCGAGCGGAAGGGCTGCCGGCTTGGGCGTCATGCCGGGGAGACGCCGGCCTGGGCAACGCGCCGGGAAGACGCGCGGCCTGGGCGGGGCTCCGGGGAGACGCTGGCCTGGGCGGAGTGCCTGGGAGACGCCGGCCTGCAGGGGGCGACGGGACGGCGCTGCGAGCTCGAGGATGCGAGGACGGATGGGAGGGTCACGAACCGGTTTCTAGAGTCTGCGAGGATGCTGGAAATTAGATTGGAGTGGCTAGGTTTTAGTTTTTTCATCTGACAAGTGGGCCTCTAAAAATTTAGGCGCCAGTTAAGACAGAGAAGAGCGCCATGACGTTTTCGTCCTCCAAATTTGTAGGCGCGAATTCTATGCTGAAATTGTATAGATCAATTATGCAAAATGCAGACCTTGGTTGCAATAAAATCACATTTTATATGGACCATTCCATTCCTAAAGTTTTTACAATGGTTGTTGCAGAAAATTATAGCCTTCAACTCAAACATAATATACAATGTAGTGGCAATGAAAACATGAAGTGATGACCTGAGAGTAGCTAGTAGTAGGTGCTGGTTCATTGTTAGCCATCAACAGAGATATATGCCATCCAGCTTTTTACTACCTGCCAATACGAAAGTTATTTTTCTTCAAGACATGGGTTCTGATGGCATGATGTAGTTTCATGCATGGATTTATCAACTCATGACTCACTCATTGCAAAGTTTGTAATTTAAAGGATTTATTAACTGAATGCCTGAATTCTCATGCAGAATATTAATACACGACCATGTTAGCTATCTCGATAATTAGACATCAGGGATTAAACGAAACTAGAATGGTTATTCTTGCTTCTAGGAGCAGTAATCTCCTCTCTTTCAGACATTCAGTTCACTCGATGTAAGCATATTGATTGGGAAATATATAAAATCAAACATATGGCATGCAGACATGAAGCATATAGTTGTTTTCACAGATAGCCTATGTTTATCACTCTAGTACACTAAGTACCTACATCTAAGAGCCATGAACAATTACTGACCACCTTTTATAATATAAAACACACATGCTCTAACCAAGGCCTTGTTTAGTTCCCTAAAAATTTTGCAAAATTTTTCAGATTCCCTGTCACATCGAATCTTTAGACGTATGCATGGAGTATTAAATATAGATGAAAATAAAAACTAATTGCACAGTTTGGTCGGAATTGACGAGACGAATCTTTTGAGCCTAGTTAGTCCATAAATGAACAATATTTGTCAAATACAAACGAAAGTGCTACTATTCCTATTTTGCAAAAAATTTTGGAAGTAAACAAGGCCCAAATTACTTAGTATCATTTTCATATAAAATTTCTATACTGAAATCTTCTGTCTCATGTAATCTCAACTCTTATTAAAAAACAAAAGAGCAAGATGGATAAATAATAAATAGTAGGCACCTAAGAGCCAGCACCAACATGCCTTTTCGATTCCCCCACTTATGGTGCCTCCTGCAACAAATCCAACCCAGCCCTAAGCAGTGGTGCTCAAATCTGACAAAAAAAAAACAAAATCGATTGCAACAGAAGCAGAAAGAAGTGCTGCTCACCTAGGAGCCGCTGCCCAAGAGGAGAGATGCTAGGGCCAGCTAGAGCCAAATTGGATAAGAGTCATCACCGTCAACAGAGGTATCCCCAAAGGTTGTAGTCCCACTCAGATCCAGCTGCGCTTCTCCTCACCTAGGGTTCCGGTGCAGGCACACGACAACAGAGGAGAGGAAAGAGGAGCTGGGGGGCATTGGGCCACCATCGGCCTCCTCCACAAGCCGCACGCTGGCCCCATCCCTTCGAGGGCTGGCTGGGGCGCCACCCTTGGCCCCCTCCATGTTGTGCATCTCAACATTGAGCCTTGAGATAGGGTGGAGGGCAGCAGTCGAGATGAGGAGGACACCAGCGGTGCCATGAAGTCGGCCAGGGCTGAGGTCGGTGCAGTGAGCTTGTTCGTGGCCGCCGCACGGACCGAGCAAATGGAGACGAGGCGGCGGGCGGGTGGCTTAGGAAGAGGAGGCAAAGGTGCGGCTGTGGAGAGGAAGCAACTAGGATCAGGATAGGGTTTTGGACTCCATTAAATATGTGAGTTGTTACGGGCCATGGGCTGGATATCCAACATTGTGAATCCCAGCAATGTCTCACTTAGTGATGTTTTGTGAATTCGTCACAAGAAATTCGTCATAGATTAAAGGATTTCTTGTAGTGGGAAATCAAAGGAAGTTGGGCGCGCAAGACCAATCCAATATGGCGACCGACCGGCGGACCCAGTTCATAAGAAATAGCGTCCGACCGTCCAACGGTGAACCTAAATAAAACTAGCGTCCAACCTTCGGACGCCAAAACAAAATATAGCGTCGGACCGTAAGCCGCTAAGCTATACCGACCAACCGTCCAACGCTATTTCCATATCTTTAGCGACCCTTGGTCGGACACTAGTTTGGGTTGTGGTATAGTGCGTGCTGCAACATCACTTAATGAGAGGCTTTCTCATCGAAAAATCCATCGGTTCCTTTCTTTCCAAACATTTCCACATGATGTGGCATAATATGTAGACCCTGATATTTTCTTTAAACTTTACATCGCGTCATTCTCATATAAGTAAGTCTTTTGTGTACTTTGTTCATAAACTTGTGTCACCTATTTATTGTACCAAAACTAAGTAACAACAAAAGCAAAGAATGGTCCTTTTGTCTGAAAAAGAAATAACAACAGTTGTGTCTATTTCTATATAGTGGAAATACTCTTTTTTTTTGATCGGATAAACATATCACATTTCCAATGGGTGCCTTGACGACGTTCTCTTAAGCAAGAGGGCAGCAAGACACTCGACAGTTCTACTCAATGGTGCTGAGGGGAGACGTCTGAACCATGCACGAGGCCTCCGGCAAGGTGATCCGCTCTCACCCTACTTATTCATCCTTGCCATTGACACTTTGCAAAATATCCTGGAACTGAATGGCCTCCTATCTCCGCTGAGAGGGAGACATGCCAAGCTGTGGCTGTCCCTATATGCAGATGATGCAGTCATTTTCATAAACCCTGTAAAGGAGGAAGTTCAAGCTTTATTTGGAATCCTTGAACAATTCGGCTCAGCAACCGGCCTCAAGTTGAACCTGGAGAAATGTAGTGTGGCGCCAATTAGATGTGCTGGTACAAACCTGGACCAAATCCTGGAGAGCTTTGTGGGAAAGAGGGTCAGTTTCCCGATAACCTACTTGGGACTACCACTCACACTTGGACGCCTCAAAATGGTGCATGTACAAGGGACGGTGGACAAGTCCAGGACCAAGCTTGCAGGCTGGCAAGGGCGCTTACTGAACCCTGCAGGCAGGCGCGAACTAGTTAGCTCTGTGCTGAGCTCCATTCCCACATACCTGATGGCTTCGATGAAGGTACCAAGGCAACTGAAAGAGGACATTGACAAGATCAGAAGGCGTTTTCTATGGGCTGGAGACAAGGAACTCACAGGAGGGAAATGCAAAGTAGCTTGGACGACTGTGGCTAAACCGATCGACTTTGGTGGACTGGGCATAATTGATCTGGAGAGATTTAGCAGAGCTCTGCGAATCAGATGGCTCTGGTTCCAATGGGCAAACCCGGAACGTCCGGGGAATGGTACTGAAATGCCAGTTGATAAGGTGGACATGCGCTATTCCAGGCAGCAACTGTGGTCACGGTCCGTAATGGTGTTAAGGCATCCTTCTGGCAATCCAGTTGGCTAGAAGGCCGGCCGCCGGCTAAACTCTATCCAAACCTGTACAGGCACAGTAGGCGCAAAAACAGATAGTGAGGGAGGCCCTGACAAATGAGAATTGGGTTCGAGACATAGCATACAACCTCAACCATGACCTATTAAGTGAGTTCTTCAAACTCTGGCAGTCAATTGAGGCGGCAAACTTTAATCCAGAGGAAACTGAGGAGGACTCCATTGTCTGGACCCTAGAAAGCTCAGGAGAATACACAGCTAAGTCAGCATATGCAGTGCAGTTTGCTGGTAACATTGTTTCAAATCACCCAGCCTTGATATGGAGAGTATGGGCGACGCCAAAATGCAAATACTTCATCTGGCTGCTCCTACAAAATAGACTATGGACTGCTGCAAGATTGCAATTGCGCAGATGGACAAACAACTATTTTTGTGCTTTGTGTGAGCGGAACTTGGAGACGGCCCATCACTTATTTTTCGAATGCCCCTTCTCGCTGGAAGTCTGGCACGGTATCGCCGTGTGGAGTGGGTGTAGCAGTCTGGAACCGAGCAGTTGGACAGAGGAAGATGACTTGGAAGACCAATACAGCCAGGCGTTCACAGCAGGAGACAAGAAGGGGCAGTCCCTACTAATCTTGACCCTCTGGAATATCTGGAATTGCAGAAATGAAGTGATCTTCAGAGGGGTGCGCAAGACAGTCCAAGTTACGATCACAATGATAAAGGACACGGCACAACATTGGAGCTGGGCAGGCTGTAAAGCTCTTAGGGTTGATCATGTAGTTAGTGAGTAATCCATTATGTAACTAAGCCTTGCGTGGCCTCGGCAACGTGAGGGGCGCAGCTCGCGCATGTATTTGGATGTTATTGCTCCCTATCTTATTAATGAATCAAAGCCGGTAATGCCGGATCTTTCAAAAAAAAAAAGATCCGAGCGGCATGGTGAGTTCGACGGCAACGTTGACAAGACTAGAGAATGTGGTTGGTCTCTGATAAAATTGTTTCATCACAAACTAATCACTTTGCAGTCCAACATAATACAGGCTGCTAACATTATATATCTCATGCTCTAGCCAAACAAAGGCCACCTAGTCCTAGTCAACTCTACTGGCCTCAGTAGCGCACAGGTGATTGTGCGAGCCAAATCCATGCCGTACCAGAGCTAACTTTTTCTAAAAAAAGCGACAGGTTAGCTGCTATTAACATGGAAAAAAAACAGCCATCTTTCCTAATTTACTGGAATATTTTTTTTTCAGGAATAGAGATATTGGTGAAAAATCACCATCCAGCTGCCTGTTTAACTGGATATTCAAAAATAGATATCCTATATTATTCTGGATTTCTCGCTAGTCACTAGATGGAGAGCGATGATAAAGATAGTAGAAAATAAATTTTACTCAAATGGCTCTCTAAATAATAATGTAAAAGAGTAGATTTTATAAAAGCTCTTGGAGATGCTCACGACCATGGCGGCAGGAACGAACATGACCTTGCATGATGACAACGAAGCCAGGCGCCAACGAACCACCCTATCAAAGGGCAACCAAAGTACAATGCCCCTGTACAAAAGCAATAACAACCACTTGGGAGAAGGGGAAAATCCTCAACCGGCTTCTTTTGTTAACTACAAACTCAAGCATAAGCCCAATATATACATGTTTTAGTCATTAATTTCTCACTAGACTAACCGACCATTAGTAGGTATTACTAAAACATAAGAGCTTTTATGTACCAAATTTGATAATAACTAAACCGAATTAAACTTAAATTCAACTAATCCAGCCAAATAAATTGCATAAGCATACTAATATCAAGCTGAAATTATAAGAAGGTGTGTCAAATTTGGTTGCCAATTAACACCCATAAGCCCTCAAATTGAAGCCCATCATCTCAACAATCCAGCTTTGTAGCCCATTTATCACAAGTTTAGTCTCTTGAATTTGATCATGTGTATTGTACCTCAAAACCAAGCACCGCCATGTTTTTTTTCATGCTTTATTTATGGTATACTGTAGCTATTTTATCTCTAACTGTTGAGACCCTTGATGTTTGCCATATTTGATACATTATTATTGGACTACCTATATCTATCTCTGATGTATATACTTTTCATTTTTGTTGATTGATTGATGACAGTTCTGCTCTAACGTGCAGCAAATGATTTTTTTTTATGGAGGGGGGGGGGGGGGTGCATTATTATCTATGAATTGGGCTGGTGGTGTGGGCTAGTGCGCGCATGGGGGTGGATAAACTCTAGGTTGGAGCATGAAGCAAATGGGGTGTGTGCGCGCGCGCATGTGCTATGAGTGGGCTCTTCAGCACCTTGCCCTGGTAGGCGGTGTTTTAAGTCCACGAAGGAGGGCTCGAAAACTTAAATAAAAAGTCTATATTACCTCCCTTAATTTTTGTAAAAGTTCATTTTTCCTCCCTGAATTCTAAAACCAGGTAAAGCATATCCCTCAACTTTTAAAACCATTCATCTTATACCTCTATGGTCTTGTTATAAGCAGTTTTAAAGACGGTCTTGTATTTTTCTTTTTTATTTATTTTGGCTAAATCTTTGAAAAATTATAGTGAATTATAGAAAAACATAAAATCAAAATTCAATTTTGTTGGAATCCACATGAGTAGAGTGAACATATAATATGACATGCTTTAGTATAAAGTTTTTGATATATTTTTAAATCTCTGCTTTTTTGTAATTAAATAGAATAATTCATAGCTGCAGTTTCTATAATCCAATTGTGGTGAAATTTTTATGGCAGACTAGCTATTGTATGCTTAAACTGTAATAAAAAAAATTATAGTCATTGGATCAAGTATAACTTAGGGGGTCTTTAGTTCCCCTTTTTATCCTAAAAATTTCTAGGTTTTGATCCATCATTTTGCATAAGAGAACTAACCACCATACAAATTTTTTAGCAAAATGATTGTCATTCTCCATTTTGGATTTTGGCCTTAAGAGGGCAAAAAAGCCTCAAAAGGCCATAATGAGAGCAATAAATTCTGCATTTAGGATGGAACTAAATATAACCCTAAAAATTTTAACATTTTGCATTTCATCATTCTAAAAAGTCACTAGCATTTTATATTTTTCGTTCCATGGAAACTAAACATGGCCTTAGTTATAGATTTTTCACGTAAGTTAACAGGCCTTGAAAAATTATCTGGGCCAAGGCGAGGGGGAGCGGCAGCCCAGTTTCTCCTTCACTGGGCTCCGCCCCTGCCGGGTGCCGCCGCATCCATCGGCGGAGCGCAAACGGCGACGATCCGCGTGCGTGCGTGTGCCCTGACGAGCCGAGCACCGAGCTCGCACGAGGGGGGACCTGTCCCCGACTGCGTGTACTCCCCGCCGCGACCATGCCTGTCCACGTCACCATCTGCAGCGCGTGCAGCGCGCGCTCCCGCCTCGGGGGTCACACGACGGCGCGCGCGCGCTGCAGCTCCATGCACTCCCTCGCCGCCACCGTCGGGCGCGGCCGCGGCAACTTTGGCTATTTAGTTGGAGAAATTCTGCAGGGGTGGAGATGGATGACCACGACATCGATCTCTCAGCGTCGGAGTCAGCGACAGACACACGATCACCCCCGGCCCTGCCGGACACGCTCCGATCGTCGTCGTCGTACGAGAGGCTAGCTGCTCCATTGCCGTGTTCTTCTTCGTTCCCTGCCCCGGCCTGCCGTGAGGTGATCAATCGATGGACGCCGGCGCGCACGTGCCTGCGGGAGTGGTGGTCGACATCGAGGCGCTCGCCGGACCGGCCGTAGGGAGCGAGGTCCCCGCTGCGCCGCCTAAGGTAAAGGACGCGTCAGTCCGTCAGGTTCAGTGCACTCATACGTTCGTTCGTACCAGCATCACTGGTAGTTTTTCAATCCGCACACACATTGCCTAGTGCCGTGGCTGGCCAGCGTTCAGCAAAACTGGGACCTTTTCACGTGCGCCCCGTGTGTTTGTGGAAATACCTACGAGCAATGCACATAGTGTCTGGATTTCGATTGCAGGGTTTTTTTCTAATCTGTTCTTGTTATGCTTTGTGCAAGTAATTAATTTTGGTTTCCGTCTGTGTCATTTACGTACTGTGGAGGTGGACGTCTTGCCATTAGCCCATTACGCTTTCGTCCATCCTCAACTTAAACTGGAACTTTGTTTTCGTCTGATTGTCCAGGTTGTCTTTTCAGATTGTACTGATTGCTCACTTATCTTTTGGGCCTTTTCTTTTTTATTACTGTTCCAGTGTCAGTCAAAGTTCTTGGCTTTTTGGTGTGACAGCGACTCACTTCCTTGTGTTGCAAACTAAATATAATAATTCTGAATTGTAATCTTTCTGCACTGGTTACATGGTCTTCGTAAGACAACAGAGACCTCAAAAGTCTTACAGAATTTTTTGTTGCTTGTGTGCGTGTGTTTGTTCTGTTCTGTTCTTCTTTTCTTCTACTACTACTGAAATGATACATTGCTCTCCTGTGGGTTAGATAAAAAATGTACTACCCTTTGTCTTTTAGGTTGCCTCAAGCTTTTGATTAGCGGTCAATAAGTATACATGCTAATTCCATGTTGCTGTGTAACACAGGGCCCAGCATGGAAAAGGTTCTTGTACCACGTTGGGCCAGGCTTTATGGTCTGTTTGGCCTACCTTGATCCAGGAAACTGTATGCGCCGCACCATTCTTTCTCTATCTCTTTTCTCTCTACATATCGCACACTATTGATGCTTGTCAAATTTGAACAGTGGGAACAGATTTGCAAGCTGGTGCAGATCACAGATATGAGGTACATAGCAAACAACATTCCTGCATAATGCAAGCCAAAACTAACTACTTTTCTCCTTTTTGTCATTTATTTTTAATTTGCTCATCTACAGCTCCTCTGGGTGACCTTGATTGGCCTCATCTTTGCACTAATTATTCAGTCACTATCTGCTAATCTCGGAGTAGTGACAGGTATTTTATAGAAAGCTAGTATGTCATGCGTATGAGTACACTCTTATGTCAATTGGAACTGATGGCTGTTCACTCACTTAGGGCGGCATCTTGCCGAACTATGCAAGACGGAATATCCAGCATGGGTGAGAATCTGCCTATGGCTGCTGGCAGAGTTAGCTGTGATTGCTGCAGATATCCCAGAAGGTTAAGATCATCTTGATAATCTTGCATAAAAAAATATTGTTCAACTGTATGCTATGTTCGATTTTCTGATGATCGTGTATAATATTACTGAACATAGATGGATACAATAATAGAGGATTCAGTGTTATTCTACACTTAATTCATAATGCCAAAGCTAAAATGACAGATTTATTCTTGCTAATTTTCAATTCAATTGGTCCACTGTCCATTCCTGTAAAACTAATAAGGAATGCAAATTAATGGACAATTTTTTGTCAGTATAGACAACACAATTGATTTTCATGTTCATTTGACCATTTGCTTCTTACGAATGTTATCTTTTTTTCAGTTATAGGGACAGCTTTTGCTTTCAACCTCTTGTTCCACATACCTTTGTGGGTGGGGGTTCTCATCACTGGCTCAAGCACACTTCTCCTCCTTGGAATGCAAAAATATGGGGTAATCATTTTATTGCCAGACTATGCATATCAAAAATGTTTTTACTGATGTTCTTACAAACACCCATGTACAGAAGGATTCACTAATGGTGTTTGGTTTGAGGAGTTGGCATAGATGAAATGATCCATCATGAGAATTTTCTGTGGGGGACTCTGCCCTTCATGTTTACACTAGAAGTGCATATGAGGAATGAAGTAGTGATGGATCAACGCATTCAATTCCTCAGACCATACAAGAAAATTAGGAGTCAGATGATGTACCATCTCACTCCTGAAACCAAACTCATCATAAACTACTTCCAACATTAACTCTGTCTAGTACTAATATTCACCATTTATATAAGAATTTTTGTATGCATATAGCCTGACATGTAGCCTGTTTTGTACATTTACCTAGGTTAGGAAGCTGGAACTTTTGGTTGGACTATTGGTGTTCGTTATGGCAGCATGCTTCTTCATAGAGATGAGCATAGTGAAGCCTCCTGCAAAAGAGGTCATTTACGGGCTATTCGTCCCCAGCCTGAGTGGGTCGGGCGCTACTGGAGACACTATAGCCCTTCTTGGAGCTCTTGTCATGCCGTAAGAAATCTAGCATTGAAAATATTTGTGTGTTCATCTGTGTATATGCGGTGTATCTTTCTTTCTTTTACTTTCTAGGAGATCTTGTTTTGGGTAGAAGCAGCTTGAATTCTTTTTGTAGCTACACACGGTCTTCAGTTTATGTTCTAGAACTCCATTCCTCTATGATTGTAGTTCTTATCATATCACTAATTTATAGTCTAGGTATTTTGTCAAATAGTGTAGCTCCTTTTCAGTATAAATAATCATTTTCTTAAATTAATTACAGGCACAATCTATTCTTGCACTCTGCCCTGGTACTGTCAAGGAACACTCCCTCGTCAGTAAGAGGAATCAAGGTGAATAGATATAATCAAACAGATTCAGAATTCAGAAACAGTTCAGCTTACATTCTGGCATTCCAGAGTTAAGAAATACAATCAATCAGACATATCTGTTCGCTTGTTTGTATTTCAGGATGCTTGCAGGTTCTTCCTTCTTGAAAGTGGTGTAGCAATGTTCGTGGCACTTCTGATCAACATATGTATCATCTCTGTCTCTGGAACTGTCTGTAACTCGAGCAACCTCTCATCAGTTGACTCTGCAAAATGCAGTGATATCACCTTGGACTCCTCGTCCTTCCTCCTCAGGGTATTACTGATTACTGACTGGTCACTACTCACTAGCTTTTGGGCTCTGTTGACTACCAGATAGTTTTAATTGATTGCTTATTTTTCATTTCAGAATGTGCTAGGCAACAACAGCGCAGTTGTGTATGGTGTGGCACTCTTGGCTTGTGGGATAAGCTCTTCCATCACTGGTACTTACGCTGGGCAATACATCATGCAGGTACCACTTCTGGTGCGAATATATGTCAGCACAGAATGTTTGCCATGAAACTACTACAAGTTCGACAGTAATTTTAATCCATGCAATATTCAAATTTATCTTGTGAGAATAGTATTAGCAAATTCTTCCTTCAAAAAAATAGTATTAAATTCGTCATCTGCACATATTTGTTTTTATTAATATATGCTTGGAAAACATAACAGTTGAAGATGCATAGAGGATCTGTATTTGTCCTAACCAGCAATCAAACTGATCATTCTTCACCTCGATTAACTGATTAGCCTTGTTTCAGCTGTCATCGTTAAACTGACAATTAATCATGCATGTTCTGCATGTCTTTGGCTCTTTGCTCAGGGTTTCTTGGACATCAAGATGAAACAGTGGCTGAGGAACCTGATGACCCGCAGCATTGCCATTGTACCAAGCTTAATCGTTGCCATCATCGGTGGGTCCAGTGGTGCTGGCCGTCTCATCATCATTGCATCGGTACAATTGTTTCTTCCATCATCTGTCTGTCTACATAAGCACCATTTACAGAATCTGTAAATACAACTTAGTAGTAGTTTAATTGTATGAATTGATAACAAGTCCATTGACTTAAACTTCTGATTGTATAAAGAAAACTCTTTTTCTGATGGGTTTGGTTGACTTGCTGTATAAATTTGGCGCAGATGATACTGTCTTTTGAGCTACCATTTGCTCTCATCCCACTTCTCAAGTTCAGCAGTAGTAGCAACACGATGGGCCAACATAAGAACTCCATATATGTAAGTACGAAAGTCAGTTGCAACTATAGTTTCTCTGTTTGAAAGCACAAATTAGTTTCCTTCCTTAACTTCTTACGCATATATTGATCACAAGCAGATTATTGGATTCTCGTGGATTCTCGGTTCTGTTATCATTGGGATAAACATCTACTTCCTCTGCTCAAAATTTGTTGGCTGGATCCTCCACAACTCACTGCCAATTTATGCTAACATTCTCATTGGCATCATCGTGTTCCCTCTTATGCTGCTCTACATCTGTGCTGTGATCTACCTCACGCTAAGGAAGGAGACCATCAAGTTCGTGCCTTGCGGTGAGCTGCAGGCCATTGAGACCGACAAATCAAAGGTTGCCGATGATAGCAATAACGAGGAAAAGGAGTATGTATCCTACAATGGCATCTAGCTTGACACTGTTCAAGGTGGAGGTGGACTCTATCACAGGAGCAAGTTGGTGCTTACCTAGTACTTTTTTTTTTTCTCGAATACGCAGGAGAACTGTGTATCATTGTATTAATAGTAGAGAAGATGCTTACCTAGTACTGATTGGACTGTGTGATGCAATCTGTTTTCACGCTTTTTTGTCTGTAGTTTAGGCATAATAGTTTGTTGAGCAAGTTGGTGCTTACCTAGTAGTGGTTGGTCTCTAGATTGTGCTAGGAGTAGTTTCCTCAGTGGTTTAGATCAGTGTTCTGCAACCGAGTTGTTTCTGTGGTTGCCTCCTAGATAAGAAGTTGTGTTTAGTTTTAGTGGGTAGGTCTTAGTACTGGACTTGTTTGGTGGTTGTATATACTAGTCATGTGGTTTTCTTGGCCTGGTTCCATTCCAAAAAACAGAGCAGGAACTTGTGCCTTTTTTCTTTATCCTTCTAATAAAACTTGCGACAAAGCTTTTGTTGTTCATTTGGGGGAACAAAGGAAAACAAGAAGCATTCTTACACGTACCGCCAATTTTTTCATATCACGACCCTCTATTTCACCGTTTCAGAAGTCACTGTACACAATGGTTGGTAACAATGTTACATACATTAAAACTGAAGTATTGAACACACTTTACACGTTGTTTGCACTATATTTATAACGATTAGAAGGAATAGTAGTACAACTAGGATTGACACTTAGAAACTGTAGGAGTGTGTGTGAAGATGACTGGCGAGGAGCAACATGGAGTTCGATCACTATCTTCAGAACCATGTTTATTAAGGGGGTGTTTAGTCCCCATTTTTTTTCAAAAAAATTTGGGTTTTGGTCTATCATTTTGCAAAATGGAACTAAATACCATGTAAATTTTTTTGGCAAAAAGGTAGTTATTTTCCATTTTGGATTTTGGCTTCAAGAGGCCAAAAAAAACCCCAAAATGAGCCTCAAGAGGCTTCATGACAACAATAAATTCTGCATTTTAGATGGAACTAAACATAATCCTAAAAATTTTGGCATTTTGCATTTCATCACTCCAAAGTAGTTGTCATTTTGCATTTTGAATTCTAGGGGGAACTAAACACCCCCTAAAAAAACAATCTTTAATTAATCTAGCATGACTACGATGCTATCTTAGTTTGTATATATGTTGCGAACTACACCTTCCGTTCCAAACTGTAGGCGAGAAAGCAGCTGCATCCAACGCAATGTTTTCAGCTTATGGTTTCTAACCATTCTAGTACTGATCGTCGGCTTATCATTTCTAACCAGTCTAGTATCGATCAGGGCGATCAGGATGATTAATCAGTGATCATGACGATTAATCGTCGATCAGGATGATTAATCGACCTCTAATCGGTCTAATCGTCCATATAATCATCTAGCATATAGCAGAACTATATATCATATATGTATGGTATATATACCATCTTCGTGCTCCCTTGGCCCTGCAGCCTCCAGGTGGAGAAGAGAGTAGGCGACCTTGCAACAGAAGAGGGAGGAGGAAGCAGGCAACAGGAATGGGGGAGGAGGAAGCAGCAAGCAAGCATGCTGTTTGGATTGGAACTCAAAGGGAGTAAGGAGGGAGTGAGATGCACGCTGCAGACTTGTGCATCTCAGCAGCTTAGCAGATGCACGAGTAACGAGCTCAACAGCTCACGGCTGAAGTTGGGAGTGAGGACTAAGGAAAGAGAGTGGGGGTGAGGTATATAAGAGAAACCCTAATGGGCCTAGAGTAAATAAATATAGCCTAGGCCAAAAGTAGTCACAACCAATTTAGCTCTAATCAGACGATTAGTTGCGACTAATTAATGGACAATTAGGTTTCTGATCGCTCTGATCGAATCGGAAGCCCTAATCGAGTGCTAAGTCATGATTAATCATGATTAATCTGGTGATCAGAAAACATTGATCTAGCAAGCCAGACCTGGAAGGAACGCTGATTTGCTCATTCCCACAGAACTTGGTTGTGGGGTGCCTCGTGCATGCGCAGAGTCTGGCTCAACCAGGCGAGCAGGCAATCAAACGGCTTGTCCCTACATCCTCCCAGCCTGGCTTAGGCGGATGCAGGGAACCAAGCAGGCCCTAAGTACACAATTTTGCTATATGTCTAGATATATGTCTAGATACATAACAAAATTATGTACCTAGAAAAGTCCAAGTGACATAATATTAAATGAAGGTAATATTACTAATGATCAAAATTTTGCTATGCTTAGAACGATGCACAAACAAGAAAGAAGTTAACCATCTGTATGCATCACAATGAGCTGCCTAATTCGCCCTAGCCATGTATATATAGGCTCAAAATCTAGATACTCACCTCCTTACAAAAATTGGATACCCTTAAACTTCTGACCATGTGCCACTCTGGTGCAAAAAAACTTGACTTGCGGGGATTAAGACAGCCCCTGGGCATTATGCAAATATGCAATAGAGACTTCTCATGCAAGTTAAGAAAACCCCCGAAACTCTACCCTACTGGTCCATAGTCTGTGGGGGTATAAACCCCTATACCCTTACGGCTAGACTTCGGCCAGGAGGCTTGGCCCATTACGAGACGAGTTCAAGGCTTGATCCGACAACCTGGAGTTTCGCGCAAGGAAACAAGATGTGGAGATCAAGCAGGATTCTAGTCGGTTAGAATAGGAATTGATATCGAATTATCCATGGCAATTGTAACCGACTAGGATTAGTTTCCAGATCTGTAACCCTGCCCTCCAGACTATATAAGGAGGGGCAAGGGACCCCCCTAGGACATACGATTCTCTCAACACAAATCAATACAACCAGACGCAGGACGTAGGTATTACGCCAACTCGGCGGCCGAACCTAGATAAAAAGCTTGTCCGAGTCTTGCGTCACCATCGAGTTCGTAGTTTGCGCACCGTCTACCGATAAACTACTACCGTGGGTATACCCCAAGGTAGACTGCCGACCAGCTTTCGTCGACAGTGGCGCGCCAGGTAGGGGGTGTGCGTACAGCTCTCCCGACGAACAAGATGGCCATCATCCCCGACTTCGCGGCCATGGCGGGCGACTTCACGTTCACCGTCAGCTTCAACAACTTCACCGCCATGACCACAGAGGAGGTGTAGATCCGATCTGCGCCAACCACTTCTTCATCGACGTCGGCGGCGGCTTCAACCACGCTGGCTACGACTCCGACTACTCCAGCAACGTCTCCGACCACGCCGACAACGCGTCACCCGCTTCCCTGCTACAAAGGGAGGCAGATCGACAACACCGACCTGCTCGGGCCATCGACCAAATTGTTTGGCCTACTTGCTCTGACCACCAGTCGCAATAATAATCGCCGCGAAGAACGACGCTACGACAACAGCGACCACCGTCATGACAGGTCGAAAAGCTCGAGGGCCAGACAATTTTGTCGTCACCGACCAAACTTCCGTCCAAAGATAAGTGCACTCCTAATATTTTATTTATTTTTGGCATAATATTTTTAATATTATTATTCTTCAAAACAACTTTTTTAGCCGACTAGTTTTTTCTCCTACACGAGCTTTCCAGAGCCGGTACTGTCTCCGACTCCTCCCTACACGTGCACGAGATCCGCCCTCTGCGTTCCGGGTGGTCGGCAGTAGCTCTCTGGCGAGGCTGGCAATTCCACGCGTGTCTAGGTTCCGCACCTCATGCTGATTGTTGGCTAGACCAGAGCTGGTACAAGCTCTAGGACGAATTAACTACTCGTGCTAATTTTATAACAAAAAATCTAAAACTTATCTTAGTACTGATTTTCTATCTAAAGGTTATTTATACATCATGTACTACCAATTCTTTATATTTATTTTTTAGGAGTTTGGCCCAGTCGACAAGCTACGCTCGGAGACTCGTCGACTATTCCCTACGCTGTGCCCGGGGACTGCTCCGACCACCGAGCACGTTTACGTTCCCAACCACGCTTGGGGACTTGTCGACTACTCTCTATGCTGTGCTCGAAGACTGTGCCGACCACCGAGCACGTTTACGTTCCCAACCACGCTCGGGGACTTGTCCACCGGTCCCTACGCCGTGCTCGGGGACTGTGCCGACCACCGAGCACTATACGCTCGGGGACTGTTCGACCAGCTCACCAATTTGAGAGTTTTGGGACTGTACCGACCACCGAGCACTATACGCTCGGGGACTGGTCGACCAGCCCACCAATTTGAGAATTCGGGGACTGTACCGACCACCGAGCACTATACGCTCGGGGACTGGTCGACCAGCCCACCAATTTGAGAATTCGGGGACTGTACCGACCACCGAGCGTTATATGCTCGGGGACTGGTCGATTAGTCTATTCAATTGCAGACGGACTGGTAAATTCAACATTTTAGACCTTGCTACAAGGCTCATACTTCGCCTTCCAGCAAACTCGGGGACTACATCGGTACGATGCATCTGGCGATGCATCTCAGTTTCAGAATTTCTTTGAGGACTTTTCTTTTGACCCTGGCACCACGTGCCTACGTCACCTACTACCAGGCTCGGGGACTAAGTGGGCACACTTCACCTTGCGGTGAATATGCTTGCTTTTTTGATGTTTATACCTTTCAAAAAAGTAAAGTGGGCACACTTCACCAGGAAAGAAATCTTTTTTAATTTAGGGCACCATGCATTCTTCGAACAACTCGCTTCTTCGATGTTAATGTTGATCAACTGTCTTTTGAGTTGGTCAAAGAACCGTTGCAACTGTTTGGGCGACTTTCCCACTTATTGAAGACGTCAAGTCTCACTGATCGAAGAAGCTCAAGACGGCGTGTTACATCACAATACATGGTGCTCGGGGACTAGCTGTGGGGGTATAAACCCCTATACCCTTACGGTTAGACTTCGGCCAGGAGGCTTGGCCCATTACGAGACGAGTTCAAGGCTTGATCCGACAACCTGGAGTTTCGCGCAAGGAAACAAGATGTGGAGATCAAGCAGGATTCTAGTCGGTTAGAATAGGAATTGATATCGAATTATCCATGGCAATTGTAACCGACTAGGATTAGTTTCCAGATCTGTAACCCTGCCCTCCAGACTATATAAGGAGGGGCAAGGGACCCCCCTAGGACATACGATTCTCTCAACACAAATCAATACAACCAGACGCAGGACGTAGGTATTACGCCAACTCGGCGGCCGAACCTGGATAAAAAGCTTGTCCGAGTCTTGCGTCACCATCGAGTTCGTAGTTTGCGCACCGTCTACCGATAAACTACTACCGTGGGTATACCCCAAGGTAGACTGCCGACCAGCTTTCGTCGACATAGTCCATGTGAGACTAGGCGAACTTCTAACCTCTCTCAAAACTGAAATCTAGCCCGTGTCACCCTAGGTCCCGTGTCAACCATTGTTTGTTAGCGCAGATGTGGTTGAACAACAAGTGTGTCATACGTTAGTGTAGGATCTCTGGTAGTCTAGGATGGCCTAGAGGGGGATGAATAGGCCTGTCAACTAAAAACTCCACTTTTTATCAGTTTCACAGGACAGGGCAGCACTGCCGGCCTACCAGGGCGGCACTGCCGGCCTCTGCACGGAGAGCTAAAGATAATATTCAAGAATAACTTTGAGAAACTTAGATCAGGTAAATTTCCCAGTCCCTGCAAGTTAGTAATCACCAGAACCAACACAAAAACCTGCAGAAGATATATCACAGGGTAGATCGAGCTTAAACCCTAGAACAACTCAACAACATAAGTAAGTAGAGAGCATAAATAGCGCATGATGATTTATCCCGTGGTTCAGCGGTCGCCACACAAGGCTGCACTTACTCCACGTTGTTGAGGTGCCCACACAAGGACCAACTCGTCACAAAGGCTTGTCCTTCCCTCGTTCTTCAACAAGAGTGTTACCTCTTGAGGAAGGGGTGATTTCTTAGCTTCAAGTCGAGGTTACAGACTTCCCTTGGCTGCCACACAGGTTGGCAAGCTCTAGGGCGACGCCTAGCCGGCTAGGAGCAAGCTTCAAGAGTAACAAACTCTAGAGATGCCGACCAAATATGAACCAAATGCTCTTAGACTTTGGGAAACAGTGGATCTGCTCTCTAATCGTAGTTTGCAGCCTTTTCTCTCAAGAAATGATGGTGGAAATCAAGGATTTGCTTGAGAGCTTGAGGAGCAACAATGGAGAAGAGAGAGAAGTGAGCACATGTGTTCTGTAACGGTTGGGACGAAGGAAGACAAAGTGAATGGTTCAGATAACCGTTGTGGTCAAGTAGGAAGGGTATTTATACCCCTGTCTTCCAACGGCTAGACAAAGGGCGACACTGCCGCCCTAGTCAGATCAACTAGGATATACCAGAGAGAACACAACTGATTTGACTAAGGGTTGAGGATGTGTCAGAAGATTCAAGCATTTGGTTCAACACTTGATCAACAAACCTGGAGTCCCTCTTGATAGTACGACTTTTTCTATACTCAAGGAATAAACAAGAACAAAAGTAAAACACCATGAAACCTCTTGAAAAGCCTCTTTGTTGGGTATTTTAAACGCAAACAGAAAAATCCGCAAGTGCACGGATACCGATGTAGCTTTCACCCGGGAGTATTCCAGAGTATCGATTTTCCACAGAGAACGTGAGTGTACTAATTAAGATCCAAGATCGCCCAAGGATAACTATATAATTGTTTTTGGTGGGAAGAGAGGAAGTTTCCTGAGAGTTCTCTAGTTGATCTAAGAATCAAGAATTACTTCAAGATTATCTATATCGGGACATCAGAGCACTAACCACAGAAAGAGATGAGAAGGGGGCTAGGAAGGTCTGACTACGGTCCTACAAACACCGATCCGAACGAGGTGGAATACGTCGACCGTTAGGGCTGTCACTACCCTAAGGCTACCACAACAATCCGCAGGATTGGGTGCAATTCCAGGTAATCGCAAGACTAAACACCACGTCTAATCTATTAATTACTACTCTAGCGTTATAAAGACTAGAGCACTTGATGCAAGCGGGAATCCAATAAATAACTTGAATGTAAATAAAAGTAATTAGAGAACTCAGGAATTATGAATTGAAGAACCTAGAGAATGATGAAGAACGAATCAGATGCTGGAAAAGTATAATGTTGAGGAAGATCCGACAGATCTGGCTCCTCCTCCGCTCTCCTCTTCTCTCTCCCTATTTTCTAGATTACAACTAGAACTAACTAGAACTAGAACTAGAGGAACTAGAACTAGAGGAACTAGAACTAGAACTAGAAGAACTAGAGGGATCCTCTCTACTTGGATGAAGAATTGAAACCCTAACTTTGATTCTGTAGAAGAGGTATGATCTCCAGGGGCCAGGGGGTCTGGTTTTATAGTCCCTTCAAGTGAATATGGGCCGTTGGATGAAACCGACATTGATTGAACGGTTATCCTTGATCCTTTAGGTCGGTGGAGCAATATCCTAAAAGAGAGTCCTGATTGGACTCTATGTGAGGGCGGGCGCCCAGGAGAGTAGGGCGGACGCCCTGTCCCTGAGTCCTCTCGGCTTCCGCTTTGTTCCCGTGGCTTCTGGAGTCTTCTAGATGATAGAAAATTGCGCAGCACGTTAATATCTCTATGTAAACCCGACGTGTGGGCCTTTCTTCCGTATTTCCTGATAACCCCCTGCAGAAATAGACAAACACCAAAACTTGTGGAATTCTGTCAGATAAAACCCTAAGTCTAGGTGTTGGTTGCATTTGGATAATTTTCTATGATTAGTTGATGGTTAAATATGAGCATTAAGGACCGTCAACACTCTTCCTTTTGGATTGGGGACCCATCAAACTGTTTAACATCCTCCTTTCTTAATTCCCTGCTTGTCATCTCACTAAAGATCATTAGTTCCCTAGCTAATTCGGTGGTCATCAACACCAAAACCCACAACGGGCTTGATTGCACTTACAATTAGGGCTTGAACGTGTCATGATATAAAGTGGAAATCTCACGCATGCCATTGGAGACTAGAGAGGGTGTTGAGAAACAACAGAATGTACGTTGGGTGAGGCCTGTGCTTAGGCCATAGTAATTTTTCTCCTATTCCAACATGCAGACATATATTTTCTGAAGTCTTAAATTTCAATAAATAAGATTCCGTCATTGAAGTTTACCAGATGGTCTCTCTATTCTCTTTTACCAGAAACTCTGGGGCACCATTAAGAAAGATATTTTAGCTATGTTTGACGATTTTACAAGGGGGATTTAGATGTGTATGGACTGAACTTTGTTTTAGTTACATTAGTTCCTAAGGTTAGTGATGCCTGTAATATGAAACAGTTTAGACCTATCAGTTTGCTTAATTGCAGTTTTAAGATGTTCTCAAAGCTTTTAACTAATAGCTTAGGAAAAGTAGCTCAAAGATTAGTGGCTGCTAATTAGAGTGCTTTTATCAAGGGAAGGTACATATTAGAAAGTGTTGTAGTTGCTCATGAGTTAGTACATAGTTTACATAAATCACATGAAAAAGGGGGTGGTGTTAAAGCTAGATTATGAAAAAACTTTGGGATTTCTTGTTTGAGATAGTAGAATCTAGGGTTTTTTCAAGTATTTGGATTAAGTGGATCAGGAAGTTAGTCACTGGAGGTTCCTGAGGCATTTTAGTAAATGGTGAGAAGAGTCTCTATTTTAAACCTAGCAAAGGCTTAAGCCAAGGGGATCCTTTGCCCCCTTCTTTTTAACTTAGTTGGGGATGCTTTCTCTGGAATGTTAGATAAATCAGCTAGGATTGGTCTTATTCAGGGTGTTTTGCAAGATTTCAGAGAAGGAGGCATCCTGTCTCTGCAATATGCAGATGACACAATTCTCTTTGCTAGTGCTGACTTCTCTCAGCTTTCTAATTTGAAGTATGTCATAATGTGGTTTGAACAGATTTCAGGGATGAGAGTAAACTTTCACAAAAGTGAGATCATTACTTTGAACCTAGAGGTGGAGGATACTAAGGAAATTGCTAATATGTTTAATTGTCCTGTTGGGTCCTTTCCTTTGAAGTATTTGGGTGTTCCACTGCATTATGACAAATTGTCTGAGAGGGGCTACAACCTTTAGTTGATAAGTTAATTCATAGAATTGCATGCTAGAGGGGTAAACTCTTGTCTCTGGCTGCTAGAGCTCTGTCAGTTAAGTCTTGCTTAGCTAGCATCCCTATCTATCTCCTATCTTTCATCAAGTTTCCTAAGTGGGCCATAAAGATCCTAAATACCCAAATGAGTAATTGCTTATGGAATGATTTAGAAGGAGCTCACAAGTATCATCTTGCTAGTAAGGAGTATGGAGGTATGGAATTGCCTAATTTAAGAGATTTAAATATATGTCTTCTTGCTTCTTGGTTAAAGAAATATGAGCAAGATAAGGATAAACTCTGGTGAGAGGTCTTAGATTTAAAATACAATACTAGCAATGTCAATATTTTCCAAACAAGATCTGTTGGAGCTTCCCCTTTCTTTAGAGATTCCATGTGGGTTGTTCAAGCAGCAAAAATGGGGTATAAATGGGAAATTGGGAATGTTAAAAGAATTCAGTTTTGGGAAGATAATTGGGTAGGTAATTCTAGTCTTGCTACTCAGTATTGGAATCTCTACAAATTCGTTAATGAGAAAAAATAAATCTGTGGCTAGCTTGTGGGATGGAGTCTGTCAGCTTGCCTCAGCAATTTCCTTTAGTGAAGAAGAAGATTCCTTAATCTATCAGTTTTCTTCTAATGGAGTGTACAATGTTCAATCTTTTTATAAGATCATTAATTTCAAGGGTGTTCAACCTGTGTTCTAGTCTCTTCTATCTAGAGTATTAAGATTCCTCAGAGTTCAGTACTTTTTATGGTTGCTAAGTAAAAATGGATTGTTAACTAGGGATAATCTCAATAAGAGAAAGAAAAGTAGAAGATCCAACTTGTCTCTTTTGTAAGGATCAAGAAACTGTACACCATTTATTCTTTGAATGTGTGGTGGCTAAACGACTTTGATATGTTCTTTCTAAGATTTTTGGGAATTTAGTTAGGTGGATCTCTAGATAATAAGGTTAGTTTTGGTTAAGTAATAAACGTAACAGTGTTGTGAATATGTGCACTTCAGTTGCTTGTTGGAGTTTGTGGAAGCTGAGAAATGACATGTGTTTGCAGAGAAAATCGTGGAGGGGCATGGCCATAGTCCTACATAGCATGGCGATGCTGCTGCAAAACTAGGTTATTTTATGTCCGAAAGAGAAGAAGGATATCTAGAAGAATGTGGTGGCGCAAATCAAGATGGAAACGTCCCAGGTGCTTTGGATTTCCTGGAAGTAACCAAGCTGATTGCTGGTGGGTTAACAACAATGCTTGCGCAGCCCTGACGTTCGAAGTTGCCACTTGAAGATCGCTGTGGTGAACAAAGTTGAGGTTAATATCAAAGCTGGTTGTATATAGGGCGTCCAAGTTTTGTTACTCTGGTTCCTTTCGCGTATTAGAAGGCCAACTATGTGGCTCTTAGGTCTTGTTTAGTTCCGAATTTTTTTTTTGTTTTCGAGACTGTAGCACTTTTATTTTTATTTGACAAACATTATCTAATCATGGAGTAACTAGATTTAAAAGATTTATCTCACGATTTACAGGTAAACTGTGTAATTAATTTTTATTTTCGTCTATATTTAGTGCTCCAAGCATATGCGTAAGATTCGATGTGACGGGGAATCTTAAAAAAAATTTTAGTTTTTGAGGTGAACCCTTAGCTGTGCAGAGTTTTTTCGACTCTGGGTGAATCGGTAGAGTCATCACCTATTGGGCCGTAATAATATACATTTTCCTAAAATTCTAAAGAAGTTTTACCAGATTTTTATGTTATGTATATTTTTCAGGGTATTTTCAATTTTACAAATTTCTTATTTTTTAGCAGAATTTACAAATTTCTCCGAAATGTGAGAAAATATGTTCGTCAGTGGGCCGGGCTACCATGGGAACAGTGAGTTTAGGCCCACATGCGAACTCACCAAGAGCCGTCAGACAAGCCCACGTGACCCCCCCCTCTCACTCCCAGTCCCAGCCGTCGCCGCCAGCCCGCCACACCACCACCCATCCGCGACGCCACCGCCGCTCCGAAAAGGGGGCCCTCGTAGCGCGGCGGCGAGGCCGGCCGGCGTTTGGAGGAGCTCCGAAGATGTGGTGCCACTCGTGCAAGGAAGGGTACGACGAGGAGGATGCCGGGACCTGCAAGGAGTGCTACGACGAGGCCAGCGAGACGGAGGAGGAGCTCAAGCGCGAGATCGAGGAGCTCCGCTCCCGCCTCCACTTCCTCCGCCTCCCGTCCCCCACCCTCGACGCCGCATCCGCCCCCAACTGCGACCTCCTCCTCCACGCCATCCCCTCCTGCCCCTCCTCCTCCGGCGCGGGAGGCGACGGCGATGCTGCGCGCACCCCCGACACACCCGCCGTCCCCGCCCACCGCGTCATCCTCGTGGGTCCTCCTTTACTTCTCAGCTTCTCCTTGCGCTGTTTACATGATTCCTTGGGTGCGATTCAGTTTGTGTCCTCCTTGATGGTTCAGTTACTGACAGACCTCTAGATCGACTAGTCTTAGAACTAAACCTAATCCTAGAATGTAAAAAAGGAAGGTAGTCAATTTATGAATCCTAGAATGTGAACAGGAAGGTAGTCAATTTGTGATGAGGTGTTCCCCTGTTTTTTTATTTTCCATTCCATGCATAGACCTGATTCCTAGTAGTGAATTGAACAGTTCTACAAGCTTACTGCCCTACTGGCCAATCCTCTGGTATGGTACTCACTGGTGTTCCTGATGGGGCTATATTGAGTTGCCTGACCCGTGAGAGTTCTCGGCATGCTGCTGTTATTCATGTATAAGTTTTCATTTATAATCCTCATGTGAAACGATTGTGCTGGAATCAGATGCTTGTAGAGTAGATAGGCAGTGGGTAATAGATCTTACTTTCTTTATTGAGACATGATGTGGTGGCCAATGTAAAATATCAAAATGCTTGAAGGAAATTCTAAATCTACATGCCAACAACCATATCTAAATGCTTCCTATATGATCTAGATGATGAGGTGAAGTGGACAGAGCACAAAAGGGTACAAGGTATCTGATGCAACATTACAGTTTTTCCCCCATGAAGCATGGAGCTTATTTATGGCTTCAATCAGCTTTAGAGCTACAGTTCAGATCCCTGCACCAATTAAAACTTTCTTGATGTGTTAAAACTAACCTATATGTTGATGCTTCAAGTACTTGTATCTATGAGTATGGTGGAGCATTGTCTCTTTAACTTCTTTTTTCCTGTGTATCCTCTTCCCATGAGTACAGTATAAGATACAGTGTGATAAGAGATGCCAAGAATAACCATCACCACCTACTGGAACATGTTAGTGCTGATTAATTAACTACAATGGCAAAATCACATGCATATATAAAATTTTATGATCACTTATATCAGTGCTTAATTGTGCTGATTCTAAATGCATAACTGCACAGACTTTCAATGTTGCTCCAGGGTGGGATTTATGTTCACATGGTAAAGATATATTCATTCTTTACGTGGCCACACATTTTTCACATGGAATCTTCCATCTATCAACTATTTGGTTAAAGTGCTTGACTCTTTATTACTTTTCAGTTTGCGCATATTTTAGTCATAGGCTAGCTAATTGTGCTCATATCAGTTGGTAGCTTTATTTATTTATTTATTTATTTTTGCAGATTTACAGTCATGCCAGCATTATTCTCTAATTTTTGCATTTGCAGTTCTCCTCAATTAGTTTTGTAGTTGGTGTACCCAAGATATTTTTTCATTTGTGTGTAAATTTTATGTGTCTTAGTTGTGTGTTTTTGTTGCAGTGGAACTGCATTATATGTTGAACTGACTTTTTCTTTCAAACAGGCCAGCAGATCTCCTGTTTTCAGAGCGATGCTCGAGAATGAGATGGAAGAGAGTAGGAGTGGCGTCATCAAAATCTATGATGTGTCTTATGATGTCCTTCGTGCTTTTGTCAATTACATGTACACTGCAGAAGCTCTTCTAGATGAACAAATGGCATCTGATCTCTTGGTGTTGGCTGAGAAGTATGAAGTGAAGCACCTGAAGGCATACTGTGAGAGGTTCATAATATCCAAAGTGAATAACGAGAATGCTATTACCCACTATGCCTTCGCACACCGTCACAGTGCAAAGCAGCTGCTGGAGGCCTCGCTTTCTGTGCTCATGGGCAGCATGTCTACGCTAGCGGATCGCGAGGAATACAAGGAGCTTGTTGAGAAGGACCCAAGGCTTGTTGTGGAGATCTATGAAGCATATCTCAACCGGCAAGTCAACACTGCTGCTGGGAAGGACACAGATTGTAGCAGCCGGAAGTGATAATTATGAACATAACTTGTGCAGTAGTAGTATTCTAACTATGTGTTTGTGCATTCATCATATTCTCATGCTGTTTAGATGCAAACTGTTTTTTTTTGGATGGTAATCAATTAGATGATGTTGCTTGAAACAGGGTTGACCAGCTGTTGAAAATTAAACGGGATATAATGGCATCTTCATGTCCGACCATGTGCCCAATTGGTTTATAATGGAATGTGATGTACCCTCTAAGTCCTTAAATATAAGGTACTGGGGTATTTAATTTTCCCCCTAAATTATAAGTATTCTAGATAAATTAACTCTACCTGAAGCAACAAATGTTGCACATATCATATTATAGCAAACCAACCTATCATGCAAACGTTCTATATAGAGATTAATCAAAGTGTACATTAACATGCATCTGGCGAAACTTGGCAGGCAGATGATTGTACCAGAAACATGTGCTTTTATGCCTTATAACCACCTGCAGCCTATTCTTGAAGGTAAAGATAAAACCAGATTAACATGTCCAGGTCAATTCATAATTTCGTACACTGAAAGACTGGCATGACAACCATTTCAGAAGGCAGAAGCATAAAATTGTTCAATTATCAGAAGGCAGAAGCATAAAATTGTGTGCACTGAAAGACCGGCATGACAACCATTTCAGAAAAGTGAGCTCCTGGGCAACAACCATATACAACTCCAGATGCTATAAATGCCACTGTACAAAACTTGTCAATTTCTTACATACTCACATCATTAATATAACTGCAATACATTGACTACTAAAATCTAACAACTTGTTTATCAGATATATACTAAAATGCTAGTAGTCAACAGACAGTTCAGAAAGCTGCTCCTCTGTCCATTCTGATACAGCCCTCTTGCGTTTGAGAAGTGATTCGCTGCTGGTATTAACATTTTCTTTTGGGGTATGCCCATCAGTACTGCAGCTTGACATATGCTTGTGTGGATCTCCTACCAGCAATTTACCCTCCTGGTTACTTCTTACACTAAACCCACCAGAAATATCCCACGTTGAAGCGCTATTACTTGAATCAGGTGTTGCATGGTGTTCATGAGAAACCTTAGTAACTGTGATCTCGTTGTTACTGGGCATCATGTCTCCACGACCAAAAATTTTCATCATTATATTGCTGGTAGAATCTCCACCTTGACTTCTTTCAGTAGTACTAGATGAAATCACTTGCTTAGCTGGGGCAGCACAATCCTTACTAAAAACCTGCAAATATTTGCATCATTATACCCATATGTCCCAAGAGGATTTCTGTACAAAAAATATTATTATGATGTAATGTGTTTGAGAGCATTGTAATAGTGCTTCAATATTGACAAAAATGACACCATGAAACTGCTGTGGAAAGATGGTTATAAACTTCAAGTCCTGACTCCTGAGATTTGGAAGGCAATTGAATTTAAGGGAGATACCAAGTTCCATATTTTTTCAGTGTTATCATAGAATCACTGAATCATTAAAATTTCAGGATTTTATACGTGATACATTGAATCAATCCCAAACCAATAGTTGACTGCAAAATTGTACCTGACAATGTGATTGCACTTGATATGTTGCCTTCAGATAATAGTTTGTACCTCATTAATGCAGATTCAATGCAAAAACGTTGCAGTTGACACTGTATAATCAGACTCCAAAAATGGCTAAGCAGAACAAGAATATTTTTTGTACAAATACCAGAGTAGTTTACTTTGATTTATTTCTTTTTACTAAAGTAGTAAATTATATTCAACAATTTTGATTTCAACAACAATTAAACTGGGAAAGCATCATCATGTATATCAGAACAGATTACAGTAATTAGTAGCAATCTAAATCAGTATGAAACTATGAATAATACCTTGACCACTTTTCCTTTGGTAACATTGAGGTAGCACAACTTGGTATGAGACGGGCGGAAAATAGCTACCTGGACTTGAAAACAGCATATTCAACAGTTGAACCAATCACTTACCACCAGCCACCACAGTAGACTAGTTTGACAACAAAATAAGTCACAACTTATGTACTCACCTTACTAAAAACAACGGCACACCCAATCGAGATATCATGGCCATTATTCTCCTCCAAAAGAACTTTCTTGTGAACTGAAGCACCGATTGAGTCGGTTGGATCCTATCAAGAGTAAGCAGTTGATATTCAGCTCAATATATAATGGAGGATTGGTTACACAAAAGCGCTAATGCTTTGTTTTGGCTTAGCCTCTTTGAAGCACACAATCGCAAAGCTATGTCCTGTATTCTTTATGGGCCATTTGATATAGGTCTTGTTTATTGATCATTAAGCAAGATTAGACGAAGGCAGCTGCTAGGTCAGATGACAAAGCTTGGACTGCCAAACACTACTTCTATTACTTTGATTAAAAAAACAAAGTTGATACTATTCAAGTGAAAGACTTCAGATCAATAAATTTGGCACACAATGTTTCCAAAAATTGATTACAAAACTCTTGGCTATTCAAAGTGTTTTTATTCAAACTTGCAACAAAGTAGTTCCATGGTATCAACTAATCAAAGTGCTTTTACTCAGGGAAGATGCATCCATGATCATTTCTTCCTATTCCAACAGATAACAAGAATCTTATATAGACAAAAGGATCCCTATATCCTAGTTAAGTTAAACATACAAAAGACATTTTGGTCATTGATGATGCAATGGTGTTATGTGCTTTCCTGCCCACCTTTTCTCCTCCTATGTCTTGGTGAACAGTGAACTGGGAGAGATTCATTAACATGGTCTCTGACAAGGCGATCCACTATCACCCATGCTATTTGTTTTGTTAATGGAGGTTCTGAACTCTTTGGTCTTTAGAGCATCACAACAAGGATTGTTAAAGCTACTCTTGTTCCATGGTCTATGGCATCAGCACCAGCCATCATTATATGCTGATGATGCTGTTTTATGGATACAACCAGTTGTGAAGGATATGGAAACTGATCAAGCAAGCATTGCACATTTTGGAGAAGCTTCAGGCCTCAAAGCGATTCATAAATCGCAAGACTTCTGCCACACTAATCAAGTGCAAAGAGCTGGAAATTTACATGATCATCTCACATGTGAAATCAGGAACTTTCCAGGTACCTATATAGGGCTTCCTTTGTCCATGAAGCTCACCAAAACTGAATTGCAGCCATTTGTTGATAAGGTGGCTGATTATTTGCCAAGCTGGAGGGCCCCTTTGATGAACAGAAGCTGGTAGATTAAGTTTGGTACAAGCATTTCTGACATATCTTATGACCATTATGAGCCTTCAAAAATTGATGATGAAGGCAATTGATAAAAAGATAAGACTTTCTTTAGAAAGGCCAAGAGGACAATGGTGGTAATTGTCTTGTTTATTAGCAGCGAGTTCAACGGCAACTTCAATTTTGTGGCTTTCATGATCTGACCTTTCTTGGTTGGGTGCCATAATTAAGATGGCTATGACTTTGAGAAAACAGACTCTGGTCAACCATGGACAGGGTCATAAATCCAGGTGCATCCAACCGTGAGAGATATTTTTGATATGGCTATGATAAGATAACCAATGTAGAGGATGGGTCCGCTGCTAAATTCTAAACTAATCTATGGCTGCAAGGAAAGACCATATCAGAAGTTACTACCAACCTTATTATCCTTGTCCCTAGCAAGCAATTAAATGGAGAATTGTGAAGGAGGCTGTGGTTAATAGGTGATGGGTAAAAGATATCAGAGGTGCTGTCACTTTAAAGGCAAGAAATCAAACGGAAAATGGTGAAGGAGGCTGTAGTAGATGTGACTTGCTACAAATTGTCACCCTCCAGGATGGATTTCAAAGCAAGTACCTTCAGAAATTGACAGGGTCAGGATTATATTCAAGCAAATCAGCTTACAACTCATTGTTCGTGGAATCCAACAGATTTACACCTTGGAAATAAATTTGGAAGTCTTGAGTTCCATTGAGGGGTTAGTTCTTGTGGCAAGCTGTCGTAAATGAGCTGTTGGACAGCTGTCAGGTTGTTAAGCGAGGGTAGCCTCACCCTGCTTCTTGCATTTTGTGCAAATCAAGCAGCTGAGAACATCAAGGACATTTTGGTTTCCTGTGTAGTTGCAAAGGAAGTGTGGTTCATCGTATCACAAAAGGTGGGTTTACAAGCTCTAGTTCCTGACAAAGGCTGCCTAGTCTTTCTACATGGTGGTGCAGTGCAATCAAAAGGGTGTGAACAAGCAGCATAGAGAAGGAAGACTTGAATACTTTGATTATCCTGGTGGGAGAGTTGTGTGAACAAGCAGCATAGAGAAGGAAGGCTTGAATACTATTCTGCTCATTTATTTTCTCTGCAGTTTGATGAACCAGCAATTCCTATGTTAAATTTCAGTTTTCACATGTTAGGTTCCACACACAATGCAATGATGTATTTATCCATGTTTCCTCCAAAAAAAAAATGATATGGTCATCTCTCCAACATTGGTTGGCATCCAAAACAATAAAAAATAGCACATTATGCAAACAACTAATCGGCTCTACTGCTGGAATCGAACATAAAATAGCTAATGATTTGCTTCCTTGATTCTTTGTCTTTCCGTCTGTCCATCTCTACTATTGAAAGATTTGGAACAAACAAGATAAACTTCTATGGAGAACTGGAAACCGCACCAAAGAAACCAACACTGAAATGGTCGGTTTCTATGATAGCTTGCACCAATCGTTTTTTAGTTAGAACGATACCAAAGATTTCTTGCATCGATGAAACCGAACCAAACCTCTCACTGACACTGATTGCCGACACCTGTGAGTTAGAACAACTCGTGTCTAGCGATGATACAAAGTCTGATTCCTGTACGTATTGGATTCCGTCGCAATGCACTAACACGTTTAATAGTACTATATAATAATTGATGGTCAAAGATTAAAATGTTTAACTTACAACAAAGTTAATATGACTTGTAAAAGAACAGATGGAGTATGTTGTGGTGGACTGGTGGTTGCATGATGGTTTGAATGTTGTACTTGCATGTTGTATATATATGCGACTTTTTCTGAATACAGCTCTTAAAATATGTCTTGAATCAAAGATTTATGTTTTTTACTGCAGACACTAGTATAATCTTGGTCTAGAATGTCTTTGTCTAGGCTAACACTGATTATGTGGACTATCTAATTAGTAATTATGAGATGCATAGTTCTTGGTTAAGCTAAGTCTATCGCTGTGATGCTATTTTACTGTCTCACTTGGTTGAGGAAAACGTTTGCTGCAACTAACACAAGAAAAATCACTATGTGAAACAAGGTTCGTAAGTTGAAGCCTTCAAGATATGACAAAGTGTGCATGGTGCTTCACATCGTTTCGTATTATATAGTGAGCTAGCTAGGGTGAACCCTGGCCAAAAGTTTATTGGGATCCTCAGTTCTCCGTATATTAATATATGTATACAGTTGGAGTAAAACTGGTAGCTCTAAACCCTCAATGAAGATATTCCAGTGTTATTAGTATTAACTCATTGTCATAATATTTTCTCTGGTCCGTGCAGGTTTGTGGTAATAATAGGAGTACCGTAATGCAGTAAAAACCAGTTCCAGTTCCAGGGATGCACATGCCTCTCAGTAACCTGGCTGGCAAACGAGCGAGGGGGTCATATATAAAAGTGGTGAATAATCCTTCTAAATCGCTTGCTTGATCCTCTGTACGTAGACTCAATTGCAATTCGCACATGCACATTACGTTCCTGCACAAAACTAGATGCTAAGTTAAAAGACTAGTACTACTATAAGAGCATGCATGAGATTGCGATGCATCGGGAAACCCAAACTTGCATGGGGTGATTGTCACCAGTAATCAGTACACACCATTGGACTGACTACCGTCTGTGTTCTAGGGTTCTGAAAACAATCAAGTACAGGAAAAGCGAGCGCCAGAGTTGCAAGTGACCCTTGAGGGGTGCAGCATTGCTCACGAGAGAAGGGAGAAATCCCAGAGATTTCAGTCAGTGCCAGAGGCGTTAGCAGGATCGAAGAATAATGGAATATCTCCAAGTATGTGACTTGCTACAAAATGGAATATTTTGTTAATAATGGAATAATGGTAAATAGAGGATCGGTAAAAGATATCAGAGGTGCTCTCACTCCATGTTTTCATATCGGACGACTAATCGCGATTAATCGTGATTAGTCGTCCTTATCGTAACTGCGTGCTCGATAAGTTTCATCGATTCGATCAGGTCGATCAGAAACCTTATCGTCCGATTAGATGCGATTAGTCACGATTAGTCGTCCGATAAGTGTAGCAGGACGATAAGTTGGGCCAGTACAGGAATATTGTATTTAGGCCTGTAGGAAGAATTAGGCCCACCTTAAGCCAGCGAATTAGGGTAAGAAAAGAACAAGAGTGAGTGAGTGTCCAGGAGGCAGGAGCTCATGTTTGTGGCCAAATCAGGCATCAGCAAGCTGGAATTACATGTAAGTGGCCAAATCACCATGATAATGATTCATTATGCCATGAATTCATATATTTACATCATATATATATATAGTATATACATGGTCGATCAGGTTATCTAGGCATAAGGACGACTAAATGTCCGATCAGCCCGACCAGACCGATCAGACCGACTAATCAACCCTGATCGACGACTAATCGCGATTAGTCGTCTGATCGGTGGTCAAACAACTAGATTCGATAATACGATCTGAAAACATGGTCTCACTTTAAAGGCACTAATGGAATATCTCCAAGTATGTGACTTGCTACAAAATGTCACCCTCCACGATGGATTTCAAGGCAAGTACCTTTGTAAATTGACAGGGCCGGGATTATATTCAAGCAAATCAGCTTACAACTCTTTGTTTGTGGAATCCACAGGGTTTACATCTTGGAAATAAATTCTTGTGGCTAGCTGTCCTAAATGACTGTAATGCTGTTGGACAGCTGACAGGTTGTTAAGCGCTAGCATCGCCCTGAATCTTGCCGTTTGTGCAATCAAGCAGCTGAGAACAACAGTGACATTTTGGTTTCCTGTGTAGTTGCAAAGGAATTGTGGTCGGTTCATCATATCACAGAAGCTGGGTTTACAAGCTGTAGTTCCTGACAAAGGCTTGGCTAGTCTTTTTACATGGTGGTTCTGTGCAATCAAAAGGGTGTGAACAAGCAGCATAGAGAAGGAAGGCTTGAATACTTTGATTATCCTGGCAGTATGAGAGTTGTGGAAACATCGATGGAGCTTTTCCAAGTACAAACTTGGTTATGAGGGCAGTGGACGAGAGTGCCTTACGGTGTACAGCTGGGGCTAAAGACCTCACTAACAAACCATTTTCTAAGGACTGCTGTCTCAGTTTTTAGGTTGCTTCTTGTTTTGTTCATTAAGTGGATCGCTTAATGAAATGACATACAGCTCCCCTGATTGTTTTCGCTAAAACGAAATGACATGCTAAAACGAAAACAAGACAGCACAGAGAACTAAATGACATGCTGAGTGCTAACCTTTAGAATCAAGAAGAGATCTCCGAGCCCGTTTGGCTTGCACGATGTCACCACCCCAGCCACCTGATGACAACACAGAACACACTCATGTGAACAGAGAACCCCCAAAATATCCCCGCTAGGATGGGACGAAATGGCCATTGAATGAAAAACTAAAAGCTTGGCAGGTGGAAGAACACGCACCAAAGGTGCTCGAAGCAAGTCCTCGTCGCCCTTAATGGCCCTGATCCCCGGCCGCTCCCACGCGCGGTCCTTCCCTGCATCCAAGCCAACAAAGACGGACAACAACATCACACGGAGACAAACCTCGCCACGAAACGCGAAGGAATGCCTTCACTGAACTACCCCTCACCAAGGAACTGGAGGGCGCTGAGCCACGGGGGCCGCAGGAAGTCGGCGTCCGTGGCGCGCGCGTCCCCGCGTCCCAGTGTGAGAGGCGGGCGGGTGACGGAGCGGGGGACGACCGTGTCCTGGACGGCGGCGGCGGCAGGTCCAGGGATGCGGTGGCTGGGGTGGTGGTGGGAGGGGTGCGGGGGCTTGTCCTGCTGGGGCTGGGACTGGGAGGCGGTGGCGCCGAAAGAGTGGGGGAGGGGATCGAAGCGGATGTCGGAGTCGTCCAGGTCCAGCGCGTCCTCCCAGCCTGCCGTCTCTTCTTTCCCGGCCGCTACATTGGCGGCGGCGGGGTCTGGGAGCTGCGCCATTGAGAGGGAGGGAGAGGAGGCGGCAACTGGTGATGCGGGTGGTGCTAGTGAGGTTTCTTGAGTTTCTTGAGCTGGGCCAGGTTTTCGGTTACCTCGCAGATCGCCGTGGGCCTAGGCTCGGTGCACTGACAGGCCCATTCTTGGTTTTTTTTACATTAAGTAGGAGTATTAGATCTAATTTAAATATTTTTAATTTTGATGACCATCAACTTTAAAAGAAGTATACATGTTAATAACGTAATATTTATGTTTTTAAATCCACTATATGACATTTAATTTTGTAATATATAATGTACATGTTGTGAAACTATATGGATTTCACAAAATTGATAGTCAAAAATTAAAATCTTTAATTTAGAATAAAACTAACACGACATGTAGAAAAGAACCGATGGAGTATGTCGTGGGGGCCTGATAGGTGTGTGACAGTTCGAATGTTGTACTTGCATATCATATATTCTAAGAGGATTTTTTGCGTGTTGCCGTGGGTATGAAGGAGGAATCTATATGTATGGTGTTGGTCATGTAAGAACATGATATAATATATGTATTGATAATAATGAGATGTTTCTTGGTTATTCGGACCCTCTAATTAATAATAATGAAATGCTTCTTGGTTAAGCTAAGTCTCTTGCTGTGAGGTCATTGTACTGCCTCACTTGCTTGGGGAAAATGTTTGCCACAACTAACACTAGAGAAAATCACTATGTGAAACCAGGTTCGTAAGATGAAGCCTTCACATCGTTCCCTATTATATGCTCTAGCGGGCTAACCCTGGCCAAAATGTTTATTGGGATCGTCGATTGGAATAAATCGAACCTCGGATGCGGCCTTGTTTCCCAAAACTTTACAAGATTCACTATCATATCGAATCTTGCGTCGTATGCATGAAACACTAAATATAGATAAAAAAAGATAACTAATTGCACAGATTATCTGTAAATCACGAGACGAATCTTTTAAGCCTAGTTATTCTATAATTGAACAATGTTTGTCAAATAAAAACGAAAGTGCTACAGTGTCAAAATCCAAAAAGTTTTTGGATCTAAACAAGGCCTTCATCGGGTTTCGGTATCCGCGCTCTCAATGAAGATATCCTGGTGTATTAATATTAACTCTGAGCACAGTGCAGTGCTGCAGTGAAAACATGTTCCAGTTCCAGGGATGTGCCTCTTGTTGCCTGGCAAACGAGCGATCGAGGGGTCATCATATATAAGAGTGGTGAAGAATCCTTCTGAATTGCTTGGTTCGTCCTCTGTAGACTCAATCGCACAAGAACTAGTAGTACTGCACGAGAATGCCTGAGATTGAGATGCATCGGGAAACGCAAACTTGCCTCGGATGGCGGATCATGTCGGGTGATTAGTACACCATTGGACTAACTGCAGTCCGCCTTCTCGAGCTGAGTTTAGTGAAGAGAGATTTGGGCCGTGTTTAGTTCAGGCTTGAAAACATTTCGCGACACTGTAGCAATTTCGTTTGTTTTTGATAATTATTGTTTAACTACGGACTAACTAGGCTCAAAAGATTTATCTCATAAATTTCGACTAAACTGTGCAATTAGTTTTTATTTTCGTCTATATTTAATATTTCATGTATGCGTCTAAAGATTCGATGTGACGGGAAATCTTGAAAAATTTTGAGTTTTTTGGTGAAAGTAAACAAGACCTTGAGTTGTTGGATTCTGCAACTTGTTACCAATACTTGAGTTACTCATGTGTCTTTAACTCTTTGTGTTGCCCTGTTCGTTTGAGCTAATTTGTTAGGCATTCAGTATTGTTTTTTTTACACTAAATCAGTGTATATTATATTAATTATGGCTTTTTAGCCAAACAAACAGGCCGACCCTGAGTTTGGTGTTCGAGCAGAATCCAACAACTTTGATGTGTCTGGTGTATCCTGAACCCTGGTACAGTAAGTCTCGTTAACCTCAAAGCTTATCACACATGATCCGTTAATCTGAAACAATTGTGGACGCTGGCATGATATTGTTCTAAATATTTTTTCTAATGGAATTTTCACAGTAGTAGTAATGCCAGCAGTACGGCTTTTTCATACTTATCACCTGACAGCAGCAGCAGCAGCAGCAGCACTTGCGATGGTGTCGCTTCTGCAGTGTTTGCTTGCTGCTGTACCAGATGCATGTGACACTCGTCTCTACTACGGATAATTAGCGACGCATGCTGTGGGCTACATTTAATTAACTCAGTTATGGCTATAATAAATTCATCTTGCCCATATTTAAAGTTACCAATAATGATCTAGAAATGTATTCCCTGCCTTAAACTTCTTGTCCATATTTATCAGCTAATGTATCTTTCAGTTTCCGTTTATATGATATAAAACTTGGATCTGATTCACTGTTTCTTTAGGTGAAAACATGTCATCCAATACACTAGAAACTCATACTCCCTCCATACCTAAATTAATTGACATCCTAGACTCAAGGTTTATTTTCGCAAAAGTTGTCGTTCCTTGCCCGTATGCTATTTTTAGGACGCGATTGCCCTTCCCCTGTTGCGCTCCTTGTTTCGTTGTGTCGCCTGGGTTGGCTTCGTCACCATCCAATCAGCACTCGCGTCGAAGCAGCAATTAATTGTGTCGCCTCGGTTGCCTTTGTCACCGCCCAATCAACGCGTCGAAGCAGTCCAAGCGCAGCATGCGGCTCCACGCCAACTGAAATGGAGCGCCGGCATGCAGGCAAACAATAAAAACCTGATGGCCTTGCTGCACTAACCGGTTGACCAGAGTAGTTTTCTCATAGAAGTTGCACCCGATATCCTATTTAATAGGGGTAGACAGGGAAAAATATCCTCCAGTTAATGACTTCTTGGTAAGCACAATTATGTCCTAAACGTCAGGTAATTTGGGTATGGAGGGAGTACATCATCTTTGACACCACATCATACACAATCTGTTGTCAGGGAGCACCTCGAAAAAGAGTTGGTTCATTTGGATGGTGTGCTAAAAGTTGTTTACATGTACTGTCAACATAAATTGATTACCTGGCACAAAGTAGTCTTAGAGGCCATGTTGCCAATGCTTGTCTAGCAATTGCAGTGCTATTAAAATGAGATTTCAAGCAAGCATGAGCAAAGCAACTAGGGATCCGGTCCAAAGGAGGGGTGAGGGTGTAAGATGTGGCGCTGGAGGTCGATACCATCATCATCCTAGAGATGGGGGAGATGACGGCGGCACGACAGAGTGCTGGCACCGCCGGTTGGGTCATGGAGGGGGTGGGGAAGGGAGGAGAAACACGGCCCGGGAGGTGGTGGTGACATGATAGCGAGAGGGACGGTACGGCCAAGGCTCGGCGGTGCACACCATGTAGAAAGGTATTAGAGAATCACCACGCACATTGTGTGGGAGATGCTTTTCATATATATACACGTGAAGTACAACTCGTAGTACAGGCTATACAATTATGCTAATAATTTCATTAGAAATCATTTAGGACCCGCAATATTCAATACATGATTTGTAAATGTTAATACAAAAGGGCATAATGATTGTAGAATATAGCAAGCCATAATAATGCAACTTGGCCCTCAGCTTCAAGGTTTATTGCGAAGTTTGGATGTTGCTTCACATCGTTTCGTATAATATATACAGTGAGCTAGAGTGAGCCCTGGCCAAAAGTTTATTGGGGCCATTTCTACATAGATTAACGTATGCATAGTACAGTAGGAGTAAAACTGGCAGCGAGCCACAGAGCAGATGCCTTTGCTTTTAATTCATTGGTTTTCAGTATGCACCCTCAACGAAGATAATGTACATATATACGATATTTGATAAGGAGGGCATAGTATTATCAGCATGGAAATGGAAGAATAATATGAAAAAGAGAAAATATTCTGGTGTTATTAATATTAACTCTCCGTCATAATATTTTCTCTGGTTTGTGCAGGTTTGTGGTAAATAGGAGCATTGTGCCGTGCTGCAGTAAAATTAAAACCAGTTCCAGTTCCAGCGATGCACATGCCTCTTCGTTGGCTGACAAACGAGTGAGGGGTTATATATAGAGTGGTGACGAAAGAATTTTTCTGAATTGCTTGCTTCATCCTCTGTAGACTCAATCGCACAAGAACATTACATGTTCCTGCACAAAACTAGAGGCAAAGATAAGACACTAGTACTATGCACCACTAGAAGAGAGCATGCATGAGATTGGGATGCATCGGAAACGAGAGCTTTGCAGTTGATGGCTGATATGGCGTTCTTGGTTTTATCAAAACAATCTTGCATTATGACCTTGCCCATCAGAGACCCCTTCACCATACTGAACAAATGGTTCACCTCGACGGGCACGGCGGCCGTAAGACTGCAGTAGCTCACAAGAGAGTAGAGGAATCGTAGAGATTGTAGTCAGTGCCCCAAGCAGTATGGGAAGGATTCAGGCGTGCAGTCGCTACAGGCTACAGGCGAGCAAAGGAGAAGCTAAAGATCTTGGATTGGAGAAAAACGGTTAATTTTCTTACTCATTACCGTACCACACATATTGCAAATTCACAATGGTTAATCAAAAAAGTTCATGATCCTCATTTCCTTGCAAGTTTGAAAGGATATGCATGAATCTGGGATTGTAAGGTTTGCAGACTCTTTTCCATTATATGATATGCATGGGAACTGAATCTTACAGATTCATTCGTTCACGAGACATTGCGTACAGAAGCTGAAAACATAATCAGTTCTCGGGTGAAAAGACAAGACTACCTAATTCATGTGAAGTGGTCACTATGTATTTAAAATTGAATATTCAAAGCCGTTAAAAATGCTATAATGTGGTTACTCACGAGATGTCACAAATGACATATGTACGCCAAAAGTGATGGGTATTTGTGCTTCACTCACTCCTACACATTTTATTTTGAGCAGTGTTTCATATAAGGCTCTGAGACGGGCGTTATTTTTTCCCACCATGGTTATTTAGGGGGGCTAAAACTGGCCAGCCCACAGGACAACCGCCACGGTTAATAATTAACCGTGGCGGACATTGTAAGGTAATTAACCATGACAGGCATTGTAAGATAACCGCTACGGTTAATAGGTATTGACCGTGGTGGTTCCTTATAATGCCCGCCACGATTAATAACTCATTAACCGTGGTGGTTGCTTAACATTGCCCTTCTTGGTTAAATCTATGCTATAAATGCAGCCGCGTCCACCCTTCTTCCCTGGGGCTCCACCATTTTTTTAGAGTTTTGTGCTTAAAACCCTAAAAGTGTCCATTTTCTAGAGGACACCGCAAGATGTTGGTTTTTGCTCTTAGATTTGGTGAAGGAGGACACCGCAAGATGTTGGTTTTTCCTCTCAATCGCTCGATCCTCTCTCTTTTCTATAATTTGGATCTTTTTGTAAAGTTTGCTCTAGATCTAGATCTATTTTCGGCTGTCTTTTTTCTATACTAGTGTGCTTACATGTGTCTTTTTTCTATACTAGTCATGGACAGGGAATGGATGTACAAGATGTCAAGGTTGGATCTAGCTTACATTGAACATTTGACAAAGTTTACTTCCACTGTCAAAAGTCATTGTCTGAGTTTGAAGCAGGAACTCACCATCTGTCCATGTAAGAGCTACAAGAACCTTTATGCCTATAGAGATGACACGGTGAAATCTCATTTGGTCTGATACGGTTTCATCAAAGGATTACACCATTTGGAAGTTTCACGGGGAAGCAGAGGATTCGTGTGCCGGTGCATCTGGTGGAGGAGGGAAGTCATCGACAGCGACGGAGGTGGCGGTGAATGCCGGACCACAAACCTCATCAGCAACGGCACACATTCATGGTAGTGCAGACCACAACTACATCACGATGGCTGATCTACTCCAAGACATGGCTGAAGGGCGATGAAGGGTACGATGGCAGTGATGAGCCAGTGAGGGATCCTAAGACCGTGGAGCTGTTTATGTCAATTGCTAATCGTCTTCATGATGACGACATTCTATTTGGGAGCCCAAGGTGGTTAGAGAATTTTAGAGAGATGAAGCAGGTGGCCATTGATCCCGTCTATAAGGACTAAGCATTGGACGACACTACATTTTAACCTCCAAATGGTAATGGTAAAGGCTTGCCATGGCTGGTCGAACACTAGCTTCAACGACCTGTTACGTATCCTTGCTGACACATACCCAGAGGGTAACAAGGTGCCTGCCAACACCTATCGAGCAAAGAAGCTCATCTGGCCAGTGGCGATAAAGCTTAAAAAGTTTCACGCCTATCCTATACCGGGGCAAGTATGAGGAATTGCATAGTTATCCGCACTATGGCACGAGTCGATACAAAAGGAATGTCGATTATCGCACGAGAGAGGGCCAAAGAAGAAGAAGACGACCAAGAAGACTACCGCGAAGAAGCAGATCCCATCACCAGAGGACGAGGAAGAAGAGGGTTACAGACAGAGGAAGATTCCAGCTCCGACGATGTGGTACCTACTCGTGAGATCGCCTACGTGATATATTCGGGAATCCTAAGGATGCCAAGCTGATGTCGTGGCATACTTCTGATGAGCGCACGAAGGGTGACGACAAGCCGCGACACCCCACCGATGGCAAACAGTGCAAGGATTTTGACGCCAAATTTATGAAGGAGTTTGGTGACGAGGCGAGGACTATTAGGTTCGCGTTGAGTACCGATGGGAGAACCCGTTCAGTGACCTTAGCAGTTGAAAGGCCAAGTTTGGTTTTTGTATAATTGATGAAGCCCTAAGTACTAACCTCTATACTAAGTGTGTGTAGATTAGGTTGGTACATAACAAGTGATGGAGCAAGAAATGATCATGGTGATGATGGTGATGACCACAAAATGATCAAGTGCTCAACTTGGAAAAGAAGAAAGAGAAAAAAAACCCTATAGAGATCAAAGCAAAGGTATTGCTTAGGGTTTTGATTTCGGTTATCAAGACACCATAAAGGATCATGTTTAGGATAGATAGTCGTACTATAAAGAGAAAAACTTTTTGGCTAAGCGGTTATCGAGTGTTACTAGCTACATCGTTCTTGTGTATGCATTTAGAACCTGAGCCTTTTATCTGTATGCCACTATGAAAGATCGACCAAACCAGGAAGCCACTAAAAAGTTGTTTCGCACCATTATGCCCAACTTCATCTTCAACTATACCCGTGTGTCATTCGGTCCTCATTGTGTTCATTTTCTTCCGTTTATAGAGTCTGACACGTGGGTTCCGGGTAACACAATGTCCTTCTTGTTCTTCCAGTCAAAAAGTTCATTGGGATGGACAGTTCTCTGTATATTAATGACGTTTACAGTTGGAGTAAATCTGGTAGCGCGCCCGAGCCTCGAATGACTTTGCTTTTAATTCAATCTGGTTTCAGTATTCACCGTGTCTTTGTTTAGTTTGTGGGTGAAAAAATTTTAGGTGCCACATCATATGTTTTATGGGATGTCCGAAGGGGTGTTCAGATGCTAATTAAAAAAACTAATTACATAACTCGTCTGAAATCGTGATAAAAATTTATTAAGCCTAATTAATACGTCATTAGCACATGTGTATTACTATACAATTATGTTTATAGACTAATTAGGCTAAAAAAATTTGTCTCGTGGTTTCTATGCAAATAGTACAATTAATTATTTTTTATCTATCTAAAGATTTGATGGGACGGAATGAAAAAAATTTTGGGTAGAAACTTAACAGGGCCGAAGATAATGTACATACTCTACGCATGGAAAGAATATTCTGGTGCTATTAATATTAACTCTCTCCGTCATAATATTTCTCTGGTCTGAGCAGGTTTGTGGTAAATAGGAGCGGTGGGCTGTAGTAAAAAACCTGGTTCCAGTTTCAGGGATGCACATGCCTCTCGTTAACGTTGGCTGGCGAACGATCGAGCGAGGCATCATATATAGGATCGGTGAAGAATCATCCTTCTGATTCTGAATTGCTCGCTTCAAAATACCTATGTCGGCTTAATCGCATAATTAAGAAGCACTACTGCAGACAGGATCTTTGTCGAGGGCCTCAGGCCTTCGGCAAAGGCTATAACACCCTCGGCAAAGGCTAGCTCTCGGGAAATTTCCGGTCGGCAAAGGGATCTTTGCCGAGGGCCGTTTGTCGGGCACTCGGCAAAGTTTTTGCCGAAGGCTGACGCCGGCCTTCGGGGGAAAAAAGATGCCGTTAGGCCACGGGCTGCAACTGACGGCGTCTTTGCCGAGGTTCCAACGTTGGGCCTCGGCAAAGAATTTTTTAAAATTTTATTTGGGTAATTCCTTTGCCGAGGGTCCCCATGCTGGCCCTCGGCAAAGAATTTTTAAATATTTGTTTGGGTAATTTCTTTGCCGAGGGCTACCATGCAGGCCCTCGGCAAAGTCTTTTTTTTTTATTTTTTCTGGAGAAATTTTTGTCGAGGGCCTTGACCATAGCCCTCGGCAAAGACTTGTTTTTTATTTTTTCTGAGAAATTCTTTGCCGAGGGCTATGGCCAAGGCCCTCGGCAAAGACCTGATTATTGTTTGTTTTTTGAATTTCTTTGCCGAGGGCTATGGTCAAGGCCCTCGGCAAAGACCAGAGAAATTTTAAATTTTTTTTGTTTGTTTATTTTCATCCAGACAAAAGACAGATACATATATATACCATCACACAGAGTCCACAATGAGCACATACATCTCACGAACATCACATATATATATCACGAACATCATGTATGTACATCTAGTAGTCCACAAGTTCACCAAATCGAACCAAAGTTCCAAACCGCCGACACGTACGCACCGTAGGGCTGCGAGAACTCACCATCCTCCCCAACCGTCCTGCCTCTGCGTCGAGGGTGGTGTGTCGAAGGCTCCAGGATCCGGTGACGTACGAGGCGGGTTATTGGATCCCGCTGTCGACTCAGGCTGCACAAACAGTTAGATGTTTATGTGAGATTGCAGTAATTATTTCTGCACTACAGTTACAAAGAAGAAGTTAACTTTGACACTTACAGTAGAACTAAACGGCGGCGGCAGCTGAGGCGCTGGAGCTGACATCGTGACGTCCACACCTGTATGCTGCCCCAGAGCGGCCAGGACCCTCATCATCTCAGCCATCATCTGGTCCTGGGCCTCTCGCGCGAGACGCTCAGTCTCCAGCCGAGCAGTGAGGGCCGTGATCTGCTCCGTCTTCTGGGCGCTGTCGGCCTGCAAGATTACACTCCAGTGTTTCAGTAATGCAAATGTAATTCAGTTGCGAGAATATTAATTTACTATGAGTGAACCTAGAATTACCTGGAGCGAAGCTAACATGCTCACTGTCGGAGTCGGCCGTGCGCGGATGGGCGGGCTGGAGCTCGTGCTCTGTGCTCTGAGCTGGCTGAGAGTGGGGGTGGTGTTGGGGTCGATGGCGGCGTTTGCGATCCAGGCCCGGCCGTGCTTCCTACCGCCACCGAGCCTCATGACGGCCTCGGCATCTAGTGGCTCGGTGCGGACGTCGTACTCTGGCCCGTGCCGCTCCTGTACCGCCGACGTGTACTCCTGGACCTTATCGTACACGTTGGGGTCGGAGTACGCCTCGCGAGGGGCAGCTGCGTCCCAGGTCCGTTGGCATGCAGTCTGGTGAGACGCTGCCCAAGCCGTGAACATGGACACCTCCTCGTCCGGATGCGCAGCCTCCTACGAGAAAAGTGACAGAGGGTGAGCAATCAAGCATACATTAAACGCGAAACTAAATAGAAGACAAATAACTTACATATGATTTTTTAAAGGCGGGGAGGCTCTTGCTGCCTTGATGGTGAGTGGCAGCTGGTCTTTGCAGACGCAGTGCCCGCTGAGACTCGTGCCTGTCTAGGTAGTCCTGCGTGAACCACCTACCCACGATCGCGGCCGAGGCATCGGCATGCGCCCGACACCACCAGGGAATCACCTACAAGACAATGAGTGTTTGACAGATATGAAGATATAATTGAATATATTAAATTCAAAAAAGAGACAAACTGAATGTTATTCATCTACCTCCAGGTACTGCTCCTGGGTCATCGTCATCGTCCGCGCCTGAGCCTTCGTGATAGTCATACTACGCGCCGACGCGTAGAAGTCTATCACTGCCTGGACGCGCGCCTCGTGGTGCATGCCGGTGACATACTTCCTACAGGAGGCGTGCGCCACAGACTCAGCCAGGGCCACGTCTTCATCCTGCACCCTGAAGTACCTCTGCACAAAAGATAATACATCCAATCATTATTTTTTTTAAAAAAATAGATTTTAATGTAATGGATTAATTATTGTTTTGCGAAAGGAACTTACCCAAAACTCGGCCAGTATCCGCTCCTGGGGGTTGCGGTACGTGTCGTCCTCCCCTAAAGCGTACCTGTCCCAGGTGGTGGCCGGCTCGCGGGCCCTCGACGCCAACTCCACGAGGCCGGGGAAGTACTTCCGGCACAGGGTACCCAGGATGGACGGGGGAGCGCGCACGGGAGTACCCGACACCAGATCCCAAGACCTGCACCAGTTAGAAAAAAATTATCAGTTTCTCTCTAAACCCTCAAACCTATCATATGAGGTAGTTGTGATATCATTTAGATTTACTTACTTGGGCGGTACAGGGCGAAGCAGTGCCCGACTCTAAGGTAGTGGGTATGGAGGGAGCTTCGCGGGACCTCGCTGGTAGACACCCGACGCTGCGCCTCCCTCGTCCTCGGGCGCCGCGCCGTGCTCCTCGTCATGGCCCTCGTCCTGGCCCTGGTCCTGGTCCTCGTCCTGGTCCTCGTCCTCCTGGTACTCCTCCTCCAGCGTCGGAGCCACGGGGTCTGGGGTGGGACTCCGCGGCCTCCTACGCCCCTGGCTGGTACTCGTCGTGGAAGGCCTCCCCCTCCTGCGCCGTCCTACGCCGGCTGCCCCTGACGACTCTGCCTCGCCAGTGAGGGAAGGGCGTCTCGCGTAGGCCGAGGGTGTGTCACGTCGTGGCCGCCTGCTCGCCATCTTTGATCAAACACCTGCACACACAAAGAATGAAACAAGACTTATTAGTAAGCATATTAGAGACTTCAAAATAAATAAACAAAACAAAAATATCAATAATTTAAAAAAGACATAGTATTACATGTATACGAATAGTCCTCGTGATTGGGATTACAGGTCTCGTCATCACTGTCAATATTATCCAAATAAGCGACACTATCCGAAGGTCCTACGTCATCGTCTTCGTCTTCGTCACCAGCGACAAGTAATCGCTCAAGCATTTGTATGTCCTTGGCATTTTGCACCACGTCTCTATCATCCTCGTCATCAACCGTTTCGTTGTCTTCTTCCACTTTGAGGGCCTCAGGTAGGACTATCTGAAGCGTCTCCGATAGCCCATCTTCCTGATAGAACTCTCCATCATATGTGTTTGTGTTAAAGTTGTAATCGTCATCGTTTGGGGCTGGGAGTTTCCTGTGTTGAGAAACCTGGTGCACAATAGCCCACCCCTGAAGCTCTTGTTTGGCTTGATTCGCATATCTCGTGTAATACACCTACACGGCCTGTTGAGCCACAATGTAGATATCCTTTCCCGGATATATAGAATCTTCTCGCACCTCGACTAGCCCAAGACTAGGGGTGAGTCCCGTTTTGCGAGGATTAAACCAGTGGCATTTAAACATGACAGGTTTCAGAGGTTTGTCACCATCAAATTCTAGTTGGTAGATGTCCTCAACTCTTCCATGGTAGTCGAGGCCATCAGTGCCGGGAGTACAAACTCCACTATTTGTGGTTTTCCGATTGGGCCGGATACTCTCGTATTTGTGATCACATGTGAGATGTTTGGATTTTGTGCACCAGACGTTACCACAGACTCAGAATTTTTTGAAATTTTTATCATAGCATCCACATGTGATAACTTGTTATGTCGCCAAGTTTCGTGATTTTCTGAGTTTGTTTTCATTTTATATATTCAAAAAAACGATTTCACGCAACTTGGTCGACATGTTTCGGAGGGTAAACGTTCGATATTTCATGTGGCTTTCTGCATATGGCGTGAAAATGCACTAACAATCATGAATGTCAAGATTGAAATAATTAAATAATATTATTTAATGCACCTGTAGTTTGAATTTGAAATTTGTCGAAAAATTCAACAAATTCAAAAAATCCAAAAAATATACCAAAGTTATTTCAAAATGAACCAAACTTTGGCATGTAGTTTAAAATAGTGTAGGTGTGCCAAAGAAAGAAAAAAAAATATGGATCCAAAAAAACAAAAAAAAAATTTTTGCCAAGGGCCCACGCCAGACCCTCGGCAAAGAGGGGAATTGCCGAGGGCAGGCTGGTGGGCCCTCGGCAAAGTCGGACCTCCGGCAGCGCTTTGCCGAGGGCTTAACGACGGGCCCTCGGCAAAGCCTAACGCCCAGAGCCGCCGTTACTCTGGGCCCACACCGCCGAGCGCCCCTTCTTTGCCGAGGGCCCGGCCCTCGGCAAAGATGGGCCTTGACCGAGGGCGTTTCTCTGCCGAGGGTCCGGCCCTCGGCGAAGAAGCCTTTGCCGAGGGTCCCTCGTTGCCGAGGGTCGGCCCTCGGCAAAGATGGTCTTTGCCGAGTGCCCGAGATCCGGCCCTCGGCAAAACGGAAAACCCTCGGCAGCGTTGCTGTTTCCAGTAGTGAAGTTTACGTTCCTGCACATAACTAGAATCAAAGTTAAAAGAACATGCCTGAGATTGGGATGCATAGGGAATCGCTTGCTTGCATCTCTAGTACTCCTACAGCCGGCCTCCACATTGTGAGCATGGTGCAGGTTATATATCCGTACAGGAACTCGCCACCTTTTCACAAGTCAATTGTAGGCATCCGCAGAAATTTCTCGTATTGCTCTCAAAATGCTCATTTCCTCAAGTTTGGAAGGAGATGCATGAATCTGATTCTATGATATGGGCACTGAATCGTACAGATTCGTTCCTTCACGAGACATTGTGTACAGAAGCTGAAACATAATCAGTTCTCAGGTAGTGAAAAGAGAAGACTAGCTAATTCATGCATGTGAAGCACACAAATGACGTGTCAAAAGTCACCACCGGACTCAACTTGTTTGCCGAGTGCCTCTAGCACTCAATAAAGGTCACAAAACACTCGGCAAAGGTTTTACCAAGTGCCACCTTCGGCAAAGCCCACTCGGCCTATTTTTAGACGGCAAAGCGACCTTTGCTGAGTGTTTTTTTGGCACTCAGAAAAAACACTTGGCAAAATTTGAACGAAAAAACTAAAAGAATAGCAAAAAAAAAAAGTGGGGAGGCCCCCCAATAGCCAGCACCCACCCGTCCCCGTTGAAGTTACAAGTCGCGGCAATTTTCACGGGCTACACAGCCAACCAGATTCGAACCTATACCCCCCTCACGTGTACCCCCTTTAGCACTGCACGACAAATTAGTAGAGTTTTCCTAGTGTTTTTAATTTATAGTAAAATACTACAATTAGTCATAGCACTAGGGAATCCTCATTAGGAGACATTTACTAGGGAAAATTTGCACTAAATTGTTGAAACTAAAACACTAGGAGAAGCCCATATTACTAGGAGAAGTTGAAAATTTTGGTTGTGACCACACTATTACTTGTGTCTAGATTCTATTTTGGTTCACCATATATTATACTAACCCGAGTGTAAAGTCTTGTTTGCCGAGTGCGAAACAAAAAACACTTGGCAAAGACCTTGTTTGCCGTGTGCAAAAAAAAACTCGGCAAATAAAGTTTGCCGAATGCTATTATTTTGCCGAGTGTTTTGGCACAACACTCGATAAAGAGCTCGTTTGCTGAGTGGCCGAAGGTTTGCACTCGACAAAGAGCCGGTTTCCGGTAGTGACTAGTGAGTGATGGGTATTTGCGCATCACTTTTAGATTTAGCACTCAAAGTGATGGGAGTATAGTGAAGCACATCATCATTGAGTACCCAAAAAGAATGCCCGTCATGTTTTGACTTAGTAAATAGTGACGTACTCCCTCTGTCCCTGAAAGCTTCAACTCCTAGAATCCGTGTCAGTCAAACTTTTTTAACTTTGACCAACTTTATAGAAAAAAGTATCAATATCTATGATATAAAATGAGTATCTTATTATGAAAATATATTCTACGATAAATCTAATGATATTAATTTAGTACTATAAATCTTAGCATTTTTTTCTATAAACTTGGTTAAAGTTTTAAAAATTTGATTTCGGACAACTCTAGAATTTGCACCGAGACAGAGGGAGTATGTCTCTCTATGCCCAGTACTAATTAACCTACGACCTCCTCTATAGCAATAGCTTTACTTTATCATTATGGAAACCAACCTCCATTGATCGTTGTATCTGCTTTAATTTGGTTCATCGAGTTTCACTATATATGTACCCTCAATGAAGATAATGTTGTACTCTATTTGATAAGAATCGGGCATATTATTATTGGCATGGAATATGAAAAAGAAATTTTGGTGTTATGACCTCTCTGTCATAATATTTCCTCTGGTCTGCGCAGATTTGTGGTAGATAGGAGCACTGTGCTGCAGTAGAAACATGTTCCATGGCATGGATGCACTCGTGCACATGCCTTGTTGTCCTGCGAACGAGGGCGGGTCATGTATCAGATGAGGAGTCAGATACAATACAATTTTCTTTTTATGGAGGCGCCAACAGTACATTTTTCTTTTCTGGAATTTTGTTAAATTTTAAAATTCCCAGTAGAAACTGTATGGGCTCGTCTCCAATCCGCCACTGGAGAATATATATAAGAGTGGTGAAACCTTCTCAATTGCTTGCTCGATCCACTGTAGACTCAATCGCACAAGATCAATTAAAATTCCTGCACAAATTAAAACTAGAGGCAAAGTTAAAAGTCTACTACTAGAGCATGAGATTGGGATGCATCGAGAAACCCAAACTTATATGTGATGAATCAGTGTGTCGGGTGATTAGTGCACCCAGCCCAACGATGTCCTTTGGCAGAGTTGCAAGTGACCCTGCCGCCGTACGTAGACCCTACTGAACACAGAAACGACAGCTCAAGGGTTGTGTTGCCGCGGAGGTAAAATTTCAGTTTGCTCGCAAGAGACGGGAGAAATCCAAGAGATTTCAGTCACTGAAGCTGCTCAAGGCGCGGTATTGGCAGGATTCCGGAATGGTGGATCGGGATGGGCTGCACACCAGAGCTTACAGCTGGATCCTAGCTTGTGCTGAACTAGGCCTTGTTTACTTCCCAGAAAATTTTGCAAAATTTTTCACATTTCCTGTCACATCGAATCTTTAGACGCATGCATGGAGTATTAAATATAGACGAAAATAAAAACTAATTGCATAGTTTGGTCGAAATTGACGAGACGAATCTTTTGAGCCTAGTTAGTCCATGATTGGACAATATTTGTCAAATACAAACAAAAATGCTACAGTGTCCATTTCCCAAAATTTTTCGGAACTAAACAAGGCCTAGTTAATTCACACTACCAGATCTATGAAAATTCCTGACGGCCAAAAACCGTCAGAAATAGGCAGAAACCCGTCAGGAATAGACCGTCAGAAACAGCTCGACAGGAAAGATAGGTTTATCCTGACGGCTAGCCGACATGAAGCTTTTCCCGACGGCAATTCCTGACGGTTCAAGATTGTCCATTCAAACTGTTTCTCCTGACATTGTGTCGACAGGAATTCCCGTCAGGAGCTATACGCCGGTAGGAATACCTGTGTCCATTTCCTGTCAGCCAAACTGTCAGGAAAACATCAACAAAATTCATTTGCAATTCCTGCCGCATACCCCCACATTACCAGTGGCACCATCCCATCAAGATTGGTGTCACAACCATCCTTTTGATCCAGAAATACATTAATAAATTATACATTATTGGAGCATGATTACTCACACTAGATTTCAGAATGGTTCACAAGTGCAAACTGCACAACATATAAAAGTCCATGCTAGTTCAGGAGTTTACATAGCAATTCTAGCTCCTACACAGGTTCAAAGCTGCATCACAACTACATAACAGAGGCCTTTTCACTCTAACATATATATATATATATATATATATATACACACACACACACACACACACACACACACACACACACACACACACACACACACACACGGTTTCTAATTACACAAAAGAGGTTAATTTCCTTCAACAGCAACAAGTCTCTTTGAAGTCATTGCTCAGGAGAACCAGAAGCAGCATTTCCAGCATGGGATGACCCAGTACGCTATGAATTTCAGACAATGTTCATAGTTAGACAAGGTACAGCTTTACATGAAATTCAGAGAAGATTCGTATTCATATACAGGTTTACTATTATGTGTTATGCTCCTGGAGCATATAGCTCACATAGAGCTAAATGCTTCATGTAGGCTGGTTGCAGAGTTAAGTTTTATTTAAAGCCAAATATCACTCCCACACTTATATTTTTTCAGTTCTGTTTTTTTTCCTTCAGTAACTGGTCAAACATCTACTTGAGAAACAAAAAGGCAGCATCTCATACATCTACTTGAGAATGCAGCCTGCTTTATAACACAGAAATTTCAACCAAGTCATCACTATCTGCTTGAGAATACTGGATCACTAATTTCACTAATTATATTTTCATCTAGGCTTCTAAACAAGCAAATACCATTATTAAAAGATTGTTCCCAATTATTGAATAACCTCCAGACTTACAATTCCACAAACTGAATTCCCAGTTAATAATGGAATGCCTGAATTTTTGTGTGCTTCCTAACAAAGTCGAACACATAATGAAATACTATTAAGTTAAAAGAAACCATCAGTCTCTAATAGTCATTGTAAAAGGTGTGAAACGAATAAATAGTCCAAGCAAATAGGCAAATATTAATTGATGCATATAACCATTTAAAACACTCCCGTCTCCTAATAAAAATCAAGTTCAGCCCAGCTAGATGGCCTTACTAAACATGCCTTTCCCTTAGTACTGAACTGTCATGTGAGTGACCTTGATCCTAGCTGTCTTGCTACTACTTATAGATGGACTACGATTTTTCAGTAATGATGAAACATACTTATAAATATGTAGGTGAGTTCATTAGCAAACAGAGGAATAGAAAACATTCCAGATTTCTGAACTAGCATGCTATTTTTAATCAAGCACGGACTTTCAGTCTGTGAGATGCAGAAGCCGGTGGTAATAAATCTCTTCAGATGCAGAACTTCGACTCAAATAACAGGATAAGGGAGGAATTAATCACCTGAGATGCCGGATGTGCAAGAGGCCCAACCCTGCCAAAACCATATCTTGTCTTGCCTCCAGGTCGCTGTTGCGTCGCCTCAAATCAGAAAATCCCCAGTCCCCCAAAGATGGGGACGGCGCTCGCCTGGATCCGCCTCTAGGTTCACCCTGTGGAGAATACGGCGGCGGGGTCGCGGATCCAACCATCCTAGCCTAGGGCGCGAGCAGGTTGGGATGCGGGGGGGCGCCGCCGGCAGTGGACGCGACAAGGTTTGGCGGCACAGACACGAACGGAGGAGGTGAACAGGAAGGCGGCGGCGGTGATGAGTGAGTGAGGCTATGACGGAGGAGATGATGCGTGGGGAGGACTAGGTGAGGCGCAGAGCAGGAAGCGCATGGGGATGGAGCAGCGCCGGCACGGATAGGGAGGATGCGCCGCTGGGTGCCGCGGCGGCGGCGTGGGAAGGGAGAGTGAGTGGGGGATTGGGTTCCTCTTAGGGCTCTGTTATTTGAGTGCGGAGAGGAGACGGTGCGTGGACCGACATGATTATTTTTCGGCCGCGCTGGGAAAGCTGTGGCCATGAAAAAAATTGGCCGAATTTTCTTTCTGCGTGAGGGCGAGGATGGGGCATCAAAATAGGATTCCTGTCGGGCCTTCCTGGCCATCAGTAACATGTGTAATTCCTGTAGGTTTGCATAAAATCGTGACGGTTTCAGAAAACCGACAGAAATACTTTGGGTCTCTCCTGACGGTTATTTGCTGCCGACAGGAGTAGGCTAGGTTCCTGACGGTTTTCTAGAAACCGACAGAAAACTATAAACCGTCAGAAAAAACCCTAAGTCTGGTAGTGTCAGGAGCCTGAATTTTTATAAATTTGAAGTCAGTTACAATGATATGGGCACAAGGATCCAGCTGTAAACTCTCTTACATTCCGTGGTATGGGCACCAAATCGTACTAATTCGTTCATGAGACATTGTATACAGAAGCTGAGTACATAATCAGTTCTCTGTCCTAGTTGTTCCTCTTCATGGTGCACAGTTATTTGGAGTACTATTGTCGATTGATTTTTGAATAATACTCTAACAGTAGATAAATTCAATCTATACCTCAATGCATGTTACATTCATTTAAGAGGCAGTAAACTGCAGCAGGCCAGCTACTGATCAGCTCATGAGTCACACAACTAGCGTCTGATCTTATATAGAAACTAGCTAGTAACTGAAACAACTGCTAAACATACGCATCTCGTTTCAGCAATTTTATACATGGTGGGACTGGGATTCATCAGTGATTTTAAATGCGGATGTAGGAAATGCTACAGCAAGTTCCATCACCAGCAAACCATGTCAATTCAGAAAAACAAGGCCGGTTTGTTGTGGTATTGCTGGCTACTCAGGAAAACAAAGTTTTGTTTTCATTTAGAGCCTTTAAACCTTGCTCGGGTGCTCACATCCCTAGCGTTACTCGTAATGCTTTCAATAGAAGCAGTGAGGATTGGTGGCATAAAACAATTAGAAGAGTATCGAAGGAGCAAAAAAAAAGAGTGAATTCTCTAATCATGTTGGGTGCTTGGGTTATTTGGAAGCATAGTAATGTTTGTGTGTTCGAGGGTGCCTCTCCTTCAGTTAACTTAATACTGCGTGAGCTGAATGATGACCAATTGACCACAGCTGTGGGGGTATAAACACCTAACCCTTATGGCTTGATATGAGACACACCATCACACGTGGCTCAGCCCGTGCACCGTAAGAGTCTTAAAAAAATATTGTATCAAATGTGATATTTTACTTGTAACTCTATCCTTTCACAGTCCAGCCCTTTGTGGTGCAAGGACATGGTGGCAACGGTGCACTTGGACACACGCGGTGCCACGGCGCTGCCCATGTAGTGCTGCGGCACGCCGTGCACCCTCCCTCAGCATCCCACGGGCTGCTGCCGGCAGATTGTCTCCCCATCCGGCGGGGCTCGATCGGCACGCGCCGCGCCAGAGATGCGAAGCACAGCCTGCAGCAGCGAGAAGATGGTGGTGGACTGGTGGCATGCGGCGGCGCCATGCCGGTCGTCATGCGGTTCCTCATGCTCGCCACAGAGAGATGGAAGAATTAGCACTCGCGTACTGGCGGAACCTCGACGCGGCGGGGGCTAGCTCCTCCATTGTCACTGCACGTCTGGACACAATACGGACGCCGCTGGTGTGTTCCTTTTGCTCGATCTGGTTGCAGTCAACAAAATCGGAGCAGTGGATACACGATCAGACGTTTGTGGCTAAGAATATTCACCAGTCAACAAAATGATAAAGTTGCTATGTAAAATGGTGGGCGTGGACTTGTCAAGTACTTGTGAGCCATTGATTTTTCTTATACGTGTAGTGTATCGTCTATACATGTACGTATATATTAGCAAAAAGTAAAATGCTCTATCTATTCTATATATACTCCCTTCATTCTAAATTTATAAGGCATTCCTAAAATTTTGAAGAGTCAAAGGATCTTAAATTTAAATAAAATTATAGAAATAATTATAAATATTTATAAGATCAAGTAGATGTACTATGGAAATATAATTAATGAAGAATCTAATGGTACTTAGTTAGTATCATAAATGTTATTATTTTATCATATAAATTTGGTCAAACTTAAGATGATTTGACTCTCCATGATTCTTAGAATAACTTAGGCCTTATTTAGTTCACCCCAAGATCAAAAAACTTTTCAAGATTCCCATCACATCAAATATTGCGGTACATGCATGTAACATTAAATATAGATAAAAAATAACTAAATACATAGTTCACCTGTATTTTGCGAGACAAATTTTTTGAGCCTAGTTAGTCTATGGTTAGACAATATTGTCAAATATAAACGAAAATGCTACAGTGTCAAAATCTAAAAACTTTTTAGATATAAACATGGCCTGATAATTTGGGATAAAGGGAGTACCTAATAATAAAGAGATAAAATTTCTGCCTAGCTTTGCATCTAAGAGGCTCCACCAGTGCATGTCTCCTTGTTTGATCAAATAGACACTGGGGATGGTGACAGGTTCTACACTTTCACATTTTTAAGAAATCCATGAAAAAAATTTCAAATATAGACATAAAATTACATTCTCTTAATAAATTAGGGATCAAATTTGCTATCTGTAGAAGCAGGAGACTAATATATGTTGCGTCAGTTTCTTTGTTTCTCTGTTGCCCTTCTTGCATGTATTGCTACAATAAAAGGAAATATAATTAATGCACATCCTATTGTAACGACGGTGTGTCGTGACAATTAGTAGGCTACTGCAGTGCTTACGGTACGTATTATGGAGCCAGTAGTTATGTACACTAAATAAAAGCACTTCTATTTTCATTAATTCAAATGCCACGATATATAGTAACTCACTGCTAGAAAATTAATTTTCAGCGATAGGAGCTTTTTCTTAGTGGCAGGTCATCTACATTTGCTGCCGCCTCTACAAAAGCTTCTATTTTTTAGAGACGGTCCTATTTCTAACAGCCTCTAAAAATAGGTTTACATAGTAAAATTTTATATTTTTAAACAACCTCGGACGAAAAAATGGCTAAAAGAAAAGTTGTAGTTCTAAAAAAGTTATTATGCAACTTTGAAGTTGACAAATATTTAATTTAAAATTATCTATGTATGGAAACTACATTTAAGTTTCTGACATTTGAAAAACAATTTTTTCAAACGACCTAAGATGGAGAAATGACCAAACAAAAATGATATATCTCGAAAAGTTATACAATTTTATAGTTGACAAATTTCTCATTTGAAATCATCAATGCATGCAAATCTTCGTTTGAACAACCAAAACAAAAGTTTTAAATCTTGAGAAGTTATGCAACTTTATAGTTGACAATTTTGTTTCATTGAAATCATCTATGCAAAGAAACTCACATTTGTATATCTGTGAGGACAATAGGGCCAGAGAACATTTGTTAAGTGTGAGGACGATAGGGCCGGAGAACATTTGTTATGCAAGCTTGGCAGGTCGTTGCCGTGGATCTATGTACGAAGAATGGATGGAGGAATAAGAATAACAAAAGACTTTGCTTTCTAATCATTATATATATTGACGACTGCGTGTGGTTATAGAGGTTGGATTTCCATTTCATTTTCTAAAAAAACTCCAACATTTAACTGCATTTCAATGCAACAACCTAACTCTCTTTATGTTAGCTGAAAATATATAATATCACTTTTAGAACACAAAATGAGAGCACGCGCGCGCGCGCGCGCGCACACACACACACACATATACCCTATCGTTGGTGGTGCTGCTGAGAAACAGTGATTGAGTAGCAACAGAAGTTGACAACACTTATATCCGAGAGAAATGGCGCCCTATTGGTGGCTATTCTTGGTGTGCCTGATATGGGCGTGGGATGCATCAGGAATTCAGGATATATAGTAACTATTGCCCACTCTAATTGGCTGTTTTGTGCCCTCGGTTGCACCAAGACGTGCTGTCATCATGCTCGTAGCAACCTCAGGCTTGCATGTGGCCGCCGGCCTGAGTACTGCTATTGCACTGCTGAACTGTTGGGCGCTGCTGCATAAGAACTAAAACAAAGAATTTGAGGAGGCGACAATGCTCAGTATAAGTGAAGAGGATAAGAGTAATAAGATGGACACAGGAGCAGAGGACGATATCCATTACTTGATATATGCACAGTAACTCGTCGTCTGTAACCACCGCCATGTAATAAAGTATGGTTTGCATATACGATTGAACCGTCGACAGATGCTGCCTTGGATTTACCATGTCGAGTGCCATGAACCTGCCCTCCATCCCAAATTTTAAGTTGTTTGACCTTTTTTACTCCAAGTTTGACCACTCGTCTTATTTAAAAAAATTATGCAAATATAGTCAAATTTTAAGTCATTCTTGAAGAACTTTTATTAATAAACCAATACACAACAAAAAAGTGATATTTTGTACAAAACTTTGAATAAGACGAGTGGTCAAACTTGATATTAAAAAAGCCAAACGACTCACAATTTGGGATGGATTGAGTATTAAACAAGCCGAGTGTTTTTGGGCAAAACAAATTGGAAATTATGTGATCAAAATTTTCTCCCAGGGTCAATTGTATTAGTGCTAGGATGCGCGCACACACTTTCAAATCTCAACATTCTTCTAACAACTGCAGTTGATCTAAATCAGTCACTTGCTTTAAATCAACATAAAGACCGCCTAGAACAATAGTGTGCACTTACAAAACGGTCTTAAAGTAGTAGAACAAATGGCGGATTAATTAGAGTGGGCACTATAGCTACTATCGCTGTAATGAAAAGAAAACAATTAAGCTTGTGTATTGTTACTTAATTGACCACTCTAATTATCACTACATAAAAAGAAATCAGAATGGATCTTCTCTTGTAATTATGATGCAGCAGTATGAGGGGGCTAATAGTTATGTACAATAAAGGGACACATGTTGTGATTCAAATGCTACTACACATGATATATAGTCACTGGCTCACGGCTCCATCTTGCAAGATAGAGCATTCATGAAATAGAACCAAATTAGATGATCATGCTGGCAACAACAATTGGATGGCTGTGGGCGTGGGATGCATCAGGAGAGCAGCGATTACTAAACTTAAAGCTCGTTCAAAGAAATCTTGGTTAGCAATATGCCAGTGCCAGTGCCTCATAAGAAATCTTGCCGATTTGCCCTGCAACTCAAAATTTCCCCTAGGAGAAGATCAGTTAGCATTAGCAGCCACCACTACCAGATCAGCGATAATTCCTGTCGGTCTAATTAAATACTGACGGTTTCGTAAAAACCGACGGGAATAAGGAATAAATCCTGTCGGCACCTGAAAACCGACGGGAATCATACTGATATTTCCTGTCGGTTTCAAAGAGCCGTCAGGAAAGTCAAAAAACCGTCAGGAGCTCATATAGATTCCTGTCGGGCTGCCTGACCGACAGGAACTTAAATTCCCGTCGGCTTACATGCCCACAGGAATTATTCCCAGTGCAAATTGGAGGAGACGCGGGAGAAACGAAGTTGGCGCGGAGATATCCCGCGCTCATTTTCTGGGGCAAACTGGGATACATATAAAAACGAAAAACAAAACCCTAACCAAATCTCCCAATCCTCCGCCGCCTCCCACGCTCCCCACCCGCGGCCGCCGCTTCCCTCGCGCGCGGCGTCACCCGAGCGCGCGCGGCCCGCCTCCTCCGCACGCGCGCCTCCTCCGCAAGCGCGCGACCTCCTCCTCCCACTCCCCACGCGCGCGGCCGCCTCCAGTGCACGGCGTGCCCTGCACCGTCCCGCCTCCTCCGCACGGCGTGCCCCACGGCGAGCGTGCGCGCGCCCGCGTCCTCCGGCGACCGGCGACCGGCGGCCCCCTCGTCCGCAGTTGCCTCCCCCGCATGCGCCCGCCTCCTCCGCACGCGGCCCCTCCTCCGCAGCCCCCTCCTCCGCAGCTGCCTCGTCAGGTCGCGCCGCAGCAACCGCGTCCGCAGCACCCACAGCAGCACCTGTGGCCGGCCGCGCCCAAAATCTTCCCGTGCTTCGCCGCTGCCGTGGATTCACCTCCGTCCACGCCCTGTACGTCGACACGGACTCCTGCCAGTTGCCACAAGAGGAGGTGATTTACTGCCACAAGAGAGGGGAAAAAGAGATCCTGCAGCAAGAGGTGATTTGATTTTTCCTTGCATTTTTTTATGTATACTGATTCATTGGCATGATAATGCTCAGTTAGTTAGCTAGTGTCAGATACATGCTTGGTGACATATATATTAATGGATATATAAATAGTATTGTTTCACGGTGTATTGATGGATATGAACTTAAATTTTTTTTATTTTTGTCACTGTTAAGTGTGAATAGATATGAAATTCGTTTTTGGTTGGCCATTGAATGTTTATTTCACATAGAAAAAAGTCCAGCAGAGAGTGCTAATTTGTCAGGCAATAGAAACTATGTACATGGCAATATGTTTTGCTATTTACATGAAACTATATGTATATAGTTGGGAAATAGTATTGGGCGCCTAATTATATCACTTTGTGAATGTTGACAGCAATACTAAATTATGGATGAGCGTGATTGGATGTATAGTGGTTGGAAGCGTGGTAGACCAACATGTGATTGGGTTCAACATACAAATGAGTTCCTGGATTTTGCTTTCTCTAATGAGTCTGTAGTACAAGAGGGTACCATAAAATGCCCTTGTGCTGTGTGTAGGAATTATTTTCGACACAAAAGGGGCAAGGTAGAGCTGCATCTATGTCATAATGGGTTTAAGTCCAACTATAAAACATGGACTGCACATGGTGAGAGACGCTGTCAAGAGCCAGAAATTGAGGGTTTTGGTGAGACGGATAGAATGGATGATATGTTAGTAGACTTAGCTGCAGCTGCACCATCACTAGGTAATGAGGAACCGACAGAGTATGTCAAAGCTTTCTATAGGATGATTGATAGTGTAGAACAATTAGTTCATGACAAAACAGCCCACTCAACATTGTCAGCCACTGCTAGGTTGCTATCCATAAAGGCACAACACAACCTCTCTATTGCATGTTATGATGACATTGTGGCACTTATCCATGAACTCATACCAGCTGATAATGAGGAGCTTCAGACACCGTCGAGTAAATGGGGTCTCTGATGACACTGCTCCTACTGATTCAGCTGAGAATGGGAATGGCTCCAACAACAATGAGAACAATGAGATTGGGCCAATTGAGCAAGGAAGTCAAAGGAGGAAGAGAGGACGTACTCAGCCCAAAAGGCCTCCACCTGGCCAGCGAATTCATATTAAACCCCTTGGTGAAGAGTGAGTATATCTTCTCCTGGTAGAAAATTTGTTAGTGAAAATTATTCATGTGTCTGAGTAGTGAAAATTTTATTATGTGTTGCTGCATCTGAGTACAGTGAAAATTTATTATGTGTTGCTGCATCTGAGTACAGTGATGTTGTCATGTTCATCTGAGTGCTACTTTGACCAAAGTGGTAATCCCTGAGTCATACTGATATAGACATCTGAGTGCTACTTTGACTGTAGGCAATTTGAGTTTGTAAATTACTCACCTAAGAAGGATATGGGGATTGGTGGTCAAGTCACAGCTTTGCTAAAGCGTGAATACCCTTCTATGATCGAAGAGAGTCGTTCAAAGAAGTATTTTGCAAAGACATGGGCTCACTATGATATTATTGAAGATGATGACGGGATGACTGCTGCTGATCGTTTTAAAGAAGAATTTTGGGTAATTCAATAATTCTAAATATTCTCTGTACTGGTAACGTAGGATTTGGTTTGTCTAAATATGAAAGATGATATGCCTGTGTTTTGTCGATGTAGAGCATCTACTCAGTGGAAGATGATTTAATGCCACATGCAGAATATGTTCTCGATAGGCTTGCAACTAAACAGTGCAGAAACATGATGTATGAGCTTCGTGTGGATGCTGTGAAAACATACTATGACAAGTTCCTTCAGCAAAGGATAAAGGATTCAGATGCTTGCAAGAAATTACTTCGTCAAGCCCAATATGCAAAGGTTCAGCCAGACTGGATTTCTGAGGCTGCATGGCGCGCCATTTGTGCTTACTGGTGCTCACCAGAATATTTAAAGAAGCGCCGCCTTGCTCAAGAGTCACGGGACCAACCGGATTTTGCTCAAAACAGGGGCGGATCTCGACCATATGGTCAAACCAAACAATATCTGGTAAGTAGTGATGAGCTGAACTCTACATGTGGTTTCTTGCCTACAGGAAGTTTCCTTGGTCTGGTAGTGGATGTAGTTTTGAAGAAGAGAACTAGCTAGAATACACTATGGCTGACGTAGTTTTCCTGTTGTCCATTTGTATATTTACTTAAGAGAATTACTATCGAGTACTCTGATCTATCTAGTATCTACTATTTCAACTTTCTAATTAGATCTCTGTCACAGGGAAAGACTTATGGTCCACATGCAGCCACTGACATGAATACATTTTGCTCCATGAAGTCGGGTCTCAAAAATTGTGATAGCAATGGAATCAGTGGTCCAATTCCAAGCCAAAAGGCCCAACAGCGTGTTGTATGTTCCACTTCATTTTTAAATATCTAAGGTTCTGTAGCATGATATGAAGGGTAACATGAACTTGTTTGTTTCATAGGATGATTACTTTGCTGCTCTTGAGGTTGAACATCCAGATGATTCTGAGCAGCGCAGAAGTGATGTACAGCTTGATCCTATTGTGCTATACAAAAGTAGTGGTCATGGCTTAGCTCATGGTCGTGTGCCAATAGCAAATGGTGCTATAAGGAAAGCTGAGATGAAAGGATCTACTAGGAGGACAAACACAGCAAGCCAAGCAAATTCAATGTCTTATCAATATCTTCTGAGGAGGAATGCACAGTTGGAGCAGAACGCTCGGAACAACAATATTGGACTTGTACTAACCAAACATATGAAGGTATTTGAGCTAATTGACATATTATATGTACCTTATCAGTTGCTTCAAAATGTTCTCTAATCATCTTGTGTGTTTTAGGAAATTTTTGACAAGCTGAACATGGAATTACCAGCAGAAATTACAGACATCCTGCAATCAGTCAATGCAAATGCAAATGCAAATGTTTCTATGCCACCAATTGAACAGGTCTATAATCATGTCTGTCTCGTTGTAGTTTTTCTTTGTTCTACAAGAGGAATTGGAGAAAATATCTCATTTCATTCACTTATTCAAAATTGTTTAGCTTAAGTTCTCGCTGATGCTAAAATTGTTTAGCTTATTCAAATTATAGCACCTGGACTTGAGTTGACATGTGCTGTCTTTACTGTTCCTTCACTTTGTAGGGCACAGAGTCATCACATGCTGGAGGTGCTGGTGATCAAGAGAGCAATGGCATTGAAGAGAATGAAGGCAACGCTGGTTCTGCTCCAAGTTGACTTGCTTCTTTTGTAGCAAAGCCGACTTCTTTTGTGCAGTTGGAGTATATATGGTGAAGCTCCATATTGACTTGCTTCTGTTGAAGTAAGCTGACCTCTTTTGTGCAGTCATATATCTAGTATGTAGATTTCAGATAGTGAAAAGGCCTCTCTGTTATTTAGTTGGCATGTTAGCAGCTAGACTAGCTGAAGTCTTGCCTCTTGAACTTAGTTGGCATGTAATACTGCTGAAGTCTAGACTCTTGAGCAATGTGGTGAATTTGGACTTATGAACCAGTTTGAAATGTAATGGTAATTTGGATTTAGAATGTGTGTGTAAATTTGTGCCTGTGATGCCAAATGCAAGTGGTAATTTTTTTTATTTTTTTGAAATCAAAATGGATGGCTGTGAGCATGATCTTGATTCCTGTCATTATTTTCCTGACGGCAGGCTGACAGGAAATAAGATTTTTATACTGCTACCATATGTTCTCCTGACGGCCGCTATGACAGGGATTTGCAAAGATCCCTGTCGGTTTGCGATTCCTGACGGGAATTTCTGTCGGTTAGGCTGACAGTAAAGTGGATTTGGCGGAGAACTGGGAGCCGTCAGGAACTACCGTCAGGAATTATTTCCTGACGGGCGACCGTCAGGAGTTCACTGGTTTTCCTGTCGAGCCGTTCCTGACGGCGTGTTCCTGACGGTTGCCCGTCAGGAACTACATTCCTGACGGTTTTGTGCATATTCCTGACGGTTTTCGGCCGACAGGAATGATCTCTAGTCTGGTAGTGCACCCAATCCAAACATGTCTGGCTCTTAGCTCTTCATCGCAGCAGTTACAGTCATCTCGGGATTCAGATTAGGAGCTTCTCCCGTGGAGAGGGTCAGAGGGAAGACTAGGGTATGGCAAGGTGAAGAAGCCACCGATGACGACAACAACATTTGCGGCAGGCAGAGGGGCAAGGCGGTGTAGGAGGTGAAGGCGAGGGCCCGGACAGGCTTACGCGGCTTCTCGGGGCGTGGACCTGCGCGTCTACCACTGAAGTGAAGGGTGGGTCCACCTATTAGTTGCTATTAGCTGCTTTCATTCAACTAGTTACTATTTGAGCATTTTGCTAACAACTATGTAATCTATTAGAGCATGTACAATAAGCCATGTCAGCTTGTTTTATAGCCAAGCCAACTCAGCAAAATCCTAGGTGGATGAAAGAGAAAAGATGAGAGAGAGTAAGTTGGTCGACTCTGTCGTCGACCGGCTCTTCACGTAAGCCGAGACATGAAGCGCCGAGCATATGACTGTTTGGCGACAAGCTAGGCGCCTCTGCATGCCTTCGTGGACCCGCGTCAGCACCTGGCCTATGCTCAGCCTCGTCCATGCCGCATAAAGTGAGATAAAGGAAGGACGGGACACTAGTGCTGGGCCCCATATAAATAAAAAATATATTTTTGAAAATTGTGAAGAGACTAATTGTTGTATGGATAGTCTCTTAAGTTAGCTCTAAAATGACATAGCTTGACTATTAGACAAACTTATTGGCCTTGCTCTTATCTTTACCTGTTTGGTTTCAAAATAGCCAACTACAAGTATTAGCACATAACTATTATCTACAGGAATCCAAACAGGGCCACTACCGTTGTAGAACTATATATTCACATGAAAGCAGCACAACGTAATAATCAGGTTGTCACTGTTCTTAATTTGAATAGGTTGCAGAGATCACGGGACCTGGCATACATGTTGACTACCGCAAATCTTAATTCCCTCCTTCCTCATATATCTACCACATATTCAAATTATGTGAAATCTGCAAAGCCGAATAAGTTATTGTAGCTAACTTATCACTAGCCTGTGCACATGCATGGGTTAGGTTATGGCGCCATATTTGCTTTTTTATTGAAAATATCTAGATTGCCAGGGGAGATAATCAATTAAAATATCTAGATCACCGACAAATCCAGGTTAGTATGGATATGGTTCTACTGTAAATCAGTGAAGTATATTACCGTGGGTACTTAAGCTGAGTTTGCTAGATCAGATGAATAGTTGATCTCCAGGAGTTATTATCAGTTGGTCAAAGATAAAGTCAGGTTCCCAACCGACTCAATAAAATGCGCCGAGAGGTAGTCATCGAACATGTACGTACATTAGTATATACCAATAATTACTTTATGTAAAAATAGTATTTCTATGAAAATGGTTTGCTGGCTGGGATTTTGTCAGGAATTATGTTTTTGAAGAAAACGAGCCACAGTGCTTCAGTTTCACCGATTTTAAGAATAAAATCAGATATACACCATATGTGAGTCTTAGAAGTCAAATCTCACATATAGCTACAAATAAGGGGTAATATCAATAGACAATGCACAAATATATAACGTACTTAGTATAAAAGAGATAACCTTTAATAGCAAATAGCGGATAGACAACTCCAACCTTCGGGTATTAACTTCTCTCTACAGGATCCAACTGACTGGTTGATCACAAGCCTAACACCTCCTGAAGTGTGGGGGAAATAGCAAGAGTGAGTCCATGTCGGACTCCACAAGTATAGCAACTAGATTGTTATATCCCACAATCTCATGATCAATGTGACATAAATAATGTAGAGCATTAAATAATAGATAATGAGCATATTTAACACACAAGAATCATCACCGTCGATGCAAGAATCCCCAAGGCCGCTCTGGACCGTGAGCACGGCTAGTATACCAGTTTTTAACACTCTGCAGAGGTTGTACATCTTTACCCATGAGTCATGATTTACCCTTTCGCCCGAGGTGATCAGCCTCTTAACCCACTACCAAGGAGGGTCGGCAGGGATCACTATGAAGCCTTTCAAAAGTTCGTCTAACATGATATGTTAGGGCCGCAAGGTTTCCTTCGCGAGCAGATATAGATACCCCCCTTCCGAATGGCACAATGACGCGCAGCCTATACACATAGGGACAGGGGCTCGCACTATACCCGTGTCGGTTCAGCCCCTCTAGCGCCCTTTCGGGTAACCTCTAACAAGCTAGAAAAGGTCTTCATACTGAGCTAAAGCCAGAGCCATTATAGCCCTCATGGTTGCACTGTTGTCCCGGTTATCACTTACAGATAAATCATCAAGTGGCTAAAAAGTCATTTTTATCATTTATTACTTAACATTAATCTAGTCACAGGATCATGATCACAGAATTAAAACCCAAATTACTATACTTGCCTTAATCCAAATGCTCTTGCTTATTCTTTTGGTTCTGCTGGTCTTACTTGATGCCAAAGCTTTGATCTTGATCACCAAAAACTGCTCTCCGTCTAAACTCGATCATCGATCACACAAACAATCGAAGAAAACATACACGAAGCAAACAAGGCTACAATTAGAAAAGTACACCAATCATATAAAAACAGTATGAAAAGTTTATAAAATGATTCTACACATCGCTACGATTTCATAGACGTAAGGATCACGAAAATCGGAGCTAAAACGAAGAAGTTATGAGTTTTCTAAGATTTTATGTAGAAAAGATAATAATTAATTAATGTCACGAAATTAGAAAGTTTGAAACTGAGTAAACAATATTTCTAACATGTAGTGCTCGTGATTACAAAGCTAACGCAATTTGAATGGATTAAATCGGATTTAAAACGAAGATTTTATGAGCTAAACAAATCTGGTGGCAATTTTGTAATTACTGAAAACGTATTTTGATTTAACCCGGGAGCTTTTACGTTTTTAACACAGCAAAGCGTATTTTGCGAAAGGCGCCAGGGACCGTGGGTTCCAATCCCAAAACTCCAGGGACTCTTTAGCGAGAGTGCCAGGAGAAGGGGTATGTCAAGTTCTCGGCCGTTGATCTTGAATCGAACGGTCTGGATTAGAAACTGGGGAGGGAGAGAGGGGTGCCCCGGCCGGAACAGTACCAACGCGGCGGCGCCATGGCTGGGGCTCGCCGGAGCTTTGCCAGAAAGTGTTTCGGGCCTCGGTTTTCGACGGGATTAGCACAGGGAGATAGAGAAGCTTCGTGCGAACTTACCTAGGGCACCCAAATGAGTCGGAAGACCCTAGGGAAGATCGGTGGCGCGAGGTGGCGGATCGAGGCTCTCTGCGAAGTTCGGCGAGCGTTAGCTTGACACAGAACGTGAGAGAGAAAGATAGGAAGGGCTCAGTGGCATCGTTACCAAAACACGAAGCTCGGCAAGGGGTCGAATTCGACGACACGTCTGCGGATAGGGCGCTCCATGGCGGCGGCTTCCTATTTTTTTCGGCGAGATCCAAAATCGGCAACAGAAGGGCTAAGACTTCCCAGGCGTGCGTCTAAGCGGAAAGGGAGTCGCGAGGAAGATTGCGAAGCTATATAGGGTGCTGGCTAACTGGTTTGGCAAGCAAATCCCGAAGAAAATGGAATTGGGCGCGATCTCCCTGCTGGAAGGAGTCCGGCCTCCACACGGCGTAGGGTGGAAGACACGGCTGACAGCTGGGCCCCATCAAGTCGGTGAGAGAAAAGGGTTGGGCCCAGTCGTCATACACAGAGAAAGAAGGGGAAAGGGAGAGGGCGCAGGGCTGGGCCAAGCTGCTGCGAGTTGGGCCAGGAGAGGGGAAGTGGGCCGAGGGGAGAGGGTTTGGGGCCTGCGGCCGAAATAGAGAGAGGAGAGCTGGCCCTTCGGGCCAAAAGCAGTGGGGACGTTTTCCCTTTTCTTTTCTTTTGTTTTTTTTGTTTCTTTTTTTAAAGCCTATTTCAAAACAAATTTTGAAAACCATCTTAAAATCAGTTTGAATCATTTTGTATTTTGGGATCAAATCACTCAGTACAACAAAATAAATTTTTCAGCATGAGTGCACATCCATGTTGCTAAATTCTATGATAGATTTTATTTAAATGAAAAAATATTATTTTTTCTATGTTTCATGAGCACAAAAATTACCAAATTAAATCAATTTAGTTTCTTTTCAAAAGGACAAACTTTAGGGTGTTACAGTTTCTTGGTCACCTATATATATAGCTGTCCATCTTCCGATTAAAAGAAAGTATAAGAAAACATTTATTGTTATCAACTCCTCCTACAGTTAGCAACACTCAAGGGCTGGCGTGTGGCGCAAATTTGTGTACCTGGATGCAAGCAAGGGACTCGAGGTTCATCAGTTTCTTCATTCCTGTGACTTCCATATATCAGTGAAACCAACGCAATAATAATATAACTGATTTTTTTAGCGCTATCATCATCTACGGTGCTTTACATGTTGCAAACAACTCACGGTTGAACCTCACAAAATATCTAGGTACCATGTTTCATGCCCCAGCCACTACAACCTATTGTCAGTGCCATTCATACTTCACAAAATATGATATATACTTCACATTTCATGACACAATAAACTTAATAGTGATGACGTAGAAAGTGAAAGTATAGGAGATGCTATGGCCGTGGGGGCACAAGGATACCATCCAGGATGGCAGGTAATGCAATGACCAACGATGACATACGAAACCCACGGTTGTGGGGGCTAATGCAGAGGACATGAAAAATGCATGTGCTTGACAGCCTTGCCCAACGTAGTCGTAAATGGCGATGGCTTAACAAATTATAGGGTATCTACAGAAGACATTGTGTCATACCACAACCTACAGCCATGGTCGCTTCAGAAAGACCTTGGAATGCTATACGTTTGAAGATGGATCTCATTGGACAGCCCGTGCAACTCAGTCCACTGTTTGCATTAGCAGCCCACAGTGGAAGTTGTATATGTGTTGTGTGAGTCTATGATTTAATATTTGGAGCACTAGAATTTTGTAGAGGGGCTAAGAAGGAACTAACAGAACACTTAAACTCCTTAAAGGATCATTCATCGTGATTCGTCTCCTTCCCCATCAACTCTTCCTCCTTCTCATTCCCAACTTCCAGTCCATGTAGCTAACACCTAGGATCAAAGCACAATGCCATTTTATTGGAGGATTAAAGATTATCTAGTATGAGTCATTTAAAATGTCAATATGGTAAATGTCATGTTTTCTATTTAGAATTTTCCAACCTTTTCCCTTTGCAAAGGTATTTGGTATATGTATTGACAAGAGCAGTTCACTTTAGCTTTTTTGATAAACGTGAAAGTGGGTCATATTCTTGAAGAAAATGTAATAGATCCAATAATTACTATTATTAGTAGTGGTTAGAGTCTATCACCACTGCTGCATGATCGGGCATTAGCACCGGTCGGGAAGGGCCTGTTGCCCCGGTTCCCGAGCCGGTGCTGCCCTTCCGGGACTAAAGGCCCACCCTTTAGTCCCGGTTCGGCCAACCGGTGTTAAAGGGTTTCTTTTTCTTTTTTTTTAGTTCACTTCTTCGGTTCTGTTTATTGTTTATATATAATATATAATAATAGGTTTTTCAATACATGTTTTGCTGATACAATAATATATTTATATTACACGCATATTAAGCATATATAAATGAAAATTATAGGCTAAGCTTAATAGTTAAGCTTTGCCTATAATAAAATGAATAGACCACATCAAAAATTAAATAGATATGTAAAAAGCTTTATATATATATAGTTTTATATGTACAAAATTCGTAACACATATATACATAGAGTTTGTTCTCCCAATGTCTACAAACGATACAAATGATCATCGTTGTTTGGTATAAGAGTTTCGTTGCCGTTGAAGTGAAACTCGCCGTTTGGATTGATCACTTGGTCGCGGAGAAATCCTGCTATCGTCTCTTGGATAGCTTTGATTCGGTCTTGTTGTAGGACCTTTTCCCTCAGCCATTCCGTCTTTAATTTGAAATAAATAAAAAAGGTATTAGTTATCTAAGTTATTCAATATAATTCAGGAGATAATGAAAAGAGACATGTAACGTACTCTGAGCGTCTCTGTGGGTGTTTGATTGACTTGTGCCATCATGAATTTGCACACGTAATATGCACATAGATTGTTCCCTCCTTCTTGTCTTAAACACCACTATACGATATATATATATATATATATATATTCACGACCACGACAATAAGAAGGCTACAAGTTAGCGAAAGTTTGCTAGCTAGTAAAACTTACTTGTGGATGAATTATGTTAAGCGGCGCTTTACATCCACTGAGATGTTCACGGTCAATGAATCTTTCCCAAACCCTACACACAGCCATTGTGGATCGTGAACTAATAATTACAGAGTCATATTATGATATTCTTCTATCTGAGATCGACATTACGTACCTTTGAATAATGTTTACCATTTGTTGATAATTTTCTTGTGGTTTTCTCATTCAGTCAAAGATTATCAACTGGTTCTTAGGAATTTCAATGACCATGAGTATCCAGTTAAAGCTGTTTACACACATATATATAGTCAGGCCTATATATAACTATATAAAACTTGTCTCGAGTAATAATAAGTAAAATAAAATATGCATGCACTTAATAACTATATAATCGACGTGGCCTGGATGATGTGTGGCCCGCGCGCTCGATCTGGCCGTGGCCCGCGGCGGCGGCGTTGGAGGAGGGCCGCGGCGGCGCTGGTGGAGAGCCGCGGCGGCGCTGGTGGAGATGGTGGTCGCGGCGGCGAGGGAGTCGAGAACGAAACGACGGCGGCGAGAACGAAACGACCGCGGCGGCGCTGGAACGAAGACGAAGACGAAAGAACTGCCGGATCCAGGAAGCCGGCTGCTTATATAGGGGCGGACCCTTTAGCACCGGTTCCAGCCACGGACCGGTGCTAAAGGGTCCAGCGCGCGCTAGGGCGGGCTCCTGAAATTTTCAGGACCCTTTAGCACCGGTTCCCACTATGGGCCGGTGCTAAAGGCCCATTTTTTTAGTTTAGGGTTTTTTAATTGTTTTATATATACAGTTTATATTATAAATTGTATAGTAAATTAAATATTTTGCATAATGTTTTTTAAACAGTGACATATATTGTAATTTGTTTTAATATACACATGAAAACTTTTAAACTTAAATATCTTATTGTATTTTTATAATTTGCAATGATTTTGTAAGAATTGTTTAGTATTTTGTTAATGCAAAAATATATTATTCCAATAAATTTACAAAAACTATATCCAATGAACTGGAAATTTATTTTCACATCATATTGACGTAAAACTTTTTATTTTTGTTATTTATTACTAGGAATGCTAGTTGGGTATAATTTTCATCAAATAAAAAATATAAAAATATATATCTTGATGAACACACCCTTTGACCGAACCCTAGATTGTCCCAAATGGAAAAGTCATGAATACAAAGTTTGCTACACTCATCAAGTTCTACATTTTGTCTAATGGTCAACTTTTCATTTGGAAAAGTTTGAACCACTGAATTTTGAATTTTCATAGAACTCATAGCCACGCAGCGGTTTCGGAACCCTAGATGGTCTCGAATGGAAAAGTCATGAATACCAATATTGTTCCACTCATCAAAATCTACATTTCATATACAGACCATTTTTGCATTTGACAAAGTTTTGGGAAGGTGTAGTTGAAAATCCACAATTGACACATATAGTTTCATATAGTTTGTGTGAGATTCAAGAATTGGTGGGTATTGTTAACTTAGACTTTCTCAAATGGAAAAGTTGTGTATATAAAAAGTTTAGATCTTGAAGATATCTAACAACTTGGTATTCAAAATATTTTCATTTGAAGTAATTTAGTTTGTCATTTGACCAAATTTGACCAAAACCCGTCTTGGATTTTATAGAAATGTAATTAGGATTGGCTCAAAATTATCCAAATGGAAAAATGGACAATATATAAAATATAGATCTTGATGATCTCTAACAACTTTGTATTCAAACTTTTTTCATTTCAAGTCATCAAATGGGTTATTTGACCAAGTTTGACCAAAGTCAAAGCATTGGTTTTTACAAACACACCCTTTGACCGAACCCTAGATTGTCCCAAATGGAAAAGTCATGAATACAAAGTTTGCTACACTCATCAAGTTCTACATTTTGTCTAATGGTCAACTTTTCATTTGGAAAAGTTTGAACCACTGAATTTTGAATTTTCATAGAACTCATAGCCACGCAGCGGTTTCGGAACCCTAGATGGTCTCGAATGGAAAAGTCATGAATACCAATATTGTTCCACTCATCAAAATCTACATTTCATATACAGATCATTTTTGCATTTGACAAAGTTTTGGGAAGGTGTAGTTGAAAATCCACAATTGACACATATAGTTTCATATAGTTTGTGTGAGAACTTAGAATTGGTGGGTATTGTTAACTTAGATTTTCTCAAATGGAAAAGTTGTGTATATAAAAAGTTTAGATCTTGAAGATATCTAACAACTTGGTATTCAAAATATTTTCATTTGAAGTAATTTAGTTTGTCATTTGACCAAGTTTGACCGAAACCCGTCTTGGATTTTATAGAAATGTAACTAGAATTGGCTCAAAATTATCAAATGGAAAAATGGACAATATATAAAATATAGATTTTGATGATCTCTAACAACTTTGTATTCAAACTTTTTTCATTTCAAGTCATCAAATGGGCTATTTGACCAAGTTTGACCAAAGTCAAAGCATTGGTTTTTACAAACACACCCTTTGACCGAACCCTAGATTGTCTCAAATGGAACAGTCAAGCTGACACAACAGTGAACTTCTTCTTGACGTATGACCCTTGGTTATGATCCTGCCGTAACCATGGAGTATCCTCATTGTTTAACAGAATGCTTGGGTCTTTGTTGACTATGAAGGGCGGAATTCGATCATCCCTTTCGTAATCGCCTGACATGTCTGACTTGTCCTCAATTCCGACAATGTTTCTTTTCCCAGAAAGGACAATGTGGCGCTTTGGCTCATTGATGATTGAGTGGTCATCATTTTTTCCTCTCTTTGGTTTCGTAGACATATCTTTGACATAGAACACCTGACTCACGTCTGCAGCAAGGACGAATGGTTCGTCTTTGAACCCACTATTGTTAAGGTCCACGGTTGTCATCCCATACTCCTTGTCGACTATTACCCCACCTCCGGTCATCTTCACCCATTGGCACCGGAACAAAGGAACTTTAAAATTAGCTGCATAGACTAGTTCCCATATGTCTTCTATGCGTCCATAATATGTTTGCCTGTTCCCATTTGGATCCGTGGCATCCACGCGTACACCACTATTTTGGTTGGTGCTCCTTTTATCTTGGCCAACTGTGTAAAATGTGTTACCATTTATCTCGTACCCTTTGTATGTGAGGACATGCCATGATGGTTGCCTGGCCAACAAATAAAGCTGCTCATCAATGTTTTCATCACCTTGACATTTTTTGCGCAACCAATCGCCAAAAGTTTCCATGTGCTTACGCATTATCCAAGCTTCATTCTTCCCGGGCCACTGGGACCGTAGGTAATCTTTGTGTACCTCAACATATGGTTCCACCAATGAGGAGTTCTGGAGAACTGTGTAGTGTGCTTTATTGAAGTAATCGTTTCCCGTACCAATATATGTTTTCTTCCCAAGTGTTCCCTTTCCGCTGAGTCTGCCCTCGTGTCGAGATTCAGGAATGCCAATTGGGTCAAGGTCTGGAATAAAGTCAACACAGAACTCTATGACCTCCTCTGTTCCGTAGCCCTTGGCAATGCTTCCTTCTGGCCGGGAACGACTATGGACATATTTCTTTAGGACACCCATGAATCTCTCGAAGGGGAACATGTTGTGTAGGAACACAGGACCGAGAATACGAATCTCTTTGACCAGATGAACTAGGAGGTGTGTCATGATATCGAAGAAGGATGGAGGGAACACCAACTCAAAGCTGACGAGACATTGAACGACATCATTCTGCAGAGTAGCTAGTTGCTCTGGATTGATTGCCTTCTGAGAAATTGCATTGAGGAATGCACATAGCTTTACGGTGGCTAGACGTACGTGTGGAGGTAGAATTCCTCTTAAAACGACCGGCAGCAATTGCGTCATTAGAACGTGACAGTCATGGGACTTCAAGTTCAGGAATTTCTTTTCTGGCACATTAATTATTCCCTTGATATTGGAGGAGAATCCAGATGGGACCTTGATGCTGCTAAGACATTCAAACATGCTTTCCTTCTCTTCTTTGCTCAGAGTGTAGCTAGCAGGGCTTAAGTAATGACGTCCATCATCTGTCTTTTCTGGATGCAGGTTGTCTCGTTCTTTCATGCGCTGCAAGTCTTGTCGTGCTTCAAGTGAATCCTTAGACTTCCCGTAGACACCCATGAATCCGAGCAAGTTCACACAAAGATTCTTTGTCAGGTGCATCACGTCGATCGCGTTGCGGACCTCTAGGACATTCCAGTAAGGTAGCTCCCAAAATATGCATTTCTTCTTCCACATGGGTACGTGTCCCTTAGCATCCTTGGGAATAGGTTCGCTGCCTCGTCCCTTTCCAAATACCACTTTTATATCCTTGACCATTTCGAGTACATCATCCCCGGTTCGATTGAGAGGTTTGGTCCGGTGGTCTGCCTTGCCTTTAAAATGCTTGCCTTTCTTTCGTACTGGGTGGTTCATAGGAAGAAACCGACGGTGGCCAAGGTACACGACCTTTCGACATTTTTTCAAAAATACACAGTCAAGGTCTTCATAACAATGTGTGCATGCATTATATCCCTTGTTTGACTGGCCTGAAAGATTACTCAGAGCTGGCCAATCATTGATTGTTACAAACAGCAATGCTCGTAGGTCAAAGTGCTCTTGTTTATACTCATCCCACACGCGAACTCCTGGTTTGCTCCATAAAAGTTGAAGTTCCTCAACTAATGGCCTAAGGTAGACATCTATGTCATTGCCAGGTTGCTTCGGTCCTTGGATAAGCACCGGCATCATAATAAACTTCCGCTTCATGCATAGCCATGGAGGAAGGTTGTAGATACATAGAGTAACTGGCCAAGTGCTGTGACTACTGCTCTGCTCACCGAAAGGATTCATACCATCTGTACTTAAGGCGAACCGCAAGTTTCTAGCATCATTTGCAAAATCTGAGAATTCTCTGTCTATCGCTCTCCACTGGGATCCATCGGCAGGGTGTCTCAGCATATTGTCTATCTTACGGTCTTCTTTATGCCACCGCAACAACTTTGCATTGTCCTTATTTCTGAACAGACGTTTTAATCGTGGTATTATAGGAGCATACCACATAACCTTGGCTGGAATTTTCTTCCTATGACGTTCTTCACCCTCAACATCGCCAGGATCATCTCGTCTAATCTTATACCGTGATGCCTTACATACTGGACATGCATCCAAATTCTCGTATTCCTCCCCACGGTAGAGGATGCAGTCATTAGGACATGCGTGTATCTTCTGGATTTCTAATCCCAAAGGGCAGACAACCTGTTTTGCTTCATACGTAGTGGTGGGCAATTCGTTGCCTTTCGGAAGCATCTTTTTTATGATCTTCAATAACTGCCCAAATGCCTTGTCAGATGTACCATTCTTTGCCTTCCATTGCAGCAATTCTAGTGTGGTACCCAGCTTTTTTTGCCCCTCTTCAGCGGTGGGATATAGCGATTTCCTGTGGTCCTCTAGCATGCGCTCGAACTTGGCTTTCTCTTTATCACTTTCACATTCTCTTTGTGCATCACGGATGGCATCACCAAAAGCATCATCGCCCCGATCATCTTCTGCCGCCACCTCTTCTTCATTATCTCCCCCCATTGCAACATCATTGAAGCCACCGTACTGAGCAATAATATTGGCATGGTCCAATTCTTCTTCTTCTTCACCTTCATCCATTATAATCCCGCTTTCTCCATGTTTGGTCCAACAAATATAGTTTGGTACGAAACCAGACTTTAATAAGTGTGAATGAAGAGTTCTTGAGTTAGAATATTCCGTCAAATTCTTGCACACGGCACATGGACAGCACATGAAACCGTCCCTCTTATTTGACTCGGCCACACTTAAGAAATAGTGCACGCCATTAATGAACTCTTCGGAGCGCCGATCGGCATTATACATCCAATTACGTGTTACCATCTGCATTAAAGATAACATATATATTATGAAAACCATGCACACATATAGTTTCTCATCTTATTGCACAACATGTCTAAGATACATAGTTGATTAATTTAGAAAAGCTTGGCTACAACAAATACAATCGCAACTAGCATTAAAAAAAATAAAACTAAAATGCACTTAAGCAACATAATTAGTTCGCGTCCGATCCCAACTATAATAGATAGATCATTCGCTTGATCAACTTCATTGAACTTCTTTCGTCGGCTCACTGCCTCACCACCTTCAGCCTCAACCACCTGTGCAAAAGATTTCTTAATGTGTTCAATGTATTCTTCCTCCCAGTACCAACCTGTACATCCGCCGGTACCGTCCCACTGAAATTAAAAGAGAGAATCAAAAGTTTAATTAATATCATTTAAAAAAATATGCACATATATAAGCAAATGTCTGGAAATAACTCACATTACGATCTGGACACTTGTAGAATATACGACCCTTGTTTACTCCCTCTTTCGACACTTTGTACTCCATCAAAATCTTCTGCCCACACTTGCCACAAGTAATGAGAGGGAGTTCCGGACGGTATCGCTTTTGAACCCGTTGAGAGACGGAAGACCCGGTCACGGTTGCCATCTACTATCCATACTCAATTTTAAAACAATTATAAATTCCACATTTACTAGTAAACATGTATGATACAATGGACATTATATGTAGTAATAAAAATAAATCAAGTGATATTAACAAACCAATTAATTTGAACTATCCTACTTTCTATGATCATAAAAATATACTATAATTTATTCTTGCAAAATATATTAAAACTAGGTCAACCATGAAATATGATATATATATATGGATACTAATTCATGTGAATGATTCAAAATAACAAAGTGGATTTGAGCTAAAAAATGATGGGAACATCACAAGCCAAAAACAACATGAAAAAGATAAGAAAGGCTGAAGTTAGTCACCTCTAAGCGCGAAGAGACGATGACGGAGTCGAAGAAGATCAACGATGGGCGTTGGAGATGAAGAACAAATGAAGAACAAGCAAGAAGAAGCTCCAAGAACAACAATGGCGCTCTCGGTTTCAAATGGGCAGAGGGGAGGAGGGAGCCGGCCTATAAACCGGACCTTTAGCACCGGTTCAGAGCAACAACCGGTGCTAAAGGGTTACCTTTTAGCACCGGTTTGTAACACAAACCGGTGCTAAAGGGTTTGCCTCGGCCCGGGGCTCTGGCCGGTGCTAAAGGGGTCTTTAACCCCGGGCCGCAAAATGGCCGAGGTTTTTGGCCATTTTAGGCATCAACCAATGCCTCATTCTGTAGTAGTGCACATTATTAAATGTTCATGATTTATTTGATAATTGGCATGTATGCTTCTTATATTAATATTAGCAAACATGCCCATGCCTTGCAATAAGGGGAAAAGTATTAATTCTGACATTATATAATTATATAAGTCACTTTTGTCGAAATACAATATTTAGGCAACAAACACTAAAACAAACTATTCAGAAGGGAAAATGCATGCAGAGATGTCTGCAGAGATGTGATTCTTCCTCAGATTTGGATGAAGGACGAAGAAGTTTTTAGGGCCAAAATTTTACTCTTTAATGTGAAGTAGAGAGAGTTACATGGGCCATTGACACAAATTAAACATCAGCAGTTCTCAGCAGACAACTAGGAGAGCGAAAAGGCAGAAACAAAAACAGATCACTTCTTGCCCGACTGTTCACCAACTAAGACATCAAATGGGTAGCCCGCGCCTGCACCCAGTCTAGACCACTTCAACTGTCCTAACGTGTCTGGCGGTGGTGACTTGTTGCAAAAAAACTAAAATATTGAGTTCGTTCCAGATGCACTAGATCGAATGTATGATTAAGGATCACAGCCCTTTGGACAAAGATGCATCTGACGTAAATTAGAAGGGCACAGGCTGATGTACCAGTCCTCCAGATTTTGAAGGGTGGCCCCAATTGTCTGGGTTCAGTTGTTCCACGACCGAAGTGCACCAGCTGCTCACCTTTCTCAAGATCATTTGGGACATAGGGCGGCACTGCTTGATCAGGTGGTGGTCTGTTTCTAGATTTGTTCAACACCGGGCACAAAAATTTTCACGCCCATCCACACTGTTCCAACCAATTTGTGTAAAGTATATATCATGTCGAGGAAATAGTCTTGTTATGCCTATTCATCTTTCTTACAGAAGGTAAGGATAAAATTATGCTGGCGGGTCTCTTTACAACCTTCGTTTTACAGATTATGTGATGTTGTAGGTCAAATTTTGTCAAGGACGTCACATTTTGTGTACTCTTTTCAGGATGCAAGCAGGACTAGTGGCCCATCAGTTTCTTTTATTACTGTGACTTCCAGATGTCAGTGAAAATGCAAAAATATCATTGATTTTTTAGCGCTATCATCAACTAGAGTGGTTTACATGTTGCGACAACTAACGTTTGAACAAATAATAAATGTGCAATAAGGACATGTACCATGTTCCACAGCCCGGCGGGCCACTATATATGTATGATACATAGTCAGTGAGCCATGTATACCCTTACAAAATGTGATATATGTAGTCACTGCCATACTTGACGATATTCACTTAATATATAGTGACAAAATGCACAGTGAAAGTATAGGATCCTATGAGAGTGGGAGGCACAAGGATAGCATCCATGACTTGGATGTAAGCGGATCTCTGCTTTTGACACTGCAATCGCCTGCTTTGCACGCATCTGCCAGGGCCTGCACAGTAAAGAGGCAAAACAACCAACTCAGGACACACTCGAAGGTAGGGGGTCTCAGCTTGAGAAAACCCTCCAGCTTCCTCTAGAAGTCATTGGGCCGGGCGGACCTTCATTACGACGCAGCACGCCATCTGTCAGAAGATGGGTCCAGCAGTCCATCACCTCTGACAGAGTTGGTGGTGGTAGTGGCGGTGCATCGTCGACCCTAGGTTGTATGGCTCTGGCCCCTCCAACGGGCTCCTCCAAAGTAGGGCCTCCTAGGGCGGGCTCCTCTCCCTCCGGCTCATAGCCGTGGGCAGCAGGGGCAGCACCTCGGCCTCGTCCACGACCACGACCCATATGCTCAAGTGAGGGGAAGGGGAACGACCAATTAGACGTTTGGAATGGCAACATGCCATCTTGCTGCAAGGGTTAGGTCATGCTTTGTGTGTTATTAACAGATGTTTAGATTATTAAGCAATTTTAATATAGGAAAACATTTTATCCAAGACTCATACAAACAAGGATAAGATGCAATAAGATCCAAACCTCCATTACATGAGTTCATTACATAGCGATGCCTTCTGCGACTACACCAGAAGACTCGCGGCAATTGCTCTACACGCAGGTAGGCTCCAAAAAGATTGGACATTCCCATCACCTTCGGGAAGTGAGTTACATGTCACATTATTCGCCACGCAGGGCGCATCACCATCATGATAGCTAACTCTACTATACTATGTAGGAACATAAGGTTGGCTGGCGGGAAACATACTCCTCAGCGGTGTCGGTGTGGTAGAGGCGGGAAACGTACTCCTCAGCGGCCTCAAGCTGCACGGTCCTCGAAGTCTTAGGGTAGTGCTCAGAAGGGCACGCTAGCAAGTTGAACATGGTAGGCGTAGCACCGAAGGAGCGCTTGCGTGCCTCCTTGCGCAACTCTGGTGGAAGTGACTCCTGAACCCGGGCAATCCCCTTGACTCACTTGGTGTCAGAAGCGATCCATGTTTGATAGGTCCTCTGTGCCTTGTCCCTGTAGTAATCCATGCTATTCATGAACTCAGCAAGGTGGCAGATGTTATGAGAGATGTTGAGCACCATCACCTTATACTCCCGCATCAGTCTTGTAACGGGTCTCTAGGTACAGCTTGCTGAAGACCTTCTCCTTCTCCTTCTAGTGGAACTCGCTCAGGAGCACTCGTTGATGCTCAAGTCGATCCTCTAGCTCGAGCACCTTGGCACCAAGTTCAACGCAACAGAGCTTGTAGTCCTTGGCCTTGTTCTTCCACTCCATGATCTCCTGCCTGAGAGCGACATCACGGGCTCAGCTGAAGTCCTCCAAGCGGTTGTGACTCTCATGCTCCATCAGGATAGCAGCCTTTAAGGTCTGCTTCTTCCTCTCATCCAGAAGAAGAGTGTCTAGGTGGTAGTTAAGGATTTTAGAAAAAACTATGAAAGTGGTTTCATAATTTTTGGAGCTAAGATGGATTTATGGTGATGTATCGGGGTTAGCCGTGGAGCTATCCCATGAGATAGATGTTAGGTTGGCACGACGAGAGCGTTGAATCCCGTGTGTGGGTGGTGGTGTGGAGGAGTTCTGGAGATATTCCTTGCCTTGACCTATTTCTTTTGTGTTATCGGCCAGACTGAGAGAATTTACCCTAGAGGGGTGCACTTGGGTGCATGGAGTGCCCTAGACCTAGTTTTACTGGTGTGATGGTTTGATGTGACAAGCATGAGGTGGTAGCTACCCGTGAGAGGTAGGCCACGTGCTATTGGTGGAAGGTACTTGCTCTGGCCAGTTAAGGACCATCATGGGCTGATGCCTGGGACACAAGGCTATGTTAGACGTGCACACCACAAGCCCTAAATGGGCAGAGCCCGTTCTTTTGAGTTAGTGCGGACTAAGCCAGCTTGTGGGAGGAAAGGTGCATAGGGGTATCCCCTAGGGGCATAGTGAGAAGGATGTCAATGGGTTCCTAGCTACCATAATCATGATCCCAAGTGTATACATCGTGTCGTATGCTACTCCACTTGAGGGCAGGCTGGTGAAGAATGTGGTAGTTCTTGAGTGGAGATTGCCTAGATCGTGGCCATGGTCGATGAAGGCAATCCTATTGGGTATAGGTGTACACACTTTGTAGAGTTAAAATTACATGTATAGTTGTGATCTCGGTCATGATCATTCTAGTGAACTATTTCATCCTGCTAGTCTTCTCTTGTGCTCCTTCTCTCCCTTGAAGATAGGTCCGACTTGAGGCCGTCGAGATCAGTGGCATGTGGAGGTTGCCTCATCGCTTAGACTGAGAGAATGAGGGTGTTGTGAGAGAATGAGGGTCTAGGCAAACACCGCTCAAGAACTAGCACATTCTTCACCAGCCTTCACTCAAGTGGAGTAGCATACAGCACAATGTATACACTTGGGATCGTGATTAGGGTAGCTGAGAACCCATTGACATCCTCCGCACTATGCCCCTAGGGGATACCTCGTGCACCTTAACTCCTAGAAGCTGGCTTAGTCCGCATTAACTCAACAGAACGGGTCTCGCCCATTCAGGGCCTGTGGCGTGCATGTTTATCATAGTCCCGTGTCCCAGGCATCAGCCCACGATGGTCCTTAACTAACTAGAGCAAGCACCTTCCACCAAAACCATGTGGCCTACCACTCATGGGTAGCCACCACTTCATGCCTGTCATGTCAAGTCTAACAAAACCATCAAACTAGGTTTGGGGCACTCCATGCACCCAAGTGCACTCCTCTAGGGTAAATTCTCTCACTCTAGCCGTTATCACCAAAGAAATAGATCTAGGCAAGGGACATCTCTAAAACTCCTCAATACACCACCACCCACATGGGATCCAATGCTCCCGTCGCCCCATCCTACCATCTATCTCACAGGAAAGCCCCACGGCTAACCCCGATCCACCACCACAACATGCAATCAACCATCACATCACATAGCAAGGCATATATGTAATAATGATGGAAGTAAAATGCAAATTGGCAAAATATAAGCGTGAGAACGAAGCTAGGTAGTTAGGGTGAAGAGGTTTTCAATCAAGGCAATGCTTTTTCAACCGAGCTTAAGTCGTTGCTACACAAAGAAAACAAGAACAACCACTAGTAAGAGCCAAATAAAACCATGATAGAAACCCTAACTCAACTACATTCAAAACTGTACTAGAAGGTGGTTAAGGATTTTAGAAAAATTATGAAAGTGGTTTCATAATTGTTGGAGCTAGGATGGATTTATGGTGAATTTTAGAAGGTCGGTAGGTTTGCTTGAAATACAGATAGAAGGAGAAAGGGCCTGGAATCGGTTGGGGCTCGACAGGCCATGAATTGGGCCCGGCACTATTGGCGGGTTGATCGGCCACTTGGGCCCGAACGGGGAAAGGGAGAGGCGCATGCTGGATTGGGAACTGGAATGAGCCTGTGTTGCCAAAACGGCCCAAACGGAGGTGAGGGGACAGGGGGGCGAGTGAGGCTAGGTTTGGCCTCTGGGCTTCATGCTCCAATCCACTGGGAAGGCAGCGGGAGGTAGAGTGCTTGCTAGGTGTTCGGTGGGTGGCCAGAACGTGCTCAACGGCATGCTTTTCCACGGTGAGTGCGCGCGCCGCACCATGCGTGCGTTGTGCATGGGGTGGTGGTGGCCGTGGATGGCCAACGGCGACAGGGGTGCCGTGCTGTGTAGCTGTGCAGGTGTCCATGTCCACTGCCCAGCGGACAGGCCGTGGCCGTGGTGTGCGTGGTTGGCGCCGTGTGCGCTAACAGTGAATGAAGGAAACGCCTAGTTGCAAGCAGGTTATAAGCTGCTTGCGTGGCTGCTAGCTAGCGGTGGCTACAGTCTAGTGTGTGCATTAAGTTGTTGCAAAATCTTTGTTGTATAATCTCTTAAGATGTAAACGGTGGGGGCTTGCACTACTGCACATATTCTTTTGTGCAGCATTTCCAAAATGGCCTCGGAGGCTGGTATCCTAGTTGCCCGCCTCGGTTATTCAAGGCAAGACAGCCGGGTCAGCAACCGTCTTGGTTAATCCTTAACCAAGGTAGACACTATAGTATAATGGCCTCGGTTGAAGCTTATTAACCGAGGCGGTTGTCCTAGCGCAACCGAGGCGGCCGTCTTAAAACAACTACCTCGGTTAATCAATATTAACCATGGTGGACACTTAACATTGTCCCGCCTCTGTTAATCTATTAACGGAGGCAGGCACGCTACAAGGCTCGTCTCAAAAAATAGCAGCCCAACAAGCAGCCCATCTAGGCCCGATACTGCTCATTGTATATATACCGCACTTAGGGTTTCTTTCCAATCACAACAGCCGTGTGCCTCTCTCTCATTCCCACAGGCGTGCAGTCTCCCTCGCTTACACTCCCTCTATCCTGTGCGTAGCAGCATGCTCCACCTCAGTTTTGCGGCCTCCTCCCTTCCTCTCCCAAATTTAGCTAGGAGGATGCCGGGCGCACCCATATCCATCGAGGAGGAGGCCGGATGCGCCAGGATCCGGCGACGGTGGCGTGCAGCACGATGGACGATGGCGGTGTCAGATCCGGCTAGCGGGCTAGAAAAAGGCTCATCGGTGGGCTTAGGAACGGGTTTGCTGGTGGGCTCGAAGATTTTTTTTGTTTTTCTTTTCAATTAACTAATACGGGCGTTCTAAGTCACCCACTTCGGTTAATCGATTAACCGAGACGGTCGGCTAACCACCTCCATTAAGGCACGATTAACCATGACCTTTTAGTGGAAACCGCCTCGGTTAATTCAAAATCCTGGCCTTAGTTAAGTTTTGTGTAGTACACCTTGCGCCCATAGATCAAGGTTGAATGTTAGAATTTGTTACACTGCTTTCCTCTTAATGAAAAGCTTGCGCCTCAGCAAATGTTGGTGAAAAAAATAACTAGATTGCCATTCAGTAGTTTTAGTACAGATTGCAAAAACAAAAAAGGAGTGGCCATGCAGATTTGGCCACTACATAAAGTCAGATACTTCGATATCGATCACAGGCATAGTTGATATTCAATAGAGGACTGGACACGGACTGTACTAGAAAAGAAACATGTTCCGAAGTTCTGTTTTCGGCGTCCGCCTAGTGCAATTGCTGATTTCAGGTGAACGGAAGAAATATCTCTTGCGAAATGAAACATATACTACGCTTAGCTTGGGCCTGACATTAATTCAGACCAAACATGGGCAGGCCTCGAGGTATGGGTTGATGGGTATGGAAGCCTCCCGGATCACAATATCAACACTCCTTGGCACTCTGGTTGGCCTTCCTAAGGTTTTTCTTTGATCGAAATATTATATTTTTCGAACTTGACCAGCACCGGACATTGCTGTCATACTATACCAAAAGCTAGATCACTGCTGTATGGTACTGGTTAATTAATTTCATTGGCGGCACTCGGGGAAATAATCAATTTAATTATGATGTTTTGATTTGTTCCCCAACAATCCAATCTAGCTATTGTTCTGCTGTATATTCACTGAAGTATTGTTGGTAAGCTGACTTTGCAAGATCAGAAAATTCATCTATATTAAGAAGTGATCAGATGCCGTAATTGGTGAATAACATCAGCTTATGAAATAGCTCAACGGAAATCATTAGTAATCGTAGACACTAATATTGTGCAATTTTGCATACAAAATTACCGTTCTAAAAGACAAACTTGTCTACTAGGAAATGTTTTGTTAAGAATCACTACAGCAGATGACCGATTCGCCGAGTGCCTATTGCACTTGGCAAAGAAGGTTTTGCACTCGGCCAAGCCTTCGCCGAGTGCCGCACTCGATGAAGAGGTCTCGGCAAAGACCTCTTTGCCGAGTGCTGAGATTCGGGCACTACGCAAAGTATTTTCGCCGTAGGCCCAAGCGCCGTTAACGACAACTTTGCTGAGTGCTGCACTCGGCAAAGAAAATTCTCTTTTTTTTTTGAAAAAGTTTCTTTATCGAGCGCTGTATTCGGCAAATAAAATTATTTTTTAAAAATGTTTTATTTTAAAAAATATTTGCCGAGTGCTGCACTTAGCAAAGAAAATTGTTTTTTAAAAAAATCTTTGCTGAGTGCGTGCGCCATACATTTGACAAAGGCTATTTTTTAGTATTTTCTTTGCCGAGAGCCGAGTGGTTTGGTAAATTGCGCTCGGCAAAGGTGGCCAAAAATTCATTTTGTTTTGTTTTTTGCATTTCCATGTATATATATATATATATATATATATATATATATCAAACATCACATATATAACACAAATATGTCACAATCAACCACCAACACAAATATCACAAGTCTAAAGTACAAATTCCTAATTACAAAGTCCAAAGTTCACAAGTTCAATATAACACAAAATTCATAGTTCTAAGCTCATGATGACGGTCCCGGCAACGGTCGGGGTTGGGATGGCCAACGTGGGATCCCGGCGACCCTCTGAGGTGGTTCAACGCTACCCCCGATTGATGCGTAGATGAGGTTAGTTTCCATGCTCTACTATGATCCGAGACAGAATTTTTGATAGCACCTCCCCATTGTTCTCCCAATACACATCCTCGAAGGGAGAGTGTGTATTCAGAGAACAACAGGGAGTGAGGACGAAACTCTGTCTCGAATCGAACTAGACCATGGAAACTAACCCATCTACGCATCCGCGGGCTGCCCAAAAAGCATGGACAATCCAAAATGGATACGCTCGTAGATATGCAAAGATCCACATACCTTCGACCGTATCTCTTTTGGATGGGAGATACCTAACTCGGTTACACTGACCTACAATGATGATATTTATACCTAGGTTGGTGGCGGAGTCAGGCTAGCGGGGTAGTGGCGAGGTGACGCTGTGCAGGTAGGACCACAGCGCCGACGAAGACGATCGAGGTCGCCGAGTCCCTCCCATGGGTCCTTCTCCTGCAAAAAAGGGCAATAGGTTAGTGTCAATTGAAAATTTTGGTAGCACCTCCCCTGCATGGGGAGGTTCCCAAAACCTATAGAAAACATAGGCACGAGGGCCAACATTCACAATGACACGAAGGCCGATAACCACAACGGCACAAAAGCCAACATTCGCAAAGGCATGAAGGCCGACATTCATAATAGGACGATCCATATACCTTGGGCGGTGGCGGGGCGTGCAGGCGGAGAAGAAAACATCGAGAACGGGACGGGACGTGGCGATGGAGGCACCACCTCCCCTTCAGCCCTTTTCCTCTTTGGCCTCCTACTCCTCTCCTTTCCTCGCCTCGCCGGCCTCCTCCTTCCTCATTCTTCTCCTTCTTCTTCCTCCTTGTCCTTCTCCCTTTCCCTCCTCCTTCTCTTTCTTCTTCCTCCTCTTTCCCTTTTTCCTCCTTCTTCTTCCTCCTCCTTCTTCGTGCTTCCTCCTCCTTCCACCTACCTCCTCTTCTTCCCTCCTGGCCGGCGGCGAAGGGCGGCCAGCGACCTCACCACGGCACCAGGGCAGGTGCTACTCGGCTGTGGGTCGCAAGGGCCAAGCACGGGGTCACATCGACAGGGGGCGCAGTGCCGAGGGTGCGTGGCCGCGCTGGCCGTGGGCGTCAGGCAGTAGCGGCTGGGTGCACGAGGCCGTGACAGTCGTTGCCATGGGGCGTCGGTGGCTGGTGGCGGTGGCGGGAGCGGCGGGGGCCCGCGGCACGGTGGTGCTTGGCTGGCGAGCGGCGGTGGCAGCGTGATTTGTTTGGCGGCGGGGCGTGGGGGCCAGGTGCGGGGCATGGGGCTGGGGTGGTGGCTCGCGAGGGTTAGAGGAATAAGGGTCTGGTGGGTTTTTTAGTGCAATGTACGAGGCGCTCGACAAAGAACCTTTGCCAAGTGCCTGCCGACACTCAACAAAATGTTTTTTTTGTTTTTTGCCCCAATTTTTTTGTGAGGCCTTAATACAATATTTATGCCTCAATTTAAAATTTGGTCCATTTTTTACTTTTTTTTTGCTATATTTGGTTCATTTATTTCATTTAGTTGAATTTTTTGGCATAATCCAAATTTGAAGTGTAGGCGCATGGAATAATAGAATTCGGTGATTCAAAAAATTATACTAATGGTATTTAGTGTATGTTGAGGCGGTATCCAGGAACTCACATGAGCTTTGGAGCATCTTGTTCACGTAACATGACGAGGACCGTGCGGGAAAAGTGTATTGTTATCGCATGTGGAGGTTATGGTAACAATTTGAAGAGGTTTCGAGCAAGTTATGACATCGGATGCCAAAAACCCAAACATCTCCACATGTGATCACTTGTGCAGATTTGTAGGTTTTTGGCATCCGACATTACAACTTGCTCGAAACCTTCTCAATTTTTACCATAGCCTCCACATGTGATGACATGACATCTGACAAGTTTCATGATTTTTGGACTTCGTTTGGATTTTATTTAATTTAATACACTTTTCTCGCACATTCCTTGTCATGTTACGTGAACAAGATGCTCCAAGGCTCATGTGAGTTCCTAGATACCGCCTCAACATACACTAAATACCATAAATATAATTTTTTGAATAACCAAAGTCCATTATTCCATGCACCTTTAGTTCAATTTTAAATTATCCAGAAAAATTCAACTAAATGAAATAAATGAACCAAATATAGCGAAAAAAGTAAAAAATGGACCAAATTTGAATATGTACCACTAAATACTATATTAAGGCCTCACAAAAAAATGAGGAAAAAGAACAAAAAAACAATCATTTTGCGAGTGCCAGACCTGACACTTGGCAAAGAAGGGTGTTTGCCGAGTGCCTAGTACATGGCACTGGGTGAAGCATTTTCTTAAAAAAATTAAAAAGTCTTTGCCGAGCGCCAACGTTAGGCACTCGGCAAAGACTGACGTCAGGAGGCTGCCGTCACCCCATGGCCCCCTTTAACGAGAGGTGGGCTTCGCTGAGCACCGCACTCGGCAAAGAACCCACTTTGCCAAGGGTTTTTCTTCGCCGAGAGCCTTGCACTCAGCAAATACTGTCTTTGCCGAGTGCAAGCCTTTGCCGAGTGTCATTCTTCACCTAATGCCTGAGATTTAGCTCTTGGCAAAACATCAGACACTCGGCATAGCATCTGTTCCCGTACTGAATATCACGCTTTTTGTTGTTTGATTGATGGAATTGAGCCAAGCGGTTTCAGTTCAGCTTTTATAACTGTGTCCACTGAATTTGCGGAAACTAGCAGAACCCTTTAATTTAGTGCTCTCAACTACTGTGATTAAGAGCACCAGAGGCCAACACTACACTATAGACCCTACGTACAATGAATGAAACATTGATGGGCTATAAAGCCATTGTATGTAATATATATATATATATATATATATATATATATATATATATATATATATATATATATATATACCTGGCTTTTGTCTATTTGACAAATGATTGGTGGTAGTGGACTGGTGTGCCAAATCAAGGACCACGTGGGTGTGGGATGCATCGGGATTCTAGTGAGTACCTGAAGCTGAAATGTTGGCGTGTTGTATAGGATCATGTGGGATGCATGTTTACAACAAAAGAAGTTGGACTCTGGGTGTGTGACGTGCGAATGTCCACAAAACTACATGCGGGTGATCTGGAGATGATGAGCACAGCATGTGGGAAAGACTGACAGTAGGCTAGCACACGATCTCAGCACTCTCCTGGGTCTAGCTTATCAGTTTTCTTTCTGCATCGAAGCACACTGTTTCTTGAATACAATCCCAATGCAAATTAACATTAAATTCATATTTTCAATTTGCATAATGTTTTCCTTCACAAGCATGCATTATATCTAACGAGAAGGGGGGAATTTTTGTCGAGTGAGTTGTCAACATTTTAGCCAACGATGGTATTATACAAAACAATCTATTTCTTCCCTTAAAAATGTCCGTGTTTACTACCTCTATTCAAGTACTCAGGTGATTGAAAAGCAAAACCTGATCTACTTTACTACCTTTAATTACTAAATACACTCCCTACGACTACATCTGCAAAGCAAAACGAGGTGATCACTTACCAGGCTGGCCAGACACGGGAGCCAGGGTATCCCTATGCTCATCTGCTGCAAAGGAATTACATCGACATTGAACCGCATTAAGTGAACTCGATGTGTTTTCATATCCAACATTGAACTGCATTACTAAGTGTGATGACGCTAGGCAGAGCATTTGTTAATAAGCAAGTGTAACACCCTAAATTTTGCAAGCCGTCAACATAGGAGAATTTGATTTCATTATGTATTTTTATGCTCATAAAACATACAAATAATATTTTTTACTAAATTAAAATGTAATATAAGACTTAGCAACATGTCTGAGCATGCATGCCACTGCATTTTATTTATTGAGATGAGTGGTCTTGACTAGAAATTCAAAATGATTCAAATTGCTTTGGAAATGATTTTCAAATGGTTTTGAAATAAAAAAAAGATGAAAGAAGAAAAATTTTCCCCTTCTCGGTTTTGGCCCGAGAGGCCCAACTCCCTCCCCTCTCGGCCTGCCCCGTCTTCACCCCCCATGCACGCGGTCTTATCCCATCAGCGGCCCAGCAGCAGCAACCGGCCCAGCGTGTCTCTCCCTCTCTCCCTTTCACTAACCGGTGGGCCATGCTCATCACTGTCTCTCCTTCCTTTCTTCTTCCTGGGACCGCGTCCGACCGGGACTTTTACCAAGCGACACAAAATCCCGATCCTCTTGGGATTCCTTGCCAATGCACGCTCCAAGCCTCTATAAAACTTCAAACCCTCCCTCACGCTTCCCTTTTTCCCATCTATTGAAGCCGTGAGGCCCTAGCCACCGCCTAGAGTTGATTTGGATCTCGTCGAACACAAAGAAGGAGCTGCCATCGCCATTGCCGCCTGCTATTGCCCTCTCTAGTCATCAAAAGCACCTTGTTGAGCTTCATGGCGCATATGTGAAGCCATTGAGCTTTTCCTTTTGCAAATTCGAGCTTTGATTCACTCAACTCGGGTCACCAATGTGCTCAGGGAGCTCATTGTCCACCCTACCTTGATGCCAGACCTCCTTGAGCTCTCTCTGCTGCCAAGAAACGTCGCGGTGAGTTCGTATTCACCTGCTCTTTCTCCCGGTGGTTTTCTTATAACTTATGGCACTTGGAATCGATGGTTCGTTGAACTCCGGCGAAGTTTCTGATGTTGGCCATGGTGCTCCGCCGTGGGAAGCTCGTCGCCGGCCGTCTGCCCCTCCCTGGATCATCCTAAACCGTCGGATCAAGATCTAACGGGTGAAAATAGAACATACGCCTTCGCCTGCAATCTTGCTAAAGGACCCATGCAGATTTTGGTTATAGAACCCACGGTCCACGACGCCTTTGAGAAAATACGCTTTGTCCTTTTGAAAACTTAAAAGCCTTGATTTGATTTCAAAATACACTTTCACAAATTACGTACAAAAATGCCACTGGTTTGACCCGTTCAACTTGCGTTAGATTCGTATTCTCATAAATTACATGATAGTAACCTTGCTCCACTAGTTTATAACTTTTAAATTTCGTGATATTATTTAACTAATTAATTTTCTATAGGAAATCTTAAAAAATTCATATATTCTCCGTTTTAGCTCTGATTTTTGTGATCTTTACATCTATGTGTTCGTAGCGATGCGTAGAATCATTTTATGAACTTTTCACATTATTTTGCTACTATTTGTGTACTGTTCTAACTGTAGCCTTGTTTGCTTCGTGTATGTTTGGCTTCGAGTGCTTGTGTGTTGATGATTGGTGATCGAATATAGACAGTGAGCAATACTTCGGTGATCAAGATCAGTACTTTGATGACCAGCACGATCAACAAGAGCAATTGGAACAAGGCAAGTATAGCATTGGGTTTTCTTTTTGTGACCATGATCTTGTGACTTGATTAATGTTTAAGCAACAAATGATAAAAATGACTTTAGCAACTTGAGGATTTGTCTATAAGCAGTCACCCGAGATTGACAGTGCAACCATAAGGGCTATAATGACTCTGGCTTTAGCTCAGTATAAAGACCTTTTCTAGCTTGTTAGAGGTTACCCCTAAGGGCGATAGAGGGGCTTGCCGACTCGGGTATAGTGCGGCCTCTATCCTTATGTGTATAGGCTACGCGTTATTGTGCCATTTGGAAGAGGGGCTCTATATCTGCTCGCCAATTGGAAACCTTATGGACCTACCAGTCTAAACAAACCGACTGCTTGATCACAAGCCTCAACTCCTCCTAAAGTGTGGGGTAAATAGTAAGAGTAAGTCCATGTCGAACTCTAAAAATACAGCAACAAAGTAGTAGATCCCACAAACTCATGATCAAAGTGACATAAATAATGTAGAGCATAAAAACAATAAACAATGAGCAGAATAACATAACAAGAATCATCATCTTTAATACAAAACTCATGGGTTCATGATTTACCCTTTCGCCCGAGGCCCGTCGACCTGTTAACCCACTACCGAGGAAGGTCGATAGGGTTCACTATGAAGCCTTTTAAAAGTTCATCTAATAAGTTAGGGCCGCAAGGTTTCCAATTGGCGAGTAGATGTAGAGCCCCCTTCCAAATGGCACAATGACGCGCAACCTATACGCATAAGGATAGAGGCTGTAGTATATCTGACGGTTTAGGATGACCCAGGGAGGGGCAGACGGCCGACGATGAGCTTCCCATGGCAGAGCACCATGGCCGATGTCAGAAACCTCGCTAGAGTTCAACGAACCACTGTTTCCAAGCGCCATAAGTTAAAAGAAAACCATCGGGAGAAATAGCAGGTGAAGACAAACTCACCTCAACGTTTCTTGGCAGCAGAGAGAGCTCGAGGAGGTCTAGCATCGAGGTGTGGGGCGGACGATGAGCTCCCTGAGCACATCGGCGACCCGAGTTGAGTGAATCAAAGCTCGAATTTGCAAAAGGAAAAGCCCAATGGCTTCGCATATGCGCCACGAACCTCGGCAAGGTGCTTTCGATGAGCAGAGGGCAACAACGAGTGGCAATGGTGATGGCGGCTCCTTCTCTGTGTTCGACGAGATCGAAATCAGCTCTGGGCGGTGGCTAGGGCCTCATGGCTTCAATAGATGGAAAAAACGGAAGCACGGGGGAGGGTTTGATGTTTTATAGAGGCTTGGTGCGTGCATTGGCAAGGAATCCCAGGAGGATCGTGATTTTGTGCCGCTCGGTAGAAGTCCCGGCTGGCCATAGTCTCAGGAAGAAGAAAGGAAGGAGGGAGAGGACACTGATGAGCGAGACCCACCAGTCAGCGAAAGGGAGAGAGGGGGAGACACGCTGGGCCGGTTGTTGCTCCTGGGCTAAGACCGCGTGGGTGGAGGTCAAAGACGGGGCAGGCTGAGAGGGGAGGGAGTTAGGGGCTCTCGGGCCAAAACCGAGAAGGGGTAAATTTTCTTCTTTCTTCTTTTTTTTATTTCAAAACCATTTGAAAATCTTTTCCAAAGCACTTTTAATCATTTTGAATTTCTAGTCAAGACCACTCATCTCAATAAATAAAATGCAGTAGCATGCATGCTCAGACATGTTACTAAGTCTTATATTAGATTTCAATTTAATTAAAAAAATATTATTTATATGCTTTATGAGCACCAAAAAACATAATTAAATCAAATTCTCCTATTTTGAAAGCTTGCAAAATTTAGGGTGTTATAGCAAGGGATTAGAGGTTGTTTCCAAGGAGCCCTCTTAACTCTTCTCGTTTTATTTAACTTTGACAAATAGTTGACTAACATAACTATTGTGTGTGGCTGCAGAAGCTGGATTTCTTTTTATTTTCTAAAGAAAATTTCCAACATCCGACCACATTTCAATGCAACAAACCTAACTCTTGATGATAACTGGAAATATATAATAAATCTTTTTTAAAACACAGAATCAATATAACATATATATGGCCTAATTGCTGCTGCTGAGTGCTGAGAAAAAAATGTTGGGTGATTTTACACAAATATTATTGCCTGGCTAAATTGTTGGGCGTTGTTTAGAGGGCTTCAGATTAATCAGCACTTTGGACAAATATCTAGATTAGTGGACCTGGATATGTATTACTCTGTTGTGTCAGAACTGAAACCTAGAAATCCGAGAAGCACTTGCACTTTCGTTTTTATTTGACAAACATTGTCCAATCACGGAGTAACTAGGTTCAAAAGATTCATCTCACAAATTAGAGGTAAACGGTGCAATTAGTTTTTATTTTCGTCTATATTTAATGCTCCATGCATGCGACCAAAGATTCGATGTGACGAGGAATCTTGAAATTTTTTGCGAACTAAACAAGGCCTGACAAATAATAAGCAGAGGATGATGTCCATAGCATGCACATTAACTCGTCCTGTGTACTGTAATTGCCCTCAAATAACAGTGTGGTTGGAATATGATCAATCCAAGAGTTTCAGAGAGATCCTCCCATGGATTATCATGTTGAGTTTCATGAACCTATAAAACCAACTATTAATATAAAACCACAACCACCTTTTACCTTAACATACATGAAACTAATCTAAGCCCCAATCTTCGAAACAATAATAAAGGCACGTACAGAGCAAAAATAAAAGCACCTACAAACCTTAGGACCTCTTTGGAATAGAAGAATTGAAAACATAGGAATGAGAAAAAAACATAAGAATAAGTTGTGGATGTATTGGCAGAACAGAGAAAAGGAAAACTGTAGCACCCAGTTTTAAGAACAAAACCAGGTACACACCATATGTGAGCCCAGGAAGTCAAATCTCACATATAGCCACAAATAAGGGTAATATCAATAGACAATGCTTAAATATAACGAACTTAGTATAAAAGATATAACCTTAGATAGCAAACAGCGGAAAGACACTCCGTTCTTCAGGCGAAAGCTCCAAATCCACAGGGACAACTGACTGGTTGAGCACAAGCCTAAACTCTTTTCCAAGCTTGCAATCTGGTACCCATCCGGGATTTTTGTCCAAATAAAATGTAAAGGCAAGCGTAAGTACATCTTGTACTCAGCAAGAATAACATAGGGTTCATGAGGCTCAAAGGCTAGACACTGGTTGAACTGCATGTAGCTTTTAGTTGTCACAATTTTAGCATTTGAGTAGCATCAAGTTGTCGAGTCCCAAAGCAAACTCATGATCAAGTAAAGTGAATAAAGAATAGCATAAACAACATATTAACAATAATAACATTAATGATTTGCCATTAGTGATCATTTATTCTGTATTGGTCCAAGGCCGCTCGTGACCGTGAGCACGGCTGATATACCAGTTTTACACTCTGCAGAGGTTGTACACTTTCACTGTGAGTCGTGATTTACCCTTTCGCCCGAGGTCGCGAGTCTCTTAACCCCCTTCCTAGGGAGGCCATCAGGGTTCACTATGAAGCCTTTCAAAGGTTCGTCTAACAAGTTAGGCCCGCTAGGTTTCGTTAGTCAGTCCGTGTGACTCACCCGCAGGAATCCACGGTCTGCTATCCCCCACTTGCGCCACAAGGGTAACCACTAACAAGCTAGAAAAGGTTCTCATACTGAGCTAAAGCCAGAGCCATGTAGCCCTCACAGTTGTACTGTATGTCCCGGATGGTCAGATACAGATAAGTCCTTATGGAGAGAAACTAGAGCACCATGAGATAGCCCAATGCTCCAGCCCTCTTTTCCAAAGTTGCTAAAAAGTCATCTTTTAATGTTTATTGCATATTCCATTAATCAAATTACAAGATCATGGTTTAGTGGAGCACTAGCATAAGCTACCCAATGCATAACCATAGTTGACAAGGTATAAGATCAATACTAGGAAATCCTTAGCAAGAAGACACATGCAATATGAATTGTGTGATTAAAATTATTAGGAAACAAGGATGATCCCATGCTATACTTGCCTTGAAACTCAGATCCTTCTTTTGGTTCCAAACCTTCCACAATCTGCTTCTTGAACACCACGTAAAAGCTCACCGACTAAACTCTGTCATCACATCAACAACAATCATCCAGAGGCAATCATACAAAGCAAAACAAACCTATAATTAGAACAATACACCAACAGTAGCAAATAAAGATAAAAAGTTTATAAAACAAATCTACATCGCTCTACGATCACACAGACGTAAAGATCACGAAAATCGGAGCTATAACGAAGAAGTTATGATTTTCCTAAGATTTCCTTTAATAAAATAATAGATTAAAACTAAGTTCAGATTTAAAAAGTTGGAAGCATGTATAACAGAGCTACTAATCTATAGATTACGCAAAAACGAATCTAACGAAATTTGAACGGATCAAAACAGAGTTAAAACGAAGAATATATGAATTTTCTAAGATTTTCCTTAGAAAAACAATTAATTAATTTGGGTCACGGAATTAAAAAGTTTCAAACTGAGAAAATAGTGGTACTAACATGTAGATCTTTTGAATACAAAACCAACACAATTTGAACGAGTCAAAACGGAATTAAGATGAACATTTTATGAATAAAACAAATCCAGTGGCAATTTGGTAATTTGCTGAAACGTATTTTTAATCTAACCGTCGGGATTTACGTTTTCAAAGACAGAAAGCGTAAACAGAGAAAACGTCTTGGATCGCGGGTTACATATTTAAAAACCCGGGGGGCTCTTTTGCAAAAAGTGCGGCCGAAGGGGTATCCTTTGATCTCGGTCGTTGGATCGCGGATCAACGGACAGATTAGATCGGGCGGGGGATGAACGGGTCGGCCGGCCGGAGTTGGGCGTGGCCACGGCGGCGCCATGGCCGGTGATGGCCGGAGCTTGCGGTTTGGGGGTTTTAGGGCACGAGCAGACGAACCAAAGACACAGGGGCGTAGAGGAGCTTACCGCGATCTTCTCTAGGGCCAAAACAAAGTCGAGGCGCGGTCGGAGTGAGGCCACAACGGAGATCGGCGGACGGCGGGGCTCCTGCAAAGTTCGGTGCCGCAAAGTGAGCATACCAAGGCGAAAAAATAGGAGGGCGAAAGGTCTAGCGGCTTCGAGAGGTCATAACGAAGCTCGGCGTCGCGCTTACGGGGACAGAGACTCGACGAAACACAAGTTTGATCTCGACGGCGATCTCGGCGGCTGCTGCGGCTCGGCTAGGATGGCGATTTGCTCTAGGGTTGGGGGTAGGGGGTTGCGGCGGAGTGGAGACCGCTATTTAAAGCCTCCTCGGCGTGCGAGGCAAGCCAGCCGCAGGGATCGCGCTTGGCCGGTGCGGAATCTCCACCGAGTCCAGCTTGGTTACGAGGGGGGAGACGGAACCGACAGGTGGGCCCCACCAGGCAGTGACTCAGGGCGCGAGACCTGCTTGTCAGTGGAAGGAGAGAAGAGGGCGCTGGCGCTCAGCTGCTGGGCCGGATGCTGGCGCTGGGCCGCGCTGCGAAGAGAGAAAGGGGGGAGGGAAAGAGGTGGGCAGGCCGCGGGGAAAAAAAAGGAGTGGGCCGAGCCCAAGAGCAGCGAGGGAGAGAGTCTTTCTCTTTTTATTTTCTGTTTCTCTTTTCTTTTAAAACAAACCTATTTCAAAACATTTTCAAAACAAATTTAAATTCTTTTCAAACTTTAGTCAAAACCACTCATCTCAATAAATCAAATGCAAAGACATGCATGCTCAAACAAGTTGCTAGCTCCTATGGTAAATTTTAATTTAAAGAAAAATATTATTTTTCCTATATTTCATGGGCACAAAAATACACAAGTTAACAATTTATCCTATTTTGGAAAATTGCAAATTTTGGGGTGTTACAATTCTACCCCCCTTAAAATGAATCTCGTCCTCGAGATTCGGTTGGTGCTTATTCCAACAACTGCGGGTAGGTTTTTTTTTTCTTAGATCCTCTTCTCTGTTACAAATAGCCTCCTCTTCAGTGCACTGATTCCACTGGACTTTGTACATCCTAAAGATCCAACTCCTAGTAACCTTTCTGTTGTTTCCAAAATTCTTACCAGATACTCTTGTATGTGAAATCCGATTTAACAGTGAATTCTTCTAACGACATCTGCTCTTGTGGTACACGCAAGTACTTTTTAAGTTGAGACACATGGTAGTCATCATACACTCCTCCTAAACTTTCAGGTAGCTCTATTTGGTAAGACACTTCGTTCCATATTTCTTACATCTTGAAAGGCCCGACATATCTTGGTGCTAACTTTCCTTTCATATTAAACCTCCACTCAATTCTCATATGTGGCACTTCCAAAAACACATAGTTTCCCACTTCAAAACCAATTCTCAATTGCTGTTCTACATCACTTAGAACTTCTAGCCCAAACATTGGTGTTCTCCCGTTTGATTCCAAATCAACAGGGTTCTACACTTACATCCATACCAGCTTTCAAAAGGCTCCCACTGAAGGCTCTTCTACTCACTGTAGTTCTAAGAAAACTTCGCATACGGTAAACTCTTTGCACCATACCGTAATACACAAGCTCACAACATATCTTCTAAGTAATCTTTGTAGTTCCTGTGGTTCAAATGAGTAATTAGTAGAGCTCCTTTGGCAGTACTAGTGACATCACCCAGTTCAACACTCAACCCTTCAAATTTCAGTGTCATTTGAACTCCTCTAGCACACTCTTTATGCTCTGACGCAAAGGCTTTTTCTCCTACAAGTGATAGCATTTCTCCTAGTCATAACTCTTGATTCACTCGAATCCATCGATAATGTGACTAGCTCAAATCCAACTTTCTAAAGATGCCCTTTAGATACCTACATTCTATGCAGATATCACTCCTACATTCAGGAGGATAGTATCTCCACGATCCACTATGGTTACCTTCACATCACATGTCAGTTAATCCAACCCACTTAGTTGACTTACGCACAAGCCATTACTTTTCTTGTGTAGAGCACATCTAAAGTCTTGCTGGGATAAAAGAACTCTATTTGTTCATCTTTATAACACCTTCCGTGAACCACTGATAGAATCTTATCATTCCAAGTCAATCTATTATTTACTCTTATGTCAAGATCACATTGGCCCCAGCAAACCTATGATAGCTTCTTGCCATATCTATAAAACTCTAAGTCTCATTCATCTTCCTTTGGTGGTTTCCAACTCTTGCATCTTTAACCTTCTTAAGTCCATCATTAAAGATGACATCTCCTAGATGAGAACTTCCATTAACTAGAACATACTGGTCATGCTCCATTTAGTAATGAAGTCTTTTGAGTCTCCGTAGAGTCAACAGTACATGTAGCATATCCACTTCCTAAGTTGTCAAGTGACCAATTTCACTCTCTTGAGCCAGGATAGATGGGATATCTCCAGAGACACTTCTTACTTCAGGGTGAATTGAAAGGGCATTAATCTATCATATCAAGGTACTACCCCCCTTAAAATGAGATAGGTAGGGGGACAGTATGGACTAGCTCTTCATATACTGTCTAGATGATTCACATCATATGGTCTTTTAAAATCACTGTACCAAGTCTCATGATCTAGAGTTGGTTTCATCACTACGTTCCAACCCGTGGTACCTCTATCAGAGTTGAATTGCTTTGCTCTCACATCCCATGTATAACTTTGTAGACTTTGGTGTCACCTGATTCTCACAAGCACCACTTCCAAGCTTTGAGTACCAGCGATGACCTATATCTCCATCCATATTAGCACACTTCAATGGAACTATTTCTTGCATCAAAACCAAATTTACCAAACACTTGAGGTCCTTATCGATGATCCAACATTAACCAATACTTTTCCCTGTAACTCCTTTGATAAGACTACCCCCTTAGAAAAGGTAATTAGGGGTTTAAATGGGTAGTCTAGTCTACCTCCCAAGTATGTTTCTTATAATAAGATCTTCTAATACCGAAGAGAAACTCATGTGCACTGATATGTACAAGAACTCTGAAATTCCTCATAACACGAGAAACACCAACGCAGTAAAATAGGCATAACTCCTTTTCTGTTTATCCAATAAGGTATTAGCTTATAGTGTTAGAAACCTTATCAATATTCCTACAACTTTCATATAGAAGGCTTCCTTAGTTTCTTTCATTAAACCTAGGTAAAACAGCCATACATGATATCCATCCCGACAATGTCTCAGCATTGATACATCAATTTGCAGAAGTCATATCTCGAGCTACTTAGATCATATGGGGACGAGTCTTACATGATTGGAAATCTTATGAAGTCCTCCAAAACTTCTGTATATCCCACTTTTCCAGATTCTGATGCTAAGTTGGCTGAAAAGTAGGAGCTAACCAAAACTGTCCAGATTTTGAAACTGTGCAAAAACTTCAACTTGTAGATGTCATAACTCACGTCCTCATAATCCGATAAAGTTGTAGTTTGCATCGTTGGAAAGCTTATCAAAGGACCTAAAACTTTATTGTAGAACCTTTTCCCAAATTCCGGAGTTACATTTGTCTAAAACAGTAGGCAACTAAACTGGTCCAGATTCCTAACAGCTCAACTATACCATCTTGTGATTTTCATAGTTCCCAAACCACAGCAGCTATGGGGGTGATTCTTGCGGTCAGAGAAGGATCTTAAAGCCTACTATCACCCAGAATTTTCACATGATTTTATGGTCCTCCGAGAATAGAGATTTGAACTGAAGAAGTGTGATGTGGGGCCATCAGTACAGCCGTCGGCGTCGGACACGAGGTGCAGCTCAGGGCCATGAAGAGGCCAGGACGGCTGGTGATTAAGGCCTATGCGTGGCTCAAGAAGAAGGAGAGTAGTCAAGTAGTAATTAGCCGGCTGTAGTTAATGCCTGGCATTAGAATCAAGGAGCTCAGCTCCTATAAGATGTAACCAGCTACTCAGTTATGATTAAGCAATGAGTTATCAGTCTATTCTCTCATCCCTGTTCTCCTAATCTCACCCCCTTCAGCTACCAGGCGCAGGGCAGAGCCCTGGCGCCTTCCTCTTCCTCCAGCTATAATCTGCGAAGTCAGGGACCTGCTGAGCTGGGAGCCGAGGTCCTTGACAACTTGGTATCAGGGGTCCGTCGATCCTCCGGCCACCGTTCTTCCACCTCCACTCCATCATCCCCAACCCACTCCTCTGTTTCATCAACACCAGCTATGTCTGAAGCCTCCATCGCTGAACTAAGCCAGCAGGTTGCCGAGCTAACCAAGGGGATTGCCGCGATGCAGCAGCAGCTGCTGACGCTGCGTCAGCAACCACCTCCTTCCTCGTCAGCATCGGGCGCGCAGCAGTTCGGCGAAAACAGGGGCGATCGACCGCCCCGCTTCCAGAAGCTGGACTTCCCCAAGTTCGACGGGAAATCCGACCCACTGGCGTTCATCAATCGCTGCGAATCATACTTCGTCCAGCAGCGCATCATCGCCGAGGAGCAGGTATGGATGGCATCTTACAACTTGGAAGGCAGCGCACAAATGTGGTATATCCAGGTGCAGCAGTCGGAGGGCACTCCTTCATGGCGCCGCTTCTCCGAGCTTCTCAACCTTCGGTTCGGCCCCCCCTCCGCTCCAATCCAATGGGGGAGCTGATGGCCTGCAAGCGCACCGGGTCGGTCTCCGACTACCAGGACCGGTTCGAGGCCTTGCTGCCGCGCGTCGGTCCCCTGGACGAGGAGCAACGAATCCAGGCATTCACGGCGGGTCTCGGACCGCCGCTCAGCCACGACGTCGAGATGCAGAACCCCCAAACACTCATCGTGGCGATGAGTCTGGCGCGCAAGTTGGAGATCCGCGAGCAGAGCGTCTCCGCGGTCGCCGCGCCTAGCGCTGCGGCGCCCCGACTCGCAGGCTGTGGGCTACTGGCGGGTCCGGCCCAGCCGCTGGCTCTACCCGCGCCTCCCCGAGTGGGCGGACGGGTCCCTGCGCCGGTTTTCGAAGGCCGCCAGGTGCGGCGGCTCACCCCGACGGAGATGGAAGACCGCCGCCGCCAGGGCCTCTGCTTCAATTGCAACGACAAGTACTCTCGCGGCCATAATCGAGTCTGCCAGTGCCTCTTCTTCCTGGACCTCACCGAGGAAGAGGATCCCGCAGAGCTGGAGCCGCTGGTCAACCTGGAGGACCCCACGATCTCCCTCCTCGCCATCGCCGGAGTCCGCACAAGGGACACGATGCAACTCCACATCAACCTGGGTAGCGTCTCGCTGCTGGCCCTGCTAGACTCGGGATCGACGCATAATTTCGTCGCGGCCGAGCCAGCAGCCCGCACCTCTCTCCACCTCCAGCTCCACGGCGGTATGAAAGTAACCGTGGCTAATGGCGAGCGGGTGCCGTGCCCAGGCGTATACCGTGCAGCGGCGTTCTCCATCGAGGGGACCCCCTTCGTCGCCGACTTCTTCGCACTGCCCCTGGCGGGCTATGATGTGGTGCTGGGCACCCAGTGGTTGGCCACCCTGGGGCCTATACTCTGGGACTTCGGCACCCTGTCTATGACAGTGCAGCACCAGGGGCGCGCCGTCTGCTGGAAAGGCGTCTCCGGTCCGTCCAGACCACGCCTGAAGGCCTGCCTCGACACCGACCCCCTGGTCGCGCTCCTGGACCAGTTTGAGTCCATCTTCATCGAGCCATCGGGCATGCCACCGCCACGGTCCAGGGATCACGCCATCACTCTTATCCCGGGGTCTGCACCAGTCGCCGTCCGTCCATACCGCTATCCAGCTGCCCACAAAGATGAGCTGGAAAGGCAGTGCGCGACCATGATGCAGCAAGGGCTGATCCGGCGCAGCTCATCCGCTTTTTCCTCTCTGGTGCTGCTAGTGAAGAAGGCGGACGGATCCTGGCGCTTTTGCGTCGATTACAGAGCCCTCAACGCCATCACTGTAAAGGACGCCTTCCCCATCCCGATCGTCGATGAGCTCCTGGACGAGCTGAACGGCGCCCGATTCTTCTCCAAGTTGGACCTGCGTTCCGGCTATCATCAAGTCCGGATGCGACCGGGCGACATCGAGAAGATAGCTTTTCGGACTCACGAAGGGCTTTATGAGTTCCTCGTCATGCCCTTCGGCCTCTGCAACGCACCGGCAACGTTTCATGCCTTGATGAACGACATCTTGAGGCCCTACTTACGCCGGTTCGTGCTGGTCTTCGTCGACGACATATTGATATACAGCCAGTCCATGGCCGAGCACCTTGGCCACGTCCGCGCTGTCCTCAGCCTCCTCCAGCAGCATCGACTCTTCGTCAAGAAGTCCAAGTGCGCTTTTGGCTCCTCCTCCATCGCGTACTTGGGCCATGTTATCTCGGCCAACGGCGTGGCCATGGACCCCGCCAAGGTCCAGGCAGTGGCGGACTAGCCAGTACCCCGTTCAGCACGGGCAGTTCGTGGATTCCTAGGGCTGGCAGGTTACTACCGCAAATTTGTCCAAGATTTTGGCTCGATCGCCGCTCCCCTCACTGCCCTTCTCAAAAAAGAGGGGTTCTCCTGGTCTGAAGCAGCAGCAGAAGCATTCCAGGCTCTAAAAAAGGCTGTCACTACAGCCCCGATTTCACGCTCCAGTTCATTGTGGAGTGCGATGCGTTCACTTACGGGTTCGGGGCTGTACTGCTGCAGGGAACGCATCCCATCGCCTTCTTCAGCAGGCCGGCGGCCCCAAGACACCAGTCCCTAGCCGCCTACGAACGAGAATTGATTGGTCTCGTCCTCGCCATCCGCCACTGGAGGCCTTACCTTTGGGGTCGGCGTTTCCTGGTCCGCACTGATCATTACAGCCTTAAGTTCCTACTTGATCAGCGTCTGGCCACCATCCCGCAGCATCATTGGGTGGGAAAGCTCCTGGGCTTCGATTTTTCAGTGGAATACAAGGCTGGCTGCTCCAACACCGTGGCCGATGCCCTATCTCGCCGTGATACAGAAGAGCTGGCTACTATGGCAATCACTGGACCCTGTTTCGACTTCATCACACGCCTATGTCAGGCCAACGAACAGGACCCAGCTTTGATCACCCTCCGCGAAGAGATCCTCACCAACAAACGCTCTGCGCCATGGGCTGTCATTGACGGCCTGGTGGCATTTCAGGGGCGCCTCTACATCCCTCCAGGCGCTCCCCTGCTCCATGAGATCCTGGCGGCTGTGCACGACAATGGCCATGAAGGTGTGCAACGCACGCTGCATCGTCTCCGCCAAGACTTCCACTCCCCCAATCTGCGTGCAGTAGTGCAAGACTTCGTGCGTGCTTGTGCAACATGTCAGCGCTACAAATCAGAACACCTTCACCCAGCAGGTCTTCTGCTCCCCCTGCCAGTACCGTCGGCAATTTGGGTAGACATTGGCATTGACTTCGTTGAGGCTTTACCCAAAGTCGGGGGCAAATCTGTTATCTTGACAGTAGTGGACAGATTCAGTAAATACTGTCATTTCATTGCCCTCACCCACCCTTACTCAGCGGAGTCAGTGGCCCAAGCTTTCTTCTCTGAGATTGTACATCTTCATGGCATTCCCCAGTCCATCGTATCAGACAGGGACTCGGTGTTCACCTCCATATTCTGGAAAGAACTGATGAAGCTGTCTGGAATCAAGCTGAGGATGACGACTGCCTTCCATCCTCAGTCTGATGGCCAAACTGAAGCTGCTAACAAGATCATTGTGATGTATCTCCGCTGTATAACGGGGGACAGGCCACGGCAATGGCTTCGCTGGCTGCCATGGGCAGAGTTTGTCTACAACACCGCATTCCAAACTGCGCTAAAGACCACGCCATTCGCCATCGTCTATGGCCGCGACCCACCCTCCATCCGTTCTTATGAACCAGGAGAGTCCCGGGTCCTCGCCGTGGCCAAAAGCATGGCTGCCCGTGACGAACTGCTGGGAGATGCACGTTCCAGGCGCAAGAAGTCTACAAGAAGCACTACAACAAGCATCACAGGGAGGTCCACTTCGCGGTAGGTGACTAGGTTTGGCTCCGTCTTCGCCATCGCCACCCAGCATCACTTCAAGGCGCCACCAAGGGCAAGCTGCGGCCCCGCTTCTACGGCCCCTACCGCATCACTGCCATCATCAACGAGGTTGCATACCGACTGGAACTTCCTGCAGGCGCCAAACTGCATGATGTGTTCCACGTCGGCCTCCTCAAGAAATTCGTCGGCACACCTCCATCAGCACCACCAGCTCTGCCTCCTACCCACCACGGCGCCACTCGGCCAGTACCAGACCGCGTCACACGAGCAAGACTGGCCAGGGGCATGCGTCAAGTCCTGGAGCACTGGAAGGATGAACCTGCTGCATCAGCAACCTGGGAAGACTTGGAGAATTTCCAAGAGCGTTACCCCACCTTCCAGCTCGAGGACGAGCTGCTCGTCGAGGGGGGGAGAGATGTGATGTGGGGCCATCAGTACAGCCATCGGCCTCGGACACGAGGTGCAGCTCAGGGCCATGAAGAGGCCAGGACGGCTGGTGATTAAGGCCTATGCGTGGCTCAAGAAGAAGGAGAGTAGTCAAGTAGTAATTAGCCGGCTGTAGTTAATGCCTGGCATTAGAATCAAGGAGCTCAGCTCCTATGAGATGTAACCAGCTACTCAGTTAAGATTAAGCAATGAGTTATCAGTCTATTCTCTCATCCCTGTTCTCCTAATCTCACCCCCTTCGCTACCAGGCGCAGGGCAGAGCCCTGGCGCCTTCCTCTTCCTCCAGCTATAATCTGCGAAGTCAGGGACCTGCTGAGCTGGGAGCCGAGGTCCTTGACAAGAAGATAAGTTGCTCCCAAAAGACAAGGACGGAGAAACAAGAGAAACTAAAACCCACCTATTTATTCACTAGTCCTTATATCTTAGACCTATAAACTAAACGAAATTGTGGAGAAACCCACAACGTCATTGCACTCATTACAAAATCCAACTCAATCATAAGCACTAAGACAAAACAACCAAACATTAAAGATTCACAAAGCACACATATATGACTAACCTCAACGTTTACTACTATCGTTTATCACAAAGGGGGACTTCCTACTTCTTAAACACGGTGTTACTGCAGCGGCATCCAGGGTAGCATCTCTTTCGTGGAGTTAAGCGAGGTATGTCCTCCACCTCATTGATCTTAGGTAATCCACCACGACTTCTCCACTCATCAATCTCATCAAGGGCTTCCTCATAGTGTTGCCTTACTTCTGCCAATTCCAGTTGACTGTCTTCCAACTTTTGATGCATGACTTGGATAGTCACAGCCATCTCCTTTAGTTGTTCATTCTGCTCCAAGTAGCGGTCAGCCATCACACATTGCAAAGTGCCTGGTGGACGACGAGGAAGATACTTTTGTTTGCCATTCTTCCTCTCTTCGTAGTGCTTTCCATGATATGCCAGAAGAGCTTGATGGGCAGCATCAGAGATGCTAGCATGCTTACTGAAACGGTCACTGAGAGACGAGTGAATGGATTCCACCACGCGTGAACCAGTAAACTCATTCCACCTCGTGATGTGTGCTTCTGTGCTCCAGTGGCTCTCGTACTTAGGATGAGTCCACTTGGTGCACTTATATTCCACCTTGGCTTGCTGTTCAGGATAGTGGTCTTGCAGTATACGCACAAGCCGAGGGTGAAAGAAATCTTCCCCACTAAAGGATGTGGTAAAGTACTCCTTTCGCCAACAAATATGTCTTGATGGGATAGGACGAACTTCTTCATACTCTGGTTCCGTTAATCCATAGATACCCCGTGTTAAGCATGGTCTTCCAGAGTTGCTGCGAGCAATCTTCTCGTTACGAACCATCTATGGAATTAGACCAAGAGGGAGTTAGAATAGAAGCAATACTTTTAGAATAGAATTAGATGATAGAAGCATAAGAATTTTAGCAAATAGCAAGGGTGAGATAGTAAGCCTGAATGTAGTGAAGCAAAGATGACTAAAACGACCATGACTAACTAGGCTTACGTCCTACAGTCAGCGTTGCTTTGATACCACTTTGTAGCACCCAGTTTTAAGAACAAAACCAGGTACACACCATATGTGAGCCCAGGAAGTCAAATCTCACATATAACCACAAATAAGGGTAATATTAATAGACAATGCTTAAATATAACGAACTTAGTATAAAAGATATAACCTTAGATAGCAAACAGCGGAAAGACACTCCGTTCTTCAGGCGAAAGCTCCAAATCCACAGGGACAACTGACTGATTGAGCACAAGCCTAAACTCTTTTCCAAGCTTGCAATCTGGTACCCATCCAGGATTTTTATCCAAATAAAATGTAAAGGCAAGCGTAAGTACATCTCATACTCAGCAAGAATAACATAGGGTTCATGAGGCTCAAAGGCTAGACACTGGTTGAACTGCATGTAGCTTTTAGTTGTCACAATTTTAGCATTTGAGTAGCATCAAGTTGTCAAGTCCCAAAGCAAACTCATGATCAAGTAAAGTGAATAAAGAATAGCATAAACAACATATTAACAATAATAACATTAATGATTTGCCATTAGTGATCATTTATTCTGTATTGGTCCAAGGCCGCTCGTGACCGTGAGCACGGCTGATATACCAGTTTTACACTCTGCAGAGGTTGTACACTTTCACTGTGAGTCGTGATTTACCCTTTCGCCCGAGGTCGCGAGTCTCTTAACCCCCTTCCTAGGGAGGCCGGCAGGGTTCACTATGAAGCCTTTCAAAGGTTCGTCTAACAAGTTAGGGCCGCTAGGTTTCGTTAGTCAGTCCGTGTGACTCACCCGCAGAAATCCACGGTCTGCTATCCCCCACTTGCGCCACAAGGGTAACCACTAACAAGCTAGAAAAGGTCCTCATACTGAGCTAAAGCCAGAGCCATGTAGCCCTCACAGTTGTACTGTATGTCCCGGATGGTCAGATACAGATAAGTCCTTATGGAGAGAAACTAGAGCACCATGAGATAGCCCAATGCTCCAGCCCTCTTTTCCAAAGTTGCTAAAAAGTCATCTTTTAATGTTTATTGCATATTCCATTAATCAAATTACAAGATCATGGTTTAGTGGAGCACTAGCATAAGCTACCCAATGCATAACCATAGTTGACAAGGTATAAGATCAATACTAGGAAATCCTTAGCAAGAAGACACATGCAATATGAATTGTGTGATTAAAGTTATTAGGAAACAAGGATGATCCCATGCTATACTTGCCTTGAAACTCAGATCCTTCATTTGGTTCCAAACCTTCCACAATCTGCTTCTTGAACACCACGTAAAAGCTCACCGACTAAACTCAGTCATCACATCAACAACAATCATCCAGGGGCAATCATACAAAGCAAAACAAACCTATAATTAGAACAATACACCAACAGTAGCAAATAAAGATAAAAAGTTTATAAAACAAATCTACATCGCTCTACGATCACACAGACGTAAAGATCACGAAAATCGGAGCTATAACGAAGAAGTTATGATTTTCCTAAGATTTCCTTTAATAAAATAATAGATTAAAACTAAGTTCAGATTTAAAAAGTTGGAAGCATGTATAACAGAGCTACTAATCTATAGATTACGCAAAAACGAATCTAACGAAATTTGAACGGATCAAAACGGAGTTAAAACGAAGAATATATGAATTTTCTAAGATTTTCCTTAGAAAAACAATTAATTAATTTGGGTCACGGAATTAAAAAGTTTCAAACTGAGAAAATAGTGGTACTAACATGTAGATCTTTTGAATACAAAACCAACGCAATTTGAACGAGTCAAAACGGAATTAAGATGAACATTTTACGAATAAAACAAATCCAGTGGCAATTTGGTAATTTGCTGAAACGTATTTTTAATCTAACCGTCGGGATTTACGTTTTCAAAGACAGAAAGCGTAAACAGAGAAAACGTCTTGGATCGCGGGTTACATATTTAAAAACCCGGGGGGCTCTTTTGCAAAAAGTGCGGCCGAAGGGGTATCCTTTGATCTCGGCCGTTGGATCGCGGATTAATGGGCAGATTAGATCGGGCGGGGGATGAACGGGTCGGCTGGCCGGAGTTGGGCGTGGCCACGGCGGCGCCATGGCCGGTGAAGGCCGGAGCTTGCGGTTTGGGGGTTTTAGGGCACGAGCAGACGAACCAAAGACACAGGGGCGTAGAGGAGCTCGGCGTCGCGCTTACGGGGACAGAGACTCGACGAAACACAAGTTTGATCTCGAAGGCGATCTCGGCGGCTGCTGCGGCTCGGCTAGGATGGCGATTTGCTCTAGGGTTGGGGGTAGGGGGTTGCGGCGGAGCGGAGGCCGCTATTTAAAGCCTCCTCGGCGTGCGAGGCAAGCCAGCCGCAGGGATCGCGCTTGGCCGGTGCGGAATCTCCACCGAGTCCAGCTCGGTTACGAGGTGGGAGACGGAACCGACAGGTGGGCCCCACCAGGCAGTGACTCAAGGCGCGAGACCTGCTTGTCAGTGGAAGGAGAGAGGAGGGCGCTGGCGCTCAGCTGCTGGGCCGGATGCTGGCGCTGGGCCGCGCTGCGAAGAGAGAAATGGGGGAGGGAAAGAGGTGGGCAGGCCGCGGGGAAAAAAAAGGAGTGGGCCGAGCCCAAGAGCAGCGAGGGAGAGAGTCTTTCTCTTTTTATTTTCTGTTTCTCTTTTCTTTTAAAACAAACCTATTTCAAAACATTTTCAAAACCAAATTTAAATTCTTTTCAAACTTTAGTCGAAACCACTCATCTCAATAAATCAAATGCAAAGACATGCATGCTCAAACAAGTTGCTAGCTCCTATGGTAAATTTTAATTTAAAGAAAACTATTATTTTTCTTATATTTCATGGGCACAAAAATACACAAGTTAACAATTTAACCTATTTTGGAAAATTGCAAATTTTGGGGTGTTACAAAAACACAAAGGAAACATAGCCTTGTTTAATTCAAAAATATTTTGGGAAATAGGCACTGTAGAACTTTCGTTTGTATGTGACAAATATTATCCAATTATAGACTAAATAGGCTCAAAAGATTCGTTTCGCAAATTATAGGCAAACTGTGTAAATAGTTATTTTTTATCTATATTTAATATTTCATGTATGTGTCGTAAAATTCGATGTGACGAGGAATGTTAAAAGTTTTGCAAAATTTTCTGCGAGGTGTTTTGCAACATAGGCATGACCTCTGGCGCTGCTGGTTCAGAAGCTGCAGCAGCGCATAAAGTTCTGATTGCCCCAGGGATGGTACAGAGAATCTGACCTGTGAGCTAAAACAGATGATTAGCAAGACACGTATTCCAGACCTGCCTCTAGTTTGGACCTAGCAAATTCTGATAATAACATTTTTTTGCTGGGACAGTACTGGTTTCAATTATCATGTACATCATTGCCAGTTCTAGAGCATACATGGGTTCATATAATAATGTAAGACCCAATGTTTTGCATCGTTCTAGAAATCAGTCAAGATGTGAACTTCTTTTATTTGCCACCCAGTGATTATAACTACCGAATTTGTTCCTTCGCCATCACGTCCATGTGATGTGATGTCGCATGTCTAACATAAGAGCATCATGCTGTTCGTGTCAATAGCAGTTGCTCTATGCATTGCGTATGCGGATGTGGTCTATATAGATCAAAGACAATAAGGAGGATCTTTGGTTCCATCCCCTGCAAAGATGCATGGCACCAGCAGCAACCCTGGCTGTTCAATTTTGGTTTCCTTGGTCTGAGATGGAACCGTCCAAACAACTCCTAAATATATGTATGCACAAGATCCATCTATGGTGTTTATTTACTGTCTTTATGACACTCAATAATTGAACGACATGTGAAATGCATAACACCTCTGGATTTTGAATCACTACTTACATATATATGCCAATGAAACTCACTGATGATTGAATGGCACGTGAAATACATAACACTTCTGGCTGTGAAGTCACTAGTTATACAAGATCATAGCACAACGCATGACACATACAATGTGAAAAACATCACTATATATATATAGGAGCATTTCACCCAACTTAACCATCTGTATGAGATAGTTGATATATATTATCCCACTATATATAGTACACCCTAGCTAGATGCATTTTCTGATGGTGTGGCCCCATCGTGCAGCTACGTGCAACAATGGAGGTCGAACAATTGGATTGCATTGGCTTTTCTGATGCATCCCAATCCCAGTTTCATATTACCATTCTCGGAACTATTCTAAGCATATATAATTGGCCTTGACAGACAACAACAATGAAGAAGCAGAAAGGACTTCACTGTCACTAGTACAGAGAAATACTATACTGGCGGTTCGCAACTCTTTTGTACAGGCGGATTGACGAACCGCCAGTAGCTATAGGTCTGTGGAAATAAAAGTTTCCACAACTGAGAACCGCCTGTAGAAACCGATTTCTACAGGCGGTTCATTTATGAGATCCGTCTGTGGAAATCAATTTCTACAGGCGGTTCTATAGAAATTGGATTCTACAGCCGGTTCTCATAACAGAACCGCCTGTGGTAAGATTTTCCAATTTAACTCTATTTTTTAGCGCTCTAAACTCAGGCTTTGCTAGGATGCTTTAAACTCAGGCTTTGCTAGGACACTGGTCGGGTCGTGATATTTCTCTTCGGTGGGAATGGCTTCTCTCAAGAGAAAGGTGCAGCGGTCCTCAACTATGTTGTATAGAACAACTTGAGTCACGCTCTTCGCCTTTTTTAACTCATGTTGCTGCAGAGGAAGTTAGAAACATCATAAATTTGTAGTTAATATAACACATGCTAAGCAACAAAAAATGACACAATTATATAAACGACTATTAGAGCAATATCTTGGAAGGGTTAGTTACATATCTTCCGGTCTCTCTCATGAACTCGCAGACGTAGAATCCACAGTGGACCGATCCGACTGGTTGCTTATGGCACTGATGTAAGAAGAAAAGTAGATATTTATTAGTTGCAACATCGTCATATGCATATTATATTTATAAAAGATAGCTTGTGATATTTTCGTACGTACCGGCCATTTATAAAATAATCTCAATGGCTGCCCCGGTTCTTCTTACGCTCAGCGGGGTCCAAACCTTCTAAGGAGTCGTGTTTGTCTCCGATTCTGAAGTTGTGCTGCTCCTCGCATATCTTCATCGGGCTCAGATACGCAACCTTTTTATTGGCAGACCTATCCGGATCTAAACCGTACCGCATCTCTTGTTGTTCAAAATTCATTCCGCAATGAGCACTTGTATGTTAGATGTTGAAAATTGATGCAACTCATAAATTATAACACAAGATAGTACGAGTGACACTTACAATGCAAACACGGTTACCAGCTGCACGTCTAGTCTCTGCAGGTTCATCATTAGCCACATGTCCTCGAAGGTAACGATTGCCTTTGTACGCTCACTGTTGAATGCTGTTGGTGGTATAATCACATTGATCGTGTCAATGCCTACAGAAGCTGCTCTCATATACCAGTCATGCATCCTTTTTATACCAGCTGGGATCTTTTTGAGTTTGTCCCAACTAAGTAGTGGTCTGCCTGGCTCATATTTAGTAGGGACAAATTTGTAATCATCCTTCGTTGGTGGCCTGATATTGACAATACGTGTTTCACAGCTTTTTGACCCCTCCTTCTCATGCTCTACTAAGTCAACAAGGTTTGAAGTGCGGCTCCTTGCAATTCCGGACAAAAATAGGGTCGTACCAGCGGCCTTCTTCTTTGGCTCGTACGGGGAAACCAATTTAGGGACCGAGAATTTTGTTTTCTTTGGTTGTGGTGGTGTCTTATCATCATTTTTGGGTGCCGGTGGTGTCGAAGATTGCGGTGTTGAAGCATGGGGTTTAGGTGATGGTGGTGAAGCCTGGGGTTTAGGTGATGGTGGGGGAGTGGGTTTTGATGGTGGCGGGGATGGTGGTTGAGGCATTATTGGTGATGGTGGTGGTGGGGATTGTGGATGCAAGATTGGAGAGGTTGGTGGAGTGGGAAGAGATGTGGGATGGGACGACTCCTGAGTCTGCGGCACTTCTCGGGGTGATGGTTCTGGTACCTGAGACAGCAGGACGTCCCGTCGAGGCCAAAGAATAAAATTCTTGATAGCTTGTCCCAGTTTCTCAATGCCCTCGGGACTGGGAATGTCTAGCATGTCGTCCTAATATCCTTGGATAACTGTCAACACTTCCACCCTGCAGTAGTCCTCAGGGATCTCACTACCATGGAATTGACGCCCCGGGATCGCAAGTCCTGTGGATACTTTCCTTGTATGGTTATTGTAAAAACCATACCTTATGACTAGGGAGCAAGGCACAGGACTATCGATCTCATCAACTGGATAGCGGACCTTGTCTCCGGTAGAGGCAATACTACTTGGGACGACCGGAGCTTGTTCTGTTGTTGTCGGGGCGACGACTAGCTGCATTTGAGGAGGCTGCTGGCCACTTAATTGGCTAGACATTGTGGTCGCCAATCGCTGCATCAACTCAGGAGGAGGGTTGGAGAGGATTTTAGACATCACCTCTTCGACTTCTCTCTTAGCCTCCTCCTTAAAATAATTAGACATTTCTGCCTTGTAGCGATCCCGTTTCCTATACATTGCTTCCCACTCTGGTCCGAAGCCTTCTTTCCATCCTTCTTTTGATGAGATGCCTCGTACACGACCAGGATGCTCTGGGTTACCCAGAGCAACAGTAAGGACATCTTTCTCCCTTTGAGGCTTAAATTCGCCCGCTTGCTGCTTAGCTGCCATAGCGAAAATATTCTTCGCTGCCTCTTCGACCATTGGGTCACAAAATGATAAGCCAGACTTGGCTTCCTTTGCCGGTACACGAGCACGAATCCACCTCGAGCCCCTGCGACCAAGTTGGTCAGGGAGCGCTGGCAGACCCTTAGCCCTCTGCGCTTCATCCTCTTGCTCCCATTGGGCAAGCTTGCGCTGGTAACCATCTGTGCCTAGATGATGGTGGCACTTGTTCCTTTTTGCGAGCTCAGATTTAGATTCGCTCAAAGCTTTGAACTCCTCGGTACTTCTCTGCTCTAGAAACACCGCCCAATGACTAGCAGTGATTTTATACCTTTTTGTTGGGTCCAACCCTTTCTTTGCCCACTTAGAATTCAACTCGGACTTGTAATTCCTAAACATGATTCCCCACTGCTTCAATGTGTACTCCTTTACTAGGTCTTCTGAACCCTGAGGTAAAACAAACCTTGTAAGTAGCTTGTCCCACATTCTTGTGATTTCATTTTGGTCCACATTTGCCCACTCTCTAACTGTGATGTTAAGATGGTCCCTAACTAAGAATCCAAGTGCGTTGCGCCACTTAGGTAAGGCCTCTGGAGGAGCTAGGGGTTGTCCTATCGGGCTCACATCTGTAATTCTAAATGTGACTTTTGGAAACTGATTCAATCCTCTGTCACCTCGTTTCCTTTTCCTATCATCAGTCTTCTCGGTGGTCTTCTCGGTGGTTGTCCCCGTCGTCGGTTCGGGTGCACCTTCATGTGTGAATTCTTCCTGGGATAGGATCTCTTTCAGCTCATGAAACTGAGATAACACCTCCTGTTCATGTTAAAAGTTAAACACATAAATTATTCTTGTACATATACTGAGGGACATAAAAGTTAAAAAGATTTAATTATGGATGAGTAATTCATCACCTCATCTACTTCTGGAATGTAATCAGGGTCACGTTCTAATTCACGACGAGCGTTCCTCTCTATACGAGGATCTGGAATGTCGCTAGGGGAGGTCTCGTACGACGGACTTGATTCACGTTCTTTTGCATTCTCCGTGTGGTCCGACCCTTGCGCTTGCTCGGTGCTGTGTGACACTTGCACCTTCTCTGTGTGGTCCGAACCTTTTGCCGGTGCTTGGTCGATGCGGTCAGACCCTAACGCTTGGTTTGGGTTGGAGAAGTCATCGTGCTAATCTATACAAATAATTACTTATCATATGCATAACTGCTTTGTAAATAATTGCATTATAAATAATTGCATATGCATAATGTAAATAATTGCATTGTAAATAATTGCATTATAAAAAAGAAATAATAACTACTTAGCATATGCATAATGTATATACATAGACAATTAAACTAAAAGCAAATATTAATTGTTTATTATTTTTATACATACATATATATATAATTGCATTGTAAATAATTGCATTATAAATAATTGCATTATAAAAAAGAGATAATAACTACTTAGCATATGCATAATGTATATACATAGACACTTAAACTAAAAGTAAATATTAATTGTTTATTATTTTTATACATATATATATATATAATTGCATTATAAATAATTGCATTATAAAAAGAAATAATAACTACTCAGCATATGCATAATGTATATACATAGACACTTAAACTAAAAGCAAATATTAATTGCTTATTATTTTTATACATACATACATATATATATATATATATATATATATATATATATATATATATATATATATATATAATTACTTAGCATATGTGGGCATCATGTATATACATAGACACTTTAATTTAAGTAAATATTTATTATTTATTATTATCATACATATATATATATATAGATAATTGCATTATAACTAGTTGCATTATAAATAATTGCATTATAAAAAGTAAATATATATAAATAACTAAAATTAAATATATATAAATTAAAAATAAATATATAAATAATTGCATCATCTATATATATATAATTGCATATATATATAAACAAATAATAGTATTACACAAAAGAATTAATAAATATATAAAAAAATTGGCAGCCTAACGAGGTGGTGGGCCGGCCCAGCTGCCCAGGCGGCCCACCTGCCCCTCCCCCTCGCCCCTCCCAGCAACGGCCGCAAGCCCTGCGCCGCCGCCGCTGCTGCTGCCGCGACACTTTGAATCCCGCGCACCGCCGCTGCTGCCGCCGCGACGCTTCCCCCGAGGCGGCTGCGCGCTGCCCCGAGGCTTCCCCCGTGTGGAGCCGCAGCCGCAGCCCACCCCGACGACGGGCGCCCAGCCGTCTCTGGCCGCGCCGGCGGCGGCGAGCAGCGGACGCACGCGCGGTGCCTCACTCTCCCCGACCCCGTGCGCTCCCGCACCGAACCACTAAGACGCCGGCGAGCGAGCTTACCTCGACGGAAACGACGACAGATCATTGATGGAAAATTTCAGCAGCCTGCCGGCGTGAATTCGAACGAATGGCGCGCCTTCAGACTTAGAAAATTTCAGGGGTAGGGCGCGGCCTTTATATGGGATGCATTTCTACAGGCGGTTGGCATTGACCACCGCTAGTAGAAAGCATTTCTACAGGCGGTGGTCAATGCCAACCGCCCGTAGAAATCGATGTGTGCTGGGTCTCCAACTGTATAAGGCGTTGAGCTACCCTCTCCATGCTTTGTCCAAATCAAGTAATCCTTCATAAATCCTCGACAGACTAGATGAGAAATGATTACTTCAGTATCTTCAAATAGAAGAATATTTCTGTAGTCGTAGCATGGACAATATATATGCTTCGTCTTTGTTCTCAAAGCATGGTTCTTAGCGGCATCAACAAACCTATGCACCTCAGGTATATATGATGGATCTAGTCTTGATAAGTTATACATCCATAAGGACCTCTCCATCATGACCTGTTGAAAAGTTAGTAAATTAATTGAAATATTGTCTACGAATATTTGTTATTAAAAATAAAAGAAGACCTAACAATTAAATCAAATTGAAAAAGGAATCATGGAAATGGTGAGAGGAGAGGCAACATCTTAAACAAGAGGCCACAAAAATGCTTATCGCGTAATTAAATCAAATTTACATAAAAATAACATCCTAAACAATATAATTTAAAAAACTAAAAAGAAAACTTATCTTTCTTAGCCACCTCCACCTCCTTCCAAGAAATGAAGATCAAAACCTCCACCCTTGTATTTTGACCTGTTGAAAAGTTAGTAAATTAATTGAAATATTGTCTACGAATATTTGTTATCAAAAATAAAAGAACACCTAACAATTAAATCAAATTGAAAAAGTAAAAAAAGTATCAAAAATAAAGACAAAACCCTAAATATATATCTTTATATCACTAAAATAAATTTGACAAGGTATGATTGAAACTAAATATATATCTTTATATTACTAAAAAATATTTGAGAAGGAAACATGGAAATGGTGAGATCAGAGGCAACATCTTAAGCAACCTCATACATGAAAAATGCTTATCGCATAATTAAATCAAATTTACATAAAAATAACATCCTAAACAATATAATTTAAAAAACTAAAAAGAAAACCTATCTCTCTCTCTTCCCAAGCATGGAAACACCATTCATGAAAACTACTACATATATATGTCTTGGATTCACTAATTAGAGAAGTAAACATAAAAAAGAAGAGAGGAGAGACATCATCTAACCATCTTAAGCAACCTCATTTGAGCAAATAAAGACCATACCTAGCTATTCTACTCTCTCCCTCTCATGGTGAAACCCTAGATCCAAAAAGTAGCTTAAATTGAGAAAGAGGGCACAAAAAGAGGCATTAGAGGCATCAACTAACCTTACTTAGCCACTCCTTCCAAGAAATGAAGATCAAAACCTCCCCTTGTATTTTGTGGACCTCCAAGATGGGCTGCAATGGAAGGTGGCTGCGAGCTACAGATCTGCCCGAGGAGGAAGAAGAGGGCTTCGGGTATTTATAGGAAGATAATTCACCGGCGGTTGTGTAAATCCATTAACACAGGCGGTTCACATAACTGAACCGCCTGTGTAAATGGTTCATTTACACAGGCGGTTTTCTTACAATAACCGCCTGTACTGAGCCTTTTATACAGGCGATTTTCAATTCTAGACGTACAAATTTTCTACACAGGCGCATTATAACTAAAACCGCCTGTACAAATGTTTTACCCCCACCGGTTTAGAACCTCTGTGTACTAGTGTGTTCTAGTGCTTGGGCTCGCGGCAGTGAGGCAGTGTCATATGATGTATATGTGCTGTGCTCAGGTACATCCATAGTCTGACCTAATAATACAATATTAAATATTAATGAACATGGGCATTATGACAGACCGTGGCAGCTAAAAAATATGAAGCGAGGAAAAAATAAATGTCAAATTTTTTGTTTGCAAATAACTCTTAATTTATTTTTGCAGCAAGTGTGCTACTTTCTTAGGTACACACTTTTCTTTCTTCTTGAAAAAAAATATAAAAAGGGTATATAGATCTCACCGAGTCCATGTCCTTTATCATGATACTAGGTGAATTCCCCGCGCGTTGCTGCGGGATTTTCTAAAAAATAAATCATTATATACAAAGCATTACTATATGGTATTTAGTCTATTATGTATGTACACATATAAATTTGACTTGCATGTATTTTATTGTCTTAAATCTAATAAAAAATTGCTAAGCTAATAAAACAAAAACTAATATTTGATTACATTATAGAGGAATTAATTCGTGATGAAACAAATAGTGTATGTACATGACTAGTATGTGAATATATTAAAGATTTAAAGTATTTCACATGATATAGATGATATGGTTATTCTTTTAATTAATATGGAATGACATGGACTTAGTGGAGAATGATGTGGACATCTTGCATGAAGAGATAAAAGATTTAGTGAGTCACTTAGTGGAGAATGATGTGGACACCTTGCATGAAGAGAGAATTCATCTAGTGGGGTTTAGTTTTATAAGAGTTATAGATATGAGGCAAAAAAGGCATAAAGATCTTAATAAAATTTTATAAGTCATGCTTTAGCTGTTTAGACATGGATTGTATGTATAGTGGAGAAAAACAAGCTTGTCTATTAATTTTAGACATATATTGCGACAATGCATGCAGTGTGAATATATCTGCTAAATCTACATGGCAAAAGAATGGCTGCGAGGAATATGCTTCCATCAACTCACGTCCACCTCTCCCTTCCTCTAGGTTCTCAGCCTGCACCCTAGGTACGATTCGATACTCGTGTATCTGTCACCTTCGTACTGTTTAGTCCATTATATCCATTGAACTTGCCATACCCGCTATATATTGTTCATCTCTGAGCAGTTACTCTTGACATTAAATTGCCTATTTGCCTTGCTTGCCATCCCTATTTCCACAGGTCTCTTCTCCATAGAAAAGACAAAAATAACATAGAAATGAATTCGTAAAAAACTAGAAGAATTCACTGTTGGCATAAATTTGCAATAAAAATTTAAACAATACAATTAATTGGATATGCTACATTTAACTTCTTCATCTTCAACATATTTTTCTCTAGAATTTTTCTCACTATATATGTATAAATTACTTTCTTGCTTTTCACTGCAGCTTTGCTTGGTTAACAAAAATGTATTCAAGTTCTATAACTAAGCGGCGGACTTATGATTTGGTAAATGTTTTTTTTTCAATTCTGGGATTCCATTTTACATTTCTCAGTACGGCCTCAAGTTCTTGAGAGAGCTCTATACATATACGATGACATCAATGGTTCAGTTTTGTGTACCGCAGAGACAGTGTCAGGTAGCGGCATTTGTCACATGGATGATGTCGTGAAAGTCGGACAGAGAGTGCGCACGGACGAGCAGTGAGCACTTAGCCACACCATCAAACGAGTAGCTGAGCCATTGAAGTCACTTCTGTGCGAGATTGGAGAGGCTTGCTCTGAGCAAGCTGGGTAGGTTGGCTGTGTTGCATGCTCTTAACCTGAGGACTTGTTCTCATCCACATCTTCACAAACCCATGCCCATACACAGCATACCCCCTTGTTCTAATTGCCCCCAGTCTAGTTGAACTAGCAAGCTGCCATGGGAAAACTGCAGTAGAGGTGGTGTGCGGCACACCATGGGATGCGGGTGGCTAGGGGCTTCATTACGGCGACGGCTAGCTCTGGCAGGTGCCCCATCCTGCTCAAAGGTTGGTCCACCTATAGCAGCTACCCCATGAATTTTTGTGTGTCGTGTGCATTGGGATTGCACCACCAATTACTTAAAATGTCCAAGGTGATAAATCCATCATGACAGACAAACACCTCACTTTCGCTCATATGGCCTCTCCGATGCATCCCAGTCTCATATTATATATTACCATATCTAAAGAACTGATCTAGCGTGAGAGAGATCTATACTTGGCCTTCACAAATAAGAAACCACTATGAAGAAGTTGAAAGGACTCCATGGTTCTAGTGCTGATGAGACTCATGCCAGTTATGCAGTGATACATACATATATATATATATATATATATACACGATGCGGGCAGCTGCACCTGTATATTTTCTGCCTTCATTGTATACTATGCACAATGCTAGTACTACAGATCGAGGCTCCTAAAAACATATGGTGGCTCCAGAACATATCTCTCTATTAATTGGTTACTGTTCAAATATTTTATTAAGGTCATCAGCATATCCTTTCCCTATGTTGCATATATCATTACCACGATCACGCTTCAACACACACTAAGACTTGGATGATGGTCTGTAGCCAGGCCAACCGGCAGGTCGATACCTGGACACACCCAAATCTTCTAAACTCATACTTATCCACAATCTTTGCCTTGGCAAGCAACTAACAATCTAGATTGGTCAACCAATTATTCAACTAACACAAATTGTTCAATAGACACCATCTTATTCGAAGTTGAAACACAGAATAATAGTTGGTTTATTTACATTTGGGGCTCACATATATTTTACGCTAAGGAAAATAATTAAAGGCTCTGATTAGACAAACACAAAGTTCTATTTTGGTTGCTTCTCGAGGATAGACTTATTAGTCCACGGAACATCTTCCCTCAATAAAAGAGTAAAAAGTACAAGGAACATGTTGAAGTGTAGAAATATCAAGTCATAATAATGTCGATTTTTTTCTTTGTACAAACTTTGATGCATCTGTTCCTGCATTATATTGTGCTACATAACATGATCGTTTCTTTTGTAGAAACTTCAAGTACCAAGTTTTACAAAACATTACTTCCAACCTATTGTTAGAGATACAAAACATTACTTCCAACCTATTGTTTCATGGCTAGAAGCCTTTGTGTAATTTCTCTTATTTTCATTCATTCGCTTTATTTCACTGCTGCATTAATTTTCACATTTCTGAGACAGCCACACTTACAGAGGTCGACAAAGCATGCCTCTGCTCATCATCACTGTTAACTAGTGGTTAGCAGGGGCAGCAGGAAAAAGCAACAAAGGTGGTTCTGTAACGTCTCCCGTCTCTAGAAATCACAATTCCATAGGCGGGGCGTTAAAATGCCCGCCTCTAAAAATAGATCAAAAAACACAAAAGTAGCAGCCATCGATGGCACAACCGTCGGGACTGCCTGCCACCAAGGCCTGCCACTAGGGATGCAAGCAGGTGCAGGCCGACCTGCCCGCCTGCAAAAACTGACCTTGTGGACACTGCGGGCGCCTGCTTGAGTTGATGCGGGCTTAAGCAGTGAAGCCTACAATGCCTAATGGGTTAGAACAAGGCTCCTGCATCGGCCTGCTTTGACCTGCAGAACCTACGTGTGCGAAGCACCGGCGCCGCATCCACCGCACGAGTGGGGACTCCGTGGTGCTAGCGCCGCATCCGCTTAGCTCGAGTGCCGTATCTGCCGTCGTGGCGTACTAGCACTAGGGAAGTGCCGGTCTTCAGAGCGAGGACAGCGACCCTGGCATTCCTCCGGTGACAACCATCCATTGTCTCTTCCTCTCTTCTCCGTCTTTTTCTTCCAATCTACTAATCATTCCGTCGATCTCTTCTTTAAAAGCCATGTCTGCCCCCTTGGCCGATGTTGGATTCTCCCTGCCCCAACCGCATTCTAAAGATGCGCTAGCTAGGTTGCTTCGAGAAATATCTGGGAATGCTTGTGTATACTCGCGTTGCGGGCTGGCATGCGGGCTCCTGCAGGTCTCCTTGTTTATTACTGCAAAGCCTAACAGGATTTGGCGATTAGCAAAGCAGGAGCTGGCGGGTCCTGCAGAGCAAGCAGATTTTTGAGGCACGTGACGCGGCGTCGTGCAGGCCGTCTGCAGACAGGCCCGCTTGCATCCCGACCTGCCACCAAGACCACTGCCGAGTCCCACCACCATGCTCGCCAACGAGCCCCACCACCGTGCTCATCAGTGAAGCCCGCATCCATGACCATCACTGAGGCCCTCCACTGTCCTTGGAGACCCACGCCACCAAGCCCTCGATCCACAGAGACCCACGCATCCAAGCCTAAAGCAGATCCATTGTGTTGACCCCAACCTGGGAATCAGAGTGACTGAGGGCGAGGAGATACCAAATTCTAGTGTAAATCAAGTTAATGCTATATTAAGTCTAACCCAATTCACCCTTTGAAATTTTGGGTCTAGGACTTTCGAGTTCCTATGCCAGGTGCCAGTGGGTTGGGAGTTCATAGAGAGACAATAGGAGATCAAATAACTTTTTTTACGAAAAAAAACTAACATAGGAGAAGCATTTATTGTATAAACAAAGAGTATCATTTGCATGACACGGTCTGAGATTGGTTGATATAATGTTTAGACATAGATATAGTACTATTTCGTATCAATCATTGTGTTGTATAATAGGTAGATAAAATCAATCAATCTTAAATTGTCTTGCCATGTAATGCCACGTCAAGTGATATTCATGAATCTATAAACAAACTCAGGTGGCCTCCTATGGGCTTTACTGAAGCTGAGTACAAAGCCATTGCTAATGCTATAGCTCAGGTTATGTGTGTACAGTCCTTACTGAATGAGCTTGGGATTCAGGGAACACAAGCTCAAATCTTTGGTGTGATAATATTGGTGTCACTTCATCAATCTGCTAATTCAGTTATTCTTGCAAGAACAAAACACATTGACAGTTCGAGTGAGGGTAGCAAGAAAATTGCTGGAGGTTAAACTTATATCCTTTGAAAATCAAATTGCCAATGGTTTCACTAAGACCACTATATATTAGTTCCATTATGAGAAAAATTTTAGAAGCAATCTCAACTTAGGGAAGTTGTGGTTGAGGGGGCATGTAAATAGAAAGTATCATTTGCATGACACAATCTGATGTTGATTGGTATAATGTTTAGATATAGATAGTAAATATCATTTTATATATATCAATCATTGTGTTGCATAATTGGTAGAAAAAATCAATCAATCTTAAAATTTGTCTTTTCCATGTAATGCCACATGAAGGGTTATTCTTGACTTTATAAACAAACTCAATGGCCTCCTAAGGGAGGTGAGAATGCTTACATTAACATCTTGTTCATCAACAACGTGGCTGAAACAATGTAACTGATGCTGTGTGCTGACATGCAGAGGGCAGGATATTCTCTTACATTTTCTAAAATATGATGTGATGTGGACGGCAGCGTTGAACAAATTAACCTGATCCAACATTGCACGAGCAATTAGGGGAGTAACCATTCCTGGGAGGAGGCCTGGTTCTGAGCAGAGGGTTCCTGTCAAAGAAATTTGAGGGCCGCAGCTCAAACGCACCGCTCACCGTCGGCATCACCGGGAAGTCCTCCTGGTAGGGGATGTGGTGCAGGCCCACCGTGTACCACAGCACGATGTCCTCGTCCATTATCCTCCTGTTGCTCCTGCTCCAGGCGGCCAAGTTGTCGTCTCCGGTGCTCTGCTCCGCATACAGCCCGGGCACCCACTTCTCCGACTTGTTGTAGGGCGTCACCCACACCTGCTTTTTGGCGTAGCTGGCACGGCGCTGCGGGTAGTCATCGTCGGCCAGCAGCGAGGCCGCCGTCGCACCTGCCGGGACAAGACGGTACCCGACCTCGTTGCCGACATTGGTTTTCTTGCCCGGGTTGATGAACAAGAGCTCTACCGGCAGAGCGCCATTTAACTTTGCCTGGCCGTCAACCTCGGTCTCCACCACCTCGCGGCGCACCGTCCAGTAGCTCTTCCTCGGCGTGTCTGCACCGCCGGTGGCAGGGTTCCCGGTGTTGCGCACTGGGGTGATGGTCTTCTTGACGAAGGAGTTCCTTGTGCCATCGACGTCGATGTCCAGGTGGTATGTGATGAAGTGGTCATGGTAGACGCCGACGGTGTTCTCCGCCACCAGCGTGCCGTGCGCGTCCTCCCTGATCTGCTCGACGCGCGTGTACGACGTCGCCTTCATCACCAGGATGCCGGTGAGGGATACCACACACTTGATGGTGCCGCTGGTTTTGAACTCCCAGTCTAGTATGTAGTCATAGTTCCCAATAGTGGCCACCATCCTGACCACTAATGTCACGTCCGGCCGGACCTCCTGTTCCGCGATCCCGGTGTGGCGCCACGCAATGTCGCCGGAGTAGCGCTCGAAGACGCAGATCACATCCTCGGCCTTTACAGGCCTGCCGTCTGGGTCGCTGTAATAGCCATCGAAGTAGACGGCGTTGCCCGCTGGGCAGTCGGCGCCGCGCTGGAGAGACGACGCCGAGACACCAAGGCCGTACCCGCCGGCGTCCAAGAACGTGTGGAAGTACCACTCCTCCTCTGGGTCCATGTAGGGCACGAAGATCTCCGACACGAAGCCGCGGTAGAGCACCCGTCGGCGATGGCCGGCGTCGATGTCCAACACTGAGGCGAGCGAGATGACCGTGCCGGCGCGCATGTCGAAGCCGATGTGCAACTCCCAGTTGGCCCATCTGCGAGTGGCTTTGAATGTCAAATTCTGTACTGTGATGGTCCATGTTACCACCACCAAACAATAAAGTCTCTAAATTTTTCATTTAATTTATTTGTTGTTGCATTTTTTTCTACAACGTGGCACGCTGTTGTTGTCCCTTTATAGACCAATCATATTACAAAAATTTAGTAAAATGTTCAGCATGGTAAAAACGGAGCAAGGTAGTGGAATGTTAATAATCTGTCATTCTGATTTTTTTTGCTCGCGGTCCTCCGTTAATGTTTAATCAGATACATTTCAATTTTTCACATGCAAAAATATGCAAATTTATTATCATATATGCAAAAAAATAGCATGCAAAATGAAAAGAAAAATAGCATGCAAGAAGAATTTCTTATCTTCCAAATTATCTGATTTAATTGCATTCCCAACTGAAATGAACAAAAGGCTCCGTGGTACAAGTTGGATATTGACATGAAATGACTAACCACGGTTTTATTAATGATTATTGGTACAAGTTGCATTGGGTTTCAACTTTGTTGGAGTCCTTCCAATCACAAGGGTACAATTAATCAAGAATTGGAGATATCATGGACAGCTAGCGTGCAATCCAACGTTAAACAATTTGACAAAGTTGGCCTCTACGTGCAAGGTCAACAACACGCGCTGAATAGTGGGCTGTACTGTTCCCATATAATACCATTTCACAAATCACATATTACTTAAATATTTTTCACTCAATGTTCCTTAAAGAGGTTGTTTTGTACAAGGCTTTGGGTCAAACAATAGGAATATAAATGCTGAATAACTTTTCAGTAGTAGATTTTCTAAAATACGAAGACAACCATACGAATAGATTTGTCTTGGAAAATACTTTCACAAAAAAATTACATATATCACTTTTCATAAATATTTTTATAAAAATAATAAATCACAGTTATGCTTTGGACACCGTGTCGCTATCTAAAATGACTTCTTTTAGGGCACTCACAATGCAGACTCTATCATAGAGTCTAAAGTTATTTATTACCTCGAACCATGTAGACTTGGAGTCTTATTTTTTCTACCTTTTTCTTCAAATATGCTGCCACATCAGCAAAATACCATAAATAATATGTAATTAAGTGTCTTGGACTCTGTGATAGAGTCTTGCATTGTGAGTGCCCTTAGGAACATGGAGAGAGGACTATCAGGGCACTCACAATGCAGACTATATTATGGAGTCTAAAGTTATTTATTACCTCGAACAATGTGGACTTAGAGTCTAAATAAGACTTGGAGTCTTATTTTTTCTATCTCTTTCTTCAATAAATACGGTGCCACATCAGCAAAATACCATAAATAATATGTAATTAATTGTCTTGAACTTTATGATAGAGTCTTGCATTGGGAGTGCCCTCATAGTCATGGTGCTAATGAATTATGTATACGGACGTACCTAACAAGGTGACCATCTACGCAGATGCCGCTCCCCTCCGGCTGCACCACCACGCCAGGCACCGTGTCCGGTCCGGTGAACGGCGGCCCGAGCTTGTCTGCCCGGTAGTCTGTCCCCTCCGCCTTGGGCACCGGCTTCACCACCCTGTCCTTGTACCCGACAATGGCGACCCGGTCGAGGTCCACCACCAGCGTCACGCCGTCCAGCGGCCGGGCAAAGACATTGGCCGTCGTCGTGGCATCACCATCCATATGACGCACGAAGCACTGCATCTTGGCCAGCCTAGCGCCACCGTATGTTGGCTCACCGTCGCCAAACCATCCCATGGAGAATAGCCCGCAGCCCACGTCGCCGGCGTTCAACCCGCGCCGCCGTAAGGATTCCACGAAGGGAGGGTACTGACAGCGCCGGCCCTACGATTTCGAGGGCCCTCTGGCGAGCTCGTCGCGATGGCCTCTCTAGTCTATAATATATAGGCTATTTTTGTTTATAAAGGGAAATCAATATTTAAAATTAATATGTCTGATAATTATCAATAGCGAGAAACAATGTAGATTAAAAAGCAATATATTTGTACTTTTAGAACTAATATGATTACCTTGAGAAAAAATAGAATTTCGTCATATTCATTGCTTTTTATATAAATAAATTTCTTCGGACATTTCTTGATGCAAAATCATCGAGAACGGTATTAAGATCAATAGTGTCCAAGATATCCCTTTCGATGGTGCACATAGCCAAACCATTTAACCTTTCTTGTGACATAGTCTCTTCTTGATTCTCAGGTGCATCTATAAGGTTCTCATCACGCTCAGGCACAGCGCTACTTGAAACTGAAAAAAACTTATCTAAAGCACCTTGTTGTGACTGCCGAAAGTGTTCTTCTTCGCAGCCCCCAACTCATATTTTTTAGGTAACATTCTCAAATTCTAACACTTTACCTAAATTAAAATAAAAATATGACTACATGAGTACCTGTGCAAAGTAATAGACAAAAATTGAACAAGAAAAAAAACTAGGGCATATAAAATTTGGCATGATCATATAAACTGAAAATATGAAACTGAATCAAATCAATATTCAATAAAGATCTGATTGGTGATTGCCTGATTGGCTGATTTGTTTGAAGTCCCTCGAGGCCTCGATGACTGCAGGTTTGTGGCCAGAGCAATGGCTGCGTGCCTACGTCTGCGTGCAGTGCCGTCAATCGGGAATTTGGCGAGACACCGCGAGTCCGTGTCTCTGGCTCTTTGCGACAGGCGTTGCGGCTGCTCGTTACCTGTAACTCAATACATATACAGAGAATAGAGATATACTAGTACTATACATATTTAGGCCCCCAAGGTGCAAGGGCCCATGGCCGGCGCACCTGCTGCCCCTCCCATAGGGCCGGCTCTGGGTACTGAGGCAGCAGCGCCGTCGCTGCTGCCTGGTCCTGAGAGGTGAGCATTGGGAAGCCAGGATCGTGGTGAATCGCATGTGAAAGGATGGAGGGTGCAGAGGCGTCGGTGACATCGACGATGAACTCGTGGGACTGGCCACCGGCTCGAGCGATGACGAATGCACGGCGACGCAGAGTGGGGGAGGAGGTGGTATCGGCGCCGGAGGCGTAGTAGGAGAGGACCTCTGGCTTGTCAGGCTCGTCGAGGCCGACGTAGTGGAAGTGTAGTGGGTGGGCTGGCACCGCTGGTGAGGCTAGCACTGCAGCGCGGACTGCGGTGAGCTCCGAGGCAGAGAGTGGGTCGAGCGGGTGAGGGCGGGAAGAGGCAGAATCTATGGTGGTGGCAGAGATGATGGCAATGACGAAGGACAGGATAATGGGAAACATTTTGGCCAACAAAGATGATTAGACGGCGTGAGGATCATCCGATCCGATGAAAAAGAGGCCGCGATGATTGGTTAGCTTATATAGAGATGAGCGTCCTGTGTGCTCATTTATGTGTTTAGACTTTAGACATGAGATAGTAGATCTCTTAAAATTTATACTTACATCAGATGAGATAAGATAGTATACACACGCGCGCGCGTACACACTATAGCACCTCCATCATTTAAAATACTGTTATTTTTAGTATACAAACGATCGGATAAGACATTAGGTGAAGATCCTCAATATGTTAAAGTCAAACAATCCCCAAAGTGAAAGGTCTTCTTTCCTTGTCTCTATATGCAGGCGTCTTCTAGTAGTTAATAAAGAATGAGAGCAAGTAGACCTACAGACGTTGCTATATATCAAGATAGCATTTTCTAGTCGGCAAGCAATCTCCTCCTTCACCGGCCACGACTTGCACTTGTATTCAACGGTCGCTAGAGAGTGAAAAGCGACCATGCTAAATTTTAAGATAAATTAAAAAAGAACATAAAAGACGCATGTATCCTTGTTTATATATATATCCAAATCAGACGCTATCATCTATGTGATTAATGGTGATTGGTTGATAAATAGAAACTATTTAATGCAAAAATAAGTTTTGTTGTCCACAATGCATTATATTGAAGACAAATCTTGAATGTTAGAATGCACTATACTACAGGATGGAGAGAGTATATATGGGTGCTTGCTACAAACTATACCAGAAAACAAAATTTGACTATTCATAGTTATGACTATTCAAGGCCTGTGATGGCTTAAGTGCTATAATACAAAATGAAGATTGACTATTCATAGTCATGGATTATGGCCATACATATGATTTTGTCTCTCCTAGCTACTATGGAAAAAAGATTATTTTCGAGATCGTTTGGTCAGAAGAAAAAGAAAATTAGGAAAACCTCGAACGTGCGCTCCCTATCTCGTTCAGTGCTTGATAATTACAATTTGTTGTTTGCACATGACATGGTAAGAATTAGTGTTTTGGTTTTCTCTCCCTTGCAGTTGAGGCATATATGGTAAAAATTATATCAAATCTATGAATGTACTAGGGTAAAGTAGGTATACTACCGGGCACTATAAATTTGGTATATGTTGCCTCCATCCAGGATCTTTTGAAAAAAACTTAATATCCAAATTCTATGAACTTAAAATGTATGTTTGGGTATACAAATAACCTGAATTAAGAATATTTCATCAGGTTTATATAGGGGAGAGTATACTCTGTAGCTAGCTACAAAATATGTTATTCTATAGCCACCTACATTTACGATAATTTTATATACTAATTTACGATAATATTTATACATATTTATGATAGTCAGGTTACTATAACACATGGGGATATTTACCGTAATGTTATAGTAAACCACTTAGTAAGGAGCTACTATAATTTTATAAATTTAATATAGTAATTATCGTAACTCAAAGTGGCTACAAAATAAGTTATTTTGTAGCTAGCTACAGAGTAATAGTTCTGAGTGTATATTCAGTAGATAGCTACAAAATAAGTTATTTTGTAGCCACTTCTATTTCCAATAATTTTATATACTAATTTACGATAATATGTATACATATTTACGATAGTTACATATTCTTGTCAGTTGAATTTTCAGTGGTAGAGTGCGAGGCGCTTGAACTCGATGTTCCGCACGTTTCTATGTCAAGGAATACATAATAACTTTGTATCCAATTGAAATCACAGTATCTAGCAACGAAATGTTACCAGTACTCGTTACGCTCGAAACTCCAAACTAGTATCTCGATGCATACCTGCAATACGGGTCCCCATAATTCTCTGTGTTTGGTTTTTAGCTCACAGCTGGTCAGATTCTCTGTAGCAGCAACTACTACGGAACTAGCAGCCAAGGTCATGCGTAAGTCAGGCACTCACTTTGTTCGGCGCAACCAGGTATGCACTACTATATATCCTGATGCATACCATTCCCACCATAACCGATGTTTGTATAAGTGCTGCAGGAATGAGATATAAGACGATCTCTGTATTTCATATAGATGGTTTGAAGTGTGGATCAAAGGCTACTCTTATATATATACACCACGTTTTTCACACTGTAAGTGTCTTCTGTTCGGTATGAACATATATAAGCAGTGATTCATATCCAGGCCGGGGCAGTTATATTCTTCACATGTAAATAAACTAAGTAAATATATCCGATGGATGCCATAGAAATTGTTTATTAGCTTAGTGTACTTGGTCTATATAAATCACATGCATCCTCTTACTTGACTCTGAGCCGGCGTCCATGCGGCATGCATGACGACGACATCACAGAGATGCGACGCTGCTGCAGGTGCAGTTTGGGTAGTTGTGAACTCGTGATTACCCGATTTGTTAAAGTTTACCGTCAATCATATTTAGTGTTTGACATATGCAGAGAGTATTAAATATGGATTATTTATGAAATTAAAAACACAACTGGAGAGTAATTTGAGAGATGAATCTTTTAAATCTAATTAGTTCATGATTAGATATTAATTATTAAATAAGATGAAACTGTTCCGGTATCTATTAAACTTTGTCATTGCTCGGCTCACCTGCGCCGTCAGCCTCAGTCTCGGCAACCTCCCCGGTGTTGCGCGCGGGGACCATGGTGTTCTCGACCAAGGAGTTGCTTGCTGCTGCCAGCCGTCCACGCCAAGGTCCAGATGGTACGTGACCAAAGAAACATCTCCGATCATACCCCCTAGTGCTCAACACTGGAGCGTCTACCCACTGCACTCAGAACCGCCCTTTTCAATTTTAAAGGGGCTGGTTGTTACGCGATGGATTTTATGATAAGGATGCAAACATCTGGCAATCTCCATGCTCGGCGTCCACTTCTCTTGAACGTTGGCAGTTCAAGATCTGCAGGCTCAAACAATATTTGAGAGGCTAGGCGAAGCACACTGCATGGTCTTACAGAAAAGAAAAAAAAAAGACTCTGCTAGATCGTTTAGAGAATCTTGATAAGAAAGCTGAGGGTAATCAGTTATCTGATCAAGAAATTAATCTTAAGCACTATCTAAAAGAGCGGTTAGTTAACCTTCTAAGAGAAGAGGAACTAAAATGGTATGAGCGAGCCAAAGTTAAAACCCTATTGGAGGGGGATGCTAACACTCGGTTCTTTCATCTAGTGGCCAATGGGAAACATCGTAAACAACGTATCTACATACTTGAAAATGATCAAGGTACCGTGGTTGGTGACATGTGTCTCAAAAGCCATATTACAAAATATTATAAGAATCTCTTTGGACCACCTCAATATTACGGGATCACTCTACTGGAAGATCACACCTTAGATTTCCCACAAGTATCCCCGGAAGAAAATGATATCCTAATTAGTCCATTCACCGAATCTGAGGTCAGGGATCCAGTCTTCCAAATGGAGCATAACAAAGCCCCAGGCCTAGATGGATTTCCTGTGGAATTCTATCAGGTGTTTTGGGAAGTTATCAAAGATGACCTTCTTCACCTATTTACTAATCTCCATAGGGAGGCTCTCGATCTATATTGCTTGAATTTTGGAATCATTACTTTAATTCCAAAAATTCAAAAGGCTACACAAATTCAGCAATATAGACCAATTTGTGTCCGCGATATGAGCTTCAAGATTTTCACCAAAGTGGGCACAAATAGGCTGAATATGATAGCCAAAATAGTGGTTGGCCCAACGCAGACTGCCTTCATGCCGGGCAGGAACATCATGGAAGGAGTAGTAATTTTACACGAAACTATTCATGAGCTACACACCAAGAAAAGAGAGTCATTTTCAAAATAGACTTCGAAAAGGCATATGATAAAGTGAAGTGGTCTTTCTTACAACAGACTTTATGTATGAAAGGTTTCTCCCCCACGTGGTGTAGGTGGGTTGAGAGCATGGTCACTGGGGGAAGTGTGGGAATCAAAGTCAATGATGTTATGGGCCCTTACTTCCAAACCAAACGTGGACTGAGGCAGGATGATCCTATGTCACCCATCTTATTTAACATTGTTGCTGATATGTTAGCTCTTCTTATTAGTAGAGCAAAAGCCGATGGTCAAATAAGAGGAGTCATCCCCCACCTTATTGATGATGGCCCATCGATCCTTGCAGATGACACCATTATATTTATAGATCATGACCCAGAACAAGCAAAGAATTTGAAACTTTTGCTTTGTGCTTTTGAACTATTATCTAGGCTTAAAATCAATTTCCACAAGAGTGAAATTTTATGCTATGGGGCAGCTAAAGAGATGGAGCACTACTAACTAGTCTATTTGGGTGTAATATAGGGGAATATCCCTTTAGGTATCTAGGGATTCCAATGCACCATAGACAGCTCCTGAATTCTGAATGGAGAAAGGTTGAAGAACAATTTCAACAGAAACTCTCTTGCTGGAAAGCAAAATACTTATCTTACGGGGGAAGGTTAGTTCTGCTTAACTCTATCTTAAGCAGCCTACCCATGTTCATGATGTCTTTCTTCGAGATTCCTAAAGGAGTATTTGAAAACCTTGATCATTTTACATCAAGGTTCTTCTGGAAAGGAACTACAAATAAACGTAAATATAAACTAGCCACATGGGATATCTTATGTCGTCGAAAGGAACAAGCGGGTCTAGGTATATTAGATTTACAACTCCAAAATAAATGTTTACTGGCAAAATGGTTGGTAAATCTACTAAACACTGAGGGCATGTGGCAGTCCCTCTTAACAAATAAATACCTACAAAAACCCTCACTCAAGTGACAGCTAAACCCAATGACTCACATTTTTGGAGAGGTCTCATGCGCATCAAAGATGAGGTGCTGGCTAAAGGTTCCTTCGACGTTAAAGATGGGACCAAGACGAGGTTCTGGGACGATACATGGGTAGGTGACAAGCCTCTAAAAGTTAAATATCCTTCTCTTTATAATATAGTGCGGGATCGTCATGCAACTGTTTCAAAGGTATTGATCAATAGACCCCTAAATATCTCTTTTCGTAGGGCTCTGGTGGACAGAAAACTTTTAGAATGGCTGAACTTAGTAGCACAAATTTCTAATATTGAATTGGTGGATGGATCATATTATTTTAAATGGAACCTAACCAAATCTGGGTTATTTTCCATATGTTCATTGTATCTCTATCTCATTGATACACCACTACCTTTTCTTCATAGGAAGCTCTGGAAGATAAAAATTCCTCTAAAGATCAAAATCTTTCTTTGGTTCCTACAGAGGGGTGTTATCCTAACCAAAGACAACCTCGCTAGGAAGAACTGAAAAGGGAGCTAGAAGTGTTTCTGCTGTAATATGAATGAGACAATCCAATACTTATTCATCGATTGTCCATTTGCCAAAATGATTTGGAGGATTATTTTCTATGCTACTAACCTACCTCAACCAAGATTTATCGACCACATGTTTGGTACATGGCTTCGTAATCAACATAAGCGGATTAGAGGCATGATCTGGGTGGGGGTGGCTGCCATGTGCTTGGCTATCTAGAGATGCCGGAATGATGACATTTTTAACAAAATCAAATATAACTCTCTTATGCAGGTTATTTTCAGGGGAGCGTTTTGGCTCCGCTTCAAGACCCCGCTGCAGCGTGATGAGCAAGCCAAGGACATCCTCTCTTCCATGAACAAGACATTGGAGATTATTGCTTTAGAAATCTCTAATAAAGGATGAAAACATTTTTATTGTTTACTTTAGTCTCTTGGTCTATGTAAAAGACCAGTGGCTTGCTTTCTCTTTTTTATGCAAGACTTGTAATAATTGGCTGTGTACATCCTCAGATGTAGAGGTCGGATATTTATATATATCCCTTATCTAAAAAAAGTGGTCGTGGTAGACGCCCACTGTGTTCTCGGCAACCAGCGTGTCTCCTGTAGCAAGAAAAGATAACTCAACTGACCTTGTTCGCTTATCTTATAAATTATACTTTTTTCTACCAGCTAGAAGTGTTTTTCATAACAACTCAGTAAGCCATAACTTTTCAAATAAACGAACAAGCTCAACCGAACAGAGCTACTGGAAGGGTGTGCTGCTCCTGCAAGTAGCCTGCTGAGCTCGTTCAACAAAGGCCTGGTTTGGTTCGCTGCAATAAACTTTGACTCCTGTCGCATCAAATGTTTAGATACATCAATGAAGTGTTAAATATAGATTATTTATGAGACAAAATTTTTAAGTCTAAATAGTTTATGACTAAAGACTAATTGTCAAATAAAATAAAAATATTATAGTATATATTAAACTTTAACACCTCTAAGCAAACAGGGAAAAAAAAAGAAAAGAAAAATGCAACCACAGCTGCACCAGGCTGACCACCGACGAACACCTGCTGAGGCTGGGAGCGCACAGGTCTGAGAAGCTTCGGGAGACGAGAACAGAGGAAACACGGAACTAGAGGGAGTCAGGCAAGGGCTGCGCTGCCATTGAATCTAAAGTTTAAAATAGCGAATTATTAAAAATAGCTGTAACTTTTTTTAGCAGTTATGCAGTTATAGCGATACTTTAAGCAGTGCTATGACAGATAGTATTTTATAAAAAATATGAAAAACACGAGTAATTAATAAAAAAGACATAGTAAATATGAATTTCGAAGAATAAAAATATGTCTAAAAAATCTAGGTAACATAAAAATGTTCCAGGCAATGAGTGAAGCATGGGTCTGCTCCTGCCCAAGAAAAACAGCGCCGGCGGCTTGGTGCTCTCGACCGAGAGGCAGAGGATCAAACGCAGCTGCAGGGTGGAGTAGGGTTTACTCAGCTACGAACACCCGGCACCAGTAGGCTTGAGAGTGACCACAAGAGCACCCTCGACTCAGAACAGGCACGCAAGAACAGAGGACCGAGCTGAGAACTTTTGAAAAATCACGGAACTCGCAAGAAACAACACCCCATGATCTCAATCTTTGCACAGCGATTCACGATAGCAACAGAAAGCTACTCCTAGGATATCATGGCTCAAGATAAACTATGGCTCCGTGAACCCATGAAATTCAAGCAAGAACAAGAAGAGCAAAACAGGAACAATGACACAACAGAATGAAAAACAGATACGGTAAAAAAAATCGCAGAGTACCAAAGGAAGATTTGGGCTTTGATTCTCACTCTAAATCTCAGCAAATTCACACCTCAGATCTTAGATTTTTTTTACCACTCTAGAAAGACTAAGGCATGAGAAAAACCTACACGACACGTGTCATCGCCGTCCTCGAACGGCCAGCTTCCTAAGTTTTTCTGAGCCTCGCTCGACTCGCACGTTCGCCGTCTTGACTCGGTCAACCTAGTCACTCTCATGTACACTCGCAGTTGTTGATGTCCCAGATGTCAGTTGCCGCGGCTGGTCATCCTGTCTCCTGATCCCTCGGTCCAAGCATCACGTCTGTCCGTCACTGCTTCGAGTCCATCGGTACGACACGTCTCTACTTGACCTTCTCCTCACCGTCGACCATCACCTCAGAGCTTTCACACCTGCACATCACAAGCCAAGAGACATGTTGCATAACCCAACTCATGCAAACTCAACCTAGGTAGTGGATCACATTGATAATCACTCATCACAAATTGAACACAAATATCAATCTTGTATTCGCACAATTAATGATTGTTCTTCCTCCACCCAACCTTTCCAACTTCCGCGTCAGTGCGTCAGCGATAGCGCATCGCTGTCGAGTTTCCGCACATCGAGACTGTTGATTCGGTACTACTGAAGTTAGGAATCCCAGTTTATTCCCCTAATCTACAATTGTGAGATGTTTGCGACTTATGTTTTTTTATCTTTTTTCAGATTTGATGAGTGATTCCATCAGGAGATGTTTGGATTTCCACTGGAGTACGGGCACTCTTTGGCTCCCCTGTTATATATATATGGCAATCATACAGATATGAACTCCGTGGTTGTCTCCATGATTTATCAGCAGCTTACTATGCTGAAAATCATGGTATTCCTAGCGCTTGCATCTCTTTATTTTTCCGACTACAGCTTCCAAATAAGGCCCTGTTTGGTTCCATGTGTTTTATTTTAACAACCGTCACATCGAATGTTTAAACAAATGCATGAAGTAATAAATATATATTATTTATAAAATTTAAAACAAAGCTAGAGGATAATTTACGAGACGGATATTTTGAGCCTAATTGGTCTATGACTGGACACTAATTGTCAAAGAAAACGAAAATACTACAGTACCTGTTAAATATTAACACCCCAACCAACACACCTTATAAGATAGGCATATGCCTTCTGACCCGTGCCACACACGACGACCGCGCCATGTCCCTTCCTTATAACAAATATCTGCGATCAAAGTCCTTAATTCATGCTCAATGTAAAAAACTAGGGAATTACATCTTTAGTCTAGTCATATGAAGGTCGAGCCAGATATTTGCATTGAATCCTTTGTGGTGAAACATGCATCACTGAAATAGGGAATTCATCCTTTTTAGTACAAATGGTTAGGAAACATAACTTTCCAAGAACAATACTCTTGCCTATACAATATAGCCTGACTTAAACAGGTCACTGTATCTGAAATCCATCCTCATATGGTCTACCACCACTATTGCAATAACCAACTGCCCCGAAAGATCCATTTATTGGGGCCTGTTATAGATCCATAAACGAGCTCCATTTTCAGGAGTGCTGTAATCGGTGTTATGAATTTTCCCTGAAAATATATCCATTTCTGAGTGCTGTCAAAAACAGCAAAAGCTTCTAGAAATCAATTTATAATAGTAGAAACTTGTTGTCTTCCCTTCAGTGCTGCAACAGGCTAACAACCACAGCTGTTTTTTCTAATTCAATAGCAATAGGAGCAGCTTTGTGAATTTCCTTCTTTTGTGAGAACACTATTTGAGTAATTCTTGGCTCATCATTGAAGGATTAATTTATTTCCTTTACATGATGAAAGTAAACTAGCTTCCTCAATTGATAGAATTTCTTTGATGTTTCGCTTTGCAGCTAGCAGCCAGACTGCCATAACTCACAGTTAAACTATTGAAATTTTTTTATAAATTGTCGTTTCGCTTTGGAAATAATTTAACGTAGTCCAAATCGTGTGTAGGATCATTAGCCACAATATAAGTGCATTAGGCAACATTTGGGATGCAAGCTAAGATCTTGTACAGATTTTATTTTTGGCTCTCGTTCACCCCCCCTTTAGTCGCATATTTGGTCCATGTTCAAATTAAAGGCCGTTCAGTTTCAGCATAGTCTCAACGAACCTCTTGACAAGCAGTGCGTAATACTGTAAGACTGTAGCATCAAAACTCTGCCATGAATCGATCACCGACTAGGAGTACCTCACTCTATCACCACCCTGGCAAATGAAACTGATGATGGCACAGGCAGATTTGGTGGACCATCCTAGCGAGTCGATGCTTCGCTAGTAGGCGGACCATCCATACTCAGCTGGTGGGAGCATTAATGGCGACGAAGATGGCATGGGGATAAGAAGAGAGGCACAGACACCCTGTTGGCCTTGGTGGCTTGGGAAATCTGGAAGGAGAGCAATGTCAGGAGGTTCCTGTTAGGCACTGGTTTCCTTTTGCCTCATATTCCCATGTTACCGGCAGCTGAACTAATATTCCCTCACTTTTCATGCTCATGGTAAGCTAGGAGTACTACCCCTAATGTTTGGTGCCAAACGACCGTGACGAAGTAGCACAATATATAATATGTGGCAATGATAACTGATATTTGGTGGCTGCATATATATAAATTTGATGCGAACGCAAAGCATTGTGATATGGTAACATAGAACAGGCAATAAAGCATCACCTATATATAGAGCGAGCCCTAGCTAGCGACCTTTTTATTTCATTTTTTAACATTTCCCTGCTTCCAAAAAGACATCTGGTGCCACATAATCCTCTTGTCAAGAATCATTTAATGGTAGGATGGTTTCTCTTCTTGAAAGCACATGTCGTGCCGCACTGCTACATATATAGCGGCATATCAGCCAAATTGGCCTTTCGTGGTTACATGGGATTTCTGATATACCCCAGTCCCAAAAATAATCTGTAAATTAAAATAAACTTCTTTGGCACCAAAATTACCGATCACACTGCAAGATCCGAAATTGGCTTTAATTACCTAATTTCGATTGGGCAGTGAGCAATCAGCACTGTTGCCCTTGGCACTTCACTATCGATTACTCTCCCGTGCCAGCTGTCCATACGTTGTCAGATAACTCTAGCTAGATCTCGTTTGGCCAATGTGACGTGGCAGGAAACACAAATGGCTGGCAAATAGTGGGCCTTTCGGATTGGTTGGTTCGTGAATCATAAGGGCACTCACAGTGCAAGACTCTATCACAGAGTCCAAGACACTTCATTACATATTATTTTTGGTATTTTTGCTGATGTGTCAGCATATTTATTGAAGAAAGAGGTAAAAAAAAAAGACTCCAAGTCTTATTTAGACTCCAAGTCCACATTGTTCGAGATAATAAATAACTTTAGACTCCATGATAGAGTCTCCATTGTGAGTGCCCTAATAGGCGTGAAGAATGTGCGAGGGTCCATAGAGATATAGAGTAGCGACTGTGAGTAGTAGTACCATAATGAACAACTGAATTTGATAAACAGTGAGAGGAAATGTTCTCTGTTTCTCTTCGTCTCTATTTTGACCACCAACACTTTGTTTTACAGTTGATTTAGTGGTTCACGCATCAACTTACTTTGTACATCAAATTATGAATCAAAACTTCAAACTACTGATTCTTGTTCCAACCACACTTCTTGGTTGAATTTTAGCCAGCATTCAAATGTGGCTGTGATTCCTATTCGGCTTGCAAGGATTCAGGTCTACGAGTAATGAAAGACAGTGACAGGGCCAGGGCACAAGGTTTGGTCATTAGTGTGTATTTCCGGTGTGTAGCACAAGGTTTGGTCATTAGCGGTCATTAGACAGGTTGTGTCCCATGCTAAATATATTGAATTTCGTTTAGCTAAAGTTAGATGTGTATTAGTATTTTTTACTTAAACAGATCTATTAACTATCAATATATGTGTTATGATTTCCTGGTCAGCTTATACATTTAAAGTGAAATTTTACAGTGCATGGAAATAGTGGGAGCCTTCCGTTTTGTTAGATTGGATGTTTTAAAAATAGGAAGAACCATATAGGAGGAACCTAAGTTGTGAGGCGGAATAAAAAATAGGTGAACACGGAACTAGTATCTAACTAAATTTGTCTCGGACGTCTTGTCTGAATCAAGAAAAAGGAACGGTTTCCCATCTAGCGTCTCGGATGTGCTTGGCAGAGCGACTCCCGTTTGTGGAAGTTTCAGGGAGTTAGAGATTCTATTAATAGAAGAGGATATCTAAATTAGCTACTTAATTTTTTGTTATGGAGAGATAGGAGAAGAGTTGGGCCGAGCTGAAGAAAAGGAGAAGAAAATGGTTTGCCTTTTTGTGAGTGCGATTCAAAGTCTTTTGAATTTTGTCCAGAGCTGAATACCACCATAGGTTCACAAAGAAGTCAACCAACAAACAAAACATTTTTGCTTGCACATGGTTGTCTTTAATTAATGCACAACAAAATAGTTAAAAAATAAATTTGGCTCCTATTCACAGGGTTAAAACTTTATTCGTCTTAGTTAAATCAAACTGTATTTCAAAATAAAAAAAGAAAATCAAATCTTAGGCACCAATTAGCTGGTCTACTTGAGGTTCCGGCTCCATACCATAGTGCCAGAGGAGCCAGAAATCGTGGCTTCTTGTGGCTGGAAGAGAGGTGAGTGAGATGGTACAACGAGCAGAGTCAGGCGGATCTGCATGTGCTCGCTCGGCACTGAGAGGTGCTGAGCTCCTGGAATCACGGCGAGCACCGGCTGGAAGGCGCTCAGAGCAGCAGCGTTGCTGCTATTTCTCCCGCACTAGCACTCGACGAACAGAGGAACCAAGAACGGGCAGCAAAGGAACAAGCGGTGGAATAGGAGTATTTTTTGAGACAGGCTTCTTATTTTTAACCACCTCCGCCGTAAGTCAATTTTGCGAGGTGGTTTGTCATGACCGCCTCGGTTAATAAAAAGTGACCGCCTTGGTTAATCCTAGGCATTAACTAAGAATGCCTTAACATAGTTTTTATGGAGTAGTGATTTTAGCTAATTTGGGCTAACTTTTGGCTCCAGCTATTAGTAAAATAGCCATGTGTATCTAAGCAAACCCTTCGAACAGTTTTTTATTCAAAATAAAAAATTAAACCTTAACTACTTGATAAAATGACCCTAAACATAGAATAATATTACATTTTGTGAACTCATGTAGGCTATTGAACTGATAGTGATCTCTATATATCCTTGTCGTTGAACTTTTAGTGGTAGAACATGAGGTGCTTGATGTACTCAATGTTCTGAATGTTACAGTTATTCAACATCAAAGAATACATAATAAATTTTTGTCCAGTTAAAATCTATGTCCAGCAGTGGAATGTTATCAGTACTTGTTACGCTCCAAACTAGAGGCATATCTACAGTAAGTGTCCTGTTGATTCTCTGTTTTAGTTTTTCAGCTCACATGTCATATTCTCTATAGCCAGCACCGAAGGTGGTGCGTTAGTCGAGTACTCAATTTGTTAGGCGGGACCAAATGTCCTCTGTAGGACACCAGAACTTGGTGTGTCTCTTGAGCCCTCACCGACAAAGCGAGGAAAGCACTTGGTTTCCTTGGTAGCGGAGCGGATGAGACAAATTGGCTATGTCGCGCTGATTACACAACAGTTGTGGTCATAGTAGGCACCACCAAATATCCCGATCCATCCCATGCCCACCATATGATCGAAACTTGGAGTGATCATGCATGATGATCAGCTTATTTGATGGAACTGACAACTAAGTACTGTTGTATATCATAGAGTATATAACTAAAACCCAGAAAATGCACCTTAGGTGAATTCGAGTGGGAAAATATCAGTTGTTTGTATATGCTGTAGGAATGAGAAATAAGACATATCTCTGTATTCCATATAGATGGTTTGAGGTATAGTTCAAATGATCTTACATATATATAGACCGAGTTTTTCACAATGTATCTGTCTTTTGTTTGGTAAGCAGTGATTTCGAATCCATGGGCGGTCATATTCTTCACATGTCATTCAGTTATTATTGACTGTCATAAAGACTGTAAATAAATCTGATGCATGCCTTACAAATGTTCATTAACTTTCATCTATAAATAAGTCATCTGCTTACATTACCTCTAATTGCTGTGTCACACCGATGATACAACACTGTAGCTATAGTAGGCACGGCACCAAATATCCTGACGTATCCTACTCCTGCCACCTAACAGTGGACACCAGAACTTGGCATGATCATCATATCAATGCTTGATGATCTGCTTATTTGACCGAACTGAGTGCTTTATATTACTGAGCTCACAAAATCTGCCTAGCTAGGGTTTATTATAGTGGGAACTATGGCGAGCAAAAAGTATGGCGAGCAAACTATGACTGCATGGCTATTACTGAGTGCTTCTGCAAACTATTACTGCAAACTATGACTGCCAATATGACTGCATGGCCAGCTGAGCCACTTTGGCGAACACTGTAACTATGACTGCAAACTATTACTGAGTGCTTCTGCAAGAGTGCAAACTATGGCGAGCAAAAAGTATGTTCCACGCTGCCAATATGACTGCATGGCCAGCTGAGCGACTTTGACAGCTGGATTTGTCGAGGTGGGTACTACTAGCTACAGTCCCTGATGCATCCCAAACCCAATCCTATTTCAGTCGCGAGCATGAGCAGCTTATCCTGATATGTAGGTGGATTTCTCTCTAGTGTATGAAATCTTGATTTGGCACACCACTCTAGGACCACGAAGCATGAATGAATTGTCAAATAGACAATCCCAGGCATATATATTATACAATGGCTTTATAGCTCATCAGTGTCTGGTTGGGTGTAGATGGAGTCTACTATTTTGTAATGTTGGCTGCTGGTGCTCATATATAGTAGTTGATAGCATTAAATTAAAGGGTTCAGCTAGTTTCTGTGAATTCTGTGGACACAGTTATAAAGCCCAACTGAAGCCGCATGACTCGATTCTATCAATCAAACAACCAAAAGTGTGATATCTAATAAAACATTTCCTATTATATTAATAGTAGGTTATTGTATGCAAAATTGCAAATTAATGTCTACAATTATTGATGAATTTTGTTGAGTTGTTTCATAAGCTGACATCATCTTTTGTCTTAGTTTGCTATTCACCAATTACGGCATCTGAGCACACCTTATTATAGATCAATTTTATGATCTTGCAAAGTCAGCTTACCAACGATACATCAGTAGAACAATAGCAAAAATGATTATTGGGGATAAAAACACTTCAATTAAATTGATTATTTCTCGAATGCCACCAAGGAATTCAGTTAACTGGTACCATACAGTGATGAAGCTTTTTGTATAGTATGACAGCAATGTGCCATGCTGATCAAGTTCAAAAAATATAATATTTCAATCAAACAAAAAACTTAGGAACGTCAATAAGGGTGCCGAGGAGTGTTGTTTTTGTTACCCGGGTGGCTTCCTTACCCATCAAGCCATACTTCGAGGACTGCCCAAAGTTGCTCTAATAAATTATTGTCTGGCCAAGCATATTATGTTTCATTTCGCATGAGATATTTCTTCCATTGACATGAAATGAGCACTCGGCAGTTGCACTAGACGGATGCAGAAAACAAAATTTCTGAACATTATTCTTTTCAAGTACTGCACCTGCGCTACAATTTTTAGGTATCTGATTGTATTTCCGCACTTCAGTGCCAAGATCATCACGGCCACTACTTTTTTGTTCTTGCAATCTGTACTAATACTACTCAATTGCAATCTAGTTACTTTACTGTGCAGGCTCCAGCAAATGTGAGCAACCTGCATGCTCTAATGCCGTAATGTCCTGCAGTCGATTGCAGCGTCAAAAGCAGAGTTCCACAAACCTCTATTGTCTTGGATGCATCAAAATCAATAACATTTTTGCATTTCTTTCAGTGGTATATGCAAATCACGGTAATAAAGAAACTGATAAACCATGAGTCCTACTTGCATCCACGGTAGAGTACACAAATTGTGACGTCCCTGACAAAATTTGACCTACAACACAAACCTTGAGAAGGTACTTACTATAGAGATATCACTACCGCCAGCAAAAATTTATACTTGCCTCCTATAAGAAAGATGGATAGGCACAATCAGACTATTTTCTCAACCCCTCAAAGGAAAGACTATTTCCTCGACATATAATACATACTTTACACAAATTGTTTGCAACAGCGTGGATGGCCATGAATATTTTTGTGCCCAGTGTTGAACAAATCTTGATGGAGATCACCAGCTGTTCAAGGAGTGCCCTTCGGTGAGCAGCTGGTGCACTTCGGTCGCGGTACACCTGAACCTAGAGAATTTTTGCCTCTCTTCAAATCTGGACGACTGGTACGTCAGCCTGTGCTCTTCTGGGTCAGGTGCATCTTTGTGGAGAGGGGTCTAGCCACTTAGCTGTCTTAGTGTGTTGGTGAACAGTGGGGAAAGAATGTGATCTGTTTTTGTTTTCTTCCTTTTCGCTCTCCTAGCTAGTGGTCTGCTGGGAACTGCTGTTGTTTTGTGTAAAAATTTGTTGGTCCAAACTCTGTATGGTGCAAACCACATCTCTGCACAAATCCGAGGAAGAACAACATCTTTGAAAAAAATGTATAGTACAATCCACCGCCAAAATCCACCAACTAGCGACTGTACTCTAGTGACCTCCGTTCCAAAAGCAACCGTCAAGCTTCGAGTCGAGATGGATAACATTTGTGATTACAATGTCTCACTACTGGAAACTAAGATTCTCCTGTCTGTGGTAGACTAACCGACAAGAAAATTATGACTTTTCCTGTCGGGTTCTAGATACCGACAGAAAAATATGAAAACCGACAAGGTGTATCATTTTTTCTGTATTTAATTTTCTTGTGTGTCTGCATTTGACCGACAGAAAAATACAGTTCGACCTGGTTTGCTGACTGACTCGTGCAGCCAACTTGGGCTTGGGCTACGTTGGCCTTTTTGCCGACCCAAGAACGTGTGGCTTGTTCCGAGGACATATAAAATCAGCGCCCCAAACTCTAGCGCGCATACTCCGTGAGTCCTTCGCATTCTCTACCACCCGTTCACTATTCTGGCACTCAATAGGCAGTGGCACCCTCCCTTCCTCGGTCACCCGGCGGCGACGCCCTCCCTTCCTTGGCCCCAAGTAGTGGCGCACTACGCTAGGTCAACAAGATAGTGGATCTGTGTCTCCCCGCAACGGTGCGACCACGAGCGGCGGCGCGGGAGGCTAGGGTCGCGACGACGGCAGATCTGGCACCCTCGGCACGTCTCCACCTCGTTCCGGGCCATGCTAACCCTGCCCTTCAGCTCAAGGAATGCTATAGTGGTGGGCTGCGAGCAGTCCTCTCTGGCGCCATAGGCAGGGTGGCTTATGGCGAGTAGCTCATCTCTCCAGCGCCGGCCTCTCATCCCTGTAAGTTCTCCATCTCCTTCTCTTGATTTCATATTTCCTGATCTGATGTCTCTGATTTTTGCTGTTCACATGGTCTGTGTACTGATGACTTCTGCAAGCAGATGTCCGAGCTCATTGTTAGCACGGTGAAGCCCACTCTATTCAACACAGGTAAAGATCTGGTCCCCTAGATCCAATCATGACTTTTTTGGTCTCCATTACCATTTGCATTATGAGCATCAACAGAACATGCATCTAGTCGAGCAACTCCAGCAGTAGCCCCCAAAAAACAAGGCCCCTACTTTTAATTTGGGTGCTCCCCATACTTTTTGGTGCTCTAGTTTTTTGCCTTAACTCCAACAGCAGCATCCAAATTTGGGCGCCTAAACCTATTCTGATGGAGAATGATAGAAGGGACCCACTCATTATTATTATTTTCTTCTTCCTCTTTTTTCTTTCTTTGGGCGCGGACACAATTGGAGGATTGATCCGACAACCCTATGGTGTTGTGCATGTGCAAGAGAAGAGAGAGAGGGAGCGCGCGCTGGGGCTAGAACATGTGATGGAGGATGGGGGTTGTCCTGGGGGAGGAATATGGGTGCCCACCCAAATATGGGGTCTAGAGTAGGGGCCCTGCTGGAGTAATATTTTTAGCCTGAGCACCCATATTTAGCTATTGGTGCTTAAGTAGGGGCTCTACTGGAGTTGCTCTTTGTCGCTTGTGAATCAAGTTACTATGCGGCCAACAAAGATAGAACCATGCAGTCGAGAGGTCAAACAATGCACACTCCCTTGACAATCCTTGAACTCAACAACTTGACTGTGGAAGGGGTGGGTCTCGGTCATGGATGTCATTGCAAGCAAGACGACAATCCTCCCTGCTTCGGTTTTCTCCTGATCGGCCATGGCAATGGATCTCCCCAACCTTGATCCAAGGTTAGGAAGGGTAGTGGAAGTAGAAATCAAGCAGCGCTTCAATCTACCGGGTGCTTCATCTTCCTACAAGCCTAACCCTGAGGCAGTTCGGTTATGGGACCCTAATTTTGCTCGGGCCAAAGATTTCTTACAGTCACCTGCTTGGAACCTCTTCTCTGATATCGAAGAAGTCTCTGAAGGGGTCTAAGTTGGACCTATAGCAAAAGGCTAGCCAACAACACCTTCCAATAGTCAAAAGATAGATAATTGAATAAATGTTCTCGAATATGACCTGGGTGCCACTATTTCTGATCATCACCTCATAGAGGATTTAATTTGGATTTCTTTCAAAGATAGACTTGGGGTGTCTTCCTTCACTAGTATTCATTTTAACCTGCACCAACTTTTGGATAATTCTACTGACCTTTCAAGTTTGTGTAGCCCTTTTACAGTGCATGAGATTGATCAAGTGGTGAACTCTTTACCTACAGACAAAGCTCCTAGGCCTGATGGCTTTAACATAGACATTGTAGAGAAGTGTTGGCCCATTGTTTGTGAGGACTTCTACAATCTTTGTAATGCTTTTCATGATGGGAACATTTGTTGGTAGAGTACAAATGGTTCTTTAATTACTTTGTTTCCCAAACATGATAATACTATAAAGATAACTGATTTCAGGCCAATTTCACTCCTTAACACCTCAGTCAAGATTCTTACAAAAATGTTGGCCAATATACTTCAGTTATGTCTGCCATTTTTTATTCACAAAAATCAATATGGATTTATAATAGCAAGATCCATACAAGATTGTTTGGCCTGGTCTCTGGAGTATGCACACCAATGTCATCACTCAAGAAAGGAGATTATTATTCTAAAGTTGGATTTTGAGAAAGCTTTTTACAAAGAAGAACATCAGCTTATCCTCAAGATTATGGAACACAAAGGCTTTCCTGCAAAGTGGCTACATTGGATCCATTTGATTTTTAACTCAGGAACTTCAATTGTTCTTTTAAATGGAGTCCCAGGGAAAATCTTCCATTGTAAGAGGGGTGTTCGGCAAGGAGACCCCCTTTCCCCTTTACTTTTCATTCTTGCAGCATATTATTTCCAGACTCTATTGAATGCAGCAAGAGATAGAGGTCTTCATTCACTTCCAGTGCACACCAGACAAAACCAAGGCTTCCCAGTGCTCCACTATGTTGATGACACTCTAATTTTCATGGAAGGAGATGCTAGGAAATTCTTCTTCCTAAAAGCTCTTCTAAACTCTTTTGCTGAATCAACAGGGCTCAGAGTCAATTACAGCAAGTCTATGATGGTACCTATTAATGTTGAAGAAAGTAAATTTGAAGTTCTAGCAAACACTTTTGGATGTTCAAAAGGGTCACTACCTTTCACATACCTTGGTTTTCCTATGAGCCTGACTAAGCCAACAGTGGCTGATTTTTGGCCCCTTGTCAACCGATGTGAAAGGCGTCTGTCATGCATTTCATCTCTTCTGAACCAAGCAAGTAGACTTCAGCTAACAAATGCAGTCTTTTCAGCTCTACCTACCTTTGCTATGTGTGCATTTATCTTGCCTAAAACACTCATAAAGCAGATAGATAAGTTTCGTAAGCATTGCCTATGGAGGGGTTTTGATCCAAATAATAGAACTCCTCCCAAAGCAGCTTGGACTCTGGTCTGTGACCTGAAAGAGAATGGAGGTTTAGGTGTGTAAGCCTTCTCCTGAAACATCTGCATAAATTCTTTAATAGATTGGACATCCCCTAGGTACATCTCATCTGGAACAAGTTTTATACAAATGGTCGGCTTCCAAGTATTTCTTGAGTTGGATCCTTTTGGTGGCGTGACATTTTAAATCTCATTAACACTTACAAGAAGCTGACTACTATCGCAGTTGGGAATGGATCCTTTTGTTTTTTCTGGACAGATCATTGGATTAATCCAACTTTGCAAGACTCTTTCCCTGAACTCCATTCTTATGCTATAAGCAAAGTAATCTCGAAGAAATAAATTTGTCAATCTACATCTTTACAGGATCACTTCTTCTTGCCAATGTCTACTGAAGCTGCCCAACAATTTCAGTCTTTGCAGAGTTGTTCCAAATTCACTTCACGATATTGGCCGGGCTTCTGACGGAGCGAAGCGAAGGCTCGTCGCCGGAGGCTTGGGCCGGAGGCTTGGACCGTATGGTATATATACCCTTGCTAGGGTTTCATGGAGACTTGATTCTCTTGTAAGCTGCCATAGGCGTGTAACCCAAAACTCTTGAGATAGTGAGATTGTTGTCGGCTGGTGCCCATGGTTTTTCCCCATCGCATTGAAGGGGTTCTCCACGTAAATCATGTGTCTTCGCTGTGTTTGATTTTTGTTTACTTCATATTACTATACGTCGTTCATAACAAGTGGTACCAGAGCTTTGGTTGCTGTTAGGGTTCATGACGACGTCGATGAAGTTCGATCTTCCGCTGCTGAACTACGACACGCGGTTCTCGCTATGGCAAGTCAAGATGCGGGGGATTCTAGCGTAGACCAATGACTATGATCAGGCGTTGGACAGTTTCAGCAAGAGGAAGGCTGAGTGGACTGCTGAGGAGACTCGCAAGGATCAGAAGGCGCTCGCCCTAATTCAGTTATATCTTCATAATGATATTTTGTAGGAGTGTTTGACGGAGAAAACTGCTGCAGAACTATGGACGAAACTGAAATCGATCTGTATGTCCAAGGATCTAACCAGTAAGATGCAGATGAAGATGAGGCTGTTCACTCTGAAGATGAAGGAGGAGGATTCGGTGATGACCCACCTCGCTCAATTCAAGAAGATCGTGGCCGACCTAGTGTCGATGGAGGTGAAGTATAGTGATGAGGACTTAGATCTTCTACTGTTATGTTCTTTGCCAAATTCGTATGCAAATTTTCATGACACCATACTTTTGAGCCCTGATTCACTAACTTCAAAGGAAGTTTATGAGGCTCTCCAGTCTAAGGAGAAGATGAAAGTCATGGTGCAGAATGATGTCACGTCGTCCTCAAAGGGCGAAGCTTTGCATGTGAGAGGTAGAAGTGAAAACATATCCTCAAATGGGAGAGGCCGTTCAAAGTCCAAGCCGCATGGTAATAAAAAGTTCTATGTTTATTGCAAGCTGAAAAATCATAATGTTGAGGATTGCAGAAAAGTACAGAATAAGGAGAAGAAAAACAAATTGGCTGGTAAGGTCTCTGTTGCTGCTGCTGCTGCTTCTGATGATGATTCTAGAGATTGTTTGGTAGTATTTGCTGGTTGTGTTGCTGGTCATGATGAATGGATTCTTGATTCCGCATGTTCGTTTCATATTTGCACTAACAGAAATTGGTTTAGTTCATATAAGTCTGTGCAGAAAGGGGATGTTGTGCGGATGGGAGATGATAACCCATGTGACATTGTGGGGATTGGATCAGTTCAGATCAAGACTGATGATGGCATGACACGCACGCTGAAAAACATCAGGTATATACCAGGGATGTCCAGAAATCTTATCTCATTGAGCACACTTGATGCAGAAGGTTACAAATATTCCAGTTCAGATGGCGTCCTAAAGGTATCGAAAGGTTCTCTTGTCTGCTTGAAAGGTGATCTTAATTCTGCAAAATTATATGTCTTTAGAGAGTGTACTTTACCTGGTTCTGATTCCACTGTTGCTGCTGTTACAAACGATGAACTTAGTAAAACTGACCTTTGGCACATGCGTTTGGGACATATGAGTCACCATGGTATGGCAGAATTGATGAAGAGAAACCTGCTGGATGGCTACACTTAGAGTAAAATCAAGTTTTGTGAGCATTGCATTTTCGGGAAGCATAAAAGGGTACATTTCAACACTTCTGTTCACACCACAAAAGGTACTCTTGATTATGTTCATACTGATTTATGGGGTCCTTCTAAGAAGCCCTCACTTGGTGGTGCTCGTTATATGCTTACAATTATTGATGATTACTCTAGAAGGGTTTGGCCTTATTTTCTGAAACATAAAGATGATACTTTTGCTGCTTTTAAGAACTGGAAAGTAATGATAGAAAGGCAAACTGAAAGGAAAGTAAAATTGCTTCGTACTGATAATGGTGGAGAATTTTGTTCGGATGCCTTTAATGATTATTGCAGACAGGAAGGCATTGTTAGGCATCACACCATACCCCATACTCCACAACAGAATGATGTCGCTGAACGTATAAACAGGACCATCATATCGAAGGCCCGCTGCATGCTGTCTAATGCAAGGATGAGCAAGCGTTTTTGGGCTGAAGCTGCTAATACTGCCTGCTACTTGATAAACAGGTCGCCTTCTATTCCACTAAATAAGAAAACTCCCATTGAGGTATGGTCTGATACACCTGCTGATTACTCACAGTTGAAAGTCTTTGGATGCACTGCTTATGCTCATGTTGATAATGGAAAATTAGAGCCTAGAGCTGTCAAGTGTCTTTTTCTTGGTAATAGTTCAGGAGTCAAAGGCTACAAATTGTGGAATCCTGAAACAGGAAAGACGTTTATGAGCAGAAATGTTGTATTCAATGAATCTGTGATGTTTACTAATAGTTTAACCTCACATCATGTTCCAGAAAAAGAGTTGCAGCGTATGCGCATGCAGGTGGAGCATGTTGATGATGATACAGGTGTGCAGGTGGAGCCTGTTGATGAGCATGATGACCATGCTAATAATGTTGCTAATGATGCTCATGATGATGTTCAGCAAACTCCTCCTATTTTGCAGCCAGAGGAGGAATTGCCTATTGCTCAACGCAAGTCAAAAAGGACAGCCGCCCCTCCTAAATGTCTCATTGAAGAAGGTAATTTGTCTTACTATGCTTTGAGTTGTGCTGAACAGGTGGAGAATATTCATGAGCCAGCAACCTATAAAGAAGTTGTTCGTTGTGGTGATAGTGAGAATTGGATTTCTGTTATGCATGAGGAGATGCAGTCTCTTGAGAAGAACAACACATGGGAGGTTGTACCTTTGCCTAAACAAAAGAAGACCATCAGCTGAAAATGGATCTTCAAGAGAAAGGAGGGTCTATCTCCAAGCGAGCCTCCAAAATATAAGGCAAGGTTAGTTACTAAAGGCTACAGTCAAATTCCGGGTGTTGACTATAATGATGTATTCTCTCCAGTGGTAAAACACAGTTCATTTCGTACTTTCCTTAGTATTGTTGCTTCACATGATCTTGAGCTTGATCAGTTAGATGTGAAGACTGCGTTTTTGCATGGAGAGCTTCAGGAGGACATATACATGGACCAACCGGAAGGGTTCATAGTGCCTGGCAAGGAAAAATATGTGTGCAAGTTGAAGCGATCCTTGTATGGTTTGAAATAGTCAAGAGGTTTGATTCATTTATGTTGTCACACGGTTTTAAAAGATCTAAATATGATAGCTGTGTTTACATCAAGCATGTCAATGGATCACCTATATATTTGCTGTTATATGTTGATGATATGCTAATTGCTGCCAAGAGTAAGATTGAAATCACTAAGTTAAAAAGGTTGTTGAGTAGTGAGTTTGAAATGAAAGATCTTAGTGCTAAGAAAATTCTTGGTATGGAAATTAGTAGAGAGAGAAAATCCGGTTTGCTATTTCTTAGTCAACAAAATTATATCAAGAAAGTTATTCAGCGTTTCAACATGCAAAATGCTAAGGCTGTTAGTACCCCTATTGCACCTCACTTTAAGTTGTCAGCTGCTCAGTGTCCTAGTACAGATGCAGAGATTGAGTACATGTCAAGGGTTCCTTATTCAAGTGCTGTTGGGTCTTTGATGTATGTCATGGTTTGCTCTCGTCTAGATTTGTCATATGCTATGAGTCTTGTTAGTAGATATATGTCTAATCCTGGCAAAGAACATTGGAGGGCAGTTGAGTGGATTTTTAGGTACCCCAGAGGCACAACAGACTCCTGTTTAAAGTTTGGAAGAACTGATAAGGGGCTTATTGGTTATGTGGATTCTGATTATGTTGCTGATCTGGATAGGCGAAGATCACTTACTGGTTATGTGTTTATTGTTGGCAGTTGTGCTGTGAGTTGGAGGGCTACTTTACAGTGTGTTGTTGCTTTGTCTACTACTGAAGCAGAATATATGGCTATTTGTGAAGCGTGCAAAGAATTAATATGGCTGAAAGGTTTGTCCGCTGAGCTTTGTGGAGATGAATCTTGCATAAGTTTGCACTGTGACACTCAAAGTGCAATTTACCTCACTAAAGATCATATGTTTCATGAGAGAACTAAGCACATAGATATCAAGTATCATTTTGTGCGTGATGTGATTGAAGATGGTAAGCTAAAGGTATGCAAGATTAGTACTCATGATAATCCTACTGATATGATGACAAAGGCAGTTCCTGTTGCTAAGTTTGAGCTATGCTCAAGCTTAGTTGGTTTAATTAGATAGTCCAAGAGACTATGGTTGGCACCAGTGGTTTTCTATCTTTGTTGTGTTCAGAATGAAGGGTTGATTTATGATACAAGATGAATTTGTCTCAAGGTGGAGTTTGTTGGAGTTGTTCCAAATTCACTTCAGGATATTGGCCGGGATTCTGACGGAGCGAAGTGGAGCCCCCCCCCTCGGTACGGTATATATACCCTTGCTAGGGTTTCATGGAGACTTGATTCTCTTGTAAGCCGCCATAGGCGTGTAACCCAAAACTCTTGAGATAGTGAGATTGTTGCCGGCTGGTGCCCGTGGTTTTTCCCCTTCGCATTGAAGGGGTTTTCCACGTAAATCGTGTGTCTTCGCTGTGTTTGATTTTCGTTTACTTCATATTACTATACATCGTTCATAACAATTTTTGAGACATCAGATACTTGGACATACCTATGGAACTCAAATATGTTTTCCTCACGTAAGATCTATTCCCACCTAATGGGGACAAAACAGACTCATAGAGCTTTTCGTTGGTTGTGGAAATGTTGCAGTCAGAACAGAAGAGAAGTCTTTTTTTGGTTATTATTAAAGGATCGTCTGAATACAGCAAACCTTTTGAGAAGAAAGACAATCTTCCTAGAAGATTAGAGTTGTGCAATCTACATATATTCGATAGAAGAAACTTTACAACATCTATTTATGGATTGCCCATTTGCAGCAACAATGTGGAATACATTGGGCCTGAATGTTCACCACACAGATGACCCTCTGGATATTATAGTCTCTTTCAGATATCAGTTGAATGTTCCATTCTTTATGGAAATTATTATTTCGATGTATTGGGCCATTTGGTCAGTACGTAATGATGCAATTTTCAGACACCTGGCACCCTCCATCCAATCTGGGAAGCGTCATTTCAAATTGGACTTTGCCCGAGTTATTCTTAAGGCAAAACAAACTTACAAACCAAGGATTAGTCAGTGGCTAGAAGCCTATGTGTAATTTTTTTATTTTCTTTGTCTCCTAATGTGGAGCTGTATGAACTTTTGAGTTTGCAATAAAAGCTCAGTACGGAGCGATCCCTCCTGTTTAACCTAAAAAAAAATCAAGTTACTATGCTGACTACTATATACCCTGGTACTTAAATTATATGGCACAACCACTGCAGTACAAGAATGAACTAGGTGCTAGATTTATTCTTGCAGATCTAGGGGTAAATATGAGCAAGAAAGAACAACTACAAGAATGAAATGATGAGATATGCGCACTCAGTTTCTGAACAATTCTTAGATTTGATTCTTGATCCAATTTAGTGTAAACAAGAATGGCATTTACCTGTTCTCTATTTATCTAGAGGCTAGATGTACATTTACCTGTTCTCTATTTATCTGATGTTCTGAACATTTACATCTTTCTTGATTTTAATACCACAGTCAGCAGGTGCTCATCTTCAATTCTAAAATCTACAATTGGAGTTGTCTGAGCTTGATTTAACTGAGTTAAGAGACATTTGGACATACACATGGAGCCCCACTAAGTTCTCCTCCTCTAGAGCACACAGAGCTTTATCTGCGAGCTCTCAAACTGAACCAATTTTTAGATGGCTCTAGAAAACAACATGCCAAGGGAATCACAAGATTTTTTTTCTGGCCGACTCTAAGGGACAGGTTAAATACAAGAAACATTATAAGAAGAAGAGGCATGTTTTGAAAAGCAATCAGTGTGTCCTCTGCCATCAATCAGTGGAAGAAACAGTAATGCATCTACTGTTTCACTGCCCTTTTTCAAAAGACTGCTGGGAAAGTCTGAACTTTCAGGTTAATGAGCAAGCATCTCTCACTCAACTCTTTTATGAGTAGAAAACTTCAATGCAATTGGGCTTTGCTCTGGATATCTTCGTCTTAGCTTGCTGGGGGATATGGATAATGAGAAATGATATTATTTTTGGCAACATGAATGCCTCAGTTCAGCAATTCAAGAGACACGTCTTTGAAGAAGCTTCTGCTCTTCGGCTCAGAATCATGGCAGCCTCTCCGCCCAATTAGATTTATGGATTTCTTCCTTTTTGTAACCTTATGGATCTTCTTTCTGTCCTTCTTTGTTCCTTAGCTTCTCTCTTTGTCTTTTTGTTTCTGTTTTCGTGTTGTACCTTTGATCTCTTAATTCTATTAGTTACTCCTATCACAAACAGTAGTGTTGAATTAGATGTGAGGCACCAGCGCGACACCCTCCAGCAGCCACACGTAGAAGTTGGCCGACCTGGCGCTCACGAAGCATGTCATCTTGGCCACCCTGCCGCCACCGTATGCGGCTGGCCGCCAGCGCTGAACCACCCTCTGGAGAGCACCTCACAGCCGATGTCGCTCACGTTCAGCCTGCGCCGCCTCACAGATTCCACGAAGGGAGGGTACTTAGGCGCGGCAGCGCCATTGCCGTGTCCTGGTCCTCTATCGTCATCATCGGAAAGCCTGTGCCATGGTGGACAGCGTGTGAGAAGATCGACAGCGGCAAGGCGTCGGGGACATCAACGAGGAGCTCGTGCGCGACTGGCCATGTGTGGGACTGAGCGATGACGAGCGTGGACCGCGGGAGGTGGACCGTGGACGTGGAGGTGCCAGCAGTAGCATAGGATTATTACTGTTGATCTCGTTATGAAATAGTTGTCTATCTCATTTTTCAAATTATATTTAAATATTATCAACATTTGTAATGCTAATATATTTGTTATGAAATACATTCTATTATTAATATGATCGACTTCCTGTAAAGTGAAATGTGCACTTACTTTAGAAATGAAGAGAGTATAGTTGAGTCTCTTTTGCTTGTCCTAGCACAACTATAAATTTATAAATTTGTACCCATGGGGCGGTTGATGATCTTATTTGATCTAATGGATAAACTAATGTATATGCTATTTTTTCTCCACGACATACCATTTGTTACAGTAACTTTACTCATATATAAACCATTTTTTTCTCGAAATCACTTGGAGTACTACATTAGTTGGACAAAGCGAGTGGCTACAGTGTACCATCAGAGACTTTCATTCAGGCGCTTTTTTTTGTCTCTGTATGAAGACACATGTCAGATTCTTTTCTGTACCGGCTAATGTTAGGAAGGCCCTCTGTTTTAGCACCCTGCACCTGGAAAGAAGAACAGGGGTTCGTCGTGCGATCTTGCTCATAAAAAGAGGGGTTGGGGGAGGGGGGGGGGGGGGGGGGGGGGCGGTCGTGTGATCTGCATCCCATGTCGATCAACTAATCCAACGAAGCCAAAAATCACCTAACAAATGAGCCATGAATGATTATAATCTATGATCAGTTGGCAAATGCAAGTCACTCGGCTGGATCGCTGACAAATGAGCCATGTGTTTGGATGCTGCTTATCAGATCCCAGGCGATGGTAACAGGAGTGAAGTTTGGGTGTTCGAGCCTTGGTCCACTATATATTCTGGTTTTCACCACACCATGTGTGTACAAGTGTGTACTGGCTGGTATCCTGAGCCTTGATCCAATGTTTGTGGCAAGCATGATCAACTGATTTAATTGACTCAATTAATTATTTCATGGCTAAAGTCTACACTATGCTCAGCACCACGAATAGTTTATGTCGTGAGATGGAACAGTTTATATATATACGGTTTGACAACTAGAAACTGGAATAGCCTTCTAGGTGACATTTTTTGTCTACTTTAACATATATGAATGGGAATAGATGCCATAATTGATGACAATTGTTGGCTTACACATGTTGTGAGTGCATGAAAAGATACATTTTGTTTTCACCTTATTTTTGTGAGGGAGATGTAAATAATAAAAGCTTCAAGAAACTGTGCATACCCCTAGTCCTTCATTGCACTGAACCATGACGTCTACTACTACTGCAAAATACAGTCTTTGAAAATTTTCTCTATAGTTTATTACAAGAATGAAAATTTTTATCTATTTAAATGTATATGCATCACTTCAGTAAAAGTGTGAATGTGCAGACGTTTTAGTTATCCTTCGACAATAGTCTATCATGGAGTATGTTAAGTACCCAGATCAAGAACGCAGCAGTCTGCCTAACCCCCTCCAGATTCACCAAATCAGCCGAGGGCTCAGGGGCTCTCGTGCACACCCTCTGGCAAAAAAGGGACGGCTTGGCAGCCAGTAGACGGTGCTCCCCTGAGCATGTCCCCAATATCACGAGGGTGAGCCAAGAAAGGCAAAGCCCCGCTCGGGATGCCTTCGCTCAGGGCTCAGGAGCTTGGCCATGACATGGGGATTCCTGGCCCTGAGAAAGATCTATCTACATCAAATTTGAGGCCAGGGAAGGCCATCGTATCAGTCAGTAGCTTTCACATCCTCACGCTACTCGATCAATTTCTTTCCACATCTGAATACTCATTTTTTTACAGAAGTCTGAAAAGGGACTCAAATGCGACTACAGTATGCATGTATGACCCCGCACGCTTTCATACAACAACCATGGAAGCTTCACAAACACAGCACTCATATTCGACTTGGTCTCTTGAAGTTGCAATTCGTATTTTGTCACACGAGACACAGGAGATGATTCTGGCGGCGGTGCTAGCTGCAGCCGCTCTCATCAGCTTTTCATATAAAGAGAAGTGTGTAATTAATTGCTATGACTTGTGTAGCATATGTATAGTTGCCTGGCTTTGTTCAGTATGTAGCATATAAAATATTTCAATATATCAAAAGTTCACCTCAAATCAGGATCAGTCTACATTGATCGGTCAACTGCACCAAGAAAATGTCGGTTTTTGTTCTTACAGGCCGCTACAGTGATAGCTATGGGTAGTAAGTAGTCACCGGATGCCACTAGTGTGTTTGCTGTAGCCACTCACTACTCTCCTGATGCATCCAAAGCTCATAGTATCCAACTGTTATTGCCAGCGTGATCAACTAATTTGATAGACTGATCCGTTTCATAACCGAAATCCCCATAATGCATGCTCGCCCTCATGAATGCTCTATCTTGCGAGATGGAGCTGTTCGCCACAGACTATATATCATGTGCATGCAGAATTATGTGAAGTACAATAGGCATGCCTTTATTTCACATAAATATTGCCTTCCTGTACTGTAAGCACTGCACCATCATTACAAGAGAAGGTCCACTTTCTTTTCTTATTATTGTAGTGATAAGGGCAGAAAAGAATTTGATCCAACTTCAGTCTCTTGCAGGCATTGAAACCATCACATTTCCATCAAAATTGAGTCTGCATAGACAATTAAGTCCCTCTCCAATTTACTAAGAGAATGTAATTTTCTGTATATTTTAATTTGTATGCATGGTTTCCCTAAAAATGTGAATCAACAAAAACTGTTGCCATCTCAAGTGTCCGTTTGGTAAAAAAAAGTAACATGCATCATGAGCTGATTAGAGGTACGTAGATGCGACAGTATGGACCCATGCTCCATTGATATTTTTTTCAAGCGCCAAGACTATACTCTATTAGGGATGGCAGCAGGCACCGCACACCCAAAACCTGAGAATGAAGGGAGAAACTAGAATTTTTGTCAAACTTTAAGACCATTTGATTTTTTGGAAAACAAGAATTGCATTTTTTTTATTGGGCGGAGCAAGTATTTTCTCTCTACAACATTCGGAGTACTAATACTGAGTAGCATTGCCACCGCCCACCACACTACTTTATTTGAAGAAAGATACCACACTATCTTATTTGGAGAAAGCGAGTGGCTACAGTGTGGCGTATGACTGATTTGTGGTACTGCCATGCAAGTGCCAATTGGGTCCACTCCATCTCCACCGGGCGATTGGAATCATCTTGTTCAAATTATCAATGCTTTGGTGCCAGAGATATTGTCACGAGAGATAAAAACAGTTACGACATGGAATCCATTCTTTTATATCATAGACTTTTAATTCTATGGCTCGTATTGAGTTAAAAATTCAGTCAAGAAAGTTTCATCTTCTGTTTCTAAAAATGTTGTCACATCATCAGATACAGGTAAAACTCTCACTTGAATGACCACAAGATATTTAGAACCAGTTTGCATGGCTTTGGTCCAATTAATAAGGCTCTAGCTCTAAGGACATGTATAACCCATAGATTGGCTTGCTATCTGCAAGTTCTTTCCTTCTCACACACATAGACAACTAAGGCCATTCTCAATGGAGAATATCATGGTGGTTGTTTGCAAGACTACCGAATATGTAAAATTAAATGAAACATAGCCACTCTTTTGGCTGATTTATGGTGCTGTGAGCATGTGCCACTTAGGGGTCCATCTCCATCGACAATATCCGAATCATTGTGTTCAATTATCAATGCTTTGGTAGCTCTAATATTCCACATTGTAGAGATAGAACAGTTACAACATTGAGTCCGTTCTTTTATTTCATAAACATATAGTTTGATGGCTCATTTAGATTGCAAACCTAGTCAATATAGTTGCATCTTCTCTCTTTTTAAAAATATTATCATATCCTAAAAATGCTTATGTGACAAACCTCTTAAATACAATAAAACTCCCACTTAGGTCACAGAAGATATCTAGAGCCAGTCTGCAGGGCTTTTGTCCTAATAAAAAGATTCTAGCTCTAAGGACATGTATAACCCATGTATGGAATACTAATAATAGTGCCAACAACATGCACACTGTTGCCTATGATAATACCATTGGCACTTCTACTTCCTCTATTCTACCATCATACATCTCTGGATACTCTGGTAGTTTCTGTTTGTCCAAGAAAGACACAAGATTTGTGGTCACTCCCTATGCTCTTCAGACCCGCTTCATGGCCACGCTACCAGCGCTATTCTGATAGCCTCTCCGGCCAATGCATCAGCTTACAGTCGACTGCAGCAGGTTCCAGCTACAATCCCGATGCATCCCACACCCTGCGAAAATGGCATTGTGCCGTTCTTGGCGCTACACACCAGCCCACTAGTGTCAACCACCGTAGTTGACTAGAAAGTGCTGCGCGGCCTTGCCGCGCAAGACCAGTATTTGACCTTGAGCGGCTCTTTGTCGTCCTTGGTGTTGCTTTGGCTGTCGACTTGCTGAAGCCCTCGCTGAGTGTCAGTAGATTTATATAGTCTAGGCAAAAGTGGCTTTGGATTAGGCGAAAGACGAATGAGCTGTAAATCAAGAATACAACGATAATCATAATGTCGGGCCAGACCTTGAGATCATGCAAGTATATGTTGCCTCCTACAGAAGGCTATAGTGGCAACCATTTAACAGTAGAACTCCAAGCCAACCAATGCAATTGAATAACTTATTCTCTGGCTGACCATTTAACAGTAGAACTGTGAGCTTGTATTTTCTTGTGTTTTACATTTTAGAATGGGAGCTTGTGTTGTGAACTTCATAGCCAAATGGGAGGTTGTGGCTGCCCCTTTTTTCATCATATTGCGCATTTAGAAGTACTACGTACCTATTTTACTTAAAAGTGTTCGTTTGAACCATAGCATTCTGAAAAACTGCATGGCATGTGTTTGAACCTACAAATAAGAAGCAAATAAGTAACTAAAATTGTGGACTTCAAATCTCAAATTAGTTAGCACTTGCAACGAATATTGCAAACTCCTGCGTAAGCATTAGCAAAACCAAATTCTTTTTGGGCAATAGGCCACAAACTGTAAACACATATTGGTCTGCAAAGGCCAAATGGATGAATACAGACCTCTGAACTCTGATGCCTCTATTGTCAAGAATCAGAATACACAGGACAACAGCTGAGAAGGCAGATGAAAATGTTGCATATTGCAACGGCACACATCCTTATTCCCCATTGAATGAATATTTTTTCTAACTTTAGAATCTAATATGCAATGGGCTTCTCAAACAAAAATTCTGCAACCCCAAATTGTCACATGCATGCATTTCTGAAGTAGAAAATCACATAAAACTTACAGGTTTGGAATTATTATGAGACTGATTTTGTTCTTTGGTTCTATTTCTAGAAATAGTTTCCCCAATTCTGGATCTAACGAAATGGCTCTTGGAAGAATGGCACAAACTGACAGACATGATCTCCTTGTGCCTTTTGTGGCTTTAGCACCTGGAAGGTCCAGGTTGAGCAGCTTCATGGCTGTGTCCGCATGCCTGTTGCTTGACCGTGCCCTTTCACCCTTCAGCCATCTTCACTTTTCACGGGCAATTCATCAAGCACACCGTGTGCAGGCATTGCTCAGTAGCAGTGCGAGTGTTTTGCCGGCTCCCCTCGTTGGACCAATCCGCTGCTTCACCAACGTTAGCTGAAGGAAGTACTGGAGGCAGTGGACCTATGCCTTCTTTACCAACGACGATGGCCATCGGGTGAGCGTCACCAACGAGGCAGTGACCGCCGCGGTTGCGAGGAGGAGGGGGAGCAGCGGCCTCGAGGGCTACGAGGCAGGTGGCGGTTGTCGCGCACCGGCCAGATGCACTGCGGCATGACTTCGATAGCAGGGGGCACGCTCCAGGACCACGCCCACTTGTGGTGGCTGCAGCTGCCTTGCGTGTGCCCGCCGCCAGCTCTGGGGTCGCTGGAGCCGCACCGCCGGCCGCGTCGGGGTCTCAGGGGCAGCCGAGGCCCCCGCCCACGCCAGGATGTCCGGGGCTGCCGCGCCCGCACCCGCCTGCGCCAGGGTCACTGGAGCCGCTGGGGCCCTACCCGCGCCTCGAGAAGGAGGGAGGTGCGGGGGCAGCGGGCGGACTTGAGGAGGGTGCCATGGACGGCATGGCAGGGGCGCAGGCGGAGGCAGCAGGGCAGAGGACCGGCTGCAAGCGACTGGCCTGGGGTCGTGACCGTGGGACGGGAGAAGGGAGCCGGCGAGGCGGGGCCCGCGCGGGACGCTTGCCGGCACACGCTTCACTCCTGGGTGTCCGGGCCACGGTGTCAGGCCTAGCATCCCCTTGACCATTCATTCCCAATCTGACGGCCTAGCTTTTAGTGTTGACGTGGCCCAATGGAAAGGACGGGAATGGTGCACGAATTGTATTTAGAGATACCTTTTTTTTTGACAAAATGTCTTCCCTGCTTTTATATTTCAAAAAGCAATGAACGGTTCAGGTTCATACAGTTTTAGCCACATAAGCGCACGCACAAAAGCACACCGTCTAATCCCAAGGCTTATTACAAAACACCGACAACTTCTAAATCACTTCTGACAGCTGCTGAAGACTGAAACTCCGATGGAACCAGTTGTGATGATGTAGCCGTTCCCATCTCCTCCTTCCATTCGATCTGTGTCGGGCGCCTTGACAATTCTTCCATCTTGATGATCAGCCCTTCCAGCACCACTGCAACCTCCTGCTTAAACAGCGAAAGCCAACCCCTTAACATCTTTGCAATTCTGATCATGCACCATCCTCATACCTGTCCACACCATTCCCTGAAAACAAATTTCATTTCTTAACTTCCACAAGGACCACAAAATAGCAGAAGAAATCACATTAGCAATAAAAAATATCTTGTTAGCGACCCACAATCTAGCTATAGATTCATAGTCAGAACCGATGTTCACATCTATCACCTCAGTAACTACTTTCCAAACATTCACTGCTACACAGCAGTCAAAGAATAAATGGGTAATGGATTCAAGCTCATTACAGAACAAGCAAGTGGGATCAGAAACATCACTTCTCTTTTTTAAATTGTCCCTCGTAAAAATTCTGTTGTGACTTGTGAGACAACAACCACAGGAAGAACTGTACTCTAGGTGGAATAACCAACTTCCACACAGCATGGGTATAAACCGGAAACACACCTCTATAGTTGGACTGCATACGTTCCATTCGAGGTATAAGTTCACATTATTTAATCATCATCGTCATTGACGATGGTACCCTCTATTACACTACAGAGGTCCCACCACAAGGTCATAATAAGAGCCTCGGATATATTCCTTCTAAACATGAGCATAAGCTCATTCCCATCCCAGAGCTGGCTTATAGTGTTACCATGCTGCTCATTAATCACATACAGTGAACATGATCGCCAAACTTGTATTATTTTCAACCCATTGGTCCTCCCAGAACCTTAGCTTCTTCTCATTGCCTATTACCCACCTGATGCCCATATGGGCTTCTTGAGCTTCACAATCATGTTAGGATCACTGGTCTGAGAACCCCTTTCTAGAAAGGGGAGGATCCCAGGTCTGGGCAGCAAAACATGTTAGGATCACTGGTTTTGTACATAAAATCTACAATTTTGACCCAAAAAGCAATCTTATGAAGCTGGTATTTAAAGATCCAAGAAGTTAGCAAAGCAAAGTTTAGGCGTCTCAAATCTTGGATAACTAGGAAATGTACCATATGAGAATTCATCATTTTGATAGCCCACTTAGGGAATTTTATAATAGGCAGCAAAATAAATTGCAATACTCTAGCCAGACAACCTTTAAGTAAAACAAGCCTACTAGCATAGGATAAAAGCCTACCCCTCCAACCTGTGATCCTTTTGATAATTTTGTCCACCACAGGTTGGAGGTCTTTCCTTCTCAGCTTATTATAAAGAAGGGGAACCCCCAAGTATCTCCTACAACTAAAAAGACTAAAGAGTGGACATCGTTTTGGTGCGACATTCTCCCCTCCCGCTTTCGTCCTGCCTCCCGCGAACGTCGTCCCGCGCGGCCCGCTCAATCCTCGCGCCCCCCGCTCTCCTTCCATCCTCTCCAGGACGCGCGGATCCGCGCCCCCTCGCCCGCCTTCTCCTTCACGCAGATCGCCCGCCCCCCTCGACGAATCCTCCACGCAGACCTCGCTCGCCTCCTCCTCGGCGCCCCCTCGCCCTCCTCCTCCTCCACGCAGATCAGGTCGCGCGGACCTCGCCCGCCTCCTCCTCGGCGCCCCCTCGCCCACCTCCTCCTCCACGCAGATCAGGACGCGCGGATCCGCGCGACGCAGACCTCGCCCGCCTCCTCCTCCACACAGATCAGGACGCGCGGATCCGCGCGACGCAGACCTCGCCCGCCTCCTCCTCGGCGCCCCCTCGCCCTCCTCCTCCTCCTCCGGCATCTCTTTCCTTCCCTGCGTTCGCATTTCCTGCCTCTGCGGAATCGAGCCCCCCTTCCTCTGCGACGACGCCGCAACCCAGCTCGCCGCTGCGTCATCTCATTCCTTCCCCACGTTCGGATTTCCTGCCTCAACGCCATCGAGGCCTCCCTTCTCCGGTCCTCTGCGACGACGCGGGACTTCGGCAACATGGGGAACGACACGCCCGCTGCCGCCCTGTGCGGCCTCACACCGGAGGAGCTCATGACGGAGCAGCAGCGGAGCGGCACTATCGGGGAGCCCCCGCAGGCAGTGGTGGAGCACGGCGAGGACGAGGTCCTCCGAGAGCGGGAGCGGCTCGAGGACGAACTCCTCCAAGAGCAGGAATCCTATTGGCCATGCGATGGCCGATGGGGGCGAACACCGCCGCTGCATCGACATGCGACGACCGGGGGGCACTGATGCTACCACGTCCCTGACGAGCGGGCTGCCATAGGGGTGGGCAATGGCACAAGAAGCCTACAGCGACGACAACTGCAAGATTTCTAAGCTGGTCCTGCCATTGAAGATTCTCTGCCTGCGTCAAATCATGTGAGTCTCTGGTGGGTTGTGTTTCTTTTATTTTGTTGAATTTCTGCTTAATTTCTTATGATTTTTTGTGTTGCCCAGTGTGTTCTTTGGAGATCTTTACCTCCCAAATCCTTCCCTGGTTGAAGGATTGATCATGGTTTTGCTTCACAGTGCAGCTGCTGGTAGTTAGAGGTTAGTGTCAGGTCTCCGAACTTGGAGAACTCCTGAAAGTTGGTATGATCTCAACTCCTACCGGTGTCTATCAGTTCGTGTCTAATAGCTCCTAGGAGGACATGATGAAACCTTTTCATTTTCTGATTTTCTTGCAGCTGCCCTAGAGCATGCATCGCACTCTATCTTGCTGTTGCTTTGGCCTAATATAGTCACACCTCATCTGAATATCTGATCACATTATTTACATGCTTGCATTCACATGTGCAGATACATATGTGAAACAGAAACCATCGGAGATGTACAATTTTAAAATTTTGAAATGGCACATGCTGATGCAGGTTAATTCCGATGATCCTATCCATTAGGGGGGCGGGTTGGGAGGAACGGCGGCGCTCGACGGCTGGTGGGGGCTCTCCGGTGGATTTCGCCGGATAAAAAGTAGGAGAATCTGATCGGATATCTCCGGTGAGTCCTTTCCCCTAGATTTCGCGTCGTTTCCCCCTCCCTTCCTCTCTGTTTTCCTTCTCTCGCGGGGCTGGGGATGGTGACTGTGGGGTCTGACAGCGAGAGACCCTCCACGGCGGAGGCCTGTCGCCGCCGGGATGTTTGGCGGTTACAGAACATTGCTGATTCCTCAACTAATCATGGGAGATTGGTGAAGAATGGGGAGCCAATTTCACCTCACAGTGCTTGCCTATTCTCTGAACAGGAGCACTGGCCTACAATTGAACAGGGGAATCGGGTGGGCAAGGGCGCCCATCGCAGATTAACCATGGTGCCTGGACAAATTTCGAAGTGGATTCAGGATGATTCTGGGTACTGTCCATCTACGAAAGGAGGCAGGCATTTGGCTCGTTCACAGATAGCTAATGATATCAAGTGCAATTTGTTCAGTTCTCGGGATGCAGAGTCTGAGCTTAAGGACTTGGCCCAGGCTTGTGATAGGTTGGAGGTTTCCATTGACAGGATGTCGGCTCTTGGATATCCAAAAGTTCAGGAACATGCGAAGCTCCCTGTTGCAGCAATGGCGTCGGGTTTTGCCTGCACAGAGCGGGAGGAGGCAGAAAAATGTGGGAGAATAACTGGGGATCAGAATATGGAGTTGGGCTGGGATTATCGCTTCGACCACTCTTGGACCCCTGATGGGCCTGGGCCGGGGCTATATTGGATTCCCAAAGGAAGACTTACACTTGATGTGCTTTATCCAGCTCGTCCAGGAGATAGAGATAGACACAATTCTCGCAGAGTTAGGGTTCTACCACCGCCGCATACTCTTCCCCTCACCTTTGCTCAAGCTGTTTCTGGGACTGGTATGAATCTTACCAGGAACTCTGGTAAACGTAGGCAGGATGAGTGGATGGAGGAGGATGACCTGCTGGGTGAGGACTTGGGGGAACAAGATCTGCGCCACCAATTGATGAGGACTGGAGGTAGGGGTGCGGGAGCTCCAGAAAGGGGGGGTTTCAAAGGCCGGAGAATGGAGATATTTGGTGGTCAGAATAGATATCAAGGTGATAGAGATAAGGAGAGATTTAGGGAGATTCAAAACCAGACCCCTTCCTACTTTGGACGAGGAGAAGCTACAAGAATTCCTAACCAGCAAGGGAGCTGGGGTGGTTTCCCTCAACACACTTGGAGCAATACACACAATATTCGTCACCAGAACCAACATGGAAGCTGGAATCGTGGAGAGAGATGGTCCAAAAGTGATCTGGGAAGTGATGGCCCCCGGGACAAAGGAGCTAGGCAGGCTGAAGGTATGAAATCTAACAAACCTACTGAGATTAAGTGCTTTAGATGTCTGGGCTCGGGTCATCATCAGTCTGAGTGTAATGAAGAGCCAGTTTGTTACAAATGTAAGCTTAGGGGACACATGGCAGTGGATTGTAATGCTTTTGGTGGCAAGAAGCTACAGATGTTTGGTTTTGGTATTCCAGGGCAGGGTTTTTATTCTTTTAACATTCCTGAAACTAAAGCCAAGGAGGCTGCTGCTACTGGTATTATCACTATCTTAGAAGGGGATGCTTCTGAAGAAAAGCTTGACAGAGAATTAAACCACTTGGTTCAAGGAGACTGGGATTTTAAAGTCAGGAAAATGGACCTTCAAGAGTATTTAGTTATCTTTCCTGACAACAAATCATTGGAAACATTTTCTAGACTCACCTGCTTGGAAATGTCTCTATTTGGCCTGAAAAGTAAAATTGAGAAATCTTCTATTAATCCAGCGGTTTCCTCTATTCTGCAAACAGTATGGATCAAGATACACAATGTTCCAGGATTTGCTAGAGATGTGGAAACAGTTAAGGAAATCACTAATCTTGTGGCTGAACCACTGGTGGTAGATGAGTTGAGTCTGATTAGAGACGAACCGGTGAGGGTGAAGGGGAGATGTAGGAACCCATCAGCTGTAAAAGGATATATTGAGTATTTCTTCAATGGAGAAGGTATTAATCTGAAATTTGAGGTGGAGGATTCCCAAGGGGGGACAAAAGGAGGAAAAGGTGGACCTCCTAGACCACCTGGTCCGAGTAAACCTAGTGACTTTCATGACAAAGATCCTGATAACCACCACAAGGGAGACAAAGGTCGGAAATCGAGCAGTAAGTTTGATAGGATGGGGAAGATTGATAAAGAGGGAGACACTTATCAAGATGACTCCATGGAGGAGTTAGTTGAACCAGAGTTTTTGGGAGTCACTAATACTCAGAGTACAGAAGACAGGGGTGTTCCTTTAGCAGCTTTTCACCCTGATATTGGATTACTGCAGATTGATAACAATCAGCCCAGAATTAAGGAAGGAGCAGAAAGCTATCCTGTCACATTGGAGAAACAAGGGGACAAATTCGGGTCTGGATTTGTGCTTGAAGACCAGAGGAAAGACACTGTAGTTGTTCCAGTACCCTCAGATTCTCAGTTTATTGTGCATGGTACTGATGGTCCTTTTTTGATGGAGAAATCAAATTGGCCGAATCTGAAGATAACTGAGGTACAACATGAAGAGTCTCCAATGGAATCTTTAACTCAAGAAAATGTTTTTTCCCCAGAGTGTGGACTTAACAATGAATCTTTTGTGGAACATAAGTCCCCCCAAGCTATAAGGAAAGGTGGGGGTGAAATGGAAGGGGAGGATCTGATGGATGTGATTTCATGCCAAAGTAAAGATTCTGATTTGGAGGAGAACAGCCAGGGGTGGCAGCCTTCCAAGTCCAAAAAACCAAAAAAGCATATGAAGAATCGAGTTGTGGTTGCTTCGAGGACTAGCAGCAGGATTTCAAGGGATGAGATTCCTATTGCTGAGAAGGCCTCAAGGAGAGCTATGGAGAGGAACAACATTTCAGGTATAACTTCTAAAAATCCTTTTACTGTTCTAAATAACACTGCAAATGCGGCTTTAGCTTCTGTTATTAGTGACTTGGATATAGATATAGGGAATGTGGATGAACAACTAGATGTTTTTAAATTAGAAGAATTGGCTAGAGTGGCTATAGCAGAGGCTAGATATAAAACCTTTCTAGAATCACAGAAAGCTAAGGATGTCCCACAGGGGGGTGATTTTGAGGATCTAACCATGGAGGTTATTTCTAATCAAAACAGGGAGTGTTCTGACTTTCTCTCCAAGGGAGGAGAACTGTTAGGCAATCCTGCAGATGATCAAGATGTGATTACTTCAACAAAACAAAATGAAGATTCTATTTTGGAATGCTAGGGGGGTTGGGAAATCTCATAGGAGCAGTGCCGGCCCTAGGGGGAGGGCAGGAGGTGCGACGGCCGAGGGCCCTCGCGAGATAGGGGCCTAAACCTAGGTATATAATACAATATACTCTTTAGTTATAATCTTTATTTATTAGTATATACATATACATGGTGCAATGATTTATCATAAAAAAATCGTGAGCCAAAAGGAGTCAAGTCACCAATGCTCATACACGAGTTGCCACACATAGCGATCATGAGTCGCGATTTCTAGACTTTTGGTGACACGGCGAGACCGCGAGAAGAGACGCAGCGGCATCAGCGACACATTCACCAGTTCACCACGCCATCACGAGCTGCAGTGGATAATACCAAAACCTCTGCACCCGAGTTCTAGCCTTCCAAACTCCAAACGATAGCGGCGACCAGCTGGCAGGGCTCGACGAGGACTACGACATGTGATCTTTGTTATTTCCTTCTACCCTTTTATTTTTTGTGATTTGTGAATCTTAGTTGTTTATGTCCCAATTGTCTAGGCACTAGTTTTTTTTATTCAATTTTTGTCTAGTACTTTATACTCATATAGTTATATTTTTCTTGTAATTTAGGTTAGGTGTTAGAATTTGAGAATGTTACCTAAGAAACAATTGTCAAGGACCATGAAAAGAAAATGAAAAAGATAAGAAGAGCAGTTTGTCTATATATGACTGGATTTGCTTTCCTTTTACGAAAAAAATAACTTATATTATTATAAAATTTTATAGTTTAGGGGTCATCGCAATGTATTCGCCAGAGGGCCTTAAAATTTGTAGGACCGGCACTGCATAGGAGGAAACTAGTTGCTAACCATGTTACACAGGAGGACCTAGATGTTGTAGCTCTCCAGGAAACTATTAAACAGGATTTTGCTGATGGGGAGTTGAAGGAAATGGCAGGGAACAAAGCCATGGTGTGGCATTGGATTCCTGCCAAAGGCCACTCTGGAGGTTTGGCTGTAGGTGTTAATTCTGACATTTGTGAAATTGAAGATACTAAATATCTACAATACAGCTTGTGGATTCTTATTAGAAACAGGTTGAGTAATTTTAGATTTTGGGTGGTAGACATATATGGTCCAGCTCAACACGACCGTTCTGAGGATTTTATTCTGGAATTATCTGATAATTGTGATAGGGAGAACCTACCTGTGGTGTTGGGTGGGGACTTTAACCTCATTAGGAATAATAATGAGAGAAATAAAGGTCAAGGTGACCAAAGATTGATGGATGTTTTCAACAATTTTATTGGGAGATTTCACCTGAGAGAAATTTTTGTGGCCGGTTCTAAATTCACGTGGTCTAACAAACAAAAGGATCCGACTCTAATCAAATTAGATCGTATTTTAGTCTCTGATAGCTGGGAGTTTAAGTTTCCTAATTGTCGGGCTTGGTCAAAAGCCAGGGTTGGCTCTGACCATTGTCCCTTGATTCTTGATTCTTGATTCTGGGGAAGTTGGCAATACTAGAGCGTCCTATTTTTCCTTCAATGAGCAATGGCTGCTGCAAGAGGGTTTTGGTGAGATGGTTCAAGATAGATGGAGGTGGATCAGGGGTGCTTATTTATATTCAGACTATTCTTTGGATATTTGGCATGGGTGCCTGCTTAAACTTAGACAATTTCTTAGAGGATGGAACCTGAAATGGAAAGGTGCTCAAAGGGCCAATAAAGATTGTATTACTAAGAGGATACAAGAGCTGGACATTGTTGCTGAGGATAGACTTCTTTCTATGGAGGAATGGAATGAAAGAATAAGGCTAGAAGATGAACTGGATAGTTTCATCAGACTAGAGGAAATTTATTGGAAACAAAGATCAGGCCAGAAATGGGTTCTGGAAGGGGATGCTAATACTAACTTCTTTCATCAATTTGCTAATGGTAGGAGAAGGAAAAATACTATTGTTTCTTTGGACTCTGATCAAGGAGAGATCAGGGGACAGAAGGAGATCACAGATCATATAGTACAATATTATAAAAATCTGTTTGGCAATAGTCAGCCATGTCAGATGAAGCTGAACTCCAACTTTTGGCCACATCGTTATGTTCTATCTGAGGTTGATAGCACTTATATGGTGAGGAATTTTGAAATAGAGGAGATTAAAGATGTCATCATGGAGATGAGAATTAATTCGGCTCCTGGACCTAATGGCTTTGGAGTTTCTTTCTTTAGGAGTTTCTGGGAATCTCTTAAAAAAGAAATCTGTGCCTTATTTGATGATCTACATAAGGGGCGCTTAGACATTAAGAGACTAAACTATGGAGTAATTACTCTAGTGCCTAAGGTCAAGGAGGCCAACACTATAAAACAGTATAGACCCATCTGCTTGCTTAATGTGGATTATAAATGGATTACCAAAGCTTTGACTAACAGACTAGTCCCTATTGCCAAACATATTATTAACCCCAACCAAACGGGCTTTGTTAAAGGTAGAAATATTCTTGAAGGGGTAGTAATTCTGCATGAAGTTTTACACGATTTAAGGAAATCCAAGGCCCAAGGGGTGATTCTCAAAATTGATTTTGAAAAAGCTTATGACCGTGTGCGGTGGGATTTTTTGGAGCAAGTGATGGTGGGAAGGAATTTCCATCCTAAGTGGGTTGCTTGGATTATGGATACTGTTCGAGGTGGGAAAGTGTGCATCAATGTGAATGGTGAGAGAAGCAATTATTTTAGGACCTATAGAGGGTTAAGACAAGGAGATCCCCTTTCCCCTCTTCTTTTCAACCTGGTAGCTGATGTTCTGGGGGTTATGCTTAATAAAGCTGTGAGTAAAGGCCATATTAAAGGTGTCCTAGAATATCTTATCCCAGGGGGGATTTCCCATATCCAATATGCTGATGATACTGTCATCATGATTGATGGGTCAGACCAATCTGTTACAAACCTTAAGCTTATTCTATATTGCTTCGAATGGCTGACTGGTCTTAAGATAAACTATCACAAAAGTGAAGTTTTCGTTTTTGGTTATCCCCAACTGGAAAAAGAAAGGATTGCGAATATGTTAGACTGCGCTTTAGGGGACCTTCCTCTCAAATATCTTGGTATCCCAATTAGTGATCATCACCTAGGCATGGGGGCCTTTGAACCTGTTTTCCAGAAGATGCTCAAGAGATTAGATCCTTAGAAAGGCAAACATCTTACTTCAGGAGGGAGACAGATTCTCACCAACTCTTGCCTTAGTAGTATTCCTCTTTACTGCATGGGTTTTTACTGGTTGGTGGATGGAGCTCACAAAAAGATGGATGGCATTAGAGCGTCTTTCCTTTGGCAAGGTGCGGATGGAAAATTTAAGTACCACATGGCTAAGTGGGAAATGATTAGCAAACCTAAAGACCAAGGTGGTCTAGGGATAATCAATACTAGAATAATGAATGATTGTTTACTGGTAAAATGGATTTGGAAAATCCTGCAGGAACCTGATGAGCTATGGTTTAAACTCATTAAAGCCAAATACCTTGATGGTTGTAATTTTTTCTCTGCCCAAAGGAAGGGAAGTTCACAATTTTGGCAGGGGCTTCACAAAGTTAAACATCTTTTCAAGTGGGGGGCAATTTTCAAAGTAAGAAATGGTCTAAATTGTAGGTTTTGGCAGGATTGCTGGTTATTGGATGTGCCTCTAAAAGTTGCGTATGAGGATCTTTTCATACTGGCTAGGGATCCTGAAGTAATAGTTGCTGATTGCTGGGCAGATAATGATTGGTGGGTGGATTTTAAAAGAACTTTATCTGTTAAGGATTTTGAAAGGTGGTCTGAACTCAAGGAAGAGCTTAATAAGATCACCTTAGAGGAGGACAATTCAGATATTGTTACATGGGCCCTGGAAGGCAAGGGCGGCTTTTCTACCAAGTCCCTTTATAGGTTTTTAACTGATGGAGGTATGCCTAGTAGGGTGGCGGGATATATTTGGAAGTGTAGGGTCCCGATGAAGATAAAATTCTTTTTGTGGCAAATTTTCAATAACAAATTACAATGTGCTGTCAGCTTGGTTAAAAGGGGTTGGAGAGGGGGTGATTCTTGCTGTCTAGGGGATGGGAGTGAATCTGTGAACCATATCTTCTTTGGGTGCTGCGTGGCCAGGATGGTCTGGGGTTTTCTCCAGGAAATCTTTAAGTGGAATAATTACCCGACCTCTCTTAAAGATTTTTCTGAATCTTGGACTCAAGGCAAGGGGCCTTTACCTACTAAGTTCATTTTGTTTGTCTTTGCAGGTTTCGCTTGGGCCATCTGGATCAACAGAAACAGGATGGCTATTCAGCATGAGTTTCCAAAGTATCCCTCTGACATCATATACTCTGCTGTAACATTTATGCAGAAATGGAGTATTCTGCCTAAGGAAGATGATTGGGCTCGAGTCAAGCAAGTGAAAGACGACATCATGCTATGGATTGGAGATTTCAAGCCCACGGTGTTCAGCTCTACTGATGTCGTTGAAATCTAGTGGCTGGTTTAGCTTTTGCTTACCTCTTTGTGTTGCTGAGTAACTGGTGTTCCCAGTAGTTCTGTTGGTTTTGGACGGTTGTTCAAACTTCAAACTCTGTATGCTATGCTTTCTTAAAAGCAGAGGCTTCCCCTCCTTTAAAAAAAAAAATGATCCTATCCATTAGAATTGACATACATTTGTATTTATGATCTTATCTGTTACAAAGAAGTTTGTGATTATTTTTTTTATTCTGAAAAAAAGAAGATCCTATTGCTTTTTGGAAACTACGGTTAGGTGACTTTACTGCAAGTGATATACAACCTTTCGTTTTATCTCCTAGATTGGAGCTTTATTTAAGATAAATGATGGTCATGTCAATAATAAGAAAGCAAGCCTAGACCAAGCCTGCAGTGGGATGGATATATGGATAGGTAGGTTTTAGAGATTAATCATTTCTATGCATAGCCATTTTGTATCTGATCACAGGTGCAGAAGACTTCTTAGTACTTGCCAATATGATGTTCACAAATAAATTCAGAGTTTGGTTAATCATAGTTTAGGTTCTAATAAAGCTACAGTCCTGCCCCAAGCATGCATTAGTCACTTCACTTATATATCTATAATGGTCCTTATGGCTGCACAACATAAATTTGGCATCCCTATTTAGACACAAGTTTAAGTCCTTGATGACTTCTACATTTTTTGATATCTAGAGGTCATATCTAGAGGCGACGACTACTATTGCTGCTGCACAAACAGCCTGTGGCTATGTCCTTCTGTTCAATACGACATGTCATAGTACAACAAATAATTTGACACTATTGCTCTTAATATTTGAGTTTGGAATGTGGAAGTGTGTTCTACTTTTTTTTGGCAAAATAGATTTACTGCATTCTTTCTAGAATGCGGCATCTCAGTTCACCTAACACTTCTTGAAATATATTAATTATTATTTAAATAAAATGATATGGTGGATAAATATTAAATATAAATGACGTGCTGTCCAGCATGTATTTGTACATATATTTGTAAAAATTAGGAGCTTGAGAAGAAAGAAAATCTGCAGCAAGCTGCAGTTTTGTGCTCAGAGATAGAGATGACAGTGGCCTAGGTCGTTGCGTGTGTGTATAGATAGCAGCAGGGGAAGATGAGATGTGTTAGCTGCTGCCATTGTAGGATCATGGGAGCATGGGGTGTGGCTTCTTGCTGCTGCAAGAGTTGTGCTATGTACTACTGGAACTTTTTGCTGCATAACAACAATGTCCTTCTAAAAGGTAGGGAACATTAAATTTGTGTGATATATTTCTTTGATGATTGCTGGTGTGTTTCCCAGTAGAATGCATAGGATATCCAAACACATTTAGATGTCATGTCATCAGTGCTGAACAACTATCTAAATTGTCAATTGCAATTGACAAATTAGGAAACCAGTAAAGTACTTCGAGTATGATTGAGTTGTGTAGGACCTTGATTTTTTAGGCTGTGTGCTCTATTAATAATATGCAATTTATAATGTGTACACTGAATCAACATACTGTGACTGAATGGTTTCTACTATTTTAGTCAGCTGTCCATTATTTGTCCTGTATTCAGAAATTTGGTATATTGGTTGCAGACTATATGAAATAATGCCTTAGATAAGCTGGGAGTTGTTTAGCCAATTCAATTAACATGTGAATTATTGAACTGCATAATTTATCTGCCTTTTGAAATCTTCCATTTGTGTTTGCAAGCTGACACCACTCACATATATTTCATCATCAGTAAGTTATTTCAGTTGCTCCACCATCTCTCCAGTTACCTAATATGAATTGTATTTGTCATCATTACACAATTTAATACATCTCTGATAAGCATCAAGGCTGTCGCTTGCCATCAAGGCGTTGGTTACCAGAATGCAGTCCTACAAATATTGGCACTCCATTTGCAGGTAAATTCTATGACTACAGGATAATTGACAAATATTGTCCTTTAGATCTGGCAGCTTTGCAACAGAGTAGTGGCAGCCATGGCTTGTCCAACTTTCTGAAATCAGCATACTACTGAGCATCGGATCTATATGTATCGTCAATGAAAATCCTTTTAACATTACATGGGTTTACTCCTGAAGTTTCATAGAATCCATAGATATATTTTTTTTGTTTAAGCAAAATATAAAGATCTCCGAATCACGAGTCACCATAATCTTGTCTTGTGATAATATGGACTTGCTACTGCTTTGGTACACTATATTTTACCCCAATTATATGTGCATTAGTTATTACCATGCATGAAGCTCAGAAGTACTATTCTTTGAAATAACACTGGAAACACTGATTTTAGTACAAGGACAGAATTATATAGTACTAATTTGTACCTTGAAGTACAAAACTGGAAACAATGTTAGGCTTGGACCATTCTTAATGGCACAGAAAGATAGAAACATGTATCAATTATTTTTACAAAAAATCCTTGCAGGGAGGAGTCACCTCAGTTATTTTCATGTTGTGTGGGATGAGAAAAAAATTACCATTCATTGACGATGATTATAAAGCTCAGCTATGATGTTCTATAGGTAACTTAATCTCCTTAATTTTTGACCAACTGAATTGGTGAAATACATTACAACAGAGAATGCCAAATTCTTCAAGCTCTTCATTTAATTGTTTCCTATGTTTCTTGACCTGCAGGTATGTACAAACCTTGAGAAGATGAGAGAGAAGATGGTGAAGGAGGGACAGGAGGTGAGCTATCACATGTGGGCAGAGGCAGATGGAGTTGATGAGGCAGAGCTGAAGAGCAAGCTGCAAGCAGGTTACTGCTGAGAGAGGCTGCTGGTGCTTGTTCCATTTGGTTTAGTGGTTATAGATCATTTTTTTTGGTGTATGTCCAACATCTGGTCCTTAATTGTTGAGACATCCTCACTACAGTAACAATCTGGTTGTTAAAAAAACTAATCAATATCAATCTTTATCTTTGAGAAGTTTTGTAGACAATTTCAATTCCTTTGAGGCTCATCTATTAGACGTTTTAATTCATGAAAGACAATAGGAATCAGATACTAGACAAGAAATGGTGGGAAATGCAGGAGCAATGGTCACCAAGTTGCTTCATCACTTACAGTTGGACAAGTTGGTTAAAGAGAAACTTGTAATCAGGGTCAGTAGATATCTTACTCTACAATATATTTCTAATTAGCTACTGACATCAAAGATAAGGATCCATGGATAGGAATTTCTCTGGTGTAATTTTTTTTCTTTTAGTTAGTTGTATAAATCTGCATCACCAAGCAAAATAATTCCTGTTATTGAGTTGTTTGCAGCTATATTAACCAGCACGAATCTAAAAAGGGATGTGGGCAACTTCCAGAAAGGGATATTAGATGTGGGCTCCATTGGTCCATACGAGATCTGGAGCCAATATTCATCGATCCTTGTTGCACACTAATTTTCTGAAGTTTGTCATCTTTTTTTTTCTTTATAATCATTAGTTACCATAACAGTTAAGCTAATTGTTCATGCATGATGAGTAATAGTGTTGGGTAAACAAAATGTTAAATCCTACTCCAAATACTTTGTCACAGTGTTATTTTTTTGTTGCAATGTATGCACATATAAGAATTTCAATAGGACAAATTGCTATCTTATTGTGCGATCTATGTAATTTTTAGTGCAAATGTTTAATTATCCCGTAGCAACGCACGGGCACGCTACCTAGTTTAATAGGAAAGTCTACCTTTCTTACAATAAAAAAGCCTAGCAAACTCATTAGCCTGATCTTCCTCCAAATCCACTGTCAACAAATCACTCTTATCATAATTGCTAGCTTCTCCCAAATTATTTTCTAAAAAGAGCAGTGTATCATCAGCAAACTACAAGCTCATGATGCCACCCTCTATCACTTGTGGTAGCCGACCAGTGATAAGGCCATGCCTAGCTGCTTTCATAAGCATTCTAGAGAAAACCTCTGCTACTAGATTGAATAATAAAGAGGATAATGGATATCCCTGTCTCAGACCTTTTCCAGGTTTAATGAAGGAACTATTCATACAAATACAGATCGAACCTCCTCTAACCACCTGTCGTAACCAGCCTCTCCATCTTCCACCAAAACCCCTAGATTCAAGCATCTCCTCAAGGAAAACCAGCTCACCCTATGATATGCTTGTTCATAATCCAATTTCAACACCACCCCTTCATGTTTCATTTTAGAGACCTCATGAATAATTTCATGAGCAGCCACAGCACTTTCTAGAATAAATCTGCCTTTAATAAAGGCTGTTTGGTTGGAAGCCACTAACCTATCAGAAACTTTAACCATTCTATTATTCAGCAGCATGGAAAAAAATTTAAAGCTACAGTTACTCAGGCTAATAGGCCTAAACTTGTTTAGAACCTTTGCCCCCGGTTCTTTAGGGATCAACGTTATGACGGCATAGTCCATGTCCACCTATCTAGGTTCAAGCCCCCTTTGCTCAAACACTCTCACTAGATTCATCAAATCCCAAGAAACTTGATAGAAAAGAAAAGAAAAACAATTCCGGCCAGAGGCTCCTTCAGCATCAGAGCTGACTGTAGTTGATACTTGGTACATATATAGCAATAAATGATTCCAGCAATTTTCTGTAAATTCAGTGAAAAGTTGTACGAGGTGACCAAGAGCAGGGAAGGGGTGATGACTGATTTTCATTACACAGCTAGTAAACTTGATATTCCTAATAATTTATTAGGAATATGTTACTACGCCAATAATTTGCATAGTCTTCATGATCATATTGGAACCACTTTTTTCTAAAATATACAATTAAATTCATCTAGGTTTGAGATTTTTTTTGATAACTCATAAGGACAGAGTGATGCCGTCAAAGAGAAGAATGGATTGCGCCAGATGCTAACATGGTTGGGTCATGAACCCCGAGGGACAAACCAAGAAGGCAAGAAAAGAACAGATGACAAACAAAAACACGGATACCAACATGTCATAGTTCACCAACAAAACCCCACCAACAGTTAAGCTTTGAGACAGTTTCGACAAACAACAGTCGTGATTACTTGGTCTGTGAAGCACATCGAGGATCCAATCGATGCTCACCAACGCCCAATGAGGGGAGGAAGACTCAAATGATACAGCGCTAGCAAAAGGAGAGCAAGGACAACCAAGAGAGGGAATCATGATCTCGCTAAACTGGTATTTGGTGAGACAATGCAATCAATGAGCATGCATGGAGAATGGCACCACAAGGGTGCTAGCAGCAACAACATGCTTACTAGAACTTGTGCAAACATGGGGAGGGGGTGGGGGTAGGGCGGGATCACCAAAGTGGGCTTGAGTACACATGATTTTTTACGACGCCTCCAAGGAGGAACGTGACACATGAGGGGACAATCATCATTGCCGGCACAAGCAACATAGCATCAAAGGCTTTCGTCTAGCTAGAATATTCCACCATGAAGGTTATGCACCGCACTCTTGTTGTTCGCTTGAGGCCATAGTAGGAGCGTGAATCGCTGCCACTTGTGGTGGATCTGAACGTGGCCATCGCTCACTGCTTGAGCTCTCAGTAGCTTGCACCAACAGCAAAATACTCTGGAGCCCAGATTGCAGTCACAATAGGAGCAGTCTAGTGTCAGGGAGCTTGTTATCCCTACAGAACACAGACAAGTCGAGGATAGTGTCAAAGGCCTTTGTGTGCTCGGTGATCCGAGAGTCGGCGGCGAAGCTGGCGTAGCCAGTGTTGCGGGACTGCAAAGCGTGTGTGGCTTGACAGTCGGTACAACACACATGAATGCCACTGCCGCCTCGCGCTGTGTGGCAACAATCACAAGCACAGCTGCCACTGCCACCGCCGCTGGTCAGCCGAGAGCTTGCTACCTTCCGAGCAACTGTCCTCCATAGATCCACACCCCTCTGCATGCTCATAGATCTGGCCACAAGAAGCAAGGATGTGGCCAAATCATGGACAAATTGATAGATTTTAGAGGATATTTGAGATTGTGGATAAAGGGGAAGAGGGGGAGAAGGAGAACCTGGGCGCGGAGCTTTTTTGAACTCTCCGCTGGTCGTAGTTAATTTTTCATTGGAACTGCTGTAATTTAGTGCATAGCTGATAAAAGAAGAAGCCATTCGAATATGTCAAATGATGTACAATTGGGACAACAGTTCAGGGATCAGGCTTTGTTATAGTATGGCATCAATGTCCTCATCACTGGTCAAGTTTCACGATGAAAGTTAAAGAAAAAACTTGAACATAGCTATTAGTTATTGTTTAATACATAACTAATAAAGAATTATTTATACTTTGTGTGCATTTTCTTTTTGTTTATTTCTAAAGCAATAGACAAAATAGATTGTGCGTAGTATATACTAACTTATCATGAATTCATTAGTTACTTTTTTTTTGCAAGAGATCATTCTATATGTTTTCTGTCCAGATTCATATTTTCCTTTTCATTGCACGTTTTTTTTTTTGCATAGCACCTATGTTTTTTTACAGGTTTTCATGCTTTATAATAGTTATTCATGTTTGTAATAGTTAAGATTCGACTATATATAATCTTAAAGGACAAGTTTTGTGCCATGAGAGAGTAATATATGAAACTCATATTATCAGCACATTTTTACTTGGTACTTTTTGAAGCTGACTTTATCTTGTACTTCCAATGTTATGCACTGTTGGATGATCCGAACTATAAGGTGAGTTTTGTGGGGATGGCTAGTGGGCCCGCGCGTATACAATGGTTTTATTGCTATAGGTGTTTGGTTAGGTGTAGAATCTACTGCTATAGGTTGCTGGTGCTTTTAACTACAGTGTTTTTTGGGAGGGTACAATAGGACACCCACAACCCACACACTCCGAACTCACACACACAGATAGTTGATAGCACTAACGGATCAGCTAGTGTCTGTCAATTTAGTGTGAAGCTGCATGACTCGATTCCATCAATCAAACAACAAAAAGGGTGATATATTCCTAACAAAAAATTACAAGCAAACACTTTTATTTTTTATAATTATATTAATAGAAGGTAATTGTTTTGTCTATGGTTACTAGCCCTTTTCATACGTTGAGCTGTTTCACAAGCTGACGTTATCTTTTATCTTGCGTGCTATTCACCAGTTTCGACATCAAATAACTCAGATCTGTTTTCTGATCTTGCATAGTCACCTTACTAACAATACCTCAGCAAAGATACAGTAGAACAGTAGCTATATTAGATTATTGGCGATCAAAACACTATAATTAGTTTGTTTACCCCCGCCCCCCGGCCCCTCACACACACAAACAAATAAAGTCAAGGAATTCAATTAACCCGTATGATACAGTGATCAATATTTGTTACAGTATATGACAACAATGCGCTCGGTTTGTCTTATAGATCGTAGTTTTTCTATCAGCCAACAGTGTTTTTCTCTTACCATAAATCAGTGAACATACTTTCGGCCATAAATTTTCAGACAAGCAAACAAGCTCTGTAGCCAGTGCTGGTCACATTCCAAAAATACAATATTTTCAAGGAAAAACCTTAGGAAGGCCAATTAGAGTTCCGAGGATTGTATTGGGCCGGTCTGTAATTTTGGTGACTTGGGAGGCTGGGGTCAAACAGAAAGAAAGAGAGACCGTTAATATGGACAAGCACATAACCATCAATATGTATATATTGTTTATGTGAATGGAATAATCAACAATAACTAGGTGATGTCTTTAGATTTGTGGAGTCTATGAAAATGTCTAAGCTACAGAATGTGCCTTCTATTGGTGCAATTAAGAGAATATTGGCACCTATATTATCCATAAAAAAGAGGAGAAGTATTATGTGCATTTAATCAATCACATGCCATTGGAACACGCCAATTTTGCATATTTCAGTAGAAGAAAGCAAAGCAAATGTCACATCTTCTGTTGGGGCCGCGGGGGGGGGGGGGGGGGGGTAGTTACAGAAAATGCTAGATTTTAAGCAAGCTAATCAGAAAGAAATAAAAACATTTTGCAGTGACTGAACTAAAGATTGAAGTTTGCATCTACTATATGCTACAAGAAATACATATACATGTAAGAGCAATATACAAGAAAACTTCTGAAAGCAATATATATTGTCACATCTACACCATGACTGAAATACTGTACTTTTGAAATATATACAGGTGAAAGCAATGTCCACATGGAATTTTGCAATGAAAATATACAGTATGATACAACGTTTTATACAATCTATTTTGCAAAAGCAAGTCAGCAAAACAATGTTTTCGAAAGATACAACATTGCAAACAACCAGCCAGACAACAAACACTCCACCATCAGTTTAATTGATCATTTGTTCAAACAATGCTCTGCTAATAATTACCGTCTCTATCCTAGCCAGTCATTGCAAAAGCAAGTCAGCAAAACAATGTTTTCGAAAGACACAAGATTGCAAACAACTAGCCAGACAACAAACACTCCATCAGTTTGATTGATCATTTATTCAAACAATGCTCTGCTAATAATTGCCGTCTCTATCCTAGCCAGTCACCTGTACCGAGTTGAGACTTGAAACTTGAATGGACGGACTTCACTATAAGAAACAGAACTATATTAATTTCCATGGAACACATAGCTTCAGTTAAAGTTGTGAGAATATGCCCTGCAAAGGTGATAAGACAAATGCGATGAACGAATATAAATTATTTTTAATTAAAATATTTCATAAAGTTGCAGACAAGGAAGTAGCTATATGAGCATTGTGTTACATTCTAAACAGGTAAGAGAAACCAAGGATAATCAATACTGTCGTGGTCATAAATCTACTTCTGGACGGAATGATTTGTAGTAAAATTTGTGTGCTATGCTTTTTCCTAGAATTTATACTTCAAATTTTTCATTAAACTACCAACGAGGTGATTACTAGTATTGCCATCACACTACACTGTCCATTCTCTTCTATATGGTGCACATGCATATCCATATTTAAAATTTAAATATCAACCAATAATTTGACTAAAAAATTTAATTTAATATAATGCAAACTTGATACGGTTGGATTCCAGATGTACTGTCAAATTCCGATAAGTATATAAGTATAAACAGTAAAATATATAAAAGTAAAGTGATCAAAGTGTTACATTAAATTGTGCCTAAAAATATATAAAAGTAAAGTGATCAAAATGTTACATTAAATTGTGCCTAATAAAAGGGACTGGAGAGAGTAGATAGTAGTTTATTTGGGAAATCAAGTGGGTAACTCAAGAAAGTCCCAAGTTCCTACTCTGGATGAGAACTCATAGGCCTTGACACTTGATTCAGATATATTATGACACTTGATTGGTTGGGCAAACAAAAAAACTCAAGAAAAGAGCCCACTGAAGCACAAGTAAGCCGAGAAAGATTTATCCGCATCGAAGTTGAGACCAGGGAAAGCTATCCTCTGGTCAGTAGCTTTCACATTTTCTCATGCTACTCAATCGAATTCTTTCAGCGTCTGAAAACTTGGTGCGCATATTTGGGAAAGAACTGGAACCGAAATGCTAGAGTACAGCATGCAAGGTGCAAGCATGTCCCTCTTGCATACAGCAAACCACAGCACTCACTTTCGACCTGGTCTTAAATTGGTAATTCTTCTTGGTCATAGGAGACGCAGTAGGTGGTGTTGGTGCCGGTGTAGCTGTTTTCATCTGCTTCTCAGATAATGAGCTGTGAATAATGGTTATGGTTTGATCATCAGAATATGTGTAGTTGCCGTTGAAATGGCATGGTCTTTCTTCAGTGTGCATCATATATAATTTCAATATCTAAATTTCATCTCCAATCGGGATCAGTCTACCCTTGAGCTGTCAACTCTGAATTGTAATGTTAGTTTTAGTTCTTGCAGCCCGCCGCAGGGCAATTTCTGGGTACTAACAAGTCACCTGATGCAACAACTCTTGTTTGTGTTGCCACTCGCTACTCTCCTTAGGCATCCCAGGCCCATAGGATCCCATTGTTGTTCCAGCATGCATGATCAACTAATTTAACTTGGTATAGACTGAAATGTTCATAACAAAATCTTCACTATGCTCGCTGTCACCAATGCTCTATCTTGTCAGATGGAGCGGGGAGCCGGTGACTATATATCATGTGCAGTAGCTTGTGAAGTACAGCAGATGTACGTGCCATTATTGTACATAACTGTTGTCTCCCACATACTGAGCATTGCACAGTAAGGTACTGGCCGTCGCAAGAGACCCCATCATTACAAGTTTCTAGATCCATTCTGTGTTCTTTTTATTGTAGCATTACTTGTATATAATTGAGGGCTATAATAAATGATGCAACATTAGTCCCGTTTTTGTATTGGAACCACCGCATCTCCGACAAAATAGAGTCGTAATAGAGAACTATTTTCTCTAATTTATTCCGAAAATGTATTTTTTGTCTATTTAAATATGTATGCGTGGCTCCCCTACAAAATGTGAATCTGTATAGCCTGTTGCCGTCCAAAGAATCCGTTGGATCAAATAAAAAGACACGCGTCACGATATTATTAGAGGTTACATGTTACAATATGGACCCACGCTCCACCCAATTTCTTTTTCGGCATCAAGACCAGAGTACTCAGTAGATGGTTCTCCAACATATATGCCCAATGCCCCTGTGCTTGTGCATGAGTGCTTCTTTCCTTTTTTTTTCACAATCGATTTGTTCGCATCTGCAAAATATCTTTGATGGAACCCCATGTTATCGTACAGACAGATGTAGCTGTTCTCCCTTCTTTGTTCATGTCATTTCACATATCGTGTTTGTGAACACTCTCGATCCCGGGACTCGAAGTGCTAGAGTATAGTATGCATCTTTGGATAAAGAACTGGGGCTCAAATGCTAGACTACATCTCGATTCAGGATCCGTCGACCATTGACCTGTCAACTGTGCTAATGTCCTTACTAGACACAGGAACTCGCTAGTCGCCTGATGCCACTACTCTAGGGCTGTTGGGTTCTTCATTAACAACCTTCACTCCTTCTCCTATGATTCCTACGTTCTCACTTTTCATCTCTGGGGTTATGGGGGACCCAATTGGAAGCATGGGTACATGCTTTACCAACAGGAAGAAGTCCATTCTTGGATCTAGACTCAGAAATACTAGGAGAATACCCCGCGCGTTGCTGCGGGGATTCCACATAATTTAAAAATAAATTATACTATTTATATTTATAGTTATATGGATGAAACTATCTGAAATTAATTTTGATGAATGATTTGGCTGGCCAACTAAATGCATGTTAGTGGATGAAGAGATAACTATCATAATTATATGTGCTAGTTGGCTATAATTGCAAGTTTTAGTGGATTGTTGATGTGGATAGCTTGCATGTTGAGAGAATTCTCTAGTGGGGTTTAGCTTTATAAGAGTATAAGATATATGCGTCAACTGCATGACTTACATTATTGATACCCCAAGCGGAGAGTACACCGGTTTTGAAGCTCTCATCTTATCTAGAATGGTGTTCGGTCCACCTGCATCATATTGGATATGACTGCCTGTTTCACCTCTTCCACAGGCACGACCTCGACAACCAAATTATGATGTTGTGGACTTTGTAAGTACCGTTCTAGTATGATGCTATAATATACCACTTCAGCAATGTTTTAACATATCTCATGCTTTATGCAGGTGGTTGGCTTCATATTGGGCTGAGCAAAAGCTTTGGCACATTAGATTCTTGGACCTAGTGATAGTAAATGAGGAAACATACAGAGGCGATATAGGATATGACAAGGCCCATATGATAGGCGTGGTGACCAAGCTGTCAAATAAATCGTCCAATAGAACAAAACGAGCATCTTTCTAGCCTACAATTGCGAGTATGTGTTCTCATCCTCTATTTTAGTCATCACAACTATTTTTAAATAATTTGATTAACTAGGACTTTGTGATTGCAGGTCTCATTTCATCTCTGTCAATATCAAACTTTATGAGTCACATATCGAGGTGTGGGACTCCAAGGAGAAACCATTTTCTTGTGTTGCTCCCTTATGTGCAGTGCTGAATGAGTAAGTGAACCAAATAACATGTTTTTTCATCACATAGAAGATTCTCATTTTTTTATTTTACACACTATATAACAGTGTCAAGGAACGAGTGGATGCGCTCCTGACCCTACCATTCGAGGTTCACCACATTGAAATGGCTATCCTAGAGCAGCCTATGGCAAACAACCAATGCGGGTTCTACATAATGTGGGCAATGTACCATTACGTTACTAGAAAAATAGAAGCCTCACATAAACTGGTGTGTACGCGCTTCCCATCTCATATATTTTGATAGAACAAACTACTGTTTTCTCTAACATTTGTTTATTTCGAGACAGCAGAAAGAACTGAAGTGCCACTGGCTTCTAGAAGGCGAGATCCGAGGATTCTAGGATACATTAGCAGCCTTTATCATGGATGAGGTGTGTACTAAGGACGGGTTATTTTCCCTTTGTCAGGCCAAGATCGAGGATCACAAGCAATATTCAAAAGATGCCTATGATAGGTTACTGTAGAAGAGAATTTTGATGGACATCTAATCATGTAAATCGCTCTATTTTTATAAATTCATTATTATAGTGTTTAATATTGATGGATTTACAATGTTTCATTTCTAATTCAAGTTCCGAATGCTAACTCCACCAAAAAAATATAAAATTAATTATTAAAAAAACCAAAAACAAATAGCTGCTGGCTGGCATCGAGCCGGTAGTGATGGTGTCAACAACACTAGCGGCTTGAGTTTGGATCCGGTAGTGTTTCTAAACTTCTCACTGTTGGTTTGAGCCACAAGCCGATAGTGATGGCTTGAGCATCACTGTCGGCTTGAGCCATCAGCTGGCAGTTATGTCGAGAGAATCGCTGTCGATTTGTGCTACAAACCAACTGTATTGACTCAACTAACACTGTCGGGTGGAGCTTTGCACCGGCACTCTTGATTCCTCATCACTAGTGATGTTTTTGAACTGGCAGTGATATGAGCCATCCATCACTGCCAGTTGCGTACTGCCGATTCAAAATCCGGCAGTGATGGGGGGTTTTGAACCACCAGTGTTATGACAATTGGGTAGTGCCATGTCATGGTTCACTAACAAAACACCATCACCTATTACACTGGCGATCTCCATTCCAAAAGTAACTATTAAGCTTCTAGTCAAGTCCGACAAACAACAGTCATGGTTACATTGTATTTGAAGCACATACATGATCCAATGGACACCCGCCAGTGCCCATTGAGGGGAGGGAGACTCAAAGGAGGGATGGCTAGCAAAAGAAGAACATGCTCTCACTAAATTGGCATTTGGTAAGACAATATGCAATCATGAAAGATGCATGGAGAATGGGAAAGCAAGGACATGGGCAGCAACAGCTTGCTTGCTAGAACTTGTGCAAACATATAGAGGGGGAGAACTAGAACACCCATGGTGGGCATGCATTGTGTGCAGAGATGACTGAGTCACCTTGAGATTGTGGGTGGTCTATAAAGCAACACCTCCAGGAAGGGAATGACATCTAAAGATGTCACCATCCGTTTGACTAAGTTCACATGATTTGGGTTTCCACTCAGAGACCATGTACCAAAAGGAGCTAGTCGGATCTTCAACGATGCCTCCAAGGAGAAACATGAATGCATGAGGGGGCTATCATCCATGGCTCTAGCAACATGCCAGGCAAGTCTTTCTTCTAAAATCCACCATGATGGTTATGCACCACACCCTTGTGGCTAGCTCGAGGCCACAGCAGTAGCATGAATAGCTACCGCCTCTGGTAAATTTGGACGCGGCCAGTGCACCTGGCTGCTTGAGCCCTCAGTAACTCGCTTGAGTAGCGAGGCCGGGGCAATGCTAGAGAGCCTAGATTGCAGTCAAGATAGGAGTAGTCTAGTGTTGTGGCGAGCTTGTTATCCCTGTAGAACATGGAGAAGTCAAGGATACCCTGGAAGGCCTTGGTGTGCTCGGCGAGCTAAGGGTTAGTGATGAAATCCACGTAGCTGGTGTCGCTGGACTACCAGTGCGTCCAGCTAGACACTCATGGCAACATGCATGATTGCTCGTCTCCCGTGTGCTGCGGCCACGGTCACAAGCATAGCTGTCCCGCCGCAACAGCCTGAGTTTGCCGAGAGCCAAGTAGCTGCTAAGCAACAGTACTCCTACATGGATCTGTACCCCCACGCTCATGGATGTGGCCACCAGAAGCAAAGATCTGGCAAGAGCATGGACAAATCGATATGGACAAATATGGACAAATCGATAAACTTTGTGAGAGATTCAAGATTGACGAAAAAGAGGAAGCGGTGGACAAGGAGCACACTGGCAGGGAGTATTTTTTAGCACCGCCCGCTGGTTGTAGTTAATTTTTCATAGGAACTGCTGTAATTTAGTGCACAACTGATAAAACAAGATAGCATTTGAATATGTCAAATGATGCACAATTGGGACAACAGTTCAGAGATCAAGATTTTGGATAGTATGTCATCAATGTGCTCGTCTGTCACACCCATATTTTAAGAACAAAATAGGATGCATAAAAGACTCATATGTGCCCCAGAAACAGTCGCACACACAAGTAGACAAATCTCAAATGTACCATTGCAGTGTTTATTACATAGCGGAATATATATTGAATCACATAGTCTCATACAAAAATGATAGCATAAAGTAAACAACGCTCTCGACGGAAGCTCCACACAGGGACACTGTTGACTGGTTGACTCCAAACCTAGTACTCATAGCGATAATCCTCATTCCAGTCATCTTCATTATCATACCCTGAGGTGTTGGGAAATTGCAAGAGTGAGCACATATCGTACTCAACAAGTATAACCAGGGGTTCATGAGGCTCAATTAGCTGACACTGGTTTGACTGCATTTAGCTTTTAATGGTGGATAGCATGTTCATAATTAATGAGCAATTGTCAAGGTAACATAAATATTCCTTTAATTCCATGATCAAGTGTAAGCATAATTAATTCATAGCATAAACGATAATCAAATGAACATAACAACTTAATAAGCTCATCGTCGGCGCAGCAAGAACCCCCAAGGCCGCTCATAACCGTGAGCACGGCTAGTATACCAGTTTTACACTCTGCAGAGGTTGTACATCTTTACCCATGAGTCATGATTTACCCTTTCGCCCGAGGCCCGTCGACCTCTTAACCCACTACCAAGGAAGGTCGGCAGGGATCACTATGAAGCCTTTCAAAAGTTCGTCTAACATGTTAGGGCCGCAAGGTTTCCTTTGCGCGCAGATATAGATACCCCCCTTCCGAATGGCACAATGACGCGCAGCCTATACACATAGGGACAGGGGCTCGCACTATACCCAAAACGGTTCAGCCCCTCCGCCCTTTCGGGTAACCTCTAACAAGCTAGAAGAGTTCTTCATACTGAGCTAAAGCCAGAGCCATTATAGCCCTCATGGTTGCACTGTTGTCCCGGTGATCACTTACAGACAAGATCTCATACAGTTATTTGTCATTCTTTTATGTTCATTGCATATCTATTAATCATCTTACAAGATCATGGATTATATCAAGCACTAGCACATCTACATCAAATGCATATCAAGTAGGTAACAAGGAATCCAGGTAACAATCATCTATGATTTTGCTAAGGTCGACAAGGTGATAGCATGCATATGATATATATGTGTAATTATAAGTGAATAGGTAGCAAGGATAATCCCAAGTTATACTTGCCTTGCTCAAAGCTCTCCTGAGCCTGCTGGTCCTCAAAAGCTTGGCCTTGGTCACCAGCGTACGGCTCACCGTCTAATCCCAATCATCAATCAACAACACGCAATCCAATGTAGACAATCATACACGAAGCAAACAAGGTATAATTAGAACATTACACCAAACAGTGGTAAAACAAATATAAAAGTTTATGATAATATTCTACGCAGCGCTACGATCACACAAGCGTAAAGTTCACGAAAACCGGAATTAAAACGTAGAAGATATGAATTTTCTAAGATTTCCTATAGGTAAATAATTAATTAAATGCTACTGCAGAAATAAAAAGTTTCAAAACAGTAAACTAATATTTCTAACATGTAGAGCATGTAGTTACGAACCTAACGCAATTCGAATGGACAAAAACGGAATTAAAATGAGTATTTTATGGGCTAAACAATATCAGTGGCATTTCTGTAATTAACTGAAAACGAATTTTAGTTTAACCGACAGGGAATACGCTTTTAAACTTAGGAGACGTAATCCTCGAAAATACGTAAGGATCGCGGGTTCTATTCTGGAATTCTTTGAGGGCTCTTTAACAAAATGCCCCCCCCCCCGAAGGGGTATTTTCTAATCCCCACCGCCCACAGCCGATCCAACGGCTCAGGCGCGTCCAGGGAGACCGGTGGCGGCGGGCCGGCCGCCGGGAAGGCCTCCGGTGCGGCGGCGCCATGCGAGCCGCCTGGAAGCTCGCCGGCGATCTCCCACCTAGCGAAAACCTACGCCAAAAACCAAGATGAGAGCACGGGCCGGTGGAGAGTGACGTTGCGAGCTCACCTAGAGGGAAATCTCTGGCCGAGAGCAAGCGGAGAGGCGTGTCCACGCCCGGCGGCGGAGGCAAACACCGGTGAGATGCGAAACGCAAGAAACCGGGCTAGGGCACGAATTAGCCGGCTTCGACGTGAAAGGAAAACCTGCGGGGTGGAGATGGGAGCTTTATAAAGCTCGGTCCCACGCGGAAGGAAGAAATCCCGACGAAACCGGGATCGGTTGCCCACCCTGGCGGAGTCCGGGTCGGTGACGGCGCGAAGAAGAAAGGAAACCTGCTGACGTGCGGGGCCCGGAGGTCAGCGAGCCGTAGGAGGGGGAGGGGGAAACCAGCGCGCAGCGCCGATGCCAGGCCGCTAGGCGGGCCGCGCTAACGGGCCGGAAGAAAGCCGGGGGAAAAAGAAAAGCGCCAGGGGAAAATTGGGCTGGTTGGGCCTCTCGGCCAGCAGGCCACCAGGCTGAGTCCGGCCGATCTCCCTTTTTTTTTCTATTTTTATTTTCCCAAAACATTTTCCAAAGCAAATTTTGAACGAAAACAAAAGATAAAAACAGAAACACACAACCCAAAATAAATGCTATTCTCAGCATGAATGCAAAAGCATGTTTCTAAATTTATGGTAAATTTTAATTTGCACAAAATTATTTATTTTGCTAGATTCAATGCTCACAAAAATACTTAAACAAATCAAATTAATTCCTATTAATTGAAATTCACATTTTGGGTGTTACATCGTCACTGGTCAAGTTCCACAATGAACAATATTAAATATAAAACTTCAAAGAAGACCCATGAGACTATGAGAGAGTAGAGTCGTCACTATTACCAAAATAGTGGAATTCTCCTAGTGTTTTTAAGTAGTTATAAAATACTACCACTAGTCAAAACACTAGAGAATTCTACTAGGAGACATTTAGTAGGGAAAGTTTATACTAAATTTTGAATGCTAAAACACTAGGAGAAGTCCACCTCACTAGGAGAATTAGTAAATTGTGGTTGTGCGTGCACGATGTTGCCTTTGGTGATGCCAGCCAAGAGCACCGTTGACATGTCCCACTTACTCACCCTCAGTCAACTTTCCATGTGTCCAGCAAAGACAGAAGAGGCTACCTGCCAAGGCTCCTCAGAGATATGCTTCCTTCCCAAGGCTGCTATTCACATAATCTCGCCAGAAAGACTGTTAACAGAGCAGAGTCGTGCACAATGTTACCTTTGCTGCGTGATGCCAGCCTGGAGGAACATTAACATCTTGTTTTTCATCAGTCAAACAAACCAACAAGACATGGACTAGCTTCCTAGGCTCTTCAGACACGCTTCGTTCTGTGCTTTTCTGATAATCTCGCCAGTCAATGGATCGGATTTTAAAGCACAGTGCATCTCAAAAGGTACCAGATACAATCCTGATGCATCCTACACCCAGTGCTATGAGAGCTGCGACAGTTACCAGCTATTTTAATACTGCAATTTCTGCGGTGCGACATTGTTCACTTTGTGGCTTTGTTGGCTGGTGCAGTAATATATATGTGCGCGCTACACAACAGCAGCCTACAGGCAAATAAATGTTTGTGCTATTTTCTGTTAATTTAATGGACAGCATAAACTCGATAATACTGACAAGGCCTCCCTCCCCAATAAATATTTGACGCGGCTAAATTACGGCCATGCATGTGTTAGGCTAATGCACGGCAGCCTTAAACTTCCTGCGAACCCCTCTCCCTCATTCCTCTTCTCTGGCAACCACGCTTTGCTCCTCATCCTCGCCCTCGCTTCAGCCCCCTGCCCTATAGCGGCGTGCTAGGATGACCCCTAGACCTCCCTCAATTTTAGGCTTGCACACTAATTTCCAGGGATCTTTAGGAGGCATTTTTGCATTGATATCACATCCTCTTCATAAACACTACTTCCTATACTTGTCAATCTGCTTAATAACTGTTTTGGGGAGGGCCAGGGTGCACATAAAGAACGTTGGCAGGGAAGAAAACACTGCATTTGTCAGCTGAAGCCTTCCAGCCTGGTTGATGAAAGATGAGAGGCCAGTCAATGGCGTAGATTAGGAGTACCAGGAAGCATTATTAGTAGCCTTGCACTGTTGACTGAAATGGAAGATAAGCGAGAATGCCCAGCTGATTGCAGAGTTCCTTGAACTGTGGGCAAGGTGGTGTGCCCGCATCATGCTCCAGACTCCAGAGTGAAAAACTAGTTGTGTGAAAAAACCTTCAGATGATACGAGGTGAGCCACACTTTGTCGGCCTCGATGGTGTGTTGTCCTCTCAGAATAATTGCTCGCATCTCGTCAGCCATCCTAGCAGGTCTTCTTTCCCATCGTAAGTGTGGAACTCGAGCTTGTGGTAACGAGCAATGGCAACTCCAATGTTTGAGAATATTGAGGCGGTGTCCGCTAAGGTCCCTGCCACCAAGGGATCTCGGAAGGGGATGGGGAAATTGGATTTGGTGGATTAGAATTGGTTGGTTTGGTGGGTGCTCGATGTTGCAGTGTGGAGTGACGGACTGTAGGATGCTGGTGAGACATCCGACACCATTCTCGTTATGTCTTCAGCGCTTGGGATGGAACGATGGCTCACTAGCTTGCTGCTGTTGGTCACCATCCTAAGAACTTGGCTTGGTCTCTGATACCAAATTGATAACGGATTTGTAGGGAGTAGTTGGGGGAAGGAGAGACAACCAACGCTTTCCATGACTACTATTGTGCAGGCATCATCAAGCTTCAGGGGACAAACGGGCACAGAGTGCAACATGGGCACAAGGCACAGGTGCAACTTCTGAACTTCTGAGTTGTCCTGCTTAATTACCCAAGGATTCCCTAATTAGCCTAAGAAACTCCAATAGAAGAGCTATCCATGTTGTGTAATCTATATTTGAGTATTTTGGAAAGAAAAAAAGTTCAACAGCTATTACATCTGGCTTTCTGAAATGCTGGCCATCTGCCTCGCCGTACTAGAAAGGTTGTTAGGGTTTCCTGTTTCTTTGTCGGGGTTTTTAGTTTAGAGATTGGAAAATCATAAGTTTAGCCATCTGTTTTTATCAGTTTTCTTGGTGTTACAATATAATGGACACAACCTATTCTCTAGTCCATAGCCCTAAAATTTTGGTACAATAACCCTAAACCCTAAACAGGTGTTGGGCATCTGTTTGGTGCTAGCTGTAGTGTTCAAGTAGGCAAGGCTGATGAAGCAGGGTGTTGGTGAAAATGATGTAATGAACCTATTATGCTAGATTTGTCTTTGTTATGAACTATGGGCCTTTGTCCCCTTGGACATCTGTTGTGTGCATGTATCTTTTGTGATAGCTTGTGTACTTTTAATGACATTGTCTTTGGTCATGATAACAGAGAAATCTAGGAAGTTTTTTCTGGCCAGTACATTTTGTGACAAAATTTCTACATTGCATGACAAATTATTTGCATTTCATGACATTGTCTTGTGTCATTATAACCTAAAAATATGGGCAGATTTATGTGAATGTTTCTGAGAACTGTAACTTTTTTGACACATCAAGTATACAGTGGAAACAGAATCACTCATACAAGTTCATAGTTCACAAATGGTTCTACAAATGCAATAGTTAGTCATCATCAATGGTACAAGTTGACAAATACAGCAGGAGCACTAACAAGAGTGAGTGGATTACAAATTGGTAGAAAAATGCGAAGGTTAGTCATCATCACTGTAGTCCTCTGACATGTTGCCTTCATCTGGACTATGGTACTCAAGGAAGGTTTCATCTTCTTCTTCTTAATCTGCAACATATGTTTCATCACCTTGAGCTATTTGTTGATTGCGACGGATGCTGTCGACAAGGTCTCTACTAACAGGGCTTCCTGGTTCATTTTCCATGTGCAACAAATCCATATCAGGATAATTGTCTCCCACTGTACCATCTCTGGACAAAGTATTCTCTTCTTGATATGCCTCTTGACATCTCATCTGTACTTGTTCATGGATTTGTTGGTTGTTGTCAGACTCATCGACATCAATATATGTCTATGGCCAAAGTCTTGTACCACACGCCAAGATGGACCTAACTTTGTATCTTCCAAGAGGAAAACTTGTGAAGCTTCTGTGGCAAGAATGAAAGGATCATTCTTATACCATCGGACTTGGATGTTAATGCTCTTGAAGTAACCATCATCTTTCATCTGGTATGTCCTTCCCTCTAGATGGTACCATTCACACCGTAATAAGACAATAGATCTATCTCCTTTGTTGTTCTTATTGTAAGTCAACTCAATGATGTCTGTGATTGTCCCATAGAAGTCAATAGTGTCATCATTGTGAGTACCTGCAGTTTTGATGGTGGAGTTCTGTGTCTTCCGGTATTCCTCAAGGGCCATAGTGTGGTACCGTACCCCATTGATTATACAAGCTGTGTATGAATGCACACGCCTATCTGGCCGACATGCGAGTGAGTACAGGTCTCCATCAACATCTGTTGTGCCTTCATATTTCAATCTGGTAATCTGTAGGTTATAGACATACATAATTAGGATGTTTCATAATGTATTGTATCAAAAATATTGATTCGTGTTGTAAAAGCTGCACACACATGTTTCTCAAACCATTGAGCGAAATGTGTTGAGATCACTTTTTCAATATCGTTGACTTGTTGTTGTTCTAATTCTTCCCTGTACAAGCTGGAATGGAAGAAAGAAGTTAATTAGTTTAATGTGACACAAGTATTGAATAAAGTAGACTGAAAAGAAATGTCAACAATTACTCACTCTTTGTATTCATCAACCTATTCACAGTTATTTAGAACAAACCAAACCATGGAGTCATAGTCTTTATCTTTGTAATGAAGTTTTGAAGCACCCAATAGGTTAATACCATGATCAAAAATACAGTAACCATTGGGTGAGGTGCTATGTTGTCCATCTATGTTTCTTTCTGGCCTAGTGAACCTATTAATAATGTCACTGAAATATGTTGAACACTGGGTCATGCACTCATAGGCAGTGTATGCCTCTGCAACAGATCCTTTAGGTCTTGCTTTATTGCAGATGAAACGCTTAAAGGTGCCCAATCTTCTCTCAATGGGATACATCCATCCATACTGAACCGGTCCCCTAAGGAGTGCCTCATCAGGTAAGTGTACTGCTAGGTGAACCATGACATCAAAGAATGCAGGAGGATAAATTTTCTCCAACTTGCAAAGTATAAGTACAATATCTTCCTTCATCTTGTTCAATGCATCAACCTTTAGAGTTTTGGAGCAAAGTTGCGTAAAAAACCTACCCAATTCAGCAATGACTTCGTATACGTCTTTGCGCACTAAACCACGAAGGCCAGCTGGTAAAATATGCTGCAGTAGTATATGACAGTCATGTGTTTTCAGCCCATGCATTGATCCTCCTCCCTTCATATTGACACATCTTGATATATTGGAGGCATAGCCATCAGGAAACTTAACATTGCTCACAAATTGCAAAAACTTCTTTTTTGCTTCTGGTGTTAGAACGTAACAAGCTCTTGGCTTTGAAGATGCAGCACCACTGACATTTAGCAAATGAAGCTCCTTTCTTATACCTCTTTCTTCCAAATCTATTCTAGCAGCAATTGTGTCCTTTGTCTTGTTTGGAATATTAAGTAGAGTTGACAAAATGTTTTCACATATGTTTTTCTCTATGTGCATAACATCAAGGTTGTATTGTAGCTTCAATTTTGACCAGTATGGCAAATCATACAAGCTAGCCTTCACATGCCAAACTGATTCTCCATCACGGCGTCTTTTTCTTGATTTTGGCATTTCTGGAGTCTTGCCAGGAACATAGGAAACTTCATCCAACCTTGCCATAACCTCATCTACACTAAATTTCCTTGGCTTCTCTCTATTTTCTTGGTGGCCATTGAAAGATCTATTTCTCCTCCAAGTATGGCCATCTGGGAGGAAACGTCTATGACCTATGAATCCAATTTTGTTTGTTAGACATTCACGGCATGGATTCTCATCACAATGGACACATGCGAAGTAACCCCTGGTGGTTCTTCCTGACATGGTTCCTAATGCAGGGTAGTCATGGATTCCCCAAAGAATCACTGCACGTAGACTGAAGTTTTTGTCTTCATAAGCATCATAAGTAGGGACACCCTCCCAAAGTCTGAGCATGTCTGCAATCAAAGGGTTGCATGAACACATGGAAATCTTTGCCTGGTGATTTTTTTCCTGGAATTAGTAAAGCTAGCATGTAATTAGATTGGTCCATACACAGCCATGGTGGAAAATTGTATGGACCAACTATCACTGGCCAGATGCTATATGAATTGGTCATCTGACCATATGGGTTAAATCCATCAGTAGCAATGGCTAGCCTCAAACTGCGGGGATCATCTGCAAAAGACTTGAATGTATCATCAAAATCTTTCCAAGCTTCTCCATCAGTAGGATGCCTCATTTCATTCTCAACTGGTACCCTCTGTTCCTTGTGCCATCTTGCATACTTTGCTCGTTGCTTTGAGATAAAAAGCCTTTGAAGGTGTGGAATTATTGGAAAGTAACGGAGGACCTTGTGAGGAACTTTCTTTTTGCCCTCCTTGTTCACTTTCCATCTTGTGTAGCCACAAACTGGGCAATGATCATCTTCTTCATGGTCTTTCCAAAACAAGGCACAGTCATACTTGCACACATGAATAGAAACATAACCAAAACCCATCTTCCGAAGTAGAGCTTTTGTTTCATTATAGGACTTAGGGAGGCTGGGCACATTCTTCAAAGATGTCGAAAGCAACTCAAGGATTGCATCGAACCCAGAATTTGGTATCCGATTGTACACTTTTATATGTAGGGGCTTAACAATGAAACTTAGCCTTGACTCTTTGGTGCAACCTGGATAAAGCTCTCGCTTAGCCTCTTCCATGATTTCTTTATATAAGTTACCACCGTGTCCATGGCTTGCTGCAGTGTACAAATCTTGAATCAACCCTTGAACTCCCCATGCACTATCTTCTATGACATCTTCACCTTGCACTTCATCATCAAGTGGAGCTTGGTCATTTTCATCCCAAGACAAATCTTGTTCAATAGCTAGTGTGCCACCATCTTGGTCAACATCATTATCATCTCCCTCTCCATGTTCAATCCACCTTGTATAGATCCTAGACATACCATTGATGTGTATATCCTCCTCTACCTCATCTTGACTTTTTTCTACGTGGTTTAGGCATCGACGACATGGGCACTTGATTTTTTCATCTGCTCTGAATCTACTTCTAACATGTTGCATGAATTTCTCAACACCAGCCTTATAGGGTTCAGTAAATGGTAAGCTGTTATAAATCCAGCTTCTGTCTATCTTGATCTGCATGAATTGAGGTGCCAACATGTTAGGAATTGATCTCCATTAATCTTATAGGAATTGAATTTTCAACATGGTGAAAACATATAAGTTGTAGCATGTGCCTTTTGTGACAAATTCCATACTTTATATGACAGATTATGGTCATTCAATGACATTGTCATGTGTCATTTAAACACAACAACTTGCAAAATGCACCAAGTATCCACTGAAAAATCCTGTGGAAATCCTATAACCTAAATGAGGTCTTAGAAACCAACAAGTCATTGATGAACAGAAAAAACCCACCTTGTTCAAATCGACCTAATGTAGCAGCAACATCTAGGTGCTAGCCGTCGAAGCAGCAGCAGCTACAGATCTGGTGGCGAGGGGGGTGCCGAGGCAGCAACTGCAGATGCTGTAGGTGAGGGGGTGGTGAGGCAGCAGTGCGGATGGCCAGCATGGGAGCACCAGTGGGACGCACGAGGCTGGTACTCGGGTTCACCGGCGAGGTAGCCGTTGGGGTCAACGATGAAGCAGCAGCAGTCGGGAGCAGTGCGACATCAGCAAGGCAAGGTGAGGAGCAGTAGTGGGGCTGGCAAGAGAGCAGCAGTGAGGATGGCGACGGTGATGTGGGGTCACCGCCGGCGTGCCCCTGTAGTGGACCAGCCCAGGAGTGCCCTCTGCACTGGCCGAGAGGTGCCTAAGTGCCTCTCCAACTCTGCTTTGCTAAGTGCCCCCAATGACATGTGGGTCCCGAATTGAAGTGAGCATGGACAGACATTTGGGTCCAATGTGTGACTGACAAGTGGGCCCTACATGGTTCTTAGCCTTGGATGCAATGAACTCAGTATGGAAGCATCATTTCTCTTTTTAATCCATATAAAAAAATTGTAACTAGTATTTCTCCCACATACATACTCGAAATGCGATGCTTTTTTTTCCTAAATTTTTCTAAATTCATGCTCTATCATTTTATTGAGTTTCTTGTGATCATCATTTCATGTGACAAAGTTTGCACAAATCATAATGTGAGTTTACAAAAAATGACAACTTTAAGAAAATATTTGAAACTCTTAATGATTCCAACTACAGAAGTCATCAGCATGAAAGTTTGTCAAATCATCAATATCTTTGACTTTTATTAAGGTCATTTTTTCATCTGAAAAAGTTATATAAACGTTGTTCAAAAATTCTATGCATCTCACTTCTAGTTTATGAAACAACAAGTGTGATGCATGGAATTTGTGAATAAGATTTGTATAAGTTTGTTGGATGAAGAAATGACCTTAATAAAAGTCAAAGATATTGATGAGTTGAGAAACTTTCATGTTCATGAATTTTTCATTTGAAATAACAAAGTATCTAAAAAATTTGTTCGAAGTTCTAATATTTTCAAATTCAAGATTCAAACTATCAAAACAAAGTCTTATGACAAATCCCCCAAAATCAAAATGGTAGATCTCACTGCATTGCACAACTTTGTTTCTGACATTTTTTACATTTGATGAAAATTATTACTCCAAAAAACTCAATTAGTTGGTACTACTACTAATATAGTCACTGACATAGAGGACCCACTGTCCAGAACCTAAAATTGGCACCTACACCTTGGAGCTCTCCCGCCCTCACTCGGTCACCGACAAATGGAACCCACCATGACTCCCGCTCAGCATGGCCAAAATCCCCCACTCATCCGTCCTTATCCTCAGCGCTCAGCATGGCTCCACTCAGCGCAGCCATGGCCTCCTCCTCCCTCCCGTAAACCTAGTGCCGCCCTTCGCCTATCTAGCCGCCGCACCTGCGGCAGGGCCCAGATCCGGCACTGCCCGTCCCGCCGTTAGGACCTCCACAGGGATCCGAAGCCCCCCATGTCACCACTGCACCTACGCCAGTTCTTGGATCCGCCGGAGCTTGAAGCCCGAAGCCACCATCCCGCTGTCGATAGCAACACCGGAGCCTAGAGCCCGGAGCAGCCAATCCCGCTGTCAACAACAACGCCCGCCCATCACACCGTCCTTACCTCCGCGGGGACCCAGCTCCCCATCTATCGTCTTCCCGTCTGCTCGTCAGAGTAAGTACCATTCTATTACTACATGCTTTGTTTTGTCTTGTGCTAACTATTACATTGTCTGTGCATGCTAACTGTTACATTTAGAGGTACTTTCATGTTTCGAACTAATATGGAACTTATCATTGTAGTCATCAGTTGTCATAGTATTTGATTTGAAGTGTCCATGCCTCAGGAGCTAAACGTGTCATTCAGTATTGAACTTTGTTGCCGTGTGACAGAAAAAGCACCATGTTTATAGTATTCTGCATGTCAAGCTCTTTCATTCATACTAGCTAATTTACTACTCTTGGACTAACTATTAGACTTCCTTCAATTTTTTTTACAGAAACTGTTAAAAGTTCCTACTATTCTGGGTTGCATCATTAAAATTATTAAAGGAAATGCCAAAAACTCAGTATGAGCTGCAGAGGGACCAGAACATTAAGAAGGTCCAGGATGTTTTTATGTCATTGGGTATTCCTGTGTTATCAAATACTGTTAGAAATGCTTTCTCAAAATGTGAGAAAGAGGGCAAAGGGAAGAGCCTAGTGTCTGGAAAACCAGATTCTGACAGTGAATATGATCCATCATCTGACATTGATAACAAATCTGATTCTGATGATGATTATGATGATGACCTCAATACTGAGGTGAGATGAAACACTGGGCCAATTTTCAAGCTTACATATCCTTCTATAGCTCAACACATACATCATTGTACTTATCACTCTTTGTTGTCGTGTTCTTAACTTATAAGATGCACGTTTCTCTTGCCAGGTAAGAACAATGGCTCCAGGAGCTCGCCCTCAACAGAAGAAGCAAAAGGTGGCTACCAATCAGCAGCCACTGCGCACACCAACCAGATTTAGCAGGGCTCAGGCTGCCATGTATTCGTCTGGTGCAGACCCTAGGAAAACTGCAGGCCGTCCACCACCTAAGCCAAGACAAAACTTGCCTCCAAAGACCACTGCAGCCCGTCCACCACCTAAGCCAAGCCAAGACAAAGCCAACACTAATACAAATGCCATTCCCAATGCCAGCCATTTGCATGGCCATCTCACTAGCGCCACCCTAACCACAGACACTACAAACACTGTGCCTACTTCTTTGGGAAACATTATGGCCAATGCAGCGAACTCCTCACCTGCCCCAAATACAGTGCCTAGTCCACGTAGATTCACTAGGACTAGTGCAGCCATGTCTTCACCTGGTGCTTACAGAGTGCCTACTATTACCAGAACCAGTGCTAGCCTACCTCAAGAACCTACTCCCACAAACAGCAATAACCAAACAGTTCCTGCAGAAAACTCACCAGGTGCACAAAGCAACCGACAAAGCAATGACATCAATGTGTCATCTCCTCAATGTGATACTCCTAATTCTGAGGGACATACAACTGAAGGAGAACCAGTCCATGACTCTGCAGGTAAATAATTTGTGTTTCGAAGCATTAGTTTTCCTATTCAATATCTACAACTACTACTGCTATAATAAAACATTTTTGTTGTTATGTGCAGATGCAGCTCCCAAAAAGAATGTTCGCAAGAGAACATTGGGCCATGGTTTAGAGAAGATGCTTAATAGAGGAAAGAAGCTTGCTATTGAGGTGGCTCCTGGGAAGAAAAGACCTGATGTGCCACTTCAAGCAGCAAAGCTGGCATCAGAATGTGGTGTAGCCCTTAGAGACAACCTACCAATATATACAAAATGGAAAGATTATGATAATGATGCTGGGCAAGCAGAAGTTGCAAAAGTGCTAAGAAAAGTGGCGGTGAGTGAGCTATTTCATTCTTCCTAATATTTTCATGCATTACAGTACTCTGAATTATAAATTAAGTCTAGTATTTAATTTCTGTGCTTATAGTCAAGGTTGGATGTTGATATTAAGTCAGAGGGACCAAGCAAAGATGCATGCACTGATACCATTAAGAGGAGACTAAGGCAACGAAGGTATCTCCTGAAGAAGAAGTACTTCGACCCCTCACTGACTATAGAACAATTGTTGTCCAAAGAACCCCCACCTAAAATGCAGAAAGAGGAATGGATCAAGTTGGTTGAGTACTGGTGTGACCCAACTAATCAGGTCCATGTCCACTATCTGATTTTGTTAATATGCAAAGCAAATTGAGCATGTGAATGAAACATGTGCTTTCCATTTTTAATGTAGGAGAAATCAACTAAGAACAAAGACAACCGAGGGCAAGTGCAGCTTCACCAAAGGACAGGATCTAGGTCCTATATTGCCCATCGATACAGCCTGGTATGGATATTCATGCTTTCTTTGATGCAGAATTTTTTATGATGATAATGGCAAAGTGGGAATCAAATAGGTGTTAATGTTGATTGACAAAGCATAGCACTAATTAATTGATTGCCTGTGATTTCCTTTGCTGTTGCCATAAAAAAATATGTTAGCAACTAGCACACAATTGTATGTTCCTATACTGCTTACATTTCTTAGCATCTTGCTGTTTACATGAAACAAAATTATGCCTCATCTTATATCCCATGTTTGTCTAGCCCTGTATATACCTTCACTTATGTCATTGTAACCCAAGAGTTTTGCATGCTGCAGAGGCCGAAGTATAACAATATGGAACCAGATCCTATTGAATTATTTGGGGAGTGTATGAATAGCCCACAAAATGGCCGTACTCCTCTTGCAAATGACATATATGTAAGTACAATAATTAATGGATATATGTACTATGACCAATAAATTGCTAGATTCAACTAAGATGTTTGGCCTTGTTACTAAGTGCATTCATTCCATGTAGGAACAAATGGTTTTGGAGAAGGAAAGAGAACCAAATGAAGGAGAAGAACAAAAGAGCCCCTCTAGGATTGTTGCTAACAGTCTTAGCCAGATCTGCCGATCATCCACCTTCCTTCCAAACATCGGTGTTGCTCGAGTGTCGAAGACTAGCCGGTCCACAACAACAGTCAATGAAGCACGCCTTCAAGCTCAGTTCGAGGCAACACTGCAAGCTGAAAGAGAGCAAGCTGCTAGGCATCAGGAAGAGCTACAAGCATAGCTTCAAGCTCAACAGGCCTCGCTTCAAGCAAACCAAGCAGCTCTTGAGGAAAACCAAACTTTGTTGCGCCAGACCCAAGATGAAGTGAAGGAGATGCATACCAAGTTTGAAGAGACAAATGCACTGCTGCGGGCTATGCTGAAACTTCAGAAAGATTGATGTCTAGGTTTGAATGCAGCTTCTATTTCTGATGCCTTTGCCAGAATAACATCTGTGAACTTTTGTTTCACTGTGTTTGTAGAACCAAGTATCTGAACTTGTAGAACCAAGTATCTGAACTTATTTGCATCTGCTTTTATGTTTGTACCTATATGGTGGATTTGAACCTATGTGATGGAACCTAGAACTGCTATGATGTGTTTCAACTTGCAAACACTGTGTCTTATAGTCTGGAGTGTATATGTGGATGATGGCTTGCCTAAAATGTGTATGATTTATGAGCTATGATGAGAATGATGATGTGTGACATTGGTCATGAATTGCAATTGATACATACACTAGAGCCTTCGTCATGGAATGAAATGAAAATGTATGACAACCTGGAGTCGTCTCAGATTTATCTAACTTTCTTACATTGCAAGACACAAAAACAGCGTCACAACATATGCATGACTATATAAGACGCAACAGTCTCGTCACAAAAAATAGACTGAATCTTGGTCCCCCAGAGGCATATTGTGACAGTGACATATTATATGTGACGAGTTGACCAGCAAATATGTGACGACGACAACCGTCATTAAAGGTAAACATTATACGACGATATGGTATGACCGTCACAAAACGTTAACCCATTATATGACGACTTTGCTTAATATCGTCACAAGGTACATTTAGCGATGGTCGATATATGACGACCTCCATGACGGTGGTTTTTCGTCATGCCAAACATTTTGTGACTATTTCTTTACTTTACATGACAAATACTGTTTATCATAAAATCTGAGATTTCTTGTAGTGTCAAGACCAATCAGAGTTCTGTCCGTGCAAAGTGAGCTTCAAGATTTTTTACAAAGGTAGCTGATAAAATAAGATGGCATTTGAATATGTCAAACAGGATGTACAACTGGGACAATGGTTCATGCATCAAGCTTTGATAAACAAAGATGGAATTCAATGTTCCCATCACTTGTCAGGTTCCACGATGAAAATTAGGCCCTGTATACATGTATGAAGTACTAAATGTAGACTATTCACGAAACTAAAAACACAGGTAGAGAGTAATTTGTGAGACAAATCTTTTGAGCCTAATTAATCTATGATTGGACACTAATTGTTAAATAAAACAAAAATGGTACATAAATTTTAATAACCCCGACCAAACACCCCCTAAGAGCATCCCAAAAGCGAGCAGAACTCCCCGGCTGACGTGGTGACATAAAACAATAAAAAAGGAAGAAAGTTGGACAGACACTGAGAAGATTTGGGAAATGTGCGAGCTAGAAGACTCAGCACTTAGCTAGTGCGTTAGGGCATGTACAACCCACAGATGGAGGTCTGTCTCTAAGTGCCTTGAATCTATTACACAGACATGTATAAATACATGTTATACAACCCACAGACGAGAGTCTGTCTCTAAGATATCTAATACTTTGCATATAGCTAGGATAAACTATAAATAATTTTTTGTATACCATTGTGTGGCTATTTGATAGGAAATATAGCAAGAATAAATAAGAGCAATATGATTACAATATTTTTTAGAAACCATGGCTATTACGAATGGGGAAAGACAACTTCTAACCTTTGAATTAACAAGAAAAGAAGGTCATTTAACTGGTAACCTTGAAGGCAAAGCTATACTCAGCACAACACATCCCCATCTGTATATCATATTATATATAATAACATCTTTGTCTAATTTTCTTTCTTTTCATAGCGTAGGCAAATGCTACAGATTTGACTTCAGTAGAAAATTTCACTAGCAGCATCCTCATAGCCCCGGGTCAGCCAAAAACAGCTAGCATTTCACATTATGAAAACAACATACAAAGTTCCATCAGTTTAGTGCAACCTCATTGTAATATTTAGATGCCAAAGAATGCTGAAGCTTCATACAAGTGCCAAAGACTGCTGAAGCTTCATACAAGTGCCATCAGTTTAGTGCAACCTCATTGTAATATTTAGATGCTAAGTCAATCTCAACTACACATTATCGCTCAGTGAATAGGGAAGCTGCATAGGACTACATTAATAGGTAAGCCTGCAAACTTGAAACTTAGATGTAGGAGTAGTTTTTAGAACTGAAAGTGGTACTGTGGTCGCGTAAAGTTTTGAGAAGGCAGACACTTAGTATCTTTCGAATGTACGAATCATTAGTTATTACCTCCTTCAAAGAACACACCTAGTCAATGGAGTGTACGCAAGCTTTATCATAGATTACTAAGATTTACTTCATCAGACTACTGAATTAAGAACGTATTCTTGCTGTAGAGGTCCTAGTGCTTGGGCCAGAGGCCGAGCTCACCACGATGTCAGTGTCCACCGGCATTAGCGTGGTTGTGTCCAGCCTTGGGATCGTCGGGCTTCGCATATCCGGCAGCAGTGGTGGCGCGGCAGTGGTGCGACTACGGTGCTGTGGATCTCACGATGACGGCTTGGGCACAATCGGTGGCGCTCTGGATCGTCGAGCTTGGCATCTCCGGCAGCTTCGGCGGCGGGACGACAGTGCTGGGTCTCCGGCAGCTCAGTCACCGTCGCCCAAAGTAATCCTGCGAGCACCAAAACCAGAACACGCGAGCGCCTACACGGGATCCGAGTGCAAGGTCGACTCATGGAAACGAACCCATACAACGCTGCTGCCCTTGTCGGTTCCACCTAGGAGCACGAGCCCTTGCCGTCGTCTCGCGAGGCGACGGGGCGAGCGTCTCTGAGCCAAACCGAGGATTTTTTGCATAATTCGCGTCTTGGAGACAGGCGTTGTACGTGCCATAGCTTTGTTCCTTCTGATTGGTTATGTGCCACTCCGAGCTAGCGATTTCAGTCCCGTTGGGGACGCCCTAAACCAAAAAGCTTCAAGGAAGACCGATCAGTGTTCTGATTCCATGCACGCGGTTGCCTCTGGAGATGCCAGCCAGGAACACCATTGGCTTGTCACACTTCCTCTCGCGGTTGCCTTGGTGCTGTTCCCAGGGTGCAACGACAGAAGACTTTGGCTACCTGCCAAGGCTCCTGAGATCTGCTTCGTTCCCAAGGTGCTGTTCGGATAGCCTAGCCAGAAAATGTATCGGATTTTAAAGCACAGATTATTCCACCTGGTGCCAGCAACAATCCTGATGCATCCTACACCCAGTCGGCCAGTCCTATGTGAGCTGTGAAAATTACCAGCTAGTTTGATAGAGCAATTTCTACGTTGGGAGATTCTTCATTTTGTGGCGCTCTTTGGCTCTGGTGTAGTAATATATATATATATATATATATATATATATATATATATGTGCGCGCTACACACTAGCCCACTGGTCAACTTAACTACTGTGTTATTAATAAAATGTTTCTGCTTACCCTCAAAAAAAATATTTCTGCTATTTTCTGTGAATTCAATATGGATAGCATAAAGCTGATAATACTGACAAGGTCTTCCCGCAATAAATTCATTGGAAATAGTAGTATGCTACTACCCGTATGGTAAAAAATACTTCACGTTTGATTTTGCATGGTTAACCTTTATTTTTTTCTATAAAATATCATTAAATTCATCCAAATTTGAGATAATAGTCAATCAGCCAAAGCACTCTCACAGCCTAGAACTTTAAGACATATAAGTATTAATTTTTGTTTAATACATCTGACTAATAAATAATTATTTATACTAAATTGTGTGTTTTCTATTTTTTTTAATTTCCAAGACAACAGACAAAATAGATGTTGTAGTCTATACTCTTTCCTTTTTAAATTATAAGTCGCTTTGACTTTTTTATTACATTTATTTTGCTATGTGTGTGTGTGTATATATATATATACGGCAGCGCTATTCTACACCCTAGGTGTAGAATATTATTCTACACCGTAAGTTAAAACTGAGCAGAAAAAATACTGAGCAATACTGAACAACGTTCAGTATCATCCAGTCGTACATCCAGAACCGCGAAATACTGAATAATACTGAAACACGGGTACTGAACAATACTGAAATTTGTTCAGTACAATAGTTTGGTGTAGAATAGTATTCTACACCTAGGGTGTAGAATAGCACTTGTGTATATATATATATATAATGTCTAGATACATAGCAACATGGAACCAAAAAAGTGACTTATAATTTGGAACAGAGGGAGTATTTAGTTATCATGAATTTATTAATTACTTTTTTTTGCAAGAGATAGTGATCTATATGTTTTCTACCAAGATTTATAATTTCCTTTTGATTGCAATTTTTTTGCATAGAATCTCTGTTAATTTTAAATATACAATTAGTTTGAAATCTTGCCATTAACTATGGTGCCCCTTGTTGCATCACATAATCTTATGAAGTCATGAACCTAAATGTTGAATGCAAATCTACACCTACATGTTTTCATGCTTTGTAATAGTTATTCATGTTCGTAAAATTTAAGGTTCGACTATATATTTTCTTCAAGGACAAGTTTTGTGTTATGGCTGAGTAATAGATGAAACTTATATTATCAGTGATTTTTACATGGTACTTTCTCAAGCTGACTTTATCTTGTACTTCCAATGTTATGCACCTACAATCCCAGCTGATATCTCCTATCAATTTTCTGATTTTGAAAACTCAGCTTACAAACAATACTTCCCCAAGTTAAAGTAGAGCACAATATGTAGATTGGATCATTGGCGATCAAAGCGTCGTAACTATAAGTAGAACACGTTATCTGGACTGAAACTTACTAAACAGCACCATACATGCTCCCTTATTTACCATATCAAATATCACAAATTGATTTCATCTCGCCCATGCAAATGCATCGGTTACTGACTAGTTACAATATATAGTTTTTTGCAGATTTATCAGTGGGTATCCTCCATTATTGAGCTTTTTTAGAGTACATAAGAAATGTCCTAGCTAGAACACCAGCAAATTATGACATCAATATATCTTCCTTCCGTGAGGTATCAAACCTTTGTGCTAGTTGACATGGCAGGTCTTGAGACCGCCGCAATGAAACAACAGTTAAAACCTCATTACAATGTGGTACTGTGGCGTCATGACAATATTTGTACAAATTAAAGCTGGTACAGTGGTAATAAGGTTAGCATCTACTAGCCGAAGAGTTAACAAACGGTGGCAATAGATATCTCATAACATTCATAGATGATTGCACTCAATTTTGCTATGAGTATTTATTGAAAACAATAGATAAAGCATTACATTATTTTAAGATCTATAAAGCTCAGATAGATAATCAACTTGAGAAGAAAATTATACAACTTTCTAGTTCTGAGTTTTTTCCATTTAACGAAGCTAAGGTCCTCAAAAAAATATAAATTTCAGAATCATAATAATCACGTATTTCCACTTATCATATTAGAAAAATAATATTTTTTTATGTTGTCAAATGAAGACACATTTTATACAAAATTTGTAGCACTCAAAAGCGATCTTCATGTTTGTAGTTTTGAGTTTTTACATTTGAGGTTGTTAAGATGTTGAGAAAATAGTATAAATCCACTGCAACATATTAAGTTGATGATACATTATGTTATTTTTTCGAATATTATAACGATATTAAATGTAAAAACTCAAAACTACAAAAATGCGGATCTGTTTGAGTGCTATAATTTTGGTATAAAAAGTGTATTTGTTTGACAACATACAAAAAAGATATTAATTTTCTAATACAACAAGCAGAAGTACGTGATTATTATGGTGCTGGACTTTTACATAATTTTTTTAAGCATGTTAACCTCATCATGAAAAAACTCAAAACTAAAAAGTTGTAGATCCCATTGAGATACAAAATTTTCATATAATAGTTATTTTTCAGTCCATGTCGTATCAAAGAGTTATAATTTTTTGAAAGTTCAGTTTTGTCACGCCACTTCTGATAGTGCGACAAGACAATACTGTATGCCAACGAAGTGACGCGACAAGCTTTTCCACGCCGTAAACGTCGTTGAATATGTTGTATCTTATTGTGCCAACACATGTGGCGTGGCTATGTTACTTGGCCACGCCGGCGAGACTGGTGCAACCAAAGGGACTATCTCACGCAAAATATTTTCTAAGAGAATTAATATTAAAATATTTTTAAAAGGATTAAAATAATATTAAAATATTTATTATTATTTGTATTGAGTGATAATATTATCTTTTCGCTTGTTCGACAAGCTAATCGCCACGACCACTTATTATTGTCTTTTGTCTATGTAATCGCCACAACCAGCATGCACATGAACAGCAGTATGATGCTCTTGCTCCTGGTACCCAGGCTGTTCCCCAGTGCCCTCGTCCACATACAGCGCCGTCGCCCACTTCTCCTAGCTGTCATAGGGCGTCACCTACACCTGCCACATGGTGTAGCTGGCACGCTGCTGCAGGTAGTCATTATCTGCCAGCAGCTAGGCGCCTGTCGCGCCCACCAGAATGAACCGGTACCGGACCTCATTGCCGATGATACAACACTGCAGTCTAAGTAAGCATCACAGAATGTTCCGATGCGTCCCACTCCCATCATATTATCCAAATTAACTTGGCATGGTCATGCATCTATGCATGATGATCATATTACGTACTGGATGCAACTGAGTGTTGTACATATAGCATAGAGAATATTATCACTGAATTCACAAAACACTACTAGCTAGCTATGGTTTACTATAGTGGGATAATATCAGTTGTTTGTATAAGGTGCAGGAATGAGAAATAACATCTCTATGTTTCGTATAGATGGTTTGAAGTGTGGGTGAAATGCTCTTATAGATAGACAAAACTTTTTCACACTGTACGTGTCGTATGTTTGGTATGAATATATACACAAGCTGTGGTTTCCAATCCAGGAGCAGTTAGATTCCTCACAGGTCATTCAATTTTTAAGGGTCATAAAGAATGTAAATAAATCCCAAGATATTGAATTTCCTTTATCAAAGAATTACATGTATATTACTATTTTTTAATAAAACAGATCTGTCAGCTATCAATATATATGTTATAATGTTTTGGTCAGTGTATACATTTATCTAAAGTACCAACTTTATTGTTATCATGGAGAGGAAGAGGAGAAGAATTTGGGCTAGTTGAGGAAAGCAGAAGGGAAACGTTTGGCTTTTTGTGAGTGTGAGGCAAACCAAATTTAAATAGGTTTTGAATTTTATCCAGCTGAAGACCACCATAGGTTCACATTAAGGTCTTCCAACAAATTAAACAGAAAATTCAGCTTGCACAAAGTTGTCTTTAATGCACGTGTTCCTATTTCTAGGTTTAAAACATTATTTTCATTAATTAAATCAAATTATTTTGTGGTAAACAAAGAAATTTGAAATTTTAAGCTGAGTTTAGAATGTGACTAAACATAGGGTGTTCCATTATGTGAACCATGTAGGCTCTAGAACTGCTGGCATTGATCTCTATCCTTGTCAGTGTTATATGAATTTCTAGTGGTAGAGGGCTAGAGGCACACACTACCCCTGAACATCTCTTCACTACTGGTCCTGAACCCCTTATTAACGGAAAAGTGGCAGTGATAAGGCGGACTGATCATTGCCCTGTGATGAGGTTTTCCAGAAAATCAAATTTGTACTGATGAAAAATCACAATTCGCGGAAATAAAATGCGCACTACACGACACATTTGTCTCCTAGCCACTCCACCCACAAGACATTAATTGATGTCCATTTGCGATATTCATTCTCCCTATTTTATGTTCATCCGGTTTTAAAATGAGTATTTGGCTAAATGAATTCAAATGAAATGTCGCTAAGAACAAAAGTTTTATAACATTTCAAGATCTAGAACTTTCATTTAGGTCATTTCTCCATCCGACATTTTTGGAGAAGTTAAATTTCAAATATGAGGAAATTCAAACATAATTTTCCTTAGATAGATTATTTCAAATGAAAAGTTGTCTACTACAAACGTGTACAAGTTTTTGAGACCTAGAACTTTTATTTTGGTTATTTCTCCATCTGAGGTCATTTGAAAAAATAAGTTTAAAATATGACAAACTCAAACGTAATTTGGTTGTAGATGATTTCAAATAAAAAAATATCAACTACAAAGTTGCATAACTTTTCAAGATCTATAACTTTTGTTTTGGTCACTTCTCTATCCCATATCCTTCCCTAAAATGACCACTATATAGAGCATATGGATTCCATTCATATTAACTCTATAAATCTTGTGAATCAAATATTATTAGCATTAAGACGACTTCAAATAAAATTTTTCTAAACTAGATCATGTGGAGTACAATAACTTTAGTATAAAGTTTGTCTTCAACGAGCATCAGACAAGGAAGTCATAATTTTTTTGTGCAGTCTATCACTACTGGCTCATGTTATCAACCAGCAGTGATGTCCTAAATATCAGTACCGGGTGGTCTATCACTGTCGGTTCATAAGCAGCCAATAGTGATGGGCCGGCGGTGATGACCAGTTCTGTAGTAGTCACATGATCGTTCCAACATCAACCATTAATTATTAAGTAATAACTTCGAAATGCAACTGAAACCAGTGTCCATCTCTGATGCTAAGACTATGTGCTGCACGACCTTCATTGGTGCCGCCTTGCTGCTTTTCATGTCAATATGGGACCTTGATGTACTGCATTGCTGCTGCAATGGTAGCACTGCTGGTTGCCAAATGCTGACGCCGCGTCCCAATCTTCTCCAGCAATGGGGCACCCGCTCAGTCTTGTGCGCTGCAGAGCTGGTGATGCACTGCCACCTCCTCAACATCTCCGCAGGCCTGTGTGAGCGTCGCGGAAACGTTCTGAGCCACCTAGGAGAATGGAGGGCATTGCAGAGGGTCAAGGGCAAGGACAAGGAATCCATGACTATAGCGCTAGCTGTCTGGGCTAGGAAAAAAATAATTTGGAGTTTTAGAAGATTACCACGCTAAAATACTTTGGTTTCAGAGTACCACGACAAGTGTTTGCATGAATTTTTTTTATGGTTATGAAAGCCACAGTATAAAACTGTAGTCTTTTTTATGACATTTAGGTTTCTTAATACTACAGTATGCAAATAGTGTATAAGAATGGTGGTTGCGGCAAAGCTTGGGGTAGGCTACTGTTCACAAAGAGCTGAGGAGTGTTTATTTGCCATGATGGATTTACTGCTTTGGACATTTGTTATTGATTGACAAATAATGCAATCTGATTATACACGATACAAAAAGATTACTGCTTACAAGAAAAAAGGTTATTCTCACCGAACGAGGGAACTCAAGTGCTTTACACCTGCTGATGCCCAGGCTATATATAACTGCTTCTTTTATCTTTCCCAAAAGGGACAATATATAGTTTTGTGCTCAGTGTCTTGAAAAATACATCATTGTATGATCCTCTATGCTTTTTCCCATCAATTGTACTGGTGGTGCACTCAGTGCACAATATAAATGGAAATGTGAAGCATCAGGGAATCCAAATGTCTGCACTATGCACTCTGCACGTTATGTCTCTAGCCAATTGGTTGTGGTGGGTTCTTAAATAGGCTGTCAGCTATCTTAATTTTGATTGATTTATCAACCATGTATGGTTGCATGTGAATGATGCATGCACATATACAACCAAGCACTGGGTTAGTGTCAGCATGTCTTCCCACTAGTTCGCCATCCACAGAGCATAGTGCCCAGGTTGTCTTTTGTTATACGGATTAAAGTTCGCCAACCATACGAATCCAAGGTCCTTTTAGCATTGCCTTAACAATTATTTATAGTTGCCTGTTCATTCACCTGATATTCTGTAATGTCAAGCTTTTTAACTTAATGATTTTGCACAATACTTTTGGAGCAGAGAAAAAAATGTCACAATAGGATGATTAAAGTAATCGCTACCGATGAAGAAAATCTCATTGTCGGTAGTTTGTAGATCAACATTGGAACAGAGACTCCATCCAAGTTGTATGTCGTTCTAGCTTTTCCAGACATGTAAATTAATTTTATCATGCATCTAGACAGAATATGAATCTAGATACATAAAAAAGCCAAAACAACTTACAATTTGGAGCGGAGCAAACAATTTCTAAAGCACAAAAGCTTCCATTTGTTGGAATCTTTTATGACTCCTTGCTGACAAAAACTATCCATGCCAACTTCATTAATCTTAACTAAGTTTAGTCAGCTCATTCTTCTCTTGGAGTTGTGTATATATATGGATAGGATATGTCTATGGGTGTTGATATATGTGTATGTGAGTTTTTTTTGTCTGTATTATGTTTAAAAGAAGACATGCATGTCAATGTAGTTTCAGATAGTCACATCCTCTTCCAGATATCACCACTCGCAGGACTAGGCTCTACATCAATGCTCAAGGGCTACAAGCATCATGTGTTGGGTTTAGTCCCACATTGAATACTGATAGTGGGGTACAACATATAAGGTGTAACAATCCTCAGCATATAGCAAATCTTTTTTGGTTGTGTTAGTCCTAGTGTTTTAGGCCCAGTTAGTCTGAACTTTTGGCCACTTTTGGACAACTAGCTAGCTTTTGGATTTTTCAGAAGCCAAATAGCCTCTAGAAATCAAAAGCCCAGAAGCTTATTTGGCTTTTAGCTCTCGGAGCTTTTTAGCTTTTGGCTGGTCCAAAAGCTGAGGTGCAAAAGCTCCTAAGAAGCCCAAACAAACGAGACCTTAATGACGTGCGGCATCAATGAAGTCACAGGTTCACATCACATGGATGAGAGGCTGAAGGAGCAATTTGGATAGTTGTAATCACTCGGTGGCCATGGATGAACACTAAAACATGTTGTTGTATCTGCGATACTGTGAGGAAGTACCAGTGATTGTTGTGTCACCCTGGATGATACAACACTGTAGCCAAGAAGGCGCGCAACATAATATATGATCACTTGTTTGATGGAACTGAGTGATGTATAACATAGAGAATCACTGAGCCCAAAAAATGAACCTAGCAGGGTTACCATTGTGGGATAATATATATCAGCTGTTTGTATAAGCTGCAAGAATGAGAACTAAGGTCTATGTGTATCTCATATAGTTGGTTTCAAGTATGGTGAAATGCTCCTATAGTTGAAGTTTCTCACACTGTATGTGTCTTGATGTGTTGTGGTAAGATCTTATATAATCAGTGACTTCACAGCCAAAGGTGTTATATATTTCACACAACTCATTCAATTAGTGAGTTTCATGAACATATGTAAGTAGTGATTTTAAATCGAGGAGGTCTTATGTATTTCATGTGCTTCTAAATTCTGTATCTCTAAATGGGGTGTCTCCTTTGTGCAGCTTGTCATAATGGAGGTTCCCTCATATTACTTATTAAAAAAATGTAACAATGAAAACAATAATTAAAATTTTAATATTAGTTGGATATATATTTTTATATCAGTCAGATTTATTTCACACTTTCTAGACAGACAAAGAAATTTTTTGTTGCATATATGTCATTGAGCATGGTTTGGCCAGCCAGGAGCTTGGCTGCACCTTTCACTTTGGTAAGCCAGCAATGACCAGTGGAACCACAAGGCGCGCACTAAGAACAGAGACTTAGGCTGGTTTCTGCGACACTGAAACACCAGCAATCATGGCTTTCTAGGTCTGGCAGTTGACCCCTCAGATGATATGCCTTTTACAACAATGTATAATCTAATAGCTGTGCTCAGCTTCAAACCCAGACGGCATGCAAGGGTGGTAGAATTCGCAGCATTGCGGTTTCCTGGTGCTTCTCGATCCTGAACCTATATAATTTACAGAGAAGATGTTCTTTCTTCATTTTCTACATCATTTCTAAACAATGAAAAGTCTGCTAACATAGCAGCAACTCGTCTTTGTGCTCTCTCCCAATGTGACGTGCCTTGCCAGCAACCTAATAAAGATCCTGGAACTATGCTACAAACTGTTCCTTGATCTTCTACAAGTCTCATTTTATAGGCTTGTTTGGTCTGATCAAATAGATGAATTATTATTGGTACAATGGTAGATGGTACTATAAAGTTATGAAAGTAAAATAGTGAACTAATAGTTACTAGTCACAAACTTAAACTTCAGAGATCAGGGAGCACATGCTCCTCCCTCATGCTTCTGCACATTCATTTGTGACATAAATTTGACAAACTGCTCCCTCTGGTCGGTAGGAAGCTGGCAGCTCCATGACTTATATATGATCCCTGATATGCATAACTCCATAGTGCAACAATTATCATATTTGGTAAACTCCATAGGCAAAATTTACTACAGGACTGAAAACAACATTCATTTGCTGGCAGACACTGAAAATAGTAAGATTTGCTTAAAGACGCTTTGTTTTTTATCCAATTTGGGGGCATACTACACTACACCTACTAAACCATTGGCAAAATTTTCTGACAACCATTGAAAATGAGTTCACTTTGCCAGCGGACACCGAAAAAAGATTAATTTACTTGCGGACACTCTAGTTTGTGCCAAATTTGCTAGAGGACACCGAACTTAATAAAATATTCATTTTTGGCTGAGGAGGTGAAAGACGAATGGTGAAATATCCTTACCCCTGCCACTTTCTTTCTTCCTCACTCCCTATTCTTCTCATCTCGCTTACCACTCGGGCAACACCACGTGCGCGATGTGGCCACCGGGCGCTGCCACCGCCACCACCATCCTCGCTTGGCTGGCCATCACCGTGCAGAATGGCGTAGGCCTCGCAGGACAGGGGCACGGGCCCTGCCACTACATGCGCAGGACGAGCAAGCACACACTACTACACGAAATATTTACCGAGTCGGGCAAAATTGATTAACTGAGGCGGGCCTTACCGTTGTTATCTACAACTACCATATTGAGTCTTAGTTGGTTTTTAGAAAGAGGTGGTTATGCTTTTTGTACTAGTGTTAGAGAAGTGGTTTACACAGGTGGTTTTTGAGTCGGGCTGGTCGTTTTCTTTGCACTGGCGCATTATAACCGAAACGCCTGTACAGATTGGACACAACTGTCGCCGTTGAGCTTTTTTGTACTAGAGTTAGGTAGTCAAGTTTGTCAGATAGGAAGGACAATCCGTGTTTGACAAGGATCACCTAGTTTGCTTGGGAGTCAATTTCTATGAGGACTATAAATACCTGGGGATATGCAACCAAATGAATTAAGTTATAGACGAGCGAAAGTTGTTTCCCTATCTCTCACCTCTCTCTCCTGCCCGCCACCCTATCATCTCCCGTGTCTCCGCCCATGCTGCCTCCTACATCACCACCCTAGCTTCCCTAGCCACCGTCGCCCATGCCGCTGGCCACCCCCGCACTAGTACAGAAAACGATTTTAGAGTCGATCAAATGGGACTTTCAGGGCCGGTTTTTATAACCGCCACTGTGCCACCGTTGCTAAAATTCAAGTCTTCGTAGCAACGGTTTTTCAACCAGCACTAGAAATGGGACTTCCGAGGCGGTTGACTTAAGAAACCCGCCCCTGAAATAGAATCATCTGTGGCAGTTGTGTTACGTAAACCGCCTCTAAAGACCCGTTTACAGTGGCGGTTGCTGCAACCAACCGCCTATGTGAACATATTACAGAATCGGTTGCTGCAATGCAACCGTTCCATTAAGTGCATTGATCAGAAGCGGCTCTTGCAACACAACCGCCTCTAAACTGTGATATACAGTAGCAGCAAAAAGAACCGCCTCTAAAGGTTGATTTTGTACCTTTTGAATTCAAACCTTCCCGCCATAATTATATCATGCTTTCCCACTAAATTATATATCGTGCTTTCCCGCCATAATTAAATCGTGCTTTCTCACCAAATTTCATTGCAAATTTAAAATTAACTTTGTAACATATAATATATACACATGATGACACACCAAAGTGTATTTATATTTACAGTATTATATACACACGGATTGTTTACTAGTTTACGGCCCAAAAAAGAAAAAGAAGGGCCACCGACATTCACGTCGTAGAGTTTCAAACACATGATTCGTGGCATACTCTGATCCTGGATCAAAGAATCGCCCCAAAGAAACAAGGACCTCACTCAACAAGAACTTGCAGAAACTGTCTTGAATGTCTTGAATATCCTTTTGCTCAATTCTTTCTGTTGGATTAAGGGCCTTATGCTGCTGCACCAAATAATGAGAAGGGGCAAAATTAGCTAGATTTAATTAAATTATTGGACATATGCTTATGATATAGCGCGACTTACTTCTTCAGGGTGATTGTAGTTCATTTGCATCCATTGGCACATATAGTACCCACAAAGAACAGCGTCGGTAGGCTGCCTCGAACACTGCAAGCCGATGACACTGCACGTCGATGACCTAGTCATCCACATGCAAAATTAGTATAATAGTTTGATTTGGTTCGAAAATGATCATACCGATTGATGAAAAGAAATAGTCATCCTCTCCTTCTTGTCCAGTGCATAGTCTCTGCCTTTTCTAACGTAATAACTATATGCACTATTTAAAGGAAGAAACAACTAGTAACACTAAAAAACAATCATATATGCACAAATACAAAGAAACTTACGTCTATAGAAGGCTGGTGAATTTTTTATACTTTCGGTCTTCAGCTCTCAAAGAATCAAAGATGACAACATTACCCAATTTCAAATTGATGGATGCTAGGATGAAGTGATCACTGCATTATGATAGAAACAATGTAAAATAACATTTTAGTGTCTCAATGAGCAAACATAAATTAAATGGCATGGAAACAGTTAAGATAATAATGGATCTTACCAGGAATGGTACGAGGCATATACATATTGGCAATTATGATAAGCTAGGAACACATTCCAAATATATAGTGCATCATTCTCCTTTGCTGTTTGGGGTGCAGCCTTCCTAACTTTGTCCCTAGCCTGCTTTCCCTTGACACCTATGAAAGCAGGACGATCATCCTTTCAAGATTCAGGGCCGGCATGGGCTGCCTCGCATATGAGATGTGGGTCAAGGTATCCATTCTTCATGTCCAACTTGGCCGCATCCATCCACTCTTTCCTACATATATTGGTGATCAAAAAAGGCTAGATAGTTGCACATAACGAATTGTGAATGGATTAGTTTAGGGAAAGAACACTTACATGCACCACAAGGAAAGCTGAGTTACTTCAAGTTTCTTTTGGCGAAATAAAAATTGCAAGTACTCGAACGGTATGGTCAAATAGGAGTGTTCTTCTGAGGTCCAATATATGTCTCTAGCTGGGTACCGCACCGGCACTGAGTCTAACCCTAGTTTCACCGCACGGAAGTACCACTTCTGGAAGGCCCTTAGGTGTGACAATCTCTTGTTGTTTTCTAGGGTGAAATTAGGAAGGAATTCCTTTCCTGGCACATATTTAAAAGGGTACTCAGTTGTGTCTTGCTCCATCATTTCTTTGACAAACCCAACACTCAGCAGGGTTCCAGTCATACGATGTTGGGCACCAAAAATTGTGCCACCTCCTTCGTTAGCCTTGGCCTTGCCCTTGGCATTTGGAGCAGACGAAGGCTCCCCGACAGTGGTGTTCTTTTTTCCAAGAGAACAAAACATCATAGATACATCAACGTCGACACTGGGCTTTGTGTTGAAACCCTTATCAAGTCCTCTCAACATCTTAGGAACTGGTCATTCTTCCTCTGAATGCGATGGAGGTGGTGCCATATTCGTCTGTGCCTGCTGTGCCACTAGAGGTTGCAAGGAAGGTGTTTCATCTAGGTGAGGTTGCGGTAGCGGTGGTGTTGCCAGTGGAGCCCTTTCTGGCTAAAGTGTTAGTGAAGGCCTTTTTGGTAGAGGTGGCAGTGGTGCAGGCAAAGCCGTTTCTAGCTGAGGTGTAGGTGAAGGCATTTTTGGTTCAGGTTGCAGCGGTGACAGTGACAGTGGAGCCCTTTGTGGCTGATCAGGTGGCGGTGAAGCCATTTGTAGCTGTGGTGGCGGCGGTGGTGGCAGTGAGGTTAATTGTTGGGGTGGTGATGGTAAGACCGATTCATGATGAGGCGGTGGTGATGGCGCAGTTAAGCTAGCTTCCCCGTACTGACCACCTGAATCCTCTCTAGAAACTATATCTTCCATGATCAAATCTCCATAGGTTTTCTGCTAGCAAGTCTAGTTGGTCCAAGAATGATGCCACCTTCTGCACATATGTTGTTGATCGCCCGACCATGTGGAATGTACCCTCTTGCACTACATCTACCTCAGCCAAATGATGATGAGAAGAAGTATTCTGCACATATGTCGGTGACTGTCGCTGACATTCGTCGACCATGGGGGACATACCCTCTTGTACTAGCTCTACCTCATGCCGAGAAGAAGTACAAGGTGCACCCAATGGCAGTGGCCTTAACAACTCAATGTCTCGTCGTTGCCAAGCAATGAAACTTCCTACAAGCTCACCCAAGAGTGTAGTGCCATCAGGAGCAGGGATGTCAACTTCAAAATCTAGATGTTGCTGAATAACCGACTTACTTTAACCCTCGCATAATCTTCCGGAAGTACACTATGGTGCAAAATGCACCCTGGATAAGCAGTTCCACTGACAACCTTTATGGTCTTTCCCTTCCAGTTGTATGGAATGTGAAGAGCACATAGTGTTGGACTATCAATGACGTCCACAGGAGAAGTCTCGTGTGTGGTTGATGCAACACTACAAAGGGCTACAAGTGCTGATGGCTCCACAGATCCCTGATCTTGTGAAGCTTGCAACCACTGATTAAGCTTTTCGTCAATATATTGGTCGGCCTTCTTGCAAAGTTGTGCTAAAAGATCATCCTTGTAGTGTTGCCTTGTTTTATACATAGCTAACTGGTTTGGAAAACCAAGCTTCAGTCCATATTTGGAGGAAAAGCCCCTCCCACAGTCAGGGTGTTCCTTGTTGCCTAGGGCCAAACTAAGCTCATCCTGCTCTCTTCTAGGTACAAATTCACCTTTCACTTTCTTCTGAGCAAGTTCATGTATGGACTGAGCAACTGCTAGAGTACGTTGATCTGGGATTACTAGTTCCCCGGTTTCTTTGTCCTTACCTTCCCTTGCTTTTAACCAAAACATTGAACGTTCATCTATATCATCATATATAGTTGCAACACCAGCTGCCTTAGCATCCTCAATTTCTTTCCTCCACTTCTCCATATTCAGACCGTAGCCTTTAGGGCTGAGACGCTGAGGGTGGATGTTCTTCTTCGCTTACCCACTGTTATGTTGACTCAAGGCTATGGCCTCAGGTGTGCTCTTCTGTTCACAGAACCATTCCCATTGATGCGGTTTGATCTTACCAAATTCCTTGTATGGCGTGAGACCGTTCAACCGGTATTTGGTATTTAGTTCCCACCTCCAACGTCGCAAGCTTATCGTAGCTTGTTTCATTGTAAACTTTTTGACAAGTGCCAGTGAATCAGGAGGGAAACTAAATGCCCCTAAAATCTTCTCCCGTAAATCTATCTTAGGACCCTCGCCTGCATGTCTCTAATGTGGTATTAAGCAATCAAAAATGTCCCTCACCGTTGCTCCTAACGTGCTTGAAAAGCGGGATTGTATGACTCTAGGCTGTGTGGGCTGGCCAAAAAGGCTAACCTCTTCTACAAAATTTTTCTCCCCTATAGGGAACTTGGTCCTGTTTTCACGCCCTCGCTTTCGTTTCAGTGGTCTGCTTGCCTGAGTACTAGATGATGTAACTTGAATCTCTGTTTGTGCTTGCAATTGCATACTCTAGTCCTGTAGGGATAAAGAAATAAAGGGAATGTTCCACAAACTTTTGTGCAAAGCAAATTGTGGTCAGCTACTAGCAAATATAGGCTTACATCTTGGCACGGATCATATATTGGGTGTTGAAGTTCTACCCTAAGAGCCCTGTGCTCAGGCCTAGGACTAGGATCTGAAGCTTCTTCTTCGCATGAGGACGAACCCAAGGAGCCATTGTCGTCAGACGACCACTCTAAATTCGGTGTTTCGTCCGCCATCGATATGAGATATTTCTAAGACATAAAGCAAAGATAGGTTATGTTAGAAATCCTTTTGGTATCGCCCATAATAAACACTTATAAATCCTTATATAGAAAATATGTTATTTCTAAATAGAAACATGCACAGATTACAATGTAAATAAATATGAGTTCATTGACTCTACCAAAACTAACATATGGCTTCACATGTTTAAGAAAGGTGCGTTAGCGCCTAGCATTGTATTAGTGAATAATCTAACTCAATCTCCTATCTCTAATAAAAATTGCAACAAGAAATACTTTCTAGAAATGCTGGTGAAAGAAGAATAGGACGAAACCACAAAAGCAAGGTGTGTCAGAGCCAAGTCGGTCGGAGAGAGGAGAAAGAAGATGGGGACTTAACCGACGACGGCCGGGTCGGGATGGTAGCTAGGGACGAAGTCAAGGAATCCAGCCGGTGAGATGGCAACTCGGGCCGAAAAGTCGAGGACGATGATGTCAAGGCACAGCGCCGTGGATCCAGTGGCGCACGGCGGGTCTCGGCTGGGACGGCGGCCAGTGACGCTCGCCAATGAGGACGTGGAGGCACAGGGCTTCCAGATGCATAGCTCAGTGTTGACGGTCCTTAAGTATCAAATTTAATTATCAAATAAACAAAGAAAAGGATCCAAATGAAATCAACATCTAGACTTAGGGTTTTATCTGACAGAATTCCACTAGTTTTGGTGTTTGTCTATTTCCGCAGGGGGTTATTAGGAAATACGAAAGAAAGGCCCACACGTCGCGATTACATAGAGATATCAACGTGCCGCGCAATTATCTTATATCTAGAAGACTCCAGAAGCCACAGAAGGAAGCGGAGGCCGAACAGGGCCAGGCACTGGGCGCCCGCCTAGTTGACCTGGGCGCCCGCTGAAAGGTCCTAATATGGCTAGAGGGGGGTGAATAGCCTATTTAAAAATTCTACAAACTCACTAGAGCAAGGAGTTAGTAAAAAACAAAGCGAAGCTTTTTGCTCTAGCTCTAAAGGGGTGTTTGCAAGCCACCTATCCAACAATTCTAGTTGATATAATCACTAGGCACACAAGAGCTATGTCTCTACTTACACTAGAGAGCTACCTAAAGTTTCTATACAAGTAAGTAAGCTACTCTAGTTTGCAAGAAAGTAAGAGAGAAGGTTTGATCTTTATACCACCGCGTAGAGGGGATGAACCAATCAATAATATGAAGTCCAATCACTGGAAGAAATCCAAAGTACAATCACAATGGAGACACACGATTTTCTCTTGAGGTTCACGTGCTTGCCGGCACGCTACGTCCCCGTTGTGTCGACCAACACTTGGTGGTTCGGTGGCTAAGAGGTGTAGCACGAACCTCGTCCTCACTAGGACACCACAAGAACCTACCCACACGTGAGGTAGCTCAATGACACGAGCAATCCACTAATGTTGCCTTTGGCTCTCCGCCGAGGTAGGCACAAACCTCTCACAATCACCGGGAGATGGCCACGAACAATCACCAACTCGTGCCAAAGCTCCTCCGCTGCTCCAAGCCGTCTAGGTGGCGGCGACCACCAAGAGTAAAAAGAAAACTGCAGCTAGAACGATCCCCAAGTGCCACTAGATGCAATCGCTCAAGCAAATGCACTTGGAATCACTCCCAATCTCACAAAGATGTATAATCTATGAAGGAGATGAGTGGGAGGTGTTTGCTTAGGCTCACAAGGATGTCAAGTATGTTAGAATGCCAAGAGTGTAAGCCCCAAGCCGGCCAAACATGTATTTATAGCCCCTCAAGCAAATAGAGCCGTTGGCTCTTTCACTGGGCGAAATACGGGGTCACCGGACGCTCTTAAAGGGGCACCGAACGCTCAACACCAGCGTCCGGTGCTCCAACGTCAGCCGCGTGTCAGAGTCTAACGGTAACCTGCAGAGCACCGGACGTTGAGCAGGTTGTCCGGTGCACACCGGACTCATGCGCAGAGAGCTCCGCAAACTTGCAGGGTCACCGGACGCAAGCCACCGGACGCACCCTGAGCGTCCGGTGCTCACCGGACTCACATCCAGATAGGGTTGCAAAACGCGCGGACACCAGACTCAGACCAACGGACGCTCCAGCTTGCGTCCGGTGCCTGGCGTCCGGTGCCTAACCCTAGCTGAGCCAGGCAGCCTGCACACTGGACGCTCAGACACAGCGTCCGGTGCCTCTGAGCCAGCGTCCGGTGAGTGTTTTCTCAGCGAGAAACACTCCCGCGACTTCACCAATTTTCCCACCGGTGCAATAGAAAATATGCACTTCATTTTCCCATCCTCTCTCTACTCTTCAAACTCCACCTCCTTCTCAAAGTGTGCCAACACCACAACGTGTGTACCAACAAGTGCACGTGTGTTAGCATTTTCACAAACATTTTCTTCGAAGGAGTGAAGTTAGCTTACTAGGTTCTAAATGCATGCACATGAATAATGACACCTTGTGGCACTTGATAACCGCTTAGCCAAAGAATTCCCCTCTTTATAGTACGGCTATCTATCCTAAATGTGATCACACCCTCTATGGTGTCTTGATCACCAAAACCAAAACCCTAAGCAATACCTTTGCCTTGATCTCCATAGGGTTTTGTTTTTCTCTTTCTTCTTTTCCAAGTTGAGCACTTGATCATCTTGTGGTCATCACCATCATCACCATGATCATCACTTGCTCCATCACTTGGCATGTACCAACCTCATTAAGTCTACACACACTTGGTATAGAGGTTAGTACTAGGGTTTCATCAATTATCCAAAACCAAACTAGGGCTTTCAATCTCCCCCTTTTTGGTAATTGATGACAACCCTTTTTTACAAAGATTTTTAATAAAATTTTTCTTGGATTCATGTTGCTTGCCCAAGCATTTTACCAAGTGCAAAGGCTATGGACAAGTTTGATAAACCCAAATTGGTAGCAATTGCTCCCCCTACATATGTGCTAAGAGTTTGGATTTGAAAGCTTGCACATATGCTTGAATAGGAAACAAAGGAGTCAATTTCTACCAAATGATGCTAAGGTGTAAAGAATGGACCTTTGAAGCATGATACCAATCAGAGTTGTCAATGTATACCATCCTTAGCACCATTAGTAACTAGACATTCACAAAACTAGAACAACCCGTGACATCAACATTATAAACAAGGTTCTAGTACCACTTGTGAAGCAAATAAAAGTCTAGTTATACTACCTATGCATGCTAGTTCTTCATTTCATCAATCAAACTTACAACTAGCATACACCACACAAGCAAGGCATTGGAGAGAAAGCTTCTAGAGCTAATGCAAATGCAAGCAACCATATGTGATGCACATACAAATGAAACAAACAAGTTTATGAGCTTGCTCCCCCTACTTGTGTGCTTCAAAATTTTAATTGATCCCCTTATTTTATCATGTTACTCCCCTATCTTTGTATTTGTAATTTCTCTCCCCCTTTGTCATCAATGACCACAAAAGGTGAGCTCAAATTTTAGATAGGTTAGTGTGAAACCATGTGAAGTGAGATCATTTTCCCGAATTGGTCCAATCTAGATTACTTGCCTAAGATATTTAACTCGGTTTGATACAAGGACAAGCTTCTTCACACCTCCAAATAAGGGTTATCTTGTACCATGTTGAGTTAAACACTTATAGCTCATATTCTAGATCAAACAATAGGATTGCAAGCCCACAAACATGTCATATGCTACCACTAGATTAAGTCAAGCAAAGAAGCAATAGTGGTACCATATAAGCATCAAATTCATTTGATTTTCATGAATGAGCCTAAGACATGGGAGGAATGTCTATATGCACTAAATAAGTCCTAAGCATAGGATGAATGACATGTCAATCAATTTTACCTTGCTTTGCTCGAAGGAGAGGCATGTCATATAATGGGGTGCATCAACACATATTTGAGAAGTCAAGTATGTTCAATTCATTCCTTAGCTTGCAAAACCTCTTCTCATCAAGTGGCTTGGTGAATATATCGGCAAGTTGATCATCGGTGCCTATACTCTCAATGCAAATGTCCCCTTTTTGTTGGTGATCTCTTATGAAGTGATGGCGGACATCTATGTGCTTTGTTCTTGAGTGTTGAACCGGATTGTTGGTGAGCTTCACAGCACTTTCATTGTCACATAGCAATGGCACTTCTTTGAAATTGATTCCAAAATCTTTCAATGTTGCCTTCATCCATAGGATTTGTGCACAACAACTACCAGCCGCAATGTACTCCGCTTTGGCGGTTGATAGTGCAACACTATTTTGCTTCTTCGATGACCATGAGACAAGTGATCTACCCAATAGTTGACATGTGCCCGATGTGCTTCTTCTCTCAACTTTGCATCCCGCATAGTCCGAATCGGAATATCCAACAAGTTCAAACTTTGCACCTTTGGGATACTACAAACCAACATTTTGTGTATGCTTTAAGTACCTAAATATTCTTTTTGTTGCTTTCAAATGACTTTCTCTTGGTGAGGCTTGGAATCTTGCACACATGCATACACTAAACATGACATCCGGTCTTGATGCGGTCACATAGAGTGGGCTTCCAATCATAGACCGATACAACTTTTGATCCACCATATTTCCACTTGTATCACTATCTAGGCTTCCATTTGTTCCCATTGGAGTGCTAATTGATTTTGCATCATCCATACCAAACTTTTTGAGCATGTCTTTTATGTACTTGCCTTGACTCACAAATGTGCCATTCTTTAATTGCTTGATTTGAAGACCGAGGAAGTAGCTAAGCTCTCCAATCATTGACATCTCAAACTCATTAGCCATCATGTTTCCAAACTCCTCACAAAATTCTTGGTTGGTTGATCCAAATATGATATCATCAACATATATTTGCAACACAAACAAGTCTTTGCCAATCTTCTTGGTGAAGAGAGTGGTGTCAACCTTGCCCATCTTGAAACCTTTAGAGACTAAGAAATCTCTCAATCTCTCATACCATGCTCTAGGTGCTTGCTTCAAACCATACAATGCCTTTCTTAGCTTGTAAACATGGTTGGGTTTCTTGTCATCTTCAAAACCGGGAGGTTGCTCAACATAGACTTCTTCATTGATATAGCCATTGAGAAATGCACTCTTTACATCCATTTGGAATAACTTGATATTATGCGCACAAGCATAGGCCAACAAGATCCTAATTGCTTCCAATCTTGCAACCGGGGCATATGTTTCACCAAAGTCAAGACCTTCAACTTGAGTATAGCCTTGTGCTACCAATCTTGCTTTGTTCCTTACAACTATCCCATCTTGATCTTGTTTGTTGCGAAAGACCCATCTAGTACCAATGACATTGTGATCACTAGGCCTCTCAAATAATTCCCATACTTGATTTCTCTTGAAATTGTTAAGCTCTTCATGCATAGCATTAACCCAATCAACATCTCTCAAAGCTTCATCAATCTTCTTTGGCTCAATGTGAGACACAAAGGAGAAATGCTCACAAAATGATGCTAATCTTGATCTAGTTTGCACTCCTCTTTGAATGTCACCTATGATATGATCCAATGGATGATCTCTTGCAATGTTTGTTAGTTGGAGTATTTGCACTTGATTGCTTGCACTTGGTTGATCATGAGATGATGTACTAGCTTGTTGATCTTGCACTTGAGTACCACTTGTACTAGCTTGATTTTGATCATGAGAACCACTAGCTTGCACATTAGAGGTAGGAAGCACTTGATCTTTGTCATCTTCAACATCAATCACCTCTCTAGGCCTTAAATCACCAATGTCCATATTCTTCATTGCATCGGCCAATTGAGTGCCTCTCACATCATCTAGATTCTCATCTTCCTCTTGAGAGCCATTGGTTTCATCAAATTCAACATCATGCACTTCTTCAAGAGTACCACTAGCCAAATTCCACACTCTATATGCTTTGCTAGTGGTAGAGTAACCAAGCAAGAATCCTTCATCACATTTCTTTTCAAATTTACTCAATCTAGTGCCTTTCTTCAATATGTAGCATTTGCAACCAAAAACCCGAAAATATGCAATGTTGGGCTTTCGTCCATTCAAGAGCTCATATGGTGTCTTCTCCATCATTGGGTGACAATAGAGTCGGTTGCTATAGTAGCAAGCCGTATTGATTGCTTCGGCCCAAAAAGAATGACTCACATTGTACTCACTCAACATTGATCTTGCCATGTCAATCAAGGTTCTATTCTTCCTCTCAACAAGACCATTTGATTGTGGAGTATACTTGGCCGAGAATTGATGCCTAATACCAAATTCATCACAAAGCTCATCAACTCTTGTATTCTTGAATTCACTTCCATTGTCACTTCTCACTTTCTTGATGATTGTTTCAAACTCATTGTGTATTCTCTTGACAAATGATTTGAAGGTTGCAAAAGCATCACTCTTGTCACTAAGAAAGAATACCCATGTATATCTTGTGAAATCATCCACTATCACAAATCCATATTTATTTCCACCAATGCTTGTGTATGTGGTTGGTCCAAATAAGTCCATGTGCAACAACTCAAATGCCTTGCATGTACTCATGATGCTTTTCTTTGGATGAGTGTTGCCTACTTGTTTTCCGGCTTGACATGCACTACAAAGCTTGTCTTTCTCAAATGTGACATCTTTTAAGCCTCTAACAAGATCATGCTTGACTAACTTGTTTAATTGTTTCATTCCAACATGACCAAGCCTTCTATGCCATAACCAACCCATGCTAGATTTAGTGAGCAAGCATGTTGATAATTGAGCTTCACTAGCATTGAAATCAACTAAGTATAGATTCTCATATCTAAAGACTTTGAATATCAAGTTGGAGCCATCTACACTTATGATCTCTACATCATCAACTCCAAATATGCATTTGAAACCAAGATCACAAAGTTGAGCTACGGATAGCAAGTTGAAGTTCAAGCTCTCTACTAGTAGCACATTGGAAATGCTCAAGTCATTGGATATAGCAATTTTACCGAGCCCTTTGACCTTGCCTTTGCCATTGTCACCAAAAGTGATACTATCAACACCATTGTCATCATTTGGATTGATTGAAATGAACATTCTTGAATCACCGGTCATGTGTTGTGTGCACCCACTATCAAGCACCCAATGCCTTCCTCCGGCTTTATAGTTTACCTACAAAACAAATCAATGTTTCTTAGGTACCCATACTTGCTTGGGTCCTTGGAGGTTAGTGACTAAGCTCTTTGGTACCCAAATGGCCTTCTTCTTTGGACCCACAATTGGTGTACCAACAAACTTAGCATGCACACCCTTCTCACCCTTGGTAAGCACATAACAAGAATCAAAAGGAATGTAAGTTACATTAGCAATTTTCTTGTTCTTGTTCATTTTATTGCAATTAAGCTCTAGGTGCCCAACTTGCTTGCATTTGTTGCAATACCGACCATTGCTCTTCACAAAGCTAGGCTTGTGAGTTGCAAAAGCTTTCTTGCCCTTCTTGGAGGTATAGCCTAATCCCTCTTTGTTGAGAGAAAACCTTTGGCTACCCAAGCACTTTAGCAAGCGGGCCTCACCACCATAGGCTTTGCCTAGGGCGTGAGTGAGCTCATCCACCTCTCTCTTGAGAGTCTCATTCTCAACCTTTAGTGATGTATCACAAGTGACACTAACACTAGAAGTAGAGGTAGAGTTGGTGGCGGTGGATGAAGACCTACCTGAAGAGTTAGTGGCAACAACAATAGGTTGGTTGGGTGATTCTTTAATCAAGTCACATGTTGTGCCCACATCACATGATACAACAACCTTTTCCTTATTCTCTTCTAACAATAAGGAGTGAGCTTTCTCAAGCTTGGTGTGAGCCTTGCCAAGCTTTTCATGGGCTTCCACTAGCCTCTCATGATTAGCATTGAGCTCATCAAAGGATTGCTCAAGAGATTTCAACTTCTTGGCCAATTCTTTGCACTTCTTGTTTTTAGATTGAATAAGTGAATCGGCTTGTTCTAGCATGTCCATGAGTTGTTCATTAGTGAATTAATTTTCATCATCACTATCACTATCATGTTCATGTTCACTTTCACTTTCACTCTCATCATATTGTACCTTGTGGCCCTTGGCCATGAAGCATGAAGGAGTGTTGAAGAGTGATGGCTTGTTGATAGCAATGCTTGCAAGCGCCTTCTTCTTGGATGCCTTGTCATCATCACTAGAATCATCATCCGAAGAAGCATCACTATCCCATGTCACAATATAGGATCCACCCTTCTTCTTCTTGAAGACCATCTTCTTGTCCTTCTTTTCTTTCTTCTCCTTCTTGTTCTTCTTCTCATGCTCATCATGATCACTATTGTATGGACAATCCGCCACAATATGATCAGGGCTCTTGCACTTGTAGCATAGCCTCACATATTCCTTGTTCTTGGAGTTGTCCCTTCTCTTTCTTGTATGGTAGCCCTTCTTCTTCATCATTTTGCCAAACTTGCGGACAAAGAGTGCTAGTGCTTCATCATCACTATCATCATTGGAGCACTCCTCATCACTTGAATCTTCTTTCTTGGCCTTGCCCTTGTTCTTGCTCTTGGATGAAGAGCTAGCTTTGAATGCTACACTCTTCTTCTTCTTGTCATCATCATCCTTCTTCATGACCTCATCATCATCATTGTCATTGTATTGATCTTCGGTCATGACATCTCCAAGTACCTCATTGGGAGATACACCGGTCAATCCACCTCTAAAGATGATTGTTCTCAATGTCTTGAACCTCTTGGGCAAGCACATCAAGAACTTGTGAATGAAGTCCTCATCCTTCACTTTCTCACCAAGGCCCTTGAGATCATTGATGATGACTTGGAGCCTATAGAACATCTCCGGTATAGACTCATCATCTTTCATCTTGAAGTTGGATAGCTTGTCCTTGAGCATATACAATTTGGCACTTTTTACCGTTATAGTGCCCTCATATGTTTCTTCTAGTCTTGTCCACACTTCACTTGCCTTCTCAAGATCTTTGACTTGTTCAAACACCTTTGAATCAATGCCATTATAAATTGTGTTGAGAGCCATGGTGTTACATTGCTTGTTTGCTCTCTCATTGTCGGTGGGTTGGCGGGGTCAAGGATCACAAAATCATTCTCTGTGACTTCCCACACTCTATCATTGATTGATCCAAGGTACATTTTCATTTTTCTCTTCCAATAGTCAAAAGAACTTGTGCCATCAAAGAACGGTGGTTTGCCCCCAACATGGTTGAACACTATTTGAGCCATAATTTGAGCACCGAGGTTGTTAAGCCTTCACAAACGGTGACCATGGCTCTGATACCACTTGAAAGGTCCTAATATGGCTAGAGGGGGGTGAATAGCCTATTTAAAAATTCTACAAACTCACTAGAGCAAGGAGTTAGTAAAAAACAAAGCGAAGCTTTTTGCTCTATGTTGGGTATTCTTAATATCATTACCAAAAGTAGACTAAGTTCTCTAAATCTAGTAACGGTGCCAAAAATGCCAAACCTATCCCTCACACCACTTAAGACAAGTTGTCATCCCCAGCATGATATAAGAGACGCGGTATTGAAATATGCAATTGCTCTTCTAAATAAATAATGAATGGGATCTGCAAGCGCACAGATTAATACCGATGTACCATTTTAACCGGGAAGTATTCCAGGTATCGTTATTTATATTTTTACCACTAGGAAGGGATTAACAATCATCACTATTGATTATAGAATAGAATATGAGATTGAGTATCTATCATTGCATGTATAATTGAGAACATTTATCTAACTCTTCATACAGGGATAAGTGTCACATAAAAGATATATGAAATAATGAATAGTGACAAAGATAATTAATCTGATCAGCCACATATAAATATGATAAGCACCTCAATTAGATACTCTAGAAAGTCATTAGCATGGTATTAGAACGAACTACAAGAATATTTCCTAAGTTATTCTCAACTATATAGTTTACATTATCATAATTAGTGCAAGCATACTTAGCAATCATTGCGAGACAAGACTACGCCCATGCATAGTAATATTAGCAAGGTAAATGAGAAACATAGCAATCACTCCCCTGTAATAATATTGCTCTGCCAGCCCAATACACGAGAGGGGGACTATATAAGAATCAATGAAGCTGTCACTATCACGAACTACCCCACGATCTGGCATATTGAGTACAATCGCAGATAAATACGGTATAAGCACCATGCCTACACAATATCTATCATTTACCCATGGATCCGATGGATAAACGCTATACGATCCTAAGCATGTATATAGATCCAATCTAACTAAGCCAAGTACGTAACTATGACAAACTAAGAATAATATAATCGTGAATATAAACAAGTAGAGCAAAGTCATAAGCAATATATTGAAGTAGAACAAAGTCATATTCATAATATTGAAGAACAAAGATAATTAGAAGAATAATTAGAAGCATAATTAGAGAATTACCAAGAATCCTCTTGACAGATCCGGAAACCAATCGAAGATTGACTCCTTCTAGTTCTAATCCTATGTAGCTATGCTAATCTAGATGTCTAATTGATGTGGTGGCTCTAATCTTGATCAGAGGCTTCTTCTCCCTTGAGGAACAATGAATTAGGGTTGAGAGGCTCTCTCCTCCAGGGGCCAGGGGGTCTGGTTTTATAGTCCCTTCAAGTGAATATGGGCCGTTGGATCAAACCGATATTGATTGAACGGTTATCCTTGATCCTTTAGGTCGGTGGAGATCTCCCACGAAGCAGAGTCCTGATTGGACTCTCAGAGGGGGCGGGCGCCCAGGGCAGGAGGGCGGGCGCCTTGCCTCTAGCCCCGCTTCGCCTCCGCTTTGGTCTCGTGGCTTCTGGAGTCTTCTAGATGTAAGATAATTGCGCGGCACGTTAATATCTCTATGTAATCCTGACGTGTGGGCCTTTCTTCCGTATTTCCTGATAACCCCCTATAGAAATAGACAAACACCAAAACTCATGGAATTCTGTCAGATAAAACCCTAAGTCTAGATGTTGATTTCATTTGGATCCTTTTCTTTATTTATTTGATAATTAAATTTGATACTTAAGGACCGTCAACAAATTCCCCCAAACTTACCTCTTGCTCGTCCCTGAGCAAGGATAGACTCAGCTATGGATCATAAGTTGTTGCAATATCTTTAAAAATTGACGGTACACATGCTTTTTAAATAAGATCTCATCTCTGAGTTAGAGTAAACTGTCAAGACTTAAAACTTACTTACTTTACCTTCACCATGGGACTTGTAACTGTCACTTCTATCTTGAGTAGTTAAAAGATAGAACAGTCTAGTCAAGTGCCATGTCTCTTATTCTTGATCAGCTATAGCTCTGAAGTTTTTGCAGATTTTCAAATAAAACTCAGAGATTCCTTGTATGACTCTCTCAGATCTCTCTTTTGTGGTATTTCTGGATCCTTACCAAGGCAGTGATGGTATATACCTTCTCTCAAGATATGTGGTTTTTGGACATTGCCTTCTCTCTCACCCTACTCTAATAAGGCTTTTATATCTGGAGCTCATAGGTGGGAGATAAAATATACATACTTACAAGACATGTGTTGTATAGTCAAACCATGGATCCAAAGAAACAAATCAATAAGTCGAATCAAGATGTGCATGTGTGGCGAATGAATGGTATATGGTGATGATGGTGATAACAATGGTGGAAGTCTAATTCTACTTTTGCTCTTTGAGGGGATACATACCTTCCTTGCTTTTTGAAACTTTATGAGGAGAGTGAGATGCTCTTCTTTTTTTTCTTTTCTCTCAGGTGGGTATCTTGTACCCCTAATTCTACTGTCGGACACTTGTCCATTTTTACCTCTCGTCTCACTTTTTCTTTTTTTTCGAGGTTCCGGGCACTTGCCCCTTTTTACACTACAAGAAATCTGCTAATCTGTGACGGATTCTTGATGACGGATTCAAAGAACGTCACAGATGGTATGCCACCACCAGTGGTACCCATTCTAGTATAGTGGATATCCAGCCCAAAACCCAATACCTGCTCGCGTATATAAGCTGCCCATAACCTAATCCATCAAAGATTGCCTCCCCAGTCTCCACCATCCGCCTCTCACCCAAGCGCCACCACCCCTACCGGTGTCATCCACCTGACCTGAGCGCCACCGCCCCCAGCAAGATGAAACTGTACCCGCTCCCATCACACTCCAAATCCTCCCCGTCTCTCTCTTGGCTCTCGAGCTCTCCCTCTCATGGTGCCGACTATCACCCTCTGCCAGATCTGTTTGGAGGAGCGTCTCTCTCTTCCTCTACCGGATCTGTGAGGAGGAGCGGGTGAGTGGCAGCAGCGGTGCGAGGGGTGTGCTCTCATAGCGGATCTCATGCATCTTCTCACTTACCCCTGTCGCAGTGGAGGAGGAGTGGCGGCGCACGGCAAAGGGCAGCAGCGTTGTCTCTTTCTTCTCTCCGTGCACCCCCTTGCCAAACCCTCTCTCGACCTGTACTTCTCCTAATCCTCTGGTGTGTGATGTGACAACGGATAAGATGCTGGATGCGGCACTAGTGCCGGCGGCAGCATTGGATGCGGCACTGGATGCAGCACTGGCTGCTGCACCATCGCACAGCAATGAAGCTTCCACAGTTCCAAGCGTGATGACCTTCACGGTATGAAATTAATTCCTGTATGGATCTGTAGCCTATTTCAATCTCAGTTTGTAATTGGTTTTCAATTTCATTTTGTAATCGATTTAGCAAGGATAGAAAAGGAAAATTGAAATTATAATTTGGTGTCAGTAGCATATCATAATTTTATAGGTTGAAATGTACTGCTTAATTAAAAATGCTGTTGTTTATTTACCTCTGAAAGTTCAAGTACCAGATGTTGAAATAAATAATCTAGAATATTTGCTCAACATTATAGATCTTGCTCTACATTGGTAATCTAGAATATTTGTTTCTATATTTCACGGTTTTCTGCTTTGGGTTAGCAAACAGACACTGCATTGTTGTGTAATCTTAGTTCTCTGCATTCCAATTGTTAACTAAAATATGTTATCGTGTTGTAGTTACTCTGTTTAACCACAAGCGCAGGATCCGGCCCCATGCTTTCAGGATTGTGGCCTCAGGTCAGCGTGGACTCATTTCTTCTGATGTTCTTTTTGGGCTATAGAGATGAAATGTCAAACTAGCAGTATCAGTATAGCACATAGAAAAAAATGGTAATGCTGCTATTTGATTGTGCTGTGTATATGCAATTTTGTTGCTTGATTTAAATTAATTATAAGCCTAAACAATCATTTAGAATTTCAGTTTAGTAAATAATTGCAGTGTCCAACTAATCGACTTGCTGATGCTACTGACACTTTGTGCCACTAGTGATATAAATTTTACAAACTAGCCATGCTGAACTGCAGTGCATGTAGTTCATATTTAAATGTTAATGGCGTTGGCTTTGCATCTGTCGGCAGCAGCAACTTATTTTTGTAACTCTAAATATGACATTAGTTTACCATCAATAAAAGTAGCAATATATTTTGTGAGTGCAACCATTTCAACTGGATATGTTTAAATTGATAGTTGTACATAACATATTTTAGCTTACGCAGCAGCTATCTATTAAGTTATCTAAATCACTACTTGATTGAATGTTTCTTTTTTATTGTTTTCAGGAAATCAGTGGATAAACAATATTGGAGAAATGCTTGACGAAGGAGCATCATTCCACTGAGGCAGCTGCATTGCTTATTTGCTTATTTGCGGCATGGAGAGACAATTGTTGGCTGTATAAATTAGTCTTGTTTTTAATTTGCTTCATCATCAATGTGTAAATATTTATATATATAAACATGTTTGACCAAATGGTTGTAAATCTATAATCGGAAATGCAATAAAGAAATGTCACCATATTTGTCATTCAATAAATGTGGGATTTCTTACAACAAAAATTGATGGGCTAGATGGTGATATAAGCATCTATGTCATGATCCACATAAGCAGTCTAGATGATGTGGCAATTCATCTATGACGGTTTTGAACCGTCACATGTAATGGGTTTGGGCTGGGCTAACTAGGCCTTGGGCTCAATTGTGACGGTTTGAGATCGTCACAAATTCTGTTAATCTGTGACAGTTTTGTGAAAATCGTCACAGAGGTTAATCCTTGACGCTCAATAGGTGACGTTCTCTAAAACTGTCACAAATGTTGTATAGTGACAGTTTTTTGATGATCCGTGACGGAAAATGTTCGTCATGGATTAGCAGGTTTCTTGTAGTGTTATTTCCTCGTATCTTTTTTTAGAGCACTCATCTCTTGAGATAATATAGCAAGTGGTAGTAACAAGATAACTTGAGCATTTATTTCACAAGGGAAAAACAGAAATATTTTTTTGGTTATTCTTTCCCAGATTAGGAGTAGAATATTTTTGGGTGGTTCTGGAGATGGAAATGGATGGATATATGTGGATGGTACTTCCGGAGTAGAAGTAGCATATATGAGTGAACGTGCAAGTGAAATCTTGATTTAACCACATGACAAGCTCCTAAGGGTCTACACAGCTTGACCACACTCAATGCTCATAAGCAGTAAATAATAAATGTGTGGCTCAAAGTCTAGCAAGCATGTATATATGGCTGTGGTAGGAATTTAAACTCGCATCATACAGGAGCTCATGCATGCAATATTTTAAAGATTTTCAAAGATAAAATTCTCCAGAATTCTAGCATCTCTAGGAACAGATAAACAGTAGCTCAACCTTCCCATATCGTATCCGTTAACAACTTAGACTTCAGATCAAGTTTTCATCCCACAAGTTTAGGTCTAGAGCAAGCTTTAAATTATAACAGTTATGTCTAAACTTGAGAGAGAACTTAAAATGTGCAAATTAGGCAGAGCAACTATTCATCATATCCATGCTAGAGTTTTATTTAGATACATATTAGCATAGCCACTTTATTTATTTATTAAGCACACTAAGCAAAAGAGATATATATATATATATAAGCATAAAATCTTTATTTGGTTTTTCATAGTTATGTATATTTAAATTCTAAAATAATATAAGTATAAAGATAGATAGATAGAAATACTTATCGAGATAAATGGGGGTGCTCTCCCCCAAGCTGAATTTTGACGTAATTTCTCTTGATGTAGCTAGCAGGTGACAGAGGTGTATTTGAAAGTCAGCAGCATTCTGACAGCGATTAGAATGTCCTCCGTCTGCTAGTCTTGTTGATTCTTAAATCCTGTGGAGCTCAAATAGATAACAAAGCTTGTGGAACTGATTAAGTGTTAGCATAAATATCTAGCCTTTTTCATGTTGAGACTCCTTAATGATTATTACTCTCTATTTTTATATATTTTCATTTTTTATATAGCAGAAAAGAAATATTTATTTTATTTTTATGCCACCACAGTGAATGTACTTATGGGTTTTATGCCACTCGTATACTCACATGGGGCTTACTGTTTTTTCACATTTTTATTTTATTTTTAAGATAGTATGAACATAATTAACTAAGTAAACTAGTTGAAATAATTGAAAGGGAGAGGATAACTACCAAGTTTACCTCTTGGCAAGGCGTTCGGTGTTTTTAAGTCCTCCGAACATGACTCTCATCTTTCTCAATTGTCCTGGGATTCGTTGGGTGGCGGAGTCGGTACTTCAGGCGGCGCCTCCTCTTCATGTATAGTTATCTTCTCTTTCCATACCTGACTCGGTGCTACGGTCTCCTCTGGATAATTCTGTTTAAACTCAACGTCTTCTGACCTTATAACTTCTCCTAAATAGTCTGCCCATCCGTCCTTGATGATCTGCTTCCTCTGGTTGCGGTTGCGTCGTTTTCTTACCTGCTTAGATTCTTCAATGATATAGTTAGGGTCAGTAAAATAGCGGCGTACCTTCTCTAAGGGGAAGTGCATATGGACTACTCCGGTTCTAATGTAGATAATTGCTTTAACGGTGCTGAGGAACGGTCTTCCAAGGATGATGGGTGGATCGTACTCATCTTCTCCCATGTCAATAACTTGAAAGTCTGTGTAGACAAAGTGATCGTCTATTTTGACTGGGACATCAGTTACTGTTCCTTTAACTTCTCGAAATGTCTGATCTGCCATCTGGAGGTGAATGTATGTTGGTCTTAGGGGCATGGTTCCGAACAAGAGCCGATAGGTGACTGCATCCATTATGTTGACGCCCGATCCGGTGTCGCAAAACGTCTTGTAGAAGCTGTATCCATTTATTGAGCAATAGATGCTTGGCATTTCTGGGTCGTCCTTCTTGGTCAGACACGGTGACTTAAGTTGATGATCTTGGCCTCCATGAACTGCAGTGACCATCTTAGCTGACTCGGTCCACACTTGCTTGTTCCTGTTCCTCCTGTTGGTCCTCTTCCTTTGTTCACGTCTAGATTGATCTAGGATTTGTGTAGTCTTGTTCTTGAAGAAAAATGTCTCCTTCCTCCCTTTGATGTAGAAACTGATCTTGGCAGCACTAGCGTAGATGATAGCTCCCGTGGAGTTCAAGAATGGCCTCCCTAAGATGATGGGTGCCCTCTCATCATTTCCGGTCTCTACCACTACGAAGTCTGCTGGGGCATACAAGGTACCAACTCGGACGCAAAGGTTCTTCACTATTCCTTTTGGAAAAGTTATCATCTGATCTGCAAACTGCAAACACATGGTTGTCTCTAATAAAGGATATGTAAAGAATTTCTCATAGAGTACCCTGGGTATAATGTTAACGCTAGAGCCAAAGTCGCAGAGTGCTTCTGGGATGTCCACCATGCCGATGGAGATCGGGATGACGGGGCGTCCTGGATCGCCTCTCTTGACCGGCAGAAGGTCAGTAGAGAATTCAGTGACGGGGTTAGTCCAATTACCTGCATCAAACATGTCTACAAGATTTGCAGATTCTAATCCTTCCGGTTGTGATGGTATACCGAGGTTACTAGTAGGAACAGCAGCAGCTATTTGATTTAACTGAGATTCAATCATTTTATTAAAGCTAATTTGATTCTTGATGGCAGTAGAGAAATTATCCATTCTATTATTTATATTTTCTAGCATTTTATCATTAAATGCCAATTTCTTAGATAGATTATCCATTAGCTTTCCTTGATTAGACACTAACTCTCTCAGAGGTGGAAAATTATTATTATTGTTGTAAGAATTGTTACCTTGATAATTACCTGAGTAGTTAGGCCTCTGTTGATTCCAACCTTGATTTTGTTGAGGACGGTTGTAGTAGTAGTTGTTGTTGTTGTTGTTGTTGATGTAGTTCACATCCTCAAGTATCTCAGGACAGTGATTGCCTGAGTGTCCAGTATCTCCACACTCCTCACAAGTCATGTGAGAGTCGTAGATTTGCATAACTTCTTTCTTGTCTCCAGCTCTATCGTCGAGCTTCTTCATGAGCAGGTCTAGCTTTGCAGACAACATGTCTACCTCCTTGAGCTGATGCATACCTCCACCTCTCTTGCGTGTCGAGGTCCTCTCTTCATTCCAGCCTTGATTGGACGCCATCTTCTCCACAAGAGTTGTGGCTTGTGATATGGTAAGTGATAAGAATGCTCCTCCAGCTGCAGCATCCATGGTCTCTCGGGCACTGTTGCTGAGCCCATGATAAAACGTCTGCATCAGTAGCCAACTCTCCATTCCATGATGGGGACATTCTAGGATGTAGTCTTGAAAGCGCTCCCATGCTTCTGGAACAGATTCATCATTTTGTTGCTGAAAACTTGTAATCTTCCCACGGAGAGCATTGGTCTTGCCCATGGGAAAGAACTTAGCCAGGAAGTTTATTGAGCAGAGTGCCCACGTAGTATTCTTCTCCTTTGTAGCGTAGAACCACTGCTTCACTCTTCCTAACAGTGAGAATGGGAAGAGGCAAAGTAGTATAGCATCTTTGGAAACTCCTGATATGGTGAATGTGTTGCAAATCTCTAGGAATTGTTGTAGATGAGCACTAGCATCTTCATGTGCCTTCCCACAGAACTGGTTGGATTGCACCATGTTGATAAGTGCAGGCTTGAGCTCAAAGTTGCCATCGATCTCTGCAGCAGGTCCAGTGCGGATGTTGTCCGTAGTGGGAGCGGATCGATTTGTTCGCCATGGCCTCGAACTCTGAAGACAAGTTCCGGTGATCTTCTTGATTGGATGAAGCTTCTTGCTGAAGTGTTGATGATCTCTTCTTGAGCTTGGCTCTTGTTTTTCTGAATAAGGCTTCGGGATTGTCAACAAAATTTCCTAGAAGATGTCTTCTATTCATACATTCCCTCTGCATAAGATAAAATAGAAAAATATTGGGATAAAACTGTATGAGAGAATAGATAAGCTCAATCACATTTGTGATGCAAATGATAACTCAAAATTCTATATTCATTCCTGATTAGTAATCAACCTTCCCCGGCAACGGCGCCAAAATTGCTTGTTGGGTATTCTTAACATCATTACCAAAAGTAGACTAAGTTCTCTAAATCTAGTAACGGTGCCAAAAATGCCAAACCTATCCCTCACACCACTTAAGCCAAGTTGTCATCCCCAGCATGATACAAGAGACGCGGTATTGAAATATGCAATTGCTCTTCTAAATAAATAATGAATGGGATCTGCTAGCGCACAGATTAATACCGATGTAGCATTTTAACCGGGAAGTATTCCAGGTATCGTTATTTATATTTTTACCACTGGGAAGGGATTAACAATCATCACTATTGATTACAGAATAGAATATGAGATTGAGTATCTATCATTGCATGTATAATTGAGAACATTTATCTAACTCTTCATACAGGGATAAGTGTCACATAAAAGATATATGAAATAATGAATAGTGACAAAGATAATTAATCTGATCAGCCACATATAAATATGATAAGCACCTCAATTAGATACTCTAGAAAGTCATTAGCATGGTATTAGAACGAACTACAAGAATATTTCCTAAGTTATTCTCAACTATATAGTTTAGCATTATCATAATTAGCGCAAGCATACTTAGCAATCATTGCGAGACAAGACTACGCCCATGCATAGTGATATTAGCAAGGTAAATGAGAAACATAGCAATCACTCCCCTATAATAATATTGCTCTGCCAGCCCAATACACGAGAGGGGGACTATATAAGAATCAATGAAGGTGTCACTATCACGAACTACCCCACGATCTGGCATATTGAGTACAATCGCAGATAAATACGGTATAAGCACCACGCCTACACAATATCTATCATTTACCCATGGATCCGATGGATAAACGCTATACGATCCTAAGCATGTATATAGATCCAATCTAACTAAGCCAAATACATAACTATGATAAACTAAGAACAATATAATCTTGAATATAAACAAGTAGAGCAAAGTCATAAGCAATATATTGAAGTAGAACAAAGTCATATTCATAATATTGAAGAACAAAGATAATTAGAAGAACAATTAGAAGGACAATTAGAGAATTACCAAGAATCCTCTTGACAGATCCGGAAACCAATCGAAGATTGACTCCTTCTAGTTCTAATCCTATGTAGCTATGCTAATCTAGATGTCTAATTGATGTGGTGGCTCTAATCTTGATCAGAGGCTTCTTCTCCCTTGAGGAACAATGAATTAGGGTTGAGAGGCTCTCTCCTCCAGGGGCCAGGGGGTCTGGTTTTATAGTCCCTTCAAGTGAATATGGGCCGTTGGATCAAACCGACATTGATTGAACGGTTATCCTTGATCCTTTAGGTCGGTGGAGATCTCCCACGAAGCAGAGTCCTGATTGGACTCTCAGAACCCTAAACCCATCCTCTCTCTACTCTTCAAACTCCACCTCCTTCTCAAAGTGTGCCAACACCACAACGTGTGTACCAACAAGTGCACGTGTGTTAGCATTTTCACAAATATTTTCTTCAAAGGAGTTAAGTTAGCTTACTAGGATCTAAATGCATGCACATGAATAATGACACCTAGTGGCACTTGATAACCGCTTAGCCAAAGAATTCCCCTCTTTATAGTACGGCTATCTATCCTAAATGTGATCACACCCTCTATGGTGTCTTGATCACCAAAACCAAAACCCTAAGCAATACCTTTGCCTTGATCTCCATAGGGTTTTGTTTTTCTCTTTCTTCTTTTCCAAGTCGAGCACTTGATCATCTTGTGGTCATCACCATCATCACCATAATCATCACTTGCTCCATCACTTGGCATGTACCAACCTCATTAAGTCTACACACACTTGGTATAGACGTTAGTACTAGGGTTTCATCAATTATCCAAAACCAAACTAGGGCTTTCACCCGCCCCCTCACAGAGTTGGATCAGGACTCTCTTTCGGGATCAATCTCCACCGACCTAAAGGATCAAGGATAACAGTTCAATCAATGGCGGTTTGATCCAACGGCCCATATTCACTTGAAGGGACTATAAAACCAGACCTCCTGGCCCCCTGGAGGAGAGAGCCTCTCAACCCTAATTCATTATTCCTCAAGGGAGAAGAAGCCTCTGATCAAGCCTAGAGCCACCACATCAATTAGACATCTAGATTAGCATAGCTACATAGGATTACAACTAGAAGTAGTCAATCTTCGATTGGTTTCCGGATCTATCAAGAGGATTCTTGGTAATTCTCTAATTGTTCTTCTAATTGTTATTCTAATCATCTTTGTTCTTGAATATTATTAATATGACTTTGTTCTACTTCAATATATTGCTTATGACTTTGCTCTACTTGTTTATATTCAAGATTATATTATTCTTAGTCTATCATAGTTATATACTTGGCTTAGTTAGATTGGATCTATATACATGTTTAGGATCGTATAGCGTTTATCCATCGGATCCATGGGTAAATGATAGATATTGTGTAGGCGTGGTGCTTATACCGTATTTATCTGCGATTGTACCCAATATGCCAGATCGCGGGGTAGTTCGTGATAGTGACAGCTACATTGATTCTTATATAGTCCCCCTCTCGTGTATTGGGCTGGCAGAGCAACATTATTACAGGGGAGTGATTGCTATGTTTCTCATTTAGCTTGCTAATATCACTATGCATGGGCGTAGTCTTGTCTCACAATGATTGCTAAGTATGCTTGCACTAATTATGATAATGCTAGACTATATAGTTGAGAATAACTTAGGAAATATTCTTGTAGTTTGTTCTAATACCATGCTAATGACTTTCTAGAGTATCTAATTGAGGTGCTTATCATATTTATTATGTGGCTAAGTTTTGCTTATCAGATTAATTATCTTTGTCACTATTCATTACTTTATATATCCTTTATGTGACACTTACCTCTGTATGAAAGAGTTAGATAAATGTTCTCAGTTATACATGCAATGATAGATACTCAATCTCATATTCCATTCTATAATCAACATTGATGGTTACTAATCCCTTCCCAGTGGTAAAAATATAAATAACGATACCTGGAATACTTCCCGGTTAAAATGCTACATCGGTATTAATCTGTGCGCATGCAGATCCCATTCATTATTTATTTAGAAGAGCAATTGCATATTTCAATACCGCGTCTCTCATGTCATGCTGGGGATGACAAGCTTAAGTGGTATGAGAGATAGGTTTGCATTTTTGGCACCGTTATCAGAATTAGAAAACTAAGTCTACTTTTGGTAATGATGTTAAGAGTACCCAACACTCAGCGCAGGGAAAATTTTGGCAAAATTTAGAAATAGCACGTGACTCAACGAAATTTTCAACATTTATAGTAAAAATATTTCAGGGGCGGTTTACATAAGAAAACAGCCTCTGTACATAATATTTGGAGGCGGCTAACTGAATAGACCGCCTCTAAATAAGGATATTGAGAGGCGGTTGACATAAGAAACCACCTCTGAAATTGGGTTTCAGAGGCGAATGCAAGCAACTGTCCTATCAGATTCTTTTCTCTTCCACCGGACAATCCACATGAACAAAACTAGAACACGCTTGGATAGATTCAAAAATAACTTACATTTATGAGCTTGATAGATTCAAAAATAATTTACATTTAGGACGAGCATATAATTGTGCTCCTCCGTGATTTTCCTAAACTATTACAATAAGAACTTGAAAACTACTTATTAAAATACAACATGCTACTTATATTCTACTACTACTACTACTTCTATTCTTGATCCACGCCTCGTTGTCGTCGCCGCTGATGCCGCCAGCAAGGATCATGCGTACCTTGCATGCTTGCGAGGAGGTATGACAACGTAGGGATAGGTGTACTTGGAGCCACTTCCATCGTCGTCGTCGTTGTCCTCCTCCTCCTCGTCCTCCTTGTCGTCCTCCTCCTCGTCCTTCTTCCTCTTCTTCTCCTCCTCCAACTCCTCCAACTCCTCGCCCTCGGAGGGCACGGGGGACTCATTATCGTCGGAGGCGGGGGAGGACTCTAGGTCCAGGGCCTCCTTCTCGATGGGGTAGTGAAACTCTCGCTCAGAGTTGGAGTCCCGGTCGTCCTCATACCAGTGGATTGGGCTGTCCATGGCTGTGGTGGAGTAGGTCGGTGGTGAAGATGAAGGCCGGTGCTAAAGAAGAAAGTCAGACTGGTGGAGGAGAAGAAGGCCGGACGGGTGGTGTGGAGAAGAAGGCCGGACTGGTGGTGGAGTGGAGAAGATGGCCGGACGTCGCTCTTATTTATAGCTGGATAGTTGAACCGCTGTTCTTTGGGTGAGAGAACCCCACATCATCTATCTAGCGGTTGCAATAATGGCACCATTGGATAGTCTTGCGGTGCTTCAGGCGGCGATTTTATTTTTATAGATTTGTCCAGTGCATGGTGAAAAATTCCCAACGGATCGTCCTACCAGTAAATCCTAAACCCTAAATCACCTCAAATGAAAAATATTTGGACACCCAGGTTTTCGAGGTCACCATGATCTACATTTTACATATAGTTCATTTTACCATTTGAGAAAGTTGTAGCAAACAATTGTAACAAAGTCTTGAATCTCACATGGACTTCGTGAAACTATTTGTGAGAATTGTGGATTTTGAAATACACTTTCCTAAGACTTTGTCAAATGCAAAATTGGTCTACATATCAAATGTAGATCTTGATTAGTGGAGCAATCTTGGCATTCATAACTTTTGTAGTTGAGACAATCTAGGGTTCCAAAAACAAGCATGTATATGTGAAGATACAAAATTCAAAATTTGAGAGTTTGAAACTTTGTCAAATGAAAAGTTCACCATTACACCAATTGTAGGCCTTAAAGAGCTTTACAAACTTTGTATTCATGACTTTTCAATTTGAGACCATCTATGGTTCGGTCAAGGTGTCTTTTCTTAAAATCAAAGATTTGACTTTCTTCAAACTTGGTCAAATGAGACACTAAATGACCTCACATGGAAAAATTTTGAACACCAAGGTTTTAGAGCTCACAAAGATCTACATTTTATATATAGTTCATTTTACCATTTGAGAGAGTTGTAGTAAACACTTTTCACAAAGTCTTGAATCACACATAGACTCTGTGAAACTATTTGTGAGAATTATGGATTTCGAACTACAATTTCCTAAGACTTTGTCAAATGCAAAAATGGTCTACATATAAAATTAGACCATGATTAGTGGAGCAATCTTGGTATTCATGACTTTTTTAGTTGAGACCATCTAGGGTTTCAAAATCAAGCAAGTAGATGTGAGAATTCAAAATTTGAGAGTTCGAAACTTTGTCAAATGAGAAGTTGACCATTACACCAATTTCAGGCCTTGAAGAGGTTTACAAACTTTGTATTCATGACTTTTGCATTTCAGACCATCTATGGTTCGGTCAAGGTGTGTTTTCTTAAAAACAAAGATTTGACTTTGGTCAAACTGGGTTAAATGAGACACTAAATGATCTCAGATGGAAAATTTTGGAACACCAAGGTATTAGAGCTCACAAAGATCTACGTTTTATATGTAGTTCATTTTACCATTTGAGAAAGTTGTAGTAGACACTTGTCACAAAGTCTTGAATCTCACATAGACTCCGTGAAACTATTTGTGAGAATTGTGGATTTGGAACTACACTTTCCTAAGAATTTGTCAAATGCAAAAATGGTCTACATATCAAATGTAGGTCTTCATTAGTGGAGCAATCTTGGTATTCATGGCTTTTGTAGTTGAGACCATCTAGGGTTTCAAAATCAAGCAAGAGATGTGATAATTCAAAATTCAAAATTTGAGAGTTCGAAACTTTGTCAAATGAAAAGTTGACCATGACACCAATTGTAGGCCTTGAAGAGCTTTACAAACTTTGTATTCATGACTTTTGCACTTCAGACCATCTATGGTTCGGTCAAGGTATCTTTTCTTAAAATCGAAGATTTGACTTTGGTCAAACTTGGTCAAATGAGACAATAAATGACCTCAGATGAAAAAATATTGAACACCAGGGTTTTAGAGCTCACAAAGATCTACATTTTATATATAGTTCATTTTACCATTTGAGAATGTTATAGTAAACACTTGTCACAAAGCCTTGAATCTCACATAGACTTCGAAGGGAAAGTTCTCGCCGGACGGAAGTTGATAGTCCGACGCTGTTATATATATCTTGGCCGGATAGTCTGTTCTTGCCCAAATCTCTCCTTGCTTGTCACTCGGTCCTCGTTGGTTGGCTTGCGTACACATCTTTCCCACGAATTATTAGTCACAAAGTACGTGAAAGACAATTAAACTCCCTCATGGTACAAACTTATTGAAACTATCGACGGGTACAGGCTTACACAATAATTCGATGATAAAAAATGTGTACAACTCAATGTTACAAACAATTAGGTGGAATTTATCTAAGTAGGTCATGTCGATCGGGTCATGCATCTGTGTGACCATCCGAAGCACCTTCTTTCATCGGTGAAGGCACATGAAGGTCGGTTGGGCTCTCTAACACACTAGCGTCGACACCCTCATGAACCTCATGGCTCGTGTCACCTAGAGCACCTGCTGGTGTGAAGAGTTCATATTGTCAATGGCGCTCTTGTGTACTCCTCTCAGCTGAAGGAGAGCTTCCTGAGCCTCTGAGATTGTCTCATCTGGAGTAGCAAAAATATATTCACACATTGATGACATAAATGATAATATATGAATTATAAAGTCACACCTGCTGTTGCTCCTACCAACAAAGAAGGCATAGGACTTTCAGTATCTGGTATAGCCGTGGCTGTCAAAGTCACCGCCACAGTCGGAGGAGGTTCTAGAGCCAAGGGATTTGGTATAGGAGCTACACCAATTGGCCATGATAGTAAACCAGTTTCAATGTGAGTAGTTGATGGAAAGGTCTGCAATGCTATAGGTAGAAAACCACTGATCCCCTGGCTAGCAGGCAAAGTAGGCTGAGGGTCTCCCTAAGGTGGGGCAGCGACTTGAAAATTAGGGGGTGAAAGTCCTGTGGCACTGTAGAGCTGACTAAAGCATCCACTAAACAGTGTGTACATATTAGCAAGTTATCCATTACAATGTGTTCTAGGGCCCTGATCACGCTTGCTATCCATTACATCAATTGGCACGCATGAGTCTAGCGCTAACGAAGTAGTGTTGTGTCCAGAGTGGAATTCTTGCATCCTCTCAATCCACTCCTGACTGCACGGTACCCTGATTGTCCCCTCTGGGATAACCTCATGGGTCTCCTCATCCCTATGTCCTAGGCGGGCAGATGTTCTTGTTCCCTACTATGCAAGGTGGGAAGATGCTCTTTGTACCCCCCCTCTGATATCCTCAAAGCACCACCACAACCTCGATCTCGCCTTTCCTCTAGCTTTTATGTCGTCCTCTTCTTCTGCGGATGTTCTTCGACAACTTTCGCCTTTACCTTTCGTGCCATCTACAAGTAAACAACGTATAAGCATTTCATCAAACAGCTAGCGTCCATGGTGATCGGGAGCGAAGGCCTCACCTCTGCCAAGTGGATTAGCCGGCCCAGTCAGTTTGCGCAGCACGGAACACGACGGCTGCACGGCCTCCTGGCAAACCGTGATGGCAGCGGTGAGCGGTAGCGCTAGCGCGAGAGTGAGGGGGAGGGAGAGTGCTAGCGCGAGAGTGAGGGAGAGTTGACCAGCCGTGGAGTAAAGTTGGGAGTCGTTCATATAATATGCAAGGCATGAGTTGTTTTCGCACCTGAGCCCTCAGTCATGAAATGTGCCATGAAAGGATCGTCCGCCGAACCAAAAGTTGACAATGTCGAATAGTTGACTATATGTCTGTCCACATTAATTATAAAAGAGCGAGGAAATGTCTAGCCCATAAGTAATGTCCGGCCACAAACAATTGTCTGGCCCTTGTAAACTCTACTGTTGTGGAACATCCTTCGCTCGGGGTTTGTTGTAATTTTAAGCAACCCCGTATTAATATTTGGTTTTACCTTATGATTAACTAGTTCTCTAGGTATGCATTGTAAATGAAGTGCAAACAAAACATTACATTTAAAATAATCATACATAAAATGTTCTAGTGTTTAAATTTTACATAACATAGTGATGTAATAAAATTATAATTAAGCTGGTACAATTTTGTCTGGCATATCAGTATGGAAGTATGGAACAATGTTAGATTTTTCGAGATGTGCTTCGATAGCCCTGATCTTGTTTGGTAGGTCGGTGAAAAGTTGCATTTCACAGTAGTCATTGTGCTCCTCCAAACCCTTTACACTGTCTACTCATAGGATCCTTTGTTTCCCTGATATAGCCACATGTCTCTTTGGATTCTCAGGATCAGCATAATAGAGAACTTGTGCCACACGATCAACAGGGACCCACTTGTGATCCTTGTAGCCTACATTATCTAGGTTGACACGTGTGAGTCCAAATTTATCGACCTCCATGCCACATGGGTGTTTGACCCATTGGCACCAAAACATGGTGATATGTAAATCTGATCCATATTCCAACTCCCATATTTCTTCTATGAAACCAAAGTGTGTGTGAACCTCCCCAAATGCATCGACATTTTCAATACAAACCCCACTGTTTTGACACATTGACTTCCAATCCTTTGCTTTGGTGTAGAATGTGTATCCATTAATATCATATGTCTGCCAAGATGTGACCTCGGATGATGGCCCAAGTGCCAATTTTCGTATTGTTTCCCGTTCCAATTGCCCTTCTGGTAAGTATTATTCTTGAAGCCATGTTCCAACTAGACGCTTTTGCTCTCGAACAATCCATTGCTCCGACCGCCCTGGATATTCTGCTCTTAGGAGAGCCATGTGTTTTTTGATCAATGACTCTGTTATCATCAGATATTGCAACACATATGAGTGTGCTTCTTCCACTTTTGTGAATTCCTTGTCAATGATTGCTTTTCTACCCTTGCTGCCTTTCGCTGCCAACGTAACCTTATGACAAGTTACGGGTAAACCAAGTGAATGTCTATCTTCTTCACACAGGTAATCTTGATAGGCCTCTATGACTTCTTTGGTGCAATATCTCTCTATCATGGATCCCACTAGGTGAGCCCGATTGTGTACATATCGATTAAGAATAGACATGAATCTCTCGTACGGCCACATCTCATGCAAGTACATAGGCCCGAGCCACCTGATCTGGTCGACCATGTGCATCATGAGGTGTGGCATTATATCAAAAAGGGTGGAGGGAAGCATTGCTCCATTTGGCCCATAGTTTCTGCCATGAAATCCTTCAAGTCACCAAATTTGTCTTCACGGATCTCCTTCCGCCCAATTTGGTTGAAGAAGTAGCACATCCTAGTTATGACCATCCTCATGTATAAGGGCTTTATTGCCCTAATAGCAATAGGAAGGAACACTGTCAACATCATATGACAATCATGAGTACTGAAATCGGTTAATGACAGGTCTTTCATCAAGACTAGTCTCTTGATGTTATAGGAGAAACCTGTAGGGACTTTCAAGCCCTTTAGGCTTAGACAAATTGCTTTCTTCTCATCATTTGACAAGTTGTAGCTGGCTGTAGGAAGAGAGTGTCTTCCATTCCCTAGGTCTTGTGGGTGAAGCTCTGGTCTACACTACAAACGTATGAGGTCCTCCCTTGACTTCACTCCATCCTTTGTCTTTGCCTTTATGTCCATCAATAGCCCAATCACACTCTCAAATACATTTTTTATGTGCATGCCATCGATGGAATGGTGCAAACCAAATCCGCCCAGTAAGGTAGGTATTTGAAAAAGATTGACATCTTCTAAAAGGGAACACCTTCAATTGGAGCCTTATCTCTCTTATTGATCTTTCCATCCTTTGTCTTTTTAGCATAGGCGACTTTGATGCTCTTCGCCATGTTATACACGTAATGCTCGTCCTGCCTTTTTGGCGCATGCCCTATCTCAACCATAGTACTAATGAAGTAATTCACCATCCTCTTACTTTGGTACCTATGTCCTTCCACTAAGAAGCGTCGGTGACGCATGTACACTACCTTCCAGGATCCCTCTAGAAATTGACCAGTATTGAAAATCAAGCATTCCGAGCATCCTAGGAATCCTTTGATCTACCCTATAAGCAAAAAAATGTCCTGGGTAGTCAGTCATTGTAACAAAGATGATGGCTCTCAATGTGAAGGCACTCTTCGCAAGCTCATCCCACATTTCCACTCCCTCCTTCCATAGTATCTCCATATCTTGCATCAATGGTTCGAGAAAAACATCTATGTTGATGCCTAGTGCTTTTGGTCTA